>NC_090934.1:1335179894-1336410842 GCF_040938575.1 Ambystoma mexicanum
AGAGGACACACGACATTCCACAATAAACAAATAAACTAACACAGGATATCCTGCAAAGTCTATATTACATAAACACAATAGCAAGGACCAATGCCATTACATTTCAGGGCAGTCGCAGTTGACTTGCTGGTGGCATCACCAGAAAGCAGTTTGCAAGACAACTGAACATTAGGGCTCCCACCCTTTCTAAATATAATCTACACATCTGAGAGCTGGGAGGGTTGCAACATTGGGAAGTGCGTTGAACGGCCAGCGTCGTATCACAGCCTGGTGCAAGTCTATTTTCACTGTGGTCCAATACTCCACCTGCAGTTGCCTGAGCCAAGCGTGGCTGCCTGCAGTGAGATCCAGTTGTCTCACAAGGAGGCAATTAGATGGGGGTAGTGTCAGTGCCATTCCAAATCACGGGCATCAACCTTCTTGATCTTTAATTGGATCATATGGCATGTGAACTCCAGTGAAATGGTGACACCTGTACTTTTTAGGACAGGCACAGTGTGAGAAGAGACCTACAGAGGGGCGTTGTTTCTGCTTTGCAGAGAAGCCAAGGAGTCCTTTTTGTTGTGCAGCAACCTGCAGGCTTCTTGCAGGAATGGAGGATGCCACCAGAAAGCCTCACAGCTAGGTCCCTACTGTAGCTTGTCTTCACCTTCTGTTAAGGGAAAACTCAGGGCATAGCTGCTTAAATAACTGTGTGGGAAGATGCCAGAATCTGACGTGTGTGTTCCTCTTGTCCACTGATGCGTGCCATCCTCCTGCACCAGCATTAGCTAAGTGCTGCTGGTGTCCGAGAGGAGCAGCTGCGCAAAGCCTTGGTGACACAGATGCGGCCAATCCTGGAGGTTTCCAGGGTAGCGACAGACTGACGCAGGGATCAATGGCACCCTGGATCTGAGACATAAAGAGCGCTAAACATTGTTCCTGCTCTAGCAATGGCACGCCTTGATGATTGGCAAACTGTGCCTGAAAAAGTAAAATCTCTAGGACAAGCGCATCCCTTTATGCTGCAGCATGCCCATAAGGCGATATATTGGGAGGGCTGACTTCACACCTTCTTCTCGGTTGCTCATGCTACCAGCAGCGACCTGCACTTAATCGTGTCAACCATTGAAACCAAACTCTTCAGGAAGGCGCTAGAGGGAAATGGCCGTGTCAACCTCTGGCACCTTAGAACCGAGATTGCACAAATGAAGCAAGTTGAGTAACATCCAAATACAGGCCAGGTTAGGCAGCTTCACAAAGCCAGGGGGTAAGAAACATTAAGACAATCCAGGTCCCCCCGCCCTTTGGCGGATGAGTCAACAGCGACAAGCAGTGAAAATGCACAATTTGACCCTCCTCTAGCAATGCTTCAGAGTAATGTAGCTGGCATGTGGCAGAAGATAGGTATGGCCTCCTTCCCAAATGAGACATCCAATAAACAAAGGGAAAAATGTCTGCTGGAGGTTCTCAAAGCTTTAGTGGCTCATAAGGATTCACAGTCAAAGCTTCGAAAACAAAAGGCTCGAATGCCTTTTTCTCGACAGTCAAACGCTCGGAAAAAAAGGTTCATTTTTTTTTTATTTTTATGAGGGGTTCACCCCAGCCCTGCGTTTTCTTTTAATAAAAAACTTTTTTTACATTCGAAACTAAAAAAAATATATAAATAAATAAATAAATAAATAAAACATTTCGAACCTTTTTTTCGATCCTTTTACTTTCGAACAAAAGGTCATTCTACCCTTTGTTTTCGAGCATTTGACCGGACACCGCTCAGAAGAGATGTGGCGGCCAATTTACAGATCTGCAGACGGACATTATCAAACTAAAATGTTACTTCATAATCATCCCTGGTGATGAATCGGAAGTATCTGCAGCCTGGGTCTTGAGACCATAGCCCAACTGGCAATATGGAGAAGTACCAGGAGTGCTTCCTACAGGATCTACTAGATAACCCCCCTGCACGCCTATGCATTTCCTCATCGAAAAGGCCACTTCTTCAACAGCCCACACACAGACACAGGGACCTATATCCACACTACCATAACTTACATCCTGAACTACTACGATAGTGACACAAAGAGAGAAGAATAGGTGGAAAGAAGTATTGAAAAGAAGGTTGAAGGAGCACATTGGAGAGGTTGAGAGAACAGTGACGTGGAGGGAAGAGGAGAGTTGGCAATAGGGACATCAGTAACGAGGAGGTGGGACAGAGAAATAAAGTGGAGGCTGGAGGAGATATCATTGAGGGGGTGGAGAAAGAGAGTGAGTGCAAAGTGGGGGAGGTATTAAGAAATATGTTTATGAGAGCGACAAAGAGAAGACTAGGGGAGTCAATGAGAATGAGGCTTGGAAGAGGCAGAGAATGAAGGTTGAAGGAGGTATGCAGGAGAAGGCAGAGAGAACACCGAAGATTAGGAACTAAGAAGTGCAGAGTAAACTGTAGTAAGGAAGAGGTTAACCCAATTATAGGAAAGGATGAGCCTGGGAAAGGAGGAGATACAAACCTGTCAAGGAACACCGAGGAGGTGCATAAAGAGAAATCAAGGCAGAGCATAGGAGTTGCCAGAGAAGTATCCTTAGGCACAAGGCTGTTGCATCCCATTGAGGAGGATAGATGGAATTGAGCAGTTTGAGTTAAAGCCAGAACACCAACACAGGGAGGGGGCAGGGAAGTAGAGCGTGAGCCAGTAAACCAACTCAATTTGCCAGCCTCTTGGTGGATGTTTGCTCTGGGGTTTTACTGGGTCCTGTTCAACTCCAGCACCACTTTCCTGCTGGTCTAGGGTGTGGGTCTACTTTGAGTCGAGATTCAGGAGCCAGTGGGTCTTCCCAGAGATGAGGATGAGAAGAAGAGAACCAGAGACCACTGACTTAGGAGAGAAGAAAGGAGTGTGTGGACAGCCAAACACCAGGATATAAGCGAGTCGAAACTGATCACCTACCCTGGGAGGGGCCCAGGATTGGGATGTGCAAGCTAAGTACTAAAAGCTGTTCAACCCAAGGCAAAGGCTTGGAATGTTGTTTTGACTTTACATATTTTAGACCAAACTTGTAAAACTCCTAATAACTCTGTTTAAGTGTCTTTGCGACAAAAGTCGGCTTCGTGACAGTAGTTAAATATTCATAGAGGAATAAACATGTTTAATTTCAATAGCTGCAATATCAAAAGTCCAAGCAATGACCCATAAAAAAATGCCTTTTAAGATTCTTATAAGTAGCTTATAAACAGGGCTGGAATTGCCTCTAGGGAATCGATTTCCCTGCAGACCTCTGCACCCTAGGTCTCTGTTGTCTGGTATTTCCAAATGTTCCCATAGGAAAAGGGTTGGACTTGCAGAAAATATCTAATATGGGGCCAACTTGAACATTATTTCCAGAGTCTCTTCTGGTTCCCAGTCCACCCCTGCTTATAAGAACTTATGAGAAACTAGTCAGTTTTTCGAACAATCATAAGAAATGTAAATGAACTTATCGGACATGGAAGTACTTATTGAATTCTTATAAAATCGTATACATTTGAAGCAGGATTTATGTGAGATCTTTAAGGATTCCGAAAAGACCCTTAGAAGAAAGTCTATTGGAAATCGTTGCATGGGCGGCACTTTGAACACACATTGAAGTGTGAGCTTTGTGTAACCGTGATTGCAGGATGCCGTTTGCATTTTTGTGACAGATAGTCTTCTGGGATTGCCCTCAGATTTAAAACAGATAACAGCTGCCTCCACTACATTTCTAACCAAGAGCCTGGGGTTGAGGAGGGGCAGAGGGGGGTGACTGCCCGCTCTGGCTCCCCCACTGGTGCCCAGTGCACCCGCTGGCGCCCTATTAGCCGCCTCCCAGCAACACAAGCTGCCTCCGCTACGGTTCTAGCCCCCTCCCTTTGTTATAAGGAAGCTTGACGTTACTCATCCGTGAGCTGGACTGAACGATGTCATGTGTACTGCTGCAACCGGCTAACCTCCGGGTCCAGGAAGCACTGGGTCTGCTTCCAGGCACTAGGTACTAAACCATAGCTCCCAACTCACCCGCTTTTGGCGGGTGTCATCCGCCAAAGCATCTACACACCCGCCCACCCGCCAGCTCATCTGTTTCACCCGCCTTGGCAAAGGTGGGAGCTACGATTCATATTTTTGCCGGGACCCGATTTCAAGATCCTGAAATCGGGTCCCGGCGCGACTCTTCCTGCGCGAATGGAGGCATCAAAAGCAAGTGTCATGCTTTTCACGCCCCCATTTCCTCCCCCTTCCCCTCCCTGGCGCTCTCCTCCAATGAGAGGATTGTGCCTGGGAGCATTCCTCCCCACCCCCTCCCGTAAAAGGTCAGCGACATAGAAGTAGGACTGCCTTTTCATGTTTTTACGGCAGTCCTACTTTTACGTTTATGGCCTTTCTGGGTTTTCACCCGCCTTGGTATCAAAAAAGGTTGAGAGGTATGACTAAACAGGTCAATAATCAAAATGTTTGTAGGCATCCGGGAAAGCATATAGTCTTCCAGAAGGAAGAACAAATATTACATTTTAAAAAATGGTGATGCGAGTCCCGTGCAGTAAACTATAACATGGAAAGGAGTTTTCCCAGTACATTTCTGTGGTTTAGAAAAGAACGAGAAGGGTTTACTTTGATAGAATATTGATCTGTGTGCCCCCTGCTTAAACGCGTGTGCTTGTTCCTGAAAGTTATTCTACAAAATAGTACTTATTTATTTAATTATTCCCATGTTTGTTCAGCGCTGGCCCTAGCTACAGGGGTTCGGAGCGCCTTAAAACGTTAATAAAAGGTTTAAAAGGTGAAATACAAGTTAATATTTTCAGGGATAGACAAGTGGGAGTAGGTAGCAGCATTGAACCACTTAAGAGTAAAATTGCCCTCACGTTTACCTCGTTTCCATTCATGTCCGTGGTGCAGAGCAGATGAGGAGAAATTGTTTCTTTCAGCGTCCCTCCGTCAGCAGGATGTACGCTTTTTGAAAGTCCGCTAAATAAAGGAAACGGGGAAAAAAAACACGCTTTAGAAATTCATCGTTTGAAAAGACTCCTGGAGAAATAGGTTCTGGGCTCGAAAAGTTGTTAGGTCACTGGCTCATTACAAGTGACTTGTTAAATGGAATCAGAGGCGCAGCTGCCGAGGTTCAGCCTGGTCAATGCTGGCCTCCCTCTCCTGCTGCGCCACACAAAGATGCCGGCCTGGTGCACGCGGCCTAAATCTCCCTGCGCCACAGTCATTTTGTTCTGGGTTTTGATCATGTGTGACATGCAGTGATTTCCGATAATGAGCCCCAGCCACACTTCGGCCTGTACCTGGACTGCTGTTGTTCTGCCCCCACCCCCATCTGGGCCCACCTGTTAAGCAGCTGGTATATGCAACTGTGGCAGTCCTCGGTCCAGACGATGAGTCGGTTGGCCGCCAGGAACTCTCCGCCGGAAAAGCGCTGACCGTTTTGACAGACTTCGGTGCACAGCAAGGAAAAATCGCAGTAATCGTAGACCTTAAGGAAAGAAAAGCACACCGTGACGCAACATTCTGAGCTACGCAGCTAGCAGTCGGAAAGAGGGTGAAATGCGAACAAATACACTTTAGAATGTAAGAAAAGATCCTTCAAATATTCTCTGGAAACATTTTCACGGTATTAGCATTGAAATCAGACATATATTGTCTTACATATGCTCATTGTGTGCTTTCGAAAAATACTGACGTGGGAACATGCTGTTATCCGTGTGAAAAATAAGATTGTTTAATGTCTTAAAGAAAGACATCTTGTGTGGATGATACATTTAAGCGGCTAGCACACATTTTTAGTTCATATCTTTCAGGTCTACCCCGGTTCCTTCCTCAGGTGCTTTGAGAAACAATAAAATATATATGTATGTGTTAGCTTCATAAGGGTATCATGCATGCACATTTGTGGACATGCCACAGTACCCAAAGACCGGCAATGCTGATGTCAGTGTTACCATGTGTTACACCAAGAGCAGCGTATATACGGTGAGGTCTGAGTTTTGGTTTTGTAAACCATAACTGGTACATTTCTTTTTTTAAGCTTTTTCATTGTGAGCTTAACATCCCTCCAACAGCAGGTTTTCTTCTGGGATTTTTTTAGCATATTTTATCGTATTACCCTATCAGGGAACTGCAACTTACTTTAGTGTGTTTAGTGTATGGTTGGGTCGTTTCGGGATACAAGAGTGCAGTCACTCTTACTGGAATGTCTCTACAACATTGCCCGCGATCACACCGCTGTACCTGCAAAGCATGCGATCATGCCCGGCGGCCACTCCTTGCAGCCACATGTACAGCGGCCATGCTTTTCTTTTATAGTGGGTATGATCAGAGGGCAAGCCATGGGTGACATGATCCTACTTGCAGCGCCCATCAGTAATTGTGCCTAGGACATCGAGAGAGGGGCGCCTGCTACCTTTTTTGTATTTGTGCCTTGGACATGCCCTGCACTCAATAACCCTATGTGCTGGGCTTGTTGGGCATAAACTGCAGCCATGATCCAGTAGTGAGAATCTACCTGTGTTGTGTGAGAAACCAGAAGGTGTCCCAACCGCAGGTCCCCGCAAATCTCTCTCTCAGGTGACGAGGGCACGGCCATCACCTTTGGATCTGGACCCTGGGGGTGGACCAGCGAGGGACGATCACCTGGTTGAGGGATCTTTCTGGGAGTGGGATACTGGATGGCGAGATGCGGTATTCCTCTCTTCCCTGTAATACCTTTTCCCCATCCTATCAGGTAGGATACATGGAAACTCTACCAGCCACCCCCTTTTCCTGCACATTTTCACATGGACAGTCCGCTCTTGGGAAAAACAAAGTTGCACCCAAACCGTGTACCTGACATGTCCCACTACTATGGTCAGGGAAGGTCAGACAGTTACTGACAAGCATTCCCACCTGACTTCCATTAAACGTACACACATGGATAAAAGGCAGAGCACAAAAGCACACTGAGTGAGGCAAAGAACACAAAGGTACAGCAGTTTTGAGTTGACAGCTGAACGATGGGAGAAAGACAGCAAAACAAGAAGGGATCGTAAGAATGGAAATTCCCTTGACCTTTTCGGCAAGATGTGTAAAACCAGGAGACCAGGCGACAAGGCTGAAGAATAATACATTGTGTGTCGGAGATGCTGAATGGTCCTCCTGCGTAACTGATTAAGGTGTGGAGGAGCAGCAGCAGCCGCTTGGCTATCATCCTTGGCTCCAAGAACAAAGAAATACCAAAGAGATTAACACAGCTTGTCAGTTTGGGAGACTGATGCAAGACCAGTCTGTGTTGAAGTCAAGGTTGCAAGTGGCAAAATTGTATAACGATCGCTGGAACAAACATAGTTAAACTCATGTGATGAAAGACGCGAGTAAAGTTAAACGGCTGATGAATGTTTGAACTTGAGAATAAATTATACAATACTGTTGACAGAGTGGTCAGGTACCATGCATGTGCTCAATCGAAAAGTTCTGTAAGGTATTCCACCAAGAGAAAGGAAAATAGAAGATTGATGTGAAATATAATTGTGCGAAGTGAATCGGAGTGGTCCTGCAACGGTTTTAGAAAAACACATTGCACATTCTAAAGTCATCGATTCTTGAGTCTGTGCGCAAAAGAAGGGGGATCCATGGTCCGAGCCCGAATGATGGAGGCCAAATTGTGAACATTGTGGAAAAGGGATCTGAGCCTAAAGGAGGGGAGTCCATGGTGCGAGCCTGAACGAGCAAAGCCAAAATGTGAACATTGTGGAAAAGGTATCTGAGCCCGAAGGATTGAGATCTGTGGTCCAAGCCCGAACAAGGGAGACCAAATTGTGAACATTGTGTAAACTTGTGAATGTGAAAACCTGAGAAGAATGAAAAGAAATGCTTGTTTTGTTACATCAGGCCCTCTGCAATAAGAAAATGTCATTGAGAGAGAGAGAGAGACACTGGCAGAAGGCCCTGATGCAGATGTTTTGAACTGTTACCTCATGGCCAAGAAGCCAGAGAGTATGGCGAAGCTCAATTGTGCCGCCTTGCCCCGTGCTGAAAAGGTGGGGAAGGGGAGCCAACTGCTCTATCATCCCGACATATTATTTCTTTAACACATTTCTGTTGCATACATCATTGTCCTACACCATTTGTATTTAGAAGTAAGGATTGGCAATAGGTTTATTAGCATAGGACCTTTTATTTATTTTTTAAATCAATTTTTATTGGGTTTTTAGTCATATAACAATCAACATAATTTAAATACTCTGTAACGATCCCTTTAAACAATTCCCCCCTTCTCCCCCATGCCATGCATTTCCAGTCGTAAGTGCACTCTCGAGTTTGGACACTTCAGTAGTACTCTCATCGTGAGTCAGGGTTCTGTCACAAGGTGCACCCGAACATTAGGGTCCCATATTCCCAGTTCTATCAGCCTCATGGATTATCCATCTCCCTGCTTCGTCCTCTCAGCACAAGGTCTCCCCCTTCGGCCCTCCTTCCTTTACTCGGTCCTGCTGGCCCGGTCGTCCATATTTCTCAAAAAAGGGGAGCCAGACCATATCAATTTTTTTTTTTATTGTTACAGTTGTCGAAACAACTTTTCAATAAATCATTTAACATTATAAATCGTAAAATAGAAATAAACATCAGATAATTGAGCATAAGTAATAAGGAAAAGCAAATAAAAGCAATAACAAAGCAATCTTAAACTTTGATACAATTAAAGCAGACAAGTGCTTAAAAAATGCAAAAGCAGAGCTACACAAATATTAGTTGAAAATTATATTTGAAATATATGAGTAAAAAGAATAAAGAAGGAAAGGAGGAAAGATTGGAGAAGGATAGAAAAGATCATACGTTCTAAGATAAGAGAATACAAGAGAGTAACAAAAAGTATTAATTATAAAAGGTAACAGGCAAAAGACCGAAATATTAGATGCTCTTTCTCATTCATTTCATTATGATAATGAAACTAGGTCAAGTAGGCGAATATATTTAACAATAGCTATTTGCAGATGTATTAGCCTTTTATGAGACAATCTCTTCCAGAGATCATCTGAGGTTAGACTTGTTACATATGACAGGTAAGTTTTAAATAGCATAATACGCTGATCAATTAGGACGGGACACTCGGTTAACAGATGGGAGAGTGTTTCAATGCACTCTTGATTGCAACAAAATCGACAGAAGTTCTCACTAGACTGTAATTGCAGTCATCAGTGTTTCAGATTTCTAGTAAGACACAAATTCAAGGAAAAGTGTAAGAAAGTGCTTCGCAAGTTTGAGTGAGGAAATTTGAGAAGGTACATTTCCGTGGTTTTAAGTTTCTTGCCTGCAAGGGATTATTTATGCATACTTCATATTTTTAGCATAAATCTAACATATTAATCCAATCTAAGCGCCATAGGTTACTTTTGGCTTTGTTTGGATTAGTTTTCAATAAGAGTTCTAATATATTTGTTGCAATCACCACAGATCGTACAAGATTTTGCCACAATCAGGGATATGCATGCTCATATTCCAACATGTACCATGCAAGTTAAGATGATATCGAAGGCGAGGCTGGTAACATGATTAACTTTCTATACAGAGCCAGGAATTTCCAGTTAGCCATCACATATAGAGATGGTAGGCCCAATTCATGTCTAATAAGATGCATGGGCTGACTTCTTGGCAAATTCAGGACTTTTTTCCAATATATCCCTTCGATTTTGGTCCAGAATATCTGGGCCTTTGGATGTTTCGTTTCGCACCCATAAAGGATTATTGCAGTCACCTTCTGCATATAGAAGGTGATAGCAGGTTTACAAGAGAACTCTCCATATTTCCCTTGGATCAATAACGCATGTGAGGTGCAAGAACGAATCTTTGCATTCACATCATTAATATAGGAGTCATCATACGGATCATTGTTAATCTCTATACCAATATATTTGTAGTCATTCACGATCAAGGTCATTGGCGTACATTAGCCAAGAGACATCGGATAGTCCCAAGCGCGGGGGGTCCGATGGGAGTATCAAGAAGTTATGATGTAGGTCGTGAATAAAAAAATGTAATAATATCGCCTCCAAGACATAACCTTGTTTCAGGCCTCGATAAGTCCGTATTGGTTCTGAGAGCAGACCCTCCAAGTTTAGTCTCACCTAGATTGAAGTGTTAGAATGCAACTGCATTATAAGAGATAGAAGAGAAGGAGGGCAGCCTGACGTGATACGCTTATTCCAGAGAAGTTCTCTACTTACCGACTCAAACACAGACTTAAAGTCAACGAAGGCAAGGTGGAGGCCATGTTCCAGTACGCATGCACGTTGCTGGATAGCAGTTAAGGCTGTTAAATTGGTTGAGGTTCCAATCCCTGGAATTAACCCAGTTTGATGAGGATCATTTCGGTTCATTTGTATTGTCCATAGATTGAGATCGCGAAGGATCAATCTGGAAAATAATTTCCCTGGAACATCAAGAAGTGTAATTGGACGATAGCTTTGAGGTGCTTGTCGGTCCTCTTTTTTGAAAATAGGCACTATAATAGATTTGCACTAGGAATATGGTATTTTACTGGCATTAATGACCTCCATAAATATCAAGTTCAGCATCATGGTCCAGGCCCAAGGATTAGATTTAATGGTTATATTTGACAGACCCTCAGGGCCCGGTGCTCTAGAAGATTTAAGCTCCGATATATAGTATTGAATATCATCGGTATCAAAAGTGAGGGTCAACATGATTGGAGGGATAGGAATGTCCATATATACTTGGGTTTTTATATTTTGTTTAGCGCATGGAAACGTTTAATGGTCTGTCCATTTCTGCTCACTCACAGGATTAGATTGAAGTGCCAGCTGAGAAGTCATGGAAGAGTTGGTAAGTAACTGCCATATAAATCTCACATTTTTCGAGGCAAGTGTCTTTAGCATGACCTCACTATCATTATTGTACATAAGAGCCTTTCTCCCTAGCCAACAGTTTTTATACTCCATTTTTAGGTGCCTGACCAAAATCAAATGATCTCGTAGCTTCAGCTTACGTTGTTCTTGTATTTGTTTACGAAGGGTAGTTTTGTGTTTTTTCAATTCCAGATCAAAGGAATGTAGGTGTTTAAAAACGTTTTTTTTAGCTCCTTTGTCAGGTTCAACAAAAAGTTGGAACGCTGCAACATTCGGCGCATCAGAGAGTGCCATAGGTGAGTATTTTATGACATTACATTCCAGGCAATAGTACAGGCCATAGAGATGGTCCTCTGAGAGCCATAATCTATTGCACCCACCATTTATAAGCACAGAATATTTTAGGTATTGGGTCGATGTAATCATGGTGTCCTACATCCAGCTAAATATAAATTGGTCACGGTCACTAAAACATTGACTATGAACATGAAAATGTTTGGCAAGAGAGAATGTATTAGAGTCAACATAGATGTAATCAATAGTAGATTTCTGATCTAGACGATGCCAAGTAGGTCTATGTGGGATGTCACCCTCAATTGAGCCATTTATCCTTTGTAATTGGAAGTTTGCCATGAGCATCAACCATTTAGATATTGTAGTTGCCTCTTTGGAGGTCGTCTTTTGAAAGCAATGAATGTTTAAATCTCCAACAAGGATGATGGTCGATGTAATGGTTACATCTAGCGCTATTAGACTGAGGAGGTGCTCAATAGGAATTAGGAAATCATTGTCAGGTATCACAGAACGATTCTAGTAAGCATTTATTAGGGGAATTGTATGTGACTTAGAGATACATTTTACGAGCTGGGTGTAATCATTGGGAACAGCCCATTTAGAGATTGTAAGCCCAGATGACTTTTTCACACCTATGAGCATCCCTGCCATTGGTTGTCCTTTAGGATTTTGCAATGCTGGAATGGTAAGTCAAAATTATCCCACACTGGTATCGTTTTTAACTAAGTCTCTTGCATGGCAATGATGTAATGATGTAGATCTCTTTTACTGTAGTTAATAAGATGGCAATGACCTTGTGCATTCCAACTAATTAACTTCATTTGAGTAAATGAGTGTGATGTTAGTGGTTAACAATTAGAGGTTGGTCATGCCGAGGTGAAACGCGTAGTGTCCTGGATGGGCTCAAGAGCACGTGAGGTGTATTTTCGCTCATGTAAATTCATTTTTATTTTTTGAATCAGGGTTTTTTTCTGATTTGTTTCATATGATAGTGTAAAACCCAAGTCAAAACGTTTGCGTCTAGCTTGCCATATAAGATTTAGGATAACCTCAGATTTGATCCATAATCTGGAGCAAGTAAGATTTGTGTCATCAGGAAATTCAACCTGGTCAATATCAGTGGTGGTGAGATCTTCCAAGGGTTGAATATCTGAGAAAATATTTAGGATCAACGCACGGTTTAGGTCATCATAAGGGCCAGGTCTACATTGGATTAACAGGGTGTGGTAGCTCGGACCGAAATGCGAATCCAACATCTTTGAAACAGCTGGAGTTTCAGACTTCTGTTTACAGGCTTTGCCAAGAGTGTATCAGTTTGAAAAACCTGGGTCGAATTTTGCATTAGATTATTTTGAAGACTCATGTTTTGAGTGACTAAAGCTTTTTCCACTTGTAAGAGTCTTTCATAAAGGCAAGAAAGGTCAGACTTGCGAGGGTCAGGCATTAAAGGTGGTGATGAATTTGTTAAGTGCAAGCTAGATTGTGTCTTCTGAAGACTCAACGAAGATTTGGGTGGAGAGTCATTAGTATTTGACTCAGAACAGGGTCTAAGCTGTGGATGAGTCTGGAAAACCATAGGTGGAGCAGCTTGAGGGTTTTGCAACACTGACTCTTTCGGAGTTAGTAACTTGTGATTTTTCCAGATATGCAATCCGTTGCTGCATCGCAAATAAGTTAGATCCCAAGTTCTCATTTAACAGGACTCAGATTGTAAGTGTTGGGCTGGGCAGGCTGTAATATCTATAGGACTGCTTGGTCATTTGGGGTGAGCGTCAATTTCTTTAATAAGGTCGTCCAGCGGTTCATGTGCAATCACAGTACCTAGTCGTTGTGTTGCGGTTACCGTTTGAGTTGTAACTTTCTTAGAATTCGCATACTTTTTTATTATTGCAGCTGTAATGGTATTTAAACCTTCTGTTGGTTTAGTAAAGTTTCTAAGAAAGGATTTAGTAGCTGCCTGTTCAAGTACTTTAGTAGATTTTATATTTTTGGTCTTTTTTACTTGCGTTGGTAATGTGGAGGAGACGTTTTTTTTTTTGTAATTGGGCTACAAAAATTCATTATATCTCTGCCCAGATTCACTTTTACAAGTTTAGAATGCTTAGGTACTCTTGCGTTGTCAGCAGCTCCCTGTCTTAAGTCGTTAGGCAGTCAGGTCAATTACCACAGACTCCGTGCCAATCGAGGATGCGGTCAGCGATGGCAAGGTCGTAAGTTGTAAAGGGGCATTTAGCTATGTCTCTGGGGGGATTAGTTTGTCCATAGGTGACCGCATCATCGGTTGTGCAGGGACATTATGTTGTGATTCTAAGGGCGCTTGTTGATCAACAAGCTGTCATATCAGTAAGGCCAAATGACTCTGGAAATACGTGGTTATTTCAGAAATACAAGATTGAACCATAGCTTTCTGCTCACAGATATCGAGCCGAAGGAGGGTCAGAAGCTGAGCAGGTCTTTAGATGGTTAAGTGGTAGGGTTTTCAAAGCATCCATCGTCAAAGTTTGTTGCTTAAGTAGAGTTTCAATAAGTTGATTTTGTGACGTTAGTCTTGAATCGATAGTCTCATACAATTTTAGAAGAGAGGACATAGCTATATTCAAAGTTGAAAGCGCATTTTGGAAAATATATGAAGGTGAAACATTCAATACAGCAGGAACAGTGAGAGGAGAAGGGGTCGAATTTTGACAACTTCGGTCTACCAAAGTAGCGGGAGAAGAGGAGCGGGACAAAGGAACAGAGGAATTATGTGAAGCAATAGAGAACATCACTGGAGACTGGGATAGATTAAAATGTGGAATATCTTGGTTTTTAAAACTTCTTTTCAGGTGATTACTTTGGGTAGAAGCCTGAAAAGAATTACCAGCCTGCATTGAAATATTGGCAAAATGTACTTCTTCTGCATGAACATCGAAGCAATTCGCTTTCATCGGGGATCCATGTTTATATCACTTTTTCGTGAATTAGACAACATATCAATATTACAAACAGGCAAGAGCTCGGGCAAAAGGGGACAAGGCAAGAGACTGTTGACTAATTGAGGAAGGTCATTTGCTGCTAACATACTTAGGTTACCAGGACAACGATGGGCTCCCAAATCAGAAGTCAGCACAGTAGCCATGGTTATATCGCTAACAAAAGGATTCAGGGTTGGTGGTAAAGCCCGGACATAAAGTTTGTAATTCACAGACTGGGATGCAGTAGTACCTGTTTTAGTATTCAACAAAGGATAGAATCCGCGAATATCAGCCATGGGAGGTTGCTTTAGTCCCACTCATCCAGTTATAGTGGATATTTTATGGGAAGACAAAGAATTGGTGCCTCTGGCGGGCGTGCTCTTTAAATGTTGAATCAATTTTAGCATGCAGCGGTTAGGTGGCATATCTGTCTTAAGGGTGTAGGGCACTGACATCATACGGGCGAGCTCCGTACAGCAAGTTATTCAATTAACAATCTCAGGATTCAAAAAGTGAAAGTACTGAGGTCAATTTCCGGGAGCCTATCAAGAGCACGTCAGGCTCTAGCAGTCACAATAGCTCTGAGCCAAATTGCTCGCCTGCAAAAGCGCGGATTTTCATGGGATATTAATTTATGTATAAAGAGAAAGGAGCTTAGGCAAATTAAATATTTGGTTGTGTGCTTGCTGTGACGCTGCGAGCAGCCGAACAAGCAAACAGCACACTTGCATTCACTTGAAATGCGCATGCAAGTGCGCATACACCCTAGTTTTTGTAGGGAATCTGGGAGCCAGGGTGTGTGATTTAGGCACGCAAGGGATCTAGAAACAAAAAGGAAAAGATGAACCTGCGTGAGTAACATGTATTCAGTGGGCGGGTTACTGCAGTAACATTACATGGAAAACCCTGTTGATCCAGCTCAGCCCAGCTCTTAAAGTAATAAATCCAGCCCACCACAGCTCAGCCAGAAGGTCCAACCCTTATACACACAGCTGCAAAATAGAGCAAGATAATTACGTTGGGTTCAGAAGTCCTTAGTGCTTTTTGGGAAGTTCCTTAGCAGTGTTTCGCTTTTGAAAGAATGAAGGCACTTCCTCTTGTCCTTATAGCTATGTTCTTTATCATGTGCAGGGCAGCAGGGACAACGTACGTAGCCTGTTGCCAAACCAAACAGCACACTTGCATTCACTTGAAATGCGAGCGCAAATGCGCAGATACCCTAGTTTTTGTAAGGATTCTGGGAGCCAGGGGGCGTGACTTAGGCACGTAAGGGATCTTAAGCAGTCAGGAAACAATACTTGTCGCCTGGTTCTCTTGTGGACAGAAGAATCCCCAAGCCAGCAAGGGGATCTGTCCAGCACTACAGGTCCTCTCTGTATGCCAGCTGTTCACAAATGGAATCTGCTCATATGGGGTTTCCTGTTACACTTCCCATGTCTCCTGACCAAATGCCCGGTGCATACACATCTCAATATTAACCATAGATTCTGCCAAGATATTGGTAAGATACTCAATGTCATAAATGGCGTGGATCTTAACCACCCACTCACTCTCTACAGGCATGCATGTGGTCTTCCATAATTGGGACATGCAGCACCTTGTGGCCACAAGCATGGTGTGAAGCATGTGATCTTGTTCCCCCCCACCATCCTCACCTAGGCTTACCCCAAAGAGGACAAGCCATGGAGAGAGGACCTGCCGAATCCCATCAAGCCTTTTAATCCAAGAGATAACCTCCTCCCAGTATTCCCTCATCCTGGGGTAGCCCCACCACATATGTATATAGTCACCCCTCTCCTGGTGGAATTTCCAGCAGTGCAGATCATAACCGTCTCTCATTCTTGCTATTATCACCGGAGAGTAGTGCCACCTGTGTAAGAGTTTGAGGGGCGGATGTCTGTACTGAAAAGACCGGGTAGACTGGTGCGCCCTCCTACACATTCGGAGCCATAACTCATCACCAATATCCTCCCCCAAGTCTTGCTCCCACCTGGTTCTCGAGGATAGGGGTTCTCTCTGGACTGCCAAGAGTATTAGTTTGTAGAGCTGCCCTATCTGCCCTTTAGACCCCTTTTGCAGCATTAGGAATTTCTCAAACTCTGTTAGTCCCTTCTGAGATTCAATCCCCACCTCTCCTCAGACAAGGCTCCTTTCAGTTGTAAAAATCAGAAGGGGGACAGCCCATTCAGACTCAGGGCTGCCTCTAATTTACCAAGGGACACAAAGGCATCATCCATCCACAGATGACCTGCCCTTCTGAGCCCCACCTCATACCATAACTGAAATGCTAATGGCTCCTCTATCCCGTCTCACAGTGGGGGTGCCCAGATACAACTCAAGGGTGATGGCCATGTTGTTAGCCATCTATTGTACCCTCCCTCCTTCCAGAGCAACCACAGAGCCTCCAGGACCCGGTGGCACAGGACTGTATTCAGAATTCACGATCTAGGGACCCATAACCACTCACTCAACGAAACTGGAGCCAGCACCTCGTTGTCCATCACCACCCACTGTTTCCCCGGGTCTGTGAAAAAGTGGTCCACTAATACTCACATCTGGATAGCTTTGTAGTAGGATGCCAAGTCAGGGCACCCCACTCCCTCAGGCTATTCTGTGTTTCTTCCATGCCCAGAGGAACCTCAGCAGGACCCGCTTTACCTCAAGCAGAAATGACCTGGGGACAACCACTGGAAGCATCAGGAATAGGAATACGAATTTGGGGAGAACCACCGTCTTGATCAGGTTCAGCTGCGGCATCCAAGAGAGTCCCAAGCCCC
The DNA here is from genome assembly GCF_040938575.1 of Ambystoma mexicanum. Lineage (NCBI taxonomy): Eukaryota > Metazoa > Chordata > Amphibia > Caudata > Ambystomatidae > Ambystoma > Ambystoma mexicanum. Next base: position 1,335,196,751 of record NC_090934.1, read on the forward strand.
CCCACCTTCCCTGGTCTCGCTTTACCGCTGCCCACAGGGGGAGGAGGTTTGCGGAAAATATATCCCCCAGGTCACGTGTCAACTGAATCCCCAGATATCGAAACATCCCCGTCTGTAACTTGAATGGAAGCCCAGCTACATAGTTCCTTTCCACCTACGATAGGTTCCCAATGGTAAATGCCACTGACTTGCCCAGGTTCACCATAAAGCCAGATACCCTCCGGTATTCTTCCAGACTTTGCAGGACGGGTTGGAGAGGTAGAGTAAAGTGTTGTCTGCAAAAAGACTCAGTTTGCAACAAATCCTGCCCACCTCTACCGCTCTAATTTCCCTGTTGCCCCTGATCGAGACTGCCCACTGTTCCATTACCAATGCGTAAAGCAGAGGGGAGAGGGGGCACCCCTGGCGTGTACCCCGCTGCAGGGGAAAGAACACTGATTTCGTCCCATTAACCACCACTTTAGCCACTGGCCGCCATCCACCCCATCCATCTGGGGCCCATTCCCAGAGAGGCCAGGACTTCCACCATTAAGGCCCAGCTCACCCGGTCAAATGCCTTCTCGGCATCAAGGGAGAGCAGGAGCACCCCCTCTTCCCGCGTCATACGGGAGCTCATAACATGCAGAGTTTTGAGCATGCTATCTGCACCATGCCTGTTCAACACAAAGCCCACCTGGTCAGGGTGAATTAAGTGAGGTGGACATGATTCTAAGTGCGTCGCCATGATTCTGTCGAAGATCTTAGCGTCCACATTGCAGAGAGCTATAGGCCTGTAAGAGATATATTCAGCCAGGTCCTTCCCTTCTTGCAGTACAACAGCTATCAAAGCCTGTAAGAAGGTCAGGGATATTGTATCCTCTCCCACAATCGAGTTGTACAATTTGGCCAGGGGTTTTTCCAGCAGTAAACAGTACTGCTTATAAAAGTCAGCCGTAAAGCCATCCACTCCTGGTGCCTTCCCAACCCTTAACCCCTTAATAGCTTCTACGACGTCCTCACCAGTTACTTCCCCTTCCAAGGCTTCTCTTTCGGATCCTGTGAATTTGGGGAGGAAGCACCTATCCAAGTAGGACCTAATATCCTCTATCGATTTACACAGTAGCCTGGTATACAAGTCCTTATAGTAACTTGCAAAGGAGTCCGCTATGGTTTTTCTTCCCCTGGTAAGCCGACCTTCCCCATCCTGAAGACCAGCAACCTTCCTCTCCACTCTGCAGCCTCAAACCCTACCTTGGAGGAGGGTCCCCACCTTGTCCCCCTTCTCGTAGTATCTCCGACAAGTGTACCTCAACTTCTTGACCACCTCCCCAAGTAGGACCATATGCAATTTCTGTCTTTTATCCCTCATTTCACTGAGTAGGGACCCTTTGTCAGTACCTCCTCAGGTCAGAGAGAGGCGCATTGCCTACAGCTTCATATGGATTCTGTTCTGAATCAGGGCCTTTTCCCATTTCTTACGGGACCCCTCTGCTATAAATAAACCCCGAAACGTGGCCGTGGCTGCTTCCCACACCATTGCCATGGTCGTCTCTCCGGTGTCGTTAATCTAAAAATATGTCCGCATCTCCTTACCCATGAATTCTCGAAACACTTGGTCCCTCAGCAATGTATCATTGCATCTCCACCTGTAGGCCCGTTGAGGCTCCAGTAGCCACCATGCCACCATCACCCGCTTGTGGTCCGACCGCCTAAGTTTCCACCCTCTGGACACTTACCTCATTCTCCTGTTCCCTCAGGACCAGTAATAGGTCAATCTTTGTTTATGACTGGTGGGGGGGGGGGGGTGAGAAGAAGGTATAACCCCTGGTGTCAGCCATGCCCTGCTCCACACGTCCACCCAAAAGTGGTCCTGCAGGAGTTCCCTGAATGCAAGACTAACTCTCGTGGGGTCTCTTGATCTCTGACACTTCGCCAACCACCAGTCCAGCTGGGGGCCCAGTATCAGGTTAAAATCCCCCCCCACAGGATCAGTACCCCTTCTGCCCACTCATCCATTACTCTGAACACCTGTTGCAGGAACCCCAGCTCTCCAACATTAGGGGTGCAGGGGGTGGCCAGCTTGCTGGGGATGATTGATGTACCAGCATGGGCTCCTCCCCTACCCAGAATACCCTGTGTAGGAACTCTCTCTCCCTAAACACTCCAGGGTAGCAGTCTGCCACGGGGGAAGGACACTCAGTCTTTTTGGTAGACGACTTACTTGTCTCCTCCATACTTCCATGATCGCCCACCTGTCTCCAGACCATGCGCCCCACCCGCAGGGCCGCACCCATATTTCGGTGCCTAAAGAAATGTGAATACACCAAATAAAAACAGCAACCGCAACTCGAGTGGTCGGTTCCTCTTTCACCAATAAAGCTATTAGACATTTAGAAACATAGTCATAGGAGGGTCCTTTACATTTCAAAGGCACCGTAGCATGAGCATCTCACGTCCTTGAAGGTCAAACCTTGCCTCCTCAGGGGGGATCGTCTGCCGAGGGAGGGGTGTTCAGCTTCTGAAATTTCGAACCTCTCTTCCCCCTAAAAGTCCCACGCATAGCCTCAAGGCCTCTAGGGCCACGAGCAGAGGTTGACGCCTGCCCACATGCTTCCCACGGATGACCTCCTCGAATGCCAAGCAGTTCCTCTGTAATTATTTGGATCTCCTCCTCAGCTGCCAGGTGATGCCTCTCCCCTTCCCACTCAAACGCCAATTAGAATGGGTACCCCCACCTGTACCCTACACCCTTTTCCTGCAACCATTTGGTGAGGGCTCCACACTTCCTGCGTCGCAGTAGCATCCTGAAAGATTGACACTGTAAAGTCTCCACAGTATATTTCTCTAATACTCTTCGCTCGGTCAAGGACCCTCATTTTGTCACCATAGTAGTGCATTCGAGCCAATACTGTCTGAGGACCTCTTGCATCTCCGCCCGCTTAGTCGACTCTGTCTATCATAAGTTTATCACCATCCTCCGTACCAAGAGCCAACCTGAAGATGTCCTGCACCTTGCCCTCCAAACCCTCAGGGGTCTCCCCATCCGCCTCGACCAGTCTGAAAATCCTGAGGTTATTTTGCCTCTCACAGTTTTCGATGTCATCTACCTTGAGGCGCAACTAATCCTCCCGGCATTCCATCTCCATGAAGCGGGCTTCCATCTGCGTCTCGAGGAGCCCTGTGGATGTTTGGTTTGCCTCTACCCCATCCATTCTGTCCTCCAACGTGTTCACCTTGGCAGACAGGTCGGCAATCTTTGCCCCCATGTCGGTTCTCATCCCCGATCTCCTCCAAAATTGTCTGTATTTGATGGACAACAGCTCCGGAGGCAGTGGGTGCGAACTTCCCACTTCCATTGTGGTGTTTATGGTGCAGAAGTGAAACTGGGTGAGGGTCTCTTTCTAGCTCATATAGCGAATAACAACTGCCTCGCCGTGTGCCACAGGAGTCCAACAGATGCTGCCACCAATATCCCCTCTGTACCCTTCAGATCAGGGACCACGCTCCAAGAGCATAAGGTCCCACAGCAAGTCCAGGTGGGTTGAGGTAGACAGGGCCAGAGAAGGTGTTACAAAGGAGAGCGGACATCCTCAAGATGAACCCAGCAGGTGGACAGTACGCAATCCAGATCCTGAGTGACTAGCAACTAGGCCCGGGGGTCCACCCCTCAAACTGGCCAGCGTCCAGTGCTAGAGGTTTGGATCAGGGTCCTTAAAATGTCCTGGTTTTAGAGGGTGGGGGGTCCTTCTATATGCACCTGTGCAGCTGCCTGATCGTCCTCGCAGAACCTTTGCCTATCGTGTCTCCAGGGGGGGCTGCTGGGAGGCCTCAGAGGGTTCTGAACTTCCCCCTCACCTCAAGGTCTCCTATGCAGTGTCTGCTTCTGCCACTCGCACCCCATCAAGCCAATCCTGAGTTGAGTGTAGGGGCACAGCAGGGGCTTGTGGGTGCCTTCCATGTGGGGCTTGCACTCATGACTGTAGATGCCCTTCCACACTGCAAACGTGGTATGGACTGTATCCACAATAATCCCCCAAGTGCCCTCTGCTTTATTTGACAGTTGTTACTTGATGTTAAGTCAGATTGCATTCCTCTGGGGCTCTACTGTATCCCCGGTGTGCAGCGCTGTCTGTGCAGTTCACAGGGGTCTTGGGCAACCCCTCCCCTTCTCACCTGGTGCCTGCATGCTACCTGGGCAGTCACCGCAGGAGGCCCTCCTCCCTATTTTATGTTCCCGGTGAGGCGCGCTCCCACATCAGCCTCACCAGGATATCACCTAGGTTGGGGTGGGGGCCCCTCCTAGAGCTTCCAAGTGGCAGCAGGTCAGCGTGAGCTGGGCTATCCGTATGTGGCCGGGGAGTGGGCTGCTCTCCTGCGGCGGCTCCCGCTATATTGGTCCACAGCTGTCAACTGGCTCAAGAGTCTGTCCCCTTCACTCTGGTGCTGTCGCGAGGCTCAGCAGGCCTCGGGGAGCACCACCGAAGTCCGGCCCGCAACACGAGTTCTCCGGGCCTCACAGCACAGGGTTCCCTGTCTCGTAAAATCACGGCATATTCACAAGCCCTAAGCAGGGTTCCATGAGCGTCGGTGAGATAGTTAAACACTTTTTTACTGCATTATATCCAGGGCAGGGGACGGAACTTCAGTGTCAGGCAGCCGTCTCTGTGAGCTATGCCAGAAAACCAGTGCACATATGCCCTTACCTGCCCCTCAAAACCCCTTACCAATCATGAAAGTCCCTTTTTCCCGAATTGAAATGGATATCATTGGGACGTTGGAAACCTCTAGGATTGTGTAACAAATATGTCCTTATAATCATTGATTACACTACCCAATACCCAGAGGCATTCCCTATGCTGAAACAATACAACCCAACAGATCTTAAAACATATTTTACCATTCTTTTCTAGGGTTAGTTTCCCCCAAGGAAATTCTAACAAATCAGGGTTGTAATTTTATGAGCAAACTGATGATTGAAGTCAAGGAATTACTACCTACCTCCAGTTTAAGAGCCTCTGTTTACCACCCTAAATGGACGGGTTGGTCGAGAGATTCAATAAAACCCTCAAGATGATTTTGAGAAAATTGGTAGATCATGATTGAAAGAACTGGGACATCATCATCCCCTGGTCCCTATTTGCAGTGAGAAAGACCACTGAGGCAACCACCAGCTTCTCTCTTTTTGAACTGCTTTCTAGTAGAGAACCAAGAGATGTCTTGGACATGCTCCGCGAGACCTGGGAAGAAAGCAAAGAGGCACCTATTCCTCTTTCACAAACAACTACCCGATTACAAGAGCATATGAACCTTGTTCGAAATGTAGTCTACACTCACATGGAAAAAGCTCAAGCCAACAGAAGTCCACCTATGACAAAAAGGTAAATTTAAGAATATTTTCAATCTCTTAAATGAGTGGAAAGAAAATCCTTCCACTGCCTCCACCTCGATATTGTCTTTTTTTAATATTGGAGGAGATAGACAACTCTGAGCCTATTGATCAAGAACTATCTAGACAGAACCAAGAATGCTTAAAAACCTTGTCATGACATTCCCTGATGTATTCTGCGAAAAACCAGGGAGAGTATATGGTACTTATCATTATATCAGGACTCCAAAGGGGAAAGTGGTCCATTTAAAACCCTACAGACTCCCAGAAGCCCAAAACCAAATAGTAGTAGAGGAAGTAAATAAATTGCTGAATGCAAACATTATTGAACCCATGGTCATCCCCTATTGTATTGATAACCAAACCAGATAATTCCTGGCCGTTTTTCATAGACTTCAGGTAGGTTAACGCCATCCCTGCCTTCGATGCCTATCCCATGCTGCGCATCAATGAGCTAATAGATAAACTCGGAAGTACTGTCTTTCTATCAACCCTAGACTTAACCAAGGGATATTCGCAGGTCCCTGTATATGGACCTGATAAAGAAAAGACAGATTTCTCAATGCCACTGGGATCATTGCAGTTTAAAGTCCTCCCTTTTGGCTTGCATGGGGCCCCAGTCACTTTCCAATGGCTTGTGGACAGGCTATTACAGCTTTACTCCAATTTCTGTTGGGCTTATATTGACAACATAGTCATTTCCAGTAAGACTTGGGAAGACCACCTCTTCCATCTTTATACCATTATGAGAACCCTCATCGAAGCCGGCTTAACTGCCAATCCATCCAAATGTAAGATGGCCCAATATGCCTTGAATTACCTTGACCTCTTTGTAGGGAATGGCAATGTCCAGCCCCAACGAGAAAAAGTGAAAGCTGTCCTAGATACCCTCACGCCTAAGACTAAGAGATGGTTTGGTTATTACTGCAGGTTCATCCCTAATTTCTCACTTAAAACAGCTAGGTTAACTGACAAATTAAAGAACGGTGAACCCTAGAAGATTTATTGGACTGATGAGGATGATATATGCTATAACAACTTAAAACAAACCTTGCGCCAGACCCCAAAAAAGTAAGGTGGTAGATTTTTCAAAGGAGTTTGTGTTACAAACGGATGCATCTTTCACAGGGCTAGGAGCAGTCTTATCGCACATTTATGGTAGATTAGAACACCCTATCCTATTCACTAGTCAAAAACTCTAACCTCTTGAAAAGAAGTATTCCATATTGGAGTTAGTGGCCCTTGCAATCAAATGGGCAATAACCCATCTAAAATACTATCGACAAGGCAAAGACCAAGGGAATGTCCATTTCCTTTCTCGGTTTCCCTGTGAAGCAGATGCAGCTACATCTTATAGGGAAAGGGTGTGTGAGAAACTAGAAGGTGTCACACACACTAGTCCCAGCGGATCTCTCTCTCAGGTGGCCAGGGCATAGCTATGACCTTTGGATCCAGACTCTGGGGGTGGACAAGTGTGGGAGGATCACCTGGTTGAGGGGGTCTTCGAGGAGTGGGAGTGGGACACCGGATGGTGACACACAGTATCCCCCTCTTCCCTGTAACACATTTTTCCCATCCTACTAGGTAGGATACATGGAACCTCTACAAAAACCCTTTTCCTACACAAACAATTTCACACAGACAGCCCACTCTGGGGGAAAACAGTCTCAAACCCGAGCCGTGTACCTGACATGTGCCATTACTATGGTCAGGCAATTACTGCCAAGCATTCATACCTGACGCCCATTAAACGTCCCCACACGGATACAAGGCAGAGCATTAAAGCACACTCTGAGCAAGCCAACGCACACAAAGGTACAGCAGCTTCGAGTTGGCAGCTGAATGAGGAGAGAAAGATGTAAAAACAAGAAAGGATTGTAAGAAGGGAAGTTCCCGTTATCTTTTCAGCAAGACGTTGTTACTTTCAAGAAACTTTAAAGGCAGAAAGCGTAAGACCAGGAAACCAGAATCCGGCATTGTGTGTCGGAGATGCCAAAGGCCCACCCGTGTAACTGACCAAGGTAAAGAGGAGCAGCAGCAGCTGCCGTGGTATCATCCTTGGCTCCAAGAACAAAGAAACACCAAAGAGATCAACACAGCAGGTGTCGGGGAGACTGATGAAAGAACTGTTTGTGTTGAGGTCAAGGTTACAAACAGCAACATTGTATAACGAATGCTGAAATAAACATTGTTAAACACATGTGATGAAAGATGCGAGTAAAGTGAAACTGCTGATGAATGTTTGAACTTGAGGATAAAAAACACAATACCGTTGACAGAGTGGTCCGGCACTGTGAATGTGCTCAATCAAAAGTCTCTGTAAGGTATCCCACCAAGAGAAAGGAAAACAGAAGATTGATGTGAAATATAATTGTATGAAGTGAATCGGAGTAGTCCTGTGACGGTTTAAGCAAAACCCAACGCACATTTGAAAGTCTTTGATTCTTGGGTCTGAGCTACAAGGAGGGGGAATTCATGGTTCAAGCCAGACTGAGGGAGGCAAAATTGTGAACATTGTGGAAAAGGGATCTTAGCCCAAAGGAGGGGGATCCGTGGTCAAAGCACGAATGGCTCAGGCCAAATTTTGAACATTGTAAAAACTTGTGAATGTGAAAACCTGAGAAGAGGAAAGGAACTTTTGTGTTGTTACATCTGGCCCTCTGCAATAAGAAACTGTCATTGAGAGAGATAGACTTTGGCGAAAGGACCTTTCGCATATGTTTTAAACTGTTACCTCATGGCCAAGAAGCCAGAGTGTGTGCAAAGCTCAAGTATGATGCCTTGCGCCGTGCTGAAAACGTAGGGATGGGGAGCTAACTGCTCTATCATCCTGACATATTATTTACTGGACACTTTTCTGTTGGATACATTATTGTCCAACAGCATTTTTATTTAGAAGTAAGGATTGGCAATAGGCCTATTAGTATTGGCCCTTTTATTTTGACAGAGACACATCTAGGACTACGTTATTTATTATATGATGGTTGTAGCTTGCTCCCATCTTTAGATTTAGGTTTAGATAGGCATTTTACCAACCCATTGAAGTTCAATAAATGCCCTTGAACTGTGATCACTTGTGTCTGTCGTCACTGTTGATACCATGCCTTCCTTGCATTTGTCCCTTGGACATATTCTCTGCCCATGCCCAGTAGACAGAGGGGCATGGCCTTTACTTGCGCTACCCTTCAGCAAACATTATCTACAGAACTTTGAAAGGTATTTATTTTTGATACAGTCTCTATAACCTTGTCCACCATGATGGAAACCAAGGAACATTATCAAAACACTGTGAGTAGCCATGAATGACACACAGACACAGAGAAGTCATATTTGTTGGTATAAACTTTTATAAAATATTACGGGTTGGGAAAATGCCTCACTGTCCCTACTTCTAAGTGGTATTTCCCTACCTCAAACAAAAATAAGTGTCTGTCCAATGTCAATATGTCCAAAGCAAAACTGTCCTGTGTGCAAAATCCTATCCTTTCCCTCACATTCTAGAGTAACTCTAATGTGTAAAGGGATAATGTTTTTATTCTTTAAAGGTTCACAAAGGAAGTATAAAGGTACTCCAACACAAAAATTCCCAATGGATAATGTTCACAGCTTCAGAGGATGGCCCCCTTCACCAGGTTGCTGTTCTGGTTTTCTCACAACTCCATACAGCACACAACTTCCTTGGAGGTTGCTTAGTAAATAACACTCTGTTTTCCCACACAGTTTTATATATCAGTTCCACCTATAGATAAAACCTGGTATATTTCCCCTTCAAACTCTCTTTACTCTCTGTTTTGGGATTTACCGTACATACACATGTCCCAGGACACCTTTGAATGGCTTGTTTTCTACAGTTTGAAAATTTGAGCTTTGGAGCAGTAAATTCTCCTGCCACAGCTTTTAATGCATTTCACCTTACACAAACTTGTCGACTTGTGTTTGCCTGATATACTCTCCTGCCAGGGCTTTTAACCTGCTTCACGCTATGCACTCTTGCAGACTTGTGTTAGCCTGATCTACTTTCTGCCAGGGCTTTTAACATGTTGTACTTTACACACACTTGCAGACCTATGCTTGCCTGGTGTACTCTCCTGCAAGGACATTTAACTTGCACTTGCAGACCTGTGCTTGCCTGGTATACTCTCCTGTTAGGGTGTTTAATGTGTTGCACTTTACACACACAAGCAGACTTATGCTTTCATACTATACTCTCCTGCCAGAGCTTTAATCATGCTGCACTTTACCCACACTTGCAGACCTATGCTTGCCTGGTATACTCTCCTGCCAGGACTTTTAACGTGTTGCAATTTTACACTCACTGACAGACTTATGCATTTGCAAATATTCATGAGGTGAGGGTTTTCCTTCCTCTCCCCTCAACATCTCTCGGGCTTTGCTCCCCTTGGTCATGGGTACAAGACTCGGAAATGTAACAGGTCTGCAAATGTTCACAAGGTGAAGGGTTTTCTCCTACCCCCTCTTGGCCTCTCTCTGACTTTTCTCCCCTTGGTCAAGAGTCTCAGACTCGTAGCTGTTATAGCTTTGCAAAAGTTGACGAAGTGAGGGGTTTTCTCCTCTCTCCTCTTAGCCTCTTTCAGGCTTTGATTCCCAAAAATGATTCTTTATCATTCAATTCTCAATTATCATTCTTCGATATCATTCCCAAAGCACCCCAGTGTCCCTCTCTTTCTCTCCAGGACTCACCGCTTTTTGAATCACTCCCTAGGCCCTTTGCGGTAAACCTGTGCTGGCGTCTCAGTACTCCACCTCCAGTTTACGGGTCCATCGTTGTCTCTAACCAGCCTCCAATCCTTCGCGGCTCCAGCCTGGTGTTCAAGCCTCTCTGTGTTCCTGCGGCGGAGGTGCTGTTCTCCAATTCCTGTCACTGCTGACCAGACTTGCCTTCTGTCTCTAATGCAGTCCCAGTCGGAAATGCCGGTTATTGCAGCCTTCCTCCTTCTGCCTTGAGCCGGCTGGTTCTACACAGTTTTCCACAGCAGCTCACCAGTCCCTTGCTCATCCTCAAGCAAATGTGGATTTCACAAGTAGCTTCTCTCCTGCTCATTCAGGTTCTGCCTTTTTAAATGCACCTTTGAAGCGCTTGTAACTACTAGAGCTCATTCTGCATTGCGCTGCACTGAGGATCTGCATTACTCCTTTCAGCCTCCTCATCTCAGTATTTTTATGAGTAGGGAAATGTTGTACTTTCCTAGCATAATACTGGAAGAGGTCCTTAGCAGGTTTTGTGAATATTGGAAGGGAACTTTTACAGTAAGCCATAAAGGCTTGGATACAGGGGGGGAAGCCCTGCAAGGGAAAGGGGGCTTTGTGCCTTCACCTGATGATGCCATGTTATTCCCCCGAGGGTCACCTCTGCCCTTGTGGTCCTCCCTCATATATCCACCCCCAGGGTCAGGATCAGATAGCGGTTGCTGTGCCCTGGACACATGGGGGACCCCCACCCCAGGGAAAGAAGTGAGGACATTGCCAGATTCATCACAACACACAGAGTGGGTGAAGTATTTTGTTTGGACGTAGAACAAAGTGATCTTGTGCTCGGGTACAGAATGTGCATTCTCCTGGAAGGAAAAATGCTATGTTTGTAGGCATCGTTAAAAGAAAAATGTAACTTAAATGTGCTTTACAATGTGTTGTGTGTGAGATCTGTTATCCAGGTGGCCAGGACAAAGCCATTGCTATTGGATCCAGTTCCTGGGGGTGGACCAGTGGGGGAGGATCATCTGGATGGGGAGGTCACCAGGGAGTGGAAGTTGGACACCGACGGGCGAGACACGATACCCTTCTGTGTAACACCTTTTCCCCATCATACCGTGTAGGGTATTTAGAAGCTCTACCCCTCCCACCCATTTCCGACACAAACACTTTCTTACACCGTGACAGAAAACAGACTAACACCAGAGCTGTTTACCTGACATGTCCCAACAAAAGGGTCAGGCAGAGTCAGGCAATTGACAATAACCATACACACCTGATGGCCCTTTATCTTCCCCTCAGGGATAAAAGGTGGAGCACGAGAGCACACTATAAGCAAGGCCAACCGTACAAGGCAGCAGCTATTCCAGACTGCCAGTTCAAACAGAGAAGAAAGACGTTGAGACCCGAAAGGACGACAAGGAGGGAAGTGCCCTTGCCATTTTCAACCCAGACCCACAAAACCTCAGTGAAAGGAATCATAAGACCGGGGTTTACAGCTAACGTATGATTTAGCAGATGTTAACTGTGCATGGTTACCTCCCGTATTGATAAGGCAGGCGGGGAGGCACACTTGCTACTGTGGTACCGTCCTTGACTCCGGAAGCACGACAAGCCAACGGGCTCAGCACAGCCGGTGGGTGAGTCGGAGAAAGCTGATAGCAAACCGAACTGTGTTGAGCCCAAGGTTGCAATCAGCAACATCATATGAATGCAAGGAACTTGTGAACAAAGAACTTGTGTGCGTTTGAAATTTTGGGGACAGCCCAGAGAAGGGCCAGCTGCAAAATGCTCATGTGCCACAGGAGTGCTCATTCGAAGGACTCGGGTTGGCCCCCTTTTTTCTGTGTTCAAACTACAAGTATCAGATGGCCATATGAGAGTGCTGCATGAGGTGTCGGAGTGGTCCTTCAAGGGTTACATCAAATCCTCTGTACAATCGAAAGTCTCTGGCCCCTTGTGAATAGAAAGCCAGGGAAGGGAACCCCCGCTTTCTGATGAGATGAAGCAAATTATGAACTATGTTAGAAACTCATGAACTGTGTTAAAGATGGCTATGTGAACCCGACGGAGGGAAGCCAAGGGAAAAGTTAAGAGAAGTTAAATCCTGCATCGTGATAAAGAAAAGTGAACTGTGAAATTGGCAAATGTGAACCCAGTTGAGGGATGCCTGCAATTTGGGGTGAAGTCTGATACACCCGAGAATATTGTGTTGATATTAAGAGTGAAAGGCCGTAGTGAACCCAATAGAGGGATGCCTGCATTGTAAGAAGGATCAGAGTCCGGCGGAGGGAGATCCAAGGGGCAAAGAGCAATTGCCCAATGTGCAAGAGCACCAAAGGAACTTTTGTTTGTTTGTTGTTTTGGTTAAACAGGCCTTCTAAGGCAAGAGACTTTGTAGAAAAAAGACTTGGCCCGTGAAGGTCCTCGTATCGCTGAATGGAACTGTGAACCTCATGCTGGTGAGGCAAAGGAGGGTGCTGTGCTCAGGGGACCCGCCTTGTCCCATGCTTAAAATGTGGGGAAGGGAGACCCCAGCCAATACCATCCTGACTTATAATTTTGTGAACACTTCTTTCTTTTCTGTTGAACGTTACCCCACACTATTTTGTAATTTAGCGGTAAGGACTGGCAATAGGTTTTTCATAGTATAGGACCTTTTATTTGACAAGACACCACTAGGACTGCCTTATTATTATTTGATGTTGTAGCTTTCTCGCTTCTTAGATTTAGGTTTAGATTAGGTGTTGTTTCTCACCCATTTCTACAGTTTAATAAACCTCCTTGAACTGTGATCACTTGTGTCTGTCTTTACTGTTGCCACCATGAGTTCCTTACCCATGTTTTATATAAAGTTACAATGCAGAGTTATTTACAAAGTTAGAATTTGTATTTGCAACATATCTGTTGTGGAACAACCTATTGTTAGATTACTGTTACAGGTAAAAATGCAAATTGAACATATTTCTGTTATATGGACAGAAGATCTATCATGTTGAATTTTAAACTGTGACATGAACATGAACCAACTGTCTGTGTTTGTGGAGATGTTAGATATTTGGTAAAGTAAGAATGCCCATACTAATTGCACCTCACTTTAATCAATGCATGAAAGATTAATTGGCTCATCTTCGTTTACTGAAGCCAATGGCGGAAGAGCCTGAGGCCAGACAGTGCCCCTAATTGTTCTGGGGCATTGAAAGACAAACAAAAAGTGAGTACCATGATACCTGATTAGAAATCCCCACAGCAATTAAAGAAATCCAAAGTAGAATGCTAAAGTATTTTTAAGGGCCCCTGTTTGAAAGCTATTTCACTAAAAAAGAGGTATTTAGTGCATGGTGTATGTGTTTTGCTAATTATAATTAAAATTGAAACAGTAAGTAGCATAACCTTAATAGAGGATTTCTCCTGCAATTTGGGATCTCTGGAGACCTTAGACATCTCAAATTTAAATGTGGAATTGCACATCCTTTGATTGGTGTCTGCCAAAGTGAATAAAGTAATTAAAATGAATTCCTTAATAAACACATTGAACAGAAATGGTTTTGTGAGGGAGAACGGGATCATAATCACTATCAGGATTTGAAGGTGTTTTTCGAACAGGCATACATTTGAAATATATATAACAAATAATACTTTATGAAAGTGAGAAATTAATTAAAACAATCATATAAACATGCATCTTCGCAAGTCATCTGTCACAAGTTAAAATTACATACATAGATTTTGATATACCTCTATGAAGGCCCACTTCTACTTTCCAAGAAAAACCATAGGGGGTGGGGGGAATCCCTACCTCTCCTCCCCTTTCATACTTGTACAAATGTACTAGGTGTGTATAGTGGGTGCCAACCCCTCCCCCTCAACTGAGTATAGATATCATGATAGGCAAATCAGATGGTTCTGTTATTGCACAAATCAGGATCATAGTGCCTTTATTTAAGGTAAAAAGTGCACATGACACTGTGCATATTTGGGTTAGACTGACCCAGGAATTGAAGGGTGCTTTAAATATCACACACATATCATAAGTGTATAAAGATATATTATGAATAAGGGATACAAAGTGAGAGATACTTAAATAAATAAGTTAGCTCGCTGAAGAATTAATACAGTATCAGACAAAGATGTATTTCAAAATGGAAGACTCAAGTACAAAATGTTGCCCAGTTCTAGGACAGGTGTGAGAGACTATGACTCATGCCACAAATTTTTCGGATAAACACCAGAGGCTGATACATTCGAGACCAATTTGATAGACCATCTGTATTATTTGGCACCATATAATAGAGTTTAGTTATTTTTCCACGGTATAAAGCACTAACTAACTTGGCAGGATCTTGAAAATCAGATAAAAAGTAGACATTGATGTGATGAGGTGGTTTTGGAAGAAGTTGAGGACCTTCATAAATGTATCCAGCAAAGTCTAAAATAAGCTTATCAGTTTTGTGTGGCAGAGAAAAGTGTGGATGCCAGCTGTGCTAATGCGGGCTTGGTGTGCACTAGATAAGCCAGCCAAATGTATTAAAGTGATGTTTTTTCTATGACTAAGAGGACCTATCAGAAGCATACTCTTACCAAGGGAATTTGTATACGAATGTAGCATCATCCAAATAGCTTATATAAGCAGATTGAAGGCAAAATATTTTAGAGTTTTTTCCACAGTGTGTCTTGTAACTACAACTAATATAGACTGCTGAAAAAACTCCTGGGTGCCTGATTTTCTTCTGTCTCTGTCTCTGATGAGTGTTCATAGATGCCAGGTGCTTGATGGGATGAGAAGAGGACCCCCAGTTCAGGTGCATGTAACCTGTATCCCCTTTTCCTTCCTCCACTGTTATACTTTACCTATTCTCCAGCAAACAGAGGTCTGGATACCCATGATGGAAGTATAATAAGCTGATCTCTGGACAAGCCTCAATGCAGTTAGACCACTAAGGTTGTGACCGCCTAAGCATAAAACAACTCTTACCATTATACAACCTAAAATATCTGCTCTCTGGCACATTTTAATTGGCCCTGCAAAGATTTATGAACTAATAGCCAACATACACTGAACACGGCAAACTACTGGAAATCAGTAAAGGTAGAACATGACAGGGGTGATGTGCTGAAAGCCACAATTTATTAAAAAGATCTCCAAGTCATTCCTACAGTGTACAATTACCAAACAACATTGCTATGACTCTGCGATCTCTTTGAAAAGACATATAATTGAACACCAATACATTGGGTGATAGTGAATTGAATACGACAATATTAACAACTGTAATTACATCATTTAGATGTGCCAATGATCTGACATGAATAAATATATAAAGAATGTGTTAGTATTATTATTATCATTATCATTACTATATCTAAAATTCGCTCATACAAGGACATAATATTTAATTGATGTTTTGTTCTTATATAAATGAATCCACTTTAATTAAGCACCAGAACAATGTCATTTCTTGTACAATTTATATATAATTATATATATTATGTATATATATATATATATATATATATATATATATATATATATATATATATATATATATATATATATATATATAACGCGTATGTATGTTTCTGTACTCAGCTAATGCATTTTATCAGTGTTATGTTGCCCTCTGCTGTCCAAATGGTAAACTGCACCTCGGTGAGCCCTTCCACTTCAACAACAGCTATCATTTTAACAAACAGAATGAGCACAGTTCTATGAAGTCACCTTCACCTTCCACTATCACAAACATTCATAATAATTTCAAGTTACTTCTTTTTAACCTCACTTCCCTTCAAACAGGGGATGGCGTTTGCAGTGTCAATGAAGAGGTATTTGCCGGCTCAACATTTCAGTCTCGAGCAAAATGCTGTTGGATGAATGCCTCCTCACAAGCTAAAACTGAAAGTAGGTACAGTAATTATGCAGCTACGCAAACCTATGCCATCACAAGGAGTTTGCCATGGACACTCTGCAAAGGGACATGGTTGACAATCACATGTCTACTAAGACACATCATAAGGCCTCTGTAACTGATGGATTAAACTTAGATGATGTTTTTATACTGCGCATACCTCTCATTCCTTCTTATACAAGTATACTTTTCAAATTAAAAGAAGACATTTTCCTATATGTTTAGCCTTATCAATGGCCATTAATAAGTCACAGGGGTAGACGTTTGACAGAATCTGGCTATACATTCTGAAACCTGTATTCAGTCATGTTGCTCTCTGAAGAGTTCAATCATTCAGCTTATTAAGAGTTCTATCTGAGAATAATAACAATATTGTTAATTGTGTTTACAATGAAATATATGAGTGAATGAATATATAAAAGTGTGATCATATTTAATTAATAACCTTAAGATATGCTAGAATGTTGTATTTTATACCAGGAACAGCTAGTATTGTACAAAAAGGGTAACAATGTTCACATACCTTCCAGGAGTCCGAACACACGACTAAAAGAAGCCTTTCTGTGTAAATACAAAAACGTATTGCTTGACAGTTCATTAGCCCCAGAGATTTAGACTCTGTTTCATAAATCATCAGCTTTTCCTAAGAAAAAAAATAAAAGACATATAAAATAAAGCATAACCACTGTGTTAATATATACTTGTTCTTTACACATTGAGGAAATTAAAATACTTCACAAATTAAAACACAAAAGGTCCACAACTGAGACAAACAAGGAAAGAATAATAAATGGACTCTCATTTACTTTGATAATGCTCTGGTTACATTGCACCACTGTACTACAAGAAAACATGAATGATTTAACAATTAGCTTCATAAAAATCTCAAATGTCCCGAAAGATTTTTCTAGAAATGGGGCCTCATTACAACCTGGGCAGTAAGGGATTACTGGTACCGGTAAGGGTACCGGTACCGGTAATCCCTTACCGCCCAATTACGAGGTCCCTTTGCGGGTCCCTACCATAATGGCTGGTTTCACCAGCCGTTCAGGAAGAGACCCGCAAAGGGACCTTAGAGGTAATTATGGTACTGCAATTTGCGGTACTGTAATTACGGCCTTCCCCATTTCCATTGAGCCCTATGGGGCAAAAATGGGAATGGGGAAGGGCCAATGGTGAATGGGGAATTACCGCCCCGCCAACCTTAGAATGGGGCGGTAATTTCGCCATTCACCATGGCGGATTCCAGCGTCAACCATGGCGCTAATAGCGCCATGGTTAACGCCTGGGTCGTAATGACCCCCAACGAGTTGTATTTCATTGGATAAAATAATAATGCTCTTTCAGTTAAGATAGCTGTCTTGTATTAAATTACCTATGTGTTGCAATGTGCACAAAATCGTCTGTAAATAGATGGACATCATATTCTAAGGACACAGGGTCCACTTAGAGCCAGCTTCAGAACGCCAAGAAAAATATGAACTTGAATACCCAATTTTCTCAAACTTATTCATCATGTGGCCTTTTTTATTATCATGTGTGTATGATTCACATTATCAACATCAATACAATTGCCATTGCAACATAAGTATTACACTCTCTAAGCTCTTTGGTTATGTTTTAAAGTGTGAATTAAGGGTGGGTAAGATTCAAAGTGCTTGTTTTGACTCATTTAAATAATGGTTAAACTCATTGTGAATCAGTCAAACCCCTAAATAGCTTACTCAGAAGGACATTCCTGATTCGTCTTGCTTGCATTTTTAATCATGCAAAACTGAAAAACGGCCTACTATTGGAATAAGTCACATGAAGGTAACACAATGATGCAAAGAATAAACTCAAATAACATGAAGGGAAAGCCGGGAAAAGTTGCCAGATGGCAGAGCCAACAGGCCTCCCTATAGCAAAACATCTACTGCTAGTTAGCCAGCATCTCTTGGAGTTTGGCTGAACCTACTAGCTTAGTTCCAGTAAATACTTCTAATACGTAGTATTCTGCTGCCCACTTACTTTAATGGCCACCTAGAAGAAATGTGTATTGATCCAGTAAACGTTCTAATTTTTGGGATTTAATTGCTTAATCGGAGCACAGCACGAGTAGTACCAGTAATACATTCTTGTTACTTTTAGAAGTTACTTTACTTAGACATTGGGCCTCATTATGACTTTGGAAGTAGCCATGGCGCTATTAGCACCACGGCTGCCTCCAAAATCGTGACCGGGTCCGGTCTTGTGGAGTGGGGACTTACCGGGACATTCCACCCTAGGCAGACCCGGTAAGTCCCCATTCCAAATGCCATTTCCCATTCCCATTTGAGCCCCATAGGGCAAAGCCCCATAGGGCTCAATGGGAAGGAGGAAGGTGCTAATAATGGGCCCGCTAATTGTGGGCCCGTTATTAGCTCCAAGGTCCCTTAACAGGTCCCGTAAAGACCGTGTGGTCAGACCATACGTCCTTTACGGTTCCCGCTAAAGGATTTCGGAATTGGGCAGTAAGGGATTACCGGCACCAGTCTCCTTAACGGTGCCCGGTATTCCTTACCGCCCACCTCGTAATGATGCCCATTGACTTTTTCCTCTCTTAACATATTCAGTGGTCTTATTCTTGTATCGTATCTTCATCACCCATCAGCCAGTGCGCTGCCTAAGCTTGAAGTTTGGCTGAGCTACCATAGAGTGAGCACATAATACATCCTGAAGTATTTATTAACATTGCCCAGTAAATCCTGGAGTCTAGATTTAATTGTCTCTTATAAATAGGGAGGAAATACATCAAACTCTCTCTCCCTCTACAAGCAATTGACATTCCCCAAGCCCATTAGTTTTGTAAGACAAGGTGCTATATACTGGCCTCAAGGTCATATAATTCATGCTTTATAAAGCAAAACAGGGAATAAGTAGATGCAATACATCATTTTCTAGGCATAATGTAGTTGGACTGAGCCCAAGGTGGTTCAGCATATTCCCATTTCTTCTAATTAAATGCCCATTTGGAGTTACAAAAAGTCAAAATGATGTGTAATACCCAAATTAATCAGACAATGCAGGTGATGCAAACCCCTCTATAAACTACTGATGAAATCTAAAATGAAAACTAAAACTACATGAACATATGGCAGGTGTTTGCATAAACATGCAGGCATTGCTTCAATTGTGATTTTGATCAATTATTCACTAAGTGGAGTATAGCCGTTCTGCTCATAACCCAATTCTTACCATTCATCTCCATTTTGCAATGAGCATTTACAATAAAAAACACAATTGAACAAAATGAGGGTTACAAGTGTATCATAATCCAGAATTAATCAGATCCTTGAGCTGAGGTGCCAGGCAATCATGAGGCAAGGAACAGAGATTTAATTCAGCAGGAAGCCTCTGTATTCCACGCACACTTCTGCACTTCCTCTGGCTGCACATAATTGCTCCTGCAAGAAATTACCCACCTGAACCTCCCCAAAGGGCCCTCCTGATTGCCACCATATCAACCCACCCCCTTGCCTGACACTCTGCTCTCCCATCTCACAGTGTCCCTTACTGGTTTAGTTACCATATGTGGAAATGGAAAATTGATTCTGTGAGTTACCTTTGCCATTTGAGTGGCAGCCATTTTTGTATTAAATTGTATTTTGCCATTTGAAATGTGTCATGCTCTCCTGGATCACTATTTCTTTTGATAAAAATAAATAAACTTCCTAGACGTTACACCAGGGTACTGAAAAAAATCATAGTACCCTCTCTTGATGGCTTTCACAGACAGTAATGATGCATCTGGCCTCATCAAAGATCTAACTTGTAACATTTCGAGGTCACCAATTCCTATTGTTTTGGGTTAACTTTCATTAATTTCGAGAGGGTTTTATGAGACAAAATAATGTCCAAGAAAATTATCTTAAGAAAATGGAAGAGTTCAGATAAGCCACTGCATGAGGAATGGATGCATGTTATGGTTATATTGTCAGCAAAGGAAAAGTTGACTATCATACAGAAAAAATCTCCTGGTGATTATAATGCAATATGGGGCCCATTACATGATTATATATGTGGAAGTTAATTTAATAATATTATGTGTTTCTTTTGTTTGGATCACCATTTTCCATTTATCCCTCCCCTTCATTCCTTTCCTCTTTGCTTTATTTTTATCCCGATTGTGTATTACTCCTGTTTTTGCTATAATGTGCTGTACTTAATTAGTTTATTTATGTTTATATGTTTATCTTTTTCATCTATAGTTCATGGTCTTATATGAGACTTTGAAATTGAACAAATTATAAAATAAATAAATAAATAAATTAGCATTACAATCAATCTAACTGGGTCTTTACCTTGGTCAGCTTGCAGTGATTTCCCCCAAAGTTGTTGTGTTGCTAAAAATTTAGAAGATCCTAAATCAGTCAACAGCTTTAAGTGTATTTCATTGCTAATTCATAATTTGAAAAGATATTTTCAAAAATGTAGGCCAAGAGTGGTGATTCCACATCAGTATGACTTTATGGAAGGTCTGTCTACCACAGAACAATCAGATTTATCTCACTCACTGCAAGGTATTGCTGGAGAGACATGCTCCACTCATGCCTGATTGTTTCTGGAAGCTGAGAATGCATCTGATGCAGTGGAGTGGGAGTTTCTCTGGTTCGTTAAGCGGTGGATGCATTTCCCTGACACTGTGATCAAAATCATTGAGGAATTATATAAAATATCACAGGAATGGGCTGTCCTAAATGAGCAGCAGTCCACTTCTTTTGGCATAAAACGTTGGACTCATTATGGATGCCCTCTTCCACTTCCTATCTTCACTTTATGTTCGATTCCTGTCACAAACCATCAGGCCTCACACCAGCATATTGCCCTATGAAGTCTCAGGGGATTAGAAATTGCAGTGTCCTTGTATGCCAATGATATTGTTGTATCTATTTACCCACAACAACAATGCACATGGAAAAATTTAATTTGTGGATGTAATTCAATGCGTCATCCAAATTGAGTAATATTAATCAATCATGAGAACATATAATTCAATAAAAATCCAAAGTGCGTGACAACTACAGCCGACACGTGTTCCAACACAAATGCATGTCTTTTTAAAAGCTGTTAGAGATACAAAATCCAGGACCAATTTGAAACAAAGTGAAAGATCTATTTGAAATGATAAAAATCACCCAAAACATGAGTCCAAGAAAGAGCACACATCCCCACTATATGAAACATTCAGATTGAATCAATAAAGTCACCACAATATATAAGGTGGAACATATTAAGTAGTAGTATCCAAAGGTTTTACAGATGATGTCAACAAAGTTTGAGGAGGGAAAGAAGAACAGAGGAACATAAGATTAGATACTCATCATATTTCAAATCCATTTAAGTGTTTTGCTGTTAAGTGAAATCAAGAAAAGCGCCTGCAATACATCCATTCTGCCCCGCAAATGAAAGCTGTAATTTGCCGGTGTCCCGGTATGTTATGTACTGTGATAGTAATCTATTGGCTCTTCCTTTATTTCCATTGAATGAACAGTGCATTTCTCTGCCATTTTGTTTCTTTGTACTGGTTGGGTTTATTAACAATGCTATTTCTTCATGAATACCGATTGTTCTATACATCAGTGATATTGATTTCTCTCAAATTAACTGGGACCATTTTAGAAATGGTTGGTGCATTCTTCTCAATTACACTTGTGATTCTATCATCTCCCATAGATTGTTTCTGAACATAACATGAGCTGGAGCTTATCTTTTTCTCTGTACTATCATTGCATATTCCCCATTTCCTGCATTGGACTGTGCTGTATATTATGCACATTAGCTGCATGGGTGCTTCATCCCCACCCTTGGTAAGAAACTGAACTAATGCAGTTTATTTATGTGATATCCAATAGATTACTGAATGCGAAAATGATAGGTTGATACACACCTTGATTATTCATAAAATAGTAGTAATTAGGTATGAGAGAATAGTCAATTCAATATACTTTTAGAAAAACGAGAAGGTTCCCAGTCTCACTGCGCCAAGAAGTTGAAATGTATTGTTTGTGCAAAAAGTAGCCTGACACGTGTTTCAAGCGGTGTACAGCTTTTCATCAGAGGCTTAGGTTACAGCAATTAGTGCTCCAAGTTTAAAGTAGGACAATGCCAGATATAATTCTCAATTCGCCTCGCAATTGCGGAAAGCGTGGTCAGCGTACGTTTCAGTCTGCTCACATTGGGCTTTTTAATTCAATGGTGATTCTTCACACTCCAAAGGTTTCTACAAAGTAAAGGGAAAGGTCGTAGCAGTTCCTTATATAACATTCAATATGTATGATAATGTGTAAGAGGCAAGCAACTGCATAAAGAAATCACCTGTGTGTTAGGATGTTCAACTATGGTTCACATACATCTGTTTCTTACGTTCTGATTGCAATGCAGCTGTTCTAGCTCATTACTGGGTCTGTTTAATACAAAAATGAATAAATCAAGGGTTTTCTCACTGTTGTGACCATCTATCAAGAGGAAATCATGAAGGCTGATAAGGAAAGTATACTTTTATGGGGTACCATCTGTGGGGAAAAGTGCTTATGCAGACGTACAGTGCTGTGAGCGGGGGGCACCTCTGTCAATTTCCGCATTGGTGTATGAAAAATACATTGACTATGTTATAATAATTGAATTCTGCATGATTTTCAAATTGTAAATGTATAATGCTATGTCACACCGGTGGGTAGATAAGTCTGTGTTCATGTTAGTGCAGTATTGCAGTTCAAGTTTGAACTCTTTGAGGTATTCACTCACTCAGAATGCTCTTAGTTGAAGAGTTGTCATGCTGAGAAGCGGCCTCAGTGCTCTGTAATGACAATGGATATGTCATCTTTAGTACACAGTTGTTTGAGTCAGCAACTGCATAGATTAAAGGTTTCAGGCGAATGGCTGTTCTGTGTAACAGTATCTGTTTTTAGGTGCCTCAGTTCATGCCTGCAGGTCCTCTGATTCTGCTAAGGACCTCTATGAGATACATTGTATTTAAGTGAAAAAGCCATGATTTCCATTTTTATAGTCACCACAATGAACACGCAGAGCATGTATCACTGATAAAACGGTTGCTCTTTTGTGCACATATGGTGCAACATGCATTTCTGCCGAAATACGGCATGTGTAACATATTGTACTTTTTCCATACAATATTAGCTTGTGTAACAGAATTCAATCACTAAATGATTTTAAGTGGTGATTCTGGTTACAGTCCTACACTTAAGGTTTCATAATTTTTAAACATCAGACAGAATATTGTTTTCCTATATCGATTTATATACATCGACTGTTTCAAGTAATTTACTCCTCGTATACATTCTGTTTGGTGAAGTGACTTACTCTATGTTTATATCAATCTCAATTAAATAATAAGTCATATATTTATCTACAAGGAAAACACAAAAAGTTCAAGGGGATGTGAATTTCAAATTGAAATGCTATTGTAATTTGTGTGTTGAAAAAATATTTTACACAGATACAAAAGAAATATAACAAGAAAGAGAAGAGTGATTAAGTTCCAATTATCTCGAGTGTGTCGTATGCTAGATGGTGGAATGTCTCTTGGTGGATAACACTCTGTCTACATTGAATCAATCCATTTACTATATCTAGTCTCTATGTCTCATTAGATTGTTGCAGCTGGTTAGAGAATCGATATTAGTTACCTAATGTATGTTAGAGAAACACTGCTAGTGAGTATTCTTCATTGAGGCCGGTGGGGGACATGGCATCAAGTTTGTGAAACCAAAACATTTCACGTCTCATTAGCGCTAAGTTCATATTGCCTCCTCCAGGTGTACTTTTGACAGTTTCCAATACCACATATTTCAGCTGTGTGATGGAGTGTCGCATTTCCGTGAATCGTCTGGCAACCGGAGAGGTCTGATTAATTGTCCAAATGTTAGACTTGTGTTCATTAAGTCTTTCTTTGATTTTGTGAGTGGTTTGACCAACATAGAATTTGCCACACTGGCATAATAGGCCATAGATTATGAATTTTGAATTACTGGTTGCAAATTGTTTGATATTGATTTTCTGTTCTGTGCAGGGATGTCTGATGTGTTCTCCTTTTTGTACATTATTGCAGTGGCTGCAGTGTAGACATGGGAAGGTCCCTGATTTGTGTTTGCCTAAAAAGGTCTTTTTACTGTGATCCAATCTCTCCGCTTTCAGCAGTTCATTTTAGCCAATAGATCACTATCAAGGTACGTAACATACTGGGACACTGCCAAATTATACCCATTATTCACGGGACAGAATGATTGTATTCCAGGTGTTTTTCTTGGTTTCATCTAACAGTGAATAACGTAAGTGGATTCAAATTATGATGGATGAGTATCCAATAGTATGTTCCTCTGTTCTTCTCTCCCTCCTCAAACTTTGTTCACATAATCTGTATAACCTTTTGATACAACTACTTAATATGTACTGTCTTATAAATCGTTGTGAATTTATTGATTTCATTTAAATGTTTGATATCATGGGGATGTCTATGCTCCTTTTTGGACTCACGTTTCGAGTGATTCTTATTTCTTGCAATTGGTCTTTGACTTTGTTTCAAATTGGTCCTTGATTTTGTATCTCTAACAGCCTTGAAAAAGACCTGCATTTGAGTCAAAACAAGTGTCGGCGGTAGTTGTCACACACTTTGTATTTTTATTGAATGATATGTTCTTATGATTGATTATTATTACACAATTTGGATGACACATTAAATTACATCCACAAATGAAATGTTTCCATGCGCGTTGTTATCTTGGGTAACCAGTTCCTTCACACATATTGTTTGGGCCGGTTGGGCTCTGGTCAACATCACTGTGACAGATGCAGCAGGCAGTACACCTCGACTAAACAGGGTTTTAGGACCAAGCTCAGGTGTTTTTTCTAGTTTATTGCCTTCACTCGTATTGGTGTATAAAATTTGAGCCATATTCTCGGTATTTGAAAGTTTTATCAGTGCACAGAAGAACTTGGCTGAGTGTTGGGTTACTAGTTAAATATTGAAAACAGTCCAGCTATGAATGTACCTTATACAAGGGACCTTGAGTCTCTTGCGTAATATATCTGGTATTGAGCTGCGCAACAGAATTGCTGGTATGGGAAAAACAAATATATACACTATTTTCCAAATATTCTAAAACAAGTGATTTTATTTGGTTCTTCTTAATATCTTTGTTCATATTAACTTGGTTGAAATGGCAACCCTGCCAAACAATTGTATTTGTTTCGTGCCTTCCCATTCTGAATTTCAATAGTGGTGCCATGTTGCAGAACTTCGACACACTACACTTCAAGATGTTCACTAAACACCTTGCAAACTTAACAAAGTTTTTTAAAGTTGTGAAGTTCTGCAGTTCCTGAGTGAGTCTAGCACCACAAGGAGGGTGACCCAAGAGGCCAATTGCTGCTCCCAAGCTAGTGGATGTTGAACTAGAGTGAAATGAGGAGGGTTTCCTTGTTACCTTATCCTAGTCCTCGACACACACAAGGGACTGTCAAATTGTTTCATCATAGACCAGCCTCAGTTTTACAGCCCCTTTGCATCCCCTGGTCTATCAGGGCAGACCGGACTAAGAGTCTGGGACTCAGACATGAGCAATTGTTTTTTTCCAACAGACTACTGGGAGAACTCCCCTTCTCAATTTTAGAGACCCTAAAGATCCCCTAAGCTGACCAAAATCTCTCAAACTTAAAAGAAAATTGTCCCTTTAGAGCAAGGCCATTCCTATGTAATCAGAGAAGCAGCACACTGTTGTCTGTTTGTTCAGCTCAAAGGAGCTATGTTTTGAGATTGTCAAAAACCACAACCAGCATAGTAGTTTCATACATACAATGTTATTTACCTGCTAATTTCCTAATGCAAAAAAACTGACACAAAAAACAGTGCTGGAACAACAATCCTCCTCAGTAACAAAAATGTACACTGGGAAAACAAAGTTTAATGCTCCCTGCTAACACAAGGACCAGATGATCGGAAGGAGGAAATAGACAGGAAAAGATCAGGGTACCTTCAGATTAGAGAGGTGAGAGGAAAGAAGATCGGGGGGTTAAATTTTGAAGCTGAAGAAGGGACTTGGATATTAGAAAGTGATGTTGGAAATTCAAGGCTGTAACTGTAGCTACTGGAGTCCATGCAATGAGAAGTTAAGTGGAAGTGTCAAGAAGTGTACTCAGGACTTGACAAGAGGAAAAGGCTTGGTGTTATACAGCCATAGGCACAGGACCCTGGAATGCAGGGGTGGACTGGCCTATAGGGAACTCTCGGGATTTCCTAGTAAGGCTCTGCACCCTGAGCCTCTTTTTGTGGTAACCTTTTTTATTTCTAAATTCTCTATAGGAAATGGCTTGAGCTTGCTGAAAATGTGTAATAAGGAGCCACTTTTAAAATGATTTCCATGGCCTCTTTTAGTTCCCAGTCCACCCCCGCTAGAAAGCCAACATCCAGTTGTCCTATAAGGATTGGCCCCAGCCTGAGGTCAAAGACATTGAAATCCCAGAAGGAGAGGCTTTGATTTGAGGACAATTTGCTGTTTACCATTTTAGTTTCTGTAAAACATTTTTCTTTTGAAATAAAATACCAGAAAGTGTTTTTTAGAGTCCAGCCATGTATGCATACCACAAAGCCTATTTGACAAAGTTTATATATTCATATAGCTACATAAAATATCTGAATAATAATGTATAATACAATATTGCATAACATCATAGTTCTGCTGAAAAACATTATTGTATTGAGTTTCAGTAAACATTGGTGGATACCTTGCATACATTCTCAACCAATTTTATATATATATATATATATATATATATATATATATATATATATATATATATATATATATATATATATATATATATATATATGCTTGCCTTTATCCCCATATTTCTAATATTTGCTAATATTTGCCATTAAACCAATCAAATAATAATTCTCAAATCTATCAGATTCATGAGGATATTTTGGTTATCCCATTTTATATGTATTATATTATTGATATATTGTATTTGTAGGGAGGCTCTATCTTCTGCAATAAGGGTGTTTTAATTCATAATTTCGAAACTACCTGACCATTTAATTGTTCTCATAAGATTAATAAATAGGTCAACTGATTCATTCATTCATTCATTCATTCATTCATTCATTCATTCATTCATTCATTCATTCATTCTTTCCTTAACTATAAGTCAAGTAAGAATTACAAATGAGTATGTTCTTATAAGTGATTGATATCTCAATTTGGTTCTAGTTTCTAAAAAGATGTAAACTCATCAACAATTAATTATACAAGATTAATCGAAACTACTGGATGAAAACTGTAAAAGGTAAACACTAGGTAAATCATGTATCTTTTTAAACTTGGCTATATCTATCTTCTTAAAAAATGAGATTGAAATTATACTCAATCCCTGTGAAATTATCTTTGCTCTAATATTGTTTTGCAGTCTATGGGCCTTTTATTCTGTCAATGTTTATGTTGGTTGTGATTTTTTCATAATGTTGTTGCCTTGATAAAGGACAAGGGTCTCTGAAACACACACCAACAGGCATAGAAGAGAAGTAACACAGTTCATAGAGATGTTTCAATTGTCAATGTTTACTTTCCAAATTGTATTCTATTTTTGATGTTGATATTTGTGGCCAAAGGAGAATAATCATATTTATCATTAATGTTTCAGTGAGTGACTTTGAGAAAACACAACATAGACGAGAAACCTATGTGTGTGGTGCATACAAAATGAGTAATTGATTTGTTGAAGAAATACAACTATAATTACTCCTTTTTGTCTTTCATAGAAAATGATACTCTTTATTTATTTATTTCAAATTTGTTGAGCGCACATCAGCCCAGAGACATCGTGGCGCTTGTTACAGACATCTTAGTTGCAAAGGAGACCGTAGTTACAATCAACACATAAATTACAGAGGAAATATATACAATAGCAAGGCAGTATATTTACATGGCTTCCAGAAATTTGCTAGTTATTTAGCAAGGAACGCGGTTTTCAGTTTCCTGCGAAAGATGGGAAGTGAGTTTTCCGTTCGGATGTCTGAGGGGAGAGCGTTCCATGTCTGTGCTGCAATGTAGGGAAAACCAAGACCTCCGGCTTTGGCTTTTTTGATGCGTGGGGTGCAGAGTAGGTTAGCGTATTGCGTCCTGGTGGGGCGTGTGGAGGAAGGTTTGAGGATGGTATCAGAAAGATAGGACGGGGCGGAGAAGGAGAGACATTTGTGAGTGAGGGTGAGGATTTTGAGGGTGATCCGTTCTTTGACTGAGAGCCATTGGGCTGAGAGCCTGGCCTGGGTGATATGCTCTCTTCTTGGGATACTAAGAGCGGCCCGGAGAGCGTTGTTCTGTGTGATTTGTAGTCTATTTATGTTTTTGGCTGATGTGCCTGCTAGGAGAGCATTGCAGTAGTCCAGTTTGGCTCCTATGGTTGCCCTCGCTATGGAGAGGCGGTTAGGTTTAGAGAGGTAGGGCTTGATGGCGTTTATAAGTTTGGTGGTGTGCGCGGATGCGGAAGTGATAGCGCTGACTTGTCTGGTCATGGATAGTGAGGAGTCGAGGTATACTCCCAGTGTCTTGACGGCTGTGGACACGGGAATGATGGAGTTGTCAATTGAGAAGTTAGTGTACAGTTTGTCCAGTTTGTCTAAGGTGTGCTGTTGGCCTAGTATCAAGATTTCGGTCTTGTCACCATTGAGGCAGAGGCCATTAATTGCCATCCATGCCTTGATGATGGAGTAGATGGTGTGGAGTGCCTTTGCGTCTTCGTTGTATGAGCCTGAGAGGGGTAGAAGTACTTGAGTGTCGTCCGCGTAGTTCGTGTAGGTGATGCCGTATGAGTCAAGTTTGTCAAAGAGGGGCTTGGTGAACAAGTTATAGAGTGTGGATGCAGTGCAGGAACCTTGAGGGACCCCGCAATGGATTGTTGTGGGTGTGGCGTTAGCGATGTCCGAGAAGACTTTCATGGCCCTACCTTCGAGGAAGGAAGTGATCCAGGCAGCTGCTTTTTTAGAGAAGTTGGCTGAGTGCGTGAGGTGGGAGGTGAGAATCTTGTGATCAACCAGATCAAACGCGGCTGAGAGATCTAGAAGAAGCAGAAGAGCCGGCTTGCCTTTGTCCATGATTTGGGTGATCTGACTCTTCAGGTCTACCAGGGCTGTTTCTGTGCCATGTCCTTTCCGGAAACCCGATTGTCTCGTCCCGAGGATGGAGTGGGTTTCCAGAAAGTGTTGGATTTGGCAGTGTGCGGCTTTGTCCAGTAATTTCAGCAAGAATGGCACAGTGGTTATAGGTCTATAGTTGTTGGGTTGTGAGGGGTCAAGAGTCGGTTTTTTTAGGAGAGGCCGGACCCAAGCCTCTTTGAGGTTGGCTGGGATGATGCCTGTTTTGAAGGACGCATTGATAAATGCCGTGAGGAGCGGCGCAAGGCAGTCTGCGCAGTCTTTGACTAGTTTAGGTGGGCAGATGTCGCCTTTGCATGGGGAGGGTTTGAGGTTTATTAGAAGGTTGATAACTTCTGTTTCAATGACATCTCTGAAGGAGAAGTCAGGTATGGTGGGCTTGGAGGAGGTGGGTGGTGTGTTGGTCAGTTTGGTTCCTGTCTGGTGAGGAAGTGTTTTGCAGTGGTCTTTAATTTTCCTTTGGAGAAGGTCAATTTTGTGAAGCATGGCAGCTTGAATGCTGGAACACCACGCTTCATCTTTGATTATTTCATCTGGAGTATTAGGGGGGGAGATGAGCTCATTAAAGATTGCGAAAATCTCTTTGGAGTGTGACTTGGCATTGGCGATGCGAGTGTTGAAGGTATTGGCTTTGGCATTGGAGATAGCTCTCTTGTATTGGTGGGAGATTAAATTGAATATGTTTTTGGTATTGGTGCAGGGGTCAGATTGCCAGTTTTTTAGAGCTGCTCTTTTGTGGGATCGCATTGAGTGCAATTCTTCGGTAAACCAGGAGTTGGAGTGTAAGGATTTCTTATCTTTTTTCCATTCAAGTGGCGCTATTTCATTGATGGCTTTGGTGAGGACATCTTTGTATATGTCGGCTAGGATATTGGGATCGCTAGCGAATGGGGGGGCTAGCACTGGGGTATTGAGGTATGGGCGTAGGTTCTCCTCTGTGAGTTTTTTTTTGCTTCTGACTTGTGCAGCGCTGGCAGGGGTCAGAGTCTTAAGGTTCTTGGTGATAGGAATAGAGAACTCTATGCAGTTGTGGTCAGTCCAAGGCAGTGAGGAGTTGGAGGTGATAGTGGAGAGGCAGTTATGGTCTGCGATCCAGTCAAGTATGCGGCCTTTGATGTGAGTAGGACTTTCTACTTTTTGGATGAAGCCCAGGTCATTGAGTTCCTTGGTGAGAGTGGCTGCAGATTTGTCCTTGGGATCATTAAATCCGAGGTTGAGGTCCCCTAGTAAAATGGTTTTGGTGGAGCTTTTGATATTGTTGCTAAGGATGTGCAAGATGTTGTCCTGGGAGTCTGGGGAATTGCCTGGGGGGCGTTATAGTAGGTGGATGTTGATGGTGCTGTTGGGAGACAATGTGAGTTTGGCCGATAAGAGGTCAGAGTTGTTAGTCGAGGGGTGACTGATAGGTCGGAGCTGTAGGTTCTCTTTGTAGATGAGGGCTACTCCGCCTCCTATTCGATCTGGCCTATCTTGTCTGAGTATGGAGAAGCCCGGTGGTAGCGCAAGTGTAACGGCAGGGCCTGATGCTTCGTGTAACCATGTTTCGGTAATGGCTAGCAGGTCAATGTTATTACTGGTTATAATGTCATGGATATCAGAGGCATGAGCTGGGAGTGATCGGACATTGAGGAGGGCACATTTGATGTGAGGTGTGTGATGTTTGCTTGTGGAGGTGTGAGTGATGGTCGTGTCTGGTATGTTCTGTGGGGCAGTATTGCAGGGTGTGGCTAGGTTAGTGGGTGGTGGACTGTGGGTGTGTGGGTATTCTGTGCGGGGGCAGCGTGTGGAGGTGGTGCGAGAGCTCAGTCTATAGTTTCTGATTTCCGTGGGAAGGGCTAGTGTGCTAAGTTCTGGGGTCTGTGTGCGCGCTCTAAGTCTTTCTAGTCTGTGCAGAGTTGCTACACAGGGTGCACGATCTGTCATGGTAGGTGTGATATCCTTAATAGCGAAATGCTTGAGGCATAAGAGTGAGCTGGGTGGTGTGTGGAAGAGGGGATGGATGGGAGGATAGAGTTTGAGAGTGGCGAGTGTGGAGAGGAGAGTGAGCAGCGTGGTGGCGGCAGCTGTGAGCTTGCAAGACGCTAAGGGCATGATTGTGTACTTAGTAGTGCTGTGAGTGGGGGGCCTCAATACAGCTTCAAAAATGGTCTGTAGGCGACCATAGGGCACAACACAACTTTAAAAGTGGTCTGTAGGCGACCATAGGGCACAACACAGCTTCAAAAAAGTGGTCTGTAGGCGACCAAGGGCACAACACAACTTTTAAAAGTGGTCTGTAGGTGACCATAGGGCACAACACAGCTTCAAAAAGTGGTCTGTAGGCGACCAAGGGCACAACACAACTTTAAAAGTGGTCTGTAGGTGACCATAGGGCACAACACCGCTTCAAAAAGTGGTCTGTAGGCGACCAAGGGCACAACACAACTTTAAAAGTGGTCTGTAGGCGACCATAGGGCACAACACAACTTAAAAAGTGGTCTGTAGGCGACCATAGGGCACAACACAACTTTAAAAGTGGTCTGTAGGCGACCATAAGGCACAACACAACTTTAAAAGTGGTCTGTAGGCGACCATAAGGCACACCACAACTTTAAAAGTGGTCTGTAGGTGACCATAAGGCACAACACAGCTCCAAAAGGCAGGCGGCAGCAGGCTACTATGAGTGAAAGTTGCTAATGTGGCTGCTAATCATGGCAGTTTCGAGCGATCAAGATGTAGTTAGGTAAGCAGACAGTTGAGGGCGATTAGCAAAACAGATTTGGGGTAGTCTAACAATGAAGAGTTTTATGCATACTAAAAGTCATTTCCTTGAGTGCCACAGGCGAGTGTGGTAGTAGGCAGTCGTAGGTGTGTGAGACTGGGCATTACATCAAGGTGATAATGCAATATGAGCATAGAGTTACCTGGTGAGTGACAGACCGGGGGTCTGGCAGATGGCAGATACAGGCACAAACAGGCATAGAAACAGGAGACGGCCTTGTTGCAATGGGCCTTGGGAGAAATGGGCCGGCTTCGCCTGCCGGCGCCCAATGGGAGGATAAGTGGGTAAAGGCAGCCAATCAGGATGGCTTGCTGGGCCTCAGTGGGCATTGGAGGCAGACATCAGGAAGCAGACA
The DNA here is from genome assembly GCF_040938575.1 of Ambystoma mexicanum. Lineage (NCBI taxonomy): Eukaryota > Metazoa > Chordata > Amphibia > Caudata > Ambystomatidae > Ambystoma > Ambystoma mexicanum. The sequence continues at coordinate 1,335,229,037 of NC_090934.1, forward strand.
GCCATTTTGGAGCTGTAAAGTACCTCGTGTACTTTAATGGCGATTTTCGTATGAGTGCAGCAATAACTATAATCAGGCAGCACATTGGCCTGCCCTTGCTTGGGAAGTGAAGCGCTTTGCCTGATAATGCGGATGCAATATTTGAGGAATAAAAAATCGGTCGAGGCGCTATAGACTCAGCGCTTACCTAAATATGTTCTTCTGGATAGTGCAATAAACTCCAATATACACAGACATCTAAAGGACAACTTGGTGTAATGGCCTTGGCATATGATTTTGAGATATACCTTGTAACAAATAATTATTTGAAACATTCAATTTGTAAAACTGAACAATATCTAAACATATTGGCATTTAGGTTAACCGATTTCAATTTTACTTTCTTGTTTGACAGTTTGCCTCTGGTGACCATGGGCCGAGTAACTTAGGGGGTGGGGTACCTCCCTAAACCAGTGGATGATGGACCTGGGAGCAGTATGAGGAGCATCCCCTTGTGGCACTCCCTGGTCCTCACACTTTGGCAGGGATGTATTTCCCAGAGAAGAGACCTCCCGAACCTTCCTTAACTGGGACTCAGAGTGGGTACCCACCAGACCTCCTCCTCAAAATGGAGACTCTTGAAATCCCTTCTGCACCCCACAATACCTTTGGTTATTAAACCAATCCATGGAAACTACATTTCCCTTAATTCCCCTCTACACCAGAAACAAATCCTGAACTGGATCCAGGAAGCAAATTGATGGATCTGGGTGGGTCAGACTTTGCAGAAGTCCCAGTCACACCACAACGGCCAGGGAGGATGCAGGAAAACATGCCCCAAGTTACACAGCCAAAATCATGTGAGCAAAAATCTAACCTGGGATGGACTATATTCCCCTCAGTGACCTTCTCTTCCAACCGGACCACTCAGAATGGATATGGGAAATTAAGTTATCCCGTCAATCACAGGAAGATCTTGGGAAAGACAATGGGGAACATGTAGACACCTCTAGAGCCCTCCCTAACACATTCCCCTCTCCAGCCTCTCCATGCATACATAGTTTCAAATGGCAAAAGGCTCTTATAGAGTTAAGCTGGCCCCCTAAGCCTCTCTGTGACTATCAGGAGTGAGAGACCCTAGCCAAATGTTACCCCCACACCCCTCAAGGCTTACAGCTTTAGACCCTCACACCTAGTTCCACTTAGGACAAGGGGAATGTTATTATATAAGCCAGGAAACACGATCCATTATGGTGTGTGATGGAAGCAAAAGGCTCTTATCTTGGAGAAGGTTGGAGAAGAGAGACTGCTAGAGTGAAGAGACACTGGAAAGGCTTTGGAGAGGACTGGAGACTAGACAGTGCTGAAGAGCAGAGATGGAGAGGTGGTAGATAGAGGAGCTGGTGACATCTACAAGAGGGAACATGATGGAATAAAGGGGGTGAGAGAGGAGAGAGTAATATCAGAAGTGAGGGAAGGAGGTATTAAAACTGGATGGAGTGGGGGAGGTGACAGTAGCAGAGCGAAGGAGGGAGGAAGTAAAACCCAGAGTTGATTGCAAGATATTGGTAGTAAAATGTGATGGAAGTAGATAAAGAAAAGGTGGTTGTGGAAGTCACAAGAGCAAACTGGAAGGAAGTGGTAAGGTTAGGATCCAATGTAGAGGCAGCTAGAGCAGGCCAAAGTGGTACTAACAAGATGATAAAGGACCAAGTGGAGGAGGTGGGTGATTGCGTTTAGAGCGAGGAAGGGACTTCTTAAAATGGGTATAGTTGGAGTGAGGAGGAGAAGAGTTAGGAAAGGGTGATATGTTGATGAGAGGTGATGGAAAAATAAATTATGTCCAGTAATTGATTCAGCTGGCAGAGTGCAAACATAAGTTAGCTAGAAACAGGAAATGCCAGTTGGCCAAGTCAGGTACTAGGCAGGTCCAGAAGGTTGGAAGGAGTTCCAGTGGAAGTGAAAGAGCACAGTGACAGTTTGCAGATATGGTGGAAGGACAGGTGTTACATAGTGAACTGCTGCAAAATGGACATCAGCAGAAATGGTTCCATACATGGAAGAAAAACATATAGCTGTATTTACTTAGTCACAGTTTCCAGTTACTCTTGCAAGTTGGTAGCACACCCACTGGCCATCCACAGACATCTCAGCTCAGGTCTCAACTAACACTTCTCAGAACACTAATTTGTTATAATTCATCTAGCATTCATTGAGCTGACAAGCTCCCACACTCATCAGCATTCTAACAACAATGAGGAATGGCCTGCAGGGGATCTGCAAAGGATTGTATAATACATTGCCACGAAGACAAGATACAACACACCTCCTTCCCTTCATATATAGGAAACACAGCAACAGGCTCACATAGGAAGTCTAGAAGTGAACGATCTGCATACCGCTCTCCATGATGACCGCCACAGAGTTGCTGAGGGCAGCCGAGATTGTCCTCCCAGGGAGCAGGAGCTATTGTTGCTTTTGATTAAAGGAGCCTAGAAGCCCACACCTAGGCCCAACTGAGCAAAATACTGGGTGTGGGGTCCTATCAGGCCTCAAGAGTTGTGAAGAAAGGATGTAATCTCCTTTCCCCTTTAAAATGCTGAAACTGGACTGCACTCAGAGAGCTGAAATAACAGAGGCCTGACCACTCCCCTGATGTTGGAGCACAGGAAAGAGACTGAAAGTAAAGCTATTGGAGGAAGTTCATCCTGCAATTGTTTTGTTTTCCTTGTGGGGAGAAGCACCTTTCATATTTAAGCTGGCCACCCCTATATACTTAATAAACAAATTGAACATGAAAAGTCTGGCATTGACATGCTTCTTAGTACAAAATGACCTGCCTGTGACAGCTCTTTTAACCACAAAACATATTTTAAAGTATTGAACTTTTATAAGGTGCCTATGCATCAGGATATGTTTCCAGGTGCCACAAGTTAAAGGGGAGGTGGGAACATAGGAGGATAAACAACAATAAAATGGTCCTAATGGGCCTTGTGGCATTCGGACCATGCAAGTGCAGCAAACAGGGAGTGTAGGAGGGTCGGGGAGTGGATGAGGGTGAAGGCAGGGGGATGGGGTGGGGTGAGGAGGAGGTAGCAGTCCCCTTGGACTGGGTAAGGGCTGGGGGGTAAGTGCAGGGGGTGCCCGGAGGGCAAGTACACAGGGGAAGGGAGAAGGGTAAATAGTGCAAAGATGGGGGGGTAGACCAGACTCAGTAGTCCAGTCAGGGGAGGGTGCCCAAAGGCAAGTGCTAGAAGGGGGTACTGAGGCAGACTGGTTGAGGGAGGGTCTGGTCCCTGTTTGACTCAGGAGGGACTAGACAGCCAGTCACATCAGCAAGGAGGGATTAGCAAGGAAGCTGGAAAAGGGAGGAAGCAGGAGAAAAGGAAGGTCTTGAGAAGCTTTCGAAACTTAAGGAGATCCGGCTCAAGTCTGAGAGGGGCAGGGAGGCCATTCCAGAGTGAGGAACCAGACGAAGAAAGAGATCCACCCCCCACTCTCTGCTTGGAGAAGAGTCTGACCTGCAGAGAATTAGAGCTAGAGGACTGAAGGACTCTAGCATGGAGATATTTAGGGAGAGAAAGTTGAATGTAGCACGTTCCCAGGTCCCAGAAATCCTTGTGGATGATGCAGAGGGTCTTAAATTTGATCCTTGCAGCCACCGGGAGCGAGTGGATATATTCTAGGGCTGGAGAGATGCAGTCCCTGTGCTTGAGGCCAAGGGTAAGTCTTGCAGTCCTGTTCTGGATTAGATGAAGAGGGCAAAGGGAGGAGAGAGGTATATTGAGGAAGAGGCTCTTGCAGTAGACCAGCCTGGAGAGAACCAGACCTCTAGAAACATTGGGTTTCTGGGGGAAGGTGAGGAAAGGGAGGATACCTCTGAGGAGGTGAAGCTGCAAGTGAGCTTTCTTGGCAAGGTCAGCGATATGAGTGGTGAAGGAGAGAGAGGAGTCGAAGATGACACACTGGTTCCTGCCACACCAAAGGGTGCAGGGAGAGGACCAGAGAGGGCGGCCAGAGAGTAGGGAGGGAGGAAAGGGGGAGTCCCAATGAGAAGGATCTCAGTCTTATTGTTGTTAAGACAGGGATCATTGGCAGCACACCATGCCTGGATAGCAATCAGGCAGTTGGGAATGAGAGGGGAAGGAGAGGAGGTAGAGGTGGGAAGCTTAAAGGAGAGCTGAGTGTCATCCAAATAACACGGGAAGTGAGGAGGGGGGTGATTTGAAAGAAAGAGGTCAACCAAGCCAGTCCGCAGGTCAGTGATGCCCACGGTATTACGAAGTCGATTTAAGAGTGTGGCATGATTGAAGGCAGAGGACAGATAACGAAGGATGAGAACAGAAGGAGAGTTGGAGTCGAGGTTAGAGAGGAGGTCTTCACAAGTGTTCAGGAGAGCAGTTTCTATGCCTCTGCTGCTATGAAGTCAGACTGATGGTCGTGGAGACAACAAACAGATTCAGTGTGGTGGATTAGTTGGGAGATGACCAACATCTCCAAGAGTTTGCCCAAGAAGAGGGTAATGGAAATAGGGCAGAAGTTAGCCAGAAATGAAGGGTTCGCAGATGGCTTTTTTAGGAGGAGGTGCACAAGGGAGTGCTTAAGAGGAGATGGGAAGGCACCAGTGATGAAAGATTGACTGCAGAACTCAGCCAAAAAGGGAGCAAGCGCAGCAGTATTGACCTTGATAGTTCTAGAGGAGCAGGGAAGCACCTGTTTGGAGGAGGCTTCCATAGAGAAAGACAGTCTTGGTAACCACATCCAGTCCTATGGGTAAGAAGGAGGAGAGTAGGACGGATCGAGGGAGGGGGGCTAAGGGAAGCCTGAGTGCAGGAGAAGGAGGGAGGGGGGTACAAAAGAGTGAGGACAGGATGTTCTGTGTTTTGGTTGTGAAGCTTCACAAATGTACGTTTAGATAGCTATGCTCACTGAACAAAACCTGCTGTAAACTACTTTCTATCTCATTTTAAACTTCACAAAGCATTGAAGTCGGGAACATTTTCAGAATTCCACCGGTGTAATTAAAAATGTGCACACTCACAGTGAACTCTCAGATTACATACTTCATATGGAAAAAAATAATGTTTGGGACTGTTAATGACTAAGGAGTTTACCTTACTTTCAGTTTTATAATTGGGCCAAACTAATAAAACGATTAACATTTCTCTTTCTCTCTTTCATTATTATGAAGCAATTGCAATAAAACTCTTACATCATGTTGGGCAATTTTTTTAAAAACAATTTTGAGTAAGCAACCTGCAATAATAACCTTGGAATTAGAGCGACATAGTTCAAGATTCAAGATGCCCAGGCACCGTAGCATAAAAGGTTGCTGTGCAATAAAGTTCTATTGGGATCCTTTACTGATGGCTTGCTTGCCTTTTGGGCTTCTTCCATAATTACAAAGTGTGACACTTTCTTCCTTCGATTGGTCATGTTTGCTGAATTTAGCAGTTCCAAACTAATTTTAGTTTAAAAAGTAGTATATTTATTTTATAGCACCTCCATATAAAATATTATATGGCAAGGTAGAAAAGAGCCCTTCTTCAGAATTACTAGAAATTATTTTTTAGTAGACAATGTAAAGGAGCAGCTGTATACATTATCCCTAACTCCTACCCCTCACCGCCGTCATATTGGAACAGTAGGAGCAGAGCTCTGTATGGGACCCCATGTGTTGTTCCTATAACGCATCGAGTGTACAAGAGACAATGTGCACTCAGACAGCCGTACCGAATGTACCCTTTTCACTACAAGTGTGGAAGGATACCATTTGGAAGGATGTCAGCATGCACCATTGGACACCATGGAGTGCTGAGTAAAACCTGATGGGGGCTGAGTGATGTCATAAAGCAAATATACAAAGCCATACTGAAACGAGATGAAAATACTTAAGAGAGACGATGTAACTGGAGTAACAAGAGAAACATGTACGAAATGACAAAGTAATCCTGAATACAAAAGAAGACAAAGTAACTTGATGGTCAATAAGTGTAAATATGCATTAATGCAAGGATGAAAAGACATATAGAAGCTTGCTATAGAGGAATATATAACGTGGCTAGGACGGCCATAATTGGAAAATGGATGCCGCCTCCTGTTAAGATTCAATTAAGCTACCTCAGAAATAGATCAGAGTTGAAGAGTCAGGAGACTCTGGAAGAACAGCTTCATTTGCAAAACAAAGAGTCGATGTTGGCTTGGGATGAAGAAAACTATTTTTAAGGAATAGCTGCAAAGCACAAAGGGAGGTAGACGGATACGCTATGGACGAGATATACCTCTCTTAGATTAAAGAAGAAGAAAACATCTGCAAGAGCCAATTATTGGACAATTAACAGTGTATAAAGTCAGTACAAGGTAGAGTGATCAAGTCGCTAGAGGTCAAGAAGAGCAATGACACTCAGTTCAATTAAATCAAGTAGCAGTAAATAAGAGGTTGAAATGGACACATGTGTGGTCTCTTCACATGTGACACAGAAGTCGAAAATAAGGGCTATTCATTAAGACTTGGAGGAAGATAATGATGTGCTTACACTCCCTTGAATTTACCAGAACAGATATCAGACTAAAAGGTCAACTACAGATGGGAAACTTTGTCTCATAGTTAGACTGATGAGAGATGATGGACTAATTGCGAAAGTGGGAAGTAATCGGACGTGATTCAAGCACCGGGGTTGCGTTTCACGTACGTGCTGCTAGCCAAGCCGAAAGTCCAACATTGGGTGAGGATGCCAACCAATCAGTGGGTTTGTGGGGCAACTTGCTATACAATGTTGCATAGACCAGTCTGCTGCCATTTTGTGTGTTATAATCAGTATTATACATATTTAGAGGTAGTTCGAGGCTTGCCTCACAGATAAGAGGCAGACAATGGTTTACTAACACCTATGTATTCTATAACTAGATATGTTCCCCTAACCAATTCCTCTCGCTAATAGGTTTCACAGTTTTGCAGGATAACACCATAGATGACGCATTTTGGGGAATAATACCGCTGTCTAATGAAGTTTGTGTGTGAGTGTGCAAGCATCGGTTGTATGTCTGCCAGTTGACCCTGCTTTATTAAATTGAGAATAAAGTAGTTCTTTGCCATATTCTTTGAGTCTATCCAGTAATTTTGTCTGAGATCTTTATTGGTAATTCCATCTAGCACAAGAGACGCTTCAAGGTGCTAGAGCACATATTGGTACTGCTGCCATTGGTTCAGGTCTAATTGACCTAGGCCCAATCCAGATCTTCGGACTTTTAGCTGATCCCACCATTAGCCAGAAGACCGCCGAACTTCCTGTAGAGAACCACACACAACAAAACATGTGTAAAAATATATGGTTGGTAGGTCCCCATACTGACGAAATTCATGCCTGGTCTCCGCAGTTGCCCAATGGATGGAAGGGGAACTGGTAGGTTAAGGGACAGTCGATGCTGAGGGTCTCGAGCTGAGAAACGGACATAAATAGAACATTGAAAGTGGCAAAAACACAGAGAAGGTTGGAAATAATACATATATATATATATATAGATATATATATAAATATAAATAAATATATCTCAGGAACAGGATTTTGGGGGACTATAAAGAAGATAAGTGGATACCTTTACCTTGATTCCCGGTTCCAAGGGGACGGAAGGGTACGCACTAAAAAGACTCCAAATATAGGTGTTAATGATTCCTGAGGCAAGGCCAACGAGAAGAGTGCTTATCAAGCTCCAAGTTGGAGTAAAAATGAGAGGAGATACATTTACTAAAGATAGTAAAGGAAGGCGTATGCAGAACATTTTTAAAAAGGGAACATATGTGGGGTTATAAATATGTCAGTATAAAGTTGTTGTTGTGTTTAAACTCGTAGATATAAAATGATAGTAAAAAATCAAGGTGATTATTAAGATTCTTCAATCTAGATATTGACATCAATCAGGAGGTTCAAAATCAAAGGAAAACAATAAATAAATGAATAAGAGATTTTAATATATCAACGATAAAACAATGAGATATTAAAAATGTATAGAAAGTGTAAACAAAAGGAACAAAAAGAACATCATTGTGTAGAGTTTTAAAAAGCAGATCCAATATTTTGATTTTTGGATAATTAAGCGGCAAATGATGCTGCCTGCTCAAATTGATCAGTGTGGTATATTTGATAACATAAAGAAAAGCATACAAATTTGGGTAAGTATAGACAGTCAAAGTCTTCTACATGTATGCAGGACATTGCCTAGATATACTGCTAAGATAAGGAAATATCATTCGGAATGGCTCTGAGGCACGACTAATAAGACACTCATGCTATGGCCTCAAGAGGGTTTGTATCAAAAGCAGTATTGCGTCAAATGACAAAGTATTTGCATGGTACATGTAAGGGAAAGAAGTTACAGAAAAGATTGGCTGTTTTAGAGCTATGGAAGATGTACCAGATGAGAAAGAAGATCCAGCGGAGGAGTGGATGATTAATCAGCATAAAGGGGAGGATAAAACACCTTTGGCTCCCCTTTCCTGTCCTGTAAACAAGAGCGCAGACACAGAGGAGAACAGATTTTTTCCTTTAAAGGAATTGAAAGCAGCAGCGGGGTATGTTAATCCGACATACAAGTCCACTGCTTATAACAGCAAGGGCAATGTGGAAGAGAGTAAAAACAGAGAACGCAAATATATCCCGACACATGATGAAAGTAAACAGCGTGATGAGAGAAAGGACAGACAAGATAGACAGATGGAGTTAGAGGCAGACACAAGGAATCAGAAAGAAAGGACAAAGCTAACGGAATAACAATAGTACATAACAAATGGATAAGAGGACAGATATTACTCAAGCTGGATGATAAGGGCATTGAAGGGGTTTGAGGAAGAGACGAGAGAGATGAGCGGGAAAAGAAAGAAAAGGAAGAAGAGAGAGCATATAAAGAAGAGAAAGAAAGAAAGTGCAAGCAAGGGGAAGAACGGAGAAGGTACGAGGCAAGGAAAGAAAAGGTCAGACTAGCAGGGAAGAGACAAGAGAAGGTAGAAGCCCAAAAAAGCAAAGAACGTGGGTTTCAAAGAACACGAGCAGGAGATGAATTAAGCAAGATATTCAAAAAGAAAGACAAAATTAGCAGAAGTATAGGACTAAAAGATGGTGAGATAGATTATCTGTGGCATAGAAGCATAGTGCTGATCGAAGCACAAGAACAACTTGAGGAAGAGAGAGAGTTACAACAGTCCCGCGGGGAGCTGCAGGGAATAACAAGACCAACATGGGCTGATGAGCGAGATACAGAACACAGAACACATAGGGAAATTAATTGGAGATTTATATAGGCAAACGAGGGATAAAGAAGGGCATAAAACCCAAGCAAATGTGGAAGGATCTATTTGAGGGAAATTGGAGGTAGGTCAGATGACATCATAATAGTTGAGTATAGAACACTGTCTTTAAGCAGACTAGATATTGATGATGCAGAAAAAGATAATAGTCATACAAGGCAACCATTACTGATTTTAAAAGAGAAAGTATTAAATAAATGACAGGACAATGCATGTTGGTAAAGGAGTGCTTTAGCATGCTGTCTATTGTCCAGTTAGTTGATATACCAAGGCGAACACCACTAGAAGAGAAGGATTTATGGAAGAAAGAAGGGTGTTTTTGATCCCCCACTGAAGCAATGTGGAGACAGGGTAGCACTGGAAAGCCATGTATGCCTCCAGCATTATTCAGGGTAGTGCTGGTGGAGCTTCACTACCCCAAGCATGTGACTCAAGAGAGTTTAGCTGCTACAATAGCAGTAGAGTGGTTTTTTGCCAAATCTGTTAGAGAGTGTGGTGCAATTTATTGTAAATGGCATTGTGTGCCAGAAATGTACTGCAGGGCACACTTTGTGAACAGTGAGAGGAGCAATTCCTATACCCAATGGCCCATTTCAGACCTAGGTATCGACTGTATATATGCTGCAGACATGCAACGGTTACAGATATATACTGGTCATGGTATGTCCTTTTTCTAGATGGATCGAGGCAGGTTCATGCACACACTTTGATGCCACGTGCACAAGTTCCTTGTGTGTGAAGTGCTCCCAAGATGGGCTGTGTGTGAGGTTTTGCGGTCTGACAATCGACCACATTTTGTAAATGAGCTGTTCAACCAAATTGTTCTTCTATTAGGCATTAAGCATATGTTTTCTTCTGTGTATCAAACACATGCGAATGGCACCTGCAAGAGATTAAATGGATTATTGAATGAAAGGTTTGCAAAAATAAAAATAACTTTGAATTAGTGATGGCTATATTGCTACTACTTGCCTTACATGCCCTAAGAAACCAGCCTGACTTAGACCACCATCTAACTCCTCATGAGTTGGTGACTGGATGATGCATGAGAACCCCTCTCGCTCCTCCAACTAGGTTAAAAACTGATGCCCATAGTGTAGTGAAGGCACAAGGTGACAAGATGCATGATAACCTGACAACAATGACTGCACATAGTTTTTTCATGTCTCAACAGGTGATGAATCAAAGGGAGAGGTCAAAGAGAAACGACAAAGATGATCAATCCATTGAAGCAGAGGTTTGTTAAAACAACCAATTCTATAACCAGGGGACCAAATGCTTGTACAAAAGTTTGTATGTACTTGGAGTACTCTCCGCTTTGAAGTTCCGTATGAGGTGGAAGAAGTTACACCCACAGCAGCAAAGTAAAACGGACGAAAAGCCTGGCTTCATTTGCATGACATCAAGCCTTATAAAAGTGAAACCCTGACCCCTCCTGCACTACTGACTGTGAAGCAAGAGAAGAAGTTCTGAATATGCAGACTCGTTCTATGGCCAAGAGTAAAGGCAAGGAAAATGAAGAACACAGCAGCACTTTAGACTTAAGGCAATATTTTTTAACATTTGACAAGGAGTAAACAGACTTGCAGTTATCCTCAAACTTTTTTAGATAGGTTAAAGGAACAATGTATTGAATTACCTGAGCTGAAAGAAGGAACGTGCACTTCATTTTTATGTTACCTATTGCAATAAAAGTACACACATTCTTGTATGCTGTTTTTCCTACATATTACAGTCTTATCCAGCTCTAATAGGAAGATATGTCAATGTCATAACATTTCTTGGAAATCCTAAGAACAATCATATTATTTTTAGAATAATTATAGCAATGATCTTGCAGCTCTTGATATAAAAGTGTGATTCATAGAGACTTACAGGGTTACATATTAAAAGTCTGAGCAAAAATGAGGAGTTTTCAGAATATAAGAGGCTCATTGCCATCAAGAAATTCAATGAGGTTCCATGGAATAATAATTGTGGCGTAATTCTGATTATGATCTTTGTTTTCCTCCCGATTATTATGACACTTATAAATCTTATAAGAAACAATACAGATATGGTGGGTGACAGAGAAACATTTATTATTGCCCTTGGTGAAATCATGAACAGCATTTTTTATAATCTTACTAGGCATTTATTTCAATTTAAAAGGGATGTTGGGGAAGATCATGAATATATAAACACATATCTTGATCATTCAGGCAAATTGAAAGAATAACATATAGTATCAGCACATGGATAAGGTGGGAAAAGAACATCAGATGAAAGCTGCTGTGTGTGTTCTCATAACTTCTGTATTGGGAACCTCTAAAATATTCATAGCAACAGAAGTAGTAGTTAAAAAGGCACATTGCCTGACACCTTGTGGTAGGTAAGAATTTTTGCAGTCCAACTGGTGTGGGACTACACAAGACTTATCTCATGATGTTAGGTAATCCACCTTTTACTATAGGCCTGTACTACACAAGTTGGTAATGTGACGGAGCAGCCAGGCTTATCATAAGAGTGGTAAAGTGAGCTGTAGAGCTGTACAATGAAATCAGTAAATACAGGTATCAAAGTAAACACTTATACACTTAAAGTTATAGTATAAATATTAATTTATATATACACAAAGATATTTAAAGCATTCTTTAAAAATCAGCAACTAATAGAAACATTAATCCAACGTTAGGATTCAATTAAAAAAGTGAACAGTAAAGCAGGTAAGTAATTCTTTCATATGTTATATATTTTCCAGCACGAAGGGTGATGTCATTTGAGGCCCGAAGTAACACTTATTTTGTATCAACTTTGCAATATTGAGTTATAAGGGAGGGACAGTTTAGGGTTAGATCAGAACATACTGGTATGGTATAAAAACAGTTAGATGTTCCCAGAGGGATATAGTCAGTCTTTTATCCCAGCAATAACAGTGTTCAACAATTAAAACCTGCAATGGGACCCAAAGGGGTATTTAGGGAGCCAGGACAGTGTAAGTCAATGAGCCAGTTCAAAGTTCTGATGCTCTCTTCTTAGAAAATGTCTTTTAATAGTCAGTAGTTCAAATAGAAAATCACAACTCAAGAGGAGTCACCTTAAAGAAGCATAAACTGAAAGAACAGTGTAAGTGAGTTGAGGTCAACTCAGAATATGCTGGAATAGTACTCCCCAAGGCAGGAATCACCCCAAATGTACCCCAAACCCCACAGTACCTGTGAACAGAAGAATTTGTTCCAGCTGAATGCCTTCTGGTTGCAGTGCAGCAGACCCTTGTTCCTGGTCCTTGGTTGTGGTGATGAAAGTTCAGAATGTCTGGTGGGCTCCTGTGGCAGCAATCAAGAGAGGGACTCGCAAGCATTGCATTATCCTTGAATCAGCAGCTCTTTGATATTTTGGTGCCTTTTTCTCAGCACCAAAGAAGAATGAACAGCTCCAGTTAGATGTTACTTGATCCCTCGGTCCAGGACTCTGGTGAAGTGACCCTGAATGAAGATTTCCTGCTTCTGTAGGATCCTCTGGATGCCTCCAAAGTTTTGGCAGGATTCGCACATCAGAAGACAATGCACTCGAAGATGGTCAGGGATCCCCAGGTATTGGAATTCTGCAACCTTTGAAAGTCACATCAAGTCAGGGTTCCTTCCAAAATAGAGTTTGTTTTGAGGCTAGTTGGTCCCATTAGCCTAAGGGAGGAAGTTATCCCGTACAGGTCTTCCCAGTGGAAATGAAAACGTGGTCAGCACAGCTGCAAGGCTTCACTGGGCACTTTGCGGTCCAGGACGGTGCTGCTGGCATCTCTTTACATATTCTTTTTTCAGAAGTTGTCCTCCATTGGTCAACTATGCCTCTATTCCCAAATCCTCACCTTTTAAGCAAGTTCCCATTCATTGACAGCCCTAGGCTGTCAATCATACAGCACAGCGGCTGTTTTCTAGGACAGCAATCCGGCCAATAGGAACTGGTTTCACTCAAGCACACGTATAGACAAAGGATAAGGAAGTTTCAGGACCCTCCCTCACTTTCTGCCTTTCCGGACACGCTGGAGCCTGGGCGGGCTTCAGGGCTGAAGCCCGCCAAAGGCAGAACACACAAAGTATTAAAACCTGATTCAAACAACAGATTAAATTTCCAGAAGAAACAAACTGACAAGAAATGATTTCAAAAGAAGACAGTGGCCATTTCGGGAAAATGGTCACTCTTGGGTGCTGTACTGCAGCTGAGGAGTCAGCCTGCAGATACATGGCACAATGCAGTAAAAAGGAAACCAATGCCACCAGACATTCAATGAGTTAGTGTAACAGAATGTTATATGAGGAGTGTGTTAAAGGAGTTACTATGTAACCCCCCCAGCACTCCACATAGGGTGGTGCCTGCTGGACCCACAAAGGAAAAGGTAAGTAAGGCAGGGGTCATCTTACTATTCTTGGGAATAGTAGTTCACCCAAGAAAATGTAGTTAAACACTAAGAGAAGTCCAAGGGACTTCTCAGTGGCACTGAACAAAAGGTACTGTGTGTCATAATGCAAAAAGCAGATGCTTATGGAGTTTTGCATACTCCATAAATCAGTAAGACACACAAAAATCCTAGTCAGAAAAAAAAAAATGAGAGTTAGAAAAAAGTACCACTCACTCTGGAGTTACAATTAAAAAGTCCTAAGTACAGCAAAAGAGCTGAGGGTCTCTAAGATCAAAGGGAATTGCCACAGAAATAAAAATTCTCCCTAAAACCTTGCACTTGGCCTAACCAGAGGACTGTTCCATCATGTGGGTGAATAAAGGGACATCTCAAAATGAAGACAAATATGTACAAGACATAAAGTCAAGAGAAAATCCATAAACAACGCATCAAATAATAAAATACAAACAGCCTGGAATACATGGAGCAGGAATCAATATTGAATAAAATAAGATGTTACAATGCAAGATTAAGAATGGGAAGGAAATACGAGAATGCTAAGAAAGAGGTCAAATACAAATTAAAGGAACACTGCCTACTCCTGAAGGATGGGCTGATGCAATGGTTGAGTGCAAAGCAATGGCATTAACCGGACAATGTGAAGTAGTTGTGGCAACTGCAGAAAAGGAATATAAAAACCAATGGTCTAAGATTGCAAGATTGCTGACATGGGTCGACAATGAGGGGGGACCATTGCAGATACTAACTGTGAAGAATGCGTCTTTATGCTTCAGAAATAATGACACAGTCAAAGTTGGAGAAAACCGCAAATGTGTGCGAGTTTTTGATGTACCAGGCATGAAAGAAGGAACAGCAGTGCTGAAGGACCATTACTGTGCCTGTGTATCAAGAGCATATATAAAGTTGCCACCAAAATGGGGAGGAGTTTGTTCACTGGTACTGATAAGCATACTAGCCTTAGTAGTACCACACAGTGACCTGCAGATTACAGACTTCCCAAAAATGGACACGCACCTGAGTAAGAAAAGATTGTTTAATTGAAGCAGAGGAGAGATAATTACTTCTCAGATAAATCAATAGAAGCCTATTATTACCATCGATATGAGCATACGTTGTTCAGCAAAACTGCAGTGTTATTCACAGCTATATTCCTGCCAGGAATTCAGACTGCAGTAAATGCTAAGTGGTTACAGATAACCAGATGGGAGCTGCTGAAAACGATCAATACGACGATAATATTATTTAATGCAATCAGCGAAGTGTAGAGGGCAATCAGGCTCACGGCCCTCCAGAACAGGTATGTCCTGGACTTAATTACAGCAATGGAAGGAGGCGTGTTCAACAAGATCCGGCCTTCTTGCTGCACATTTATACCTTCCCATGATGTAGAGAATGGGACTTTGACAGAAGCAATAACAATGTTGTCAAACTTGAACACAGAAATGGTGGATGAAGTAGCCAGGACCGAGGGGGACAGCTGGTTTTCATCTCTGTTTTCATGGATTCCAACTTGGTTGGCAAATGACTTCAAATTACTTGGAGCAGTACTAGGTTTGGTATTGTTAGGATTTTGTCTTATAAGGATCCTCTTTGGTCAATTCCAGAAGACAGCCAAGAAAGCTATTGGGATGAAGATCATTATTGATATGGACATTGGAACTGTCACCAGTTGCAGATGCAAAATGAGGAAAGTACCTGTGAGAATGTAAAGAAAAGTACCCTTGCACCTCCAGGAATGAAATTCAACTACCCTAAGGATCATAACAAATATGTAGGACAATGGATATTCTGTCCACCATCAGGAGATTGCTGCCACATGACATGGAGGGTTGACAAACATAAAAAGAATGTCGGTCACCTGAGGGGGGTGACAAAAATCTGGGTCCCAAAGAAACAACAGTATGACGAGATAATAAAGGAGAATGAACAGAAGAATGTGGTTGAGGAATCAATCAGAGGGGGGAATGTAGAGGAGCAGTTGGATGCATTATCGCTAACTCCCACCCCCTCACCGCCATTATATTGGAAAAGAAGTAGAAGAGCTCTGTATGGGACCCCATGTGTTGTTCCTATAATGCATTGAGAGCGTGAGAGATGATATGCACTCAGACAGCTGTAATGAATGTACCCTTGCAATGAAAGTGTGAAAGGATGCCATGTGGAAGGAGGTCACCACACACCATTGGACATCATGGAGCACTGGGTGAAACCTGATGAGGGCAGAGTAATGTCATGAAGCAAATATACAAAGCCATAGTGAAATAATTTGAAAATGCTTCAGAGAGACACTTTCACTGGAGAAAAAGAGAAACATGTGCAAAAAGATAAAGTAATCATGAATACAAAAGAAGACAAAGTAACTTGCTGATCAATAAGTGTAAATACATATTAATGCAAGGTAGAAAATGCATATAGAAGCTTTCTATAGAGGAATATATAATGTGGCTAGGACGGCCATAATTGGAAAATGGATGCCGCCTTGTGCCTTGATTCAATTCAGCTACATCAGAAACAGATCAGGGTTGAAGAGTCAGGAGAAGCTTGAATAACAGCTTTTTGTGGAAACCAAAGAGGAGTCTATGTTGGCTTGGGATCAAGGATGGCATTTTTAAGAATAGCTGCAAAGCATACAAGGGAGGCTGATGGATAAGCATTGGACGAGACATATTTCTCTTAGATTAACAAATAAGACAACATCTGCAAGAGCCAAGTAGTGGACAATTAAAAGTGCATGGGGTCTATACAAGGTAGAGTGAGCAAGTCTCTAGGGACAAGAAGAGTTTAATTAAATCAAGTAGCAGTCAATAAGAAGTTGATATGGACAAATTCATGGTCTAATCACAGTGACTCAGAAGTCGAAGGCAAGGGCTATTCATTAAGTCTTGGATGAAGATAGTGATGTGCTTACACTTCCTTGAATGTCCCAGAACAGAGATCAGGCTACAGACTGGAAATTTTGGCTCATGGTCAAACTGATGAGAGGTGATGGACTAATTGGCAAAGTGGGGAGTAATCTGACATGATTCAAGCACCTGGGTTTCATTATACTTACGTGCTGCTAGCAGAGCCGACAGTCCAAGTATGGGTGAGAATGCCAACCAATCAGTACATCAATGGGGCAACCTGCACTACCATGTTGCATAGATCAATCTGCTGCCATTTTGTTCAATATAATCAGTATTATACATATTTAGAGGTAGTTCAAGGCATGCCTCACAGATAAGAGACAGCCAATGGTGTACTAACCCTATTTGTTCTATAAGTAGATATGTACCCCTAACCAATCCCTCCTGCTAATAGGTATTACAGTTTGCCATGTAGGATGATGTCGTAGATGACGCATATTGGGGTATAAAAGCGCTGTGTAATCAAGTTCATGTGTGAGTGTGCATCAGTTTGATGTCTGCCAGTTGACCCTGCTTATTAAATTGAGAATAAAGTAGTACTATGCCATATTCTTTGAGTCTGTCAGGTTATTTAGTCTGAGATCTTCATAGGTGATTCCATCTAGCACAAGAGACGCTTCCAGGTGCTAGAGCACAACAAGCTTAGGGCCGGGATATTATTGGCATTTATTAAGGGAGGTTTATGGATTGTGCCCCGAAGTACATGACAGATAGGCTGTACAAGTGTTTAGACAAGTTAGACAAGATTTAGATAATTGTGTGTTCATGAGGCAGAGGAAGATCCTATGACATCTTTATTTAGCTCTATGATTGTTGCCATACTTGATGTTGCCTATAGATGGAAAGACTCTTCAACCCCCATGTGCCAGACCAGATATTTTTAACATTTCCGGAACTCTTGCAGTGAACCGTGGATTTAGGTCATTCAAACCAACCAAAAAACAATGTTTGTGTTGTGCTGTCTAGTAGACTTTTATGGCTAAGTGAAAATGGATTTGTATTTTGGATATGTTCTGAATATTTGGACTTTTGACTGAAGGTCACACAGTCACATCCAAGATAAGGGCTTAACTTGCAGAAGCTTAACATCAACTTAGCACAAAAGGATTGTTTGAACATCTTCACCAAATTGTATTTTCATAACTAACTTCAAATAGTGTTTGATAATTCTTGGTAATAAAGCGGCATTATTAAACAAGAAGTTTAATTGAGAAACCTCAATGAATGAAAGTAATACAACGTTTGTGTAAACTGAAATACTAATAGAGCTTGTCTGTGTTGATATCCATTGTTTCTTGTCTCTTTTTAGAAGGGGCAGACAATTAGCAAGCAACTGAAAGTTTAAATGAGGGTGAATTACTGCTGATGGGCAAGTCATATTAAAAGAAATCTACATATGCTTTCTCAATTGCAACTGTTGATTAGGTGTTGAAAATTAGAACTGCATTTGCCAATAGCAAAACAATCTCATATCTGGTTATTTTTTTTAGCAGTAGTAAATAGATATACAAGACAGTCGAGCCAAATCCATGTACCCAGCACATGTATGCAACTACTTTATGAATCAGATAATTGAAACAGTGTTTGCAGGATAATGAATGACCACAGTGAGTTCAACATTTTCTAGCCATCTAAAGTCTCCTACCAAAACTAAAATAAATCACAACTATGCTGAATGGTTGGATTTAAACATCCAATATGAATATCAAATCCAGTAAATATTGGTCTCTTTGACAAAATTAATAACACCTGTCCATGATTATGACTCAGAAAACCTACAGAGCGTTATAAAATAGTAGAAGCGCTAACACATTTTAGGCAGATTTTTAATTATGCTTAAATGCAAAACTGTTAAAATTGTAGATGCATTGCATTGTTTTGCAAACTGACCTGTATACTGTTCACTGAAGAAGAAAGGTTCCAAACATTAAGATCGCCTGCTACAGATACCGCAACCAGTGAGTCCTCTGTAAAATGTAATGCATAAATGTGCATTATAATCCATTAATTAAACATCACAATAATACAAAGGGCAAAATATTATTAGTAGCAATAGTGGATATATTATTTATAAAGATAATTTTTGAAAAATGTATATGTTATTTGGTTGACAAGCAACCTTTGACAATATGATCACAAACATTTCATATATAAACCAATGAATTCAAAACAATTATTTCATGTAATTATAATTGCATGAAACATAACATAACACATTCATTACACATTTCCCTAAAATTCCTTCTAATGCTCATGTCGATTTAATAGTTAAAACCAGCCTCATATCCTAAAATATTTAAAAACATTACAACATCTAAAATACTATTCCTTCTTCTTCAGTTACAGATTAATGATTAATCTTATCACAGTTCTACAGTCATCAGAAAACCTACTAGTGCTATCAAATCAGAGGTTACTGGACCTCCTTCTCCAAAATAATCTAGATCCATAAAGTTGCAAGAACAAAATAAATGTCCAAAATATTTCTGTCGGGAAAGTTCCAAAGACGGACATGCCACCACTAAATGTTTAATTGTGTCCACTTCTTTCTCAGCAGCACAATATCTACATTTGTTCTCATATTGTCATGACCGCTGGGCGCTGGCGGCTGTGGGAGAGGTGGAAGCGGGGCCGCCATTGATTTGTGCCGCCACGTTTTCCCCCTGACAGTATTAACGGTCTAGTCTTTTTCAAAATGGCCGCTGCCTACGCGTATTTACTTCCACACGCTAGGCAGCTCGGCGCGTTGCAACTTCGGATTTCCCTCTGTTGCTCTCGCTCTCCTATTGTTTTCTCCTTGGCGGTGCTCCGCCCAAGCTGTTTTGGGGCTCCCTGGCCCTTGCGCTCTTTCCCTTGCGCTCTTTCTCCTTCCAGCCTTCCCAGTGTTTCTCTTCCCAGTTGGTTTCACCGATTTCGCTCCCTTTCCCTGGCTGTCTCTTTCTCGGCTCCTTTCTAATATTCAGCTCGTCCCTCTTGTGCTCTCTCACTCACCTTGCATATTCGTTGGATTGTGCTTTCCCGAGTATTCCTGTTATCGGTTTCCTGCCTGCTCAAGTACTCCGGAGGGGTTTTTATGCCATTCTGGCTTTTCCCCTCACTCCGTTGTTAGTCCGTCGTGGAGGGGGGTCACCGTGCCTCCTGTGTTCGGAGCCGCGGTGGCTTCCTTTCGAGGCCGACCTTACCTTCTACAGAAGAAGAGACTTCCCGCTCTCCACGCCAGAAGAAAGAAGTTAAATTCAAGCTCAGGTGAGGAGGAAAGGGAACGGGAGTCCGAATTGTGTCCAACTGATGAGGAAGACTTTACCGAACAATCTGATAAATTGGTTAGTCCGCCAGCCCATTGTGATAGTTTGCAACGCCAAGTATTGAGATGGCAACCCCACAACAACTCCAGGAACTCGTCGCAGCAGTACAAGGTTTGAGTCAGGAGGTTCAGACTATAAAGGCAGACAATGCCGCCCTTCAACTAAGGGTTGCTGCTCGAGAACAGCTTACTGCCGATCTTCCCCCCCTACCCTTGGTATCAGGCAAATTTGATGGCACCGAGAGGAAAGTAAAGGAATTCCTTGATGCTTGTGATATTCACTTTGCTTTCCGAAGAGGCACCTTTTCCACAGACCATACCAAGGTAGGGTTCATGATAACCCATATGACGGGTAATGCCTTAGCATGGGCCACTCCTTTGGTATCTCGATCTGACCCAGTGTTACAAGATTATTCGGCTTTCAAAGACCTTCTCAAACAGACTTTCCTCCATATGGAAACAGCTTTTGTAGCCAGCGAAGACCTCCTTGACGTGCGTCAAGGAAATTCAGACCTGCTTTCCTATCTGTCCGCTTTCAAAAGAATAGCAGCGGAGGCTGGTTGGCAAGAAGAAGCACAGTATACCATATTCCGGAGGGGTTTGCGGGAGGACTTAAAGGACGAACTAGCCAGAATTCCCCGCCCAGACTCTTTCCCCGATCTCATCAAGGCGATAATCAGGATCGATTATGGCATGACCGAAAGAAAGAACAAGAAGAAGAAGACTCGTCCTCCCGGACCTTCCCTTGAAGCCCACACGTCGACCTCCTCATCTGTTACTCGTCCACCTTCCAGAGATGAACCAATGTGGATTGGTACCACCCAAGCTCCTTTGACAGCGTAAGAAAAGAAGAGAAGGCGAGAAGGCAATCTGTGTCTCTATTGTGGTTCGGCAAGACACCTTTTGAGGGACTGTCCTGACGTACCCCCGAGGAGGCCGGGAAACGAGCGCCCTCGGTAGTCGGTGGGACAGACTATCGAGGGGCGTCAGTTGGTTCCTATGCTACACTTTCTGTGACCTCTGCCAAAACCTCCGAAGACCATCGATTGATGGTAGTTGCCGTCCAGCTCCAGTTCAGAGGACAACAGATAGAGACACAAGCCTTGCTTGACTGTGGAGCTGCCGGTAATTTTCTAGACACTGTGTGGGCTGACAAGGTGGGCCTTCTCCGAGTACCAAAGAAGGAAGACCAGAAGGTAGAAGGGGTGGATGGTACTCCTTTATGCTCCGGGCCCATAACCCACACCACCGAGGAAGTTCAGGTATCTATCCAACAACATTCCGAGTCCCTGAAGTTCGATATCATTAGGGCCGCCCATTTCCCTGTGATATTGGGAATTGGTTGGCTCCGCAAACACAACCCAACAATAAATTGGACAGACAACCTGCTGAGCTTTCACTCTTCTTTTTGTAAAGAAAGGTGTCTGCCGGAACCGATGTTTGAGAAGGTAAAGACTATATGTGCTACTGAGAGTAACTCCATCCACAATATACCCAGGATATTCGAGGAATTTGCTGATATTTTTAAGGAACAACAACCTTCGGTACTCCCCCCTCATCGGCCGGAAGATTGTAATATAGACCTCATACCTCAGGCCTTGGTTCCTTTTGGAAGAATGTACCCCTATCCTTGGCTGAAAAGGCAGTTCTCCGGCGCTACCTGGATGACAATCTTGCTAACGGATTGATCCGACCATCAAGATCCCCAGCAGCTGCTTCTTTATTTTTTATACCTAAGAGAGACACAAAGGAGTTGAGATCTTGTATTGATTACAGGGGTCTAAATCAAGTCACGATCAAGGACAGATATCCGATGCCTATAATCTCGGAGATACTTGAAGCCGTTCAGGGATCGGTATTGTTTACTAAGCTCGATCTTCGGAACGCATACCACTTGCTTCGGGTGAAATCCGGTGATGAATGGAAGACTGCTTTCCGCACTCCCTACGGGCTTTTCGAGTACCGAGTGATGCCATTTGGACAGGTAAATGCTCCCTCTATTTTCCAGAGGTTTATGGATCGCATATTTTCCGATCTATTGGGTATCAACACAGTAGTATACCTTGATGACATCTTGATATTTTCCCGGAAGAAGGAGGAGCATTCTTCCCAGGTATTGGAGGTGTTACACCGACTCCGAACACATCATCTATTGGTCAAACCAGAGAAATGTGCTTTCGCTAAATCATCCATACCCTATTTGGGGTTTATTCTCTCTGAAGAAGGGATAACCATGGATCCCGAGAAAGTTGAAGCCATTCTCTCATGGCCATCTCCTTCCTCTGTAAAGGACATCCAGAGGTTTTTAGGTCTGGCAAACTTTTATCGGAAATTTATCCCGGGGTTTTCAAGACTTATCTTGCCCATCACTTCTCTACTTAAGAAATCCTCCAAACCTTTTCTTTGGAATAAAGTAGCTGAAGACAGCTTTACCAGTCTCAAAGGAAGATTCTGCACGGCTCCTATTCTTCGGCAACCAGACCAATTGAAACCTTTCATTATGGAGACCGACGCTTCTGCTGCTGCAGTAGGTACCGTTCTTCTCCAAATCAACCACGGCATGGAACATCCTATAGCCTATTTTTCCAAAACCTTGACAACCAGTCAACAAAACTACTCTGTCATCGAGAAAGAGCTACTGGCTATGAAATTGGCTTGTCTGGAATGGAGACACTTACTTCAAGGAAGTAAGTACCCATTTCAGATACGTACTGATCACAAAAATTTGCAGATTTTGAGGCAACAGGAATGCTACAACACCCGACAAGCCAGATGGGCACACTTCTTTGCTCAGTTTCATTTCACCATCACGTATATTCCAGGCTCTCAAAACCAAGTCGCTGACGCGTTGTCTCGAAGAAACGAAGTACACCAGTCATATCAGAAAGAACTCATGTTTCCCCGTACTAAGATCGTCCTGGTTGTATCGTCTTTTCTGGAAGAGGTTAGGGGGGCTTATACTCCTTTAGAAGGTCCCGCTCCCACTCTAAGAAATTTACCTGTCGAGGAAAAGGATGGACTGTATTTCAACCAAGGAAGACTAATCCTACCCACACATGACCTTCAAGTACGAGCTCTTAAGTGGTGTCACGACTCAAAGGTTGCGGGTCATCGTGGCCTGCCCGGTACTCTTGAACTGCTCCAAAGAACCTTCTTTTGGCCCAAGATGCGGGCAGACACTCAGGCTTATATTCAAACATGTTTAACTTGTTTATGTAACAAGTATTCAACCCAGAAATCGTTGGGGCTACTTCAATCCAGCCCGATCCCTCCAGGTCCTTGGATTAACATTTCTACGGACTTCATCGTCGACTTACCTAAATCCCAAGGGTGTACGTGCATCATGGTAACAGTCGATTCCTATTCCAAATTGGCGCATTTCTCCCCACTGTCTGGCATACCTTCTGCTTCACTCACTGCTGAAGTCTTTCTTAAAGACATATTCAGATTGCATGGACTCCCTCAAAAGATTGTATCCGATCGTGGCAGCCAGTACACATCTAAGTTTTGGTCAGCTTTATGCAAACTGTTGGGTATTGAGAGGGCTCTTTCTTCTGGATTCCATCCTCAGACTAATGGCCAAACTGAGAGGCTAAACTGAACCCTTGAACAATATCTGAGGTGTTTCGTAAACCAGTCTCAAGACAATTGGGTTTCTCTTCTCCCAACTGCCGAGTTCTCATACAACAATGCGATTCATGCTTCTTTAGGTATGAGTCCTTTTTATTGTACATATGGATACCATCCCAGATCTATTATACCCACTTTCTGGAAGGAAACTCCTATCCCGTCGATTGAATCCAGTTTGGCACAGCTGAGAGAAGCTCACTTATCGGCCAAACAGAGTCTTAAAGAGGCAAGCATTCAATACAAAGACCAAGCAGATCGCCACCGGAGACAGGTACCGATGTGGGAGAGAGGTACAAAGGTTATGCTGTCTACCAAGTTTCTACCCCGATGGGTCAGACCTTCCAAGTTGTCCCCCCGGTATATTGGACCTTTTGACATCCTGACCAAGATCAACCCAGTGGCTTACCGCCTCAAGTTACCTAAGTCACTCAGCCGTGTTCATCCGACTTTTCATTCTTCACAGCTCCGCTCTTATGTGGCTGATGAGAGAAGGCAGAGAGTTCCCAGACTTCACGTTCCGCCCGACCCTAACTCTGAAGTATACGAAGTCTCCCACATCAGGGATTCCCGTTACCATAAGGGACGCCTGGAATATCTTATACATTGGAGGGGCTTCCCTTCGTCCGAGGATTCCTGGGAACCCCGATCTTATGTTAACGCACCCCGTTTGCTACACCAGTTCCACAACCTACATCCGGGCAAGCCCGGGGGGTATCGCCCTAGAGGGGGGCATACTGTCACGACCGCTGTGCGCTGGCGGCTGTGGGAGAGGTGGAAGCGGGGCCGCCATTGATTTGTGCCGCCACGTTTTCCCCCTGACAGTATTAACGGTCTAGTCTTTTTCAACATGGCCGCTGCCTACGCGTATTTACTTCCACACGCTAGGCAGCTCAGCGCGTTGCAACTTCGGATTTCCCTCTGTTGCTCTCGCTCTCCTATTGTTTTCTCCTTGGCGGTGCTCCACCCATGCTGTTTTGGGGCTCCCTGGCCCTTGCGCTCTTTCCCTTGCGCCCTTTCTCCTTCCAGCCTTCCCAGTGTTTCTCTTCCCGGTTGGTTTCACCGATTTCGCTCCCTTTCCCTGGCTGTCTCTTTCTCGGCTCCTTTCTAATATTCAGCTCGTCCCTCTTGTGCTCTCTCACTCACCTTGCATATTCGTTGGATTGTGCTTTCCCGAGTATTCCTGTTATCGGTTTCCTGCCTGCTCAAGTACTCCGGAGGGGTTTTTATGCCATTCTGGCTTTTCCCCTCACTCCGTTGTTAGTCCGTCGCGGAGGGGGGTCACCGTGCCTCCTGTGTTCGGAACCGCGGTGGCTTCCTTTCGAGGCCGACCTTACCTTCTACAGAAGAAGAGACTTCCCGCTCTCCACGCCAGAAGAAATAAGTTAAATTCAAGCTCAGGTGAGGAGGAAAGGGAACGGGAGTCCAAATTGTGTCCAACTGATGAGGAAGACTTTACCGAACAATCTGATAAATGAGTTAGTCCGCCAGCCCATTGTGATACATATAAACCAATTTTCTTATATCTCAAGAGAACTTCAATTGTCAGATTAAGATTCCAACGACACCTCAAACATTAATTTCTCACCAGACGACTTGGATAAATAAAAAGGATGATAAAATTCCTTGCTTCTTATGTGCAGTCACCAAATGTGTCAAGAAGGGTAGCCATGCATTTTTTCAATGGTGCTTATCCAGTCCCATGATCTTAACCATCTCTTCATAAAGTCCGGTCTTGTTTGCAACTTTTCCCGATTGGACCTGATCTCTTGTAAATACTCTCACATATTTTAACACGTGTAAAATGTGCATTTGAGGAACCCCTTCATTAAAAACATTCATAGACCTCAATACATCCCCATAGAGAGTATCATCTTCTGCAGTTAAAATGCTCTGATATAAATTCAAGAGGTTCCAAATCCCCGTAGATCTAAGAGATTGGATAACCAATTCATACCTAATTACGTCAATTGGAAGATAATTAGGGACATTAAACAACTTCTTCCAGTTTAATGCCTCAAGGCCCGGCAGCAAATTCAAAATTGAAAATTCATAAAGTTCTATGCCATAAAGTAATTTCTGAATGATTTTGTCTTGGGAAAATATTAAGGCTGGATTATTGAGAATTTACCATATTTCCCATCTGCCTTTTTTATTTGATTTACCAAACCAGTGGTTTACTGCAGTAGCCACCCCCTTGTGGAGGCCTTTGTAGGCTATACAATAATGAAGAGACCTAGATAGATAATAGAATCAATCTGCAAGCTTGTGACCATCACTCCATCAAGAAACAGGTCTATAGCCCTTTTCCTAGTAAATCTAATCACCTTTGTCTTACTTAGGTTAATGGCAAGACTATGTTTCTGAGCATGTGTCCCAAATGCATCAATGCGTATTTGAAGCACACGCATGGTCGCTTGAATAGTAAAAAGTTTTCAGCGTAAGAGAGCCACGTAAAACGATGTTTGTTCAACTTGAGGGAGGCAAATGCACACTTCCCCAGTAACTCTCCCTCCTCCGACATATATACATTAAAAAGACAGGAAGCTAATATGCATCCCTGTCTAACTCCTGAGAATGATGGAATTTATCTTTTTACTTCCCCGTTATAATTCGATCTGACCATCATATTTGAATTCTCATGCAGGGCTATCAAGCTTTACAACCTACCCGGGATATTCCAGCTGGCCAGCTTCCACCATAGAAGATTTCTATAGACCATGTCGAAAGCTGCCATTCGATCTATACTTGCCACATATGTGGCCTTAATTTTCCGGCAAAGGGCAAGGTTTTGGACGTATCTCAGAAGGACACCGTTCAAATGAGTGCTGTAATGTTTCCCAAAACCATTTCCGGCATATTCTATCTGAGTTGACCAGGCCTCCAAATGTTTCAAAAGCAAGGTGGCAACAACCTTGCTATCAGCGTCTTGTACCGAAATAGGCCTACAGTTTCGAGGATCATTCCATTCCCCCCTCTTAAAAATTGGAATCAGATGAGTATTCTGCCAACTAGCTAGGAAGTGCCAATCTTGTATTATTTGGCAAAAGTATATTTTTAGCATTGTCTTCCAGGTGGCAGGATCATCTTTGAATACCACATTTGCAAGCCTGTTCAGACCCGGCACGCTGGACTTACTAAATCCTTGTATAATATTGAACACTTCCTCATATTCAATCACCAAGTGAAAATATTCTCCTCCAATATCCCTCATTACGAATATTTGCTGACCCGGATCCAAATTCTGCCCAAATGGTGCCTCAAAATACCTTACTCACTGTTGTTCCCCTAACGGCTTGAGTTGCAAGACTGCCTGTTTCGCCCCAAGTCATTAATAAGGCACCAAAATTCAGTAGTATTAGGTTTGCACGAAGATTCCTAAATTAATTCGGAATCATTTTGGAGAAGCTGAGCCTTATGTAATCTATCCCAATTCCAATAAGATTGTTTGACTGACTTGACCTCCTATAGTACGGTTCTCAGGTCATCTCAGTACTTCTATTTAATGACCTTAATTTTAGCTCTCAAGGAGATTCTTCAGCCCACACCCTGATATCACACTGATGACTGTGTTTGGTGAGCCCAGATTTATATTTCGATTCAGCTTTTGTTAATAAGTCCCAGAGGAAAGAGTCAAAATGGTTTGTATTGAATGTATTCATTTTTCAGACACATGATGATGTTGAAGGCAACACTCCTGCTGCCCTATTATTAATGAGCGAGGCTGTATGGAGATTCCATGTAATTCGATTGGAGGAGAAGTCAATGCAAGAAAACTTCGATTAGTACCTTGACTGGCAATAATTGCAGGAAGAACATAACCTGTCTTCCTGTAAAGGGGGGTGTCAAAATCTGTTGTAATCATATCAGGATCACTCCAATGACAGGGAATCACTTTGAAATATGCACACATATAAAACAAACCATCATAAACAAACATATAGTCCAAGATGGACTGTCTGTTGCCCTGAGCTCAGGTGAACTGACTCGGAAGATCATCCTCCATTAAGCCATTCAATCAATGCAGACCGTGGGACTCCAAACATTCTAGCCATCTCATACCATGCTTCTTTTTACTGTTGAGGGTGTCTTCCCTATATGCTCACACATAGTGCCATCAGAGAAACAGAATGAATTCATATTCCCAACCAAAAGTACTAAACCATCAACCCACATGGAGGGCCAGTTCGCAATATATTCTGCCATCTCATTAAGAATGCTATCAAGTTTACACTGTAGACTATGCCAATAGATATTTGCTGATAAGAACCTATTTTTAACTCCTCTGATCTTTATAATTGTTTGCACGACAAGCATACTTTTTTTCCCAATTATTTGGTGCTCAACCAAAACCCCAGACCCTTCTTTTATTCATGTTACCAAACCACCAGAGGGCCTTTCTTTGGGGCCCTTTTCTGGTGCACAAAACAGTGTTACATACCCACCTACAACCGGTGCTTCCGTCAACAAAGTATCTTGTATAAAGATAATAGCATACAGTCGTAAAATCTTCCCCAAGATCGGATTTGTAAATAAATGGGTGTGACCACAACTATTCCAAGATAAGAGTGATCATTTAGATATTTCTTCACCACTGCTTTGCTTGTAAATGATCACTAATGGCCCCCGACTCCCAGGCCCTGTCATTTCTCTCGCTCGATTTTCTTAATCCTTCTGACCCTTGATCTTGACTATTTCGGAAACCTTTAATCTCTGACCTGAATGTAAGCCTCAAATCATTCATTGTATCTGACCTCCCTCTCTTATCCTGCCCCAATTGGGGATCGATCTGACAAAGATCGAAACCCAGCTGGCGCAAAGATGTAGTTTTGCTCAATGTAAGATCAAAAACGATCTTGGAGAAAAAAAATAAGCACTGTTGCCCCATCTGTTCTGTTAGTGTAAAAAAAGTGAACTTCTTCAAAATCTCTCATAGATATAGCCGCCAGAGAAGGGATTTCCAAAAATAACCTCAGAATACCAGATCTGTTCAGAACCATACATCTACTTTCAATTGCAACACATTCCATTTTCAGCTTTCAGCCCATCTGCTTACCATTTATATGATTAATTTGTCTTTTCTTATAACTTCTTGCCATTTATACTGAGGGGCCAATAGCGCAATATCACACTCCTCATATACCCCCCTCGCCTCCGGGCCTTTGGCACCATGCAAGAAGCGGCATTTCCATTTCTCCTCACTGCATCCTTTGGCAGTTTTCTAGCGGACAAAGAATGATTGGATGCCTTGCTAAAAGTGTTGGACAGGCTTAGAGACTCCATTTGCATATATCTTTCTTGAGATGCAGCCTCTTGAACCCAATTAGGTCTCTCTGTCCCCTTATCCATATTTACAGATTGAATATCTTCACCTAGTACAGAGTTATTTAGGTGAGATCCCCAGTTCACTGTTCTTTTCACACCAACAAGGGCCCTTTCTGACTCAGTCTCACAACCAAAACCTTTCTCACCAACCACCCTTATAGGAGCTAGAGAATCTATGTCACACTGCATTTGTTTTTTCCCAAAGGGGAAGAGTTTAGGCCGATGAGTCCTTTTGAACAATACTTATATTAGTTGTGGGTGAAGACTGAACTGCTGACCTTAGAATCCCTCTGTAGACTCTTATTACCTTGCCCCCCACCTTCAATAAGTATAGATCCCTCCAGCCTCTCAATTGGCTTTGAAACATGGACATTTAATACAGGGATGGACAAAGGTTTGAAAAAGGATTTTGCACTTGAATTAGGGATCTTTGTTTGTTTGGCATTTTTAGTTTTTTTGTGCTGTTTACCTTTACTTTTTCAGAAAATTTGGAAGGAGGGCGAAATGGTTCATGGCACAACCCTTCCACTTCCGCTATAAAAACATCATCTATTCTAGAGCAGCCTGGATAACCTGTGGTGAAGACTTGATCTGAATTGGATATCCCATTCTCTACTATAATCGTGGCCACCCTTATATGTTCTTTTATTGCTAAATCAACATTTGTTTTCTGTATACTTTAACCAGTGCATTTCAATTTTTCCAAAATGAAGTCCAAAAGAGAGGAGTGTGATTGTGAATCACGCTGTGAGTTTTTATATAGTGCCAGTATTGTGCTCAGCACCTGGTTCAATTACAATAAAATTGAGTCAGTGGCCTCTCCCACTGTTTGATCAATGTCCCTGATCATTGAGGAGAAGCGTTTATGTTGTGCAGAGGCCGGAGTCGAAGAATAGGAGGTTATGTCTGTGTCTGCGGCTTCTGAAAAGATTGGAGGGGGTATTCGAAAAAAAGTGTTCCATCCCATACTTCTCTTCCTCTACCTCCAATGCTGCCAAAAGTTCCTAGTCTGTCACAAGATGTGTTTGCTGGGGGTGGGAGGCGATAACTGTACTTACGTCCACCCTACTAACTGATCTGCTTGGTTGTTGATGATCATTCACTTTGATGTTTTGAGTTGTAGAAAAATAGAATGTGACAGATTTAGAGACCATGTTCTTTCCTTGTGAGACGGTCAAATCACTCCCCCCCTGACTAAGCCATTGGCAGAGTAATAGACAGGACGGGGTCCTGAAAGGTAGAGACTGACACCGTAACCAGAGGAACAGGTAAAGGAAGTTCCATGGCAAGAGACATTGCCGTTGAGGCGTCAAGCTGTGTAGAGACCGTCATCGCTCCTAATTTAGCCCCACTTCTCAAATCATATATTGTTTTTTAGAATTGGTGACTTGCTCCAACCTGTTTTCCTGCTTTGGATTCAATGTTTATAAGGATACAACTAATGATAGTTTGCCGAAAATGGATATCCGACCAAGTTAATAGTTGACAATCACAGGTAAAATGAATCCCTAATAAAACTTTATTGCAAAGCTAAAACAAGCCACTTTCTGACCCTTTATAGTTCACCTACCTCTTCGTGATAGCAGAAGGGCATTCCAAGAGAAGTGATTAGGCCATCGAGCATGGAGAACTGCAAGACTGCAGCCACTTGACTTGGCCCATGACTTTGTGCGCCCTTCGCGTTAGATGCAGCTTTTGTAGAAGGAGTAGAGGTTAGCTAAGCACCTACCACGCCGAGGTGAACAATGCTACCAGGCTAGATAGGCAGATACCATATCCAGCGCTCCGTTCCTCAGTCAGGCTTCTAACTCCAAATGTAGATTTTGCAGACCAAAGCACACTGTGAAACCAAACTGCAGCCACTTGGCTTGTCACACGACTTTGCGCGCACTTCACGCTAGATGCAGCTTTTGTAGAAGCAGTAGGGGTTAACATAGCACCTACCGCACTAAGCTTGACAATGCTCCCAAGCTAGATTGGTAGATACCAGATACAACGCTCCATTCCTCAGTCAGGCTGCTAACTCCCAATGCAGATTTTTCTGACCAAAGCACACAGTGAAACAAAACTGTAGCACTTGACTTGGCCCATCCCATTTGTGCATGGAAGGAGGTCCCTAAATGAAAGAAATATATTGATAATTCAATTTTGATGTATTGTATTATTGTCATAGTTTCAAAGGGTTTTACAAGCATTCTTTTGTGTTTTATGTTAACCCTGTGGTAACTAATACTTCTAGTATTGGATTGCATTTTGGGCATGCAGCAATTCAGGCATATACGTTAAATGACAATGAATTGTCTGCTAGCTCTGCTACAAGATAGCTTAAAGAGGAGAATAATTGAGAATCTGTCAGGTTTGGCACTTAGACAACACACCTGAAACGGCCTCTCGGACATACTAGTACCTTTCCACGCACATCCGGCAAGCACAGCACTGGGGTTAGACATTCATACCTGCTATCACACGTTAGGTCTCTCCACGGGATACCTAAGTCTCCGCTTCAAGCACTTCCTCAGTCTCGGAACCCTTACAGCTGGAGGTTGCCATGGCGATTGTGGCATCCTTGGGACACACGTTGCACGTTCTCTGCAAGGGGCAGGCACCAGAAAACTCACGTGACTAAATGTACTTGGCCTTCTGGTTCCCACAACTCGCTGCTTCTGATTTTCGAAGAATCGCTGCTTTTTGTATCTTTCAAATTCCTTGTATTTACCTTGTTACCAGACCCTTGCATTACTCTTCTTGACTCTTCTTTGCCATATCCTTGTGTTCCTCGACCAACTCTGATACGTGTAACGAACCTCAGACTGTTTACTTTTTCTGAACCTTACTACTGATTCTGCCTCTGTCATTGCTCGCTCCCTCACGACCCGGACCACCAACCCACCATTCTTTTGGATTCCCTTTGGAACATTGTTATACCACGTGCAACACTGACTCGAACAGGATAGGAGGATTGCCTTTGGTTACAAGGAACACGTAATAAACACGCAGTGGTACTCTGGCGTATC
This sequence comes from Ambystoma mexicanum, assembly GCF_040938575.1. Taxonomy (NCBI): domain Eukaryota; kingdom Metazoa; phylum Chordata; class Amphibia; order Caudata; family Ambystomatidae; genus Ambystoma; species Ambystoma mexicanum. The sequence goes on from NC_090934.1 coordinate 1,335,260,889, forward strand.
TCTACCAAACTCTGCGCCCAGACTAGAGACTTCCATACTGGCGCACACTGTTAGGCGTCCTCACGCCATTGTGACAGGTGGAAACAAGCACTATAGACTCTTATTCGTTGTAGGCGTCCATGTGCCATCGTGGTTGGTTTCTGTTTGGTGGAGTACACTGGGTGCATCTCTGGAACCGCATGCCAATTAGTTGGAACATTTGCCTTGTACCACACAGTAAGTCTTATATCCTTGTACTTGACAATAGTATACCACTCTATTCTCTCCTCCTACAGTTATTTGCTCGGTTTTTATAGGTTTTCATTCAAAGCCAATACATAGACCATTCTCCTTGTTATACTCAGAAGACAATACAACAATACACTGCTCAGGTTAGATTAACTAATATTTGTTTCCACACTGCCGAGTTCCCGTACAAGATCAAGCAATTGATTCCCTGTTCTTGTTTGTTACAGTTCCTGAGTTTCGTGTGGTGTTCCATGTTCCCATTAATAGACTCCTCTACATTTATATTTCATTTAGAGGGGTACATTGGTAGGAAGAACTCTATGGCTATACTTCGAGACCAACTACCCGAATTCTGACAGAATCTTAGAAGGTTTTCCAAATGTTCATGATGGACTATACGTCTGATTAGTCGCACATTTTTAGCACCAGTAAGTAGGCATGAACTTTTATATAAATCAATATGAAACCTTTATTGTATTTATGCATATAAACAAACCGATATGTTCATATAAACCATAGTGCCAATATGCAAAGGATGCCTAGACTTTTGAAAGGCTAATGTGGGTTGGACTGGACGTCCAAGTGTATTAGTCTAAAGAAAATCACTTTGCATTATGTAAACCAGCATTTTACAAACAAGTGTGGATTAAGACAGAACTCACAGATGAAAGGGATTGTAATCATGGTTTCATCATAAAAATATAAAATGCAATATATTGTTTCATTACTATTATTTAAAATGCACTGGGCAAGCAGACTCTATATTTATATATTGTGAATCTTGTTACCCATGCGTTTTTCCTGTTGATATGACCAGGTGACCTAATCTTTATAATTCTAAAATTATATCTGCTGTTATTAAAATGAAAGCACATGTCATAAATATGACAAATATTATACCTCATAATGCATTGGCAGCCATGTTGCAAACAATAGTGGCAGACCAGTTCATGGATTTAAATTAGACACTATTAAAAACTGCTAAGAATGTTGACTTGGACATGTCAACCTATAGCATTATACATTTGGTGAGGGGTGTGGTTGTCTGGGTAGTCGACCTTATGGTTGAAATGCATTATCATCCACGGTGCATTAGGACAATGCAACAGTTTGTATAGACTGAAAAGCTTGTCTCTACAAGTAGGACAGAATACCATCTGGTGTTGCCGGAATAGATCAAGCTTTATTCCTTTTGAATACTAAAATGATAAGGAAATTGTGTTTCTGAATGGGAGAGTTGCTAATCAAACCCCATTTTCATAACGTCCCATGTCAAAACTCTGGGGCACACATGTTCCTTTTCTGATACAGCTTCTCGGCACACTCAGCACCAGCTCTGCAGTAGGACAGATCAGGTTCAGAGGTCACATGTGTATTCCAGGCACTTGCAGGAAGAAAAAGTTCCTGCAGGCAGAGGTATATTTAAACTGTCAGAACCTTCCATATACATTATACGAATTCTGAAATCTAGTCAGTCTGCTGGCATGCAAATCTGTAAATATAAGCCATATTTGGGTTGGTGTGGTGGTTGCTGGAATCACACAATTATAAAGCTACAGTGAATTGTTATCACACTAGTGTGACAGGACCAGTTCTTAGCGTGTCTGGTATGTTTCCACTTCAGCCATTTGGAACAATGGACAGGATGCTACCTCTTTGAATTTCCTACAGAAGGGTAAAACCTTCCCTCAGGGTGCCAGAACACTACCCAGGAGTCCTCCTGGGAACTGGTTACTCAAAGGCAGGATTGACATAACAAATTATCTTTCACACCAGGTCGCTTACCACTGAAGTGTCTTCAAACTCAGCAGGTATGGCAAGGGGGCAGAATTGGAGTATCAACAAAGGAGAGAGGTGGCCTGAGAGAAGGCTTTGCAGAGTTTGGTTTCAGTTAGGGCTCCCTTCCTTTTCCTATCCTCCTCATTTCCTGCATGGAAGGCACTCTGGGTGTGAAGTCACGCGGCAAAGGCCACTTGTTGCAACTACCTGGATGGGACACTTTACAGCAGGGCTGCTTTGAACCATTCCCTGTGACATGTTTGCCTTGATAAGGGATGGGGCAAGCCCTTATTCCTTGATTTATCTTTGGACCATGAAGAAAAGAAGGATTACCTTTAGACCTCTGTTGGGAATGCAGTCCATCCCAAAGTCCTGCACCATTGAAGTGAAGACAGAAGGCACCCAATTCAGAGATGAGCTTTGTCCCATAATCATCCGGAGGGAACAGTGAAGGTGAACTGCAGCTAAACCAAGGCCTCTCTGGTGGATGACCAGGAACCAGGACCCCGTTTGCTGTAGCTAAAGGATCCCCCCTAGGTGCTAGCCATGCTCCCTGGCATGGGAGTTCAGAGCAGCATGACTCCCCTTGTTCAGGAGCCCCTGACTGGGACGTCCAGCAACCCAGAAGTGCAGAAGCAGCCAAAGTCCTTTGTTTTCACCTCAAGACATTATCAAGCTGGTTTGGTGCTCTATGCACTGAGCCACCATAGGACATGCAGTGCTGATTTTGGCCTTCTATGCCACTTGAAACCACTTGCTGCACCTCAAACCATCCAAATGCCAGATTCACCCATTGAAGTGGACCAACTTGTCTCAACCCAATTGCAGGCTCGACATTGTAGGAGCAACTGACTCCAGTGCCAGCCTGTCTAGTAAGAGCCATCAACTTGCCCATCTTGAGCACAAAGTCGACCCAACAGAAGCATTTTCTCACCACCAGCTGAACCGCTACCCTCAACTATTGGAAGACATTGACTCAAATGCCGACTCAACCCATTGGGAGCCTGCACCATTGAACCGACTTGACGCTGACCACCAATTAGATTGCATCAACTCAAACTTCTCAACCACCGGCTCGACCACAGCTAAAGTGCCCTGGAGCCTGGCTTCACACTATCGAGTCCCGAAAGACACAAATGTACTGTGAAAAAGCCATCACTCCCCCTGGCCCATTTTTGAAACCATAGTGGCTTTTACGTCCTTTTTTCTGTACCTTGTTTTTCCTAGACATATCCTTGAACAATGACACTTTTGTTAAATAATTGCCTGAACACCTCTGCTCATCCACCAAGAGTGCCCTTTCATAAAAGTCTGCATTCTCTGGGGTTCTGGTACAGAGGTGGGATTCCTGGTGTTTTCTGATTAGTTGTTTTCATTTTGAGTTTGATTCATGGTCTACATTTTCATAGAATCTTGATGGGACCTTCTTTTATTTTGGAGTCTTTGTACTATTGCCATTTGGTTGGCTACTGCTATAAGCCCATACCCCCCTAACGATATAGCCTGCCTTCAGCCTGCGCTACCAGACAAAATGAAGGAGGTTACCTTTTGGACTGTGCCCATTTCGCCTTTGTGATTGAGATCACTGCTGGTTTATTAGTAATGCAGGGCTGAGTAGGCAGTTTAACCACTGCTTATCCCTGTGTTCCTGCAGAGCAGTAGTCATTTCTTCACACCAAGTCTGCAGCGAAGCCCACATACCAGGGCATAGCAGCCTGGGCATTGAAGACTATGTATAGATGCATTACCATCTAAGACGTGCCACGACCTGGGATTACTTTGAAATCGATTAAGACATTATGGATGTGATCAGTGTGCTCAAGGGCTGCACAGTTAGGGGCTTTGTGTTAACTTTGTGTAGCTTTCAAAACCTGATGAATTGCAGGTGTTCTTTGATAGTACACTGGCATCTTAATGCCAACTAAATTGAAGTTTGCTAAAGGGACGTTATGGTTACAAGTAAAACTGAAACCCCCCAGAAGTGTGCCAGTTATGGTAAGCTAAGCAACCATAACTCACGCTACCACCATGCACTGCTAAGACTAACACATCAAAGATGACATCACAAATGTCATTGATGACATCCACTCTTTCAAGACACACATAGATAAGAAACCTCATACTGCTTCGTATCAGGTCTCCTACCCCACCTGGATGGGGCAATTCACTCCTCCCGTTATCCTCCCTTGTGCCCCTGAGAAGTGTGCTACACATAGCTGCGTCCCACATCAAGGGTCTATGCAGATATGACCACATCACCCCGGCCCTCATAGACCTTCGCTGGCTCCCACTGCAGGCACAAATCACCTTCAAATTTTACTGCATCATCTATAGGGCAGTCACCCTCAAGTCACCCAGCTACCTCACGGAGAAACTCAGCATCTCTGGTGGACACACGCACCACCTGAAGCCAGGACACATGCAGACTTGAAATTCGACACTGCAAAAAGGAAAGGACCAGAAAACCAGCCTTCTCTGCCTAAGACCCAAGACTATGGAACCTCCTCCCCGTCTGCATCAGACTCCATGTTCCTACAATTTAGAAAAGAACTCAAGACCCACCTCTTCAAGGAGTTTCTTCTACTCAACACCTAGGCCATCACATCACCCCTTGCGCCACCTGACTCACTAGATGCCGCCCACCCTTTTCATCCCTGCTACCCAGTACAGCTGCGCCCCTCCTCTGTGCCCTATGTATCCTACCCCCCAGTATATCTGTTCTGTTACCTCTGAAAAGTGCTCTGTTATGCATCTGTAATGTACACCTCTGTAAAACGCTCCATTATGTATCTGTATTGGTGTATACCTCAATGCCATAATAATAATAATAATAATGATAATAATAATAATAATAATAATAATAATAATAATAATAATAATAATAATAAAGGAAGCGTCAGAAAATGCCATCCTGAGTTACAAGTGCCATGCTCCCAGACCTTCAGTCCCTAAGGCTGCTTTGGTAGGTCTGTCCAGTGCATCCTCAATGGATCCGGGGCAGTAAAGGGCCAGCGAAGAGCAGCAGGCAAGGAGCCTCTGGCAGTGCAGGTAAGTATAACGGAAATCAGAGTAGCCTCTAAGTAAAGTGTACTTAGAGCAGGCCAGCGCTCGCCCCACCACCATCAGTTGTGGAGTCCCACAAGGGTCTTGCACTCACCGGCCCTCTACAACCTATTCACTAAACCCCTCTTTGACTTACTGGACTCCCTCGGCATAGTTTACACAAACTATGCGGACGACACGCACGCTCTCCTCCCCTCTCCGGAGATTATGACCAAGACTCAGAAGCCCTCCTCAAAATCTATTCCATTATCCAAACCTGGATGGCTATCAATTTACTCTGTTTAAACAGAGATAAAACCGAAATCATCATCCTAGCCCCCAGCGACACACTAACCAAACTCAGCCCCGACTACTCTCACATGACCATTGACAGTATTAGCATACCTGTCTCCTCTGCTGTTAAGACCTTAGGAGTCTACCTAGACGCCACACTCTCCATGACTAGACAAGTCAGTGCCATCGCCTGTGCATCTGCTCTGACCACCAACCCTACCTCACCACACCCAACTGAATCTCCATAGCCAGAGCTACTATAGGAGCCAGATTGGACTACTGCAACACCCTTCTAGCAGGCACATCAACTAAAAACTTAAACAGACTCCAAATAGTGCAAAATAATGCCCTCCGCGCTGCCCTACTCATCCCCAAAACTGACCATATCTCACAGGCCAGAAGACTCGCACACTGGCTCCCAGTCAAGGAAAGAATCAATTTTAAAATACTCACTCTCACACACAAATGCATCAATCACACAGCACCCCCTACTTATCAGAAACCATAACCATGAATCCCTCCATCCATCCTAAAAGAAGCCATAATGCTAATCAACTCTGAGTACAAACTGTTAGAAAAGCTAAAGCCGGCGGCATTGGCTTCCCCCACATAGCACCTGAGCTGTGGAATGCTCTCCCTCACTCACTCAGAGCAGAAATCTTGCTGTACTCCTTTCGCAAATCTCTCAAAACTACACTATTCAATTAACCACTACCTTCCTTCACCTACACCTGCTCTCATATGTTCTGCTACGAAATGTGTCTAGAATACCAGCCTCTGTATACATTATCCTGTAATGAAAATTGCCTTGTAACCATCTTCCTTCCACTGTAACCAGCTTAATGTTATCTGCAACAGCTCCACGATGCCCCTGGGCTGATGTGCACTTTAAATACATTTGAATTAATAAATAATAGACAGTGGGCCTCATTACGAGGTCGGTGGTAACCTGCCGGTGGACAAACGGGTTGCCACCAACCTCGTAACACTGATTCTGGCACCTCGCTTCCCGGTACATTACAAGTCAGGACTCCAAGGGAATGGGGACTAGAAGCACTGGCACCGTTGCTGATGGTGCTGGTGCTTCCATGGCAACTCTGCCTGCCGGAGCCGCTGCACTCGACAGGGTCAATCCTGTCAGGTTCAGTGGCCCTTGCAGGCAGACTCGTAGTGTGCCAGACCGGGAACAAGGGTGCCGGTAAGCTTACCAGTACCCTTGTTTTCGGATTGCACACTTGTAATGAGGCCCAGTCTCATTTGGGAAGTTAACTATTGGGTGGGTCAGGGATAGATTTATTGCATTTTGCCGAGGTATTATGGTGACCCATTGTGTAGAGATTTGTGAAGAAGACAGAACATTTTGAAAACAACCCCTGCTGGAGTAGCTCCATGCCCTCAATGCTCATGTGATGACTCCTTTTCAACCCCCGGGAGAGACGGCCACCATAATTCTGTGCTCTATAGAGCTAATCTTGTATCTTGACGTGAAAACCACTGCCAATGCTATTACAGTACTAAGGGGCTCATTACGAGAATGGTGGTGCAGTAAAAATGGTGGTAATACGGCAGTAATTCTGTTACTGCTGCATTACTGCCACATTACTGCACCGCCGTACTACAAGTATGGTGGGTAGTGGAGGATTTACATCCAGCAAAAAGAGGTGAATCAGCTTCTTTACTGACAAAAATTGCCAACATCGGCAGAATTACCGCTTGACGAAATACCCATGGATTCCTTTGGCCTCCTTCAAATGGCGACTAACATTGCCTACCATCACTTGTAATCTGATCTGGCGGAAAATCCACAGTACCAAGTGTTGGTAACGGTAATTCCGTTTGGAGGTAGTTTGGCAGAATTACCACCAAACTACTGCCAGACTTATTGAATGCGGGTGAGTACCACTATCACAGCTATGGTAATGTGTCGCAGCAACTGATGGAGGTCCAGGTGACATTTTTGGCTATACTTTTAAACTGTGTTATGAATGTTAACTTGCCATCAAATGTGAGTCCTTGTTTTGGGAATTTCGAAAATGCTCTCAAGACTGCTCTGTTAGAGAAAATAAGACACAAAAGAGTTTATTGGTCGGAGACAGAAAAGGACTTACCTTGATCTGGTGGATGTTACTTGCTAAGAATGATCAGCAAAAGAGCAAGGACCTCCCGCCCAACCTGCCTCATGTACATATATGGCTCTCATTAATGTGCAGGTCCATGTTTATTTATGTATTTATTGGTTATTTGTAATGCACCTACACAGCAAAAAGGTGTTTCAAGGCGCATGAAGACAAGGGAGGGGGAGGTACAAAGAAGAAAGACAAAGCAATAACATTCCTACTATGTCTTGAGGCATTTGGCTTGTACAAGTGCGGTAACAAGAAAGAAAGGGAGAAGGGGAGGAGGAAGTGAAAGTAGGGGAGGAAAGGAAAGACAGACAAACAGTAACATTCCTGCTAGGTCTTGCAACAATTCGGATTGTGCAAGTGCAGTGACAAGAATGAGGGGGAAAAGGGAGGAGGCGAAGAGTAGGTTTGGGAAGAAAGGGAAGTCAGACACAAAGTGACGTTGCTACTACGTGTAGCAACAATTCGGATTGTGCAAGTGAAGTGACAAGAATGAAGGGGAAAAGGGGAGGAGGGGATGTCTAGGTAGGGGAGGAAAGGGAAGACAAACAGTGACGTGGAAAGGGAAGACAAACAGTGACATTTCTACAAGGTCTTGTGACAATTTGGATTGTGCAAGTGCAGTAACAGAAATGAGGGGAGAGGTGGAGGAGGGGAGTATAGGTTGGGGATGAAGAGGGAAAGGAAGACAAACAGTAACGTTCCTACTACGTCTTGAGGCATGTGGATTATGCAAGTGCAGTAACAAGAAAGAAGGGGAGAAGGGGAGGGGGGAAGTGTAGTAGGGGAAGAAAGGGAAGACAGACAAACAGTAACGTTCCTACTAGGTCCTGAATCAATGCGGATCATGCAAGTGCAGTGAAAAGAATGAAGGGGAAAGAGGGGGAGTGTAGGTAGGGGACGAAGGGGTAGACAAACAGTAACATTCCTACGAGGTCTTGCGACAATTCGGATCGTGCAAGTGCAGTAACAGAAATGAGGGGAGAGGTGGAGGAGGAGAGTGGAGGTTGGGGATGAAGAGGGGAAGGAAGACAAACCGTAACTGTTCCGACTATGTGTCACAGCAAATTCTGAGAGAGCAAGTGCAGAAACGGAAATGAGGGGAGAGGGGGAGGAAGGGACGTGCATTGGCAGGGAAGATGGAATGATCAGGAGGGAGGGAGAAAAAGGGTACATTAAGTCTAAGTGAACAGGATTGTACACAGCACAAGGCTGGAAATGAGATGAGAATGGAGTGCGTGCACAATTTGGGAAAGCCTCCCCTATGGTACAGAGGGTTACATCAAGTGTGCAGGCATAAGCAGGTAAAAAGCACCATTGGAATGCCTCGCCTCATGGTGGGGCTGCAACAATTATGCAGGTACAAGTAAGGTAAAAGCAACATTGGAATGCATCGACTCATGATGCAGGGGTCTACATAAAGTATGCAGGTATAAGCAGGTAACGAGCCACATTGGCATGTCTCACCTCAAGGGGCTACAATAATTGGCAGTTGCAAATAGGTTCAACAGCGCAGGGCTGAGAGTGCCCATCCAGGGTAAAGGTAAGAAAGGTACAAAATGCAGCAGGTACCGGAAGGTAAGCAGCAGTATCATTCAGAGTACAACGATGGAACCATCTCGTGGGCTGTGGTGCTAACAGCAAGTATGTAGAAAAATAAATGAACCAGACCTATAGTTAACTTGTGCTTTCTCTTTTCAATGTAATAACGAAAAATTGATGTTTATTACACATAAAACGAATTCCACTTTAGAGTATCCTTGAACTGGTTTATTTTAGCCCCATAATTGATTTACTTGAATTAAAGTCATTCAATAACGTTTAGAGTTCATTTCTTTTCATATTTGTCTTCCAAGAGACAGGTTTTTCGCTTCATTGAATTGAACTCATTCAATTATACCTGTATTGTATTTACAAATTAGGACTTCTTTCGCCTGAACCCGACACGTGTTTCCCCACAGAAGGTGTAGCGGTTCTTCAGGGGTATCGGCTAATAAGTATACATTTTATCCAAAAGAAATAGTCTTCCTCTTATTCATATGTAATCTTAGGTATACATATTCAGACACATTAACTTCCTGGTGAGAGAAACAAGTAGAGAAAATAAAATAAATACATGACGATATTACGTAATTAATTGCTTGTATTGGGATCTGCATATCAGATTTAAATGGAGACAGTTATGATGCGACACCGGGGAACATATACTTCAACTTACTTAATGTTCTCCATTTTCTTGTAGCCGAGTAGTTATGCCTCAACTTATTTGTATCCCATTTAGCGAGTTGGCATCCCTAGGGAGAGGATTAATGGACCGGTGGTCAGCGAGGCGCGTTATTTGCGTCTAACACATATGTTGTATTGTGTAGTTTAGTGCGACCGAACGCATTGTAAAAGCGGCTTACCTTAAATTATGTTAAATCCGCGTTCGCTCGTCTGGTACGATTGCCGTTGTCAATGTAAATACCATTGGTTTGTTCACCTGGAAGCAAAAGAAAGCTTCATGTAAGCGCATCGTAACGCACGTACGCGTAACGGGCGCCATATTTGGTTGGGTTCACTCCTGTTATCGTTCTAGCGATTTGCGTAATCAAGTGGATAGTCATATATGTGCAAAATGGTATTTTTACTGTACAGTGTTCCAAAATAAATTAGTTGATAATAATCTATATAAAGATGCTTGTATTGATTTAGGATGTAGAAACTTAATTGCGAATGTGGTTCACTAATACCCATCCCCCATATTGGGAAGGGAAAAAATGTTAGGCATTTTGTAAAAGTGATTCAGTAAAAAATGTGTTTATGGTACAATTCAAAGAATAGGGAGAAGTATTTATTACGAGTAGGAGTGTTATAGTCGGATTTAGTTGTATCCATTCTATTAATATTCTCAAATTTAAATATCTGTCTCCACATTCTGTCATGCAGGTCCCATAGTATACAAACCAGTGTGATGCAAATTTGAGGCTAAAGAATTCAAAATTCCACGATTCATTGATTCATAAGGAAACTGACCAAAGTATATAGGTTTATGGATATAGAAGAGATACTATGTATGAAGTCCAGACATTCGACTTTGGGGTATACTTCTATATTCACTTGCACATTCTTTAAAACCTATAAAGGTAAGAAGAGACGCATGTGTGCAGAAGACATGAAGACGGCGTTATGTATTTGCAGTATTCATATTATTAGTAAATGCAACCATAAACCCAATCAATGTATAACCATTTTACGTCCAGTTTTTTTGCTTGTTATATAAAATGGTGGAGTTCTTGGTCCACATTCAAGCCAGAACAAATAGTGTCCATAGACCATATCCAAAACGCTTCTCTCCTGCGTATTAAGCTTTCCAGATTACCTCCTCTTTTTGGTGGTGACATTGTTTCTATACCATGACATTTGATTTTCGTTAAGTCGGAATACGAATGGTGTTCATGGAAATGTAATGACTGGCACCTTTTTTTCTTTTTCAATCTAACAGCAAGTATGCAGAAACAAGGTGGTAAGAGCAGCATTGAAAACGTTGCATAAGTCAGACAACCTAAAACAGTAATGTGGTCTGTCGGTTTGTAGAGATGTGCAGGTACAGGAAAGTGGGTGGTGGGAGCAAGGTGAGTGAGCAGGCAGCCAGCCTTATTAGTAAAGAACATTTTATGCGTGCAGAGACGTGAGCCAAGGGGGCAGCATGTGAGACCATGAGGACCGATAAACTCAGACAAGGGTGATGCTTACCCGCAATGTAGATCTGATGCTAGAAGGTTACAGCGACTCAATGTAGCGCTCCTTCCCTGGTAGATAGGATCTTAGAGCAAAGACCGAAATCCAAGTGAAAGAAGAATGGGACCGGCACAGGGTCAGGCAGCCATCCGGCACTTCAACCACAGCCGGACAAGCCAGACAGGACAAAGCTTTGATGTGGGCCTTAGTGGGGGGCTGGGGCCGGTGTTGTAATGTGTATCTGAGAGTGGGTGATATCACTTCATGGTGGAATGTAGTGATGTCAGTGTGTGTGTGGAGTGTTGGGGATGTTATTTTCTGAATACTGGTTCTATGTTTTACAGTTGAGAGCTAAGCTGGCATGAAGGGACGTGCTGATGTTATCTTCCTGGCATGTACTTAACAAATAAACCTACAAATAACTTACCTGCTGATCCGGGTGTTACTTCAGGTACCAAGTTATTAGACTGGCGACGAGGATGGGATCCTGTCGTGGAGGGGGCAGCAGTTGAAGTCCACCAACATCGCCCTCCGATTGCTCACGTCCCATGTGATGCCAGTTGGGTGCTTCTAGTATTCTGAGCCAAGTACGGTGTATCAGCTAGCTGGGTGATGCTGAGTACGGGTGTCCACTTGTTTGGGAGCTCTGCTTAACTGCACATAGCTCGTTGTGAGGGTAATGGGGGGGTACCGGTACAGAGTACCCCTTGTGGAGTTCCTGCGGTCTTCAGGAGTTTGTTCATTGTGCCTTCCCCTTCTGGGAGGAGGAGAGGGGCTGGTCGGCACACGGTTCAGTGTGCGGTGAAGGTGCAGGTGCCCTTTGTGCCGGGTGCCCCAGCAGCATGCTGCGCTCCAGCATCTTGTTCCCCAGCAGGCTGGGTGGTGTTGGGGTTCCTGGAGCCGTGCGGCGAGAGGCAGAGAAGGAGTGTCCCTGCCACTCTGCGTTGAGCCTAAGCGAAGGGGTGGAAGGCGCAATTGCGTTCCCCTCAGGCAGTGTGGAGCGGGGCCAAGTGCATTGTTGTTGGTGCATGTCTTAGGGCTCCACCGTGGAGTGGCTCAGCCGGGCAGAGTTTGCCTTGCCTCGGATCTCCCTGGTGCCGGGTGCAGTGCGAGACGGAGAGTGCCCCGGCGTGAGAGTGAGGCGGACACGAAAGAATTTGCTGACAGGAATGGGAAGCGAGCTGAGATGCGTCCCCTGCTGCATCCGCAGTGAAATGATGACGTTGAAGTGTCATTGCAGTGCGCGCATGAGAATTTCTGAATGTGCCAAGCATACAGAGTTTGAAAGAGACATGTGCGTCAGAGTTCAGAACTGGACTTGTACCAGTACGTGCAACTGCTCAAGGGGCTCGGATGGGAGGACAGCCAGTGATTATAGGACTGGCATGATTTGTATCCCAGTTATAGTGACTAATGGAAGTCACCATGAGTGTGCAACGAGGAACGTTTTGAAGACAGTTTATTCTTCTAGAGTGGATGGCGTTCATTCCTCTCTGGGAACTTGTGGGAGTTCCGGTTCGCATTTTGGAAACCTAAGAGTGTCGTGTTTGCATTCCTGAGTGTTGTTCATAAGGACAAGGACAACAGATGTCGTTCAAGGACAGTAAGAGTATGCTGTTAGGCCCACTGTGTGTTGGCCCATTTGTTAGTGTGGCCTGTATGTGTTTTGCACCGGTGCATGTGTGTAAAGGGTCAATATGAATGGCGTGTAGTGTCGTGTTCTGTGTTTGAATTATTTTTGCGCATCCAGGTTTTTGAATGGCGTTATGGGTCAGTGTGGATGTGTGTGTTTTCCTTGTGGCCCAGATGTGATTTTAGTGAAATTATATTTGAATGTAATATGTTACAATATGCTTTTAGTAACAATTTTCTTGCAGGTGGACTTAAATCAGGCTGGACTCGTGGGTTGCAGGCAATGTTCCCTCTAAACTATGCGCATGTACGATTGCCCAACTTCCTTCTGGGTGCCGCTCAGAAGAATTTCAGCAGTGCACACAGACAATTCTCACCTATTCAAAAAGATGAATAATGCACAAGGCACAGCAGGTATCTAATATTTGCTTTCTCTAAAATTGAAGCTAAATTATATGAACTTGTATCGATATTCTGGTCTAGCTTATTTACATTGCCCTAGTATGCAAACTTGACCTTAAAAGCCCCTAAACCCTAAACGTAGAATACATCCACAATAGGTTAAAAATGAATATGAATAAGTTACTGCATGAACAAAGATATCATTAAGAGATGTCTGCACACATTAACCAAATTATCTCCCCTCCCTACCCATGACTCCTATACTTGACTCTACCATACTTATACCTTAATACCTGAACTTCCGCCCCAGGCCTCATTCAGATATATTACCAGATGACCTTGACTCTGCCTACCTTGGCTTTACAAAAGGTTACCGTACTTGTACCTACATCCACTTGTTTTATGTTTCTAATATGAATGACGTTTAAGCACATGAATTTCTGTTACTCATGGCGCCTTAGCAAAAGCATCACCCAGACTATGTAGCCCAACTGTCAGCTCAAATATCAGATACTGAGTGCAAGTAAGCAGACTACTTGAATGTGTAACCTCATCCCATGATTTCTATTCTTTGTACATATGTCACACAAGCACTTTGAATAAGTGTCCCCCCTTGTAAGTTAATGCATTCTAAAACTCCAATATTAATTTGCCCTCTAAGGATTTTTTGTAGGCAAATGCCATGTTGACTTTATAAGCGGAGAGCTTGCAATATCATTTACCTGGCCTTCAAGGGATAATGGGTATGAACTATGCCTGCCATTATTTGTATATAGTATTAGGGTACAGATATACAGATTACTAGAACGCTTTTCACACAATCTGCCACCTTTCCAAGTTTTCAAAGTACCATGGGGCATAGACCTTAAATTATATGCTAACTCGCTGCTATGCAAAAACAGTTTCACTGAGCATTTTTACAATCCTACCCAACAATTTAAAGGTTGGATATATTGCCAACAAACTTGTGCACACGTCATAGTAATTGTGCACTTACAAATGCATGGCTTTCTCAAAATGCAGTAATATGATGGTGAGGTTTTAAATATGTTTTGCATTACAAAGTATTGTTGGTACGCAAATATCCTAGTTAGTGTTTTACTGCTACAATCCCTCACTTTTTACAGAGCCCCGCAACTGGTAATTGGAGGCTGGCACAGGAGCCAGGGTGGGGTTCAGACAAAAGGGCACAGGAGATCACTCCTTTGGGCTGAAATACAAATCAGCAACGTTCGAAAACCAAATCTGACATTTTGGCAGGGAGGTACAGTGAAGGAAATGTGTTTGTTTTCTGAAGGATAGGATACTCTAGGAACAGTCTAGGAAACTGTCCATTCGGTTTTTTTTTCTCTACTGAGCTGCTGAGGGCTTTTCAATATGATGATGTGTTTGCGTTTATTGCCTCTAGCATCCCCATGTATCTTGTCCAACTGACAACAGCGAATTTCATAAGAGGGGTCCCTAGTTAAAGAAGAAAGCACTCAATCTGTTGTACCTATGAACATTGCTGCTATTGACCTAAAAGGCAAATACATGTGATTTTCTTCAACAGTGCTCCAGACAAAACCTCAGTAGTGGTCTAGTGGAATTGTGTCTCGGCTGTGGTGAGAAAGAGTGGGCAAAACTGTAAGCTGTATTATGTATCCTGTCATATCATTGCCTAAGTCAGGGGTACAAGAAGGGCTCTGATAGGTTGTTACTCCCTACTCCAAATCAAATGATTTTTCAGGGAGTAAGAAAGTAATTAGCTTTGCCAGTAAAGATATTTCATGTTTATTAAAATATGCCCTTGCATCTTAAAATTCTTCTTGAGATTGGGCAGTAGTATTTGAGTTTCTACCAACGCCACTGCTCTGCAGGTCACTGATTAAACAAATAAATATCAGTGGAACTTGGTGGGTAGAAGCAGGGAGCAGGTTCCTGTTTGTTCATGGTTTCCCGTTTTTTTTGGTCACATTTTCCTATTTTTATGGAATAACAAGGGATCGTGTATATGCCTCTTAGCTGTAAGGCTGGTTTTGAGCAAATGTCACAGCTCCCAGGACCACGTAATGTGGATAGCAAGCAGAGGCACAGGAATTCTGATCATCATCATTCTGTGGTGCAGTTATTCAAATGCAATTATCATCCTTGCACACATTTTGAGGCATGTTCTCCTGGTCCTTGAATTACTTGATTAAAGTGGCACATGCATTCTTATTTGCATGTTTTATGACATTCCTTCTTAGTTGCCATTATTTCATTTGCAAAATGTTATCCTGTCTGAATTTTTTGACAGCCACATCAGTGATAAGTGACATTTGCTTTTTTGTAATAAACATGAGTATTTTTTTCAAATAGTTTTACACACTTTCTGCCCTGTCTCTAAGCAGTGTCAACAAATGTGTAGCCACAACTAAAACTATTGTTTATCCCAACCATACAAAGCTTTTCTGTTCATACACATTTTTTTCTCTGCACATGAGTAATTGTGGTAAGGAACTATGGCATATCTTTAAGTCTTGGAATGGTTGATGAGATCTCCTTATAACTACATACATTATTATTATTTTTATTTTAGTCCATATGTTTGGAAAAGTGTTTCGATATGCACCTATTACACTGACTCGTAAAGAATTGCAGTGGTTGGGAAGGAGAAATTCCGTTCCAAACTCTTTGGAGATGGTAGCTCCCCAACTGCGCATGTTCACAAAGTAGCTTATCTCGTAATTTAGTTGCGCACATGGAAAATAAGTTGTGAACGAAAGCTAAGTATTTCCGCACTTAGGAAAAAATTATTAGAGGGATTGGAACGTTGTTTGCGGGTTTATGGACATTATGGGAATTTCAAATATACAATGACTATAAATTGCTCAATAATATTTTTATTTTCAGCTTCTGGGGGCTTAATGGTCATTTGACCTGGACTCGCTTTTTTGGGTGATGTAATTTCCTTTAGTTGTTCTGAGTTTTATCAACATTGCACCCAAATGTTTGCCAACGTTGCCAACGTTGTGGCTGATGAGTGAAGAGTTTTTGGGAAATTATTTCAAGGCGGACATGTGAGCCCGGTTGCTAGATGTGTTGTGAGTTGGAGTGTTCCATTAAATGATGTATAGCGGAATGGGTATCCTGATGGTAGCCTAGATTAGTCTAAGAGTCCCATGTGGGGTTGTAAGTGCATGGCGTTGTAAGTGCATTGTGGCATGGACATGGTGTCCTTAGTGTGCAGTTGTGCACTGCTTTTGGTGTGCTGCTTCGGTGCAGTTTGGCTAGGACTAGGGGTACTGAGTGTAGTGTTGGTGTGCTGTGGTGGTGCAGTTTGGCATGGACTAGGGGTCCTGTGTTGTTTATGGTGTGCTGCGGTTATGCAGTTGGCTTGAACTAGGGTTCTTAGGTGTGTGTGTTTGGGGTGCTGCAGTGATGCAGTTGGCTGGACTAAGGGCCCTAGGTGCGTGTATGGTGTGATTGGGGTCTTGTAGTGGGGTCCCGTGTTGTGGTGGCTAAAGGAGTGTGTTTTGATGCAGTTTAGTTGGACTGTACTTTCTCAGGTGTTCTTGTTGTGTTAGATGTGCTCTTTATGGGTGCTCTCATGGACTGATGTTAGAGCTGATGTGGTTGTTGTTGCTCTTGGTGAGCTGGGATAGTGCCTGGGGGTGGCAGCCCTGGTGCCCTAGGTTGCAGACTAGGGGGAAAGGTTGTTTGTGCGCGGATGGTTTGGCATGTTAGGTAGTGTACCTTTGGGGAATGCTGGGGCATGGCAGCTCCTAGGTTTCAAGGGGCAGCTTGAAACAGGTGGTAGTGCTTCAATTTATTATTTTTGTTTCTTGAATGTATTTCCAGTTCAGGTCTTAAGGGAGGAGTTAGCCCTTATTATACTTCGGTGGGTTCCTCATTGTTTATGTTTTGTGGGGAAGGAGTGGAGTTGGAGTTGGATGTGTCCTTGACACGTTTAGTTTTTGTTGTCCAATTGTTGTAGGCACAGTTAGGGTGCATATTCTTGGGGTGCCATGTAAGTTATGCTTGTACCATGGTTTTAGTGCTTATGGAGGTGCCTTTCCGTTAGGTTGTATAATGTATGGTTTTGGGGGGGTGAGCTCCAGGTGGCAATTTTTGACAGTTTTTCTTGTCGCCAGTGGAGTCTGGTTAGTTGGTTCATTTACGTGCTGGCCACAGGTGTGTGTTGGGTGATAGTTTTAGTTGAATTCCTTCTTGTTCAACAAATGTAAGGAGGGAGAGGTGTTGTAATGTTTATCTGAGAGTGGGTGAAATCACTCATGGTGGAGTGTAGTGATCTCAGTGTGTGCGTGGAGTGTTGGGGATGTTATGTTCTGAATACTGGTTCTATGTTTTACAGTTGAGAGCTAAACTGGCATGAAGGGACATGCCAATGTTATCTTCCTGGCATTTAATTAACAAATAAACCTACAAATAACTTACCTGCTGGTCCGGGTGTTGCTTCAGGTAACAAGTTATTACAGCCGGCTTTGCCGGCCAGCTCTCCCGGATTGGAGAATAAGGTGAAATCTGCCTCAGGCAGGAAGGTAGAAGCAGAATAGCAGAAGCTGCATGTTGGTAGAAATGGGGGCAGCCATTATTAAGATGGCACGGAGGCATGTAACATCATGCTTCAACCCAGCAGGGCCTAGTTTGCAGACATCCGCTGAAGTGGATGAAGTGGAGGACATGTAGGCAGTGGGCAACAGGCATGGTGATGGTGGTGGGTTGCCCTCGGAGCCCAGAGCCTGAGACCTCCCTCGATCCTCTCCAGGCCAGCATGTTATCAAATCCTCTTGGGATGTTTATTAAGCATCCAGGGGGAGGAATTCCCGGCATTAAGTGCCAGAGAGCCTGACCAAATGACTCAAAAACGCCAAGAATGTTACAGAGGGTTCCGAGCACCAAATGCTGAGAAAACTCCTGCCCCTTGGTTCCTAAGGCTTTTAGCAGTAAGGGGAGCCTAATTAGACCTCACCCCAATAAATAAAAAACGAGAATGGTTTGTCCTCAGCATCTCCTCAGCGTAGTGGCCATGCTACATGGCCATGCTGAGGGGCACTGTGGAGGCAAGTATGAGCTTGAGATGGTGTGTGTTGTTCTGTCGCACACAGGAAGCCAGAAGACCAGTTAAGCAGACCAGTCTCCCCCAGATGGTCAAGAAGGTCGAGGGAGGTGTGGTTTCCAGCTACGGGTGAAGGATAGGGAGGAGAGGAGTACCTCAGTGTGCCTGGGAGCCTTCAACTTGGCCCAGCAGGACAGGAAGGCAGATTCCAAGTAAATACCCAGTGACAGTGCCTGGAATTTGCTTGAAATCCATGTTCCTCATTGGCACAGGCAATCCGAAACATTCAACCCCAGGAGCTGAGGAGCACCAGCACCTTTAAGGAAGGTGGCAGCCAATTAGGAACCATCAAAAAAGTGGGTTTAGTAATCTGGTGAAAGTCTGTGTTAACGCCTGATAGCCTGTGCCCATCCACCACCTCCATATCCCAGCATCAGGGCAAGTTATCGTCCAAGCATGGACCTGAAGTAAACTTGGAATGTGAGTAGTTCCTGTCTGATGTGCATGAGGACAATATTATCCCACCCCTTCATGAGTAGAAATGAAATTGTAAGTCAATGAAGAAGCTATTTTGTTCCATGTAGGTAGAAAACCTGCCTTAACTTGGGTTTCCAACATTCTGGTAATTGTTCTATGCGATAATGTGTTTCATAAAAAAATACCTTTTTCAGCTATTACTTCTCAATTTCTTTTTTCTGAATAATTTCCATTTTGCATTTAATGTGCTGCTTCATCAAGAATACCTAATGGATTGAATTTCGTGTTTTCCTTCTTAAATTGATCGACATCTTTTTTGTGTTTTTGTTACTTACCGGAGGGTAAGGCCTGTGTGCCCCCCCCCGAGCTTTCCTTCTTTCTTTTGAAATGCATTTATTTTTCAGTGAACAATAGTGTTTTTGGTATTTGAGTATTTTTTAAAGTTGTTTTTCCAAGCAAAACCACACAAAGAAGGTTCTTCAACTCCATAATGACCAGACATATACTGCCGACTGTCTCCCGCCCTCCCAAATATCAGGCACTCACGGGGCTGGTGCAGAATTTTATACCACGCAGGCAAAGCCCGTTATTGGCCCACCGTTAGAACAGTGCCAGATTTGATGCTGATAGTGTCCAAATCTTGCCCCTGGTGCCACTCTGAGGGTGGAGCCCAATACCACTATATAGTATTGCCTTATTGTAGATCCACTCCTGGACAAACTCTTATGGGCATTTTAACTATGATGCGTCATTGTCATCTGTCGATTGCCTGGTCCGATCGCCTGTAAAATACATTTGGTCATTCCTGTCTCCTTCAATATCAAGTCAAAGAAAGAGAACGTGTCTGTCAGTTTCTTAAAGATACAATCTTCAGGTGCAGCTCCGTGTGCAAACTGTGTAAGAGACTGTCCGAGATGGTGAGTCTCATTACATAGCCCCCGGTCCAGAAAAAATGCGGCCAAAATTGCTGGTAATTCAGGCGCCAGCATTTCTTTTCCAGATCGGGGAAATACAAGCTTGGCGGTAAGGGCAGTGATGTACCGGCAGGCCTGACCTGCCGTTAGATCAGGCCCCTACTTGCAAATAAATGCCGGAATCACTGGCACCAGAACTACGGGTGCCGGTAATTCCATCAATCTCATCTCATGGAGTCGTATGCAATGGAACTTACTAGTGTCTCTACCGCCCATAATATCCCGGCATTACCAGGCTATCGGGCAGTGGAAACAGTAAGGCAGTTTTGCCGGTATCCCGCCAGAATTACCGTCGAGATACCGGCAAAACTGTAATGAGCCCCACTCTGTTTGCTTGCTTGGCCACAGCACACTTGGACATGAGGGAGAAAAACCAAAGCACTGAATCCCATCACACCAATGAGGAGATGAGGCAGAAGGATAGAGAGGACAGTAAAACTCCTTGAGAACATGCCACTCTCCACTCACCTGGGGCGCAGCCATTGTCACACACTGCAAATTGCCACCCATCCCAGACATATATTGTAACTATATGCCACTAGAATCGATTATTTTGAATAGTTTCGGGTCAAATAATATGGTGCTGGCAACTCCATGAGGTGTGCCGCGCGCCTACCAATTTCTGTAAAATATATATATATATATATTTTTTTTTTTTTTTAAAGTGGAAAATGAATCTGAAAAGGGAATTACCGAGCTTTCGCCAGAAATGGCCTGGTCCATACTCATCAGGCATACTTCAACCTCTGATATTATAAGCACGTAAGGGTACAGCAATGCATTAAAACGGATTCCCAGTGGGGACTAAAAGAAAGCGCTTTGCGGCACCCTGGATTCCCAACTGGCTGCACTGTAGCTCAGCCGTCTTCAGATAGCAGAACAAAGGGTTTCCATGCTTGCAAACTGAATTCCTAAATGGGCTTCCTCCAGGCAAAAAGAAGCATTGAATCTTAATAAAGCAGAGCGGCAAAAGGCACATTTATGGCTGAAGGCATGAAATGCTTTCGCTGTCATATGTCTGCAGCCTCTAGGATGCAGCTGTAAATATGACCTTAATCATTTATTTATTTATTCAAATTTATTTAAAGCGCACGTCAGCCCGGGGGCATCGTGGCACTGTTACATGAAGACAAAGTCTGGTTACAATGGAAGGAAGATGGTTACAAAGCAATTTTCATTACAAGGCACATTTCGTAGCAGACGTATGAGAGCAAGTGTAGGTGAAGGGGGGAGGATGTTAGTTGAATAATGTCATTTTGAGGGATTTGCGAAAGGAGTACAGCAATGGTTCTGCTCTGAGTGAGTTGGGGAGGGCATTCCAGAGCTTAGGTGCTATGTGTGGGAAGCCAATGCCGCCGGCTTTGGCTCTTCTTACAGTGGGTCGTCAGAGTTGGTTGGCGCGGTGGCTTCTTCTAGGACGGATGGAGGAGTTCTTTGTTATAGTTTCAGATAATTATGGGGGTGCTGTGTAATTGATGCACTTGTGTGTGAGAGTGAGAATTTTAAAGTTGATTCATTCCTTGACTGGGAGCCAATGGACGCGTCTTCTTGCCTGTGAAATATGGTCAGTTTTGGGGATGTGTAGTGCAGAACGGAGGGCATTTTTTTGCACTATTTGGAGCCTGCTTAGGTTTTTAGTCGATGTGCCTTCCAGGAAGGCATTGCAGTAGTCCAATCTGGCTCCTATAGTAGCTCTGGCTATGGAGAGGCAGTTGGGCGTGGTAAGGTAGGGTTTTATGGCATAAATGCGTTTGGTGGTCAGAGCAGATGCGGAGGCGATGGCGCTGGTTTATCTGGTCATGGAGAGTGTGGCATCTAAATTGACTCCTAAGGTCTTGATAGCAGAGGAGACAGGTATGCTAATACTGTCAATAATCATGTGAGAGTAATCGGGGCTGAGTTTAGTTAGTGTTTCGCTGGGGGCTAGGATGATGATTTCGGTTTTGTCTCCATTTAAGCAGAGACCATTGATAGCCATCCAAGTTTGAATAGTGGAGTAGATTTTGAGGAGAGATTCTGAGTCTTGGTTGTAGTCTCCGGAGAGGGGGAGGAGAACATGCGTGTCATCGGTGTAGTATGGGTAGGCTATGTTGAGGGAGTCCAGTAAATCAAAGAGGGGTTTGCTGAATAGGTTGTAAAGGGTTGGTGCAGTGCAAGACCCTTGTGGGACTCCACAACTTATAGTGGTGGGGGGGCGCTGGCCTGGTCTGAGTACAATATCATGGCCCTACCTTCAAGGAAGGATGTGATCCAAGTGGTTTCCTTGTGAGAGAAGTGTGCAGCATTGAAGAGGTGAGATGTGAGAATGCTGTGGTCGACCAGGTCAAATGCTGGAGAGAGGTCGAGCATTAGGAGGAGAGTAGATTTGCCTGTGTCCATTATCTTGGTAATTTGATTCTTTAGATGTAGAAGGGCAGTTTCAGTCCCGTGGCCTTTGCGGAAACCTGATTGTCTTTTGCCTATGATGGTGTTGGTTTCCAGGTACTGTTGGATTTGGTTGTGTGCAGCTTTGTCTAGGATTTTGAAGAGGAAGGGGACGGTGGTGATGGGGCGATAGTTATTAGGGGAGGAAGGATCGAGAGAGGGTTTTTTCAGGAGTGGGCGAACGCAAGCTTCTTTTAGGCATTGTTGTACAGTTCCAGATGCAAATGTGGCATTGATGAAAGCTGTGATGATGGGGTGAGGGGTTCTGAGCACTCTTTGATTAATGAGGGTGAGCAGATATCCCCTTTGCAGGTGGAAGGTTTGATTTTTTTGAGAAGGTCCTTGACTTCCGTCTCTGAGACTTCTCTGAAAGCAAAAAGGGGTGTTGGTGAGAGAGAGTTGTTAGTGGGAGGTGTGGGTGGGCAGGTGGGGGTGTTGAGAGCTTTGCGTTGGGAGGCTATTTTGTTTTGGAGTGTGTTGACTTTTTTTAGGAGGGCAGACTGAATGCCTGTGCACCATGCTTCATCCTTGATGATTTCGTCTGGGTTGGAGGCAGGTGGGATGAGTTCTTTGAATATGGAGAATATTTCTCTTGATTTGGAGCTGGCATTAGTAATTCTCTGGTTATAGGATTCAGATTTATGGTGGAATATAGCTTTTTTGTAGGTCAACGAGATCTGTTTGAAATTGTTAAGAGAAGATTGGTTAGGCGCTGACTGCCATCTGGATAGAGCTTTGCGCTTCTTGGCACGAAGGTCAGATAGTTCTTCGGTGAACCAAGAGTTGCAGTGCCTTGATTTTTTCCCTTTCTTATCTTCTAGAGGGGCAATGTGTTTGATGGCTTGAGTGAGTGCACTGGAGTAGATGTTGGCAAGAGAGGTAGGGCAATGGGTAAATGGAGGCTTGAGTTCAGGGATATCGAGGAGAGGAACGAGGTTGGAAGCAGTGAGTTTTTTGGAGCTTCTTACTTTTGCGGGGAGGGCATGAGTTAAGGTTTTATGGGTGGGCGTGGTAGGAATGGGGAATTGAATGAGGTGATGGTCCGTCCATGGGAGAGCTGAGATGGAGGTGATAGCAGATGAGCAGTTGTGATCAGCTAGCCAGTCAATGTATCTGCCTTTGTTATGAGTGGGTGCAGTAATTTTGTGTTCGAACCCCATGCGTGATAGTTCTTTGGCTAAATTTGAGGCTGCTTTGTCCTTCGGGTCAGATAAGCCAAGGCTAATATTCCCTAGAAGGATGCTTTTGGTGGTGCTTTTGAGGTTGTTGCCTATGTTTTGGAGGAGTTGCTTTTGGTAGTCAGGGGGTGATCCTGGTGGTCTGTAGGTGATCAAGAAGTTTATGGTGCAGTTAGGGGAGAGGGCTAGTTTAGCAGTGAGGAGATCAGCGTTGTTGTCCCATTGTTGATTGCACATTCTCATGGCGAGGGTGTCTTTAAAGATGAGGGCGACACTGCCACCACCTTTAGAGTTCTTACGGTCCTGTCTGAGGATGGTATAGTTTTGTGGGAGGGCGAGGTGGATGGATGAACTGGAAGCTTCATGGAGCCAGGTTTCGGATATGGTAAGTAGGTCAAGATTGTGGGTGGTGATAAGGTCATTGATTTCATAATTAGGAGAAAATGATCCAGTTCAATTATGACATTAGCACATGCCAGAGACGGTTTATACCGATGATATTTTTAGGAAATATTTCTGAAACTTTTAATTCTCTTAAGGGGAGTCTGAGGTTAGTATACAGCCCACATTTGGAATGTGTGCATACTGAATACATTGGAACATAGCAATAATCTTTTGATTTGCAATTTGTTTTGCAAAATGCTTGGACGTGTGATGTTTATCTCTTCACCATGTTTCCTCTAGAAATCCATGTTTCTTAATTAAAGGAGACGTGACCGCCTCCACCATGCGAGGGAGTGGAGGTGCGGGGGAATCGATTCCTTTAAACCGCAATGGTAAGTCACCCTCAGGCCTTTCATCATTACTACTGGTACATGGACACTGCCAGGATTGTAGGATGTTTTCTCCAGCTCCTCAAGTGAATGGTTCCGGTTTCCTTAGGAGGCACTTGGTATCATTTACCTCTGCTATGCATAGAATAGTGTGGCACATTCCCTTATGCATGAGCTCTCCCTTTTGCCACCCATGTCTTACAAAGCCTACCTGGGCAAGATCCCTCAAGTCTCCTCCCATTGAATGAACCCCCAATCCCTCTGCTAACCAGTAACTCTCTATGACAATCTCTACTCCATCCTTTATCCCAGTTGAAGAATTTCACACATCACAGATCTTTCTCTGTAGAGGACCAATCACAGTCCCTCAGGTGGAAATATAGTTTTAGTGTAGGATCCGCACTAGTCCACTCAATAGTCTACATCATCCCTTATGGTATCTGGACATTGCATCGAATGCCATTGCATCTAATGCCATTCCATCTACATTTTTCCATCTAAACAATTTCCATCTAATGCATATTTTTGTGGGGTAAAGGGTTAATTTTTGTTCAGGTGCATTTTAAAGTTTAAGTAAACGGCTAAATGCTTTAGATGGACATTTTTTAGATGGAAAAATTTAGATGGAATGGCATTAGTTCCAATGGCATTCAATGCAACGACCATAAACCTCCCTTAGTACAAGGTCCTCCTAAAGACTGACATCCTCTACAACAGTGTATAGGATAGGATAATGCAACCTTTGGCTGTGCAGATGTTTTGTACTTCAACTCCCATCAGCCTTGCCAATATAGACAATGCTGAGGGACCTGGGGAGTCGTAGACCAAAATATCTGGAAAGCGGCAGGTTGTACACTCCTGGTGTAGGATCTCCCCTCGATCATCCTCAGTGGAGATGCTCCTCCAGGTCTTTCCCGAGAGGCTGGTTTCACACTCTGTTTTAAATAGCATCGTCCAGGCTCACAATCTACCCACACCATCAAAATGTAATATCTACCCAATAGTTTCTTGCAGCTGTTGGAACCCACACATCAAATCTCAGTGCAGTGTCTCTCACACACCACACAGGGTAAGATCGGCAGCAATCATTCTTTGGCAAACTAGCCAACATAACACACTCAACTCCCCTCACTCTGTACCCCCCAACTCTAGTCAAGGCCTTCCCTATGCCAGAGCGATGACCAATCATGCCTCTGTACCCTAATTTCAACATCCCCCTCACTCCACTCTACAGCACCACACCCAATGCAGGATCACCCTAACCCAGCTCAACCTCATCCAGTGCAGGTACCCTTTTAGCCGTACAACCCCACAGCTTCCACCCCAATCTAGCGCAGCATTGCCCCAGAACATTGCCCCAGAACACAACATTTCACAGAATGCAATTCTCGGGATCAAATTACAGAAAGGGTGCTACAAATGCTGCTTGCAGTAAATGTGAATTACTCCCAGCTTCAATGCAATTCCCATTCAGAAGGGGAAAATCCCATCAGTTAGTAAAACCTACTCCACCAGGTGGCCACCAGCAGTGAATGCTGCTCCGTGCAAATGCATTCAGCAGGTAACCAATAGCCAGCTGTAAAGTACCAATGCCAGCAAACCCCATTATGCACTGAAAAATGCAGGCAGACATTAGCTGTATATACCGCCCACAATGTGACCAGCGCATAAAAAAGATACCAGCCATATATAACTGATGCTATATAAAAAATGGGTCAGGTGATGATGGAGCAGTGGTGTGTCCCATGCCAGCACCTGAACTGTAAATATATCACCAGCTGTATTTGTAGTGAAAGTGGTAATTACTCCTGGTGGTATATATCCCTGGTGCAATTTGTGTAGCTTTTGGAAATACAAAATGCAAGTGTTGCACAGGTAGGTGTATTTCTTTAAAACTGTCAGTATTTTCCACCGGCATCAATGACATACTACTGGTGGTAATGTGTAATTACAGTAATGTCAGCTGTAATCTTGACTGAGTGGTAACACACACTGGTAGCTTCTTTTCTGTAATACGGCTTTTCTGTAATACGATTTACAACGCATTTTCAATTGGATTTTCCCATTGAAAACACTTCTGCGCATCAGCCCTACGTCTTTTGTCATTTAAATCCATCTGCCTCCTGACAGTATCGGTGGAGGGCTGACCAGCTTCCTTCCGATTAGCAGGCCAGGAAAGTTGTAAAAATCCAAGGACGAGTATGCTCGTCCTTTTTGCATAGACTTGCATAATAGCCTGGCACTTAAGGGGTTAAAAAGAAAAGTCATGAAATGCCCCTTTATCTCCCTCACAAAAACCTGTCATTAGAGGCAGAAGGCCAAGCTACATTCTCCTTATGTACCAAGAACGCAACAGTATACAATATGCATTGGCTGGCAATATGTTTGAGCTCCCACCAGTCACTAAACAGGCACAGCATGAACAAGTTTTTTTTTTTTTTGCATATGTCTATTTTTCGTTTTTAGTTCACGCAAGCAGTGAACATCGCTTGTTTGGAAAAGAGGAAGAAAAAACAAACTAAGCAACAGATTAAAGAACAGTAAAAACAATGTACATTAAAGAGAAATAACCATAAATGGAACCAACTTTCTAACTAAAAGTGATTACATTCAAGTAAAAGTCGTTACTCTCAAACCAAACAGATTTCTGTTGGGGTGCCTTCCAGCTCCATTAGAACTCTACACATCTTAGCAACATTAAAGAAGTTCCACATATTAATCAGAGATAACAGCTGCCCTTTTATTGAGGCATCCTTTGCTAAATTCATATCTATATTCATAGTGCAAATATAATTTTGAACCATCTTGCCAGCCAAGCGCGAAGGCCCTTTATTGCTCGTCTTGAGGCAGACCAGCATTACATGAGTGAGCCTCTCTCAGGTTCATGCCTGCAGATTCTGCCAATGTGCTCAGATCGAGGAATCTTGCTCCAGGACCAATGATCTCTCTGGCAATCAGCTGGTTGAACCTAAAGAGCAAGCAGAACCTACAGATTCTAGGATCTGGCGTGTCCTTCAAATGACGTCTCTTGCCTTAGGCACTCAATTAACTTCCCACTGATTCTCTGTATGTAATAGTAGTGACCAGGTAATAAGATCCTTCCTTTGTGTCTTGCGATTTTAATATTTCCTTCTGATGGTTATTGAAGTGCCCAAAAGCCTGTCTGTCTTTAAACATATTGGCTCTTTGATCACCAAGGCAGCACAAGTCTTACAGCTCAGAAAGTCACATTCCGAGTGAGAAAAGAAGAATAATGGCCCCCAAAATCCTTACAGTGGGTCCTCATTACAAGGTTGGCGCTGTGGGAAAAAAGTGGTGGTAATTACTGGCACTTTTCCTGCACCACCAAACTACAGGTTTGCCGGTGCAATGGCCTGATTTATCTCCAGCCAAGAGCTGGAGGTAACCCAGCCCCCCGGCAAAACAAATATTAGCACCAAACAGAAGAAAAAGGGCCACATTTCTTACCTAAATCATAGTCAAAGTGGGTAGTGAAAGGACACCATTTTTAATTAAAGGCTTGATGCTTTTGTGGTTCATAAGGCTCATTATCGGTTACCAGATATTTTGATTATCAACCATGAACCCCAAATAATACGTATTCCATTACAGATTTTAATAAATGTGTTCAAATCGACAAGATCATTTCTCCAATCGTTTTAGCTTAGTTTTAGTTCATGACACAATTCTGGTCTAAGAATCAGAGCGATCTCTGAAGACCCTTGTAGTGTGATCCTGTGTCACTGTGGGCCTCATTATGAGGTGCCGCCGGTGCCGTAAGACTGGTTGTCCCTCCTGACATCCCGGTGCTACCGGGATATCATGAGCGGTGGTGGAATGGTAAATCCTCATTCTCGTGTAAGACTCCACGGGAATGGGGACACTGAAGCACCAGCACTGTTGCTAACGGGTGCTGTGGATACGTTGCTACAGGCACCCTTATTTCTAGACTGCCAAACTAGTAATGAGGCCCACAACTTCAGAAATTATGGCCAAAGGTTTTGCTTCTTTCTATGGGTTTTTAATTAATATTTCCTGTGTTCCTTTTGTATGTAATGTTTGTGTTTTGTTGGTATAACACCTTCAAAATGACTTGTACTGCATATAAAATAGTTTAATCTATCTATCAAAGTGACGGTCCCAAGACGTAGCAGGAATAGCCTAACTGTGCCCAGAGCCACAGGGAGATCAGCAGCATACAGTTTAAATAGGACTGGTGCGCGCACACAACACTGCTTTAACCATTACTTCACAGTAATTGTTTTTAACCTGCCCTCTGCGTCTAAAATAGCCTAAACCCAAATATATTTCTTATCAAATCTGAATCTGATTCAAGATTTGATCAGGATATTTCTGTCATGAAAAGCTTTGAAAATGTTTACATACATCAGATTAAATGGTTCTGCACCCTTTTTCACAGCCCTTCTATCCCACAAAGACAGAGCAGAGCCACCGGATTAGGTAAAGCCCACAGCTCACTCCAAAAATCCAACCATGCAATGAGAGTAAACAATTTTCCTCTGTCATAGTAAGATGACCAGGTAAAACCTATGACATCAAAATGTGCAATCATTCTATGACTTATTTATGTGCTGAAGGAACCTTTTTTGTGAATAGGGACACCTATGCCACCATGTCAGATGTTTGGAATTTCTCCAGCCCAGCTGATTTCTCTTTTGCTAAATGCAGTAGGATTCTATCCCATCGTTCAATGCAAGCGGTCAAGGCAGTGTTTGGGAGTCATCCTTGCCCTATTGCCCTCGATTACTTTAATGAACATATCAACTTGCATAAAGAGGGTCCATCTTCAAAGAGAGCAGTAGGACTTTTTTTCATACAGTGGGGTGATCTGCCACTAATCCATAAATACATAACATGATCTGTCCACACAGGTTCACACATATTTTGCAGTTTAATTATAGATTCAAACAAAAGATGAGAAATTGGGTAAGAATCCGTCGTTCAGGCACCCAGGCCACTAAGCCGCTCTTCCGGGCACACAACATGAGCAACAACGCAGAGGAGAGCAGCACACAGAATATACAAATGTGTTCAAATTCTACATAGAGCAACATGTTTCACTCACCAGTGCTTCACCAGGCCCAGAAGAATTGCAAAACTATTCAAAAATGACAACATGAGTAGATATGTAGGTGATACAGGCAGGGACACAAAACAAATCCTAAAAAATAGTTTAAAAGCATGACAAGAGAACAAATATTTGAAGTTCCAATTACTGGGGTCCTAACATGATTGGAAATGTAATGTGTAATTACAGTTATGCCAGCGGTAATCTTGACTGAGTGGTAACACACACTGGTGGCTTCTTTTCTGTAATACAGCTTTATGGGTGCGCGGGGAGTTTCACACGCGATTGGGCCTTTGCGAGCGGGGTACGTGCATTTCGGGGGTGCGCGGGAAGTTTCACACGCGACTGGCCCTGTGCGAGCAGGGTACGTGTATTTCGGAGGTACGCAGGAAGTTTCACACGCGATTGGCCCTGTGTGAGCGGGGTACGTGTATTAATGGGGTGCGCAGGGTGTTCCACACGCGACTGCCCCTGTGCGAGCGGGGTACGTGTATTACTGGGGTGCGCAGGAAGTTTCACATGCGATTGGCCCTGTGCGAGCAGGGTACGTGTATTTCTGGGGTACGCGGGAAGTTTCACACACGATTGGCCCTGTGCGAGCGGGGTATGTGTATTTCGGGGGTATGCGGGAAGTTTCACACACGATTGTCCCTGTGTGAGTGGGGTACATGTATTACTGGGGTGCGCTGGGAGTTCCACATGTGATTGTCCCTGTGCGAGCGGGGTACGTGATTACTGGGGTGCGCGGGAAGTTTCACACGCGATTCGCCCTGTGCGAGCGGGGTATGTGTATTACTGGGGTGTGCGGGGAGTCCCACACGTGAATTGGCAGCGTGGGTCCTCCCAGGTGTGCCCTCTACCCCCTCCACGGCCCTTGCAGGCAACCCACACCACAGGGGACTACCCTGCACCCCTGGTCATGTCCCGCAGGCAGCCCATCCACCATGGGCATGCCCCCCAGCCAGCCCACATGTCACCTTCCACTAGTCATCACCAACTCATGTCCCCCAGCACCCCCACCCACCCAGCATTGACGGGCACCTGCCAGAAGGCCCCAACTTATGTCCCCCAGCACCCCCAGCAGTGAGGGGAACCTGCCAGCAGGCCCCGACTCATGTCCCCCAGCACCCCCACCCACCCAGCAGTGAGCCTCAGGCCATGACTCATGTCCCCCATCACCCCCACCCCCCAGCAGTGAGGGGCACCTGCCAGCAGGCCCCGACTCATGTCCCCCAGCACCCCCACCCACTCAGCAGTGAGGGGCACCTGCCAGCAGGCCCCGACTCATGTCCCCCAGCACCCCCACCCCCCAGCATTGACAGGCACTTGCCAGTAGGCCCCGACTCATGTCCCCCAGCACCCCCACCCCCCCAGCAGTGAGGGGCACCTGCCAGCAGGCCCTGACTCAAGTCCCCCAGCACCCCAACCACCCAGCAGTGAGCCTCAGGCCGTGACTCATGTCCCCCAGCACCCCCACCCCCTGGCAGTGAGGGGCACCTGCCAGCAGGCCCCCGACTCATGTCCCCCAGCACCCCCACCCACCCAGCAGTGAGGGGCACCTGCCAGCAGGCCCCGACTCATGGCCCCCAGCACCCCCACCCCCCAGCATTGATTCGCACCTGCCAGCAGGCCCCGACTCATGTCCCAACAAACAACATGTCCTAAGAAAACATACCCATTTCCCTAAAGCCAACCCTAATCCCACTTGCCCCCCAATCCAAGCATGCAACCATCCACAGAACCCACTCCCAAATTACCCATGCCATGATAGTCTAAATGAACCACCATGCCAATGCAGGAATGCACAACGTAGCCACACAGTGGCAACACGTGACTGAGGAAATGTTCAATGAGACATGCAGAAAAACAACACCAATTCAGAAGTTATAAAAATTGTATTAAAAACAGAATGAACTGACTTTGAGGAATAGTAAAATGAAAATCAATGTACTATGACCGATTTAGAAAAAAAACATTGTAAATCCAATGAAGTAAAAAAAAAGAAAAATCATGTACAATAAAAAAGTGGTCCATTGCCAATGTTCATAATAAAAATATAATCCAAATAAAAAATAACCATTGATCCATGGGAATATAGAAAAAGAAAGTAGGTACAAGTCTGCAACTATATACAATGTAAGTCCAAATTGTCCATGATCCACAAACAAAAGGAAACCTACAAAAAAGTCCTATGACGAAAAAACTATATACACACGAAGTGGAGCAATGTCCATTAACTCCAAATTAAAAGAAAAACAAAGGAAACCTAACACTATATAACTATATACAATGGCGGCGGGCAAGTCCTGCGGCTCACTTCGTGATGTCCCGGGACAGGGCATTATCGAACTCCATGTTGATGTCCCTGAGGCGGTACTCTGCCCTGGCCCCGAGGTCTCACAGCGATGCACTCATGGCCTGTTCCAACTCCCTGTGAGTTGCCTCGAGGCACTCTGCCCGCCTCAAGCCCGACGCATGGATAACTCCACCCTGACCATGGTGAGCCACGCCTCTTCCGCCCGCTGCCGCTCCGCAACTATACGCTGGCCCAACCGCAGCCACACGGAAGACACACCCATTCCAGGGTCCTCCTGCCCTCTGGCCGATGCCTGCCCCTCTGATGTTGATGGCCCCGAGCCATCATTGCTCCCACCTAGAGCCTGCTGCTGTTGCTGCTGTCCATGTGCCCTGTCCGATGCCTGCACATCCTCCATCTGCTGGTCTCCAGTTGTTGGGGTGTCCACCCCTGCTGGACCGCCGACTCCCGACTGTGGCAGGGATGGGATCTCCACCAAGCTGGCTGTGTTGGTCAGGCCAGGTCCACAGGGGGCCCTGGTGGAATCTGGGCTGGAAGACGGCAGGGAGAACAACTGGCACATATTCTCCACAGAGGAGGAGAGGTCCGCCAGAGTGCACGACACATGTAGGAACCCACTGACCAGGGCCCCTCCCAACAGTGCCACGTCGCGACGCTGCTCTTCGTGATGGCGTGCGTGCTCCACCCAGGAAGCACGCACGTCATCACGAATGTCACATGTGCACAACGCAACACCAACCAGGACGGAGCCCATAAGATCGTGGGACCCCTCGTCCGCAGGTAGTGGAGAAGCAGATGACGTGGCACTCCCCCCTACCTGCGGACGGGCCTGGAACGGGGCATCCCTGCTGGTGCATGGTGGTGCAGTCACAGGGTCAAGGACAGCGACATGCACAGGCCCCTCTGCGGTGACCTGTGCTTCCTCCTGACCCTGGCCCTGGACTGCACCACTTGCACCAGTAGTATTACCCCCACCAGGCCCCATGTGCGGCTCAGTAGCGGGCTCCTCCTCCTCTGTGGAGACCACCAACCTGTGTGTCTCCACACCATCTTCCGCCATTGCAAGCCCCTGGGGGGGCTCACCTGGCCCTTACGCTACAGCCGTAGTGGCAGACGCGGCACCAGCCCCCTCGCTCCCGGATGATGGCAATTCCTGGGACGGTGGCTGGGCCTTGCGTCGCCGCCCGGTGGAGGCATCCCCGCTGCTTGGTTCCACAGCGCCGTCTCCGCCCTCTTCTTCACTTGACGCGGCGTAGAGGGAGACATAGAACACAAGCATCAGGGTACAGTACAATATTCCCCTAGACAGGAAGCAATAACACATGAGTGGCACTGTCAAATGTCACTTCCATCCTGTCCCTCCACAACACATGGGTGAATGCACGCAACACACATGCAGAAACAGTCCCGGCGCCTGCAATCAACATCAGCATCCATGTACAAGGGCCTCTGTTAACCAAAATGTTGCCTTCAAACTCACATGCATCATGGCTCACACTGATCCCATGCACACACATCACCGGAGGGTCATGCATCATGGCTTGTACATCACAGATACAGTGGATAGACACAGTAGATACAACGGTGACAGCACTGCATGAGTGAATCTACACATCATCACGGACATGTGTCATGCATCCATGGCGTTTCAAAGTCACACACACACTTCTCAGACACACACACATGTGCACCATACATGTACATGACAGCAGTACCCATCCCTCACACCCCCTCCATGTCCAACAACAGAGACTGGCGTGCTTTCATGTGTGCATTCCGCATACAGCTCCCCATGTTGCATTGGAACACATTCACCATCCATGTGGTTCACACATTACTGGTCTCACATGCATGACCATGATGTCCCTGCACACACACATCCATACATGGCCTATGTCACACATACAGGCAAGTATCGGACTACCAGCACACTGCAACATGCCCTGTCTCACACAGCAATGCTTGGCCACTTACCGCTCAACTGGGTCTGCCGCCGAAGGATCTGGGCGTGGAGCGCTGGGCCTACATGTTCCAGGACCCTCATCTGGATGTTGCTCATGCTGCCCCCGACCCCCTCCGCGAGGCGCCGGGCCTTGTAGAGGGTCCTGGACCTCAAGTTCTCCCAGCGCTTCTTGACATGCTTGATGTCGCGGGTTGCCACCCTCTCCATGTTGATGGCTGCGTCCTCCCAGATCCTCGACCGTCCTTCTTTGTTGGCGCGTGATGTCCCAGGATATACTCCACCAGGACACCAACTTCCTTCTCGCTGAAGCTGGTGGCCCTCTGCCTCTATGACTGGGGGTCGCCAGTGGTCTCAGATGGTGTTTGCCCCGACATTTCGACCCCCCGAGGGCAGGCGTGGGTGGGCAACCTATCCTGGGGCTGGGCTGTGGAGTGATGGTATCCCAGTCGGGAGTCTTCTGTTCCAGTAGGGGTGGACACAGCAAGTGGACCCCTGCAGATGGCTGACGTGCAGGCACCAAATAGCAGGGCACGTGGGCAGCAGGCAGGCAAGCAGCAGCAGATGGCTGGTGGGAGCGTGCTCGGGGTGCTTGGGGGCAGGATAATGGCCTTTTGGGCAGGAGCATGGTCTTCCGTGTCTTTTCACGTGGCCAGCTTGATACGGAGTGATTTGGCATGTGAAAAAATTGCACGTCAGCATGTAATTCGAGGAAAGGCCCTTAGCGCATAAGCGCATCTGTGACGTAGCGCGCACGGGCGTTTCCCTCGTGATGTGGGCATAGTGGTTCAGCGCGCGGGTGAAAAAAATGCACGTCTGCGTGTGAATGCGTGTAATCCGAGGAAAGGGGCTATGCGCAACGCGCGCAGATGTTTCCCTCAGCACGGGTTAAAGGTGAGCGGGGCCAGCAGTTCGCTGTATGTGCCTTTCGTGGAGACCGATGTGTGTTGCTACTGCATGTTGTTTCGCGTGCCATCACAACTTCACAGCGGATCAAGGACGCATCTCTTCTTTTGGCGGGGGTATTGGCTACACGTGTTTTTCATTATCACGCTAGTCAGACAGTGCGTCACGCACGCTATTTTTCCCACTGCGGGTGCCCCTGTGTATCGCACCCGTTTTCGAGGTCATAGTAGCCTGTGTGTTCCACGCGTATGCGTTTCTCGTGTTATTGGGTGCCACCGCGTACTGCGGGAGGTTGATTCCACGCATGTAGGCTGTAGGGTTGCATGCACGGTTTTACTGCAGTTTTGGGGTGCCTGAGCGTTGCGTGACCTGTCACTACATCACCGGGGTCACATACAGCCTTGCAGGTGCAGGGGGGCTGTTAACATCTTGCATCCCACCCCCTTCACCCCAATTGCCCAGGACAATTGTGGTGTACACCTCCCATTGGCACTCCTCCATCTGTGCCATGGTTGGGAGGCCACCAAAGGTGAGGGGTGCCTCTGCTGTGTGTCCTCCTCGTGGCTGGGGTGACCAGGGAGTAGGGGGACTCCACGGTGTCCAGGGTGGCCGCAGAGGGGGAAGAGGCAGGGGTGCGCCACTTGAGCACGATGTTGTGCCATGTTTCGGTGCAGTCATGCCACCACCCCCTGTAGTTCCGGGAGATGCAGCTTCTGCATCTGGCACTGGCGACCATGTGACCCAGCAGTCTGTTTCATTGATGGCCCAAGGGTAGTGGTAGCTGCAGGTGCAGCTGTGGACACCACCACCCAGGCTCAGGGTCTGCCAGCGCAGGCTGCATTGGCACTTGAAGAGCCCTTGGAAGATTTCCAACAGGCCAGGAGGGAAACCGTAGTTGCACGCAGGGCTGCCCTGACCAAGACACGTGTCCCTGGGGCAGTAATGTCATCTGCTGCCCCGAACAGCCTGGTGTTGGTACGTGCAGGGGCAGATGCAGCCAACAACACCCCGGTTGTGAGTCTGCCAACCAGGACATTCGCGGTCAATGACCCTGCCACAGCAGATGTTGCTGCGCAGGGTCCATTAGAGGGCACCCAGCTGCCACTGATGCAAGTCAGGCTTTTGGTCATCCCTCCACCTGCCACTCCCTTGGCTCAATCCACCCGTGCTACTGGCCATAGTGATCAGGGTGGCATTTGCCAGCCAGGGTCTGCGCCACATTCCAAGATGAGGAAGGTTGCACCTGCAGCACAGGCTGGGACCCCACACACAGCCACGACCTCCTGCATGTCGAGGAAGAAGCCTGCAACCAGGAACTGGACTAACTCATGGACTACGTGCGGGACCACAGCCGTGACATGCTAGTGGGTCCTAATTGTCAGACTACGGCTGTCCACCGTGATACCCACTGGAAGCAAGCTGCAGAACATGTGAGTGCATTCGGCCATGAGGTGCGCACGGCGCAAGAGTGCAGAAAGCGTTGGAATGACCTCAAACGCAGCACTCAGGCTAAGCGTGCCTCAAATTACAACTTGACTCTGGTGACTGGCAGTGGGTCTCACCTAAGGAGGAAAACCTCACTCCGCATGAGTCACTCGTTGCGGAGTTCATACCATCTGAATCGGTCGAAGGAGTGGGAGAGATGCCAGACTTTGATACCCAGTCCAGTGAGCATTGCTGCGTGTTTGTTGTGGACATGTGTGTTTTACTTGTATGATGTGTTATGCATGACTGCCACTACATGTCACGTGTACATGGTTATGATGTGCAAGTAATGCAATGCTTCCCTGATGCATGTCTGCTCTGCTGGATGGTGGACATGTGGAGTGGACGGGGACTGTCGCATCACCACTATTGCACCCTACTCACATGCTGGTCACCAGGATGCCCCTCAAGTCCATGTTCCAGCTCACTGGCCCTTCTGCCTGTAGCGTGGGGTGACCTTCCTCTCAGCCCAGGGACTATGTCATAGCATGACTGACGTGCATGTGTCCTCTGCCTGCATGCGGGTACACCATGTAGGCATGTTCCTTTGCCCCTCCACCCCCCCTCTGCACCCCAATTCCACCTTAGCACTGGTATGCTTCAATTTTGCCATTGTGTACTTCCCTGTTCATGCGTCCTGTGGACATGCTCACTTCCAGCAGCTAATCTGCCAGACATATGCTGTGTGGTACATCCTTTGTACTTGATGCAGGGTATCACACTTGGACTGTGCAGAGGTCAGATGCCCCGCAGGAACATGAGTGCCCATTCATGCTCCATGTGTATTCCACTCATGCCCCTATGTGTCCTTGACTGGATGATCATTGTAGTACGAGTTCAGGGGGATCTACATTGCATGGCATTTCATCAGCCTTCCCATGTCCACTGTGGCTCAGTCCTGCGTCACACAAATGTTTAGGGTGTGACAGTCTGTGTGGGTGACAGGCCTCAGCCTGTTTAATGGCCAATGACTCTGTCCAACTGTTGTAGTGTCTTCTTCACACGTGGGTGTACTCCAGAGGTTTCATCATGTGCCCTGTTTACTGTTCCCTCATCATTTCCTGTGTTGTCACTTGACCCACATGATGCAGTTGATGCTAGTCAACACTGTCTTTCAATACACAGGTCTAGGGTCAGCCTTTTGATACCATGCTAGGCATCCCTGCATTTGCACTTGGCGGGAGGGGTGGTTTGCTAGTAGCCATGCTACCCATTGAATGCACATTGCACGTGATGCCTGAAGTTGACCTTGCACTGCCTTCACATTTTCTGACACATATCATGAAGTACTTGTACATGTAGATAGTAAGTAATGTACAAATTTGCTGCACTGCATCGACCCACTTCTGTGCAAACTGAAACCATTCTACATGCCTAATCACAGAAGCAATGTCAAGTTGACCCAGCATGCATGGCAGGTTCTATTTTGTGTGTGACATGTCTGCTTGATGTGTTTGGTGTCTGTGTGATGTCAGTGTGTGTGTGTTGTGTGCTTCTAACATGTGTAGTGAGTTTTTTTCTCTCTACTTTTCAGATGATGACGCAATGGAGCCAGAGGATGGTGTTGTCATGCCAGGCACAGGGTTGTTATCACTACAGCAACCCGGCACAAGTGGGGGTAGTGGGGTGATAGACCACAAAAACCCACAAGTGCTACAGTCCATCTTTTCTCTGGCTGGCAATGAGTCCAGCCGGATGAACACTCTGATGTCCATGTCGAGTTGGATGTGCATCAGGTCCATATGTCAGGGGTGAGTGATTCTGATGTGGGCACTCCTCTGCACTGAGGGGTCAGACAGTGTTGGAACCTCCGCCTGTGGTGGATAGGGACACAGGGTCACCCTGCACACCAGTCACTGATGTGCCTGGGACATAACGTCTACGGGGGCATATAGTCGTGCAGCCGCGGGCGGTGCCAACACCACGAGGACACCCGGTCCTTGGGTCCCGAAGGGGTCAAGCCCAGCAACACGCGCAACCGCAGTATACTGAGTGGGAGCAAGACATGACTGCCAATTCTGAACGGCAGGGGGCAGAAATGGAGAACATCGCTGAGAGCATGGAGCGTGTGGCCCAATCAGTGCTCCCCACTGCTAGGCAGGTGCTTCTCCAGCAGCAGGCGGCACGGTCCACGTCCCGCTTGCTCAGGCTGGGCATGGCGGCCTCAGACAGGGCACGCCAGGCTGAAATGTTGTCTCTACATAAAGCAATTGCTGCTCACGCAGAGGCACACATGGAGGCCCTGAGACTGGAGTATGCGTCCCTCAGATCCACTCTGGGTGTGCTTCTGATGTCCCAGAGGGAGCGGGCAGAGGAGAGGTTTGCGCAGCTTGAGCGTACCATCTCGGCTGAGCTACATGCTTGCCGGGAGGTGCAGCAGTTGTCCAGCCAGGCCTTGCAGGAGGAACTCCGTGTTACACGTGTTACCTTGCAAGAGGTAGCACATGTATCACAGGAGGTTCTGCATGCAGACCTATGTGTCATCGCCACACAGAACCAGGCTCACCCATCCGGCAGACTTGCAGCCGACGAGGGGCAAGCTGTGGCTAGGCGTGGTCATGCTCCTGTGTTACGTCCTCCTTTTCAGGAAGAGCCAGACTCGGACGACAATTTATCTTCCACATAGGTCGGGCTGTTCAGGCGTTGAGCCCATGGAGGTTTATTTTTTCCTCAACATCATCGCATGTGTGTGTTGAGCAGCACGCTGTACCCCCCCCCCCCCCGGGTCGTAAGTGGTCATTTTTGATTTTTCTTTTAGTTTAGTTAGTTTAGTTTCAATTTGATGGTTAGTTTAATTAGGTAATGTAGGTTTTTCATAGTTAGTGTAATTAGTTAATATAGTTTAAAATTGCTTGTCTATTGTGCTTTCATGTGACGGTGTGGTGCTTTGTGGCTTTTGAAAGCATCCATTGTCTGTTCCAGCTGGGCCCTTCAAGCTTATCTTGTGTATGTGTTTGCAGCTTGGGGTCCTGACTCACATATGCCACTCCTGCTTCCCTTAACCATGGGCTTGCAAGGATGGTTCGGTGTAACAGCCTATTACAAAAGGGCTTTGGACTGTCATATCTGTGGCATGTCTGCTGCTGTCCAACTTGTGTTAACACCCCTAGTGGGGATGATAGGGGTCTTATTGACAACTGTTCTTCTTTCGCTAGATGGGGTTTTCATGATTCATGTGTACATTAATTGCTATGCATTGTGTAGTATGTTTCTTATCTTTACTGTACATGTGCTTGTTGCAATTCGTGCCGTAGATAGTGTGTACCACATTTTGCCTGTGAAAGACGCACTGATGGTGTGATTTCTGATGTACGTCTGTGACATGGTCCAGTCATGAAATGCCTGAAGAGACACACACAGATGGTTTTAAAGCATTAATCATGTGTTTCATGCCCTTTCTGCAGGGGGATGAGTCTCCAGACCACCTTTGCCAGCAGACATGGCCAATTGGACATCTGGAAGCTGGACACGTTTGGTGGTGCCGACATGCGCATATGTGCACAAGCAGAGGCACAGGGATTGCGCTCATACATCCGAAAACAGCTGATGTGTTTCAAAGGACTCAAGGAAAGGTGAGCAGCATAGGGGGGCCACAACACAGCAAACTTTCCACCAGGCCAGTTGCACATGCATGCTTAGTAGCAGCACTGATGGTGAGCTTGGACAAATATTGGTGTTGAAGCGCACAATACAGCTGAGATGTGTTGGTGGACTAATGGCTAGTTGTTGGGAAAGTTGTCTGGGGCACCTGCAGGGGCAGTGGCACATACCCTCCGGTCCACCATGGTCCATTGAGGCACTTGTATTATCCATGTAGCGTTGTGAGACATGAAAAGAAGCAGCTCACAGGGACAGATAGCAAGGGACAGACTCTTGTGCAGTGCATTTCATTTCCATGTAGAATTTGACACATGCTCTACCTACTTTATTTCGGTCATGGTGGAACACGACTTGTTCTGAAGTCATACCTTGCTATATGCATCTGGCTGCTTACCCAGGGAACATTGCATGTTGTGTAAATCGTGACACATTGGTCTTCCATTTGCCACGCACGCACCGGCGCCTGACTTACTGCATTGACTGTGTGAATCATCACAGGGGTAATGTTACATATGGGTACGAAGCATCCACACTAGATTGTTTGTTTGTAGAGTAGTTTGTTAGTTTGGAGCATATATAGTGGTGTGTTCTTGTGTTATGGGCACGCACAGATTAGTAACTGTGGCTCTCTTTGCAGCATTGAACTGCTCCTGTTACCGGACCTGAGAGTGCACAGGCAGGAGGCCAGCACTCACCCCAGAGATAGGTTTCTCTTTGTCTTCCAATTGAGTAAGTTGTTACTATGTGTTACTATGTGCATGATGATCAAGTTTGGTGTACTTGTGTATGTGTTAAAGTGAGTAGTACAGTTTTGTGCATTTCTTACTTTCCAGTGTCAATCATACTCCCCTCTCCTGCCCCGCATTCCGGTTATCCAGTATAGTAATGCCTGTTCCGACTGCATATCCCTGACCCTCCTTCCCCACCAGGGTCTCAGAGGCCTGTGTGAGTTTGACCTTGCAGGCACCCAGACCACAGTGGGGGTGGTTGGTTCGTGCCACTCCTGCGCCTGTACATGGGAGCTGTGACAGTACACATCAGTTCGTGGTGCATCATTCTGTGTTATGTACCACACATGGTACACTTCCTGTTGTGACATTGTTTCGCTGTCCTACCTTAGTTGTTACGTCATTGTGGTAGTACTTGAGCTTTGTGACGCGCTGCTACTTCAAGTCATCTAGTGGAGGCTCTTCTGGTTTGTTTTGCTGCCTGCAGGCTTTTTGCTTGGCTTCTGTGCTGGCCTGCTTTGAGTTCTCTTTGATGTGGTCTTTTTGCAAGTCAAGGTGTCCTCTGAGGGTTATGGACGCTTTTTGCACACAAGGTGGGAGATGGTGACAAAGGGGAAGGGTGATCCTGTGGCCAGGTGAAAATCAAGAATGAAGGCTACATAACCCAGGTGCAGTTGTTCAGTGGGTCATGGTGATTTGTGAGGGAGGGAGAGTGTATTGTTGTTGACAGTTGCCTTGCCCTACAGTGTGATGCGCACCCTGACATTGTAATTGCGTTATCCTATGTACATGATATATTCATCTGATCAATGCTTGTTCATGTGTTGTGTTTACCTTTCAGGTCTGAGGGAAGAGTTGTGGCTTGACATGCTGGGGTGTACACATGGTGAATGTTCACATGTGATGTGTAGAGGAAACTGATGGTCACTTGATTGCACATGCATATATTGAGTGCATGTCCCTACTGACCCACACACTCGCACTATGATCCACTACATGTACAACCACCGTTCCATGTCCACATGTACACTCTGTTTGCCTTCTTGTGCCCACTGTGTCCGTGCAGCGCATAATCAATGACCAATTGTGGATCCTGTACATGCGTAATTTGCTTTTTGATATAGTTTGTCGCTTAGATGTGATGCTCAGGGTGTGCATCACACACAATGGCTGTTCACTATGCTGTGCGTTGAGCAGTGTGTTGCAGGCGGTGGGCACGGCACACAGAAGCTGCAGTGTTGATTTTGCAATGCACAATCTGCATGTAGACAGGCATTTATTGTTATGTTACAACTACAACTGTTGGAATGCATTTGGGTATGACTTCTTTTGGGTGGGAGGTTGTTGGTCAGTCATTTCATCTGATTCCATGTCAGGCATCATTGTCTGATGCCACTTTACATTTTTCACATGTCAATGTGTACCTTATTGGTGCTGTGTTGGTGTATAGCTATTGCTTGCCATGTCATGTTGTGGTTTGGGAGGGTTTGGGTGACATACCACTGATAGTCATGGCCTGTTTTGCAGGTCTGTGTGATTCACACCTTGCATGTGTGCCTTTTGGTCACACAGGATTGCTTATGTTTAAGTAGCTAGGGATGCACACAATGTGGCACTTCCATGGCAACATTCTCAGGGTGATAAGGCTGTGACAGTTGACTGTCTCTTTGTCATCATCGATTGTCACCTGGTATGTGCCAGGCCTGTGTGCACTCGCAGGGGTGGGAGTTTAGGTAAAAAATGTGGCCACAAGCTGGGTCCGGGCTTCCTCGCCATGTGCCCTGTCCCCTCCCATGGGCAGCGCCTGTGCCTGTGGTTGGGGATGTGGGGGCACCACCATGTCCAACGGTATGCCCTGCCGTGTTGCAACATTGTGCAGGACACATGCTGCCACAATGATCCTGAACACTACTGGGGGTGCATAGAGTAGCTGCCCGCCGGAGTGGTCAAGGGAGCGGAAGCGTGACTTGAGCACTCCGAATGTGCGCTCCACTATGGCCCTGGTTGCAATATGGGCTGTGTTGTATCTTACCTGGGGTGGTGTGGTGGGGTCCCGGATTGGCAACACCATGCTCAGAGGGTAGGCACTGTCCCCTGGAGAGGTGATGATGGTTGTGATTATTGGGGTTTGTGTATTTATGTGTGTGTCTGTGACATGCATGCATGTGCACAGGCATTTGTACTCAGCTAGGAGCCATGTGTCACCAGCTGCCCAGCTTCCAGGGCGGACATTCTGTATATGAAACTGTCATGGGTGAGCCAGGGTAGTTTGCATTGGCAGAGGTGATGATTCCCTTTGCATCGCATACCACCTGCACGTTGATGGAATGCCAGTACTTGCGGTTTCAGTAGATGTGCTCAGTGGCCCTAGGTGGATATAGGGCCACATGGGTGCAATCTATGGCACCGAGCACTTTGGGGAAGTGTACCACCCTGTTAAAGTCCTGGACAACGGTCTGCCTTTCTGCGGGTGTTCTGGGCATGTATATGTGCCTGCAGACTGAGAGGCGCACTGTCATGATTGCCAAGACCTGGTGTAGGTAGTGTGACTGCGTGGCCTGTGAGACCTCCCCCCACTATGGCAGTAGTCCGCTGAAATGACCCAGTGGCCAAAAAATGCAGGACATTGAGCACCTTCTCCAAGGGGCTCAATGCTTGGGAGCAGAGGGTGGGGGATGTAAGGTCATCTTCCCACTCCCTGACCAGGTCTAGGATGATACGAGGTGTAAACCTATACCTGCTGTAGACCTGGTTGTCAGGCATCCCAAAAGGCTTGTCCGGGGTGAAAAAATGCGTGCCCTGGCTATTCTCCTCCTCCTGTGGTGTCCCACGATCAGTGCTGCGACAAATGGGGCATTCATCGTAGCTGTATATACGTACGTATACGGACGCGTTGATGCCTATGCGCGTCTTTTGCCGTGCCGTGCACAGGTTTCCCGTATTCGAATCCATGAATACGGGTTGTTTGCGTGCATGTGGGCGTTCCGTGTAGTTCCCTGCAGTACTTCCCCAGTTATGCCTTCTTTTTCACGCTTAGTTCCCCATTCCGCATGTTACGCCCACTGTTCCGCCCACTTTTGTTGTGTGCGCCGTGCTATGTGTGCTTTCGCTGTGCATGTAGCGTGTGCCATTTGATGACGTGCGCGCCCGCGTGCGCCACGCACGG
Source organism: Ambystoma mexicanum (assembly GCF_040938575.1). Taxonomy (NCBI): domain Eukaryota; kingdom Metazoa; phylum Chordata; class Amphibia; order Caudata; family Ambystomatidae; genus Ambystoma; species Ambystoma mexicanum. The sequence continues at coordinate 1,335,304,227 of NC_090934.1, forward strand.
ATTTGACGCACAATCAGTGGAAAACACGCACATTGCCTTCCTTGAATCGCACGCGTGCACGTGCACTTGCTTTCTCACGCTTGCGCCCCCTTGCGCCTGCTTGCACTGGGATTTTCGGCGCACGTTCCATGAATCGCCTCTAAATATTTCGCATTTCCCATATTAATGTTCATCCAATGCATTCAGCCATAGGATATATTACAATCTGGCGTGAACATGTTATCATGTTTTTCGTTAGATCAGAGCTTGATTGAATGGCTCACTCTGATTTTTCTCTTTTCCTCTGTGATTGGCCTCCTCTACATCCATCGCCATAACTATCGTCTCACATTGTCTCACATCATTTTTTCTTTTTAATGATATATCATTTTTCATTTTTTTTATTTTTAAACTTACATTTTTTATATTAAAATAAGTGTATGTTAGTGTGCCCCATATATCAATGTCCACCAATCATTTCTTGTGAATTCTCACTCATTCGTTTACACTCAACCTCCATATCATATATTACTGCCACTCTTGTTTATCAGCAGAGTTATCTGTCTGGATTCTCCCAAAAAATGTAGTCTTTTCTTTATCTTCTTTATATTTGTATACAGCAGGTTTATCCCTCCACATTTTTATTTTTATTTGTTCAATATATGTTGTTATCTATCTAGGAAAGTGTACAGCTGCTCATCAACATTTTTGCCATTTGGTATTTTTGTATTCAAATACACAATGTATCTGGCTTCTACTTGGCGTAACCTTTTCTCTCTGTTGCCACCCTGTGAGTGGTCCAAGATATTGTCCATCACAAAAAATATCTGAATGTACTTAGGTCACTCTGATGTACATCGTGGAAATGTTTGGCAAATGGATAGCTCAGATCTTTATGTTTTATTGCCCGAACATGTTGTAAAATTCATAGCTTGCCCATTAATTTTGTGCTGCCAATATACCATTTATCGTATCCACATTGTATCACATGGATGGCAAAGGTGCTCTCATGTGTTAGATGTCTTTTGATCGGTATTGTTTCCTATGTTCTTGGATGTATACATTGTTTTATATTTATACAGTAATGACACACTTTACATTTTGGACATGCCAAAAAGCCTTTATTGGGTCCCAGCATCCACGTTTGTGCAATTTTATCAAGTTTCCTTTGAAAGAAGGATGGTAGCAACTGTGATTTTATGAACAGAGGCTTTCGGAAGGTCATTTGGTCTCTATCTTCCATCAGAGGTCGTATATCTGGATCTGTTCGCAAGATTTTCCAATAAGAGTCCAAGATGTTTCTTATTCCTGCTAATTGTGTGTTATACATGGCAATGAATTTTAAATGGCTCAGTTCCTCTTTTGTGGCTTATTTCTTTCTGAGAAGGCCCTCTCTTTCCCTTATTCTGACCATGTCATATCCCTTCTCCACAATTTCTCTCAAATATCCTCGTTCTTGGAAATGTGCTTGCTGTTATCTTAGCGTGTTTCATAAATTCTACATCTGTGGAGCAGTTTCTATGATTTCTAATCATTTTGTCATATGGAATGCTTCCAATCAAGGTTTTCGGGTGGCAACTTTCAGAATGCACCTAAGAATTTCTACCTGTCACTTTTCTCTGTATTGTACTTTGGAGCTGATTATCTTCTATGTATACCTCGATATCCAGATATACAATTTCTTGTTTATGTTGGTGCTCTGTGAACTGTAGGTTATATTGATTGCAATTGATCGTGCACACAAAGTCTAGCCACTCCTTTGTGGTTCCTTTCCACACAATGAACAGATTGTCCATACACATGGATCTGCAAGATTATCCTCTGTGTGTGTTCATCAAAGGCTTGCTCATGTAGCATCTCTGTCTCCCACACCCCCATCATTAGATTAGCATATGATGGGCAAATATGCTGCCCATCACTGTTCCACATGTTTGGACATAGAAGATGTTGTCAAAAGTTATGTTCCGGACAGTAACTTAGCATCTCGATGAGTATTTTCAAGTGTTCCCTATAACCGTCTGATCTCATGTTGAGGAAGTATTTGACAGCTTTTATCTCAAATGTATGTTCAATGCTCGTTTATAGTGAAGTCACACCAAGATTAGTTAGTAAGTTTGAGTCCTCCCACAGAATGTCTGCTATTTTCGGTACAAAATCGGTCATGTCCTGAATATAGGCTAGGATTGTCTCAACAAAGGGGAAGCAGTAATGACCAAGGGAAATCAATGTTTTCTCTATGAGAGATCTTATAGATGCCACAATTGGCCTGAACAGAGGTTTTGCAGTCTTTTATGGACTTTTGGGACAACATAGATTGTAGGCATAATGGGGTACTTAACTTTCAAATATTATTTTTCTTCAAATTCACAGAGGCCCTTCTCATGCCATTCCTCTACTTTCTGGGTCATATCTTATTTTGTACTACCCAGTTGGATTTCCTGCCATTATGGAATATTGTGATCTATTGCTGTCACGACCCTCAGCCTTGATCCCCACTGGCAAGACCATTGGCCAGGTGGAATCAGGGCTCAGATCCCTAATAAGGCCTGGCATCCACTTCTCAGGCCCTCTTGGGGTCAATCCTGGCGCCTTTGGTGCCAGGCTCATCAGTAAGGAAAGACATCTGCTTGAGGAACTACTTTATTTAGGCTTTCAGCCAACATGGAGGCATCCACATAGCTTGATTCCTAGAACCAGGCTATGCGGTCTAGTGTTTTGGGTGTGGTGGCCTATGGGGTACTTTACCTGGACTACTTTACAGTGGCTATTTAAACCACACCCGAACAAGACAACACGCTTCGCGTTACTTTGCTTCTAGCAACGTGACGCTTTCCGTGTCCAGATTTCTCACGAGCCTGGTTAATTACGGACCTGCAGAAAAACCAAGAACATCGTTAGCAGCAGAATCTTACCTGCATTCATCATCCTTCACTGCTTGCAGCTACTGGGCAGCTCTGTTGGTGGAGTTCACCACCCGGATCGAAGCACCTGAGAAAAGGAGAAAGACATCATTAAAGGAGGTAGTGGAGACATTACAACCACAAAGCGCTTAAAGACTTACCTGGTTGGTTGCTTTTCGGCCGGCATAGCTCTGGAACTCCATCTGCGCTGGGAACTCACCGCAACCTACAAAAAGAGAAAAGCACAGGTCAGTGAGGACAAGACATCGCTGCGCTACGCAAAGCGCCTCCTTACCGCATCATAGCGCTATAGCGCGCCATCATTTCCCATTGAGACCCAGCATGCCCAGTTCTCCAAGCGGACACTCCGCGCTCCTAGGGAGATAAAAAAAAGAGACATTTAGAACAGAGAAAAGGCATGCAAGAATTACGACGCCATCAATTGCAATAAAACCTACCTGAAAGACACTACAAGGGCAGCAGTCAGTGAAGTAACTGGACTGCCCGCGCCCACAAAAGACAATGCGCCCCTGCCCAAAGAGCAGGACGGAGAGCCCACCGATTCCGACAACCAGGTGAGAAGAGAACCTGGAGGGGCTGGAAACACAAAGGAGGTGGGGGAAAACTTACCTTGGTCGCCCAGTCCTAATATAGTCTTCATTTCCAGGCGGAATTCCATCGACACCGAGACCACACCAGGGAATCATTGGGAAGGGCACCAATGACCAACTGGCTGGGTGGCGTCCCTGTCGATACCAGGTGAGTGTAACGGAACGCGAAGCCTCACATGAATAATCCACCTGGGCGCAATGGAAACATCATAAATCAACCAACTGGCCCAATTGTTGGGAGACCTTCGTGCTGAGGTTCATTCAGCCCGACAAGAGACTAATGCACTCCGGAGAGACCTAATAGTGACCAAAGAGCGCACCGACAAAATCAGCAGACAATTCTTGCAATTGCAGGCAGGGCAGACTCCTCTGCCTGGAGGAAATCCACCGATGCAAAATCCTATCTCAACATCTTATACCCCCACACCAGTACAGATCATGCTGCCTGGAACAGTTCCCCTGGCACCACCAGAAAGGTTTTCGGGCGACCCACGGAAGTATGCAGCATTCATAAATCAATGTTGCCTTCACTTCCTTTGTCGCCCTGGGGCATTTCCAAATGACCAAGCTCGGGTAGCTTTCATCCTATCATACTTGAGTGGAAGTGCAGCGGATTGGTCGGTGCCGTTGGTGACTCATAATGATCTGTTGTTACAGGACTATGGGGGGTTCCAGAGAGAAATGGAAAACCTGTTTGCTCGCCATACCCAGGAACAAGCAGAGGATAACAAACGTTTATCCCTCCAGCAGGGGAACCAAGATTTGTTAACATACATTGTGACATTCAATAGACTGGTTGCTGAAGCCAGATGGCCAGAAAACAAAAGAACCACATTATTCCATCGAGACTTACGAGGCTAATTAAAGGACGTCTTGGCCCAGGTAGTTGATCCCCCCAGAGACTGTACCAAATTCATAAATCTGGTCATGCAGCTAGACCATCGGTTGCAGGACCGAAAAGCAGACCGGTCCAAAGCAGAATCTCGAGTAGTTTATGTTCGGCCTAAAGACAATGTGCCACAGGGGCCAGACTACGTTGTAGAACCCATGCAGATCGGACGGATAAGACCTCCATTAACAAAACAAGAGCGGGATAACAGAAGACAACAGCAACTTTGTTTGTATTGTGGAAAACCAGGACATTTTCTGAAAGAATGCCTAATAAAACCCCCAAGGAGGACAGTCGAGGCCACAGAAAAGGATGAAGTTAAGGAATTGGAAAACTACCAAGCTCGGCAACCGTAGAGGTCAGTTTGTCGAGTGATGAGAAAGAGCCACTGACCTCACACTTTGCGATACCCGCGATCTTAATAAATCACCAACAATCGTCAAAGATGCATGCCGTAGAAGCGTACATCGACAGCGGAGCAGTTGGGAACTATATAGATCAAGAGTTGGCAGCAGAAATGGGGATCTCTTTGTGTTCTAAGTCTACCAGGGACAAGGTGACTACCATGGATGGGACAGAAATCGCCTCCGGACCAGTAACCCAGTGCACAGCAGTAGTAACCTTGCTGTGCCAGGATGGACATTGGGGTGTATTTTGTTCGATCTTATAAAGGCACCTCAGTTCCGGTTGATACTAGGGATGCCATGGTTGATTGCTCACAACCCTTTGATAGACTGGCGGGCACAGAAATTAACATTCTCCAGCAACTGCTCCCTAACTTGCTACTCTCTGACCCGGAACCTGACTCCTGTGTCTCCAAGACTTCCAATACTAGAGCCTCTACTCTGGGAGTAACTAATACTTTGCAAGATGAATATCGTGACTTTCAGGACGTATTCCAATAAAGACCAGGCTAACACATTGCCGCTGCATAGGCCTTATGATTGTCAAATTGACTTTATTCCTGGGGCACAAATCCCTTTCAACAAGGCTGAAACATGTCTGGGGATGCTTGTGGTCTCGTGCAGAAGGGATGTGACCTAGCAGTTCGGGCTGGACTGCCCCTTTTGGGGTAGGACCAAGCCTGATTTGCATATGGTTTTTCCCGTTCTGTAATGGTTTGGCAGGCTGAAAAACGATGGTCTGGAGGGTTGCCCAGAGCTTTGCCTGTGGTTATGATTAATTCAAAACCTTCCAGCCATCACCTTTCTGTTTTGCTAAAGTCACCCCGAGTGGGACGGGTATGCCCTGACGTGGATCCCGAGTCTGCCGTGCCTAGGGACCCAAGCTACTCCTCACTGATGACACCCAACAAGGCTGAAACATGTCTGGGGATGCTTGTGGTCTCGTGCAGAAGGGATGTGACCTAGCAGTTTGGGCTGGACTGCCCCTTTTGGGGTAGGACCAAGCCTGATTTGCATATGGTTTTTCCCCTTCTGTAATGGCTTGGCAGGCTGAAAAACGATGGTCTGGAGGGTTGCCCAGAGCTTTGCCCGTGGTTACGATTAATTCAAAACCTTCGAGCCATCACCTTTCTGTTTTGCTAAAGTCACCCCAAGTGGGACGGGTATGCCCAGACGTGGGTCCTGAGTCTGCCAGGCCTAGAGACCCAAGCTACTCCTCACTGATGACTCCCAACAAGGCTGAAACATGTCTGGGGATGCTTGTGGTCTCGTGCAGAAGGGATGTGACCTAGCAGTTTGGGCTGGACTGCTCCTTTTGGGGTAGGACCAAGCCTGATTTGCATATGGTTTTTCCCCTTCTGTAATGGCTTGGCAGGCTGAAAAACAATGGTCTGCAGGGTTGCCCAGAGCTTTGCCCGTGGTTATGATTAATTCAAAACCTTCCAGCCATCACCTTTCTGTTTTGCTAAAGTCACCCCGAGTGGGATGGCTATGCCCAGACGTGGGTCCCGAGTCTGACGGGCCTAGAGACCCAAGCTACTCCTCACTGATGACGCCCAACGAGGCTGAACCATGTCTGGGGATGCTTGTGGTCTCGTGCAGAAGGGATGTGACCTAGCAGTTCTGGCTGGACTGCCCCTTTTGGGGTAGGAACAAGCTTGATTTGCATATGGTTTTTACCCTTCTGTAATGGCTTTGCAGGCTGAAAAAATGATGGTCTGGAGGGTTGCCCAGAGCTTTACCCGTGGTTATGATTAATTCAAAACCTTCCAGCAATGCAATCACCTTTCTGTTTTGCACAAATCCCTTGCGGCAGGATCTACGCTCTAACCGAACCAGAAAACCTTCACCTGAAATCCTATTTGGACCAGTACCTTGAAAACGGATTTATACACACATCCAAGTCCCCAGCAGCCAGTCCTTTGTTCTTCGTACCGAAAAAGGAAGGGGACTTGAGGACCTGTATTGATTACTGCGCAATAAACCAGATAACCGTGAAGAACCGCTACCCCTTGCCTCTTATCCCGGAAATGCTAGACCAAGTCAAAGATGCCCAGATCTATACCAAATTAGACCTTCTGGGAGCATACCACCTGGTCCGGGTCAGAAGCGGAGATGAGTGGAAAACCGTTTTCCGTACCAAATATGGCGTGTTTGTATATCAAGTCATGCCTTTTGGCTTATGTAACGCTCCCGCAGCGTTTCAATATTTCATGAATGATGTTTTGAGAGAACTGATTGACATTTGCGCCTTAGTGTACATTGGTCTACTCAGCCTCAAAACAAGATCATATCAGACATGTTTGTTCAGTCCTCACCAAGCTCCGCCAACATCCTTTGTATGCAAAGCTGGAGAAATGTTTTTTTCACGTCACTGAAGTAGAATTCCTTGGTTTCATCCTTTCGCCGAAAGGCATCAGAATGGACATACATAAGGTTGATGCTATTCTAAAATGGCCATCACCAACAACTCTGAAGGGGATATAGAGCATGCTAGGCTTTGCAAACGTTTACCACGGTTTATTCCAGACTTCTCTCAGGTTGTGCACCCGATCACAGTACTGCTACGAAAAAGCAATAAAAAGTTTGCTTGGACTGAGGAAGCAGAAAGAGCCTTTCAGGAACTGAAACAAAGGTTCACCTCTGCTCCAATCCTGCGGCACCCACGTCCAGTCCTCCCTTATGTCGTAGAAACTGATGCTTCCAGTATGGCAATGTGAGCGGTCCTTTCACAGAGGGACCCAGAAACTGGCCAGCTGCATCCTGTGGCCTTCTGGTCAAAAGAATTCTCACCCCCGGAAATTAATTACGCTATCACGGACAAAGAACTCCTAGCTATCAAGTCCACTTTCAAGGCATGCCGACACTATCTTCTGGGAGCTAGACACACCATTACAGTGATCACCGACCACCGGAACCTGCAATATCTCAAAACAGCCAAAGCCCAGTCTTCACGCTAGTTATGGTGGGCCCTCTTCTTTGCTGAATATGACTACGTGATCACCTTTCGACCAGGGGTCAAGAATGGGAAAGCTGACTCCTTATCTCGAATGGGCATTGATGAAACGGTGTATACAACTCCATACCCGGTACCCATCATACCTGAAGACAAACTCTTGGGTATCACAATAGCGTTATCACAAGCCAAATTACGAAACAAAATTTGACAGCCAATGAACCCGGATGCTTTCCTCGCATGGCAAACTCAAGGAGAACAATATTGCATCAAGGATCAGTTACCTTATTTTAGGGACCGGCTATATGTAACCGAGAAGGAGTTACAACAGCATATCATTGACTCTCTGATCGAAGGACACCCTGGAATTGCTAAAACTTTAGCCAAGGTAAAAAATAACTTTTGGTGGCCTACCTGGCGTAAGGACATTGTCCAGTATGTTCAGTCCTGCGGCGTCTTTGCACAAAATGAATCACAGAAACAGAAACCATCGAGTCTCCTACAACCACTGGACATCCCTCCCGCTTCATGGCACACTCTTTCCCTCGACTTTATCACTGATCTGCCACTGAGTCAAGGCTTTAACATCATTCTTGTAATCGTGGATTTGTTCTCAAAGATGGCACATTTTATTCCTCTCATGGGCCTCCCAGACGCATCCAACCTAGCAGAAGTATTTTTGGAAAACATTGTCAAGCTGCATGGCTTTCCATCAGTTCTGGTCTCAGATCGAGGCAGCCAATTTGTATCCAATTGTTGGAGAAAATGTTGCGCAATGGCACAGATTGACGTCCGGCTATCCACCAGTCACCACCCCCAGACAGACGGCCAAACCGAGAGGACCAACCAGACCCTCAAGCAGCATTTACTGTGCATGCTGCACCATGAATTGAGAGATTGGAAGGACTTACTGTGGATAGCCAAGTACGCATATAACAACTCTGTACATTCTAGCACGGGCCAAACACCTTTTTACACCTTGTATGGCAGACATCCACGTGCATCAGAACTTGACCTTCCTGCCTGCTTGGAAATGCCTGCAGTAAAGACTCTTCATACAACCATCACTAAGGCGTTCAGAAAGGTGAAGGAACATCTTATTTATGCAACAAAAAAGAAAAAAGAACTTCGTCGGCCAGCATCGGAAAAAGGCCCCAGACTATCAAGTAGGAGACCAGGTTTGGTTAGCCGCCAAATACGTACCCATCAAAGGGACCTGGACCTTCCATCCTCGATATTTGGGACCCTATACCATCAAGGCAATTATCAACCCAGCAGCCATCAAATTGGACTTACCACCTAATCTACAAATACATCCGGTATTCCATGTGTCCCTCTTAAAACCAATGCAACCCGCTACACGAATCAAGACACCACCTCAACCTATACTAATAGATGGATAACCAGAATTCTAAGTCAAGGGCATCCTGGACTCTAAGTACTCTAGAGCCAAGTTGTACTATCTCGTCGACTGGAAGGGGTTTGGGCCTCAAGATAGATCCTGGGAACCCAGTGAGAACATCCATGCACCACGTCATCAGAACTTCCCAACTAAACCTGGACCAGGCAGGAGACACACCTTAGGAGGGGCCTTGGGGGGGGGGAGTGCTGTCACGACCCTCAGCCCTGATCCCTACTGGCAAGCCCATTGGCCAGGTGGAATCAAGGCTTGGATCACTAATAAGGCCTTGCATCCACTTCTCAGGCCCTCTTGGGGTCTGTCCTGGCGCCTTTGGTGCCAGGCTCACCAGTAAGAAAAGACATCTGCTTGAGGAACTACTTTATTTAGGCTTTCAGCCAACATGGAAGCTTCCACATAGCTTGATTCCTAGAACCAGGATATGCGGTCTAGTGTTTTGGGTGTGGTGGCCTAGGGACTAATTTACCTGGACTACTTTACAGTGGCTATTTAAACCACACCCAAACAAGACAACACGCTTCATGTTACTTTGCTTCTAGCAACGTGACGCTCACCGTGTCCAGCTTTCTCACGAGCCTGGTGAATTCTGGACCTGCAGAAAAACCAAGAACATTGTTAGCAGCAGACTCTTACCTGCATTCATCATCCTTCACTGCTTGCAGCTCCTGGGCAGCTCTGTTGGTGGAGTTCACCGCCCGGATCGAAGGACCTGAGAAAAGGAGAAAGACATCATTAAAGGAGGTAGTGGAGAAAACTACAAAGCGCCTAAAGACTTACCTGGTTGGTTGCTTTTCGGCCAGCATAGCTCTGGAAATCCATCTGCGTTGGGAACCCACCGCAACCTACGAAAAGAGAAAAGCACAGGTCAGTGAGGGCAAGACATTGCTGCGCTACGCAAAGCGCCTCCTTACCGCATCATAGTGCTATAGCGAGCCATCATCTCCTGGTGAGAACCAGCATATCCAGTTCTCCAAGCGGACACTCCGCGCTCCCAGGGAGATAAAAAAAGAGACATTTAGAACAGAGAAAAGGCATGCAAGAATTACGACGCCATCAATCGCAATAAAACCTACCTGAAAGACATTACAAGGGCAGCAGTCAGTGAAGTAACTGGACCACCCACGCCCACAAAAGACAACGCGCCCCTGCCCAGAGAGCAGGACGGAGAGCCCACCGATTCCGACAACCAGGTGAGAAGAGAACCCGGAGGGGCTGGAAACACAAGGGAGGTGGGGGAAAACTTACCTTGGTCGCCCAGTCCTAATATAGTCTTCATTTCCAGGTGGAATTCCATCGACACCGAGACCATACCAGGGAATCATTGGGAAGGGCACCAACGACCAACTGGCTGGGTGGCGACCCCGTGGATACCAGCTGAGTGTAACAATTGCTCAATTGTTGCCTCGCTTCCTTGATACAGTCCTCTTGATATATAATAACTATATTGCCTGCTTTGTCTGATGGTTTGATCGCTATTGTAGCATCATTCTTCAGAATGAAAAGGGACTGATGCTGCCATTGTTCCTTCTTTTCTTTTCAAGTGATTTTCTTCAGTCCACTTTTTGCCAATCTCTTTAGGTCATATGTCACCAAGTCATTGGAAATGTCTAAATAAGCACTATTTTTATCATAGGATTAAAATGAGATTGTGGTTATAAACCATTATTTCTGAATAGACTAGTGCTTATCCCTTAGGGGCTGAGGTCAGAAGCATCCCACATATCGTCTGTCATAAATTGTACTTCTTCTTCACTTTCCAATAATTCCAGCGCTTATAGATCTTTCAATGTCGGAATATCCTGATTTGATACAATTGTAGGTTTTTCTAGTTCTTTCCGTCACTTTCCTACCTTGATTATACAGGGCAAAGTGCTTCATTAATTTCAGTTTCCGATGGAATTTATTCAGGTCTACTTAGGTCTGGGCATAGTGTTATGCTCACCTGATATCCCTGGGGGCGTCTGGAAGGCTCTGAGACCTGGAACCCTGGATGCGTAGTTGCCCAGTGGTGAATAATGAATCTGCAATTACAGAAGGGAAGATTTGTGATAACTGTCTCTAATGGGTGAATCTCCCACCTCCCTCTGACCGATTCCCTTTGCACTGTTTTTTTTTCTCACCTTAGTTATTTGTAGGGTGAGCTATCCGTCCTGCTTTTCTTGTGCAGGGGCACTTCACGTTTGTTGGCGAGCTGCCTGAGTTGCTTCACTTGTGCAGTACGCCTTCCTTAGGCCCAGGCCTGCGGTGAGCCCGAATCTGCTGGTAGGCAGGTAGGTTTGTTAATTGTAAGTCTTTGTTCTGTTTATGCTGGGAATTTGTTAATGTTTTTATCTCCTTCTTTTCACGTGCGAAGGTCTTGATGCTGGCGTGCCGGATGCAGAGGCACGTTTTCTAGGTAAGAGAAAGCGCGAAGTGCAGCGCCTTTATTGTCTTTTAAATCCAACCTGTGTTTTCTTCTTCTTCTCCTCACAGGCCGATGTGGTGCTGCGAGTGGATGAGAGCGCGATGAAAAACAGGACTCCAGAATCCGTTAAGGTAAGTAGAGCGATGTGCGGTTGTTTAATATTGAAAGCGAACCTGAATATGTCTCTTTTCCATTGCAGATGTTACTGTGGTGCTCCGGATGGAAGCGTGGCATAGCGCGATGGAATTCATGTAAGACTGATGGAATTCGATGTTTTGGAAGCGCGCGTTCTAATATTGTTTTTCCCTTTCTCATTATTGCAGGTCACAATGTTCGAACAGCAGCTGTGGTAGCGGTTCTCCGGAAGTCCTTAAGCTAGTACTCACAGGTGAGTGATGTTTCTTCTTCTCTCGGTTTCCACAGATTGCAGCCCAGTTGAGATGCTGAGTGCTGGATGGTGTTTTCTCAGGTAATACAGAATAATCTTGTTCTTGTTCTTGCACTATTACAGGAAGATGCTGAAGACCAGGAGCTGAACACAGTGAGCGTCACACTGCTGGTTGCAGAATAACACGAAGCGTGTTCTGCAGTCAGGGTGTGGTTTATATAGCCCAGGTAAAGTAGTACCAGGGAAAGTAGTTCCAGGCCTGCCACACCCAAAACACTAGACCGCATGGCTTGGTTCTTTGAATTAGACTGTGTGGATGCTTCCATGTTACATTTAAAGGCCCATGTACATAAATGTGACCTAGTTTGAACAGCTCTTGCTTCCTACATATGAGCCTGGTGCCAAAGGCGCAAGGACTGGTTCCAGGATCCCTGTTGCAGTGTTTTAAGGCCCTCAGGATGCTGGTGGGAGCCTGCTTGTGGCACAGCTTGTGCCCCCTCACAGTGGTCATGACACATAGTCCATATTTGCTCTTGGGCAGAAGTGTAAACCCCTTGATAACTGTTGCATCTCTACTTTGGTTAGGGGCCTCTTAGACAAGTTGATAATATGCACTGTTTTATCTATTAATCTGGCTATGTTGTCCTCTATCATTTCCCCATGCAACATTGCTTTATTTGGAGAAGTGACCCCACAGAGCACACACATATAGTACCTGCTCTTCATGATCTTACAGTGAGAGAGAATGCACATATGTGGTACCTTTCCTTGTTGCAAAGAAGGCTCTTGCTAGGTTAAGATGGCAGAATTATGGGCAGTTATAGATAAGTTAAAATTCCCAACATTTGATGTTTATGCCAGAATCTCTCTCGGCACCCATACACTAAAATGTCCCTGCATCTAACCACCATGAAAGTTTACAAAATTATGTGAGTTACATGGATGCTCATTGTACCTAGCATTATTTTGTCCGTATGTTGTGCCTATATTACTAAATGTTATGGAAACCACCTACCATGCTACACCATAGAGGTGAGATCACAGAGATAGATTTGGTGAGTATGTAGACATTTATTTTTCCTGTTACTGCATTGGCATTCAGAATCCTTAATGTGATAGTTCTGGCTTTAGTCGTCCATTTTGGCTTTCATTAAAACAGGGGGAAATCTCAAATATTACATGTCAATACTCAGTTCAATATCTTGGAGTCAGACTTCAGACATGTCCAACAACCATGTGAGAGATCCATTAGGAGTGCTTATAAAAGACACAATAATATTCCTTCATCAATTGATCAACTTTCTGCCACCACTTGTCCACGGTTGAAATTGGCTGTGCTTTCCTCCCTGTAAGAGCGTCATTTGGAAATGTCACTCTTTCCCACTGGAGATGCTTGACTTTGTGAAAAATTAATCAAAAGTAAATCCCTAAAAAAAAATGCGACTTTGGGTGGGCATTAACTGACAGCTATTCAGTGACCCTAATCAATATGGCAGTCATCCAAATGCTGTGCAGAGAGCAGAAACATTTTTTGAATGTGAACAGATAGCAGACACATGTTAAATGACAATGTGAGTACCAAAGAAATTTCCAACATATTTTTTGAAAGAATGCAGATATTTAAAAATAAGGAACTGCTAGTTTTTTATAATAAGAAAAAAGAATCCAACACCACCATGTAAGAATAGTTACACATGTACAGTCTCACGATATTAATGAATGGATTTATTTTAGCATATGCTGCACACAATAGTGGGAGAATTTCCCAATGCAAGATGGCCACCACAGTGCCACATTTGTTTTCCTTCCTTTCCTTCTGTTTTTTGGCAGAGTAGCATGCAATGCAACAAAGAACACTTATGTGCTGTGATGTGCACATTGTGTGTCTTGGAATTATAAATGTCAAATACAGGTATAATATAATGAGTGAATGCTGTAATCTCATATTTATTTTCTTGAAATAGGTTTTGTTAAAGACATTGTGAGCAAAGGTTTAATTTTCGGAAGAAATGTGTGAGTCATTTGGAACCCTGATCGTCTCTGTATATCCACCTCTCTATGACAATCAGGCCATCCCAGAAACCATCACTGGTCGCACTGGTCACCAATGGGCCAAGGAAGGAACCTATATTGTTCTTGAATTAATAATGTAAGATTTTGGGTTGGAATTTGTATAGGTACAAAATACGAACTATAGTTGATTGTCTGAGAATATGTGTCCGACATTCGAAATATCAAATCCATTTACATGTACTAACACTGCAGCTTATTATTGTAATTTCGTTCAACAAATAATTATCAAAATTACAAAGCAAATATCTTAAAAACTATACAAAGATAAAAATATTCATGTGTGGCTATCTCTTTAAAAATAATTAATCTTTAATTCTTAATATTAAATAGTTGGTAATTCCATTTTGTTAAACTGTCTGAAGGAATGTTTTGTAGAATATCTGCAAATGCTTAGTTCTCAGGAGGGCAACACAACACTTAGACGTTAAACCACTTGAAAATGTTTCTCATAATAATGCAGTACAATACCTTGAATTCTTAATGTTTCTCATAATAATGCAGTACAATACCTTGAATTCTTAATGTTTCTCATAATAATGCAGTACAATACCTTGAATTCTTGTTGAGTGAACGATGCACATGCATCCAATCCATTCTGAATACTGGCACTTCAAAGTATGAAGGACCTCTAAAGACTTTGCATCAATAATCAGGACATCTTGGTATTGTCCACCGCAGATCAGCCAACCTTCTCCGGTCATACGAAAGGAACAGTGGTAATACTATCACAGAGGTGAAAAGCAGACAAAGGTTAGAAGCTGTGTTCTGAAGGGTTGGTACCAGTCTATTATGTTCCAAGGATCATCTTGGGTGCTTGGTGTACGGATTAATGCGTGATACATTATTGCACTTTCTTAGAAACAAATGTTCTGCATAAAATCCACAAATGAACACAACTCTAACATTATGCATGATGAACGTTTTCCAAAACCATGGGAGGGACTCTTTGAATAAGCAGAAAACTGGCTATTGATTTTTCATTAGCCTATTAATGTAGGGAATATAGCAGTAAGCCACTTTCATAAATGCAACACTGGAATTGTCTATTAAATAGAAACATTGGAAACTTGAAGAAACATCCTCCTGTCACCAAAATATTTTCTTACTGACAATTTACATTACTTGCCCCACACGTGTGATTGTCTCCAGTGGGTTCAGGGTGTATGTGTGTGTGGGGGGTGTTGTGTGTATGTGTCGGGGGTATATGTTCATAAAGGGTGGGGGTCTGCAATATTTTGCCCTTGTGAGAAACCAGAGGTGTCTCACCATCTAGTCCCTGGGGGGTTCTTGCTCTGGGGGCCAGGGCATGGCCATCGCCTTTGTATCCAAACCCTGGGGGTGGACCAGTGCGGGAGGATCACCTGGGTGAGGGGTCCTCAGGGAGTGGAGATGAGGCATCTAATGGTGAGACACGGAATCCCCCCCTTTTTAATAACCCACTCTCATCCTATTTTTTAGTTTATTCCAAAATCCCAGTCCCTCTCCCCTTTTCCTACACAAATACTGAGCTGAGGAAGAGGAGGTCTAAGAGAAAAAAGAGTAACACTCATACATTGCACTTGACACGTCCCGTTAATATGGTCAGGCAAAGTCAGGCAATTCACCACAATTGCATACACCTGACTCATATTAACTATCCCTATACGAATAAGAGGTGCAGCACTGGGACCCCCTCTGAGCAAGGTGGGACACAGAATGAAGCAGTACTTCCAAGGCCGTGGCAAACCAGGTGGAGCAGGACGGCAGACTGAGAAATGGAAGCAAAAAAGGGGAGATACGCCTTCAACCTCCCTGTGAGTGGTTGTTAACTCCTTGGAATCCTGAAGGTTGCAAATGGATGGCCTGTTGAAAGGAAAAAGAAAGCTTGCATAGTGTTTCCACGTTATCAGCCACCCTGCCGAGTGAATGACAGAGTTGTGGAGGTGAGACACCAGCTGTCAACTGCAAACTCTGACTACAGGAACAAAGCTGGGATCGAACACAAGGAGTTCACACAGCCGGTGAGTGAAATGAATGCCCTGAAAGACGGGTCTGTATCAAACAAAGATTGTAGTGGCAACAAAGTGGCAAGTGAAAGTTTTGGGTAAGACAGCAACCATGAGGAAAGCAATTAAAGACTCTATTTGTAGTGAAAGATGCAGCGCGATACCAAGTAGCAAAGTGGCCATACCATAAGAAGTAAAATCAAAGGGCTTTGAGATATCGCGCAGACAAGAAATACATTAAGAAGGTGGGAAACAAGGCGTGTGCCCGACTGAGGGGAGACTGAGAGTGAAAAACTGCAAGTACCAGAAGGCAATGCAAAAAAGTGTAATTTGGTGAAGATTTTGTTGAACAACTGCAAGTACTAGAAGGCATTGCATGAAAGTGTCATTTGCTGAAGATTTTGTTGAACTTTTTTTCTGTATGTATGTGAACTTAGAAGGAATCAAGGAACTTTTTTGTTACAAGGGAAAAGCAAATGAGAAGAGAAGGTTGAAGTGGTCATGCAAAGGTCCTTGAAAAATCCTTGTACAGTCGAAAGTCTTCAACAGAAGTAAAAGTAAAAGAGAGGCTTGAGCACGACAGAGGGGAGCCTAGTGAATGTGGTCAAAGTGGTCATGCAGAGGTCTTAGAAAACCCCATGAACTGTTATATAAAGGTCTGAGCCCAGCAGAGGGAGTACTGGGTGAAATGGAACTTTTGGAGAAAACCCTGAGCTGTGATTGTGAACTGTGTTAATTTTGTTGAAATGCCAAAGAGAGAAACTTGATTGTGGTGGGCCAAGCAGGCCCAGGTCCACACAATTTTTGGACTGCATCTGTGTGTCTGGAGCCGCAGTGTGTCACCCAAGCCAAGTGTGCCACCTTACCAAATGCTGCTAAACGTGGGGAAAGACGGTTGCTCAGCCACATTGACCTTTGTTTTTCACACTGATTGTCTTTTGACCGAATACATATCCCTTCACCCATTTGTTATCTTAGAGTGAGGGCAGGCATTCGTTTTTTTTAGCATAGGCCATTACTTTTTTGACAGGACTGACCAGGACTGTGTTTTCTTCAGTTCATGGTTGAGAGTACTCCCATTTTATTGTTAGGGTAAGCTAGGAGTTCTCCCAAACTCCCATTCAAAATATATAAATAACATTTTTGAAACTTGCAATCTTGTGTCAGTGTCTTCATGTGGCACCATACCCCCTCTTAAACCCTCCCAGTGTTTTGGACTGCAACTCTATCAGCCTAGTCAGCATAATAAACTGTGAACTGTCTTGGTACTTATAGCCTGAAACATCTGGAGAGTCGCAGTTGCAGACCCCTAATATAGGGGGATATTACAAAATAAATCTTACTTTGGATGATAATGAGGAAGATGTAGGAGGAGTGGTGATAGATTGTTTAAGGAAATCAGCCGCATTAGGAATAAGTACTATTTCTGTACCTAGTCACGACACGACAAAGCCTCTCTGCATCAAAGAGAGTTAAAGTTACATTTTTGGAGGTCTAAGAAAACTTGCGTATGTGTTATTTCCTAATAACAAAGTATCATTATATATTCTATTCATTTCAAATAATTTCTCGTGTACAGTCCTGTACAAGCTGAATCTTCTGGTGGCACCCCTGAGAGCAAAGGCTATCATTTTTGTCCACTGGTTAAATTCTTCTGTGTAATTGGGTCTTGAGAAAGAGGGGCCTTTTTAGATATTTTCTTCAGGAATTTACCATGGAGGTGTCCTGAAGGAGTTGTTAATGAGTGTGTGGTCTCAAGGAAGGTGCGCTCCCGTTTTATATTGATAGATTCAGGTATTTGTAAATGGTGTTTTAGAACTTTGACACTGTCAAGAGGTCTAGAGGGTGAATATAAGTTTCTTTCTTTGCCTTTTCAGAACACCAAAACACCAACTCTTGGAGCTTGATACCAACTAGACCAGAACAATGTTCAGTGGCCGAATGTGTTCAAAATTGACTCGTTTTGTTAGGCAATACCAATTAAATTTGGGGGAAAGAGTCTGGTCTATGTAGCCTACCTCAAATGAAATCGATCCTCAAAGAATACACACTTTCATCAATTGAGGTGAACAGAAGAAGTGCAATCTGCAAGGACCTTTTCCATTGTGCAGTGTGCTACAGTGTTTGTGAAAGTGCTGATTTTGCCTTGCACCTTATTGGCAGGTATGCCAAAGTATGATGCAGGAATCATTATAGTCTTTACTTGTGCACAAACCACCTCGGTTGATTGATTTCCCATAGCATTTATCCTCTTGTTTTGGGGAGTTTGGAGCACAGATGGCATGGTGGGTTGAGCAGTCCCTTAAAGATAGGGGACAGCTCCCCATAATCTGTCAGCTGTGTCAGGTGAGTGGGGGAACACATGCCCCTGAAGAGGGAATATGCCTCTGACAGTGTGGTGCCATGGAAACATTGGAAAACAGCGCTCTCTAAAATCATTTCATTAGGTCGTTGTTAGTTTGGTTAACTCATTTTCATCTACGTTAGTCAAGCCCCCCTTTTTTCTGCTATGTGTAGATCCCCCCACACGTGGTGGGATGTGGGATCCCTGCCACCCCCTCACGCCTAAAATATATGTGTATTACAGCATCACAAAAAATACGTCAATTCTGTGGCAATTGGGTGGGCACTGAAGGACACTTTCAACGAGAAAAGGGACACCCGCTTACATCCATGTGATGCAAAGAAATGCACACAGTTTAGCATAGAACAAATAATCGACTTTTTGCTCTCCTCCACAGTTTAGTCATGGTTAAAAACATGACAAAAGAACAAACATTGTAAAGCTTATCTAATTCACTCACTTCCATGCTTCCTGAGTCTGATTGGTAGTTTTCGTCAATATAGTAAACATTGCAAGAATAGAACTTTAAAATGACAGAGTGCATAACAAGCTTTAAGCTTTAAGGTTTGGATGGGAGAGCCATGGAAGGCCAGCACCCACACAGCACTTAAGAAAATTATGGTGGCATCATACAAAGTTGGCAATAGATCAATTTACTTCTCTAATGAAATCAATGTTCCCCGTGACCAGGATGAGGGCACCTGGCAAGGGTTTTCTGCTTCCCTCCCTAATAACCACTTGAAATGATCATAACCATTGCCTAAATGTGGTCTCTGAGAACACTCAGCGCTTTCACATTTCTTTGAGGGGGATAGATTATTTTCGACCAATAACAGGCTCAGGAAGGTGGCACTGCAAGAAACATGGCTGACTAAAGAGATAGTGCTCGATGGCAGAAAACTGCAGTGAAAGGATGCTTGGGACGTCCCAAGGGTGGACTTGGATCTAGTAAAATCAGAAAAAATTATCTGACTATCCTGCATGTTCCATCTGACTTCATCGTGGCTGACAGCATATATTTTGGAATCCTTTGTTATGGTCTTTGTAGTCCACACTTAACAGTACATTTTTAAGACCCTGCGAGATCCTAATCATCCTATAGTGGCAATAGTTCTAAATGTAATTGAGCATTACCAAGACAGTCACTTTATTTTAGTAATGGGCGATTGTAATGCCAAAATACCCCCATATCTCAACCCACGAAGAGATAGCTGATGCCACTCTCCTTCAACCTACTCATAATGCACGTGGAACGGGATGGGACAAATTATTTGGTGCTTTTGGTCTTGGCATGTTGAATGGACGTGGTCCTGATGACTCATCTGAAAAGTATACTAAAATATCACCAACCAGTGCCTCAACTTTCGATTATATTTTGTTGCATGAATCCTTCTTTGAAGTCGAAGAGGATTTGACTCTTATCGCATGGAAATAGAGTGATCATTTGCCCCTCGTCACCACTTTCGGAATGACTGAATCTTCATTACTAATGTACAGTACTGGATATGTGGAAATCAGCTCGGGAAACACAAGAATCAACTGGAGCGCTACCCATCTGAAGAAGGCCAATGATAATGTGTTCCATATTAATAGGAAGTATTGGAACGCTTTTAGGTGGCGGTTATGGTGAAGATAGCAGATCTGACTGGAAGGGAAACTGCAGACAACGCGCAATGACTGATATTTCATCCGTTATTTCGATTGATCTGTTAACTATCTCTACCCATGTCACTGAGCTGTATGTTGAAGCCATTAAAAGTATCATGGACCTAATTATTCTGAAGCGGTCACCTACGTAAACTATGTCTTATGATACAATTAGTTTATCTTATAACCACCAATACGATTATAAGATAACGGGTGCCAAGAGGAGTCTGAGACGTGACTTACGCTTTCTTGCAAACAGTATTAATGGCCAATCTGAACTAATTACAGTGGTCAAATATGGGAAGAACGTCTACACCAGGTGGCTATGGAACCATCGCAAAGCAAACAAATATAAACCTGGGCAAGCTCTTATTCTAGCCGCAACAAATAAAGAAACCCAGTCATTCTGGAAAATAGTAAGATCTGCACATACTTCTAGACTCTTAGTTGATGACGCTTCCAAGTATGAATGGGAGAAATACATAATTGATACCATCGGTCAACATGTATCACCTATAAATTACACTGATCTTAATAATGCAAAGTGGAATTTTACATTGAGGGTTGTCAATTTGAGAACTATTATAAGGGAGGCCATTCTGAGTATGGAGGTAGCCATGCTGCTTTTAGCGGCATGGCTACCCCCATACCAGATACCGGATACCGGGTCCGGGTTCCCTGAATGGGGAACTACCGGGCCATTCCGACCTTGGAGGGCCCGGTATTTCCCCATTCAGGGAACCCAGACCCTGTGCATGGCCATTCCCATTCAAGCCCCCATAGGGCTCAATGGGAATGGGGAGCATGCTAACAACGGGCCCGTTATTAACGGGCCCGTTGTTAGCATGCTGGACTGCTCGTGGGACACGCTAAGGACGCCTGGTTTTACCAGGCGTCCTTAGCAGGTCCCGCGAGCGGACCTCGTAATGAGGCGGTAGGGGGTTAACGGGGCTGGCAGCTCTACCGCCCCATTAACCCCCTACCGCCAGGGTTGTTATGACCCCCAAGGTCTCTAAATAATGCTTGTGCACATGGCCCTGATGGGATTGGTAATGCACTCATTAAGATCAATCCAACATGGTGGGTATGTTTTGCTTAATGCCATCAGTCACAGTGGATTACTTCCCCCTACTTGGCGTGAAATCATAATTGTTCTGATACATAAAAAAGGGCCGCGCAATTATCCCAAAAACTGTTGTTTGCAGTTGTGTGAATCCTAGAGAGCTGTCTGTATTGAGCTGAAACATGCATTAGGATTTAATCTAATAGTTAGGGCCTTTTGGTGACATCAGCTCAATAGTTCAGCTCCTCCGCGTGCAACATATAGTTTGACTTCATTCTTCTCCCTGTGAATGCAATTTATATGCTGCAAAAAATGAAACTATGTCAACAAAGCTAAACTCTGTCTAATACCCCTCCCTCTCCCCCCACACCCTCTCTCACCAGACCTTAGACAGGATGGCAAGGTGCAGTTAAACCTAAAGAGAGAACATCTTCTTCTGAGATTTCCCTGAGTCCATGGATCAGGCTGGAGCACCCTGAAGCCTGATGGCCAATCTGTAGAAGACAATGACATAGAAGTCTGCAGGGACCTCACTCTGACAGCACAAAGGTGCAACACTGTGGGGCACATAGAAACCCACTCCTTATGTACAGCAGAAAATCCATCAGAAGAATTCAGCTGAGGCTGCGGCATCCTGCACCATTCACCCACAGGACAAAGAAGGTTCCAAACAATGTTTCTTCTCAGAGGAATAGCATAAGCTGGAAGACAGGAGGAAACCAAAGGTCTCTGGAGGGCAGCAAATAATCAAGAGCATCAGAAAGCGCCAACCTTAGAAATCCAAGGGAATCCACGTACAGATGCCAAGTCTGCTCCAGGTAGTCAGCCCGAGTTAAAGACAGTAAAAGCCAAAGAGAGATATCCAGAAAGCATGTCGGGAGTACTGGAAAATTAGAGTCAAGTACCTAGAGTCACTGAACGAGGAAGAAGCAGAAAGGAGAAACGTCACCAGAAGAGTAAGCACATGCAAGGACATTTGCTGTTTTACTTCCTCATTCCTCGAGGCGGCCCTGTTGGACTGGCTGATGAGAGTGCTTCACATGCTGACGTTGGGAGCTCGGGGAGGATTGGGCATTGCCCGCGGTGGCAGTGGTGCAGATTCCTGACCAGAAGTTTGTCCAGCCTTACCGATGGAATGAGTTGTAGATAGGGCGGGACCCGCGACCCAGGACCTTGTCTGAATGGGTAAACTGATGATGTCAGTCAGGTATCTTTGATCGTGTTATTTTTTTTGTCTCATTTTAGGTCATGCGCATTACACATTGAGTGAGAGATGGTTGTACAGCTATCTTTAACAAGGCAAATAATGACTATACCACTTCATTTTAATGTAATGCTAAATTTAAGGAGAGCATTTGCACTCAAATTGTTTAATATTTTTGAAAACTTTACTTTTCCCTCCATTCAAGTTGGAGATTGACAATAGATGTGCTATACGTCTCTGTTTCTTTTTTAACAAAGGTGTGACCACTTTTAAGCATTTAGAGGATACCTTTTGCATCTGCTGTCACATGGATTAAATGACGAGAGAAACACAGACAAAATCTTGAAGTGCTTTATTTGGGAAAGTGTACAGTAAGGTTAAAGAGTGAAAGATAATAAAAGAGGATAGGCAAAAGGTACAGCACTAATGTCAGGATACGTGCAGTGGTCACTCCAGGGGACCAAAACCAGCTTCTCTCTACCCTCCCAATGTTCTGGGGTTCCCTTCCAGGTGGACTTGCCTTTTCCCAGGCTTTTCGGCTATATTTCTATTAAGATATCTCCAACCACTCGCCCCGTCCTTCCTCTACAAAAGTCACTCCTTCTGAAGCCACCTCTGCGCTATACACTACCAGTCATCAGCCACTGGACTCACTTCTGCATCCCTCCTTCACTGTGCTCATCCTTCTTCTCACCTTTGGGCACTGTTATCATCCTCCTTAGCTTCTTCAATCCTCTGAACACTACTTTACCCGTCCCCTCCTCTATCGCCCCTCTGGAAATTACCAGCTCAATACTTATCTTCATCATCCCTCAGGGCACGTTTATCGGTGTCCTCAGCTTCCTTAGCATTTTAGGCACTTTAGTCACTATCAAAACCTTTCAACCTTTTGGGCAATATTATCACTGTCCTCACTTTCAGGAACTGGTTGGGCACTGTTTTACTATCCCTACTCTACATCCTGTCACTAGTGTCACACCCTTTGGCCATCATTCTTCCAGTCCTTACTTGAAGCCCCACTTCTCTTGACTTCTCATTTTGATCCCCTGGGTCTCTCCTCCAGCTCCCAGGCCCCAATGAGACCCAGCCTTCTGGACCTCTCCTCTAGCCTCCTGGCTTCTGCTCCTACCCTATGTCCTCCTGCTCTCTCTGCCAGCATTCTCCAAAACAGCTCCTGTCTCCACTCTCCAGTCTCTAGCTCCTACTCCAAACTCCCACACTGGCAGTCTAGGGCTGCATGTTCTTATAGTACTGTGTTCTTGCTTTGCAGCCCCTCCCTAGCAAAAGGATCTTCAGGTGAACTAGCTAGGATAGACTAGCTTTTGAGATGTACCCTCTGGGATTGCTCACAACAATTAAATGGGATTTAGGGTTGGCTCATCCCTTTCCTTGACAATCTTTTCTCTCTGCCTGCCACATCCTGGACCTAACTTTCTGCCACTCACTAGTGAAAGACATCTCAGCTGTGTCTCCTCAGGAAGCTGGTGTAGGAAGGCAGCTGGTGTAGAAATTGGCTAGTGGGTCAACCCTGAGTATGGCTTCCAGTTCTGATTTGGGTTAAGCATACTTGTCTCTCCTCTTGGGCTGTTTTCGCTCTGGTTGCCATGGCCTGACCCTGACATTAGTGTAGACTCCCTTAGAGGTTGTTCTTTACTTTATAGGAGAGGAGGCCTTGTGCAACTGATGGGTGTCTGACCGTTGAGGCTTCTGCCCTAATTCAGGTGCTCTCTAGATTCAGGTGGGATTGCTTTACTCACTTGAGGGGGGCTGCGTTCATGTAAGGGCTGACAATTCCACAGTGCCAGTTGTGCTTGATTCCTTTGAAGCCAGCCACCCGAGGCCCTTCTCCTCATATATGTGCCTTCCCTGAGTGGTGCCATATTGATTGTGGGGAGGCACCAGGCAGCCTCTCCATGTTGCCCTTCCATGGTCCCATCCTCCCTCTTCCCCCATAAACATAAAATACCTGTCCCTTCCCCCCACTTAGCTGCCAGACCGGAGCTTTTTGCTCTGTCCAAGTGCTCCTCCCACCCACAGTCACCATAGAGATAGAAAAGGGACTAAGCATCTTTTCCTATGGCAGCGGACATCTTTTTTACAACCATAGAGCGTAATACTCGCAGAGCCCTGCTCCCAAAATAAATTAAACTGTTCTAACCCTGGGTGAACCTGGGGTGCAAATGGCTATCACCCACTTGTGGGCGGGTTGACATGACTCGTAATGGCCCACAGCCCTCACCGAGGCCCGAGAGGAGGCTCAGGCTAGCAGGCCGTTACCAGCCATGTCCATCCCCCGAGGGGGTGATTGCCATAGAGTTCACAGATTCACAGCAAGCAGAAGCACTGCCTTTAGGTGTTGGGGAGAGCCTGATTACCCTGATCCCATGTGGTCTGTTCTCCCTAAGTAAGGGCTATTTGATAATTGGGGAAAATGTACTTCTCTTAAAGGGGCCCGTCTATATTTGGTGACATGTTACAATCCCCAGCTCTGAAATGGGCACTAAGCAGGGGTGACTAGGGGATCCTCCTTATACCACCCACGGGTCCATCATCACCAAGCTTGGAAGGCACACTGATCCCTTTATCACCCCAGTAGCTGTCCCCATCACGAGAACTATGTCACATTGCCATGAACATTTCTTTTGTTTCTATGATATAACTTTTTCATGGAACTATATAACGTACTGTGACATCACATGGCATCTTAACCCACCATCTCGTTTTAATAATATGATCCCGCTCAAACCACTAGAAGCTTAAGTGCTATCCACATCACTCATTAAGTGCAGGAAATCCTGATTAAGCTCCAACTCTTGGCATTTTGAAAAGGTTGGTTCTGTATCAATTCAAATTTCGAACGTAAAACCTAACAGTGAAAAAGAAAGTTATTTATGTGAATGCACTTGAAATAAATGTAAACTTTGTTTTTTCTTCTTGTCCGATGCAAGAACCTTAAATTATAATCCGGAAACAAGGAGATAATAAATACTCTCCTTAGCAGAGCGCCACGGCAGAAGTGGCTAGTACAGGTAAGTGGACACTACTATTTTTACTGAGGGAACTCTGATCCCATAGCCATAGGCCAACCGAGAGATGAGGAGACCGTGCCCCATTTAGGCATGAGCCTATGACGCCGAGCACCTCATCATGGTTGCATGCTGGGCTGCAATTACTCAACAACCTGTCAGTATTTTCTTTGAGCTGTATTCGTTATCTGCATCTCAAACCCAAAACTCCCACCTGGCTTACACTTGACTGTTCAAATTTTTACCTCCATTCAAGAAAACAATAACGGAGCAGAAATAACAAAGTCTCGCATTCCAAGTATGCGTAAAGAAGATGTTAATGTCTAACAGCCGATGCTTTTATAATCGGTTATTTATAACGCACTTAATACACAGAGGTTTCTAAGTACGGACCCAGGGATCGAACCAGTGTTGCTCTGATTCGTCTTGTTTCCAAAGCAAGCACGTTGCCCCTGGGCAATCCACCCGAGACATTTGTATCATTACATATAACAAGCTGCATGCCTGTGACAAAGTATGCCTAAAAGCAGGTGACTATATCACAGCCCCTTTTGTAGTTTGCCTTTAAAGTAGTAGCAGAAATTAAGCAGAACTCAAGTTGTCCCATTTCAGGTGCACGCTAATCAATTCATCTTTACATTCTGGTACTTGCAGTCGTATATTTATAAAAACGAAAAGGATGTAATACGTACATTGCTGTAATTCGAAATTATGTGAGCTAAAAGTCAATACTTGTAGACCAAGAAGATGGTGGCTTTGGGCATTGCCAGGAGGGCTGCTGGTGGACTTGTCAGAGCTGTAGACGCCAGCCCAGGCCGGGTGGCCGGGATGGGCAGCAGAGGTGGAACAGCTCAGACGTATCGAGTTCGAAATGTGTCATCTTTGCCCAGTCCAGGTCTTGGACTTGGTCCACCGGCAGCACTGCTAGGTCGTGGCTGGCATTGTTGGCGGCTGCATCGACGGCGGCTGTTGCTCTTGCTGAGCTCTCGCTTGATTAGGGAGGGTGCGCAGGGAGTTACCAGTGTCCGCTGGGAAGCTTCTCTTGCTGCTTGCAGAGTTTGGCTGCTGTTTCCTGGGCTCCTCCTGGCGGACGGGTGCTGGCTGCTCAGACCAGCAGCATTGGTCTGTTGTTATTAGTTGTGGCTGGCTCGGCTCCTCAGGGTGGCTGGTTGCTAGTCGCTGGAGGCATATGCGCGGACCGGGGAAAGGTGGGTGGCTAATGGGGTCTCCCCCTTTTGGTGCTGAAGCTGTCCCTTGAGCATGGGCGTAGGAACCATCGGGGGACAAGGGGGACATATTCCCTCCACATTTCTGAGTGGGGGGATACATTAGGATGTGACCCCCCACATATCAGAGCTGTGTATTTCAGGTAGATTGCCAGCATGGGTAAGTGATGGCGGTTTTCATTTTTAAGTACATCCTAGAGCCACAGCTTAAGTCACCATGTCGTTCCCAGCCTTTAAAAAACAGGCTGTCCATCTGCTGCCCTGACAGTTGCATCCTACTGTCTGTGTTGAGGGTAAAGGAGTGGGTGTTAGACAAGGGCCTTCTTTGCAGTAACTGAAAGATTGTAGGTTGGCTGAAAACCATTAAGTTTAGACTGTGGTGTTCACATAAGATGGCTCAGCTGGTTGAGAGCTCGCTGCTGCAATCAGAATGTGATTTGCAGGTCTGAATCCCGGCAAGGGCAACTCAGCCTATAATTCTTCCGAGGTTGACAATAAGTGTGTACCATCTAAGGTTGGGTGATAATTATATGTAAATATGTTCTCTGTACAGCGCTTCCGCGAAAGTGCTATATAAGTAAATCATATAACAATATACATTGTTCTTTCACAATTTAAATTGATTTTCTGGATGTCCAAAAAACGTTTATACATTTTTTAACTTAGCCCAAACAGAAAACAGTACCTCTTGTAACTGTCCATTTTTCTGCTAGCATGAAATATTTCATGTATGCAGTCTGTCTATTAATGGGATTAGCCCATTTCTTTCAATAGAAACGACACTTTGCCATATTGTATGTTCACTTCTATATTGTTTCCATTTTACTTTGTTACATACAGTTCTGTGTGCAGAATGAATAATAATGTATTATCTGATGAAGAAAAGATACATCTCAGCTTTCTTCTGTGTCTTTTTAAGGAAAAATAAGTGTTGAAATGTCTGACCTCAAAAGACTTTGGGCCAGATTTTCATAAAATGGCACAAGTAAAAAGTGCAGAGGAGGTTCCTTGTTCCATTAAGCCAATTTTAGAAACTTAGATGGCTTGGATATTTCATGAGGACTGTGCAGAGGCTCAAAATGCTTTGGACAGCCCGCTTACATACATAAGTCACAGGTGCATTCCTGACTCTAATGTATAAATCGGTCCTTTAGTACCCAGGTAGAGGAGTGTATTTCACAGTCATAGGTGCATTAATTTATTTTGTTTTCTTTATTTTATTTGTTAAAGTGCGGACCTAGCCTGAGAGCAGCAGAGAGCTCTACAGCATGTTTTTTGTGCATCGGTATGTGCGTCCATTCGGATTTGTCCTTGGCCAGGTGTTGTTGAAAAAGCCACATTTTTAGAGATTTCCACAAATTCAAGAATTATGCAGGCATTCCGAATCACTTCTGGGATTGGGTTCCACAGGCTGATTGTGTGACAAGAGAATAATGGTTTGTGGGTCAACTCTTTGAGGATGAATTATGATTCAAGCCGGTTGGTCGATTTGCTGCACGAGAAGCGTGTGCCACCAAATACGTGGCGCTAAGCTGCTACGTATGTGTAACGCTCACCTGATATCCACGGGGACGCCACTCAGCCTGTCCGGACCTCCGACCACTTCAAACCTTTCCCTGAACTTTGCTCAACCAAGTACTGGGCCTGAAACACAGGATTACCAGAGGTCAATTCTCTATTGGTCTTGCTTGTCTGACCCCCCCTTCTTCCGTGGGTCCCAACCTTCCCCCGGTTCGCTCCTCACCTTGTTGTTTGATGTGGGGCGCTCTCCGTCCTGTCTTCGGTGCAGGGGTGCGTTGGGTGATGCAGGTTGGAGGGTGCCTAGTTGCTTCACTGGCACGAGCTCGGCGGACGGGGCTTACTGCGACTTCAGCCCGGCCGGTAAATGGAATGAGCCTTACGAAAGTTCTGATGGCTCTAGTTCTTTTAATACTGTGTCTTTCTTTCCTTAGGTGGTGAAGGTCTTGAGGATGGCGACACGCTGCTGAGGTGAGTAGGAGTGCGGAGCGCAATGCTTATTGGCTTCCTTCGCACTAACCAATGTTCGCCTTTTCCGTGTCCTTTTAGGTGTCGCAGTAAGCGAGCTGAGGAGATGAGCGGCGGTGAGTAAGCGCGATGTGCAGCACCTCTTAAATGTTTTTGCGCAAACCTGATGTATCTTTTCCACTTTTTCAGATCGGCGGGATGCTCCGGAACAGAAGTTTTCCGATCTACGGGAGTTCAGGCAAGGATCAAACTCTCTTTGCAATTTCGAGAGAATTAAGTATTGCTGAATGCTTACTAATGTCTTTTCTTCTATTCTTCTCCCCTTTTCATAGGGCGTGGCATGCCGAGATGGAGATGACTCTGCCATAGGAATCCACAAGACTGGAAAGAGCTAGACAGAAGTTGGATGCTCTTCAAGGTGAGTATTGGTAATGATGTTCTTGTTCTTGTAGGTGCGCTGGCGCTGAAGAATGAAGTGGGCCTCTTTAGGGGATCCGAGCACGGTGAGTGTCACGCTGCAGGTGCAGAGAAACGCAAAGCATGTTTCTCAGGCCGGGCGTGGTTTAAATAGTCTGTAGGTATCCCAGGTATCACTGGGCTGAGCCACACCCGAAAGGCTAGACTGCTCATCCAGTTCAAGGAACTGAATTACATGGGGGAATCCATTAGCCCATAATACATTGCAAGTCCAATGCTAAGTGGATCTCAGGACTGTGTGTGAGATTGGTGCCAAAGGCACCAAGTCTGAGTCCAAGTAAGTCTCTGGGGAGATGGAGAGGCCCTTAGGGGCCAACTAGGTGATTGTGACTTGGCTCCAGCCTGATATGCCGGGGGACTGGGGGCAGGAATCGTGACAGCACGCTGGTGTGCTACTCGTGACTGCTTTGTAGATGATACATGCAGTCTGCAACAGTATCCTAGCCTGGCGGGGAAGCCAATGTAGTTTGTGCAGGATTTAGTCAAATTTCCATGCACCCATAATAAGATGTGTTGCAGCATGGCACACTTATTTTAGAGGAGCCAAGTGAGCAACTCGGAGCCCTGTTATAAGGTAATTTCCCCCATCCATGTGCAAAACCACAAGGTTGCCTGCACTATGCTCCGGATGTCCTGAAGTGAGATGAAGGGTTGAATTTTGCAAAGGGTGGAGATTTGGAGCCAGGTCGTTTGGGCCTTATTGGCTATGGATTGTATTGTATTATATTTGTCATTTGTATAGCACAACATTTACCATTATTATAGTGTAAATGTGCTGTTAGTGGGAACACCCTTGGAGGACCGAAGTCCAGAGTGTTGGTGGTCTTGGTGCATAAGTATGGTGCATGTGTGCATTTGGCCGAAAAGGCTTAGCAGGGCCACTCAGGCTCTGAAAGAAAAGCAATGCTTGCCGTCGGGCATGTGGATGGGTGCTGGGAAGAATAGGGGTGTTGTCAGTGCTAGTGACTCGCTATGTTTCCAGCATGCCCAAATGTATCATAGGACTGCACCGCATTCTGCTGTCAAGTGGTGTTGAGGCGTAGTCGGGTGTAGGTAGGTGGAAAATGTATGTGAACAGCACAACCAGAGTTTTGTAATAGTCCCTGCTCTATACTGATGTGTGTGGTTAGATGTACCTGTGGACAGTGGAGTGGTGTATTATACATACCATTGCCACCAATTGGAGGCGGTTTGATATTAGGCCACCTGCTGTGGTATTTGTCTACTTCTGTTGGTTCTCGCGGCAGTGACAGAAATGGTTTGCCATAACAACAGTCTATGTTCCAACTAATCCACACATTCTTCTATGTGGGTTAGTGGTATATTAGCACAATCCAGCCCCTTATCTCCCCTATATAACAGTCCAGCTTTCAGGAAGAAAAATGGTCCCCCCTTTTTCCTACCCTCTTTTTCGGTAAAGATCTGAAGGAAAGGTTCAGCAGTCTGCTGTCAATCAGAGAGGCTAAGGATTTTGCTGAATCTGAGAGTTGCGGATCAACTCCTTGTAGGTGCAAATCATTGAGCTATTGTTGGACAACTTGTTGTTTAGAGGTAGGACCACAAGGGATGAATTGAGTCTTGGGTGGGTTAATATTAAAGTAGGTAGTCAGCATCCAGAACTGAATCAATTGGTAATTGCTGAGACAATTGATGCCCTGTGGTCTTTAGATTCTCATGTACAACTGAGATCATCCACATAAAGGTGGATGGCTATATTGGGTTGTTTGAGGAGTGTGCCCCAAGGATCCATGTAAAGGTTCAAAAGGATCAGTGGGAGGATGGAGCCTTGGGGCACTGTGCAGGAGAGTAGGTGTAGGTTAGAAGACAATATTTAAATCTGGATGGCCGAGTGTCTGCTCAAGATGTTGGAGGTAAACTAATTCAGGGCTGTGACAAAGAATCTCATCCTATTGACAAGAAGGGAGAGGAGGCATAACACACCCTTATCCATTATTTGGAGGGCATCATCTTCCACCTGGATGGTGGCTGTCTCGATGCTACTCATGGGGGGTGGGGGAGGCCCTGACTGATAGTCATTTAGATGTGTCATTTTTTTATTCCGGCGGGTAGTTGTGTAGCGACTACTTTTTCCAAAAATGTTGCCAGTAAACTGCAGGCTTGTAATGGGCCGCTAGTTGGTCAGGTCATCTGAGTCTAGGGTCTTTTTTTTCAAAAGAGATTGAATGAAACCAGTGTTCAGGGTGTCCAGGACACATTGATGATGCAGAGGAGTGTGTTGGGTCCATCTATTGTTTAATGATGTAGGCAGGGATGATATAATCAAGTAGATTTGAGGGTCACAATAGTTTTTCAGATGTCTGGGCGAGAGAGAGCAGACACATTGTTCCAAAGGGGCAGTGTGTGTGCTTGGATGCAGGGGCCTAATGATGTGTGAGGTTGGGTCAATGATCTGTCAGATTATGTCTATTTGTTCGAAAACAATAGTTAATTCTGTCTCATTATTCCTGAGTTGGAGATCAATGGTTGGAGAGCACTCCAGGGTTAAGATTTTTCTGCCACCATTTCTCTAGGGTTCTGATTGAGCATTTGTAGGAGGTGATCACTGGGGTGTATCAAAGGGTGGATGGTTCAGACTTAGCACAGCTGGTTTTTAGGGGGGCATGTGTGTCCATTAGTTTCATAGCAAAGTTTGTGACTATTTCTAGGAGGACCAAGGTATTCCTTGTGGTGGGGAAGTCTGCAAATGTTTCTTCTAGCTCATTGTCCAGTAAGGTTTTGAATGAGAGTGAGTGGGGGTTTAGTTAGATCTTTGTGGGCTGTTGTCCAGCCAGCTTTCGATACAGGGATGGCGCTGTGATCAGTGCAGTTGAGTGGCATAGGGTCTGAGCAGGTGACAAGGGCATATGATGTAAATACTAAGTCCAGGGTGTTGCCTTTGTTGTGTATGGGGATGAGGCCAATTTGCTGAAGACCTGGACTGGGAGAGAGACAACAGTGAGCTGCCTGCGCGGCAAAACAGCAGAACGTACAAGCAGTGCCAAACAGCACAGAACTAGGGACAGTAGGCCAGCCTTCCTGACAATGCAAAGCAGGCTCCTCAATAGTCCAGTGACTTCCATGCCCCATTCGCATTGGATAATAAGAGTGCCCTTACTTGCCAGCAGGACATGGATCAGTCCCTCCCTTGCAAACCGGCATGACCAAAGTCCATAAAGCCACTGATAATAACTGGGAAATTAACTTTCTTTTCAGGGAACCAGAATTTCATAATCACGACAGACATATAGACAAAAAAGGGGTGGTGTGTAAGAACCCTTATATATGTTTGTTCATCTCTAGCAACTCCCTTGGCGAAGGGAAAGCTAGCGGTTGGCTGGGGAACTAGGTGAGGAAGAGCCAATGGAAAGGGGAGGTGGTGAGTAAAAAGGGGCTACAGGAAACTGAAAATGTGTGTCATATGGGTGAGGTCAAGGGTGGAGAAGGAGGACCAAGGGACCAATTGGAGGAAGGACAGTCTAGAAGAATGCAGGAGAATTGCTGATGGACTGGACATGGTGAGGCATTGGTTGGTGAGGGAAGGTTTGGGTATGCGTCCAAGATGTATGAGTCATGGGGAAAGTGGAGGTGATTGGGGAAATGAAGGGAGAGTGTATGAGATAAAAGGAGTAGGTGTGAAGTAGTAGGGTGGAAAGGGTGTATTAGTAGTAGTGTAAAGGAGCAGTTTGACACATTTTCCTTAACTCCCACCCCCTCACCACCGTCATACTGGAAACGCAGAAGAAGGGCCCTTTGTGAGATTCCATTTGTTATGCCTTCTCCTCTTTGATTGTATGAGAGATGATATGCACTCAGACAGCCGTACCGAATGTACCCTCGGACTGAAAGTGTGGAAGAAAGCCGTATGGCAGGATGTGAGCATGCACCATTGGACATCATGGAATGCTGAGTGAAATCTGACGTGGGCAGAGTGATGTCAAAGAATATATACAAAGTCATGCTGATACGATATGAAAATGCAGAAGAGTGATGATGTAACTGTGATGATGTAACTGAAGTGACAAGAGAAACATTTGAAAAGATAAAGTAATCAAGAATGCAAAAGAAGATACAGTAACAAGTTGACCAATAAGTGTAAATATGCAGTAACCCAAGGTAGAAAAGATACCTAGAAGCT
Source organism: Ambystoma mexicanum (assembly GCF_040938575.1). Classification (NCBI taxonomy): domain Eukaryota; kingdom Metazoa; phylum Chordata; class Amphibia; order Caudata; family Ambystomatidae; genus Ambystoma; species Ambystoma mexicanum. The sequence goes on from NC_090934.1 coordinate 1,335,337,344, forward strand.
AGCTATAGAGGAATAGATAGCGTGGCAAGGATGGCCATTATTGGAAAATGGACGCTGGCTCGTGCAAAGATTCATCTGAACTACCTCAGAAAGAGACCAGGGTTAGAGAGTCAGGAGACGCTGGGAGAACAGCTTTGTGTGCAAAACAAAGAGGAGTCAATGTTGGCTTGGGAGCAAGGAGGCTATTTTTAAGGAGTGGCTGCAAAGCACACAGGGAGGCAGACGGATGAGTCATGGACATGAGACATATTTCTCTAAGAAGAAGAAAACTTTTTCAAGAGCCAGGTATTGGACAATTGAAAGTGTATAAAGTCTATGCAAGGTAGTGTGAGCAAGTCTCTAGAAGCCAAGAGGAGCAATGACAACCAGGATAATTAAATTAAATAGAAGTAAATAAGAGGCTGAAATGGACAAATATGTGGTCTCTTCACGTATAACCCAGAAGTTGAAAACAAGGGCTATTCATTAAGCCTCAAATGAAGATAGTTATGTGCTGTCACTCCTTTGAATGTCTGAGAACAGAGAACAGGCTAGAAGGTCAACTACAGAGGGGAAACTTTGGCTGATGGCGGGACTGATGAGAGATGATAGACTAATTGGAAAAGTAGGGAGCAATCTGACGTGATTCAAGCACCTGAGTTTTGGTTACTTTACGTACTGCTAGTCGAGTCGAAAGTCCATGGTTGGGTAGGAATGCCAACCAATCAGTGGGTCTATGAGGCAACTTGCTATACAATGTTGCATAGACCATTCCACTGCCATTTTGTTTGCTATAATCAGTATTATATGTATGTAGAGATAGTTCAAGGTTTGTTTTACAGATAAGAGACAGCCAATGAAGTACTAACCCGTACAGCTTCTACAAGTAGATATGTTCCCCTAATCCAATCCAAGGCCGGTTTTAAACCAGATTACACCCCAGGCAGGAAGCATAGTTGGCGCCTGTGCCACCAACAAAAAATGACAACAACATAAATTGGCTGCAGATCAGCACAGACCCTCTCACTATAGTATTTTGGGGGCGTAATTCAGGGTGGGCTATGGTTAGAAATCATAAACTAATTACACCTGCATAATCTTCCATGCAGAATATTCCTACCATACGATGCACTATTTACTAACATACATATGTTAATCATTCTCTTAAACACTGGTTATAAAAAGAGGCATGTTAGTATGACTTCAATTCTACAGTTCACTATACAAATATGGCTTCTGCACCAACTACACGTAAGGAAAGTAAGATGTAGAGATGTAAAAGGTGTGGGTAAATCGTATTGCTTGGCAATACTCTGATATAAGCATCCTCGCAGGTGTATGGTGGGGGCAATGCCCACATTCCCTTACAATGCACAGTCATCTACAAAAGGAATGCCACTGAGTTCTCGGTTGACACTGAGAGCCTACTTAGCGGACTTCTGGAAAGAGGTTCTATACCAGCGACTATGCCAGCATTTTCAAACACGACAAAGGAGGATTTCTGGGCTATAAATGAAGTTGTATTAATGCATACATACACAACAGCTTCCAAATACTGCATCACTAACTTGTCGCCCAAAGATTGGTTTCAGTCTGATATGCCTCACGCTGCATTTAATGGTCGTCTTCCTATCCTGCTGTCCAGTCAGACCCTTGCTTCCATTTCCAAACTCCCTGCCACTACTTTATGTCCAAATGAATAGCTGCCATGTCAGCCACTTAGAGCCATTCCTGGCTTTTCTCGTTGAATGATTGGATTTGTAGTTTCATGTTTCCCCTGCTAAGTATGGGCCTACAAATTCCAGCATGCAAAGTCAAAAGCAAGTGACCACTTGACAGCTATGCAAGTGTTCATCAAAAACTCATGCTCCCGGCACTTTTTGCGACTGCTCTTCACACTCTGCTATTCAGAGCCATGTGCTTTTAAATGCTCCTGTAGCAGATGTGTTACCACGTATGGGTTTTTAGGTAAACTAAAGCATGTCTGTGCCCTATATTTTTAAGAAGACTGTCCCTTATTTCTCAGAATACCTCATGGTGCCCACAGTAGTGAGACTTTCACCAAATGGTTATTTTCTTAAGTCCTATCAGTTTAAATTCTGGTTCTTAGGGTTTTCAATACCCGTTATACATGCATGATAGGACATATTCTATAAGGCACAGAGATCTCAGTTAAGTGCCACGAGACGAGTGACTAGGCATTGTTAACCTGATGGGAGCCAGTTCTGCTCCCCAGACACACGTGTAGTCTGGTGCTCCATCCCGAGTTGCCCCACTGCATTTTACTCCTATGCCACAGGCATCCCTGGGTGTCTGAAGGTTCAGCATAGGCACCTGAGTTTCAAAGTGTGTGTAGCACACGTTTGTCTGAGTGTAAGTGTGTGTGTGTGTGTGTGTGTGTGTGTGGGGGGGCAATGCCGGTCTTTGCATCAGGCCATGTATCTTTGAAATGTCAGAATTAAGTTGCAGGATTAAAAGCACTTCTTTTAATCCTGCAAGTTCATTTGGCCTCCCATTCACACCTCGTTTACACTCCCATTCACACCTGTTGGTGGCGGCGCCCCCCTGGAGGCTGGCACATGAGGCATCCGCCTGCATTGCCTGATGCAAAGACCGGCCCTGATCCAATCCCTCCCACTAGTAGGTTTTATAGTTTGCCACGTAGGATGGTGTCATAAATGACGCATATTGGGGTATAAATCCCCTGTGTAATCAAGTTTGTGTGTGAGTGTGCAAGCATCATTCCAATTTCTGCCAGATGACCCTGGTTTATTAAATTGAGAATATAGTAGCACTTTGCCATATTCCTTCAGTCTGTCAGGTTATTTGGTCTGAGACCTTTATTGGTAATTCCATCTGGTGTCCGGTCAAAGGATTGAAAAAAAAAGATCGAATGCCATTTTTTTTTAAACCAAAAGGACAGGGAAAAAATGTTTAGAATGCTTTTATATGTATTTATTATATATTTTTTAGTTTAGTGTGCAAAAAAAGTTTTTTTACAAAGGAAAACAGGGGGTTTGGGGGGAAATCCTCCCATAAAATAAAAAAAAAGCATTCAAAACTTTTTTTGGGCACTTTTGGTGTCGAAAAAACGGCATTCAATCCTTTGTTTTAGATACTTTCACCTATAACCATTCCATCTAGCACAAGAGACGCTATAAGGTGCTAGTGCACCATAGTAATGTGAAGAGGAGTGTAGTACTCTGGAGAGGGGTGTAGTATTTTGAAGAGGGGTGTAATAGTGTGCAGAGGGGTTCAGTGGTGGTGTGGGGAGTGGAGCAGTAGTGGTGTGGAGAAGGGTGCAACCGTGGTGTGGAGTGGGGTACAGCAGTGGTGAGGAGAGCAAGATTGGAGGGTGGAGGTAGGTAGAAATGAGAGGGACATTGGAAGGAATAAAGTGTGAGGAGGAGATGGTGGGTGTAATAGTGGGGAGGAGAGTAGGAGGAAGAAAGAGAGAGTGATAGAGAGAAAGGGTGTGAAACACCAGGGCATGGAAGGAAAGGACCAAGTGGCACCTGAGTGTCTGAATGCACAAATTGGGACGTTATACCACTTTGGAGAACTTGGATTGGAGACCATCTAAATTGTTATTAGAAGGAGTTAGAGAGCAAAGTAATTTGCCTTTATTCCAACCCTGTCAAATTATCAGCATTAGATATCAGGGGATACCAATTTTAGTGACAGACATGGAGTTGACGGATACCTCGGTTAGGGAGGGAATGGCATGCTCTAGTTGTGAAAGAGAGATAGCCAAAAAGAGAGACGGCCTTTAGTTAGGCCCTTTACTAATCTACAAATAAAAACCCTTCAATGGTCTTCAAGTCTTGGACCTGGTCCACCGGCAGCACTGCTTGGTCGTGGCTGGCATTGTTGGCGGCTGCATCGACGGCGGCTGTTGCTCTTGCTGAGCTCTCGCTTGATTAGGGAGGGTGTGCAGGGAGTTACCAGTGTCCGCTGGGAAGCTTCTCTTGCTGCTTGCAGAGTTTGGCTGCTGTTTCCTGGGCTCCTCCTGGCGGACGGGTGCTGGCTGCTCAGACCATCAGCATTGGTCTGTTGTTATTAGTTGTGGCTGGCTCGGCTCCTCAGGGTGGCTGGTTGCTAGTCGCTGGAGGCATATGCGCGGACCGGGGAAAGGTGGGTGGCTAATGGGGTCTCCCCCTTTTGGTGCTGAAGCTGTCCCTTGAGCATGGGCGTAGGAACCATCGGGGGACGAGGGGGACATATTCCCTCCACATTTCTGAGTGGGGGGATACATTAGGATGTGACCCCCCACATATCAGTGCTGTGTATTTCAGGTAGATTGCCAGCATGGGTAAGTGATGGCGGTTTTCATTTTTAAGTACATCCTAGAGCCACAGCTTAAGTCACCATGTCGTTCCCAGCCTTTAAAAAACAGGCTGTCCATCTGCTGCCCTGACAGTTGCATCCTACTGTCTGTGTTGAGGGTAAAGGAGTGGGTGTTAGACAAGGGCCTTCTTTGCAGTAACTGAAAGATTGTAGGTTGGCTGAAAACCATTAAGTTTAGACTGTGGTGTTCACATAAGATGGCTCAGCTGGTTGAGAGCTCGCTGCTGCAATCAGAATGTGATTTGCAGGTCTGAATCCCGGCAAGGGCAACTCAGCCTATAATTCTTCCGAGGTTGACAATAAGTGTGTACCATCTAAGGTTGGGTGATAATTATATGTAAATATGTTCTCTGTACAGCGCTTCCGCGAAAGTGCTATATAAGTAAATCATATAACAATATACATTGTTCTTTCACAATTTAAATTGATTTTCTGGATGTCCAAAAAACGTTTATACATTTTTTAACTTAGCCCAAACAGAAAACAGTACCTCTTGTAACTGTCCATTTTTCTGCTAGCATGAAATATTTCATGTATGCAGTCTGTCTATTAATGGGATTAGCCCATTTCTTTCAATAGAAACGACACTTTGCCATATTGTATGTTCACTTCTATATTGTTTCCATTTTACTTTGTTACATACAGTTCTGTGTGCAGAATGAATAATAATGTATTATCTGATGAAGAAAAGATACATCTCAGCTTTCTTCTGTGTCTTTTTAAGGAAAAATAAGTGTTGAAATGTCTGACCTCAAAAGACTTTGGGCCAGATTTTCATAAAATGGCACAAGTAAAAAGTGCAGAGGAGGTTCCTTGTTCCATTAAGCCAATTTTAGAAACTTAGATGGCTTGGATATTTCATGAGGACTGTGCAGAGGCTCAAAATGCTTTGGACAGCCCGCTTACATACATAAGTCACAGGTGCATTCCTGACTCTAATGTATAAATCGGTCCTTTAGTACCCAGGTAGAGGAGTGTATTTCACAGTCATAGGTGCATTAATTTATTTTGTTTTCTTTATTTTATTTGTTAAAGTGCGGACCTAGCCTGAGAGCAGCAGAGAGCTCTACAGCATGTTTTTTGCGCATCGGTATGTGCGTCCATTCGGATTTGTCCTTGGCCAGGTGTTGTTGAAAAAGCCACATTTTTAGAGATTTCCACAAATTCAAGAATTATGCAGGCATTCCGAATCACTTCTGGGATTGGGTTCCACAGGCTGATTGTGTGACAAGAGAATAATGGTTTGTGGGTCAACTCTTTGAGGATGAATTATGATTCAAGCCGGTTGGTCGATTTGCTGCACGAGAAGCGTGTGCCACCAAATACGTGGCGCTAAGCTGCTACGTATGTGTAACGCTCACCTGATATCCACGGGGACGCCACTCAGCCTGTCCGGACCTCCGACCACTTCAAACCTTTCCCTGAACTTTGCTCAACCAAGTACTGGGCCTGAAACACAGGATTACCAGAGGTCAATTCTCTATTGGTCTTGCTTGTCTGACCCCCCCTTCTTCCGTGGGTCCCAACCTTCCCCCGGTTCGCTCCTCACCTTGTTGTTTGATGTGGGGCGCTCTCCGTCCTGTCTTCGGTGCAGGGGTGCGTTGGGTGATGCAGGTTGGAGGGTGCCTAGTTGCTTCACTGGCACGAGCTCGGCGGACGGGGCTTACTGCGACTTCAGCCCGGCCGGTAAATGGAATGAGCCTTACGAAAGTTCTGATGGCTCTAGTTCTTTTAATACTGTGTCTTTCTTTCCTTAGGTGGTGAAGGTCTTGAGGATGGCGACACGCTGCTGAGGTGAGTAGGAGTGCGGAGCGCAATGCTTATTGGCTTCCTTCGCACTAACCAATGTTCGCCTTTTCCGTGTCCTTTTAGGTGTCGCAGTAAGCGAGCTGAGGAGATGAGCGGCGGTGAGTAAGCGCGATGTGCAGCACCTCTTAAATGTTTTTGCGCAAACCTGATGTATCTTTTCCACTTTTTCAGATCGGCGGGATGCTCCGGAACAGAAGTTTTCCGATCTACGGGAGTTCAGGCAAGGATCAAACTCTCTTTGCAATTTCGAGAGAATTAAGTATTGCTGAATGCTTACTAATGTCTTTTCTTCTATTCTTCTCCCCTTTTCATAGGGCGTGGCATGCCGAGATGGAGATGACTCTGCCATAGGAATCCACAAGACTGGAAAGAGCTAGACAGAAGTTGGATGCTCTTCAAGGTGAGTATTGGTAATGATGTTCTTGTTCTTGTAGGTGCGCTGGCGCTGAAGAATGAAGTGGGCCTCTTTAGGGGATCCGAGCACGGTGAGTGTCACGCTGCAGGTGCAGAGAAACGCAAAGCATGTTTCTCAGGCCGGGCGTGGTTTAAATAGTCTGTAGGTATCCCAGGTATCACTGGGCTGAGCCACACCCGAAAGGCTAGACTGCTCATCCAGTTCAAGGAACTGAATTACATGGGGGAATCCATTAGCCCATAATACATTGCAAGTCCAATGCTAAGTGGATCTCAGGACTGTGTGTGAGATTGGTGCCAAAGGCACCAAGTCTGAGTCCAAGTAAGTCTCTGGGGAGATGGAGAGGCCCTTAGGGGCCAACTAGGTGATTGTGACTTGGCTCCAGCCTGATATGCCGGGGGACTGGGGGCAGGAATCGTGACAGCACGCTGGTGTGCTACTCGTGACTGCTTTGTAGATGATACATGCAGTCTGCAACAGTATCCTAGCCTGGCGGGGAAGCCAATGTAGTTTGTGCAGGATTTAGTCAAATTTCCATGCACCCATAATAAGATGTGTTGCAGCATGGCACACTTATTTTAGAGGAGCCAAGTGAGCAACTCGGAGCCCTGTTATAAGGTAATTTCCCCCATCCATGTGCAAAACCACAAGGTTGCCTGCACTATGCTCCGGATGTCCTGAAGTGAGATGAAGGGTTGAATTTTGCAAAGGGTGGAGATTTGGAGCCAGGTCGTTTGGGCCTTATTGGCTATGGATTGTATTGTATTATATTTGTCATTTGTATAGCACAACATTTACCATTATTATAGTGTAAATGTGCTGTTAGTGGGAACACCCTTGGAGGACCGAAGTCCAGAGTGTTGGTGGTCTTGGTGCATAAGTATGGTGCATGTGTGCATTTGGCCGAAAAGGCTTAGCAGGGCCACTCAGGCTCTGAAAGAAAAGCAATGCTTGCCGTCGGGCATGTGGATGGGTGCTGGGAAGAATAGGGGTGTTGTCAGTGCTAGTGACTCGCTATGTTTCCAGCATGCCCAAATGTATCATAGGACTGCACCGCATTCTGCTGTCAAGTGGTGTTGAGGCGTAGTCGGGTGTAGGTAGGTGGAAAATGTATGTGAACAGCACAACCAGAGTTTTGTAATAGTCCCTGCTCTATACTGATGTGTGTGGTTAGATGTACCTGTGGACAGTGGAGTGGTGTATTATACATACCATTGCCACCAATTGGAGGCGCTTTGATATTAGGCCACCTGCTGTGGTATTTGTCTACTTCTGTTGGTTCTCGCGGCAGTGACAGAAATGGTTTGCCATAACAACAGTCTATGTTCCAACTAATCCACACATTCTTCTATGTGGGTTAGTGGTATATTAGCACAATCCAGCCCCTTATCTCCCCTATATAACAGTCCAGCTTTCAGGAAGAAAAATGGTCCCCCCTTTTTCCTACCCTCTTTTTCGGTAAAGATCTGAAGGAAAGGTTCAGCAGTCTGCTGTCAATCAGAGAGGCTAAGGATTTTGCTGAATCTGAGAGTTGCGGATCAACTCCTTGTAGGTGCAAATCATTGAGCTATTGTTGGACAACTTGTTGTTTAGAGGTAGGACCACAAGGGATGAATTGAGTCTTGGGTGGGTTAATATTAAAGTAGGTAGTCAGCATCCAGAACTGAATCAATTGGTAATTGCTGAGACAATTGATGCCCTGTGGTCTTTAGATTCTCATGTACAACTGAGATCATCCACATAAAGGTGGATGGCTATATTGGGTTGTTTGAGGAGTGTGCCCCAAGGATCCATGTAAAGGTTCAAAAGGATCAGTGGGAGGATGGAGCCTTGGGGCACTGTGCAGGAGAGTAGGTGTAGGTTAGAAGACAATATTTAAATCTGGATGGCCGAGTGTCTGCTCAAGATGTTGGAGGTAAACTAATTCAGGGCTGTGACAAAGAATCTCATCCTATTGACAAGAAGGGAGAGGAGGCATAACACACCCTTATCCATTATTTGGAGGGCATCATCTTCCACCTGGATGGTGGCTGTCTCGATGCTACTCATGGGGGGTGGGGGAGGCCCTGACTGATAGTCATTTAGATGTGTCATTTTTTTATTCCGGCGGGTAGTTGTGTAGCGACTACTTTTTCCAAAAATGTTGCCAGTAAACTGCAGGCTTGTAATGGGCCGCTAGTTGGTCAGGTCATCTGAGTCTAGGGTCTTTTTTTTCAAAAGAGATTGAATGAAACCAGTGTTCAGGGTGTCCAGGACACATTGATGATGCAGAGGAGTGTGTTGGGTCCATCTATTGTTTAATGATGTAGGCAGGGATGATATAATCAAGTAGATTTGAGGGTCACAATAGTTTTTCAGATGTCTGGGCGAGAGAGCACAGACACATTGTTCCAAAGGGGCAGTGTGTGTGCTTGGATGCAGGGGCCTAATGATGTGTGAGGTTGGGTCAATTTTCTGTCAGATTATGTCTATTTGTTCGAAAACAATAGTTAATTCTGTCTCATTATTCCTGAGTTGGAGATCAATGGTTGGAGAGCACTCCAGGGTTAAGATTTTTCTGCCACCATTTCTCTAGGGTTCTGATTGAGCATTTGTAGGAGGTGATCACTGGGGTGTATCAAAGGGTGGATGGTTCAGACTTAGCACAGCTGGTTTTTAGGGGGGCATGTGTGTCCATTAGTTTCATAGCAAAGTTTGTGACTATTTCTAGGAGGACCAAGGTATTCCTTGTGGTGGGGAAGTCTGCAAATGTTTCTTCTAGCTCATTGTCCAGTAAGGTTTTGAATGAGAGTGAGTGGGGGTTTAGTTAGATCTTTGTGGGCTGTTGTCCAGCCAGCTTTCGATACAGGGATGGCGCTGTGATCAGTGCAGTTGAGTGGCATAGGGTCTGAGCAGGTGACAAGGGCATATGATGTAAATACTAAGTCCAGGGTGTTGCCTTTGTTGTGTATGGGGATGAGGCCAATTTGCTGAAGACCTGGACTGGGAGAGAGACAACAGTGAGCTGCCTGCGCGGCAAAACAGCAGAACGTACAAGCAGTGCCAAACAGCACAGAACTAGGGACAGTAGGCCAGCCTTCCTGACAATGCAAAGCAGGCTCCTCAATAGTCCAGTGACTTCCATGCCCCATTCGCATTGGATAATAAGAGTGCCCTTACTTGCCAGCAGGACATGGATCAGTCCCTCCCTTGCAAACCGGCATGACCAAAGTCCATAAAGCCACTGATAATAACTGGGAAATTAACTTTCTTTTCAGGGAACCAGAATTTCATAATCACGACAGACATATAGACAAAAAAGGGGTGGTGTGTAAGAACCCTTATATATGTTTGTTCATCTCTAGCAACTCCCTTGGCGAAGGGAAAGCTAGCGGTTGGCTGGGGAACTAGGTGAGGAAGAGCCAATGGAAAGGGGAGGTGGTGAGTAAAAAGGGGCTACAGGAAACTGAAAATGTGTGTCATATGGGTGAGGTCAAGGGTGGAGAAGGAGGACCAAGGGACCAATTGGAGGAAGGACAGTCTAGAAGAATGCAGGAGAATTGCTGATGGACTGGACATGGTGAGGCATTGGTTGGTGAGAGAAGGTTTGGGTATGCGTCCAAGATGTATGAGTCATGGGGAAAGTGGAGGTGATTGGGGAAATGAAGGGAGAGTGTATGAGATAAAAGGAGTAGGTGTGAAGTAGTAGGGTGGAAAGGGTGTATTAGTAGTAGTGTAAAGGAGCAGTTTGACACATTTTCCTTAACTCCCACCCCCTCACCACCGTCATACTGGAAACGCAGAAGAAGGGCCCTTTGTGAGATTCCATTTGTTATGCCTTCTCCTCTTTGATTGTATGAGAGATGATATGCACTCAGACAGCCGTACCGAATGTACCCTCGGACTGAAAGTGTGGAAGAAAGCCGTATGGCAGGATGTGAGCATGCACCATTGGACATCATGGAATGCTGAGTGAAATCTGACGTGGGCAGAGTGATGTCAAAGAATATATACAAAGTCATGCTGATACGATATGAAAATGCAGAAGAGTGATGATGTAACTGTGATGATGTAACTGAAGTGACAAGAGAAACATTTGAAAAGATAAAGTAATCAAGAATGCAAAAGAAGATACAGTAACAAGTTGACCAATAAGTGTAAATATGCAGTAACCCAAGGTAGAAAAGATACCTAGAAGCTAGCTATAGAGGAATAGATAGCGTGGCAAGGATGGCCATTATTGGAAAATGGACGCTGGCTCGTGCAAAGATTCATCTGAACTACCTCAGAAAGAGACCAGGGTTAGAGAGTCAGGAGACGCTGGGAGAACAGCTTTGTGTGCAAAACAAAGAGGAGTCAATGTTGGCTTGGGAGCAAGGAGGCTATTTTTAAGGAGTGGCTGCAAAGCACACAGGGAGGCAGACGGATGAGTCATGGACATGAGACATATTTCTCTAAGAAGAAGAAAACTTTTTCAAGAGCCAGGTATTGGACAATTGAAAGTGTATAAAGTCTATGCAAGGTAGTGTGAGCAAGTCTCTAGAAGCCAAGAGGAGCAATGACAACCAGGATAATTAAATTAAATAGAAGTAAATAAGAGGCTGAAATGGACAAATATGTGGTCTCTTCACGTATAACCCAGAAGTTGAAAACAAGGGCTATTCATTAAGCCTCAAATGAAGATAGTTATGTGCTGTCACTCCTTTGAATGTCTGAGAACAGAGAACAGGCTAGAAGGTCAACTACAGAGGGGAAACTTTGGCTGATGGCGGGACTGATGAGAGATGATAGACTAATTGGAAAAGTAGGGAGCAATCTGACGTGATTCAAGCACCTGAGTTTTGGTTACTTTACGTACTGCTAGTCGAGTCGAAAGTCCATGGTTGGGTAGGAATGCCAACCAATCAGTGGGTCTATGAGGCAACTTGCTATACAATGTTGCATAGACCATTCCACTGCCATTTTGTTTGCTATAATCAGTATTATATGTATGTAGAGATAGTTCAAGGTTTGTTTTACAGATAAGAGACAGCCAATGAAGTACTAACCCGTACAGCTTCTACAAGTAGATATGTTCCCCTAATCCAATCCAAGGCCGGTTTTAAACCAGATTACACCCCAGGCAGGAAGCATAGTTGGCGCCTGTGCCACCAACAAAAAATGACAACAACATAAATTGGCTGCAGATCAGCACAGACCCTCTCACTATAGTATTTTGGGGGCGTAATTCAGGGTGGGCTATGGTTAGAAATCATAAACTAATTACACCTGCATAATCTTCCATGCAGAATATTCCTACCATACGATGCACTATTTACTAACATACATATGTTAATCATTCTCTTAAACACTGGTTATAAAAAGAGGCATGTTAGTATGACTTCAATTCTACAGTTCACTATACAAATATGGCTTCTGCACCAACTACACGTAAGGAAAGTAAGATGTAGAGATGTAAAAGGTGTGGGTAAATCGTATTGCTTGGCAATACTCTGATATAAGCATCCTCGCAGGTGTATGGTGGGGGCAATGCCCACATTCCCTTACAATGCACAGTCATCTACAAAAGGAATGCCACTGAGTTCTCGGTTGACACTGCGAGCCTACTTAGCGGACTTCTGGAAAGAGGTTCTATACCAGCGACTATGCCAGCATTTTCAAACACGACAAAGGAGGATTTCTGGGCTATAAATGAAGTTGTATTAATGCATACATACACAACAGCTTCCAAATACTGCATCACTAACTTGTCGCCCAAAGATTGGTTTCAGTCTGATATGCCTCACGCTGCATTTAATGGTCGTCTTCCTATCCTGCTGTCCAGTCAGACCCTTGCTTCCATTTCCAAACTCCCTGCCACTACTTTATGTCCAAATGAATAGCTGCCATGTCAGCCACTTAGAGCCATTCCTGGCTTTTCTCATTGAATGATTGGATTTGTAGTTTCATGTTTCCCCTGCTAAGTATGGGCCTACAAATTCCAGCATGCAAAGTCAAAAGCAAGTGACCACTTGACAGCTATGCAAGTGTTCATCAAAAACTCATGCTCCCGGCACTTTTTGCGACTGCTCTTCACACTCTGCTATTCAGAGCCATGTGCTTTTAAATGCTCCTGTAGCAGATGTGTTACCACGTATGGGTTTTTAGGTAAACTAAAGCATGTCTGTGCCCTATATTTTTAAGAAGACTGTCCCTTATTTCTCAGAATACCTCATGGTGCCCACAGTAGTGAGACTTTCACCAAATGGTTATTTTCTTAAGTCCTATCAGTTTAAATTCTGGTTCTTAGGGTTTTCAATACCCGTTATACATGCATGATAGGACATATTCTATAAGGCACAGAGATCTCAGTTAAGTGCCACGAGACGAGTGACTAGGCATTGTTAACCTGATGGGAGCCAGTTCTGCTCCCCAGACACACGTGTAGTCTGGTGCTCCATCCCGAGTTGCCCCACTGCATTTTACTCCTATGCCACAGGCATCCCTGGGTGTCTGAAGGTTCAGCATAGGCACCTGAGTTTCAAAGTGTGTGTAGCACACGTTTGTCTGAGTGTAAGTGTGTGTGTGTGTGTGTGTGTGTGTGTGTGGGGGCAATGCCGGTCTTTGCATCAGGCCATGTATCTTTGAAATGTCAGAATTAAGTTGCAGGATTAAAAGCACTTCTTTTAATCCTGCAAGTTCATTTGGCCTCCCATTCACACCTCGTTTACACTCCCATTCACACCTGTTGGTGGCGGCGCCCCCCTGGAGGCTGGCACATGAGGCATCCGCCTGCATTGCCTGATGCAAAGACCGGCCCTGATCCAATCCCTCCCACTAGTAGGTTTTATAGTTTGCCACGTAGGATGGTGTCATAAATGACGCATATTGGGGTATAAATCCCCTGTGTAATCAAGTTTGTGTGTGAGTGTGCAAGCATCATTCCAATTTCTGCCAGATGACCCTGGTTTATTAAATTGAGAATATAGTAGCACTTTGCCATATTCCTTCAGTCTGTCAGGTTATTTGGTCTGAGACCTTTATTGGTAATTCCATCTGGTGTCCGGTCAAAGGATTGAAAAAAAAAGATCGAATGCCATTTTTTTTTAAACCAAAAGGACAGGGAAAAAATGTTTAGAATGCTTTTATATGTATTTATTATATATTTTTTAGTTTAGTGTGCAAAAAAAGTTTTTTTACAAAGGAAAACAGGGGGTTTGGGGGGAAATCCTCCCATAAAATAAAAAAAAAGCATTCAAAACTTTTTTTGGGCACTTTTGGTGTCGAAAAAACGGCATTCAATCCTTTGTTTTAGATACTTTCACCTATAACCATTCCATCTAGCACAAGAGACGCTATAAGGTGCTAGTGCACCATAGTAATGTGAAGAGGAGTGTAGTACTCTGGAGAGGGGTGTAGTATTTTGAAGAGGGGTGTAATAGTGTGCAGAGGGGTTCAGTAGTGGTGTGGGGAGTGGAGCAGTAGTGGTGTGGAGAAGGGTGCAACCGTGGTGTGGAGTGGGGTACAGCAGTGGTGAGGAGAGCAAGATTGGAGGGTGGAGGTAGGTAGAAATGAGAGGGACATTGGAAGGAATAAAGTGTGAGGAGGAGATGGTGGGTGGAATAGTGGGGAGGAGAGTAGGAGGAAGAAAGAGAGAGTGATAGAGAGAAAGGGTGTGAAACACCAGGGCATGGAAGGAAAGGACCAAGTGGCACCTGAGTGTCTGAATGCACAAATTGGGACGTTATACCACTTTGGAGAACTTGGATTGGAGACCATCTAAATTGTTATTAGAAGGAGTTAGAGAGCAAAGTAATTTGCCTTTATTCCAACCCTGTCAAATTATCAGCATTAGATATCAGGGGATACCAATTTTAGTGACAGACATGGAGTTGACGGATACCTCGGTTAGGGAGGGAATGGCATGCTCTAGTTGTGAAAGAGAGATAGCCAAAAAGAGAGACGGCCTTTAGTTAGGCCCTTTACTAATCTACAAATAAAAACCCTTCAATGGTCTTCAAGTCTTGGACCTGGTCCACCGGCAGCACTGCTTGGTCGTGGCTGGCATTGTTGGCGGCTGCATCGACGGCGGCTGTTGCTCTTGCTGAGCTCTCGCTTGATTAGGGAGGGTGTGCAGGGAGTTACCAGTGTCCGCTGGGAAGCTTCTCTTGCTGCTTGCAGAGTTTGGCTGCTGTTTCCTGGGCTCCTCCTGGCGGACGGGTGCTGGCTGCTCAGACCATCAGCATTGGTCTGTTGTTATTAGTTGTGGCTGGCTCGGCTCCTCAGGGTGGCTGGTTGCTAGTCGCTGGAGGCATATGCGCGGACCGGGGAAAGGTGGGTGGCTAATGGGGTCTCCCCCTTTTGGTGCTGAAGCTGTCCCTTGAGCATGGGCGTAGGAACCATCGGGGGACGAGGGGGACATATTCCCTCCACATTTCTGAGTGGGGGGATACATTAGGATGTGACCCCCCACATATCAGAGCTGTGTATTTCAGGTAGATTGCCAGCATGGGTAAGTGATGGCGGTTTTCATTTTTAAGTACATCCTAGAGCCACAGCTTAAGTCACCATGTCGTTCCCAGCCTTTAAAAAACAGGCTGTCCATCTGCTGCCCTGACAGTTGCATCCTACTGTCTGTGTTGAGGGTAAAGGAGTGGGTGTTAGACAAGGGCCTTCTTTGCAGTAACTGAAAGATTGTAGGTTGGCTGAAAACCATTAAGTTTAGACTGTGGTGTTCACATAAGATGGCTCAGCTGGTTGAGAGCTCGCTGCTGCAATCAGAATGTGATTTGCAGGTCTGAATCCCGGCAAGGGCAACTCAGCCTATAATTCTTCCGAGGTTGACAATAAGTGTGTACCATCTAAGGTTGGGTGATAATTATATGTAAATATGTTCTCTGTACAGCGCTTCCGCGAAAGTGCTATATAAGTAAATCATATAACAATATACATTGTTCTTTCACAATTTAAATTGATTTTCTGGATGTCCAAAAAACGTTTATACATTTTTTAACTTAGCCCAAACAGAAAACAGTACCTCTTGTAACTGTCCATTTTTCTGCTAGCATGAAATATTTCATGTATGCAGTCTGTCTATTAATGGGATTAGCCCATTTCTTTCAATAGAAACGACACTTTGCCATATTGTATGTTCACTTCTATATTGTTTCCATTTTACTTTGTTACATACAGTTCTGTGTGCAGAATGAATAATAATGTATTATCTGATGAAGAAAAGATACATCTCAGCTTTCTTCTGTGTCTTTTTAAGGAAAAATAAGTGTTGAAATGTCTGACCTCAAAAGACTTTGGGCCAGATTTTCATAAAATGGCACAAGTAAAAAGTGCAGAGGAGGTTCCTTGTTCCATTAAGCCAATTTTAGAAACTTAGATGGCTTGGATATTTCATGAGGACTGTGCAGAGGCTCAAAATGCTTTGGACAGCCCGCTTACATGCATAAGTCACAGGTGCATTCCTGACTCTAATGTATAAATCGGTCCTTTAGTACCCAGGTAGAGGAGTGTATTTCACAGTCATAGGTGCATTAATTTATTTTGTTTTCTTTATTTTATTTGTTAAAGTGCGGACCTAGCCTGAGAGCAGCAGAGAGCTCTACAGCATGTTTTTTGTGCATCGGTATGTGCGTCCATTCGGATTTGTCCTTGGCCAGGTGTTGTTGAAAAAGCCACATTTTTAGAGATTTCCACAAATTCAAGAATTATGCAGGCATTCCGAATCACTTCTGGGATTGGGTTCCACAGGCTGATTGTGTGACAAGAGAATAATGGTTTGTGGGTCAACTCTTTGAGGATGAATTATGATTCAAGCCGGTTGGTCGATTTGCTGCACGAGAAGCGTGTGCCACCAAATACGTGGCGCTAAGCTGCTACGTATGTGTAACGCTCACCTGATATCCACGGGGACGCCACTCAGCCTGTCCGGACCTCCGACCACTTCAAACCTTTCCCTGAACTTTGCTCAACCAAGTACTGGGCCTGAAACACAGGATTACCAGAGGTCAATTCTCTATTGGTCTTGCTTGTCTGACCCCCCCTTCTTCCGTGGGTCCCAACCTTCCCCCGGTTCGCTCCTCACCTTGTTGTTTGATGTGGGGCGCTCTCCGTCCTGTCTTCGGTGCAGGGGTGCGTTGGGTGATGCAGGTTGGAGGGTGCCTAGTTGCTTCACTGGCACGAGCTCGGCGGACGGGGCTTACTGCGACTTCAGCCCGGCCGGTAAATGGAATGAGCCTTACGAAAGTTCTGATGGCTCTAGTTCTTTTAATACTGTGTCTTTCTTTCCTTAGGTGGTGAAGGTCTTGAGGATGGCGACACGCTGCTGAGGTGAGTAGGAGTGCGGAGCGCAATGCTTATTGGCTTCCTTCGCACTAACCAATGTTCGCCTTTTCCGTGTCCTTTTAGGTGTCGCAGTAAGCGAGCTGAGGAGATGAGCGGCGGTGAGTAAGCGCGATGTGCAGCACCTCTTAAATGTTTTTGCGCAAACCTGATGTATCTTTTCCACTTTTTCAGATCGGCGGGATGCTCCGGAACAGAAGTTTTCCGATCTACGGGAGTTGAGGCAAGGATCAAACTCTCTTTGCAATTTCGAGAGAATTAAGTATTGCTGAATGCTTACTAATGTCTTTTCTTCTATTCTTCTCCCCTTTTCATAGGGCGTGGCATGCCGAGATGGAGATGACTCTGCCATAGGAATCCACAAGACTGGAAAGAGCTAGACAGAAGTTGGATGCTCTTCAAGGTGAGTATTGGTAATGATGTTCTTGTTCTTGTAGGTGCGCTGGCGCTGAAGAATGAAGTGGGCCTCTTTAGGGGATCCGAGCACGGTGAGTGTCACGCTGCAGGTGCAGAGAAATGCAAAGCATGTTTCTCAGGCCGGGCGTGGTTTAAATAGTCTGTAGGTATCCCAGGTATCACTGGGCTGAGCCACACCCGAAAGGCTAGACTGCTCATCCAGTTCAAGGAACTGAATTACATGGGGGAATCCATTAGCCCATAATACATTGCAAGTCCAATGCTAAGTGGATCTCAGGACTGTGTGTAAGATTGGTTCCAAAGGCACCAAGTCTGAGTCCAAGTAAGTCTCTGGGGAGATGGAGAGGCCCTTAGGGGCCAACTAGGTGATTGTGACTTGGCTCCAGCCTGATATGCCGGGGGACTGGGGGCAGGAATCGTGACAGCACGCTGGTGTGCTACTCGTGACTGCTTTGTAGCTGATACATGCAGTCTGCAACAGTATCCTAGCCTGGCGGGGAAGCCAATGTAGTTTGTGCAGGATTTAGTCAAATTTCCATGCACCCATAATAAGATGTGTTGCAGCATGGCACACTTATTTTAGAGGAGCCAAGTTAGCAACTCGGAGCCCTGTTATAAGGTAATTTCCCCCATCCATGTGCAAAACCACAAGGTTGCCTGCACTATGTTCCGGATGTCCTGAAGTGAGATGAAGGGTTGAATTTTGCAAAGGGTGGAGATTTGGAGCCAGGTCGTTTGGGCCTTATTGGCTATGGATTGTATTGTATTATATTTGTCATTTGTATAGCACAACATTTACCATTATTATAGTGTAAATGTGCTGTTAGTGGGAACACCCTTGGAGGACCGAAGTCCAGAGTGTTGGTGGTCTTGGTGCATAAGTATGGTGCATGTATGCATTTGGCCGAAAAGGCTTAGCAGGGCCACTCAGGCTCTGAAAGAAAAGCAATGCTTGCCGTCGGGCATGTGGATGGGTGCTGGGAAGAATAGGGGTGTTGTCAGTGCTAGTGACTCGCTATGTTTCCAGCATGCCCAAATGTATCATAGGACTGCACCGCATTCTGCTGTCAAGTGGTGTTGAGGCGTAGTCGGGTGTAGGTAGGTGGAAAATGTATGTGAACAGCACAACCAGAGTTTTGTAATAGTCCCTGCTCTATACTGATGTGTGTGGTTAGATGTACCTGTGGACAGTGGAGTGGTGTATTATACATACCATTGCCACCAATTGGAGGCGCTTTGATATTAGGCCACCTGCTGTGGTATTTGGCTACTTCTGTTGGTTCTCGCGGCAGTGACAGAAATGGTTTGCCATAACAACATTCTATGTTCCAACTAATCCACACATTCTTCTATGTGGGTTAGTGGTATATTAGCACAATCCAGCCCCTTATCTCCCCTATATAACAGTCCAGCTTTCAGGAAGATAAATGGTCCCCCCTTTTTCCTACCCTCTTTTTCGGTAAAGATCTGAAGGAAAGGTTCAGCAGTCTGCTGTCAATCAGAGAGGCTAAGGAGTTTGCTGAATCTGAGAGTTGCGGATCAACTCCTTGTAGGTGCAAATCATTGAGCTATTGTTGGACAACTTGTTGTTTAGAGGTAGGACAACAAGGGATGAATTGAGTCTTGGGTGGGTTAATATTAAAGTAGGTAGTCAGCATCCAGAACTGAATCAATTGGTAATTGCTGAGACAATTGATGCCCTGTGGTCTTTAGATTCTCATGTACAACTGAGATCATCCACATAAAGGTGGATGGCTATATTGGGTTGTTTGAGGAGTGTGCCCCAAGGATCCATGTAAAGGTTCAAAAGGATCAGTGGGAGGATGGAGCCTTGGGGCACTGTGCAGGAGAGTAGGTGTAGGTTAGAAGACAATATTTAAATCTGGATGGCCGAGTGTCTGCTCAAGATGTTGGAGGTAAACTAATTCAGGGCTGTGACAAAGAATCTCATCCTGTTGACAAGAAGGGAGAGGAGGCATAACACACCCTTATCCATTATTTGGAGGGCATCATCTTCCACCTGGATGGTGGCTGTCTCGATGCTACTCATGGGGGGTGGGGGAGGCCCTGACTGATAGTCATTTAGATGTGTCATTTTTTTATTCCGGCGGGTAGTTGTGTAGCGACTACTTTTTCCAAAAATGTTGCCAGTAAACTGCAGGCTTGTAATGGGCCGCTAGTTGGTCAGGTCATCTGAGTCTAGGGTCTTTTTTTTCAAAAGAGATTGAATGAAACCAGTGTTCAGGGTGTCCAGGACACATTGATGATGCAGAGGAGTGTGTTGGGTCCATCTATTGTTTAATGATGTAGGCAGGGATGATATAATCAAGTAGATTTGAGGGTCACAATAGTTTTTCAGATGTCTGGGCGAGAGAGAGCAGACACATTGTTCCAAAGGGGCAGTGTGTGTGCTTGGATGCAGGGGCCTAATGATGTGTGAGGTTGGGTCAATGATCTGTCAGATTATGTCTATTTGTTCGAAAACAATAGTTAATTCTGTCTCATTATTCCTGAGTTGGAGATCAATGGTTGGAGAGCACTCCAGGGTTAAGATTTTTCTGCCACCATTTCTCTAGGGTTCTGATTGAGCATTTGTAGGAGGTGATCACTGGGGTGTATCAAAGGGTGGATGGTTCAGACTTAGCACAGCTGGTTTTTAGGGGGGCATGTGTGTCCATTAGTTTCATAGCAAAGTTTGTGACTATTTCTAGGAGGACCAAGGTATTCCTTGTGGTGGGGAAGTCTGCAAATGTTTCTTCTAGCTCATTGTCCAGTAAGGTTTTGAATGAGAGTGAGTGGGGGTTTAGTTAGATCTTTGTGGGCTGTTGTCCAGCCAGCTTTCGATACAGGGATGGCGCTGTGATCAGTGCAGTTGAGTGGCATAGGGTCTGAGCAGGTGACAAGGGCATATGATGTAAATACTAAGTCCAGGGTGTTGCCTTTGTTGTGTATGGGGATGAGGCCAATTTGCTGAAGACCTGGACTGGGAGAGAGACAACAGTGAGCTGCCTGCGCGGCAAAACAGCAGAACGTACAAGCAGTGCCAAACAGCACAGAACTAGGGACAGTAGGCCAGCCTTCCTGACAATGCAAAGCAGGCTCCTCAATAGTCCAGTGACTTCCATGCCCCATTCGCATTGGATAATAAGAGTGCCCTTACTTGCCAGCAGGACATGGATCAGTCCCTCCCTTGCAAACCGGCATGACCAAAGTCCATAAAGCCACTGATAATAACTGGGAAATTAACTTTCTTTTCAGGGAACCAGAATTTCATAATCACGACAGACATATAGACAAAAAAGGGGTGGTGTGTAAGAACCCTTATATATGTTTGTTCATCTCTAGCAACTCCCTTGGCGAAGGGAAAGCTAGCGGTTGGCTGGGGAACTAGGTGAGGAAGAGCCAATGGAAAGGGGAGGTGGTGAGTAAAAAGGGGCTACAGGAAACTGAAAATGTGTGTCATATGGGTGAGGTCAAGGGTGGAGAAGGAGGACCAACGGACCAATTGGAGGAAGGACAGTCTAGAAGAATGCAGGAGAATTGCTGATGGACTGGACATGGTGAGGCATTGGTTGGTGAGAGAAGGTTTGGGTATGCGTCCAAGATGTATGAGTCATGGGGAAAGTGGAGGTGATTGGGGAAATGAAGGGAGAGTGTATGAGATAAAAGGAGTAGGTGTGAAGTAGTAGGGTGGAAAGGGTGTATTAGTAGTAGTGTAAAGGAGCAGTTTGACACATTTTCCTTAACTCCCACCCCCTCACCACCGTCATACTGGAAACGCAGAAGAAGGGCCCTTTGTGAGATTCCATTTGTTATGCCTTCTCCTCTTTGATTGTATGAGAGATGATATGCACTCAGACAGCCGTACCGAATGTACCCTCGGACTGAAAGTGTGGAAGAAAGCCGTATGGCAGGATGTGAGCATGCACCATTGGACATCATGGAATGCTGAGTGAAATCTGACGTGGGCAGAGTGATGTCAAAGAATATATACAAAGTCATGCTGATATGATATGAAAATGCAGAAGAGTGATGATGTAACTGTGATGATGTAACTGAAGTGACAAGAGAAACATTTGAAAAGATAAAGTAATCAAGAATGCAAAAGAAGATACAGTAACAAGTTGACCAATAAGTGTAAATATGCAGTAACCCAAGGTAGAAAAGATACCTAGAAGCTAGCTATAGAGGAATAGATAGCGTGGCAAGGATGGCCATTATTGGAAAATGGACGCTGGCTCGTGCAAAGATTCATCTGAACTACCTCAGAAAGAGACCAGGGTTAGAGAGTCAGGAGACGCTGGGAGAACAGCTTTGTGTGCAAAACAAAGAGGAGTCAATGTTTGCTTGGGAGCAAGGAGGCTATTTTTAAGGAGTGGCTGCAAAGCACACAGGGAGGCAGACGGATGAGTCATGGACATGAGACATATTTCTCTAAGAAGAAGAAAACTTTTGCAAGAGCCAGGTATTGGACAATTGAAAGTGTATAAAGTCTATGCAAGGTAGTGTGAGCAAGTCTCTAGAAGACAAGAGGAGCAATGACAACCAGGATAATTAAATTAAATAGAAGTAAATAAGAGGCTGAAATGGACAAATATGTGGTCTCTTCACGTATAACCCAGAAGTTGAAAACAAGGGCTATTCATTAAGCCTCAAATGAAGATAGTTATGTGCTGTCACTCCTTTGAATGTCTGAGAACAGAGAACAGGCTAGAAGGTCAACTACAGAGGGGAAACTTTGGCTGATGGCGGGACTGATGAGAGATGATAGACTAATTGGAAAAGTAGGGAGCAATCTGACGTGATTCAAGCACCTGAGTTTTGGTTACTTCACGTACTGCTAGTCGAGTCGAAAGTCCATGGTTGGGTAGGAATGCCAACCAATCAGTGGGTCTATGAGGCAACTTGCTATACAATGTTGCATAGACCATTCCACTGCCATTTTGTTTGCTATAATCAGTATTATATGTATGTAGAGATAGTTCAAGGTTTGTTTTACAGATAAGAGACAGCCAATGAAGTACTAACCCGTACAGCTTCTACAAGTAGATATGTTCCCCTAATCCAATCCAAGGCCGGTTTTAAACCAGATTACACCCCAGGCAGGAAGCATAGTTGGCGCCTGTGCCACCAACAAAAAATGACAACAACATAAATTGGCTGCAGATCAGCACAGACCCTCTCACTATAGTATTTTGGGGGCGTAATTCAGGGTGGGCTATGGTTAGAAATCATAAACTAATTACACCTGCATAATCTTCCATGCAGAATATTCCTACCATACGATGCACTATTTACTAACATACATATGTTAATCATTCTCTTAAACACTGGTTATAAAAAGAGGCATGTTAGTATGACTTCAATTCTACAGTTCACTATACAAATATGGCTTCTGCACCAACTACACGTAAGGAAAGTAAGATGTAGAGATGTAAAAGGTGTGGGTAAATCGTATTGCTTGGCAATACTCTGATATAAGCATCCTCGCAGGTGTATGGTGGGGGCAATGCCCACATTCCCTTACAATGCACAGTCATCTACAAAAGGAATGCCACTGAGTTCTCGGTTGACACTGCGAGCCTACTTAGCGGACTTCTGGAAAGAGGTTCTATACCAGCGACTATGCCAGCATTTTCAAACACGACAAAGGAGGATTTCTGGGCTATAAATGAAGTTGTTTTAATGCATACATACACAACAGCTTCCAAATACTGCATCACTAACTTGTCGCCCAAAGATTGGTTTCAGTCTGATATGCCTCACGCTGCATTTAATGGTCGTCTTCCTATCCTGCTGTCCAGTCAGACCCTTGCTTCCATTTCCAAACTCCCTGCCACTACTTTATGTCCAAATGAATAGCTGCCATGTCAGCCACTTAGAGCCATTCCTGGCTTTTCTCGTTGAATGATTGGATTTGTAGTTTCATGTTTCCCCTGCTAAGTATGGGCCTACAAATTCCAGCATGCAAAGTCAAAAGCAAGTGACCACTTGACAGCTATGCAAGTGTTCATCAAAAACTCATGCTCCCGGCACTTTTTGCGACTGCTCTTCACACTCTGCTATTCAGAGCCATGTGCTTTTAAATGCTCCTGTAGCAGATGTGTTACCACGTATGGGTTTTTAGGTAAACTAAAGCATGTCTGTGCCCTATATTTTTAAGAAGACTGTCCCTTATTTCTCAGAATACCTCATGGTGCCCACAGTAGTGAGACTTTCACCAAATGGTTATTTTCTTAAGTCCTATCAGTTTAAATTCTGGTTCTTAGGGTTTTCAATACCCGTTATACATGCATGATAGGACATATTCTATAAGGCACAGAGATCTCAGTTAAGTGCCACGAGACGAGTGACTAGGCATTGTTAACCTGATGGGAGCCAGTTCTGCTCCCCAGACACACGTGTAGTCTGGTGCTCCATCCCGAGTTGCCCCACTGCATTTTACTCCTATGCCACAGGCATCCCTGGGTGTCTGAAGGTTCAGCATAGGCACCTGAGTTTCAAAGTGTGTGTAGCACACGTTTGTCTGAGTGTAAGTGTGTGTGTGTGTGTGTGTGTGTGTGTGTGTGTGGGGGCAATGCCGGTCTTTGCATCAGGCCATGTATCTTTGAAATGTCAGAATTAAGTTGCAGGATTAAAAGCACTTCTTTTAATCCTGCAAGTTCATTTGGCCTCCCATTCACACCTCGTTTACACTCCCATTCACACCTGTTGGTGGCGGCGCCCCCCTGGAGGCTGGCACATGAGGCATCCGCCTGCATTGCCTGATGCAAAGACCGGCCCTGATCCAATCCCTCCCACTAGTAGGTTTTATAGTTTGCCACGTAGGATGGTGTCATAAATGACGCATATTGGGGTATAAATCCCCTGTGTAATCAAGTTTGTGTGTGAGTGTGCAAGCATCATTCCAATTTCTGCCAGATGACCCTGGTTTATTAAATTGAGAATATAGTAGCACTTTGCCATATTCCTTCAGTCTGTCAGGTTATTTGGTCTGAGACCTTTATTGGTAATTCCATCTGGTGTCCGGTCAAAGGATTGAAAAAAAAAGATCGAATGCCATTTTTTTTTAAACCAAAAGGACAGGGAAAAAATGTTTAGAATGCTTTTATATGTATTTATTATATATTTTTTAGTTTAGTGTGCAAAAAAAGTTTTTTTACAAAGGAAAACAGGGGGTTTGGGGGGAAATCCTCCCATAAAATAAAAAAAAAGCATTCAAAACTTTTTTTGGGCACTTTTGGTGTCGAAAAAACGGCATTCAATCCTTTGTTTTAGATACTTTCACCTATAACCATTCCATCTAGCACAAGAGACGCTATAAGGTGCTAGTGCACCATAGTAATGTGAAGAGGAGTGTAGTACTCTGGAGAGGGGTGTAGTATTTTGAAGAGGGGTGTAATAGTGTGCAGAGGGGTTCAGTGGTGGTGTGGGGAGTGGAGCAGTAGTGGTGTGGAGAAGGGTGCAACCGTGGTGTGGAGTGGGGTACAGCAGTGGTGAGGAGAGCAAGATTGGAGGGTGGAGGTAGGTAGAAATGAGAGGGACATTGGAAGGAATAAAGTGTGAGGAGGAGATGGTGGGTGGAATAGTGGGGAGGAGAGTAGGAGGAAGAAAGAGAGAGTGATAGAGAGAAAGGGTGTGAAACACCAGGGCATGGAAGGAAAGGACCAAGTGGCACCTGAGTGTCTGAATGCACCAATTGGGACGTTATACCACTTTGGAGAACTTGGATTGGAGACCATCTAAATTGTTATTAGAAGGAGTTAGAGAGCAAAGTAATTTGCCTTTATTCCATCCCTGTCAAATTATCAGCATTAGATATCAGGGGATACCAATTTTAGTGACAGACATGGAGTTGACGGATACCTCGGTTAGGGAGGGAATGGCATGCTCTAGTTGTGAAAGAGAGATAGCCAAAAAGAGAGACGGCCTTTAGTTAGGCCCTTTACTAATCTACAAATATAAACCCTTGAATGGTCTTCAAGAGTTGGTGTGTTCTTGGGGCATTCTGTAACAGCTATCATATGAACAGTACCCACCCATAATTGCCTTTGGCAGAAAGCCTGGAGCATGGTATTTGTCCACGCCTCTTGCCACCCAAGCCACCGAGAGTGACCATTGGACAAGGCCACCAGCACAATCCTCTTGGCCCTACTCCCCTCCCGGCAATTGCCATGGCCACATGTCATCCAAAGCCACCTGGAGTAGCCACTGGACATGGCGAGTGGCATTGGCCATTGGCCATTTCATCTTCCCTGCACCAAACATTTCTATATTGGCCACTGGGATGGATTTCTGTTATGCCCCTGCCACCACTAAGTCATAGCCAGTGCCCACTTAACCACCCCCCCCAACAGAAGCTACCTGAAGTGTCCACGGCTTGTAGTCATGGACATTGGTCACTGTACCTGGGTCTTTGGCCATGCTTTAGGGCTCCATCAACCACCCAAAATGCATTTAAATATCAGATGTTGCAGTTGGTGAGCAACTTTTAAATTAGAGTGCAACTTTGTTTGCAAAACTGGCATAATTTTGCATTTGCAACATGCATGTTTATCGGCGCTTGAGGAATGCAATACTGCGACATACAGCTTTTTTATGGCTTGAGTGGATTGTTTCAGTAGTATTGTCCAGAGGCTACACCTTGTCCCCGCCCCAGAATTTCTGCTATGCCCCTGCCCTTGAGGGACTGTAGGACTGCAGACTGGAGGCCGGTGCCTTGAGTCTGATATGATCAGGCTGTACCTGTCTGCATGAGAGACTGTGGACTATTGTTTTATTTCAAGCCCCTGTCCTTATTTCAATGCCTGAATTCCCTGATTGTACCATTTTAATGTTCGCTTCCCCAAAGTAAATGTTTTGGTTGCGGGATGGCTGATTTGAGTCTCTTAGCAACTCATCATGTTGTTTGACTTTCAATTTGACCGTTTTTTTGGATCATCACATCATGTTTTCTTGCTGGTTTCTTGGTTTCTTTTTCCTGCTGTTAAAGGCCACCTTTAAAATTATTGTACCAATTCATTATTATTTGTAAATATATAAAAGAAAAGAAAATACAAATACAAGCATACAGATTTTGGCATAGTTTATTTAAAAAATCTTAATGCTCAAGGAGTGTCACCAAATTAGAAATGTGGGTACTAATGGAGCAATATTAGTAGGATTACTCAAATTCAGCATTTCCTCCTCGGCAGTAACTTTCTGTTGCAGAATACTACTAAGGCAGAAGAGGAGGCATGTTCTACTGTCAATCAAGTGATAATAGTAGGTTAAGAAGCCATTTTGGGTCTCATTCCGAGTCGGGTGGTCAGGTAAAAAAGTGCCGGTATTCATGGATACTGAAACTTTATGAGGCCCCCCAACTACGGGTTTGCCGGTGGGGCACCTGGGTTACCTCCAGCTAAAAGCTGGAGGCACGCCAGGCAACCTACCAGCAAAAAAAGCCTGTGTTACTATGGTACTCCATGAATGGGGATTTACACCGTCATTCTGACACTCGGACCGAGTACCGTAAACAGTAACAACATTTGCCAGAATCATGGCGTCTCTACCAGAATCATGGCGGCTATGTCGCCAGGATACCAGCAATCTTGGAATGAGACCATTTGTGTTTGCTAAAGTCCACTCCTGTTTCGTTGAGCATGCTGGATTTTAATAAGTTCACGATATAGTTAAGTATATAATGGTTGGGGATTGGGCAGTACTGCCACGCGAGCATGCAATATAAGTACGTGTGAAAAAAGACTTTAAAGTGTTAAAAGATGGTGACGCGACAGCAGAAATTAGGAAAGAGAAATTAGACAATAGAATGACAAAACTCAGAGAAAAAAACAATTGGGATGAGTGGGAGCGGAAATGGTTGTCATGTATGGTTGTGTGCTTCTTAAATGTGATAAGGTATTGGTCAGAATGAGTGTGGGACTCCAGCGTTTTATTGTGATGGCAATATCTAGAACCAACGAAGCATGGTACTGCTAGATGTAGTTAGATAGTGAGTGGTTGCATGAGGTAATAGCGCAGAGCATTTCATGCATCCTCTTTCGCCACTAGCGTAAGTATATTGGCACAAGAGCAAACACGAGTGCTCTTTTGCCAGAGCAATTAAAGGAGAACTGCATTCGTACAGACACTTAACCCTTTGCGCATGCGCAAACACCGTACCTCGCAAGGGTTTGAGGAACTAGTCACATATTAAACACTGATGAACGGTTAGTGAAAAACACACTTTTGCAAACTAGTAAAACATTGCACACTATACTTACGCAGATTGATGTGTGCCTATAAGGAAGCCTCGCACTCTCAATGCACTGTCCAGTGGCGACGTTCCATACAATCAACTCCCTGTCAAAAGACAACCATATATTAGCACATATGACTCCCCGCAGCCTACAGTCAATTGGTTGCAAGAGCCTCGTGACGCCACGTTTAGTCTTTTCTCTTGGAGGTGTGCCCAGGAGCGGGCTTTTTGTCACAGATTACTGGGCGTCACTGTACCATGGCATGACACGCGGTATCTGTTACTTTCTCTTTATGTAATTGCACCCTACTGGCTAGCTGCAAACCATACTTTAAATCCCAGCCTGGTTCTGCAACAAATTGTAGGTGTTCTGCCATTAATGTGTCACCACAGCCATCATTCCTTGCAACTGCGCCCTTCTGAAAATGGCTCATTTCACTCAATTTAAACATCTAAACACATGGTGCGTTGCGCTTCCTTTTAGTTAGCCTCCGTAATGTGTTAAGATGAAACAGCGCCATCAAGAGGTTGTTTGTGGAATTCCTGACAGAGTACCCTTTGCTACAAGCTAATGCTTGTAATGTTGCGCACGTATTTAAAAAGGCATGAGGCAAGTGTTGTTTTTTTTTACATTGAAGGTTTTCTTTGCAAAACGCATATAAGTGCAAGAGCAAGGAGTCTGAAACATGGTGCATGTCATTTATAACGCGCCTGTACACAAGTGTTTCTAGGCGCAACAAGACACGGGAGGGAAGACAGAGTGAGGACAAGACAAACGATCTTACTAGGCCTTGTGTCATTCAGACCATGCAAGTGCTACGACATAAAGTGCAGTGGGAAGAGAGTAGGAAGTGTGCCAGGGAGAGGGAGCGGGGAAGTGCAATCAGGGCAGCATCGCTCTGAGTAAGTGCAGCCAGGGCAGCGCAGCTCTGGGTAAGTGCAAGGAGGCATGGAACTGTGGGTAACATTTACAGCCCCCAAGTGCATGGTGGGGGAGTGATCATGGAGGAACCCGGTACCCAGTGGACTCGCAGGGTAGCCAAGCAACCAAATGGCACAAGAGACAGGTAGCTCTGCAGGGGAGAGAGAGAGAACGCAGAAGAGAAAAGGAAGGACTTGAGCTGCTTCTGGAACTTCAGGTGGTCCGGCTCAAGTTTGAGTGGGGCAGGGAGGCCAGGATATTTCAATCAAGTCATAGGTCAGGCACAACAGAAGCACTTTAACTTATTATTATTTTATTTTTTATTGAAAACAACCAGAACAAGACTAGTTGTAAACCCGCATCCTTTACAATATTGCCTTTAAATTGGATTGATAAACTTGAATCGGTAACCTGTCCGTGCTGATTTATGTGTGCGTAATTCAATTTCTTTCATGTAGCGCTAATGGGTCATGCTTCTAAAAGCTTGAATTGAATAATTCGTTCTAGATCAAAACACCTTTTTTAAAAAGAAGATTTTAATAAATGATTTAGAAAGACCGCTCTGAGAACACTCAGAGCGGTCTTTCTAAATCGAAATTGTCAGGCTCCTGCTGCAGACGAATGCGCTCAGAGGTGGCCAGGGGAAGACAGGTTACAGGTAAGTGTTTGTTTGCGTGCCTGTGTGTATGAAAGGGGACACTGTGTGTGGTGAGGAGAGGACTGGGAGAAGGAGTGTGTGTGTGTGTTTCTCAGTGTTTTGGTATGTAAGGGGGTGCTGGGGAAAAGGTGTGTGTGAGTATGAGGTGGGATTGGGGGGGGAGGTTGAAGGGGTTTGGGGGTGAAAGGCCCGATTTCAAAGGGCGCAGGGAGAGGTATTCAAGAGTTTTGAATGTTAAAGGCTGTCTAAAGTCGGACAAAACAAATCTTTTTTTGTGGACAGCCTTGAATGTTTCAGATAAAGACATAGCACCAAATAATTTAGAGACTAAGAAGGAATATCAAGTCTACATACCCAACATAGAATACCACCACAAGTGTGTGTTCATGTTTTACCCACTGTGAATTATATTCTTTCCATATGTGATATTTTGAAGTTTTTATTTTCACTTCAGGAAGTGTTTTCAAAACATTTTTATGCTGAGAGCCCCCACCCTCTTGAATACAAATAATGTTGACCAGATTTGCCAAATGAAAGATATGGGGCCTCATTACCCGGTAGGCGGTGAGCCATGCCGCTATTAGCGCCATGGCTCATGCCGGTAAAATACCGGCACCGCCTTGGCGGAAAGGGGATTTACCGCCCCATTCCAAGGTTGGAGGGGCGGTAAATCCCCCTTCCGCCATTGCCCTTCCCCATTCCCATTTCTGCCCCATAGGGCTCTATGGGAATGGGGAAGGCGCTAATTACGGCACCGCAATTTTGCGGTGCCGTAATTAGCTCCGAGGTCCCTTAGCGGGTTGGATTTTAACGCCTCCAAAAAGCAGGAGTTAAATCCCCCAACCCGCAAAGGGACCTCGTAGTAAGGCGGTAGAGATTTACCGGTACAGGTATTTTACCGGTACCGGTAAATCCCTACCGCCATCCGTGTAATGAGGCCCATGATTTTGTTTTCTATTAACATTGTTCCTGTACCCCTTTTAAAAGAGTCCCACACCCCCCAACGTACTGCCTCACTAAGTCTGAAGGCCACTGATTAAGGGAGTCCTCTATTTTGTCAATGGCTTTCAATTCCAGAAAGAGGAAGTTGTTATGTTATGTTACGTTATGTTAATAGCACTTTTAGAGCGCACGGTCGCCCAAGGGCATCATGACTTTCCTCTTTGCTTCTGCCTTTGCTCCCCCTCTCCCTTTCTGATCTGCTCAATCCTGGCACTGTGCACCTGGCCACCCTCTGTCCCCTGAGCCCAGGTACCTGCTCACCTTGTCACCCTTTCTGCACTGCCTCCTGCCCACCCCTTGCACTGGGGACTATATCTGTACCCATACAGTCCCCAAATCCCCCTTTTTCTTCTTTCATGCACTTATCAGACTTACCCAGTTCTGCTGGCGTAAGCACAGCACTTGCCACGTGCTGGCGGCACTAACCCCTATTTATTTCTCCATTATCTATTATATTTGTTTTTATTATTTATCAGTCTCCCATCTGCTCCGCACTTTCCACTCTCCCCCTTCCATGCACTTTTTCCCCTTTCCCTTTCACATGCACTTGCACGTTATTAATGTCACTGGGCCTAGTAACATTGTTGTTCTGTTATCTCCCCTGTTTCCCCTCCCTTGCCTTGTCGCGCTCTGAAATACTCGTGTACAAATAAAATATCAAATATCAAAATATCAAATGGCGCTGGAGAAAGGAGGAGGCAGTATCCTGAAGCCGGGGTTTAGCCAAACAAAAGGGTTTTCACAGATTTTCTAAAGGCCAAGTTATTAGAATAAGTTCTCATAGCCAACAGGAGATTGTTCCACAGCTGTGCCGCAGCAAATGAAAAACCCGACCTCTGATGCGAGTGCACCAGAAGGATGCAACTACAAGCAGATGAGCGAAAGCCGATCTTAGAGGCCATGTGGGACAGTAACGACCGAACTTGTCGCAAAGGTATTCTGCCCCTTGGTCATGTAGGGCGTGATGCACCAAGCAAAAGGCCTTAAATGCAATACGATGTTTGACAAGCAACCAATGGAGCGAACGCAGCACCCCGAAAATAAGAGCTCTATAGGGGAGCCAGTTGCCACCCGGGCAGCCATGTTCTGGAGACGCTGAAGCCGCTGGACTAGGCCCTTGGGTTGGGCCAAATGTAAAGAGTTACAGTAGTCCAGCCGACTGAGCGTTAAGGCTGCTACTACTGGAGGCCGAAGGTGAGAAGGAATAAACGGCAAAACCTTCTTAAACATTTTAAGGTGAAAGTGACCCGACTGGCAAACTGCTGTCACCTGTGAGTCCATCGAGAGAGACGAGGATATCACAACACTTAAGTTCTTCACCTTCTCGGTAGGGGCCGGTAGAGGACCAAGAGAAGAGGGCCAAAAAGAGGACACCGAAAGTGAAGGATCAGGGGGAGAGCCGACCACCAGAACGTCTGTCTTGTCTCCATTCAACTTCAGCCATTTGTGGTTCATCCAAACCCCCCACGGCAGTCAGGCACTGAGACAAGCACAGCAACATCTCAGCCTGATCCTGATCTAACCGGATAAGGATCTAAGTGTCGTTGGCATATGAATAGCACCTGATGCCGAAGGAGGAGATGAGACACACCGGAGGCCAGATGCAAATGTTGAAGAGAATAGGAGACAAGGCAGATCCTTGAGAGACACCACAGCAATGAGAAAACCAGCCAGAGGGAATGGCAGGGAGAGAACGATTTTGAGTTCTATTGGCTAGGAACGAGGCAAACCATGTCAGCACCCAGCCTGAGATACCCACTTCGCCCAGGCGGGTGAGCAGGATAGGGTGGTTTACAGTATGGAATGCCACTGAAAGATCTAATAGAATCAGGGCTCCTACCCCACCAGCATCAACCAGCCTTGCCATGTCGTCTTGGACAGAGACCAGGACGCTCTTGGTCCCCCGTCCCGGCCTGAACCCAGATTGAGCAGGATCAAAAGAGATTCCCTAAAGGCAGAGAGTAAAGGAGAGACCAAAGACTCAAGAAGTTTCATAAAGAATGGAAGAAGTGAAATAGAACGATAATTAGAGGGTACCAGAGGATCAACAGAAGGCTTCTTAAAGAGAGGAATGACAGTGGCAGCCTTGAGCTCTGAAGGAATAATCCCAGACTGACAACAATTATTAATTGCCTCAGTGATTTCGCATAGCAGCCCCAGACATATATCCTTCATAACCACAAGGGGAATGATGTCGGAAGGAGCCCCTGACTTAATGTGTTGCAAAGCGGTAATGACTGCATCTTCGGTAAAGATAGGAAAGGATGGCCAGACATCCGAGGCTGACTGCCTTATAAAAGCAGACCTGTCACAAACAGGGGTAGGTACAGATGTTGAAGATGTTGCCTCTGCGGTGTTTGGGCAGTTTGTCTCAATTTTCATAGTAAAGTATTGCGCCAATGTGTCACAGAGTTCTTGTGTTGGGCAAACACATGGCGCAAGTTTAGCATCCGAAGAGATCTCACCACTGAAAAGAGGGTCTTAGTCTGACCAAGCATGGACTTCATTTTTTGGGCGTAGAAAGCCCTCTTAGCTGCCCAAATAAGTGGCACAGGCTTTAGTTGTGTCTGAAACATATGTCTACGGGTGAAGTGGGAAGAAGGAGCAGGGCTTGTGAAGAATTGCCATCTGGCCAGTGTCTGAAAGCCCAGGCTTTTTTGATTTGTATTAAATTATTATGCATATTCCTCCCAGGCAAGGCCCACCCCTGTCCACTGGCAGTATTAGCCTTGTGGGAATGTTGCTTTGTAAGGGTAGGAAACACCCTTTTCCCCAGGATACCCACTCCACAGGATGCTGGCCTGGAAACAGAAGCCAAGAAACCAAGAAACCAATCTACTTTTGTGTGTCCCTTTGTGTGTGATATGAGGCCCATGGGCATGTAGTGCTCTATAAAAATTAAAAATAAATAAAGAAGAACACTCATTCACAGAGTGCTAGACCTCACACCATCGGGGTGCATTTCTAAAGGCCTTTGAACCTATTGAGAGTTGAGGGGGCAGAGCTAGGGTGAGCCAGAGAGGGATCTGCACCATTTTAGGAGTGTTCTGCCATCTTGATTCTCTCTACCTCTCTTTCTCTTTCCTGTCCCCTCCACTTCTTCTGGAGCAAAGCACTTTGGGTGTGACATCAGAAAGGCAAAGGGCATGGATTGGACTCCCTCAGGAAGGCTAGCTTTAGTCCAATCACCTGGGGAGTTTTTCCAATAAAAGGAGAGGTCTCCCACCACTTATTTGAATAATCTGGAATCATCTTGAACCATCCTGAAGATTTTGTTCAGTACCCTGCTGGACCCTGTTGGACCCTGCTGAGTGCAGTCCCCTCGAAAGTCCCTGAGTTGTGAGGCAGAGACAGGTGCTCCAAGGCAGAGACCAGATCCGTCCACTAACCATCCCCAGGGACCATTGAGGGTGATCTGCTGATGGAACAGGAAAGCACATTGAGGCTCTCTGCCTAATTTTTAGGGTCCATGCCCCCGCGGGCACTTAGAGCTGTATAACACAGGTGAGCACCAGATGTGCTGCATTATACATGGAGGGCGAAAGCTTTCGCACTATGACAAAGCTATGTAGTCAGGTGCCACTGAGCCCAAGAGATGGGTGAGATATGGATACTGACTCTGGCTCCTGTTCTCCCTCTTTTTTTTATAGAACAATATCACCGACGAAATAACAGCAAAGACATTGTCCATAGAACCACTGCAGAGAGACAAGTCATACAAACAGGCGAGTTTTGCAGAAACTATTGGCTGCAGAGTTGCTCTCAGACTTTGATAGTACTGATTATAACCACGAGGCCCCCTTCCTGCAGGATCGTGGGGGAACTTCCAAGTGCCCTGCTCATATTCGAAGTTAGCAGTGGTTAGACTGAGACGATGGGGCCCTGTAAAGCACATTCAATAAGTTGACCTAAAAAAGAGGCCATGTAGTCCTGCCAGTGGAAATCTGCAGAGAGGGACTAAGAGGGGATAGAAGAGTGACTGTTGCTTTTCTTCACCTGGTCATTCATAGATGGCCCCATCCAAAATGATAGAAACATCACAAGAGAAATAAGAACTTTGCCAGCAACCCGAACCTGCCACCAGAGTCATCACTGGAAGTAGGCCAGGGTTTTTTCAAATTGATTTTCACGTGCAAGCAATATGAGTAGATTCATTCAAAACAAGAATTGACAAGTGGGCACATTTTTGGTAATATGAGTATTTCTTTTAACTGTAGATAAGCAATCAACACATCAAGGTGTAGAACATGGGGCATATTGAAGCACTCATTGTCCTGTAGAAGGCTGCAGCCATCCGAGAGCCATATTGAATAGGCTTGCACAGTACGGCCGAAACACTTGTAGATGACTGAATTGTTGTTGAATGAGATCTACACCATTAGATCAACAGGGTGCATAAGAAGTAGCATAAATACTTTTCTGTATGAAGCCTGCATTATTACAAAAGGCTAGTTGTGAATATGTACAGTTGTGTTAGAGTGTGAACATGGATGAACAGCGATATGCCTGAACAAATAGGTTGAATGTGGTTGGGAGTCATCAATATACATGTGTGGTTGTGAAATTAAATGTATGGATTATAGTTTTGATATTACCCAGTGTTATTAATGCATTGTGAAGAACAATAAATTTCTATTTTTTTTATGATAGATGGTTACAAGTTAATGTAATTTCTTTTTGTCCACCATTTTTGGTCTTGATCAATTGTGTTCCAGTGCAAACAAGGACACACCCATAGCAAAAGCTAAATCACCAGACTAATTAAACCTTATAATCTTCATGAATGAGTTTATTTTTTAATGAGATGAAACATCTGAAGAAGCCCACACTTTGATTGTGTAAAGAATTTATATGCGAGCCCAAAACCAATTTTCCATTTAGAATAAGGTGAATCTCTTTATGTATACATGCCCAATAATCTTGGTTCAATAGATTAAGGCTGGTGCATTGCCTGGAAAAGATCTCAGGGGAGACTTTAGGGTGCATTAGAAAGACTTCTACCTATTTCCAATGAAACTTAGCCACCTCCTGCTAAGGAGAATGCCAATTTCAAATTGTGAGAACAATATTCTTAATTTGTGAATCTGACTGTTCTGTTTTGTTTAAAAGAATGAATAAAGAAATTAAAGATGGTTCCCAACTTTGAATGTTGGTGGAGTCACCCACAGTATTCCACATAAATAAAGGCAGCTTGCCTACAGAAAAGAAACACAACTTGCCTGCTAATTTCTTGCTAATTCACAATGCACACACATATGCATTTGTATAACACATTTGCATATCCTGTAAATCCTTTCCAATATGCACATACAAATTGGTATTGTAGATAAACATCAAAATAACGAAAACCATTTTTAGCGAAAAATACTGGGTTCACCTATGACTTCCTTATTTGCATTCTAGGGCTCATTTGACTCTAAGATGTTTAACACCATTGGTTTCTAGTGTGGACATAGATACAAATATGTCTGATAGGGTTAACTTGGCTAGTTTGTCTACAGACTTGGGTTTAGGATATAAGCATTCAAGTTTTTCTTATGGTTCCAATAGCATTGGAGCCACATTCACAGCAGAACAGACCCACAACTCCTAACTCAGTTGAAAGGTGTTCTTTCACCCTTTCAACTGAGTGAGGAGTCACAGGTCTGTGCTGCTATGCTACTTGTGTCTACTTGGGTGAGACCCTTCATTCCGAATGTGGCTGGTTTGTAAGCTGTTTTGGTCTGCAATTGAGTTGCGGTCATAATGGAGAGAGTTCACTTACTACTTTCTACTTTTTAGATTGATGAAATAACAATACTATTGGAAGCATAAGAACAACTTTATTTGAGCTATGGTGGCAATAACCAACTCTGAAAGTTTCTGTTGGAATGAAACAGTTGAATTCACCACTGTAAATGTGTAATCTTCCCCCCCTTAGGTATGTCCATAGTATTGATGACTACCAAAGGAGAGAAACATGCTTGTGTTGGATATAGAAGACTTTGTACAGTGATGATTTAATTGTTTTATATATATTTCTTGTATTTTTGTGTGAATTACATGAATTGTGTATTATATTTGGATTGTGTGTTGTAGCTAGATATGCAAGAAAACAGGGGGATACTGGGAGTCCTTCAGCCGGACATTCGTCCCGGTTACAAGGGCCTTACCCATATTCTTTAGCTCACTATGTTTCACAGAGGAGAACTATCCAAAGCATGTCAATCTTTGTCTACTCAGAACCAGGCCGAAACATGTGTCTGGGATTGATCGCAGTACTCTTGTTCAGAAGAGAATTACCGGGCATTTCAATGCTGGACTGCCCTTGGGCAGTACAAAGACTGATATGTAATGGACATTTCTTTTCTGTGAAAGGGATGTTGAGCTAAAGAATCTGGTTGAGACTGAAACCCAGGATAAAGGCCGGTAGAGAGAAACTCCCAGAATCCCCCTTACTTATGCATATTAAGTAGCTTTGGGTTTTCATCCTAAGTAACTAGGGTATTCTAGACGTGAAACCCTTGCTCACAGTTCTTAGAGAGGCACAGCTCCACCTCACTGATGAGGCCCAACCAGGCTGAAACACGTGTCTGGGGTTCCTGGCGTTACTCTTGCTCAGAAGAGACTTGCCTGGCATTTCGGTGCTGGACTGTCCTTGGGCAGGACAAAGACTGATATGTAGTGGAAATTTCTCTTTTGTGAAAGGGATGATGAGCTAAAGAATCTGGTTGTGACTCAAACCCGGGATATAGGCTGGTAGAGATAAACTCCCAGAACTCCCCATACTTATGTAGCTAGACATGCTACACATATTGCAACTATTGGTAATATATTTCTGTAATATAAACTGAATGTGTTGATGATTTAACACATTATTGTAATAAGGTTTCATGTTTACTTGTGGATAATAGCTGAAAAGTGTTGGAAAATCTGACGGAACAATACAATAGGTCTTTTTGTGATTTGATGCATTGAAAGGTCCTCTAACCTATTGTATTTTGCTGGCAGCCTCCTTTTTCAGATACATTTAAAGAGAAATTTAGATGTATGGGAGGATAGCCTTGTGGCAACGCGCAAGTCTTTGAAGCAAGAACATGCCGAGCAAACACAGGTTTGAGTCCTGGACCCGCGCTTGGAGAAAAAAACAAATAAAATTAAAAAAACAAGCGTGTTATAAATAACCTGCCCTTCCACAATGAAACTAGCGTCTACATACCTGCGGGTTATGTGAGCTGCAAATAAATACAAAAATAAATAAATAAATACATTTACATGACTTCTCCCGATTTGTAGTTCATGCCTTTTGTGATTTGGTGAGTGAATACATTTTCAAAAATATGACAATGTATTCAAGGAAGTTGCCGAATATTACACAATCCTAATTTCAATGAGCGTAAGGCTCTTAATAAGACTATTATCATTAAGAATGTGGTGTGGTAGTTATCAATAAAACCAACTACATTAAAGAAGACATGATACATTTAAAAACACCAGTTTGGTATGAAAAATCAGAAATCCCAGCATTAAATGATTTAAAGAACATGCTAAAGGGTCATCTTCAACATTGGCATGATTAAGGTGCTATCACAGATGAAGAAAAACACTTTGCATGGATGGATCACCCAATTAAACCGACATTATACTTTTTGACCAGTGGTACTTGCATTACCGTTTTACACAAGAGATTCAAATTATCTGGCTTACGATGGGAAGACAATCATATTCTAGTGACAATGGATGTAGTAGCATTGTATATGTCTATCAAACATGAATTAGCCAATAAAGCTGCAACGTATTTTTAGGACAAAAGATCATATTCTAGTGACAGTGCATGTAGTAGCAATGTATATGTCTATCAAACATGAATTAGCCAATAAAGCTGCAATGTATTTTTATAACTTGTGTGATGAATCTGGCGATAATATCACTCCTTTCCTGGGGAAAGTCTCTCCCCATGTGGCCATGGATAGGCAGAAGCTGCCTGATCCTGACCCTGGGGTTGGCTATCTGAGGGAGGACCACATGGGGGAGATGACCCTTGTGGGTCTGGTGAGGTGTCATCAGATGAGAGATGATATTACCCCTTTCCCCTAGAACCTGATGACCCATCAATACCACAGACCTTTATGGCATACAATAATGTTGCATTAGAATGCCTCATGATGACTAATAGAAAAACTCTGAGACATCTCCTTTAAACTCAGAACATGACCTCCCTCGAACACCAATATCTTTATGGCTTATTGTTGTGTAGACCCAGTTCAACCACCTTACACCAATAGTAGAACTCTTTCTAACATCTTTTGTAAAGACATTGAGATGGGGAAGTGCCTGGGATCAATAGAGAGCACAGATATGGAGTTCTTTGCGGATTCCAGGGGATGGCGCCATATTTAAAAGCAGGAAGCGTCAAGATGGAAAGAGATTCACGTCACCCGACGCAGGTCAGACAGCGGAGAGAAGCCAAGCTGGCAGCCTTTTAGTTGAGCCTGGAGATGCCAGACGACAGAAGATAAATCTCCCAAGCTCAGGCTGGGAACGCAAAGACTGGAGAGTGGGGCGAAGACACAGCATGGAGAGAAGGGAAGACATATGCCAACCAGAGGATGCATCCACAAAGTATCCAGAGACACTGAACTGGGATGCGAGGCAGTGGAGAAGCTTTGCACCAGCAAGCGAAGCTGGAGCGTTAGGCAAACACCTTTCTGTTTCAGGGCAGAGCTGCTCCCACCGCAACGAGAATCCAGAGAAGCAGAACCACAGCACAGAGGGAAAGGAAGCCAGAGGATGGCCAGGAGACGCATGTCCCAGGCCACAATAGATGGCAAACTGGGATGCAAGGAAATGGGGAAGCTTCAAGCCGGCAAGGGAAGGAAAGCCGGAGCATCAGACAAACACCCTTACGTTGCAAGACAGAGTCTGGCCACACAGCGACGTGAAGCTGAATATGAAAAGGTGAGAGAGAGAGAGAGAGAGAGACAGAGACAGAGAGACAGAGAGAGAGAAAGCAGGAAAGCCTGGGAAGCCTTGACAACACCAGTGAGCACCCGGAAGTCGGAAACCCAAAGGAAGGGAGCCATACCTCTTGGGTTGCAAAGGTGAGCAAAGTATGAAAATCATGGAGCAGAGGAGAACCCTGTGAGTGTGTGGGATGCAGGGGAAGGAAGCCCTAGCCTCTGGATTGGTTAATTGCATATCCTGGGGAAAAAAACTGTGACTTTAAGCTGGGAAGAAACTGAGAAACTTAGGGGAAGGGAAGCTCCGTCCTGAGGATTGTGGAGCTTTGTGTAACTTTGATCATTTGTTTGTCGGTACACGTTTTTTTGGAACTTTGCATTGGACCATTGGAAAAGCTACAGATGGCAAGCTGAAAGACTTTAATCTTTTGCACATTTCTTTGAGTTTAACTTGTAAGGGTCAGGATACGAGTTTGGACACACGATGGAAAACTCTTTATTTTTGGACATTCTGACACTGGCATGCTTCAGTTTCATTGAGGCAGGGAAAACCCTCATAGTGATAGGACGAGATAGGTCTTTCTCCAACCCTTCTTTTACCTTAATAAACATTTATAGCAATCATCACAATGCCTCGGTGTCTGAGTTTTACTCCTGATTCTTTACTCTTCTTGTATTGACCTGTGCCATTTCTGAGGCCTATATATTCAGAATCACAATGCAATTCTGAATCCGGAGAAATCCTTCAGGTTTTGGTAGTTTCAAGCATCATAGGGTTATCAAAATGAATGCATTTATTAATACTTCATACATATTAACATATGTGCCTGGTGTCGCTTTGCTGAATTCAAATCTAACCTTGGTTTTTGAAGTGAGGAAAGGGCTCAGATCAAAGAGCTGATATTGTATTTTATTCTTTTATTATTTATAATGCATTTAGTTTTCTAAGGCCACTCATTACATGTTTTCAATAACTTGAGTTTTGTGGGCTGATGCTATCAAAAGAAACAACGGCTGAACAGATATCTTGTGAACAAAGGCATCATTTAATAGGGTGCTTTTCTTGAAGCAGACAAATAATGGGTGATGCCTTATTGTTCTGCTAGGTCAGGGTTCAGAGATTTATGTGTATATCTGTTGTTCTGAAGTGACCATTCACTGTCTAACAGACTCCTTAAATCTCTCCTGGCTTCCCCAGTAAGTCTCAGTCCAATCATTTGATCCAAACCCCATTATGTAGCAATGCTTCTGCAAAGCCGTGTAAGTCTATGCTGTTGAGGTTATGGCTCTTTGGAACGTGCATATACGATGGATGAGATTACACCAGTATAATTCTGAGTCCAAACAACCGGACACACCCAAGAAGATGGTAAATTACAGTTTTGTTAACAATTATCTAAAACAGGGAGGTAACAATGAACATCAATGGATGTACACTCAGTCTTTCAAGGATTTCTGAAAAAAATACAAATCTTATACTCAATAATGTGTCAGAGTGATGTCATTATAAGTGGCAATAGTGAAAAACCTATCAAGGGTTGGGATTGGTTAAGCAAAACATCCAGATATACACTTACATAGAAGCTAGGATTGTTACTGACTGTGCGATATCTGGTGGACAACTTATGTCTACCTTTTAAAACATGCCATTTCAGAAACACTAGATGCACAGTTTCTTATTGGTCTTACAAGCTATAAGGTCCTTCATTATATGGAGTAATACAATTGGTTTGCATGCTTGTGCCAGGTCTGGAACATTTGGTTCCTTTAGCAGCACGTAAGCCCAGACATAGGTGCAGGGAGATAGGACGTGAAGCTACCTCACCACCCAATTAGTCTAGCATCTCTCATCACCATGCCTTCTGCCATGAAATTGTCTTTGTACTTGGCCTTACAGACCATTCTTGTCTTTGGGAATGCACAGGAGTGACGGCACTCGCTATCATGTCTGGAACTCCAAGTTCATATTCTAATTCTATCCTTAGCCCACAAGACAGGAGATCATGATCTGGTCCATTTTGCAGTTTTTAAATGCTCTAAATGAATTAAAACTTGGCATCCTTTGTGTTCTTTCTTGCAACTTAACGTGAGAAGATTCATCCCCCACAATACTCGTTCTTCTTCAGAGTATATAGCTGACCTTGATTTCTAGGATCTTGACTTCAGTACAGCCTCGCCATGCACATAGTTCCATAAGGGTATTATTCTGCTGTGACACAGTTTTTCCATTCCCGCTTCATGGATTCTGGCTTATTTATTTCATGATACCATTGTTCATTTTCTATACAATGGTAGCTTCACCTGCATTCTAGTCACTACTCGTAGCTAGTCTCTATGATGACTTGATCTACCTTACGTTTCAGCATCTGTACATTCATTGAGCTTCTGTTTTCTGCAGCACTTTGTTAACGTGTAATCTTCTTTTCTACGTTGCTAGTACACTTGATTCTTTACTTCGTCATTTTTCCTTTAGGATCCATGAATTGTCATCAGTCTGTTTCTCAGGATGTTGTGCACACTTTCTTATGATGTCATCAGTCCATTTGCTCAGCTCAATCTCATTTCCTTCAGGGAGTTCCTACTGCAGGTTGTCGTCACCTCGGGGATACATTCAATAGGGTTGCCCCAATGGGTATCTCCTTCCAAATACTTGCTGTGGTATTGGGAGGATAGATGGTGTCAACCAAGGCACGGTCTTGGGTCTCCAATATAGGAGAGGCAGGGGGGTGGGATCTCCTGCAGATGTATACAGCTGCTCCTCTACACTATCACGAACAGTGAAATAAACTGTAAGGTTTAAACACCAAGATTGTTTTATTTCATCAGGATAACGTGTATTTCCTTAAAAAGTATAACATATTTGTAGAAGTCTTATATTGTCCAGGTAATAAAAATCGTGTTATTTCTTTTTTCTCAGGTCAACAGTACAGGTCAGCATAATGTGCGATGGAATGCAGAAAAAGGAATTATTGCAAATGCGACCACCGTCCTACCGACAATGTTGAAACAGAAATTAAGTACATTTATAATTTCACTATGAAAACCTCCAACATTTAGTATTTATTGAAATATTTGCAGTTTTCTTCAATGACCTCTCAACACTATGATGAGTCCACAAGCCATGTGTGGAAAATATCAATGGTACAAAAAAATCCCCATAATGTATCTATCCAATATGGATTGCCTTCTTTCCATATGCTGAGAAGAAGAAGAAGAAGAAGAAGAAGAAGAAGAAGAAGAAGAAGAAGAAGAAGAAGAAGAAGAAGAAGAAGAAGAAGAAGAAGAAGAAGAAGAAGAAGAAGAAGAAGAAGAAGAAGAAGAAGAAGAAGAAGAAGAAGAAGAAGAAAAAGAAGAAGAAGAAAAAGAAGTTGTTGTTCTCATTTAACTGGCACTGGACACATTAGGCCTCATTACGACCCGGGCGGTAAGTACCGGTCATTACCGGCATGGTGCAATTACCGTGTCCGTGCTGGCAATAGACCGTTAGAAGCGGCCCATTACGAGTTTGCAGGCACGAGCTTTGCACCATGCCGGTAATGATCTCACCGCCATGCCGTCAAACCACGAAAAAATAACCTTACCGGCATCGATGAAGTGGAAATAGCTCCTCCGGCATCCAAGCCTTCGGCATTAGCAGTAACCGCTATTAGCGGTTACCGCTAATAGCGGTGACCGCTAATAAGCAGAACTGGAAGTAGCGTCATGGCACAGGAACAGGAAAGAGCACAGCGGCTATCTTTAAAAACACAATCCATTGCCATCCACCACAACCAGAACCCCCGGAACTCTAACGCACCTCCACCACTACCTTTTGCATTTAACCATGCCAAAAGCTGTGAAGAAAATGGGAGATCGCCAGCGCAAGAAGCGCTTTTCCAGAGAGGAGCTGACAATGCTAGCTGAGACACTGCAGGAGCATGCAGATAAGGTCTTTGCAAACAAGATGTCCCGTCCAGCACTGCAGCGGAAAAAGCAGATTTGGGCAGAGGTCAGCCAGAAAGTCAGCGCCGTTGGCACCACACCCCGCACACCAAAAGAATGCCGTAAGCGCTGGGATTACCTGCTTTTACCCATACGCAGCATACTCTCTGCAAACCGCAACATGGGGATGGCGACAGGTGGAGGTGCAGAGTCCCCCATCAAATTACAACCGTGGGAGGAGATATGTGTCACCACCATAGGGGCAGAGTCAATTCACGGAGTCGGGGACATGGAGCGAGGAGCACCATCATCGGCCGATGTAGGTAGGTGTCCCAAATGATACAATGCTAATACCACCACGAAGATGTCCACCTGAACTGACAGTGCAATGATGTAGAGCAGGGTCCACCAGACACATGAGTACAAGACTGCCTACAGGCAGTGCAGAGCATCACCTTGTCCACATGCTGAATGCACCCCATATGTGTAAGGCCACACGCCTCTATGCATCACCCACCCAAAAGGCCAGCAACCCGTATGTCACTCACCCAATGTCAATCATCTGCCATTCCACATGGATGCAGCCACCCCAATGCATGCCCGATGCATTTAGACCCATCATTAACCCTCTCCCTCTTTTGGTCCCCCACAGGCATGCAATCAGACAGTGGTGATGAGGACAGCAGGGAGGAAGATGGAACACCACGTAAGAAGGCCAGGGCCAAGGAGGGACAACACTGCCCCTCCACTTCAAGGGGCATAGGCCAACCGGCACCACATCGGAAGGCCAAGACAACACCACAGGCCACAGCAGCAATGTGCACTACGGCCCCCACTGAAGCGCCCACAACAGCCACCAGCACCCAAGTGGCGGTGGCAGAAGGGACTGCAACGGCTGCAAGCAGCACAGTGGGCGAGGCAGCTGCCACAGCAGCAGTCTCTGATGGTGAGGAAGAGGATCAGCTGCATGTTTCAACTCCCACCACAGGCCCCCTGCATTCCCCACAACTGTCTCCATGCAGCATGCATGACACAAGCATGCATGGGCAGTCTCCGGATCATTCATGGCCTGCAAGTCCCAGCACCACACCAACTGTGCCCGAGGAACATAGTATTTTTGAAACCCCTCAAAGATTCACTGCAGCCCCAACCACCCAAGAGGGGACCATAGCTGAATGTGGGGGTGTAAGGGATGACATCCGGGAATGTGCTGTGTCTTTGAAATCAGCCATTGAGTCATCTTCTAAGGACATTTGTGCCGAATTGGCAGCGGTGCGGCACGTCCTCAGTGAGATGGTGCACATCATCAACTGCTAGTTCAACCAGGACCAGCCGTGTGGAGGTCTGGCAGGAACCTGCAGAGATTGGACAGGGGGTCACCTGGTGCTGGAAGAGGGGGAGGCCAGTAGGCACAGCCATGCGACCACTGGTGCAGCCTTCTGCACACCATGGGGGGGGAGTTGAGGGGGGGAGAGGGTATGTGGGGGAGTTGAGGGGGGAGAGGGTGTGTGGGGGAGTTGAGGGGGAAGGGGAAGAGGGTGTGTGGGGTGGAGGGCTTGTTCACTTTGTCATAAATCTTCAATACACATTTTGGTAACTCATAATTCACATGTGTGGACATTACTTATTGCGTACGTGTGCTTTATTGCTGAACAGTCTACAGTGTCCATGTCCCTGACACACCCAGTGCCCCAAGTACCACCTCCATGTCACACTCCCCGTTCATGAGTGCTAGAAACATTGGTTGATCAGAGTCCGACGCATGTCACGT
The DNA here is from genome assembly GCF_040938575.1 of Ambystoma mexicanum. Classification (NCBI taxonomy): domain Eukaryota; kingdom Metazoa; phylum Chordata; class Amphibia; order Caudata; family Ambystomatidae; genus Ambystoma; species Ambystoma mexicanum. Next base: position 1,335,382,072 of record NC_090934.1, read on the forward strand.
TCCTCCTGTGCATCGCTGCCTCCCTGAGGTGCTGCCCCATCCCCACCCTCCTCATCCTCATCGTCAGGTGGTTGCAGTTCAGCATCAAGGGCAGGGGCACATTCCGTCTGATGCACATATTGTGTAGCATGACACATGCCATGACGATCTTTGCCACCTTCGCATGGCGGTACAGGAGTGCCCCACCAGACCTGCTGAGGCAGGGAAACCGTGCCTTCAATAGGCCAAATGTCTGCTCAATCACCACACGGGTACGTGTATGTGCACGATTATAGTCCTCCTCGTGTCTGTTCTGTGGGTTCCGGACTGGGGTAAGGAGCCACCTCTTCAAGGGATAGCCTGCATCACCTGCATGTGCAACAATGTATGTGTAAGTCATCACATCATATGGGACCTCATTAAGTGACACCGTAGCATGCATTTATTTGTTCATTTCAACCCCATTTCCATGCATGAATAGAGACACACGATGTGACTGCTATGTGTGTATTCTTCTTATGGACTGTGTGCGTGCCATCAACTGGTGGGCACAAGGGGGTCCATTTCCTTGTGAGTGCTCATGCAATGTGTTAGTCCACGGCGGTTGTTTCTGTGATCTGGCAGATGTCCAGTAATTTGTATGTATAATGGTTGTGTTGAGCTATCCCTTGATAGTGCGCCGAAAAATAATGGAATGGCAAGTAGTGATGATTAATAAATTCCTTTTATTTTTGTGATGTTAGAGTCTAAAGGCTCTAACATCACAAAAATAAAAAGGAATTTATTAATCATCACTAGGCTCTAACATCACAAAAATAAAAGGAATTTATTAATCATCACTACTTGCCATTCCATTATTTTTCGGCGCACTATCAAGGGATAGCTCAACACAACCATTATATATTGTCACAAAAGGAGTGGAGGGACTCTAAGTCTCCGTAGTAGCTAAACCTGGTGCGACGCAAGATCTTTAACATCACCTCAACTTTCATGGACAAACCCTTTTAATTTAACGGGGCGCGTAGGTACTGCAGCAGGTGTCATCACAAACAGTCCCTCACCAAGAATGCAGTAATTTGTATGCTTTCATCCTGGCACCGTTGATGTCAGCCTCATGATGATCTCACTACGCACAACAAATGGTGTCATGCAATTCAGTTGGGCCTCTGTGTCAGTGTGGTGGTGTATTGATATATTTGAGCCTCATGTGTCTCCTTTGTATGCAGTAATGGGGGACAGTCCTTTCAGTTGATGGTGTTTTAGTGCTGTGTATTGGCTATAGTCATTGCTTGTAACTGCATTGTGTTGAGGGGGATGCGATCTGATTTGGTACATTGCACATGCAGATGGCTGTGGAATGGTTGTGACACTGCTTCATTTACATGGTAGGGCTGCTTATATCTCGTATTATGTGGTCAGGTGTCAGGTCCAGTCTGGGCTGCTTTGGGGTATGAGCATGGTCCATTCCCTCTGACACTCGCAGCCAGGTGAAGTATGCATCTCCCCCCATCTCAGCCAGGTGAAGTATGCATCCCCCCCATCTCAGCCAGGTGAAGTATGCATCTATACCCCAATCACCTTCCCACATCACATTTCCATGGGTCTAACATGCGACTCACCGAGAAGCCAAGATCTCTGCCCTGCATGTCGCTCCATGTAGCGTGGTATCGTGGAGTTCCGCAGGACCATTGAATCATGGATTGATCCGGGGAATCGGACACAACAATGTGTGATGATCCTGTTTGAGTCACATACCATTTGCACGTTAATTTAGTGGTATAGCTTACCGTTGCGGTATGCTACCTCCATGGCATGTGGGACCACCAATTCCACATGGGTGCAGTCGATGGCGCCAATGCAACTAGGGATGCCGGCCAGTGAGTGGAAACCTACTTTGGTGTTTGAGATCTCCTGGGCAGACCGTGGTAAGGAAATGTGGTCGTCTGTGTGCTTGAGGAGGGCATCAAGCACTTGGTTCAGCGTATGTGAGAATAATGGTTGTGAAATACCATGCATGTGCCCCACTGTGTGCTGGTAGGTGCATGTTGCCAGGAAGTGGAGCACAGACACTACCTTTAGTAGGGGTGGGATGGTGGTGCGTGTTTTAATCAGGCTGACAATGTCGTCATGTATCATGTCCACAATGATGGTGATGGTGTCCTGGTCCAGACGGTACAGGGTGTGGATCTGCTCAGGGGTTAGGTTGAATGGACTGGCTCTGATGCGTGGGATTGGGGGCTGCCTGCGTGGTGCCACTGGCTGCACTGGTGGGGCATGTTGGCCCTGCCTTGCCCTCCTTCTCCTCCTGTGTCTCCTCTGTGATGCCTGTTGTTGTTGTTGTTGTTGTAGTAGCACTTCCACTGCAATCAAGTCCTCCAGTCCCTGCATTGCTAGTAGTATTGGAATAATTGTGGAGTGTGACAGGGTGTGGTAAGGGGTGGGGTGTGCTCCTTTTCTGCTGGTCCAGTCTCTATGGCCTCCACCTGTGCTGATCGTGTACACCTGTGGCAGATGGGAACACTGCACATGGGCGTTTACGGGTGGTCCGCGATGCCGGTATTTGCACCATGGCGGTAAGGTACTTTACGGCCTTCACTAGGGCGTTAATTGCATGTCCGCGTGACTCGTAATGTTCCCCTGTTTGCGCCATGGCGCTATTTCCAGCATGAGGGGTCGCGTGCCTGAGCTCCTGTTGCTATTTGTGGCACCGTAAAGTACGGTGCTGCTAATAGCGGGTTGTCGTTTCCTAATCATGCGGAGCGGTAAGCGATGCCGGTAATACTTTACCGGCATCGTTATTCACTTACCGCCCGGGTCGTAATGAGGCCCATTGTGCATCAGTTAGCTCTCAGTTGCTGCAGCCCTGAATAAATTATGCATTCTCTGCAAGATGTGGTGAATTAATTCCACAGATTATTGAATGAGAATGTTCTTTAGCTGTGACGAAAACCCCACATTTACTAGTAATAGATTCAGCAAATATTTTCTTTGACTGTGTACACAGTGGCAGACTGTGCTGAATGTGTCTGGGAGCTTCCATCCTTGATTGTTCAGTTAATAGGTATGTATGAACACTATGAACAGAGAAATGCACCATTTAATCAATTTCGTCTAAGCGATATGTCCAGTTTTGATTTCATGAGGTGAAGGGCCGTATCTCGCCTTTAACCACTGAACGAAATTAACCTTGTAAACTTTACCACTCAAATCATTGCCACCCAATCCCTGTCATCTTCACTCAGAACACTCTGACCATTTTCAAATGCAATTATACCCCCAATTCCCCATGCCTTCCTCCCCATACCCAAATCACTCATCCAGACCCTACATAGCTACCCCCTTAAGTGCTAATGGCGAGTATGTTTGTCCTGAATTCCAATAAGGATTTACTGTAAGCTCCGCCCACTTTGTCAATTAAGTGGTTAATATGCACTCGCGCACACCGACCCCCAAAACTATGTCCTCAACTAATGCCATACCCTTAATCGACTTTCACATCCAGATCCCTCACCTATGTTAGGCCTGAAATGATGGCACTGCTTCCCATAATCATTGTACTACTTATTTATCCTCACTCCCAACAAACCCACTGCATTTCACATAATTCACCTTTTCGGCCTCCCACACTCAATGAGACCCACATACTGCATCTCCCAACTAATAGCCACTTCTAAATCCAGGAACACTCCACTGCGCATGTCAGTCACTCATTCATACTTGCCATCAGCTCACCCTCCCTTCGCACACAACCTGACAATCACAAGAGACACTTCACAACTCCCCAACCTCACTACACCAGTCAACTACCTAGCAGAAATGATCAGGCTAGCAGTCATTTAGACCACACCATGATTACTTTTCACAAAACAGAATGACTTGTCTCAGAGATCCTAAATTGGTCTCTGCTCGATGTGAACACCTTTACTGGCAGTAAAAATAGACATGCCTGAGTTTCCTATATATGTTCCTTTCGTAATTTAATGTATATCAATATATTTGTATTGCAAATGATATCACAAGTGAGGTGTACGTTGCTCCACAATGGTGTTTTTACGTAAGTAACCCTTTGAGTTCCCTTAGGACATATATACACACAACCCCAAAAAATGTCCAGATTGCCTATGGGTATATATATATATATATATATATATATATATATATATATATATATATACATATATATATACACACACACACACACAGTAAACGACTGATTATCTGGCAACAATTGGAACGTAATGGTGCCAGATTATCAAATGTGCCAGATAACCCCATTTTAGTAATCTGGGTGGCAGCTGGCTGCAAAACAGCAAAAGACCAGATATCAAAACGTCCTTAACTTTTTCTTGGTTTTCCAGCAATATGTCATCAGTACACTAAGTTATCTGGCCATAAAATTGTGTAATCCAGCGGTTTCTTAACTGTAACTGTTCTGTTGCTGGCAATGGAATATGCTGGTTAATAGAGAGCTTTCTGGGTAGTAAAGTACTGCTTGCTTGTGAATTCTAATGTCCATTGACAAACATTACATTCCCACCAGTTTGAGAAAATCCCATTGAAAAATGCTTTGCAAATCAGGCCCTTTGGGTTGTCATGCATCCACCAACCCACCAACCCATTAGTTTTCTCATAAGGCTAGGCGCTGTAAGACCACTACACTGGTAATGAGTGCACTATAAGTATCGGATGACATAATTCACTGAATCAGGAAGCCAGCAGTATGCATTGATGAGCGTGCAGGATGACAACACATTGAGGCAACCATATAATACCACATCCTTAATAGCCACTCGCTCTCACCTCAAAACCCTGTTTACCTGCTGGAGCAGGTGCTCCCATTAAAACATGGTATACATTGCAACGACGCATTTCAGCAAAAGTACGCCACATTGCGCTTTTTACCAAACTAGGTGCACGTGCAAACAAATTCAGAACTCCTTTTCTTGGGCGCAGAACCCCTTTGTGGATTCGTCGTCAAAGAAACCTGGCAACCTGCCCAGGTTATTAAAAAAATAATCCACATGAAAGTGCCCGTATTTAATTCCAAGTTTTTTTTGTCCCTGGCATGTTCAATTTTCGCATCTCGGCGAATTAAGCACATACTGCCTTCAAGGTTTAATAGTGAGCGGCCGGAAGTTGTTTTCTTTCCAGTGTTCTTTGGAAATGCTTCATTTTCAAACTGCGCATGAACCTATTTGCTGATATCTGGCTTAACTCTATGTCACGCCATAGTCACGGTGGACGTATCATGCACACATCACGTTGCACGCACAGGGCCGTGTTGTGCAGGCAGGAGGTGCCTGGGGTCACACAGCACAGGTGTGCGCACATGGCAAGGCAGTCGCGTATCTGCCGCCGTGAACTGCAGCACCATGGTGCGTGCTTCAACCTTGAAATGATCCTCGTTCCAGCAAGAACTCATTACAGCGCGAACCAATCAGGTTCCCCGTAAGAAGACGTAGAATAGCGAACGGCCCACCTACCCGTTCTCGGCACCGCTGGCCACATACGGCTGCTTTTCAAAGTCCCTCGCCTTCGAAAGAAGTGTTACTGGTGCGGTGTGGCCACAGAGAAATATTCTCGATGAAATCTAACAAAAAAAAGAAAAACTTGCATTGGTCCTAAAAGATTGGTGGAAAACACAAAACATAAACGATCACATGACGTGTCTCAAATCAATTGAAATAGCACCTCAGGTGATTCTACATTCATATGCTACATAAAAGACAAGGGTTACTCTTAAATGCTTGGCCTGATAGGTAGGTACCACAAAAGTCATAATTTATGGGACTTGCCTGCAGTGATTTAATTTCCTGAAATGTATGTGTTTTATATTTTAATCCCCACAAACACATTGTTGAACAGTAATATTGTTTTCACTCATTGATATTGTCTTTGCATTTTTCTCAGATTGGTGCGTTTGGATCTTTTTTTCGAATGTATTTCTTGTTAGGACATGATTTTGTCACTTTCCCTTGTTCTACTAAGCGCTGCTAGACACACGCATTGTAGCTAGGCAGCTTAACTAATATGAACTTTTCAGTTCCCACAATGCACTGTGCCTTGTCTGTACTCATCCCACTCCTGCCCGTCCATACCACAAGCTGATCATCTGACTCCGTTTACCTACCATGCCTCAGCGTCCGACTGCAGAGTCCTACGTAAATGTGCCCAATACTCAACCAGATTGCACCCCAGGCAGGAAGCATAGTTGGCGCCTGTGCCCCAACAAAAAATGACAACATAAATTGGGTGCAGATCAGCACAGACCAGAGCACTATAGGAGGCGTGATTCAGGGTGGGCTATGGTTAGAAATTATAAACTAATTACACCGGCATAATCTTGCCTGCAGAATATTCCCACCATACAATGCATTATTTACTAACATACATATGTCAATAATTTTCTTGAACACTGGTTATAGAAAGAGGCATGTTAGTATGACTTCAATTCTACAGTTCACTATACAAATATGGCTTCTGCACCAACTACACGTAAGGAAAGTAAGATGGAGAGAGGTAAAAGGTATGGGTAAATCGTATTGCTTGGCAATACTCTGATACAAGCATCCTCGCAGGTGTATGGTGGGGGCAATGCCCACATTCCCTTACAATGCACAGTCATTTACAAAAGGAATGCCACAATGTTCTCGGTTGAGGGGGTGCACACTGCGAGCCTACTTAGCAGACTTCTGAAAAGAGGTTCTATACCAGCGTCTATGCCAGCATTTTCAAACACGACAAAGGAGGATTTCTGTGTTATAAATGAAGTTGTTTTAATGCATACATATACACATGCTTCCAATCACTGCATCACTAACTAGTCGCCCACACATTGGTTTCAGTCCGATATGCCTCGTGCTGCATTTAATGGTCGTCTTCCTATCTTGCTGTCCAGTCAGACCCTTGCTTCCATTTCCAAACTCCCTGCCACTACTTGATGTCCAAATGCATAGCTGCCATGTCAGCCACTTAGAGCCATTCCTGGCTTTTCTCGTTGCATGATTGGATTTGTAGTTTCATGTTTCCCCTGCTAAGTATGGGCCTACAAATTCCAGCATGCAAAGTCAAAAGCAAGGGACCACTTGACAGCTATGCAAGTGTTCATCAAAAACTCATGCTACGGCACATTTCACGACTGCTCTTCACACTCTGCTATTCAGAGCTGTGTGCTTTTAAATGCTCCTGTAGCAGATGTGTTACCACGTATGAGTTTTTAGGTAAAGTAAAGCATGTCTGTGCCCTATATTTTTAAGAAGACTGTCCCTTATTTCTGAGAATAACCCATGGTGCCCACAGTAGTGAGACTTTCACCAAATGGTTATTTTCTTAAGTCCTAACAGTTTAAATTCTGGTTCCTAGGGTTTTCAATACCTGTTATACATGCATGATAGGACATATTCTAGAAGGTACAGAGAACTCAGTTAAGTGCCACAAGACGAGTCACTAGGCATGTTCAACCTGACAGGGAGCCAGCTCTGCTCCCCAGACACACGTGTTCTCTGGTGCTCCATCCCAAGTCGCCCCACTGTGTTTTACTCCTATGGCACAGGCATCCCTGGGTGTCTGAAGATTCAGCATAGGCACCAGAGTTTCAAAGTGCGTGTAGCGCACGTTTGTCTGAGTGTAAGTGTGTCTGTGTGTGTGTCTGTGTGTGTGGGCAATGCCGGTCTTTGCATCAGGCCATGTATCTTTGAAATGTCAGAATTAAATTGCAGGATTAAAAGCACTTCTTTTAATCCTGAAAGTTCCTTTTGCCTCTCATTCACACCTCGTTCACACTCCCATTCACAACTGTTGGCGGCGGCGCATCCCTGGAGGCCGGCACATGAGGCAGCCGCCTGCATTGCCTGATGCAAAGACTGGCCCTGCCTGCATCATGTGTGTGTTTACCCCTATGCCAGCTCATACCAATCTGCCCTGACCACTCCTCATATCTCTGGTCTCAACCACAGATATCTGTGTTCTAACACTCACTGACCTGTGCCCTCCCCATATCTCCATCCCTCCCACCAAGTGTCTTAGTGAACCTCTTCTGCTTAACTGCTATCCAGTACCAAGCTACTAGCTGCCTGAACTCTGAAATATGCCTTGGACTCTCTGCCTGACCCAAATAAAAGAAGAGCACCTTTTATGTTTACAGTGGCGGCTGGTGCCATTTTTGATCAGAGGAACATAACTATTTTCCACAAATATGCGAGAGCGACTGAGTGCAGCAAAGGAGCCCTAACCAACCAAAGGGATGAAGTGGCGAGGGGTTTGTGGGATTCTCCCCATGAGAAATTGTTTTGAATAATGGGTTAAAATTGTGCACTTTACAGCAAACTTTCTATGAAATAAATGGGCATAAAGCAAGACAGTTTCAATCTGTTTTTTACTGTAGCTCATGAAAAAATCCAATAAATGCAAGTCACCAACATTGCACAGGAGCAATTCCCAACACATTTTCATGATGCATTTCCCCACAATATATTATGAGATAAAAAAAACATTTTAAAGCTAGCTGTGCCCATACATGTCCATGCTGACTGCACCAATATATGCAACTATTCACATATAAGAACATACTCATGTTTGATTTGTGCATAATTCCAGTGACGATACTGCAAGAAAATATGCCCAAGCGGCTCTGCCAATATATGCTAGTTGCCACACATAAGAATATACCCCTGTTGGCTTTGCTATTAAAAATGTCATGCCACAAAAAGAACAATTGCCCATAATGTAGGCAGCCTAGACATGTAATAACACTTCTCATGTTTGCTTTATAAGAGATGGGCAGTTGAAAAGGTCATATTACCGTAGGAAATGGCTAGACTGGCAGCAACAAAACTCACCATGCTTTCTTTATCATAGATGGGCAGTAAAACATGTCATAAAACAGTGAGAAATTGCTACATTGGCTGCACCAAATTGCCATTCTTGCCACATAATAACACTTATCATGCTTGCTTTATCACATATGACCAGTAAAACCTGTCATGCCAAATAATAAATGGCTACACTGGCTGCATTGAAATGTCAGTTTCGCCATGTAGTAGCATTTATCATGCTTGTTTCACCCACTGGCTGTACCAAAATGGCAATCTTGCCATATAATAACACTTATCATGTCTGCTGTATGCTGCATTACAAGCTAGCTAGACTGACTGCACTAAAATGCCATTCTAACCTTGTAATACCACTTACTATGCTTGTTCTATCACAGATGCACAGTACAACATGTCCTGCCACAGTACAAACTAGCTAGACTGACTGCATCAAAATGTCATTCTAGCCATGTGATAACACTTATCATGCTTCTTTATCATAGATGCCAATATAAAATGATATTGCTACCCGTTCTCCTGCCCCCTCTCCCAAAGCATCATCCCGGGCTATCACAAACCAAACACGAGCACATGCATATTCACTCACTCACTCATTCACGCACACGTTCACACAACATTAACTTGCTCATTCACACTGCATTCATTAACTCCATTCACATTCGTACCCAACCAGTCATACACCATACACTCCCCCATTCACACACATACAAGCATAACATACACATTCATACATACAAAATGCATATTTACCTTCAGCCCTTGGCCTTGTGTGGATGCTATCCTGTGGATGACAGGGACCAGAAAGTACAGAGCTCTTCCTACTTCTTGCTTATGTGCAGAGGAGCTGGAGCACTCCATTTGCAATACACCATTCAATCTGTATACACGCACCATTCAATCTGAATACGTGCACCCCCTATGCACATGCAGGCAGGCAGTACTCCTGCCTGCATCCTCAATGTCCATGCAGAGCTGGGGAGGCAAAATTCTCCCAGCCTTGCTTGGTCCATTGGATATGTGCACTTGGAAACAGATTTCCCTTTGACAGTTTATACCATGACTGCTCCATAACAGGTCAAAGTACTGGCAGATCAGTGCCCCCGCGCCTATTGTAGATGAGCTACCTCTGTATGTTTGTCTTTGAATAATAAGACGTTAATTTTGAATGATAATACATTTGTAGCAAAACATTTTTAGTGATGGTATATGAACTATTGCCCTAGTTAAGGGTTAGTTGCGGTTGCGCAATCTGTCCTGACCAGTAAAGACACCAAGACCTTCAACATGGGAGTACAGGCTTTTACCATCTGAATCGACAAAATCCATTAAAGTGATTAGAGTACTGGAATAACATCACAGGTGATAACCTTGTGTAAAAGAAGTGCTCCTATAGTGAAAAAATGCTCCAATTACTTACCAGTAATCTTCATTACACCGAGCCCTACTCTCCCTCCTTACAGTCCATACGTTTGAAGGCAGTTTGTCATCTTCCAGTCTAATTCCAAAATCTCCGAAGGGCACCCCTCCCAACCACCATCCCCACACCTCAGCTTATAAAAAGGGTGAGCAACTCCCATAACACCGTCTTCTCATGCCAAGGAGTCTGGTCAATCACAAACCCCAGGGAGGAAGGGAAGGGAGTAGGGGCTGTGACAAGGAAGAGGAGGACTCGTGTAATAAAAACTACTGGTAATTAATCAGCGCATTACCCCCATGACCACTGTTCCTCGTCCCAGTTCATACTTATGAAGTCTACCAAAGATACCCAGAATAACCCAAGGAAGAAGAATGACCCTGAGAGCCATAGTGAGCCCCCTCATTACAGTGAAGAAGAACCAGAACATCATGGGAGAACCCTGTATGACTGAAGGACTATGGAAGCAGAATCCATGATCATCTAAAACTGGCAGGAGACTCAAGAAAGATGGATGGACGTGTTCTGCGAAGACCAAGCGCCCTCCCTAGGGAGCCCATTATGGAAGCCCCCTCTCTACTGTCTAATATTGGGAAGGCCTCTGAGTTTAGCTCGCCAGGCAGATCCAGAGATGGACAGCCTCCAAAGGAGTAAGCCAGGATGATGATCACTATGAGTGCTTGACTCATGGACAAGGAGGAGGCCATAAGACCTTAATGGGAACTTCTGAAAACAGAAAAATTAGAAAATTGACAGGGGAGAGAGAACTTCCATGCAGAAGAAGAGGTAATCTGGAAGGACAGAATCTCCCAGCCTCTGGGAGACTGGTCAGCTAGGAGGACCAGAATATGACCTTCAGGAAAGAAGGTGGCTCACCCCACTACAGAAGAAGGGGCTCATCAGAGAGAGACTCAAAGCCCACACTCAGTAAGGAAGATCACAGAGGAGTGCACCCCACTCTCCTTAACATCAGGGGGAATTGGGGTCAACTAGAAGATGGTTCCCAAGGAGAAGTGTGAAGTCCAACAGGGAGAGAACTGCAAGGCAGTTGAGCAGGTTTTAAAAGCACCAAGCACCACAGGAGGTACCCAGAAGGTGAGAGGGATTTGATCCTGTAACAAGAAATGCATAAATTATGCAGACTCCAGGAGACAGAGTCAAGCCCATGATAGTCCCTCCCCCATGGGACCCTCGAAGTCCGGAGAGCAGAGAGAAGAAAAAACACAAGACTTGAAAACCCCCAAATGGGAAAGTAGCCTGCCCCGTACACAACAGGAGACAAGAATCTGCCAGTGATGGGAGGGGAATGCAAAAGTAAAGACCCTGGCTTGAGGGGGAGAGAAAGGGGGCAGAGGTGTGACAAAATGACTACTGCTCTGCAGGAGTTAATGGATGAGTAGTGGTTTAGCCACCTACTCAGCCGCACACTACTACTAAACCAGAAGTGATCCCAATTATAAAGTTTAAACAGTCACAGCCCAAAAGATATATCTCCTCCACCTTCTGTGGTAGCAGAGACGAAGGACAGGCTATATCCTCAGAAGGAGAGTGAGCTGATAGCAGTAGCAACCCAAACAACTTTAGTACAATGGTCCAAAATAAAAGAATGTCCAATCAAGGTTCTATAAAGATATTGGTGGTCATTACAACCCTGGCAGTAGCTGTGTGGTAAATACTGGCACGGCTGCCGCAGAGTCATGAAATTTCCAGCGCCCGTGAAAGGGCAATTTCTGGGGCATTACAGCCCTGGCAGACGCAGTAATTGCCCATTCCCGGCCATCAGAAAATATTACTCCCTATTCCTATTTGAGTCCCAAAGGACTCAATGGGAATGGGGAGGATGGAGGGGAGGATGGATGCACTGGCACCATTCATGAATGGTTCCGGTGCATCCGTCAAGGTCTGCGAGCGGGTGCCGTTCTGCATGCCAGTTCAGACCTGGCCGGCTGAAAGGCACCCGCTCGCAGACCTCGTAGTTTGCCTGCCTGGTAACAACGGTGCTGGTAGCTTACCGGCACCATTGTTACCGGACCGGCAGACTTGTAATACGGCCCATAGAATTTAAATTAAACAATAAAGGTTTAATTCAATAATTAGAAAACTCTAGAAAAACTCACCTAAGTGTAAACACCGAAAATACAGACGTTTGTGAAAGGGCACACTGGGTAGATGAACAGGGGGGTTCAGCCAATCAGATTGGCCAACAATGGCCATGTTTAATGTTCTTGGCAAAAAAGGGTAAAAAAGGGGGGGTGCTTAAAAGTCACTATGATCCCACAAATTCCATTAGGGCGAGGTGTCCTCTTCACAGTACCTATTGTTTTGTCTTTGGTGCTTGACAGGATTGAACAAGGCTTTTTGGCTTCATACTGGGAGTCTGGGTGCTTTCAGTGCCATGTCAGGGTTGGGGATGGTGGTGCTCGGTCGAATGACACAGAGCTGTAAAGTTGTGGCAATGGCTTTTGGGTGGAAGATACTGGGAATAGCAGGCAATGTCAGGTCAGCAGCGCTGGAAGACTCTCTGGCCTTGGCTGCTGAGAAGCAGAGATTGGCCGTTAGTGGTCTATAGACTCTGCTGGCTCTACAATACATTGGGACACTGCAGCAGACTCAGATCGGGGCTCTGAGAAGCTGGTGACCAGGATGCGGTGTCGAGTTGGGATGCTAGAAGACTCAGCAGATCTCAGATGCAGAGACACCAGAGCGTTTAACATTGAGCTAACTTGGGGATAACTCCAGTGGTTCCTTTGCAGCAGCATGGCCTGCATTGAAGGTGCTCAGACAAGCATTAAGGCAGTTCAGAGTTGCAGGGAGTCACTTCCTTGGTTCGGTGGCATCTGGAAGTCCCAATCCAGGCGCTCCAAGACAAGGAGATGTAGAGAAGGATCCAAAAGCCTCTACCGGAAGTCCCATCCCCAACTTGCCTATCTGTTGGGAACCAGAAATAGTGACAAAAGCGACACCTGTAATGATGCCTATAACAGAAGCAGCCTTAAAAGCAAAGTATCCATTAAGAAAACCATTCTTTATGTATCCAGGAAAAGCTGACAGACTCTTGGGAAGGATCCCTGAAGAGGATGTGAAGACGGATGAAAGAAGAGACTAGTGATGTCACATGAAGCAAAGTGACACGCCTAAGAAGAGATGATAAGAAAGAAGGTGGATAGACCATATAGAATCTGATGATGAAGTTAAGAATCAAGTAGATTTTCATATGTGAAATGAAGATTGCACGTGTAAAGCACGGAAGAAAATGAAAACCACGTTATAATTGTAGAGGCGCAGTAAGGCAAGTAGATTAAATATTCTTGAAGGCTGGCTATATGTAGTAAATAGTGCAGGCGGTGCTGCCAAGGTATATATATATGCATAGGAATCTGGAAGTTCCACACTTTATTTTATGAAAAATCCTGTGAATGGAAGGACTTGAAGTGTGGTCAATCGAATAAGCATGGCTGGAGAATCAAGAAGGTTTGTCTGGCCCAGTGTCAAGGTTGGGAGCAGCCAAGAAACTGGTTATCTATCGTGGAAAGATTCAATGAACGAGAAGGCAAGAGCTGAGCTCCTGTTAAGGTGCGGCAGAAGGACAATGAGTGCCAAGTTGTGTTCATGAAATGGTATTAAATACAACAAAGGAGCTCAAAACCTGGTCTCCATTCACATGGTCAGATGAAAATAGACTTTGGGCAAGCTACACAGAGACCAGAGGATAAAGCCATGCTCACACTCCCTTTTATCCCCAGGAGCATTGATACTTGCAAGGCTAAGTTCAAAAGACTATTCTCATGGTGGACAGCTTGAGTGATGATAGACGATGGGCTAATTGGGCGGGGAAGCATGGTCAAGTCTGACCCACCAGCACCTGGGCTACCTGACAGTAGAGACCCAATCAGAACACCAACCCCCATAAAAAGTATACCTAGATGTTTCCCGTTACCCAATCACAGTCCACATACATTTTCTTAGTGTGCCACATAGTATGACATAAATGATGATGAGTTTTTAGTATGTAAGTGTGTTTTTTGTGAAATACTTTGAGATCTTACTTCATGACATCCGATGATGTCCATTGTACTCCCTGTTTTAGATGATTGTTATTCAAACAGCTAACATCTTTGCCAACTTCCTGAGTCGGTTTTATTATTGATGTTTGAGTAATTTCTGCGTACCCATCCACCCTGTAAAGTGTTACCTTGTCTTAAAGGACCTACGGGTTCAGAGAGTTTTTCTGTTCTGCAGCCCGCTCCATGGAGCTTGACTGGCACCTACATGGGATACTTCATGTCCAGTGAACAGATTCCTGGTTCCAGTGCAGCCAGCAGCGAGGCCTTGTTTCTGCCTTGGGTGCCTTTTGTTTTCACCTCTATGGCAAAATACAAGTAGCAATATTTCCAAAGGTTGTCCAGTGGCCCCTTCTTTAAGAGCCACAAGATGAACCAAAGAAGTAGGGGTGGTCATCTCCCTTTAAAGGCAAAATGCCACAGGGGACTGGTCCAGATGAATCCCTCTGTTAGGGGTCAATCCCTTTTGTTCAGCAATTTGTGGGGAAGAGAGCCCTAACAGAAACCAAGATGGTGGGCCCTTCTCTAGGACACTTCTCTCTTGTGATTACTCTAACTCTGACCCTACCTATGCCTGCTGACATCAAAGGTACACTCATAGTCAGGACCCTGGTGTAAGAGTGACTGTTATGTCAGTGCTGGCCTTAAGGCAATGGTTCCCAGCAGATCAGCTGGGTGATGTTCCTGTGTGTTGCAGGAGAAATAAAAGGACAATATCCTTGTGATTGCTCCTCATATCTGTGGTGATGACAGTCAGACCAGACACTAATCCACATCAGTCCCTTCACAGCGTTGCCCTTCTCTGAGAGATGACACTAGCTTAATACCAAATTGCTGTGGCTTTATAATTGTGTAACTCTAGTCGCCATCATTCCAATGCTTATTTTTACAGATTTGCATTCCAAAGACTGACTAGATTACACAATTATCATTTAGATCAGAGATGCAGGTAGTTTAAAATCCACCACTGCCTGCAGGAAATGTGCATCCAGCTGCTGTCAGAAATGCACATGTCATTTGAACCTGCTCTCAGCCACTACAGAGCTGGTGTTATAAATGTGAGGAGACTTATTACTGCAAAGTCACATGTGAGCAATATCATTTTGGAATGGAGCATTTATGAAAGGGGTGCACGATAAGCAGACCCCCACTTTCAGAAACAGAATTACCTGCATCATTGTGGTATTAAAAAATCAAAAAAGCTTGGGCTATTCTGCCCTCACCAGACAACATTCTAACACACCTCTGAGTCAACATCCAAAGGCAGAGCTGGAGGGAGCAGAGCTTCCAAGGGAGTAGGCCAGGTCAATCATCAGGGTAACTGTCCTTGAGCCGTCCTTGAGCCAGGTAGATAGAGAAAAGTGTGAGATCCTAATACGAATATGGGGAGCAATGGATTAATTTGTGAGACCAAATTAAGGCCTGAAAAAGGGAGGATTCCGCTCCTAAGGGGATAAGCCCAGTCCTCAAGGTAACCTGCAGAGGGGGGAGCCTAAGGCAGTTCCAACTTAATGAAAGTCAATCAGAACTTTCTTGTTTGGAGAGTTCCTTTCTAAGAGGGTATTTGCTGACCTATGCCATAAAGAAATATTTCAAAGTGAGTGTATAAATAATCATCCAAATGTAATTACATAAATCCCCTGGAATTATTACCCTGATCAGTCCCTGGAGTGAGAGGGACTTGCATGGTGGCCACTAGTGGCCATTCATTCCAAATAGAATATCTTGATATTTTGTGGGACATACAACAGTCTTTCCCCATTATATTTTATGCCTAGTAAGATTTGACTGCATGCAGCAAACAGAGAATTTCATGTGCTCATAGCGCAGGAGCTGATACAATATTATTGGTAGAATAAGAATAGAATGCTGTACTTTGGCTGTGTAAATTATATCCTGGTTTTATTGTATTTAAAGCTAAGGAAACTTACTTGAAATAAATGCATGCATGCTCTTTCTGTCCATGCACTGTGTTAAACTGGGAATATTTTCCAGCGCCAACAGTGCAGCACGTGATAAGTGAAAGTTAAATAGCACCCAAA
Organism: Ambystoma mexicanum; assembly: GCF_040938575.1. NCBI lineage: Eukaryota > Metazoa > Chordata > Amphibia > Caudata > Ambystomatidae > Ambystoma > Ambystoma mexicanum. The sequence goes on from NC_090934.1 coordinate 1,335,398,399, forward strand.
GAGTTTTCACAGACATAGTGAACAAAGGGACGTGGTTCAGAAGGCACCCTGCACTATAGCCCAATGAAGAATTGCTTCATATTGTGTGACTTGTTAAAACAATAGATAATTAAAAAGAATTTGGGAAGTTGTGGTAGCTTAGTTGAATGACTCAATTCACCTAGAAAAGGACACTCATGTAAATTTCATTCACCCCTCCCCATGATAATGCACACTGTGGCCTTGTTTGCAAAGTGAAGTGGCAAGGGTAATTATCATTGCATCCGAAAATCCCAAAACCATTCCACTAGGTTGGGCGAGTGACTCAATATGCCATGCTTTCCAAATTGACACTATTGCTTTTCAGACCCAAACCAAACCTTCGGAATTCTGATGTAACTCACACATATACTAGAGATTAACAGGACCATAGTTATATGGGAAATGTAATGGATGCAATTGTTCTCTAATTTCAGCACTTGGTAATATTGACAAATGCAACGTTCTTTTAATAATTTGTTGTTTGTGATACAGAAATATTTTGAAGTTAAGGGAGTTTTAATTCCTTTTGCTATTCAAATTTAAAAATATAGAGATTTGATGTAAAGGGATGCATGTGTTAAGGTAATTGTGTGAGATACGCATGCAGGTTATTTTTCTTTTTGAAGAATATCTGCCTGTGATTGTATAACATTGTGGTGACTTCCACAGCATAGAGCTTGGGGACCACCTTTACATTTACTTTATGTTAATAAAACAAACTATTATTCCAGGATGGCCACCGGGGTGCTCACACCGTGAGGAGAGGGCTCCCACCTGGCATCGCTAAAACAATAAAGATTTGGCATTTCACACCCTAATGGGGAGAGGGTAAATCAGCGCAGCAGCCAAGGAACACTTTCGGACCCCCGAAACCACAGGATGGAGATTGATCCTTTGGATTGTGAGGAATAGCCAAGAAATCCCAGCAAGGCCTTGCCCAATCGCCATTTTTGAAATAAGTCCCGTGAAGGACCGATGAGGATGGGTTTGACCCTCTCTCTCTGGTGTAATAGTGGACCACTCTGGACTACTTTGGGCGGCTGGCTGTGTTGCAGTGCATTGAGGGTATCTATCATTGGAACAGTTGGAGTTGATGGAAATGTGCTGAAAGAGAATCCAAGCGGAGGTGGGCATGGCAGGTATGGCATTGTGGTGATCGGGGGACTGGAACATCGCACCCAACAATTGTTTCATCGGAGGTGGAGCCCATAAGCAAAGAAAGAGGTGGTTAAGGTGTGGCTGTAGTGAAAGTGGAGATACGTTGGTGAGCTTTGGAAAACTAGGAGGGGGCGGTGGACTTGATCCTGTAGAACCCTTCAGGAGCGGCAAAATACAGGATTAAGGAGAAAAACCTCTTTAGACGGTCGTGACTGTAGCAGGGAAAAGAAGGCAATCCATAAGCCTCCTGCAAGATGTAAAGGAACAAGCCGAAAAAAAAACTAAAAAAGGGGCCCCTACCCTTAAAGGGGCAAATCATTTGCAATATTGGGCACTGCAAAAGCTTTGGGGCAAGGAAGGGTAGATGGTGATGGCTGAAGAACAGAACACCCAGCTCCAGGAAGTTGCTGCAGGTTCCCCATATTGGACAACAGGACAAGCAATTACTAAGGATGTCTTCCAACAATGTTTTATAGACTTTAGTGATCAAATGGCAGAGACCATAAAGTCACAGCTGGGTTTGATTAGTACAGAACTGGCTCAATCCCTTCAGAAGGTGAAAGGGGAAATTGCAGAGCTAGGGGAAAGAATGGATTCTACCGAAAACGCCATTCAAGAGCTGGTGGAAGGCACTCGCAAGATAGATGCTTTAACAGAACAACTTGCAACAGCGACGCACAATCTGGAGATTCAGACTGAAGGTCTTGAAAATTGCTCAAGGAGATCTAACATTAGAGAAAAAGGGCTTCCTGAGGGAGTTGAGGATCATGACCTAAAGGATACCATGCAATAGGTTTTTGCTGACCTGCTCATGCTGGAGGCGGGTGTAAGGTTATTTAGCGTGTTACAACACAGAGTACAGCACAGAGTACAGCACTACTGCATAGGATCAATGTGTAGCATGTTTTTTTTATGCAGTACCACTGCATGGGTTTGGTGCATTGCTATGATGCAATTGTTTCAAGCTATGTGTTGCCAGTGTAACATGGACATATAAGTGAGGGCAGGTTATTCAGTCAAAAACGATTTTTACATATAAAATGCAAATCATTTTTTTTCACAAATCATTTTTTTTCACAGTTAAAAGCACACATTTGTACATTCAAAATGCGCACCATTTTTCAGCTGAAATGCCTATGTTGCAAGAGACACATTTGAAAATTAATAAACTAACCACATTAACGACTAACCTGATCATAACCCACTAATAATAATGTGTTCTCCACTGCAATATGAGGCAGACTCTGAAAGTCATTATTTAAACGCACATTCAGTTTTTTTTTTTCTTTTTGCTCTGCTGCTCTGTCCACAGTAACTGCAGGAAGCAAAGACCTCGAATAAGCAGGAAATCAGTTTGTTACAGTTGCAACTGTAAAAGTAAGCCATTGTGTAGTGAAGGAGGAGATGACAAGATAGAATCTTATTGGACAAGAATTCGGTAACCAAGATTTCCTGTAGAATCTTGAAAAGGAGAGAAGGCAGTCGACATTTGACAGAGCTGGGAGAAGCACTGGGTTGATAGCTGGGGTTGCCTGATTCCTAAAGCAGATTCAACTTGGTTGCAGAGACTGGGATTTCCAGTCAACAAGTCCCAGTTTGAGTGACAGGAAATGCTTGTCCTTGCTGGGTGAACCCCTCCATAAGGCGACCAGCCAAAGAAGTTACATGCTGAACAAGCCTGGCAATTATCTCGCTGAAGTGTGGGGGCTGAGTATGTGCAAAAATATTCAGTCAGTGTAGGAAAGGAGATTCCTGTGCTTTACCCACGTGTTTAATGTTACAAATTGAATTCTTGTTCCCCGCCACTCTCTTCTCATTGTAACACAAATATTGCTGTTACTGTGCTATTTCTTTTATTTCTGTAAAAGAGTGAGATCGTGTTTAAATGCAACTTTTATAATACACAAAAATATCTGAAAGCAGACGGGTGGTGGGTTTTATTTTCTCTTTCCTTTGTGCATTTACCAATAGAGTGCTGATGATGTGGGGAGATGTTTAGACAGTACAATTGTCATTTTTAAGGTAGCTAAAAATAAGATTTGGCTGCAGCTGTGTGCACAATGTCATTCAGTATGAGCAATTATAACTAACTGTGTGTGTTATAGTCTGCTGGAGGTCTATGAGTCGGCAGAAAGGGAGGCCCTGGACATAGCTTACCAAACGTAAATAAGTTGGTGATAGATACCGCATGATAGCTCGCTGCCGTAGATAAGACAGCGAGAAATTGCCCATGGTGGCACACTAAAAATGAAAATGTGGTGTCCCTGAAATGCAAGCCTGAGGTCTCTCTAGTGATTACACGAAAAATCTAAACAAAAATAAGGGGTTCTGGATATTGGGACCACAAATAAAACAAAGGAATTATGCTCACCAAAAATACCACCAACCACGCATACCAACCACGCATACCAACCACGCATGTCTGTGTACTGAAATAATGCACATCCACTGTATTATTATTATTCATAACCCAATCTGAATACAAGGAGTGATTGTTGCTAAATTATTTTTTGGTGGTAAGAAAATACCGCCAGGCCCCAAATCTACACAAAATACCCAACACGGGGGAGTATACATCGGGTGGGTCCTGGAAGAGTGAAATCAGGTGCCAGACTCTGTGATGTATCAGATTTCCAATGTTATGGGCAAAAGGAGGCAATGTTACAGGCGGCTAGAAGGGCAAGTTCCATAAAAGTGAATGGTGTTGAAATTCAGCTACATAAAGACATAGCACAATGTACTCTGGTGAAGCAGGGATCAATGGGTCCAGTGGTCAAAGCTCTATCACAGGCTCAAATAAGATATAGATGGACATTTCCATTTGGATTGTTGTTGGGAGGGCAACATCGCATCACCTCCTGCGGAGGAGAAATTAGGGTTTTGAAACTTGAGGACAACGGGGGTGAGCAACAAGATCTGCGGCCGTCAAGAGAGACAGAGAGACAGTAAAGATCAAACATTGAGAATGGAGAAAGGTTTGAGGACTAAGGCTTCGAGTGAACCTGTGGAAATCAATAACTTAACCTGTTTTCAAAGATAAATAGGTACAAGGTGCCGAGGCTCCAAACTTCAAAACCTATTATCAAGCGGCTCAGTTAATACAGGAGTGGTTTGGGGGAAATCATGGCTACGGATGGATAGAGCAGTGGTTGGGAGGCCCCTAGAAGAAGAACTGTGGTGTCTGAAAGTTGATAGACCCCCTAACATCTATAAGAGCAAAATAACGGCATTGATAGGTGACATATGGGACGTGGTGGTACGGTGGGGTGCATAACTACGTTCCCTCTCTGTTTACACCCCTATTTCGTAATCCACAGTTTGCACCAGGGACTGAGCAGAGAGCCTTTGAGTGATGGGTAGAGGCTGGGTGCCAGAATATGGGTGATATGGTAGAGAGTCAAGAGTTTAAGACATTTCAACAATGCAAACAGGCATTTGAGTTGCCTGAAAAGTAACGGTTCAGATATTCACAATTGAGGCTTTGCCTCCAGGCAAAGGGAACCAAACAGGTGGCAATAAGGGACCACACCCATTTGAAAAGTATCAAGTTACAAATTCAGGTGATCACCATATGGTTGGAGCACTATATAGGCTCTTTATGGATTCTCAAAACATCCGATCGCATTGGGGCTATATGAAACAATGGTAAAAAGTCTTAAATAGCCCTATATCGGATGAGCAATGGCAGGAAGTGTGGCAAGAGATTCAAAAACTCATGAAAGCACTTCAGTTCCGAGCAATGTGGGTTAAGGTTATGGCACAATAGCACCTGACACCTGAGAAGCTACATACATTTTACCCAAAAGTGTCTGGAAAATGTTGGAGGGACATAGGGGAACATATGGTGGGATTGTCCAATTTTAAAACCATTTTGGAATAGTATCAATATGGCAATGAAAGTAATATTTGGGCCTCTAACATGCAGAGATTTTGGGGAGACAATGCTGGGTTTGGGAGATGTTTTGGACATTTTATCATTGACACCCTAGAGTAAGGCATATATGATTTCTAGTCTGTCAGCATTATCCCTTGTTGCCCAGAGATGGAAGCAATCGTTGGTACCCACAGAACATGAATGGTTGTCAAAGATTTGGCACTATGTTACTTTAGAATGGGTGACTTGTGTGGTTCATGGAGAATAGAGGAAGTTTAAGGACGATTGGGACTTGGTACTCGACTTCCTCCACAAAGACTATTGAGTGAATTAGGGTCCACAAAGAATAAGTTTGTTAGACTTATTTTAGATGAAACCTGGTATACCAGTGATCTCATCAATGACATTTGTGATTCCATCTTTGATGTCCGGGGTGTTAGTCTTAGCAGTGCATGGTGGTGGCGCGAGTTATGGTTGCTTTGGGAGCGGGGGGTGGGGGGAACAAGAGGGTGACACGGGGCATGAGCGGGGGTGGGGGGAACACGAGGGAGACACGGGGCATGAGCGGGGGGTGGGGGCAACAGGGGACACACGGGGCATGAGCGCGGGTGAGGGGGTACACGATGGAGACACGGGGCATGAGCGGGGGGTGGGGGCAACAGGAGACACATGGGGCATGAGCGGGGGTGAGGGGGTACACGAGGGAGACACGGGCATCAGTGGGGGGTGGGGGGAACACGAGGGAGACACTGGGCATGAGCAGTGGGTGGGGAGAAAAGTGCACATGGGGCAATAGTGGGGGTGGGGGGAACAGGACGCACACGGGGCATGAGCGGGGGTGGGGGGAACAGGGCGCACACACGGGGCATGAGCGGGGGTGGGGGAACAGGGCGCACACACGGGGCTTGAGCGGGGGTGGGGGAACAGGGCGCACACACGGGGCATGAGCGGGGGGTGGGGGAACAGGGCGCACACACAGGGCATGAGCGGGGGGTGGGGGGAAAGGAGAGAGACACGGGGCATGAGCGGGTAGGGGGAACACGAGGGGGACACGGGCATGAGCGGGAGGGGGGTAACATGAGGGAAACACGAGGCATGAGTGGGGGTGGGGGCAACACGAGGGAGACACGGAGCATGAGCGGGGGGTGGGGGCAACAGGAGACTCGGGGCATGAGCGTGGTGTGGGGGGAACACGAGGGAGACACGGGGCATGAGCGGGGTGGGGGGTAACACGAGGGAGACACGGGGCATGAGCGGGGGGTGGGGGAGTAACACGGGGCATGAGCGGGGGGGTGCGGGGAACACGAGGGAAACACGCGGCATGAGCGGGGGGTGGGGATACAGGAGGGAAACACGGGGCATGAGCGGGGGGTGGGGGTACAGGAGGGAGACATGGGACATGACCGGAGGGTGGGGGGGCAACAGGAGACACGGGGCATGAGCGGGGGGTGGGGGGTACATGAGGGAACACGGGGCATGAGCGGGGGGTGAGGGGAACAGGGGAGACACAGGGCATGAGCGGGGGTGGGGGGAACAGGAGAGAGACACGGGGGTGGGGGGAACAGGGGAGACACGGGGCATGAGCGGGGGTGGGGGGAACAGGGGAGACACGGGGCATGAGAGGGGGGTGGGGGGTAACACAAGGGAGACACTGGGCATGTGCGGGGGGTGGGTGTAACACAAGGGAGACAGGGGGCATGAGCGGGGGTTGGGGGGGTAACACAAGGGAGACACGGGGCATGAGCGGGGGGTGGGGGGTAACACAAGGGAGACACGGGGCATGAGCAGGGGGTGGGGGGTAACACGAGGGAGACACAGGGCATGAGCGGGGGGTGGAGGGAAGGGGAGAGAGACACGGGGCATGAGCGGGGGGTGGGGGTAAAGGTAGAGACACACGGGGCATGAGCGGGGGGTGGGGGGAAGGAGAGAGAGACACGGGGCATGAGCCGGGGTGGGGGGAAGGGGAGAGAGACACGGGGCATGAGCGGGGGGTGGGGGTGAGGGGGAAGTGGATAGACACATGGGACATGAGCGGGGGTGGGGGGAAAGGGAGACAAACGGGGCATGAGCGGGGGGTGGGGGAGAGACACACGGGGCATGAGCGGGGGGTGGGGGGAGAGACACACAGGGCATGAACGGGGGGTGGGGGGGAGAGACACACGGGGCATGAGCGGGGGAAAGGAGGGAGACACAGGGCATGAGCAGGGGGTGGGGGGAAGGGGAGAGACACAGGGCATGAGCGGGGGGTGGGGGGTAACACAAGGGAGACACGGGGCATGAGCTGGGGGTGGGGGGTAACAGGGGAGACAGGGCATGGGTGGGGGGTAACACAAGGGAGACATGGGGCATGAGCGGGGGGTGGGGGGAAGGGGAGAGACGCAAGGGTTATGAGCGGGGTGTGGGGGGAAGGGGAGAGAGACACGGGGCATGAGCGGGGGGTGGGGGGGAAGGGGAGAGACACACGGGGCATGAGCGGGGGGTGGGGGGAAGGGGAGAGACACACGGGGCATGAGCGGGGGTGGGGGGAAGGTGTGAGAGACACAGGGCATGAGCAGGTGGTGGGGGGAAGGGGAGAAAGACAGGGCATTAGCGGGGGTGGGGGGGCGCGGATAGACACACGGGGCATGAGCAGGGGGTGTGGGAAAAGGAGGGAGACACGGAGCATGAGCGGGGGGTGGGGGGAAGGGGAGAGACACACAGGGCATGAGCGGGGGTTGGGGGGAAGGGGAGAGAGACACGGGGCATTAGCGGGGGTGGGGGAAAGGGGGGAGACACACAGGGCATCAGTGGGGGCTGGGGGGAAGGTGACAGAGACACAGGGCATGAGCAGGGGGTGGGGGAACAGAAGGGAGACACGGGGCATGAGCGGTGGGGTGGGAGGAAAGAAGGGGGACACGGGTCATGAGCACGGGGTGAGGGGGAAGGGGAAAGACACGTGAGGCATGAGCGGGGGGTGGGGGAAGGGGAGAGAGACACGGGGCATGAGCAGGGGGTGGGGGGAAGGGGAGAAACATGGGGCATTAGCGGGGGTGGGGGGGAGGGGAGAGACACATGGGGCATGAGCGGTGGGGTGGGGGGAAAGGAGGGAGACACGGGGCATGAGCGGAGTGTGGGGGGGAAGGGGAGAGACACACGGGGCATATGAGCGGGGGGTGGGTGGAACAGTAGGGAGACACGGGGCATGAGCAGGGGTTGGGGGGGAGGGGAGAGACACACGGGGCGTGAGTGGGGGGTGGGGGGAAGGGGAGAGAGACACGGGGCATGAGTGGGGGGTGGGGGGAAGGGTAGAGATTCACAGGGCATGAGCGGGGGGTGGGGGGAATGGGAGAGACACACAGGGCATAAGTGGGGGGTGGGGGGGAAGGGGAGAGAGACACGGCATGAGCAGGGGGCGGGGGGAAGGGGGAGACACAGGGCATGAGCGGGGGGTGGGGGGAAGGGGAGACAAATGGGGCATGAGCGGGGGGTGGGGGAGAGACACACGGGGCATGAGCGGGGGTGGGGGGAGAGACACACAGGGCATGAGCGGGGGGTGGGGGGGAGAGACACACGGGGCATGAGCAGGGGAAAGGAGGGAGACACAGGGCAGGAGGTGGGGGAAGGGGAGAGACACAGGGCATGAGCGGGGGGTGGGGGGTAACACAAGGGAGACACGGGGCATGAGCTGGGGGTGGAGGGTAACAGGGGAAACAGGGCATGGGTGGGGGGTAACACAAGGGAGACATGGGGCATGAGCGGGGGGTGGGGGGAAGGGGAGAGACACAAGGGTTATGAGCGGAGTGTGGGGGGAAGGGGAGAGAGACACGGGGCATGAGCGGGGGGGTGGGGGGGAAGGGGAGAGACACACGGGGCATGAGCGGGGGGTGGGGGGAAGGGGAGAGAGACACGGGGCATGAGCGGGGGTGGGGGGAAGGTGCGAGAGACACAGGGCATGAGCAGGTGGTGGGGGGAAGGGGAGAAAGACGGGGCATTAGCGGGGGGTGGGGGGGCGGGGAGAGACACACGGGGCATGAGCAGGGGATGTGTGAAAACGCGGGAGACACGGAGCATGATCGGGGGGTGGGGGGAAGGGGAGAGACACACGGGGCATGAGCGGGGGTTGGGGGGAAGGGGAGAGAGACACGGGGCATTAGCGGGGGGTGGGGGAAAGGGGGGAGACACACAGGGCATCAGTGGGGGCTGGGGGAAGGTGAGAGAGACACAGGGCATGAGCGGGGGGTGGGGGAACAGAAGGGAGACACGGGGCATGAGCGGTGGGGTGGGAGGAAAGAAGGGGGACACAGGTCATGAGCACGGGGTGAGGGGGAAGGGGAGAGACACGTGAGGCATGAGCGGGGGGTGGGGGAAGGGGAGAGAGACACGGGGCATGAGCAGGGGGTGGGGGGAAGGGGAGAAACATGGGGCATTAGCGGGGGTGGGGGGGAGGGGAGAGACACATGGGGCATGAGCGGTGGGGTGGGGGGAAAGGAGGGAGACACGGGGCATGAGCGGGGTGTGGGGGGGAAGGGGAGAGACACACGGGGCATATGAGCGGGGGGTGGGTGGAACAGTAGGGAGACACGGGGCATGAGCAGGGGTTGGGGGAAGGGGAGAGACACACGGGGGCATGAGCGGGGGTGGGGGGAAGGGGAGAGAGACACAGGGCATGAGTGGGGGGTGGGGGGAAGGGTAGAGAGTCACAGGGCATGAGCGGGGGGTGGGGGGAATGGGAGAGACACAGAGGGCATGAGTGGGGGGTGGGGGGGAAGGGGAGAGAGACACGGCATGAGCAGGGGGCGGGGGAAGGGGGAGACACAGGGCATGAGCGGGGGGTGGGGGGTAACAGGGGAGACAGGGTATGGTTAGGGGGTAACCACAAGTGAGACACGGGGCATGTGCGGGGGTGGGGGGAATGGGAGAGAGACACAGGGCATGAGTGGGGGGTGGGGGGAAGGGGAGAGAGACACAGCATGAGCGGGGGGCGGGGGGAAGAGGAGAGACACGGGGCATGAGTGGGGGGTGGGGGGTAACAGGGGAGACAGGGCATGGTTGGGGGTAACACAAGGGAGACACGGGGCATGAGCAGGGGGGTGGGGGGTAACACGAGGGAGACACGGGGCATGAGCAGGGGGTGGGTGTGTAACACGAGGGAGACACGGGGCATGAGCAGGGGGTGGGGGGCTAACACAAGGGAGACACGGGGCATGAGCTGGGGGTGGGGGTAACACAAGGGAGACACGGGGCATGAGCAGGTGGTGGGGGGTAACAGGTGAGACAGGTCATGAGCGGGGATGGGGGGAAGGGGAGAAACACGAGGCATTAGCGGGGGGTGGGTGCGAGGGGAGAGACACACAGGGCAAGAGCAGGGGGTGGGGGGAAAGGAGGGAGACACGGGGCATGAGCAGGGGGTGGGGGGGAGGGGAGAGACACACAGGGCATGAGCGGGGGTGGGGGGAAGGGGAGAGAGACACGGGGCATGAGCGGGGGGTCGGGGGAAGGTGAGAGACACACAGGGCATGAGAAGGGGTGGGGGGAAGGTGAGAGAGACACGGGGCATGAGCGGGGGTGGGGGGAACAGTAGGGAGACACGGGGCATGATCGGGGGTTGGGGGGAAGGGAAGAGACACACGGCGCATGAGCGGGGGGGTGGAGGGGAAGGGGAGAGAGTCACGGGGCATGAGCGGGGGGGTTTGGGGAAGGGGAGAGAGACACGGGGCATGAGCGGGGGGTAAGAGGGGAAGGGGAGAGAGACACAGGGCATGAGCGGGGGGTGGGAGGAAGGGGAGAGAGACACAGGGCATGAGCGGGGCGTGGGGGTAAGGGGAGAGAGACACGGGGCATGAGCGAGGGGGTGGGGGGAAGGGGAGAGACACGGGGCATGAGTGGGGGGTGGGGGGTAACAGGGGAGACAGGGCATGGTTGGGGGTAACACAAGGGAGACACGGGGCATGAGCAGGGGGGTGGGGGGGTAACACGAGGGAGACACGGGGCATGAGCAGGGGGTGGGTGTGTAACACGAGGGAGACACGGGGCATGAGCAGGGGGTGGGGGGCTAACACAAGGGAGACACGGGGCATGAGCTGGGGGTGGGGGTAACACAAGGGAGACACGGGGCATGAGCAGGTGGTGGGGGGTAACAGGTGAGACAGGTCATGAGCGGGGATGGGGGGAAGGGGAGAAACACGAGGCATTAGCGGGGGGTGGGTGCGAGGGGAGAGACACACAGGGCAAGAGCAGGGGGTGGGGGGAAAGGAGGGAGACACGGGGCATGAGCAGGGGGTGGGGGGGAGGGGAGAGACACACAGGGCATGAGCGGGGGTGGGGGGAAGGGGAGAGAGACACGGGGCATGAGCGGGGGGTCGGGGGAAGGTGAGAGACACACAGGGCATGAGAAGGGGTGGGGGGAAGGTGAGAGAGACACGGGGCATGAGCGGGGGTGGGGGGAACAGTAGGGAGACACGGGGCATGATCGGGGGTTGGGGGGAAGTGAAGAGACACACGGCGCATGAGCGGGGGGCTGGAGGGGAAGGGGAGAGAGTCACGGGGCATGAGCAGGGGGGTTTGGGGAAGGGGAGAGAGACACGGGGCATGAGCGGGGGGTAAGAGGGGAAGGGGAGAGAGACACAGGGCATGAGCGGGGGGTGGGAGGAAGGGGAGAGAGACACAGGGCATGAGCGGGGCGTGGGGGTAAGGGGAGAGAGACACGGGGCATGAGCGAGGGAGTGGGGGGAAGGGGAGAGAGACACGGGGCATGAGCCAGGGTGAGGGGGATGGGGAGTGAGACACGGGCATGAGCAGGGGGTGGGAGGAAGGGGAGAGAGACACAGGGCATGAGCGGGGCGTGGGGGTAAGGGGAGAGAGACACGGGGCATGAGCGGAGGGAAAGGAGGGAGACACGGGACATGAGCGGGGGGTGGGGGTAACACAAGGGAGACACGGGGCATGAGCAGGGGTGGGGGGTAACAGGGAAGACAGGGCATGGGTGGGGGGTAACACAAGGCAGACACGGGGCATGAGCGGGTGGTGAGGGGTAACACGAGGGAGGCACGGGGCATGAGTGGGGGGTGGGGGGGTAACAAGGGAGACACGGGGCATGAGCGGGGGTCGGGGGGTAACACAAGGGAGACACGGGGCATGAGCTGGGGGTGGGGGGTAACACAAGGGAGACACAGGGCATGAGCGGGGGTGGGGGTAACCTAGGGAGACAGGTCATGAGCAGGGGGTGGGGGGAACAGGGCAGACACAGGGCATGAGCGGCTGGTGGGGTGAACAGTAGGGAGACACGATCATGAGCGGGGGTGGGGGGAAGGGGAGAGACACACGGGGCATGTGTGGGGGTGTGGGGGGAACAGTAGGGAGACACGGGGCATGAGCGGCTGGTGGGGTGAACAGTAGGGAAGACACGAGACATGAGCGGGGGTGGGGGGAAGGGGAGAGACACACGGGGCATGTGTGGGGGTGTGGGGGGAACAGTAGGGAGACACGGGGCATGTGCAGGGGGTGGAGGGGAAGGGGAGAGATACATGGGGCATGAGCGGGGGGTGGGGGGTAAGGGGAGAGAGACACAGGGCATGAGCGGGGGGTGGGGGGAAGCGGAGAGAGACACGGGGCATGAGCAGGGTGTGGGGGGAAGGGGAGAAACATGGGGCATTAGCGGGGCTGGGGGGGAGGGGAGAGACACACGGGGCATGAGCGGTGGGGTGGGGGGAAAGGAGGGAGACACGGGGTATGAGGGGTGGCTGGGGGGAAGGGGAGAGACACACAGGGAATATGAGCGGGGTGGGGGGAAGGGGAGAGAGACACAGGGCATGAGCGGGGGTGGGGGGAAGGGGAGAAACACGGGGCATTAGCGGGGGGTGGGTGGGAGGGGAGAGACACACAGGGCAAGAGCAGGGGGTGGGGGGAAAGGAGGGAGACACGGGGCATGAGCAGGGGGTGGGGGAAGGGGAGAGACACACGGGGCATGAGCGGGGGTGGGGGGAAGGGGAGAGAGACACGGGGCATGAGCGGGGGGTCGGGGGAAGGTGAGAGACACACGGGGCATGAGAAGGGGGTGGGGGCGAAGGTGAGAGAGACATGGGGCATGAGCGGGGGGTGGGGGAACAGTAGGGAGACACGGGGCATGAGCGGGGGTGGGGGGAAGGGGAGAGAGACACGGGGCATGAGCGGGGGGTCGGGGGAAGGTGAGAGACACACGGGGCATGAGAAGGGGGTGGGGGCGAAGGTGAGAGAGACATGGGGCATGAGCGGGGGGTGGGGGAACAGTAGGGAGACACGGGGCATGAGCGGGGGGTGGGGGGAAGGGGAAAGACACACGGGGCATGAGCGGGGGGTAACAGGGGAGACAGGGCATGGTTGGGGGTAACACAAGGGAGACACGGGGCATGAGTGGAGGGTGGGGGGTAACAGGGGAGACAGGGCATGGTTGGGGGTAACACAAGGGAGACACGGGGCATGAGCGGGGGTTGGGGGGGTAACACGAGGGAGACACGGGGCATGAGCAGGGGGTGGGTGTGTAACACGAGGGAGACACGGGGCATGAGCAGGGGGTGGGGGGCTAACACAAGGGAGACACGGGGCATGAGCTGGGGGTGGGGGTAACACAAGGGAGACACGGGGCATGAGCAGGTGGTGGGGGGTAACAGGTGAGACAGGTCATGAGCGGGGGTGGGGGAAGGGGAGAAACACGGGGCATTAGCGGGGGGTGGGTGCGAGGGGAGAGACCCACAGGGCAAGAGCAGGGGGTGGGGGGAAAGGAGGGAGACACGGGGCATGAGCAGGGGGTGGGGGGAAGGGGAGAGACACACGGGGCATGAGCGGGGGTGGGGGGAAGGGGAGAGAGACACGGGGCATGAGCGGGGGGTCGGGGGAAGGTGAGAGACACACAGGGCATGAGAAGGGGGTGGGGGGAAGGTGAGAGAGACACGGGGCATGAGCGGGGGTGGGGGGAACAGTAGGGAGACACGGGGCATGATCGGGGGGTGGGGGGAAGGGAAGAGACACACGGAGCATGAGCGGAGGGGTGGAGGGGAAGGGGAGAGAGTCACGGGGCATGAGCGGGGGGGTTTGGGGAAGGGGAGAGAGACACGGGGCATGAGCGGGGGGTAAGGGGGAAGGGGAGAGAGACACAGGGCATGAGCGGGGGTGGGAGGAAGGGGAGAGAGACACAGGGCATGAGCGGGGCGTGGGGGTAAGGGGAGAGAGACACAGGGCATGAGTGGGGGGGTGGGGGGAAGGGGAGAGAGACACGGGGCATGAGCCAGGGTGAGGGGGATGGGGAGTGAGACACGGGCATGAGCGGGGGTGGGGGTGAAGGGGAGACACACGGGGCGTGAGCGGGGGGTGGGGGAAGGGGAGAGACACACGGGGCATGATCGGGGGGAAAGGAGAGACACACGGGGCATGTGTGGGGGTGTGGGGGGAACAGTAGGGAGACACGGGGCATGTGCGGGGGGTGGAGGGGAAGGGGAGAGATACATGGGGCATGAGCGGGGGGTGGGGGGTAAGGGGAGAGAGACACAGGGCATGAGCAGGGGGTGGGGGGAAGGGGAGAGAGACACGGGGCATGAGCGGGGTGTGGGGGGAAGGGGAGAAACATGGGGCATTAGCGGGGCTGGGGGGGAGGGGAGAGACACACGGGGCATGAGCAGTGGGGTGGGGGGAAAGGAGGGAGACACGGGGTATGAGGGGTGGCTGGGGGGAAGGGGAGAGACACACAGGGCATATGAGCGGGGGTGGGGGGAAGGGGAGAGAGACACAGGGCATGAGCGGGGGTGGGGGGAAGGGGAGAAACACGGGGCATTAGCGGGGGGTGGGTGGGAGGGGAGAGACACACAGGGCAAGAGCAGGGGGTGGGGGAAAGGAGGGAGACACGGGGCATGAGCAGGGGGTGGGGGAAGGGGAGAGACACACGGGGCATGAGCGGGGGTGGGGGGAAGGGGAGAGAGACACGGGGCATGAGGGGGGGGTCGGGGGAAGGTGAGAGACACACGGGGCATGAGAAGGGGGTGGGGGCGAAGGTGAGAGAGACACGGGGCATGAGCAGGGGGTGGGGGAACAGTAGGGAGACACGGGGCATGAGCGGGGGGTGGGGGGAAGGGGAAAGACACACGGGGTATGAGCGGGGGGTAACAGGGGAGACAGGGCATGGTTGGGGGTAACACAAGGGAGACACGGGGCATGAGTGGGGGGTGGTGGGTAACAGGGGAGACAGGGCATGGTTGGAGGTAACACAAGGGACACACGGGGCATGAGCGGGGGGTGGGGGGGTAACACGAGGGAGACACAGGGCATGAGCAGGGGGTGGGTGTGTAACACGAGGGAGACACGGGGCATGAGCAGGGGGTGGGGGGCTAACACAAGGGAGACACAGGGCATGAGCTGGGGGTGGGGGTAACACAAAGGAGACACGGGGCATGAGCAGGTGGTGGGGGGTAACAGGTGAGACAGGTCATGAGCGGGGGTTGGGGGAAGGGGAGAAACACGGGGCATTAGCGAGGGGTGGGTGCGAGGGGAGAGACCCACAGGGCAAGAGCAGGGGGTGGGGGAAAGGAGGGAGACACGGGGCATGAGCAGGGGGTGGGGGGAAGGGGAGAGACACACGGGGCATGAGCGGGGGTGGGGGGAAGGGGAGAGAGACACGGGGCATGAGCGGGGGGTCGGGGGAAGGTGAGAGACACACAGGGCATGAGAAGGGGGTGGGGGGAAGGTGAGAGAGACACGGGGCATGAGCGGGGGTGGGGGGAACAGTAGGGAGACACGGGGCATGATCGGGGGTGGGGGGAAGGGAAGAGACATACGGAGCATGAGCGGGGGGGTGGAGGGGAAGGGGAGAGAGTCACGGGGCATGAGCGGGGGGGTTTGGGGAAGGGGAGAGAGACACGGGGCATGAGCGGGGGGTAAGGGGGAAGGGGAGAGAGACACAGGGCATGAGCGGGGGGTGGGAGGAAGGGGAGAGAGACACAGGGCATGAGCGGGGCGTAGGGGTAAGGGGAAAGAGACACAGGGCCTGAGCGGGGGGTGGGGGGAAGGGGAGAGAGACACGGGGCATGAGCCAGGGTGAGGGGGATGGGGAGTGAGACACGGGCATGAGCGGGGGTGGGGGTGAAGGGGAGACACACGGGGCATGAGCGGGGGGTGGGGGAAAGGGAGAGACACACGGGGCACGAGCGGGGGGAAAGGAGGGAGACATGGGGCATGAGCGGGGGGTGGGGGTAACACAAGGGAGACACAGGGCATGAGCGGGGGTGGGGGGTAACAGGGGAGACAGGGCATGGGTGGGGGTAACACAAGGGAGACACGGGGCATGAGCGGGGGGTGAGGGGTAACACGAGGGAGGCACGGGGCATGAGTGGGGGGTGGGGGGGTAACAAGGGAGACACGGGGCATGAGCGGGGGTCGGGGGGTAACACAAGGGAGACACGGGGCATGAGCTGGGGGTGGGGGTAACACAAGGGAGACACAGGGCATGAGCAGGGGTGGGGGTAACCTAGGGAGACAGGTCATGAGCAGGGGGTGGGGGGAACAGGGGAGACACAGGGCATGAGCGGCTGGTGGGGTGAACAGTAGGGAGACACGAGACATGAGCGGGGGTGGGGGGAAGGGGAGAGACACACGGGGCATGTGTGGGGGTGTGGGGGGAACAGTAGGGAGACACGGGGCATGTGCGGGGGGTGGGGGGTAAGGGGAGAGAGACACAGGGCATGAGCGGGGGGAAGGGGAGAGAGACACGGGGCATGAGCGGGGTGTGGGGGGAAGGGGAGAAACATGGGGCATTAGCGGGGCTGGGGGGGAGGGGAGAGACACATGGGGCATGAGCGGTGGGGTGGGGGGAAAGGAGGGAGACGCAGGGTCTGAGGGGTGGCTGGGGGGGAAGGGGAGAGACACACAGGGCATATGAGCGGGGGTGGGGGGAAGGGGAGAGAGACACAGGGCATGAGCGGGGGTGGGGGGAAGGGGAGAAACACGGGGCATTAGCGGGGGGTGGGTGGGAGGGGAGAGACACACAGGGCAAGAGCAGGGGGTGGGGGGAAAGGAGGGAGACACGGGGCATGAGCAGGGGGTGGGGGGAAGGGGAGAGAGACACGGGGCATGAGCGGGGGTCGGGGGAAGGTGAGAGACACACGGGGCATGAGAAGGGGGAGGGGGCGAAGGTGAGAGAGACACGGGGCATGAGCGGGGGGTGGGGTAACAGTAGGGAGACACGGGGCATGAGCGGGGGGTGGGGGGAAGGGGAAAGACACACGGGGCATGAGCGGGGGGTGGGGGGAAGGGAAGAGACACACGGAGCATGAGCGGGGGGGTGGAGGGGAAGGGGAGAGAGACACGGGGCATGACCGGGGGGGTTTGGGGAAGGGGAGAGAGACAAGGGGCATGAGCGGGGGGTACGGGGGAAGGGGAGAGAGACACGGGGCATGAGCGGGGGGTGGGAGAAAGGGGAGAGAGACACAGGGCATGAGTGGGGCTTGGGGGTAAGGGGAGAGAGACAAGGGGCATGAGCGGGGGAAGGGGAGAGAGACACGGGGCATGAGCCGGGGTGGGGGGGATGGGGAGTGAGACACGGGCATGAGCGTGTGGTGGGGGTGGGGGGGAAGGGGAGAGACACACGGGGCATGAGCGGGGGTGGGGGTGAAGGGGAGATACACGGGGCATGAGCGGGGGGTGGGGGAAGGGGAGAGACACACACGGCATGAGCGGGGGGTGGGGGGAGAGACACACGGGGCATGAGCGGGGTGAAAGGAGGGAGACACAGGGCATGAGCAGGGGGTGGGGGGGAAGGGGAGAGACACAGGGCATTAGCGGGGGGTGGGGGGTAACACAAGGGAGACACGGGGCATGAGCGGGGGGTGGGGGGGTAACACGAGGGAGACACGGGGCATGAGCAGGGGGTGGGTGTGTAACACGAGGGAGACACGGGGCATGAGCAGGGGGTGGGGGGCTAACACAAGGGAGACACGGGGCATGAGCTGGGGGTGGGGGTAACACAAGGGAGACATGGGGCATGAGCAGGTGGTGGTGGGTAACAGGTGAGACAGGTCATGAGCGGGGGTGGGGGGAAGGGGAGAAACACGGGGCATTAGCGGGGGGTGGGTGCGAGGGGAGAGACACACAGGGCAAGAGCCGGGGGTGGGGGGAAAGGAGGGAGACACGGGGCATGAGCAGGGGGTGGGGGGAAGGGGAGAGACACACGGGGCATGAGCGGGGGTCGGGGAAGGGGAGAGAGACACGGGCATGAGCGGGGGGTCGGGGGAAGGTGAGAGACTCACGGGGCATGAGAAGGAGGTGGGGGGAAGGTGAGAGAGACACGGGGCATGGGCGGGGGTGGGGGGAACAGTAGGGAGACACGGGGCATGATCGGGGGGTGGGGGGAAGGGAAGAGACACACGGAGCATGAGCGGGGGGGTGGAGGGGAAGGGGAGAGAGTCACGGGCATGAGCGGGGGGGTTTGGGGAAGGGGAGAGAGACACGGGGCATGAGCGGGGGGTAAGGGGGAAGGGGAGAGAGACACAGGGCATGAGCGGGGGGTGGGAGGAAGGGGAGAGAGACACAGGGCATTAGCGGGGCGTGGGGGTGAAGGGGAGACACACGGGGCATGAGCGGGGGGTGGGGGAAGGGGAGAGACACACGGGGCATGAGCGGGGGGAAAGGAGAGACACACGGGGCATGTGTGGGGGTGTGGGGGGAACAGTAGGGAGACACGGGGCATGTGCGGGGGGTGGAGGGGAAGGGGAGAGATACATGGGGCATGAGCGGGGGGTGGGGGGTAAGGGGAGAGAGACACAGGGCATGAGCGGGGGGTGGGGGGAAGGGGAGAGAGACACGGGGCATGAGCGGGGTGTGGGGGGAAGGGGAGAAACATGGGGCATTAGCGGGGCTGGGGGGGAGGGGAGAGACACACGGGGCATGAGCGGTGGTGTGGGGGGAAAGGAGGGAGACACGGGGTATGAGGGGTGGCTGGGGGGAAGGGGAGAGACACACAGGGCATATGAGCGGGGGTGGGGGGAAGGGGAGAGAGACACAGGGCATGAGCGGGGGTGGGGGGAAGGGGAGAAACACGGGGCATTAGCGGGGGGTGGGTGGGAGGGGAGAGACACACAGGGCAAGAGCAGGGGGTGGGGGGAAAGGAGGGAGACACGGGGCATGAGCAGGGGGTGGGGGAAGGGGAGAGACACACGGGGCATGAGCGGGGGTGGGGGGAAGGGGAGAGAGACACGGGGCATGAGCGGGGGGTCGGGGGAAGGTGAGAGACACACGGGGCATGAGAAGGGGGTGGGGGCGAAGGTGAGAGAGACACGGGGCATGAGCGGGGGGTGGGGGAACAGTAGGGAGACACGGGGCATGAGCGGGGGGTGGGGGGAAGGGGAAAGACACACGGGGCATGAGCGGGGGGTAACAGGGGAGACAGGGCATGGTTGGGGGTAACACAAGGGAGACACGGGGCATGAGTGGGGGGTGGGGGGTAACAGGGGAGACAGGGCATGGTTGGGGGTAACACAAGGGAGACATGGGGCATGAGCGGGGGGTGGGGGGGTAACACGAGGGAGATACGGGGCATGAGCAGGGGGTGGGTGTGTAACACGAGGGAGACACGGGGCATGAGCAGGGGGTGGGGGGCTAACACAAGGGAGACACGGGGCATGAGCTGGGGGTGGGGGTAACACAAGGGAGACACGGGGCATGAGCAGGTGGTGGGGGGTAACAGGTGAGACAGGTCATGAGCGGGGGTGGGGGGAAGGGGAGAAACACGGGGCATTAGCGGGGGGTGGGTGCGAGGGGAGAGACCCACAGGGCAAGAGCAGGGGGTGGGGGGAAAGGAGGGAGACACGGGGCATGAGCAGGGTTTGGGGGGAAGGGGAGAGACACACGGGGCATGAGCGGGGGTGGGGGGAAGGGGAGAGAGACACGGGGCATGAGCGGGGGGTCGGGGGAAGGTGAGAGACACACAGGGCATGAGAAGGGGGTGGGGGGAAGGTGAGAGAGACACGGGGCATGAGCGGGGGTGGGGGGAACAGTAGGGAGACACGGGGCATGATCGGGGGTGGGGGGAAGGGAAGAGACACACGGAGCATGAGCGGGGGGTGGAGGGGAAGGGGAGAGAGTCACAGGGCATGAGCGGGGGGGTTTGGGGAAGGGGAGAGAGACACGGGGCATGAGCGGGGGGTAAGGGGGAAGGGGAGAGAGACACAGGGCATGAGCGGGGGGTGGGAGGAAGGGGAGAGAGACACAGGGCATGAGCGGGGCGTGGGGGTAAGGGGAGAGAGACACAGATCATGAGCGGGGGGGTGGGTGGAAGGGGAGAGAGACACGGGGCATGAGCCAGGGTGAGGGGGATGGGGAGTGAGACACGGGCATGAGCGGGGGTGGGGGTGAAGGGGAGACACACGGGGCATGAGCGGGGGGTGGGGGAAGGGGAGAGACACACGGGGCATGAGCGGGGGGAAAGGAGGGAGACATGGGGCATGAGCGGGGGGTGGGGGTAACACAAGGGAGACACGGGGCATGAGCGGGGGTGGGGGGTAACAGGGGAGACAGGGCATGGGTGGGGGGTAACACAAGGGAGACACGGGGCATGAGCGGGGGGTGAGGGGTAACACGAGGGAGGCACGGGGCATGAGTGGGGGGTGGAGGGGTAACAAGGGAGACACGGGGCATGAGCGGGGGTCGGGGGGTAACACAAGGGAGACACGGGGCATGAGCTGGGGGTGGGGGGTAACACAAGGGAGACACAGGGCATGAGCGGGGGTGGGGGTAACCTAGGGAGACAGGTCATGAGCAGGGGGTGGGGGGAACAGGGGAGACACAGGGCATGAGCGGCTGGTGGGGTGAACAGTAGGGAGACACGAGATATGAGCGGGGGTGGGGGGAAGGTGAGAGAGACACGGGGCATGTGTGGGGGTGTGGGGGGAACAGTAGGGAGACACGGGGCATGTGCGGGGGGTGGAGGGGAAGGGGAGAGATACATGGGGCATGAGCGGGGGTGGGGGGTAAGGGGAGAGAGACACAGGGCATGAGCGGGGGGAAGGGGAGAGAGACACGGGGCATGAGCGGGGTGTGGGGGGAAGGGGAGAAACATGGGGCATTAGCGGGGCCGGGGGGGAGGGGAGAGACACACGGGGCATGAGCGGTGGGGTGAGGGGAAAGGAGGGAGACACGGGGTCTGAGGGGTGGCTGGGGGGGAAGGGGAGAGACACACAGGGCATATGAGCGGGGGTGGGGGGAAGGGGAGAGAGACACAGGGCATGAGCGGGGGTGGGGGGAAGGGGAGAAACACGGGGCATTAGCAGGGGGTGGGTGGGAGGGGAGAGACACACAGGGCAAGAGCAGGTGGTGTGGGGAAAGGAGGGAGACACAGGGCATTAGCGGGGGTTGGGGGGGTAACACAAGGGAGACACAGGGCATGAGCGGGGGTTGGGGGGGTAACACGAGGGAGACACGGGGCATGAGCAGGGGGTGGGTGTGTAACACGAGGGAGACACGGGGCATGAGCATGGGGTGGGGGGCTAACACAAGGGAGACACGGGGCATGAGCTGGGGGTGGGGGTAACACAAGGGAGACATGGGGCATGAGCAGGTGGTGGGGGGTAACAGGTGAGACAGGTCATGAGCGGGGGTGGGGGGAAGGGGAGAAACACGGGGCATTAGCGGGGGGTGGGTGCGAGGGGAGAGACACACAGGGCAAGAGCAGGGGGTGGGGGGAAAGGAGGGAGACACGGGGCATGAGCAGGGGGTGGGGGGAAGGGGAGAGACACACGGGGCATGAGCGGGGGTGGGGGAAGGGGAGAGAGACACGGGCATGAGCGGGGGGTCGGGGGAAGGTGAGAGACACACGGGGCATGAGAAGTGGTTGGGGGGAAGGTGAGAGAGACACGGGGCATGAGCGGGGGGTGGGGGGAACAGTAGGGAGACACGGGGCATGATCGGGGGGTGGGGGGAAGGGAAGAGACACACGGAGCATGAGCGGGGGGGTGGAGGGGAAGGGGAGAGAGTCACGGGGCATGAGCGGGGGGGTTTGGGGAAGGGGAGAGAGACACGGGGCATGAGCGGGGGGTAGGGGGGAAGGGGAGAGAGACACAGGGCATGAGCGGGGGGTGGGAGGAAGGGGAGAGAGACACAGGGCATGAGCGGGGCGTGGGGGTAAGGGGAGAGAGACACGGGGCATGAGCGGGGGGGTGGGGGGAAGGTGAGAGACACACAGGGCATGAGAAGGGGGTGGGGGGAAGGGGAGAGACACACGGGGCATGTGTGGGGGTGTGGGGGGAACAGTAGGGAGACACGGGGCATGTGCGGGGGGTGGAGGGGAAGGGGAGAGATACATGGGGCATGAGCGGGGGTGGGGGGTAAGGGGAGAGAGACACAGGGCATGAGCGGGGGGAAGGGGAGAGAGACACGGGGCATGAGCGGGGTGTGGGGGGAAGGGGAGAAACATGGGGCATTAGCGGGGCCGGGGGGGAGGGGAGAGACACACGGGGCATGAGCGGTGGGGTGAGGGGAAAGGAGGGAGACACGGGGTCTGAGGGGTGGCTGGGGGGGAAGGGGAGAGACACACAGGGCATATGAGCGGGGGTGGGGGGAAGGGGAGAGAGACACAGGGCATGAGCGGGGGTGGGGGGAAGGGGAGAAACACGGGGCATTAGCAGGGGCTGGGTGGGAGGGGAGAGACACACAGGGCAAGACCAGGTGGTGTGGGGAAAGGAGGGAGACACGGGCATGAGCAGGGGGTGGGGGGAAGGGGAGAGACACACGGGGCATGAGCGGGGGTGGGGGGAAGGGGAGAGAGACACGGGGCATGAGCGGGGGGTCGGGGGAAGGTGAGAGACACACGGGGCATGAGAAGGGGGTGGGGCGAAGGTGAGAGAGACACGGGGCATGAGCGGGGGGTGGGAGAACAGTAGGGAGACACGGGGCATGAGCGGGGGGTGGGGGGAAGGGGAAAGACACACGGGGCATGAGCGGGGGGTGGGGGGAAGGGAAGAGACACACGGAGCATGAGCGGGGGGGTGGAGGGGAAGGGGAGAGAGTCACGGGGCATGATCGGGGGGGTTTGGGGAAGGGGAGAGAGACAAGGGGCATGAGCGGGGGGGTACGGGGGAAGGGGAGAGAGACACGGGGCATGAGCGGGGGGTGGGAGAAAGGGGAGAGAGACACAGGGCATGAGCGGGGCTTGGGGGTAAGGGGAGAGAGACAAGGGGCATGAGCGGGGGAAGGGGAGAGAGACACGGGGCATGAGCCGGGGTGGGGGGGATGGGGAGTGAGACACGGGCATGAGCGTGGGGTGGGGGTGGGGGGAAGGGGAGAGACACACGGGGCATGAGCGGGGGTGGGGGCGAAGGGGAGATACACGGGGCATGAGCGGGGGGTGGGGGATGGGGAGAGACACACACGGCATGAGCGGGGGGTGGCGGGAGAGACACACGGGGCATGAGCGGGGTGAAAGGAGGGAGACACGGGGCATGAGCAGGGGGTGGGGGGGAAGGGGAGAGACACAGGGCATTAGCGGGGGGTGGGGGTAACACAAGGGAGACACAGGGCATGAGCGGGGGTTGGGGGGGTAACACGAGGGAGACACGGGGCATGAGCAGGGGGTGGGTGTGTAACACGAGGGAGACACGGGGCATGAGCATGGGGTGGGGGGCTAACACAAGGGAGACACGGGGCATGAGCTGGGGGTGGGGGTAACACAAGGGAGACATGGGGCATGAGCAGGTGGTGGGGGGTAACAGGTGAGACAGGTCATGAGCGGGGGTGGGGGGAAGGGGAGAAACACGGGGCATTAGCGGGGGGTGGGTGCGAGGGGAGAGACACACAGGGCAAGAGCAGGGGGTGGGGGGAAAGGAGGGAGACACGGGGCATGAGCAGGGGGTGGGGGGAAGGGGAGAGACACACGGGGCATGAGCGGGGGTGGGGGAAGGGGAGAGAGACACGGGCATGAGCGGGGGGTCGGGGGAAGGTGAGAGACACACGGGGCATGAGAAGTGGTTGGGGGGAAGGTGAGAGAGACACGGGGCATGAGCGGGGGGTGGGGGGAACAGTAGGGAGACACGGGGCATGATCGGGGGTGGGGGGAAGGGAAGAGACACACGGAGCATGAGCGGGGGGGTGGAGGGGAAGGGGAGAGAGTCACGGGGCATGAGCGGGGGGGTTTGGGGAAGGGGAGAGAGACACGGGGCATGAGCGGGGGGTAGGGGGGAAGGGGAGAGAGACACAGGGCATGAGCGGGGGGTGGGAGGAAGGGGAGAGAGACACAGGGCATGAGCGGGGCGTGGGGGTAAGGGGAGAGAGACACGGGGCATGAGCGGGGGGGTGGGGGGAAGGGGAGAGAGACACGGGGCATGAGCCAGGGTGAGGGGGATGGGGAGTGAGACACGGGCATGAGCGGGGGGTGGGGGTGGGGGGGAAGGGGAGAGACACACGGGGCATGAGCGGGGGTGGGGGTGAAGGGGAGACACACGGGGCATGAGCAGGGGGTGGGGGAAGGGGAGAGACACACGGGGCATGAGCGGGGGGAAAGGAGGGAGACACGGGGCATGAGCGGGGGGTGGGGGTAACACAAGGGAGACACGGGGCATGAGCGGGGGTGGGGGGTAACAGGGGAGACAGGGCATGGGTGGGGGGTAACACAAGGGAGACACGGGGCATGAGCGGGGGGTGAGGGGTAACACGAGGGAGGTACGGGGCATGAGTGGGGGGTGGGGGGGTAACAAGGGAGACACGGGGCATGAGCAGGGGTCGGGGGGTAACACAAGGGAGTCACGGGGCATGAGCTGGGGGTGGGGGGTAACACAAGGGAGACACAGGGCATGAGCGGGGGGTGGGGGTAACCTAGGGAGACAGGTCATGAGCAGGGGGTGGGGGGAACAGGGGAGACACAGGGCATGAGCGGCTGGTGGGGTGAACAGTAGGGAGACACGAGACATGAGCGGGGGTGGGGGGGAAGGGGAGAGACACACGGGGCATGTGTGGGGGTGTGGGGGGAACAGTAGGGAGACACGGGGCATGTGCGGGGGGTGGAGGGGAAGGGGAGAGATACACGGGGCATGAGCGGGGGGTGGGGGGTAAGGGGAGAGAGACACAGGGCATGAGCAGGGGGTGGGGGGAACGGGAGAAACACGGGGCATGAGCGGGGGGTGGGGGGAAGGGGAGAGAGACACGGGGCATGAGCGGGGGGTGGGGGGAAGGGGAGAAACATGGGGCATTAGCGGGGCTGGGGGGGAGGGGAGAGACATACGGGGCATGAGCGGTGGGGTGGGGGAAAGGAGGGAGACACGGGGCATTAGCGGGGGGTAGGTGCGAGGGGAGAGACACACAGGGCAAGAGCAGGGGGTGGGGGCAAAGGAGGGAGACCCGGGGCATGAGCAGGGGGTGGGGGGAAGGGGAGAGACACACGGGGCATGAGCGGGGGTGGGGGAAGGGGAGAGAGACACGGGGCATGAGCGGGGGGTCGGGGGAAGGTGAGAGACACACGGGGCATGAGAAGGGGGTGGGGGGGAAGGTGAGAGAGACACGGGGCATGAGCGGGGGGTGGGGGGAACAGTAGGGAGACACGGAGCATGAGCGGGGGTGGAGGGGATGGGGAGAGAGTCACGGGGCATGAGCGGAGGGGTTTGGGGAAGGGGAGAGAGACACAGGGCATGAGCGGCGGGTAGGGGGGAAGGGGAGAGAGACACAGGGCATGAGCGGGGGGTGGGAGGAAGGGGAGAGAGACACAGGGCATGAGCGGGGCGTGGGGGTAAGGGGAGAGAGACACGGGGCAAGAGCGGGGGGTGGGGGGAAGGGGAGAGAGACACGGGGCATGAGCCAGGGTGAGGGGGATGGGGAGTGAGACACGGGCATGAGCGGGGGGTGGGGGTGGGGGGGAAGGGGAGAGACACACGGGGCATGAGCGGGGGTGGGGGTGAAGGGAAGACACACGGGGCATGAGCGGGGGGTGGGGGAAGGGGAGAGACACACGGGCAATGAGCGGGGGGAAAGGAGGGAGACGCGGGGCATGAGCGGGTGGTGGGGGTAACACAAGGGAGACACGGGGCATGAGCGGGGGTGGGGGATAACAGGGGAGACAGGGCATGGGTGGGGGGTAACACAAGGGAGACACGGGGCATGAGCGGGGGATGAGGGGTAAACCGAGGGAGGCACGGGGTATGAGTGGGGGGTGGGGGGGGGTAACAAGGGAGACACGGGGCATGAGCGGGGGTCGGGGGGTAACACAAGGGAGACACGGGGCATGAGCTGGGGGTGGGGGGTAACACAAGGGAGACACAGGGCATGAGCGAGCGGGGGGTGGGGGTAACATAGGGAGACAGGTCATGAGCAGGGGGTGGGGGGAACAGGGGAGACACAGGGCATGAGCGGCTGGTGGGGTGAACAGTAGGGAGACACGAGACATGAGCGGGGGTGGGGGGAAGGGGAGAGACACACGGGGCATGTGTGGGGGTGTGGGGGAACAGTAGGGAGACACGGGGCATGTGCGGGGGTGGAGGGGAAGGGGAGAGATACACGGGGCATGAGCGGGGGTGGGGGGTAAGGGGAGAGAGACACAGGGCATGAGCGGGGGGTGGGGGGAAGGGGAGAAACACGGGGCATGAGCAGGGGGTGGGGGGAAGGGGAGAGAGACACGGGGCATGAGCGGGGGGTGGGGGGAAGGGGAGAAACATGGGGCATTAGCGGGGCTGGGGGGGAGGGGAGAGACACACGGGGCATGAGCGGTGGGGTGGGGGGAAAGGAGGGAGACACGGGGTATGAGGGGTGGCTGGGGGGGAAGGGGAGAGACACACAGGGAATATGAGCGGGGGTGGGGGGAAGGGGAGAGAGACACAGGGCATGAGCGGGGGTGGGGGGAAGGGGAGAAACACGGGGCATTAGCGGGGGGTGGGTGGGAGGGGAGAGACACACAGGGCAAGAGCAGGGGCTGGGGGAAAGGAGGGAGACACGGGGCATGAGCAGGGGGTGGGGGGAAGGGGAGAGACACACGGGGCATGAGCGGGGGTGGGGGGAAGGGGAGAGAGACACGGGGCATGAGCGGGGTGTCGGGGGAAGGTGAGAGACACAAGGGACATGAGAAGGGGGTGGGGGGAAGGTGAGAGAGATACGGGGCATGAGCGGGGGGTGGGGGAACAGTAGGGAGACACGGGGCATGAGCGGGGGTGGGGGGAAGGGGAAAGACACACGGGGCATGAGCGGGGGGTGGGGGGAAGTGAAGAGACACACAGAGCATGAGCGGGGGGGGTGGAGGGGAAGGGGAGAGAGTCACAGGGCATGAGCGGGGGGTTTGGGGAAGGGGAGAGAGACACGGGGCGTTAGCGGGGGGTACGGGGGAAGGGGAGAGAGACACGGGGCATGAGCGGGGGGTGGGAGAAAGGGGAGAGAGACACAGGGCATGAGCGGGGCGTGGGGGTAAGGGGAGAGAGACACGGGGCATGAGCAGGGGGGTGGGGGGAAGGGGAGAGAGACAAGGGGCAAGAGCCAGGGTGAGGGGGATGGGGAGTGAGACACGGGCATGAGCGGGGGGTGGGGGTGGGGGGGAAGGGGAGAGGCACACGAGGCATGAGCGGGGTAGGGGTGAAGGGGAGACACACTGGGCATGAGTGGGGGGTGGGGGGATAACAAGGGAGACACGGGGCATGAGCAGGGGTCGGGGGGTAACACAAGGGAGTCACGGGGCATGAGCTGGGGGTGGGGGGTAACACAAGGGAGACACAGGGCATGAGCGGGGCGTGGGGGTAACCTAGGGAGACAGGTCATGAGCAGGGGGTGGGGGGAACAGGGGAGACACAGGGCATGAGCGGCTGGTGGGGTGAACAGTAGGGAGACACGAGACATGAGCGGGGGTGGGGGGAAGGGGAGAGACACACGGGGCATGTGTGGGGGTGTGGGGGGAACAGTAGGGAGACACGGGGCATGTGCGGGGGGTGGAGGGGAAGGGGAGAGATACACGGGGCATGAGCGGGGGGTGGGGGGTAAGGGGAGAGAGACACAGGGCATGAGCGGGGGGTTGGGGGGAAGGGGAGAAACACGGGGCATGAGCGGGGGGTGGGGGGAAGGGGAGAGAGACACGGGGCTTGAGCAGGGGGTGGGGGGAAGGGGAGAAACATGGGGAATTCGCGGGGCTGGGGGGGAGGGGAGAGACACACGCGGCATGAGCGGTGGGGTGGGGGGAAAGGAGGGAGACACAGGGCATTAGCGGGGGGTGGGTGCGAGGGGATAGACACACAGGGCAAGAGCAGGGGGTGGGGGCAAAGGAGGGAGACCCGGGGCATGAGCAGGGGGTGGGGGGAAGGGGAGAGACACACGGGGCATGAGCGGGGGTGGGGGAAGGGGAGAGAGACACGGGGCATGAGCGGGGGGTCGGGGGAAGGTGAGAGACACACGGTGCATGAGAAGGGGGTGGGGGGGAAGGTGAGAGAGACACGGGGCATGAGCGGGGGGTGGGGGGAACAATAGGGAGACACGGGGCATGATCGGGGGGTGGGGGGAAGGGAAGAGACACACGGAGCATGAGCGGGGGGTGGAGGGGAAGGGGAGAGAGTCACGGGGCATGAGCGGGGGGGTTTGGGGAAGGGGAGAGAGACACGGGGCATGAGCGGGGGGTAGGGGGGAAGGGGAGAGAGACACAGGGCATGAGCGGGGGGTGGGAGGAAGGGGAGAGAGACACAGGGCATGAGCGGGGCGTGGGGGTAAGGGGAGAGAGACACGGGGCATGAGCGGGGGGGTGGGGGGAAGGGGAGAGAGACACGGGGCATGAGCCAGGGTGAGGGGGATGGGGAGTGAGACACGGGCATGAGCGGGGGGTGGGGGTGGGGGGGAAGGGGAGAGACACACGGGGCATGAGCGGGGGTGGGGGTGAAGGGAAGACACACGGGGCATGAGCGGGGGGTGGGGGAAGGGGAGAGGCACACGGGGCATGAGCGGGGGGAAAGGAGGGAGACGCGGGGCATGAGCGGGGGGTGGGGGTAACACAAGGGAGACACGGGGCATGAGCGGGGGTGGGAGGTAACAGGGGAGACAGGGCATGGGTGGGGGGTAACACAAGGGAGACACGGGGCATGAGCGGGGGGTGAGGGGTAACACGAGGGAGGCACGGGGCATGAGTGGGGGGTGGGGGGGTAACAAGGGAGACACGGGGCATGAGTGGGGGTCGGGGGGGTAACACAAGGGAGACACGGGGCATGAGCTGGGGGTGGAGGGTAACAGGGGAGACACAGGGCATGAGCGGCTGGTGGGGTGAACAGTAGGGAGACACGAGACATGAGTGGGGGTGGGGGGAAGGGGAGAGACACACGGGCATGTGTGGGGGTGTGGGGGTAACATAGGGAGACAGGTCATGAGCAGGGGGTGGGGGGAACAGGGGAGACACAGGGCATGAGCGGCTGGTGGGGTGAACAGTAGGGAGACACGAGACATGAGTGGGGGTGGGGGGAAGGGGAGAGACACACGGAGCATGTGTGGGGGTGTGGGGGGAACAGTAGGGAGACACGGGGCATGTGCGGGGGTGGAGGGGAAGGGGAGAGATACACGGGGCATGAGCGGGGGTGGGGGGTAAGGGGAGAGAGACACAGGGCATGAGCGGGGGGTGGGGGGAAGGGGAGAAACACGGGGCATGAGCAGGGGGTGGGGGGAAGGGGAGAGAGACACGGGGCATGAGCGGGGGGTGGGGGGAAGGGGAGAAACATGGGGCATTAGCGGGGCTGGGGGGAGGGGAGAGACACACAGGGCATGAGCGGTGGGGTGGGGGGAAAGGAGGGAGACACGGGGTATGAGGGGTGGCTGGGGGGGAAGGGGAGAGACACACAGGGAATATGAGCGGGGGTGGGGGGAAGGGGAGAGAGACACAGGGCATGAGCGGGGGTGGGGGGAAGGGGAGAAACACGGGGCATTAGCGGGGGGTGGGTGGGAGGGGAGAGACACACAGGGCAAGAGCAGGGGCTGGGGGGAAAGGAGGGAGACACGGGGCATGAGCAGGGGGTGGGGGGAAGGGGAGAGACACACGGGGCATGAGCGGGGGTGGGGGGAAGGGGAGAGAGACACGGGGCATGAGCGGGGTGTCGGGGGAAGGTGAGAGACACAAGGGACATGAGAAGGGGGTGGGGGGAAGGTGAGAGAGACACGGGGCATGAGCGGGGGGTGGGGGAACAGTAGGGAGACACGGGGCATGAGCGGGGGTGGGGGGAAGGGGAAAGACACACGGGGCATGAGCGGGGGGTGGGGGGAAGGGAAGAGACACACAGAGCATGAGCGGGGGGGTGGAGGGGAAGAGGAGAGAGTCACGGGGCATGAGCGGGGAGTTTGGGGAAGGGGAGAGAGACACGGGGCGTTAGCGGGGGGTACGGGGGAAGGGGAGAGAGACACGGGGCATGAGCGGGGGGTGGGAGAAAGGGGAGAGAGACACAGGGCATTAGCGGGGCGTGGGGGTAAGGGGAGAGAGACACGGGGCATGAGCGGGGGGTGGGGGGAAGGGGAGAGAGACACGGGGCATGAGCCGGGGTGGGGGGGATGGGGAGTGAGACACGGGCATGAGCGGGGGGGTGGGGGTGGGGGGGAAGGGGAGAGACACACGGGGCATGAGCGGGGGTGGGGGTGAAGGGGAGAGACACGTGGCATGAGCGGGGGGTGGGGGAAGGGGAGAGACACACAGGGCATGAGCGGGGGGTGGGGGGTAACAGGGGAGACACAGGGCATGAGCGGCTGGTGGGGTGAACAGTAGGGAGACACGAGACATGAGTGGGGGTGGGGGGAAGGGGAGAGACACACGGGGCATGTGTGGGGGTGTGGGGGGAACAGTAGGGAGACACGGGGCATGTGCGGGGGTGGAGGGGAAGGGGAGAGATACACGGGGCATGAGCGGGGGTGGGGGGTAAGGGGAGAGAGACACAGGGCATGAGCGGGGGGTGGGGGGAAGGGGAGAAACACGGGGCATGAGCAGGGGGTGGGGGGAAGGGGAGAGAGACACGGGGCATGAGCGGGGGGTGGGGGGAAGGGGAGAAACATGGGGCATTAGCGGGGCTGGGGGGAGGGGAGAGACACACGGGGCATGAGCGGTGGGGTGGGGGGAAAGGAGGGAGACACGGGGTATGAGGGGTGGCTGGGGGGGAAGGGGAGAGACACACAGGGCATGAGCGGGGGTGGGGGGAAGGGGAGAGAGACACAGGGCATGAGCGGGGGTGGGGGGAAGGGGAGAAACACGGGGCATTAGCGGGGGGTGGGTGGGAGGGGAGAGACACACAGGGCAAGAGCAGGGGCTGGGGGGAAAGGAGGGAGACACGGGGCATGAGCAGGGGGTGGGGGGAAGGGGAGAGACACACGGGGCTTGAGCGGGGGTGGGGGGAAGGGGAGAGAGACACGGGGCATGAGCGGGGTGTCGGGGGAAGGTGAGAGACACAAGGGACATGAGAAGGGGGTGGGGGGAAGGTGAGAGAGACACGGGGCATGAGCGGGGGGTGGGGGAACAGTAGGGAGACACAGGGCATGAGCGGGGGTGGGGGGAAGGGGAAAGACACACGGGGCATGAGCGGGGGGTGGGGGGAAGGGAAGAGACACACAGAGCATGAGCGGGGGGGTGGAGGGGAAGAGGAGAGAGTCACGGGGCATGAGCGGGGGGTTTGGGGAAGGGGAGAGAGACACGGGGCGTTAGCGGGGGGTACGGGGGAAGGGGAGAGAGACACGGGGCATGAGCGGGGGGTGGGAGAAAGGGGAGAGAGACACAGGGCATGAGCGGGGCGTGGGGGTAAGGGGAGAGAGACACGGGGCATGAGCAGGGGGTGGGGGGAAGGGGAGAGAGACACGGGGCATGAGCCGGGGTGGGGGGATGGGGAGTGAGACACGGGCATGAGCGGGGGGGGTGGGGGTGGGGGGGAAGGGGAGAGACACACGGGGCATGAGCGGGGGTGGGGGTGAAGGGGAGATACACGTGGCATGAGTGGGGGGTGGGGGAAGGGGAGAGACACACAGGGCATGAGCGGGGGGTGGGGGGTAACAGGGGAGACAGGGCATGGGTGGGGGGTAACACAAGGGAGACACGGGGCATGAGCGGGGGGTGAGGGGTAACACGAGGGAGGCACGGGGCATGAGTGGGGGGTGGGGGGGTAACAAGGGAGACACGGGGCATGAGTGGGGGTCGGGGGGTAACACAAGGGAGACACGGGGCATGAGCTGGGGGTGGGGGGTAACACAAGGGAGACACAGGGCATGAGCGGGGGTGGGGGTAACCTAGGGAGACAGGTCATGAGCAGGGGGTGGGGGGAACAGGGGAGACACAGGGCATGAGCGGCTGGTGGGGTGAACAGTAGGGAGACACGAGACATGAGCGGGGGTGGGGGGAAGGGGAGAGACACACGGGGCATGTGTGGGGGTGTGGGGGGTACAGTAGGGAGACACGGGGCATGTGCGGGGGTGGAGGGGAAGGGGAGAGATACATGGGGCATGAGCGGGGGGTGGGGGGGAAGGGGAGAGAGACACGGGGCATGAGCGGGGGGTGAGGGGGAAGGGGAGAGACACACGGGGCATGAGCGTGTGCCTCACCGCCTTTTTGTGGCCGACGCAGCCCACATCAATTCTGTGCAGGCAGCAGATCCCCGCTCAGATAAACAAAGATGGCGGGCGTCTCTGAAAATAGACGCACTGCATGCTTCACGGCAGCCAATAGAAAAGCACGTCAGATGTCCGCAGACATCACGCAAGCTGCTTGCCCCATCACCGTCCTGCCTGCAGAGCGAACAGGGAAGTGAGTCCGCGAAGCGAACACAGATATCACTAATTTTTTCTGACCTACTTTTTGGTCATTTAAAAAAAACTACTGGACGGATTTTCACCAAATTTGCAAAAGCACGCTTTCGGGACCAAGCCGCTGCTCCTGGTCCAAATTTGGTGAAAATCCGTCCAGCGGTTTGGGCTGTAGGCACGAGCAAAAAATGTTTCCCATTCAGTCTATAGGAAAAAAAAAAGTTTTGGGACCCCCCCAATAATTTTGCCCCCCCTGGACGAATCCTCACCAAACTTTGCAAAAAATTCAGAGTGGGCCATATACTTTTTTTGCAAAGTTTGGTGAGGATTCGTCCAGGGGTAGCGAAGTTATAAACCGCCCAAAAAGTGCTCTTCCTATGGAAACACCAACTTAACCATAACTACATGGCCACTACCGTGGCCATGTAATATATATATATATATATATATATATATATATATATATATATATATATATATATATATATATATATATATATATATATTCCTAAATTAGCTTGTTTGTTGTCCTGAGAATTGTGCGGTGGGATTGTATTTCGGGGGCATTATATTGGGGTGGCTTGTTAGTGAAACAAACCAATACATTGCAGTTGAAATGTGCAACATTTTAATTACTATGTAGTCCACAGTTGATGCGTCCTTGGGATACATGAATGCAGGATTCTCTGAGGTGACACTGGGAGTTCATGCATTTAGTTAATATAAATCGCCTTCTAACATAAAAACTAGAAACTATCATCTGAGGAAGGACATTTCCCATACCTTTTGCTGGTCTCTCACTATCTACAACCTAAGCCATCCACCCCTCAGAGTGGCGCCATCACCCATTGTTATATTACATTTCCACTTCCTATTATAGTATACATTGATTGCTAAAAGAAAATGGTTCCACAAACTACAGAGCTTCTTGGAATTAGGGGAATTATAAATGTTAAATATTCATAGCTCCGTATCTACTACCCACAAAAGGCTCAACAGCATGAAATTAAGATTCTTGGAACAACACAGGCCGCGCGCGCACCGTTGACTTGGAGTAGCTCCATTAAAACACACTGGGTGCAATGCCCACGTTTCCTGAAAGAAGATGATATCATATGCGCTTATCATAGAAGTTAGGGGCTAAGTCAGCAAAGTTCCAAGAGAAACCCAGTGTACTGTCATTCACATTAAGTTGCCGATTTCGGGATGCATTTTCACACTATGGTAACCACCACTCTCGGGCTTGCTCTCTCGCAGCATTCACGTCGCTATGGCGATGTTGGAAGGCTTTCATGCCCATTCAAAGATGCTAACCACTCGTCAGTGCCATCATGTCACGACACGCAGAATGCAGCATCTGTTCCCTACGCTCACCCAAATGCCGGTTCTTGACTCATGGAACTGGCTAAGTGTATTTTTGCAGTGCAAAGTCTGCCCAAAGTCCTTTTGTACTGCAAAAAGGACAATGCGCTGACTTTGCCCCGACTTTGCACTGTACAAATCCACTTTGCACAGTTCCATGAGGCAGGGTTTGTGTCGGCAGTGCAAAGCCACTTTTCAGCAGTGCAAATTCACTTTAAACCGGGCAAATATTCCATGAATCCAGGCCTTGTTTTTACGTTTTTGCGGGTTGCTCTGTACACAAACAGGCACTCCAGCGAAATAACACAGAAATGCGGGAGGAGACCTATTCGCTATTCCTACACGTGAAGGGGATGGAGATTTCCCGAGGAAGACCACACATGAAGGAAGCCCAAGGAACAGGTCTGCTGGCAACTCGTACCTTGGGGCTAATGCCCGCCTCCGGCTTCTTCATTGGTAGTGGTATTAGCAGGGGTTCCTCGTTGAACACTGAACACTTAGGCCCTGATTCACAGAACGTTTTCCTATGGGATTGCGCCATTATAAAACACTTCCATGAATCAGGCCCTGGGCCTTTCTCCTTGGTGGTGATTTTCCACACCCCTCTAAGTAAGGCCCCAAGATCTCCAGTTTGACCCTTTTGAATAGCTTCAGATTAGATCATCTGTTCGAATCGTCTCTACTTGGCTGATTCTCAGGTAATAGCATGAACTAGTGAAAGCATCATCAGCTGGTTGTCTTGGTCCATGTCAATTCTCTACTGAGATGCATTCTCCTGTATATCTCATGCTAGTACAAGCAAAGCATGTGCAGGTACATCTCTGGAACGCTTGGATTGCTATGCCTCCTCCACCCCAGAATAAAGTCAGATGTGGCAGTGGAAGAACAACATGAATATTTTATCATTCCCTGCTCATGGCAGCCCTCCAAAGGAAAGAATCAGCAGCCTAATAAGAGCGGTGTGAGCTGTACGCCGGGCTGCCATGACGTAGCGAGCCTTGCAGAAGAATGGGCTTTTAAAACCAGAGGGGGACGAGGGGGGGAGCAGTCAGACTTTGAAATGTGAACATGGCGTATGGTTAGTATTTTGAAAAATATCCAATGAATTTTAATTGGGCTATGGAGCATACTGACACCATAGAAAACCCCATTTTAGCATAACGCAAAATCCCATCACTGTTTGCAGTATGTGCTGCTGACTGCTCTTGTGTAATTAGAGATTAACCAGGTGTGGGGACTTTTCTTGCCCTGCTTGTCACTGAAAAAAACTCGGGTCCGGGATACTGCACTATTGGAAAAAATCCCATGGAGTCCAATAGGGTCCACAAAAGGGGAGCCATGCTGACCCAAATAGGGGTCTATGTGAATACTGCAAGAAAAGACATTTCGAATCCCAAAATGTTGAAAAAACTTTTTTTCTTTGCTCACCTTAGATCAAAATGATACAGGGGGCGACCTCCCACGTCTCCCCCATTGTCCCCTCAAATGATATATTACCCAAACCCACCCTCCACATATTATTGTGCCGTAATGCGCAGTAACATTTTTGGCATTTTGGGATTCAGGATATTGGTCCTCAAAATTATGGGGTGATGTCCTCCTGCATCCCAGGTCACGCTTCCCATGCCACACTTTGACCACCATGGAAACAGAAATGGGCTGTTTCCTAAGAACTCCCTTTCCATTTACCTTGGCAGACATATTGAGTGAGTGTTTGTTTAATTTAGGAAAATACGATTTCTTGCAGAAAAGTTTTTACCTCCAACGCACATAAAAAGAGCACAGCTATGCCAGGATGCTTATAGCAATAATCAATACTGCGCCATAAAACAGCGGCTGACGTCGCCACGGCCCTTGCTTGACTCTGCCAATTAGCTCTGGCTCACAGGCCATTGGGGCCCTTATGGTGTTGGCTAACAGGCCATTATCGAATTGAATTTGGATACCAGAAAACACAAAAAACTATCATAACAGCACCATTTTTAGATGAAAAATGGCATTCAGAATTAAAACATTATGCTTGCTAAAAAAAAACATGGTTGTCAGGACGCTAGTAGAATACAAATATTTTTCAGCAATAGATAATTGGTTTGAGTCCACTTGTGGAGAATGTCCTGCAATGGCGCACCGTTTACCACTACTGTGAATGTGCCATTGTCAGTGGCTTCACCCTACTGAGCTGCAGCAAGCACAGCAGACTGTAGCTCAGTAGAAAGTGGCTAGACAGGAGGTGGTGGCTTGAGCCATAACATATTCTCTGGCCTCCTCATGGCCAAGGTACAGAATAAGTACTACCCGGCCAGAGTGTGTCATTTATTTCCACTTGTGCAGAAAACCCAGGCACAGAGGGATTATGGAATAATATTCCTCTGTGCCCAGCGGTAAAGTGGAGCGTTTGGTCGGTTGGCCTCGGGATAGTGCCATTTCCACCCATGGATCCATTGGGGAGCCAGACGTGAGGCACAGCAGTGGAGCAATTGGGGCTCAGCATGCATTGTACGTAGTCCTGTTTCCTAGAGACAAAACGGGCATGACATTTAAGACCACAGAAATGCAGCTGTTCCAGTAGAGGAATTTGACCCAGGCATAGAACAACTGGGGGCTACAGACTCCATTTCTTTCTTTACAAGCTTAAAAGCCAACCACTTAGGTCTAGGCTAAAAATACAACACTGTGGGCCAGTATCAATTTGAATCACTGGGAACCCTTACTGGTTAAGAGCTATTTGCTTGAATGAATAGCTGTAGGAATGAAGACTGTATCTACACGAGTTTGGCCAATTCCCTAACTTCATCCATAGGACTAACAGGAAATGCTGGTTCATTGGTGCATTCTGAATGTATTATTTGGGCGGATCTGCTGCTGTGGACCGAGTTCATGGAACCGGCAAAGAGCAGTTTTGGGCAAAGTAGATGTTATGATTCGGGACCTCTAGTCTGGAAAAGTGAACATTTACCAACCTAACCTTAGGAGGGCTACAAGGAGACCCAGGAAAATCATCCCAGAAATGCTGTAGGTGCTTTGCTGAGAAGTTAACAGTATCTAGTTGGAAGTTGGCACAAGCACAACTGGTGCTACCTCATCCAGGGGTGATGTGTTTCTGTATGATATCCCTCTAATGAGCCTGTTCAGAAGGTCTGAGTGCTCAGATCCTTATTTTTTTTATTGGTAATTGTTCCTTGCCGTAAAGTGGACTGACTCAGTGTCGGATAGTGTGGGCTGAGTGTTAACAGAACACTCTGAACTGAAGGCAGCGATGGTGGGTTTTCTTTAACGCATTTAGAAATATTCTGTGTCCTCTTAAGCCAACATATTCATCTATTCTATTTGCTGCTACACTCCAAAGGTGGCTGCATGTTTCGTGTGGCATTTCACAAGCAATTTGTGTGAGAGATCAGTGGTGATTTACAGGCTAATTTTATTGACTATAACAAGTGGAGATTTTCTAATTCAATAGTGCGAGAGTCAGCTCTAAGGACATAATAGGCCAGCGCGGTTGTGCCAAGTACAGGCATCATAGTTAAACACATGTGTATATGTGCGTTATAAATGATGTACCATATCATATCAGTGCCAGCCCACTGCATCAGCAAGTGGTTTGCAGCTTCTTGGCTTGACAGGCATTCTGGTCGTCGAGGTTACTAGTCTGTGATGCATGGCACTGGAGTTCGAGGAGGTATTTTTGTGCAACGTTAGCTTGGCACAAGCTCTCAATATTGCAAGTGTGCTGTCATGAAGTAGACTATACGACATACAGACCCATCCAATGAGGTTCCCTATTTATTAAAGGCACGGGGAGTGGCGGAATTCCTATCAGAAAAGGAATAATAAAATAAGACAGGCAGTCTAAGAACAGCAACAGCGTTTGGATTTTCCAAATAATACCATGCATGCCCTGTTATAGATGGACCACTGATACTGAGTCCAAAGGCCCAAGACCTGCTCCATAAATCAGATATCCTTGATGATTACTTGAGGGGAATATCCAACAAAGGCACTCACAGTTTAGGGAAAATAAAGTTTCCCTGGGCACTTCTTCAGTCATAATGGGGCCTGGGTCTTTGAGACCGTGGTTGAAGCACACCATCTGTACTTTTGCCACGTTGCCTCCTGGATTGGTAGGTGATGTCTCTGATTGTTGGGGCTCTGCTGTCCTCTGGGTCTGGAAAGAGCAGGTGTGTAGGGCCCCCTTCTGCCCCTGCCTGGGACAATTTATGTAATAGGATTAGCATGCTTCTTCCTCTTGAGAAAGGGGTTCTCCTTGGTTTTATTATCCCAACCCGTGATAGCCGGAAAGGCATATCCCCTTAACTGAGTTGATCTGGATAGGATTTCCCCTTCCCACACATCGGTACTAACTCTAGAGTCTCAGGGTTATGGTGATTGCCTGCTCACTATCACACTGCTGTAATCCCCACCATGCCTTTTTGGTGTTGCTGATAAAGGGGGCATATCACTCCTGACTTGATCAGCATTCTAATATACACAATCAAGTTTAAGCTACCTCTCCCTCTTGTGTGAATGTGAAAGCTGGCTGTGGTGGAAGAAGCAGATATGAATAATTCTGCATGATACCCCAGCATAAAGGCACTGAGAAGTTGGACGACAGCAGCAGTCACACCTCGAGGGACATCTGTAAGGAAGGCATGATATCAAATATAGGCCGACACAAGTGATCACAGTTCAAGGGTGTTTAGTAAACTGTATAGGTAGATTGGAAAAACACCTAAACTAAACCTAAATCTAAGATGGGAACAAGCCACGACCATCAAGTAATAATGCGGCAGTCCTAGTGGCGCTGTGTCAAATAAAAGCGCTTATAGTAAGAAAATCCTATTGCCAATCCTTACGCTAAATACAAAAGAGTGTGGGATGGGGTTCACAAGAAAGAAAGAAGTGTTCATAAATCATAAGTCAGGATGTGTTAGCTGGGGATCTCCCTTCCTGACTTTTTGAGCACGGAACAAGGTGGGAGTCCTGACCACAGCACACTCTCGAGCTTTCCCAGGACGAGACAACAGTTCCGGATCACATATCAGGACCTTCGGGGGTTAAGTCTCTTTTCTACAAAATGTCTCTTGTCCCCCTAGGCCCTGATGGGTTTAAAAATAACAAACAAAAGAAGTTCTATTCCAAATGTACTCTGGGTGATGGTTTCACCTCTGGGTCCCCCTCTTCCGGGCACAGACCCCTCAAACAGTTCTTGTCAATATCAGGATCTTCAGAGGTTGTCTCTCCTGCTTCCGAGGATCTGATAGGCTCAAATAAGAAAAAGTTCTTTCAGATTGTATTTGAGGTGATGATTCTTCACCCTTGGGTCCCCCTCTTCAGAGCGTAGACCCCTCTCCAATATCAGCCTCCCTCCCGTCGGGTTCAACTATTGCGTTTCACAAATCAATTTCTCTTTTAGCACTCAAAAATCTTAATGTCTTTTTAAACAGTTCACCAGGGATAGCCCTCTATTGGGTTCAATTTTGTGAACACACTGTTTCTTGGAACTTTAGACTTCATCCTTCTTTAGTGGCATCCCTCTGATGGGTTCGCTCTTGCCATTTCACAATTCCCTATACTTTCTTCTGATGCAGGATTTACTTCCCTTTTCTTTTCAATGGTTTGTCCTTCAAAGACGTACAACTGTATGGAGATTTTGCTAGACCCCTGTATGACCACTTTGACCTAGGGCCTTCTGGTATCAGTAGTTCCATTCAACACAGGATCAACCAGAGTCTCTCGAGTAAGCACCCACATGGT
Source organism: Ambystoma mexicanum (assembly GCF_040938575.1). NCBI lineage: Eukaryota > Metazoa > Chordata > Amphibia > Caudata > Ambystomatidae > Ambystoma > Ambystoma mexicanum. The sequence goes on from NC_090934.1 coordinate 1,335,438,252, forward strand.
GCCGAACCCCTCTGCAGCTGGTCTTACCCTTTGAACTTTCCTCAATGTGCCAATTTGTGACTTTCATTCAACAAAGTTCGGTTTCTTTATCGGTTACCCTTAGATTCACAGGCTGTGATGAACGGCTTGGCTTTTCACTCCATCTGGAGTCAAGGTCAGTACCACGGTAGCAGGTGTCTCCCTCTGTCCGCTTATCAGCATAGGCACACTCCGTGTACCATTGACATCTGCTGCAGCACACTCTGGCTATTGTTTGCAGTCTTATGTTTCCTTCTGCAGAGGTTTTGAGGATCTGGGTTGGAAAGGACAAGGTCGCTTGTCTCCTTGTCACCCCTTCAATACTCGCCGCCTTTCTCTTCCTCTTGAACTGCCGTGCTTGGATAGCTCTCTCATCGTGCGGTCTGTCTTGCTCGTACTGTGCTCTTATGCTCCACCTTTTTTCCCTGTGGAGAAGAGAAAGGGCCGTCAAGTGTGTGTGATTCTGGTCAATCGCCTCCCTCAGCCTGATTCTTGTGTTGGGACATGTCAGGTAAACACCTCTAGCGTTAGTCTGTGGTCTTATGCGGTGTGCGAAAGTGTTTGTGTGGAAAAAGGAGGGTGGCAGTGTTTCTGAATGTCCAACGTGGTAAGATGGAGAAAAGGTGTTGGAAAAAGGGGGATACTGTGTCCCACTTCCACTCCCCAAGGACCCCCAATCAAGGTGATTCTCCCTCACTAGTCCACCCCCAGGAACTGGACCCATTAGCGGTGGACGTGTCCGGGCCACTTGGATGACAGAAACTCGCGGACTAGCTAGGGAGACACCTTCAGGTTTCTTAAATATCACGGACAACAAAGTCAGCGACCGGAAATAAACACAAAGTCAAAGAAAAGAAAAAAGAGATTAAGACATCAGGCGTCAGTGAATGGGTAAGACATATGAAGGTGAGCTGTACAAGAAAACAAAGAAAAAGAAATGTAAAGAAGAAATTATTAAATCCCATGCATGATCTAAACGGCCAAAACCAAAAAATAAAAGGTGCTACAGCCTGAACATACGTGGACGTTAATAATATTTTGAGATCATTCGAAAGCTGATAAATATGGAAAAAAGAAAAATCTATTTTCCCTATGTTCACAACTAAATAAAATATCCCAAAGAAAAAAAAAACAGAGGGGTAGACGAGCGATAAGAGATTGCTTCCATGAAATAAAAGAGTATGGCCCTCATTACAACACCGGCGCTAAACCATGGCGCTATTAGCACCATAGTTGCTGCCGGTATTGTAACGAGTCCGCCAATGGTAAATGGTAAATGGGGAAATGCCGCCCCATTCCAAGGTTGGCGGGGCGGTAATTCCCCATTTACCATTGGCCCTTCCCCATTCCCATTTTTGCCCCATAGAGCTCAATGGGACTGGGGAAGGCGGTAATTACAGTACCGCAAATTGCGGTACCGTAATTACCTCGAAAGTCCCTTTGCGGGTCCCTACTTTAACGGCTGGTCCAAGCCAGCCGTTAAGGTCTGGAGCCGCAAAGGGACCTCGTAATCAGGCGTTAAGGGTTTAACAGCGCCGACACCTTTTACGGTGCCGTTAACCCCTTAATGCCAGGGTCCTAATGAGGGCCTATGTCCTGATGAATGCCTAAATATACAATAAATAAGAAGGATGGGCGAGTCTTCAGCTAGAGCCGAAACACCCTTTGTCGCCAGATCTTTTATTTCTAGAAACATCATGAAAAACAAAAAAAGCGGAAACTAAGAATATTAGTGATTATCCGCTGGGTAATGTTTAAACACATCAACCATTGTTAGAGGTAGACAGAATGCAATATGTCCTTTATTTTGCCTTAGCCTATATGACAAGTACGGTAATTACACATGTATAAGAACGAATTGCCTCTGCAAAACTAACTGCTGTGGGAGTGTTGTCATACCCATAGGACAATTTTTTTTAAACGTGTTAAATATAGTTTGATCGCATACGAAAGCACTTTAAGAACTAACCTCACTGTTGCACATACACACTTTACAGCGTAGGCGTGACCTACAAATATCTTTTGGCAGCCTGCCAAACGATAATCATTTTTCATGAATGTTTAATGTATGTAAAAATTGTGTAATTTGTCCTTTTTTGTATACTGTGTAATTTATGGTTGTGACTGTGGTATTCTGTATATATCTTGGTTTGATGTATCTATTGTGCTTGTACTAGAGATTAAATTAATTAAAGTAGAATTATCGTGCAGAATTATTCATATCTGCTTCTTTCTCCACAGGCAGCTTTAACGTTCACACAAGAGAGAGGGATAGCATGTTTTGAGTAAAATGCCCTCGGTAACAAAAAAATCAGCGCCCACTCATTATGTGAGATATTGATAAGCATTCTTACATGGATAAAGCTTGGGTACATAGCTCGCCTTTCTTTGACCATGTGTCTTTCTAACCTGGCTATTGATTCTCTGCCCGATCATCTGCAAGAGACATTTCTTTTGGGTCTCTTTTGCCAACCTAGGGAGGACTTTGACTGCTCTGTGGGATCCCCGATTTACTCCCTCCGGGAGTCACACAATAGGATGGGTGTCTCCCCTCGGCCCCTTGAATTCCCGAGTCTCCCTTATCTGGTGTGGCAACAGTGACATTTTCACAGTACATTGTGAAACTGGATTATTTATTTATTTATTTATTTATTTATTTATTTATTTATTTATTTTTAAAGTGCTTAGACAAGGCCCATAGACATAATAGCGCCAAGCCAAGACAGACGCCAATTAAGGTAGAACAAAAGAGAAGAAACAAGGTCAGACTAGCAGGCAGAGACAAATGCCTACGTCAGGGGAATCAGTAACTTTCATTCAAAGAGTGTAGTTTTCAGTTCCCATTTGAATTTAGCAAAGCTGATGCAAGCTCTTAGAGACGGTGGCAAGGCATTCCAGCATCTGGGGGCAGAATAAAAGAAGGACCCCTGAGTAACTACGGTCAGAGAGAAAGGAGTTACTCCAATCCGATGCTTCCGGAGAAAAGGAGGTCGGAGTTTACAATCTGGACAAGAGTACTGAATGGTCCACCAAGTCAAACGCGGACGACAAATCCAGGAGCATCAGGAGTTCAGTGCTCACTTTTCCAAAATAGTGGAAAATGTTTGCATTGAGCTCCAACAATGTAGATTCAGCGCTATGAACACTCCTGAATCCCGATTGATTCTGACCAAGGATGTTATAAGTGTTTAGAAAGTCTTGGACCTGAGTATAACCAACCCTATCTTCAATTTCTTTTAAAAAAAAGGTGTGGTAGTGATAGGGCAGTATTTCTCTGGTAGAACAGGGCCCAATGCGTGTTTCTTTATTAAAGGGGGAAATCCATGCCTGTTTGATTCACACATTTTGTGATAAGTGGAACCAGCTGAGGGACACAAGATTTAAGAACCGGAGCAGTACAAATATCCCCTTTACAGTAGGATGGTTTGAGTTTGACTAAGACCTTTGCAGTTCTGTTTCCGTGCTGGTCTAAATTTGAACAAGGATGGAAGAGCATGTTCCAAACTATTAACCAAACTAACCATCATCTTTTAATAGGCTTCTGCAAGATCATCAACATTGTTTAAGGTAGCCCGGTTGTCCAGGGTAGTTACACAAAGGAGTGCAAGAGAAATGGGCGATAATTTACGAATATTTCTATATTTGGTTGACAACTTTTAAAACGTGTCCTTCCATGTTGTTAGATGGTTGGGAAGGAACCTAAGCCATCATGGTTGTAGCATACTTTCTTCCCATCAGGTTGTAACCGGGCCATATGCGAGAATGCCGGTAGGAAGGGAGTCACGTTTCAAGACTTCCAGTTTATTCGCCTTCGCAGTTGTTGGTTAGTGGCATCTTTCTTTTTCTTTCAAGGATCGGTCCAGTGATTGAAACCAAACAGATTTCTGAAGCCTGGATGTTTTTTCTGCATATTATTCTTTACCCATTTGGAGGTCTTGCCACTGGTTCAATCTGCATACCTTGGTGCTTGTTTCAAAGGTTGGGCTGTATTCTCAGAAAAGTGTCATCCATTTCCATTTGCCGATAGGGACTGGAGAGCAGGCAAGCCCCTGCCCCATTCCTGAGAGCTTGCTTCTTCCAAAGACCCATATTGATCACACAGATTTAGAGAGTTTGATCACTGTTACTCATAATTTGTCTAATAAAGTGACTGAGAAGTTGGAAAGGAAAAGCTGTGAGTTCTTCTGTAGGTTCCTGAATAATTACACAGCTGATGGGTTGTTTATTTAAAGAAGCGGAGAGCGCATTTGACTAGTTAATCCTCCTTCCGGTCTCATCCTTCTTGATCTTTCCTGTTTCTTTGACATGGTCAATCATGCCACACTTATAAACCGGCTCTGTGATACCTTTGGCATCGTTGACCTGGCGCTGGATTGGCTGACCTCCTTCTTCTCTGACCGACCATCCCAGGTTAAAAAGGGCCCTTTTCTCTCATCCATCACACTCTCCACCTGTGGCGTCCCTCAGGGCTCTATCCTCAACATCTACCTTGCCTCTCTGACCCATTTGATCTCTGCCTTCTCTCCTTACTTATAGTGTTACGCGGATGCCACACAGCTTTCCTTGGAGCTTCTCTCCAATGCCTTCTCTTCTTCCTCTCTCATTCCTGACTGTCTGACTGCTATTCAGGTATGGTGTGCTGCTAATGATATCTGCCTTAATGCCATTAAGACAGATATATTTGTCATTGGGACCCCAGCTCCCTCTTTCCATCCTACTCTCTGGCCACCCTCCATGGGCCACCTCTCCTCACCCTTTTGTGAGGCAAAAAACCTTGGTGTCATCTTCGACTCCTCTCTCTCTTTCTCTCCTCACATCACATCCTTGGACTCAAGCCCAGGGACTGCCTCTCTCCAGCCCTAACATCTCTCCACTGGCTCCTGGTTGCTGCGAGGATCAAGTTCAAGACTCTCTGCATTATCCAGAAAGCTTTCTGGGGCCTGGGACCCGGCTACATCTCTTCCTAAATACCTCCCAGCTTGAGCCCTTCAGTCTTCTATCTCCAACTCACTGGTGATCAGATGTTTTTCCAAGCAGAGAGTGGGGGTAGATCTCTCTGTCTTCCCCAGGAGCTTCCCTCTGGAATGGCCTCCCTGACCCTCTCTGAATTGAGCTCTGGAAGCTTTTCAAGACTCTCCCTTTCTCCTCCTCCCCTGCTAATGTCCCCCCTGCCGCATTGTGACTGGCTGCCTGGTTCCTTCAGACTCATACAGGACACCAGGCCCTCGTTGCCCAGTCTACACCAGCACTTAGCATGTGGACCTCATTCCCCGGCACCTCTGTCTCCTCTGCCGCCCAACCTGCACTTGCTTTTCTGTGCTCCCTCCCCCCTGCACCGGCCTGGCTCGGCCTGAACCCTATTGAGGCCATCTAGTCCTTTCCTCACCATAAGCATGTGTACCTCATTCCCATGCACTCTCTGAATTCCCCTGGCACTTGTCCAGCTAGCCTCCCCTTAGCACTCACCTAGCCAGGGGGCCCTCTTCCGCCCCTTCTTCCCCCTCAGCACTTGTGCACTCTCAACTCCGACCTGCACGTCCCCCCCCATCATTAGCACATTCTGTTCTGACTGGCACTTCCCCCTTCTCCCCACTCCCCTGCACTTCTTGTTACTGCACTTGCATGATCTGAATGACACAAGGCCTAGTAGGACAGTTTTTGTTTTTCTTCATCTGCCCACCCCTCTTCTGGCTTGCTATTCCTTGAAACACCTTTTGCTGTATAGGCACGCTATACATACCCAATAAGTAAATAAATAAATAAATAAATAAATAAATGTAAAATCAAGAGTGTTGAAATGATCATACGTCATTGTTTAATCACTCTTAATAGTGAATTACGAAGGGTGAGGAGTATTCCTTTAGGGAGCTATCCCCCAAGAGTGCACTTTTCGTTTAACCATTAGCTACTAAATTTGAATCAACCTCTCCATGGTTGTGTAGACTTCAAATGTGTAACTGGCTTGGATGATGGGTTATAGGACTAGAGGGGCCCACCAACAGAATTAACCATCTCACTTATGTTCTGTATGTCTAAGAATAGTTGTAATATTTTGACATAGTTGATATCTGTAAAATGTCCAGTTGCTCCCGAATCACCCATAGTAGACATTGTGGTTTATTATACCCTGTAAGAAATGTTTATTTGCCACCTATTTACTACCATGCTTTTATTCTTGGATCCTTGGCTAGTGAATTACAAGGCTTTGTACAACACTGGGTAAACTACATTTTCACACCGACTGTACAGGATACACCAGACCTCAACTCTATACATTGTAAAATGACTAGGCCACATATTAACAAACCACCACACGGGTGCTCATACGTATGCCCTCAGGAACCTTTATACTCTTTTCAGCGGAACAGAAGGAAACATGCAGCAGAGAAAAATCAGTGGTATATACTGATTGAACATATGCAAAGAACAGGGGAAAAGACACCTTACATTGGAAGAAAAACGAATATTGTTTGCAAAGCAACACAATCTCAAATCTCCATCTAGTAACTTGACCATGTAAGGAATCTAACCTCCAATTCCTTTTACCCCCTTTCCGCAGATAAGGTAAACACGATGTCCAGTCATATTTTCGAATGCAATATTTTCGAAAGTCAAAATGTCGAAAATATTTATTCGAAAATAATAATATCGAATTACAAAAAATTTGAATTCTTTTTGATTTTTTTTTTAATTAATGGTAATATAAGGAAAGTGTTACAAATATCAATATGTTATTATAGAGTAGAATTGGTATATAGTTATTTATAGCTCTAGAAACTTTTTTAAAAAAATATGATATTTTTTTATGTACTATAAACATTTGATTAAAAGGTAGTGCAATAAATATTTAATTAAACATTTTTTTTTTTTAAATAATTAAAGGTATATCCATGGGGGGTGGGAGGGATGGGGAGGAGGGGTGGTGGGGTAGGGGTTTGGGATGGGGGTTAGGGGGGAAACCCCCATAAAAAACGTTAGTATTTGTGACATTTTACATTGTTATTTAGGCATTGGTTTTTCGATTTTTTTGCTATTTGAGGTTTTTTTTCGACATTTTGACTATAAACCGGTAAACACAAATCCATAGATTCAACTGCGCATGTTATCAGGAACATTTTTAAATCAGAGCATGCTATATGCAAAAATGTAGCTTTCTTAATTCTTCAGTACATTTATATTTACATTTATAATGCCATACTTTTCAACTCCCTTGATAACCCCCACCCAAGAACAGTGATTTCTCTTCCCTTAAGCGGAACTAGCCACTCATTAGCAAACTTGGCAGAAGACATGCATTCTTTATACTCAACCCTGGAAGTATAACTGACACATTTTAGCACTCCGGAAAACTCCCCCCTTTCTCAACAAGTTACCATGTGTGCACGGACAAACAGACGTGTCCTTCAGGACCTCAAGAACAAATGGGTTCTTGCCCTTTTTGTTTTAAGTTTGGCACTTTACTAATTGCACTATGCGAGGTGCCCAAATTAGTTATTTCTCTTTTTTAATCACCTATACTCACCAACATTTTAGTGTTTGAAGAATCTGCCTGCACTAACGGACACTTTTTTTACGACTGCTCTCTCTCTCCCACAATCTGTCACCTCCAGGATTGGATTACAGCAAGTCCTCGGCCTAGCTCCCATCTCCTGCCAATGCAGCCCTCTTCTCTTTCTCCCCAGCCTGCTGCCTCACAGCTCAGCCAGCTGGCCATCAACCAATCTGGCCGCCTTGATGTTTGCTTTTCTCCTCTTTCTTCTCTTTCTGTTAGTGCTCTTTGTATGTCAAAACCCTTTCTCTCTCTGCCCTCAACTTTTAAGCTCTCCTCCCATCTACTTACATTGTAGAATGGATCCTTTATTGTTTTTCCACCCTTTCTCAGATGCCATTGTGATGTCATGAATGATGCCTCTGGTCAATCACCACCCCCCTTTTAGCCAGCACCCCCAGTAACTTTCCAGCCTTTTCTGGTCTTTCCTACAATGACCTTTGCACAGCAATTGTGTCCAACATGCGACTGAAATATGAAACAAGATTTCTTTTCTATTTCCTGGCTAACAGCAGCCTGAACAATTAAATGGTTCTTTCCAGCACTTGCTCTGTTGTCCCACTGTGCTTTGAATCCAGCATCCACCAAATGCACTGCTGTTCAGATTTACATTTTTTGCATTTAAACTAACATTGCAGTGTGAATGTATGTGCACCTGCAGCTTGCAACATGGTCTATGGCCAAAGCAAACCCACTCTGGCTCCAGTCTAATTGCTAATGTCAGTAATACTACAATTAGTATTGTAACTAGTGAAAGTAGTTAGTCCTGTTAAGGTTAACACCATGCACTATGCTACACATCACTGTTGTATACATCTGCTGGGTTTCTCTGCTAATTGGAGAAGTGCAAACTGGGCTCTGTCGATATAGAAGGTCTCTTTTGGAGTTGGACTCACTTGTATAACACCATCATGGTACACTGTCTTTCTGTAGAGGCACAACTTTTCAGTGTATGAGAGCACTCCCACACAAAATCTCCAGGCTTGTTGCAATAACGGCACAACTTATTGCATTTCTGCTTTTCCTTCTCATCAGCACTCAAAGAACACTTTGTGCCCCCTTTCTGTATGGGTTCATGTGTTGTACTATTATGGGCCTCTTTTTCTTTCTCTCAACTTGCAACACAGTGAATGCCAAGGTGCTGTCGATCAACTTTTCTTTCCATTAATCTGTGTTCTAGACAGAAATGCTACAGCAATCAATTCCATACGGCAAGTATGTTGTGGATCGACTTGAAACACTCATACTTTCATTCCTCTCCAGACCCTAATTTAAAATCATGGTGCTTTTTTGCTCAGGCCATTCCATCTCTATAACAAATTGGTGAAAATGGCTGCCACAACATGCCCTCTGTTCTGCTGTTTTTACATCAACCATTTTATGTCTAAAGCTAACATATTTCTGACTGTCCAACAATCTCGAAATTTAGTCTTGAACTCGATGTTTTCATGCTCAATGGGGCGGTCCATCTGGGGCAACGGAATGCCCCATGGGGCCACATGACAGCCCAATGAGGGTTTACAAAAGCTGTCCAGGCTTGTATAGATTGAAAGACCATCAGGCAGTCAGGACATGTAAATGGCTTACTTGAATCCACTGTAAACCTCTCAGGAGCTACTATGGTTGCATTTGCGGCTTTGGTGATAACTACAGTAGGTTTTGCTGCATCCAGGGCCTGACGTGGTTGAGAACGGGGTACTGTAGTTGATAATGCTGGCTATAAGGGTGTGGTCTGAGCGGGCAGAAGTATGTAAGGCTGCAGTTTTCTCTTTGCTGTGGCTCAGTTTATCTACTTGTAGTGTAGCATCGTCATGGTTTCAGCCAAAGATGTGGGGAGAACATATGCTGCTCTGGTGGTTGGGTTTCAAGGTCTGTGCATCCATCAGAATCGGCTGGCCCTAAAAAAGAGCTTAATGAACCTCCTCCCCAACTTAGTTGGCCTGGGTTCCCTGTTGGTAAAACCAGAGCAGACACACATACACAAACACAGCAGTCGAAGGTAGGATGATTGTGGATGGGTTGAGGATGACCAGAAAGAGGGTGAAAGAGGGCTAATGGATGCTACTTAAGAAGTGGGGGATTCCTTGAGAAACACAAAATAACACAACTCTGCTCTTTTACAAATGAAGTGTCACCCTACACCCTGATGATTAGGTTACTTTGAAATTACACAAACATTCATGGCCCAGCTGTTGCTCTTGTCACAGGCAATTAAACATAGCAAGCTCTGTCCCTTTCAGAACCCTATCACAGTAACTTGTTTCAGTTTGTTGGCTCCTGAGCCTCTCCTTCGCTTTTCTCTGGTAAAGCATGTCTCTCGTTAGGACATTATTCACAAAAGTGTGCCCAACATTTTCCACAGTAAATACCAATTTCAATCAATTTCAACTACAATGAATGTTAATCAAATCCTTGGAACTAAATAGGGTCAACCAACATGTCTATTTCATTGGTTTACTTATTTTAAAATGTTTTGTTTGTTTTGTTTGTTTTTTTTCAATGATTATTTAGTGCAAGCATTCGTGATAAGGAATCACTGCACCTCTGACCGTGCCCGCTCCACCATGAATCATCTCCGATGTCTCGCAGCTGGCCGATGATCAACCACGCTGCTACCTGCTCCTGCTCCACATCGCAGGCACGGAGCAGTGGTGCGGTGAGATGGAAAAAGAGGCAATGCCAAGAGGACCGTGGCTCTAGAACTTTGTGAGAATTAATCCAGCGAAAGAAATCTGGATACCCCCATCATGTCCAGGGTGGATCAGTTGTAGCAAACCTCACAAATCTGATCGGCGAGTCGCTCTCCATTTGCTGTTGGGCCGCAGATGGGAGACATGACCCTGCAGTACTGAATGGTGGACAGGCCACTCTACCAACATACTTAGTCAGGAGCAAATTTACATGGATACATTTTTTATCAATTTTCACACTCGGGTGTGAACATCGGATCGGCAACAACGTAGCGAAAGGGTAGGTGCTGGTGTGAAGGAGGTCAGCATGAACTAAAAGTGTTTATCACTAGTAATGTGGGAAGCGGGAGTTGTTATTTCATTGTTTGTAATGCTCTAAGTAGTTCAGTGACTTGATGTACCCCGTGTTGAGTGGAACATGCAGGTCACTGGCTCAAAGCCTGGATACATTTCTCAATCATTCATGTCTCGGAGTTCATGAAGACTAGCACTATTGTGTTTTGAATTAATAAACCATGTTACATGTAATGCTTTGAAAGTGTAAGAGTCAGATAGCATATATTATATAAAAGACAATACCTGAATGATGTTAATAGAAAATATGGCACACAATATATGTATTGATGGAGAGCCATGAAGCAGAAAGGGCCATTGTTTGAAGAGAGTGGGAAACTGGGAAGCATTAGTGGAAAGCACATGGGCCCATGGTGAGTGGCGCTGACCTTGGCTTTGCGCACTGCCGGGAAAGGATATTGATGAGCACTGAGTTAGAAGTCTGTTGACCTATTTTCGCATATGAAAAGCAGCGAAGGGGCGGCCATCATCAATGTTTCTAGGGGTCAGCGGGTTCCTCTGCCATGGTATCCGAGCTGCAATTTGTTCAAGTAAAGAACTGCATATGTCAAGGTGAAGGGCGTCCTCCAGGCCCGGCTGAAGATTTGTGGGTGCCGATTTCAAGATGATGGTTGGGGGCCCCCATTGCATAAAGCGGAAAACAGCCTGAGGGACATGTGGGTTGCATCCATTATAACTGAGACAAAGAAATACGGTTGAGGGTTAATCGCCATCGATTATCATGAGGTTGGGAGTCAGCAGAGAGCTGAAACACTTCATGCCACTGAAAGCTATACATTGTTCTTTGTTAGCAAGTGGCTGATGTGGAGGAACCGGTGTTGAAAGTCAATGATATGATAACAAACATTTCTGCATACCCCAAGGGAAGTGACAGCCAGAAGGGCTCCAGCATACACAGCTTGTCAGGCGAACACTGCAAATTGCACATTTAAAGCCCCAGAACGAAAGCAATATAGAAAGGAATATATATTGCTGTCTTATAACATGGGGGTATTTACTGGTATACCCCTGAAGCTCGAGGCCCCTTTCAAATGAAAAGGCTGAAAGGCCTTTATGCCGTCCCTGGTGTCCTCTCTACATGTCAGACAACATCAATACTGCAAGCTAGTGAAAAATAGAATTTAAATGGGCACAGTGTGTCCTGCAAATCTGCTATGGAGGATTTTCCCTGCGTGAAATAAAGTGTGCTCTATCACACTAGGTGTTCTGAACTATAAAATATTATGGAAAGGACAATGTTGATCATCATTGCTTTAGCATTTCAAAATGAGGATTTAAATCTAAACAGGAAAACACATCATGCTCGATTCACAGGATCTCTTCTGCAATTTCCAGTCACGCTCACCACTAGGAATTAACTGCACAACTAGCCAAAGGGCTAGTGAAACAACCCACAAAAAAACCCACAAACCACAGACCCCTCTCTAATCATACTACAAAACCAATACCTGCAAAGAACAAACAACTCAGACAGTGGACTCCACCCCTACGGACACATGCCCAGTGCACATAACAAAGCACACCCAGAAAGCTCTCACGTCCAGACGCCAGTTCCTCCTGGTTCTGCACGCATCAACAGATGAGCACAAATTCTATCATTCAGATTTTCAGGATTTCAGAAAGTGCAGAAGGTGCTGATGCCAACAAGTGGTTAGAGCAGTGGCTAGTTCAAGCACTCCAGCTCAACGTTATGCCCTGTCTCGAGATCCAAAGGGCAGATAGGATGGCCAGTGCAACGAACAGCAAGGATATAAAACCAAGGCCCCTGATCGCTTGCGTACTCTGGATTACCCAAGTGGCCCAGATCCTTGAGCTGGTACGAAAGAGAACAGTCAAGCTGGCGAATGCGGGGCATCCTGTATTCATATACCAGGATTTCTCAAAGTGCACAGCGGATCTGAGGAAGAGGTTTTGTGAAATGCGCCCGGCATTCCATTGTAGGGCAGTGAGGTACAGCTCACGAACCCTCATCAGAATGGTGATCATGGCCCAATCTGGGGTCTCTACATTTTTCAAAGACCTTAAAGATCTTTGGCATTACCTGGAGGAAACATCAGATAGTCCTATAGATACTACTGGTCCTCTTGACACCGGCTCTGCTATGGATGCCAACTTGACTCCACTGGGCTCTCGTGGGCTGGGGGCTGTCAGAGATGTTGAGGCTCGGCTTGTCCGCTACAGGTGTCAGAATGGAGTGGGGTCCAGGCCGTGGGCTGGACGGAGTGTCAGTTCGAGTGGGCTGTCTCCAGACTGAAAAACTAGGGACAAATCCAGATCACCCTTGAAAAGCAATAAGGAGCTCAATGAGGTGGCTTCCACGGGCCGAAGGATTCTTGTTGTCAGTGCTGGTACTCAGCGAGAGGGAGCAATGACTGGGGGCAAGACCATCTTACAGTTATGCAGTTTAGCTATGTTGGAGGTTCCAAGGAGCTCCAGTGGTTATTGAAGGCGGCTAGTATGGGTTTCTCACACCCCTTCAGTCCCTCCAAATGATGCTGGTATGGATTTAGCACCAGAGTAATGGGATAGCTTTTGGTATGTTCTCTCGGCAGTCGTGGGTGGGACTGGGGAGAGGAGCTGGAACATCCAGGATGAATTGGTAAAGATCATAAGTTCAATTTGATATTCTTCTTTTGTTTTCCCCTATTATGTCCTTGTGTGTCTGTGTCTGAATTGTCATGTAGGGTAGTTGAAGAGGTGGGTGTGCTATGGTGCACTTGGTTAGCAGGGGCTGCAGGTTGCCTGCTTTGGGTGAGCAGGGGGTATATGTGGGGGTTTCCCAAAGACACTGGGACTAATTGTTTATGGTTTACGTTTACTGAAATGGTGACATGAGTTATTTCATGGAACGTTCAAAGCCTATGTATGCCTATTACAGACTCCTATTACAAATACAGATTCGCAATGCATGCAAATAAAAAATCCTGCATTCAGGCACGGTTCTCCGGCGCAGCCAATAACCCAGCTGAACCTTTCAAAATTTGCAGGGAGCTAGCCAACCCCTCCGCAGTCTCCTCCTCCCCTTCTCCTTCCCAGGCCCTATGCAATGCACTAGCCTCACACGTTGCCACCAAAACTCAGGACATTCTGACCACTCTTTCTACACTCCCTCTCAATCCATCCCACACCCCCCACACCACATTCCCCCTCCCTTCTCCTTCATCCTTCTCTTTGTTCTCTCCTGTCACACCTGAAGAAGTTACCAGAGTTGCCTGCTCCATGAACGTCTCTTCCAAAAAGTTTTCCCCTTGCTCATCCAGTACCATCAAGGATAACATTGCTCTCTTGCTTCTGCTCTCACTGATTTCTGCAATCACTCTTTTGTCACTGGATCTCTCCACTCCCCCTTAAGCACTCTCTTGTGCATCCACTCCTGAAAAAAAACATCCTCTGACCCTGCCTGCCCTGCCAGCTATTGCCCTATCCCCATCACCCTTTTCCTGGGGAAGCTGCTTGAGAAGCTGGCCTTGCCCCAACTCAATTCTCACACTGAACTTGTTGGTGGCCTCGAAGACCATCAATCTGGATTCCGAACATCCAGAGGCATGGAAACTGCTCTTCTGAGCACCCATGAAGAACTGCTTGCATCTCTGGACTCCAACTCCCCAGCTCTCCTTATCCTTCTCGATCTCTCCTCTGCATTTGACACAGTTAACCATTCCATCCTCATTCAAGTTATCCTGGGACCCTTCTCCTCTCCTAATTGCTTCTCCAACTGTGGTGTCCCCCAGAGCTCTATACTCTCCCCCTGTCCCTTTAACATCTACCTTGCTCTCCTGCACACCTCATCTCCTCTTTCTCCACCAACTTCCAGTGTTATGCAGATGACACACAGCTCTTTTTCAGACTCCCTGCTGACCCACTTGCACCCTTCATCTTCCCTGACTGCCTATCTGCCATCCAGACCGTGTGCCCTCCAATGATCTCTGCCTCAATGCCTGTAAAACTGAGATCCTTCCCATTGGGACCCCGGCTCCCACCTGCTTCCCCTCACTCTGGCCTTCCTCCTTGGGCTCTCCCCCTGCGTCTTCAACTGAAGCCAGAAACCTTGGAGTGATCTTTGACTCCTCTGCCTCCTTCCTCCCTCACACTGAGGACATTGGCAATAAGTTAAACTATCAGCTCTTCCTTCTCAAAGGAATTCTACCTTTTCGTACTTTCCCTGCGAGGCTCAATGTGGCTCAAGCCCTGGTTCTCTCGAAACTTGAGTACTGTAACAGCCTCCTCCTGAAGCTTTCTTCTTCCACTGTACAACTCCTCCAACTAATCCAGAATAGGCAGCAAGACCTATCGTTGGCCTTAAACCCAGGGACTGCATCTCTCTTGCACTAAAAATCATTACTAGCTCCTGATTGCTGCACAGATTAAATTAAAATCCCTCTGCATCATCCACAAGACTGTCTGGGCTCAGGGACCACACTATCTTCAACTTTATCTCACTAACTACGCTCCCTCTAGACCACTTCGCTCCTCTGGTACCAACTCTTTGTGTTCAAAGCATGTTGCTAAACAGAGGGCAGGGGGTCGCTCACTTTTCTCTGCAGGCTTCCTCCTTTAAAAGAGCCTCCCACTGCGCCTTGAGCAGGATCTGCTCAAATTCTGGAAGCTCCTTAAGACTTTCCTCTTTTCCTCCTTCTCACCTCTGCTAATCCCACAGTTGCTGCATCAGTGTCCTTGGCCCTTATGCATCCTCAGGCCTTGACCGCCCACACCAATTCGTCCCAGCTACTGTTTATCCACAGCACTTTGCATCTGCACACCCTCTGCTCTGGAGGATCGCACTTACACCTCCTGCGGCCCAGGCTGTGTAGCACTCAACATTCCTAGCACTTTGTCTATGGCTCACCCATGAGCTCAGACTCTCCAGCACTTACCCCTTCTTCCCGGTTCCTTTTCGGCACTTGCACATTCTGAATACTCACAATGCATAGTAGGTTCGTCCCTTTCCCTTTTACCCCCTCTGATATTAAATATTGTGTTGTAAAGTTATTTCCCACCTTCGCTCCCTCCCTGCCCTGTGGGCGCTTTGAAACAGTATTTTCTTATTGTATAAGTGCCTAACAAACAATAAATAAATAAATAAATACTAAGAGACAGCGTGTACTCGCCCACTTGAGGAGGTTGGAAGCTTTGATTGTGCTCATACAGGAGACTCATCTTTTGTTATCTGATACAGGACAGCTTAAAAAACTGGGGGTGGGACAGGTGTGTGTAGCACCAGTGGAGGGCCGCAAAGGAGGAATGGCAAAAAAAAGCTCTATCAGTGTATATTGGGAGTATCAGAGTGGATGCATTTGGCAGGTGATTCTTGGTGGAATGTGTGATGAATTAAGTTCCTGTCGTTATAGTGAATGTGTCTGGTCCCAATTTGGAGGACCCCAAATTCTGGCGTTATGTGCGTGAGATATCCAGAGAGGAAAAAGCCCAAATGTGATCATGGGGGCAGAAGGACCTCAAACTGCCTGTTGATCCTATAATGTTTCGGAATTCACAATGTCCTTTTACACACTCCAGGATGCACAAAACATTTAATCAATGTATACACCACAATTGACTAGAGGACGGTAAGCTGTAAACTGTATGCTGGGGGTAAATGCACAAATTTAATACCAATTTTCGGGCGCAATTAGTGTGGCGCTTTTGACCTGTGCTAATTGCGCTGAAAATGCCTAATTGGGTCGGACCCAATGGGAAATGAGGAATACCCATTAACGCCCAACCCTTGATTGAGCACTAATAGTGCCAGACCGGGTGACAGTAACGCTATTAGCACGGGCAGTATCCTGGTGGTAATACCACTGGAATACTGCCACACATGATGAGGCACTGTTTTTCTCCTTGATTTGTTTTGTTGAACATTTGACAATGGTGTGTGGGTCATGTTCCTTGGATGATGTTTCCATAGCATAGCACGCTGCATTGGCAATGATATTCATTGGTGGGGCAGAATGCTCTGTTATGTGGGGAGCGCTTAAAGGAGCAGATGGACAAGGTCATAAAACACACTACCCAGGGAACCCAAAGTAAAGGGGATCAAGGTGTGTACCCTGTGCCCCAAAAAATTGCCTCCATCTTCGGGTGGGTAGAAAGAGGGCCTCCCCGCCACCAAGGGTAGAATGGTGTGGTCCTTGAGTGATGAGGCAAAAGGGCTGCAAGAAATGGTATCAAGTCCCAAAAAAGGGCAGAGGGCCCAGGGTCTGGTGGTGGATATGAAAGAGAGGGGCCCAGAGTGCCTAGAAGCAGAGGTTGGGTAGTTGGAGGGAGAAGGTGTATTCTGTCTGGGGCCATTGTGGATTCCCCTTAAACCACTTTATTCGTGTTGCTGTGCTGCTTAAGTATTAGAGGGGCACATCTACATCCTTAGCATTCCTTGAGAAAAATGAAGGGTGTGGATATCCACATAATTTTCAGTTAACCGGCTAACGATTATATGTTAGCTAATATTGTGTTCCTAAACACTGCTCATACACACCTTGTCTGTGATGCTACTCATTCCTCAGATGCATTTCGGAAACAATTTGGAGATGCTGTAAAGTTGTAATAATCACTTGTGTATGTTAATAGATTTTTACACTGTGCCAAATCATCACCGTACCACCAAAGTCCCCGCCAGGGGTATCCAGACAGCAGTTTGCTGGAGAAAAGAAAATGATGAAGGAGAAGATAATAGGATGGGAAAAACGAACAGGGGAAAGGAGCGGGGGGGGGGGGGCAAAATGCTTAGTGCCGAAGGCTGGTGCATGTTAGTCCTGTTAACGTGGAGCATAGTTCTGTAAAAGAGAAAAGCAGGATGTGTCCATAAGTGTTGTGATAATTGGGCTGTGCTTCTAGTACAGAATTGGGGAATTGTAAGTTAGTGCACAATGTAGAGTGGGGCGTATCAGAGTAATGAGTGCAAGTTCAAACAAAACTAGGAGTTTGGTGCCTTGTTTCTGTGGGCATCTATATATACAATGAACACCAGAACAAACTCCAGAATGTTAATCCTGAGACTGTCATGTATGTGCTACGTGTTGCATTGTCAAGAATAGGCTGCATATAAAGGTGAATGTTGTTGGTATCATATGTAAGGGAATGGAGTGGTCAAAACAATAAAGAAAAATAGAAAAAGCCTGGCAAAAAAATAGAGAAATATGCAAACTAGAGTCAGATTTTCCTAGGCGTCTGAACTCAGAGTGAAACGGGTATGCCCAGACATGGGTACCGAGCCTGCTGGGCTAGAGACCCAAGCCACTGATGACACCCAATGAGGCTGAAACATCTGGGGATGCTTGTGGTCTCGTGCAGAAGGGATGTGACCAAACAGTTCAAGCTGAGGTGAGACAAAGCCTGATTTGCACATGGTCTTTCCCCTTCTGTAATGGCTAGGTAGGCTGAAGAACAATGGTCTGGAGGGATGCCCAGAGTAATGCCAGAGGCTAGGAGTAATTCCAAACCTTCCATTCATCACCTCTTTTGTTTTGCAAAGATGCCATCAAGGTGCCTGGGGAAAATAAGGGGGCGCTGCTCCCGGGTGAATATGAGTAATTCTGCTTAAATTGCCCTATTCGCACAAGTACGATGGGGAAGTGTCATTCAAACCATCGGCAGGGCCTGCTGATTAACAAAAGAATCTGCAAAATCCTTGGTGGGATCACTTCTCAATTGAAAGGGTCTAACTAGCCATGCACCTTTCTCACCAATCCAGGGTGAACGTAGAGTACCTAGTCACTAGGCAGCTCGGACCCATGAGGGGGACACACAACTTTAACTGATCATCGCAATTTATAGCTGACGATTCAAATTTACCAACCAGCTGTGCAACATCAATCACACTGTTCAACTGACCACCACAATTCTCAACACCACTTGACCTCTACAGCACCCAGCTATCTGTCCGAGCGCATTCAGAGGTATGTGCCTGCACGAGCTCTCAGGTCCCTTGACCAGGCTAAACTCAGCCAACCCAGATTTCGCCTAGCCAAATTTGGCAAGACGACTTTTGATGTCCTTGCTCCAGCCACCTGGAACTCCATTCCCATGGATCTTAAAATGACCACGACACTTTCTGATTTCAAAAGGAAATTGAAAACTTTTTTCTTCAGGGCTCCCTAGATCTACTCCTTGATCTGTTCTCTGATACTGCATCACTGTTTGTCTTTTGTGTTTGTTGATGTGGCCTTCATGTGCACCTTGAGGCCTGCGGGCGATCTGGTGCATTACTAAGAATTAAAATAAATAAATATGCTGGCCACACATTGCCTGTATAGAGGTGTTACCTCTGAATTTGCACCCTTTTCTCTTAAACTGCAGTGCCTCCTCTCCCTCTACAAAAAACACTCTTGACCCTCTCCCTTAAGATAACAATCCCCAATTAGACACAATCACTGATCCTACTAGACGAGCTTCCACAGCATCCCTCTTAGCATATGTTGTTCTTGCCTTACATGGTGTGTTTTCTGTAACTGCGTCCTAATTCATGTCCCGTTGCCAAGTCCTGCTCGTGATGTTAATACGAACACACATGCGCAGATACCCCTGCAGTTGGATGCACTGATTGGTTGTTTTCTATTCTGCACAAGGTGGGTCCATTATACCGGACTACCGAACAACGGAACACCTCTCTCCACGATTGGCTAACCAGCCCTCCGCCCACAATTACTGGAATTCTTCAGGCGCTCTATTCCTACTCAGGACCAACCACCAACTGCAGCCTTGATAAAGACTACGGTCGAAACGTGTGTTGGCTTTTGTTTCACCTTTCAACTAGCATTCCCTGCTAGACCTATGACCTATGTGTATTACCACATTAAGCCCTTGCTGAAGACAATGAATCAGGAGTCCCTTCTCCATTATCTCAAATATTCTAAATAACTCAAGCAATCCAAGGCTACAACCCTGGTTAACAACCTACCGCCAGCGCCATCACAAGCAATGTTTGTCATACCAGCCAGCAACTAACCCACTGGGAACGTTGGAGTTTTGGTTCCCTGACAAACCATGTGCCAGGACGCAGGCACTATTGTACCCACCGACTAAATCTTGCCGGTTGCACAGGGGACCACCTTCCTTCCAACTCCAACCAATTGAACCTAGGTCCATTAAAAATTAACATGTGTATGCAGGCGCTGGGCTCACTGTCCAGTTTACAAGACTGGCTGCATTGCAATTGGTTCTTAATTTGGAAGTTTGTCTTACAATGCCCTGCACGCCCACATCCCTACCAACATCTCTCAGTCAGTATGGTCACTGCCCACCACTTGCCTCCAGAGTTTGCAAATCATTCCACTGGACGTCACTGCACTTAATCACTCACCCCGTCTTGACTATCTAATAAACAACACAATTCTGGTTTTAGCACCACAAACCTTAAAGTCGGATGTGATATTCCAAAGACAGATTTGTCCCTCAAGACTTCCCGTTACGATTGTTTGTTGGTCCTCTGTAAACATGATGGCAGTGATGCTATGAGACGGTGCCCTATTCCCCCATAAGGCCATAGCTTGCAGTGAGGTCTTCATAATAAACACGACCTGAAACACAAAATGGATACGTTAGCGGCCATTCAGAGGAACTAAATCTTTGCAGATTTGCTTGCAAACCGGAAGTAAATTAACATAACATTTAATTTCATTACAACATTGGAGACAAATGCGGTCTCAAACTACAATGAACAAATCTTACAGAAATCATGTGCTCCCTCTCTGGCCACTGTCAGTCCTGCTGTTAAAAAGAAGATAGACCAGACCCGAGCAATGTCACGACAAACACTCTCATCAAGCAGACACCAGAACAGACGGAGGAAGTAGCGGGATGCCTGAGCAAAAGATGACAAGCGACAAATTAACTGCTTTTATGGACTGCAAATTTAATCAGCATGCCAGCTACGCATTGATCCTCCCACCAACAGACTTCATCAACAGAGAAAATGGATTTTTGAAGCAGAGAGTTGTTTGAGGCGACAGAGACGCACTAATATTGAATCAGAGGTGCCAGGATGCAGGAAATGCATAGTCTGAAAATATGTATAAAACAGCTTGCTTTAATGTTGAAATATAGCATTCTTATAAGAAGAGTTGCCTCGTACTGTTAGTTCATAGCTGGGAACATGTAATGCACACATTAGCACCCAAGAGATAGTACTAGACCAATCAGAGATGAGAGAAACCAGCCTGTATTCAAACATACCAGTCTGCGTTCTCTCGCCTCTGCTGGACTGAGGACTCGCTCCACCGTGGCTCCCTTTCCATTACACTTCCCAATTGCCCCTTCCCCTAAATTAAACGCTGTTGTTATTGTGGTGCTAACTCTGCTTTAAGGGACGTCGATTCGCACAGGAGGTATTGTCCGGGCCAGAGCGCCGCCCTGGGTAATGACACCTCGTTAGAAGGCTAATAGGTTTGCATATCTATTTTTTTGCATTTGTTTCCCTAATAGACATTTTCAGACTCTTAACGAATATATTTAAAAAATGCAGCATTGAGGGGGTGCAGACCAAGATGGCTGCAGAGAAGACATGCTCCGCTCCCTCCCACTCTAATGCGCTGAATATTGTGATGTCTGCATACACCCGTTTCACGTGAGCGAGGGGGAGCCCTCCTCACGTGACAAGTGACATAGGGAGGAAATAAAGTGAGGGATGCCCCGGAAGGCGATTCCCAAATAGTACAGGTAAAATGGCTGGCTGTGTCTTCATTTAGCCCTGTCACAAACGGAGTGAATGGGAGGGCATGAGGGCAATCCCGACCCCCGCACAGCAACCGGAGGTCGAAACATGATACATATCACACTGGCGACAAGTAGTTAACGCTCCCAAGTGTGTGTTCGCCAACCGACAGGCTGCCCAAGAGAGAGCAAAACCTCACAAAACGACAGCAAAAGGCGCCAGAACATCACCCGCTCAGATGGCAACACGGAGGTGAGAGCACAGAGGGGGAGGGATGCACATTTCATGGCAAAACAAAACAATATATTTATACAGATAAAGTAATGCAGCAAAAACACCCTTGGCAAGCCCTCAGAACAGACCCACAAGGGCAGGTGCCAGCAGTAGCAGAGGCCATAGAGACAGCTCAGTGGGACTAGAAGGCCTAGGCCCAGAAACAACACAGGTAACACTTATGAGGCCTTTCAACCCATACGCCTCAGGAGCCGCCATAAGGTACGAAATATGGCTCCAACAGTTTGAGCTCAACACACAAACCAGGGAAATAACGGGGGAAAAGACAATGCACCTTACTAAACATCTGCGCCCTGGCACTGAGGCTGTTCAGCACCCTGTCAAATAGAGAAATGACAGACAACTATGATGCTGCAAAACTAGCACTTAACAATACATTTAAACCAGAATTGAACCCTGATTAGGAACAGTTCCAGTTCTGCATGTCCAGGCAGAGGGCAAAAGAGAACATCGATGACTTCCACGCTCGACTCAGAGAACTAGCACTAAGCTGCGAATTCCCAGATGAAGAGTTTGCCATCCACCTGCCGATCATCAATGTGATGTCGTCAGACAAACTGTGCAGGGCAGTGCTGTCACAGAAAAACATCCCTTTAGACCACATCCTGGCTGTAGGAAGACTACGAGAACACACAAACGACCAAGTAGCCATCATGCAAGCCACCATACAATGACAGCCTCTTGACAACAACCAAAATGATGAAGAGATTGCTGCTGTCAGAGGGAGACCAGAAGGGAGAAGACACGCCAATGCTGAGCCTGGGCGAGCAGCAAAGCGCCGGGAATACTGCAAGTGATGCAGAAGGCCCTGGCACAGAGGGGACCCCTGCCCAGCCTTAGGGGTTACCTGCAGGAAGTGCAAGAGGCTAAAACACTTTGCAGCAGTTTGCCTCAATCCGCCCCGTTGAAAGCGATTGGAGAACCAGAAACTTCAAACGACAGAAGGAAAGTAAAAGACAAAGCGAGAGCCATAGTCGCTGCACGATGGTCACCCAGCAAGAGCCACACGAGAACTCCTCAGAGGAAGAGGCATCCACAGAAAGACACAGCAGGAGGCATAAAAAGAACAGTGAACTGGTCCACATGATTTCCGCCACCAAGCCTGGGAAGAGCAATCGGAAAAAGAAGCATTGAAACGGCCCTCATGCACCATCCTAGCAGACAGGACACCCACCAAAGTTGTCTTAGACACCGGACCTATGGTGAACGTCATGCCCCTGCTAGTATTCAATAAGATTGAACCAAGGCCATGACTGAAAAACAAGCAGGTACATCTATTTGCGTATGGATGCAAAAAGCCGCTACCTGTGACAGGATTCTTCCGCTCCAACCGAACATACAACAAAACAACATCATGGGCGAGGATATATGTAGTAGACGCAGGTCTGGAGACGCTGGTAAGCTGCCACACAGCAGAAAGACTGAAGCTAGTACACTTTGCGTTCAACATTAACACACCTAACATCGACAACCTCATAACAAAGCATAGCAAAGTATTTCTAGCCATAGGATACCTCAGAGGAAGAACAGTTAAGCTACATATTGAGCCCACGATTGAGCCCAAAGCTGTGAGACACTGCAAAGTTCCCTTCCTCACGCGGGAAGTAGTTGAGAAGGAACTAGAAAAACTGGAGCAACAAGGGATCATTGAAAAAACACCAGGGCCGACACTGTGGGTATCGGTAATGGTTTTAGCACAAAAGCCACATCAACCCAATGCCGTAAGGATCTGTATCGACATGCGTTTGCCCAACGTAGGCCGAGAATGACATGTGACGTGGACAATAGATGAACTGATTGTAGATCTCACTGGAGTGGGGATCTTCAGTAAATTAGATCTACGATCGGGCTATCATCAGATATTCCTGGCCTTCGAGTCATGCAACGTAACAACTTTCTGTTCACACCTAGGGCCCAGGAGATACAAGAGACTCTAGACACGTTATCTTCAGCTGCAGAAGTCTTCCAAAACGAAATGTGAAGAGTATTGAATGGCTTAGCGGGTACCACCAACATCAGTGATGATATCATAGTCTACGGACCAAATACTGAAGAACACCATGAACGGCTGGCAGCAGTCCCACAAGGCCTAGAGGAGTAGGGCCTCACCTTGCATGCAAAAAAGTGTGAGTTTGGCAAGAGGGAACTGAACTTTTTTGGATATGTGTTCAATGCAGAAGGGGTTTCACCTGACCCTGCGAAGAACTGTGGGTTGGTGCAGGCCCAGTGGGACTCAGGACAGTACTTATCCAGATCGGCCGAGAAGGCACGGTGTACCCGGTTGCATTTGCCTGCCGGACACTCACTAAAACAGGACTGAACTATGCTCACATTGAGAACGAGGCTCTGGCAATACTGTGGGAGTGCTGCCATTTCAATATCTCCCTCCTGGGGCAATCGGCGAAGGTACTCACAAACCATAAACCCCTGGTACCAATCTTCAAAGGATCTGCTATGCATCCTCCAGCACGCATGGATAAGTGGATGTTGCAGCTGCAACCTTTCAACATCGAATTGCTGTACAGGCCCGGGGGAGACAACCCGGAGGATTACCTATCCTGCTGCCCACGACCAGCCGACTCTCAGGAGAAAGAACATGCCATTGAGACGGAGGAACATGTATGCCAGGTGGTAGCATATGGACAGCCAAAGGCATTGACCCTACAGGAGATAGCAGAAGCGACAGAGACGGATGTTTGCCTCCAACATGCAAAGCACACTATTCAGTCAGGAGACTGGAAAAATGTTCGATCAGCAGTGGCCTATTGCACAGCTACAGCACAGGAGAAGTTACAAGCCCTGTTTGGAATCAGACACAAACTCACTGTATCCGAAGAAGGAGTGACACGGAAAGGACATTGAATTGTTCTGCCAGAGACACTAGTAGAAAGAGCTTTATGGATGGCGTATGAGGGGCACCAAGGCAACGTAAAAACACAGGCGTACCTGAAGTGTAGAGTATGGATGCCGAGGATACAAAGCTGAGTGACATAACTAATACAGAGCTGCACAGTAGGTCAGTCCTTGCGGAGACATGCAGAACCTGAACCCATCACAAGTGCACCCATAAGCATCACGAGATGGGAGGCGGTTAGTGTGAACTTCTGCACTATTGTCGGGAAAGGATACCTGCTCGTCCTGATCGACAAGCTCAGCAGATACCCAGAAGTCGAGCACATCAAATCCACTGATGCACTTTCCGTGATGACGGCCCTAGAAAAAGTATTCACCATACACGGCATACCGCGAAAGATGAAGAGCGACAATGGGCCCCCTTTTACCAGCCACAAGCTACTGCACTTACTATCCAACCTTAACATCAAGCACTGGAAGATCACCCCGTGCTGGTCACAAGCGAATGGAGATGCTGAAAGATTCATGTGGTCCTTGAACAGGATTATCAAGATCGCGAAGGAACAACAACAACCGTGGTTACCAGCGGTGTACTGGTTCCTCCAGTCTCACCGGCAGACCCCACACACATCCACCAGAATGAGCCCAAGCGCGTTGATGTTTGGAGTGCCCATCCAGGCAGAACTACCATTGCACCCAAACTGGCTGGCCGCAGAACCCAACACATCACTCATCGAAGAGAAGAGGGAAGAACGAAATGACAAAGAGAGTTCAGCCCGTTGAGCACAGCACAGAGGACTACAAGATGGGGACACAGTGCTGGTGAGGAGCAGAACACCCACAAACAAGATTACATTATCCTATGAGTCCTGCCCCTGGACTGTGTTGAAGTCCAACCACACTATGGTGACAGCTGCCAGGGGGCATGAAGTTGTAACAAGATACATATCCCACTTCCACAAGGTACCCTCAACACACTCGAAAGAGCAGGTCGCACTTGGGGTAGGTGGCACCCAGAACAAGCAATGCCACAGTCCCAAAAAGGAAGCGCCAACGCTGCTACCACCAAGTGACGACCATGAAGAGAGCCAGAATTACACCGACATTCAATGAAGTGCGAGTACGACATATAGACTCTGGGAAAAGTCTCAACCATCGACAAGGCTGAGAGGGTACGTCCTGAATAAAATATATAGTAGAGGAACACAGAGATACAACAGCCCATCCAACAAGGGACAACACACAGAGATACTAAAAGTAGGAAAAGATATTTGTGTTCAAAAGACCTAAGTTCAGGAGGAATGTGATGTCTGCATACACCTGTGTCACATGAGCGAGGGGGAGCCTGCCTCATGTGACAAGGGACATAGAGAGGAAATAAAGAGAGGGATGCCCCAGAAAGGGATTCCCGAATAGTACAGTAGAATGGCTGGCTGTGTCTTCATTTAGCTCCGTCACAAACAGAGTGACTGGGAGTGCATGTTAACTGTATATATTTGTGTACATATGTAAGCACTAAGATTTAATTAACTTTGCCTTTTGTATGACTTAAGCCTGTATTTTGGATTACCTGCATAATTCGATGTGTCATTTACTGCCTGTACAATATGCAACACTTGTAAGCTTCACATATCCTTCAGCGCCCTGCTACTTTCGGGTCTGGTGCGCCTTATAAATGTAATAAACAAACCAACAAACAAGCATGAGGGCGATCCTGACACCTGGACAGCAACTGGATGTCGGAACACGATACATATCACAAATATCTGTGCCCGACCGAGAGTAAAAGTAGGCTGCAGCAGCAAGGAGTGTTCGAAAAGGTTAGGGTCAACAGGGAACAGAAAAACGAAATCGGGGCAACGGCGGTGTAGAGCCCGGAGAGCAGTGGCTAACTGACGGAGTGACTGGACCTGTCACTGTGTTGGCCTGGAACTCCTGTCAGGAAATGGCTGTGGCAGTCCCTGGGTGGCGTAGAAGGCACACAGTGGAGGTACCAGGGGTGAAGCCAAAGCATTAGTGGCAGACGGGGAACCCAGAAGTGACATCTGCAGTGGATGGCCACCTTTGGGGTCCCTGAGGTGAAGTTGGCCCCCGGTGAAGGTGTGTGAGGGAAAATTAAAGCAGAGCCGGTAAAACTCTTTCGCAAGTCGCGGGATGAGAGGAGGTGTTGGAGGACCGGCTCAGTGAAGGGTGCGGAGGGACGGCCGGGTGGTACGGCCAAGTGGACCAGGAGCAAAGGAGCCACAGAATGGAGGGCTGGGGCCCAAGATATTGCTGGGTCTGGACCATGGAGGACCGAATGCAGTGGCAGTAGCCCTGTTGCCAGTGCTGGAGATGTGAGGTGAAAGGGAGGCACCAAGTACACAGTATCTGCAGAACAAATATATTTCTGTGGAGAGGTCCGGGGGGTGGAATGGGCTCCTAGTGAAGATGCCCCTGAGAAAGAGGAACATGGGTTGCAGACGCCCCTTCCAGTTTTGGTAGTGAGGTGCTGCTGTGGATATAACTGTTGGATTAATGCAGTGATCGGTACTGCCTGGCAACTTGTGCAGAGGAGGGGGATAGTGGCAGACACAGCAGTCCAGTTTCGAGCGCCTAAGTTGTGAGTGCTGAATTGATTGGGCAGATTGGCCTTGTGGGCTGAACCTGGAGAGGCTTATGGTGAGATGCTGCTGGGGGCCCGGTGACTGGGTAAGGTTGTGACTTGCATTTATTTGTGCAGAGAGATATGTGTTGGGGCCAGGTCTCTGGCTGAATCCCAGACCTCACTGGTGCAGAGCAGGCTGTGGAGATGCAAGTGGGTTGTGGGAGCCCAGGGCACCCTGCAGCAGAACCACTAAGTGGGGAAACAGTCCCTACAGCAATACAGGAGGGACGCAGGCATGGTAAGAACGCAGGGGATCATGGAACCCATGACGCAGACCTGAGATGCTGGTTCCCAACCTCTTCCACAAAGGACGATATTAAGGACAATCTCCAGGAGTTAAAGGCATAGAGGGGAGACATTCAAGCCTCGATCACTGACTGACGTGCCACGGTTGAAGTGCTACTAGACAACGTTGAGGGGATTGAAAACACTCACCTAAATGCAGACCTTTTTTAGATGAAATACAAAGCCAGGATGACGGATCTGGAATCAAGGGAGGAGGTGGTCCAGCTCAAACTGGATGAGTTAGAGAAAAGGGAATGGAGAAAATCTGAGAAATTTGGAGCTGAAGGAACAAAAGGGTAAGACACCCCCAGTGATGTGCAGAGAAAAGTAAAGGCCCCTGTAAACTACCTGTTCCTGTACATTGGAGGGAAAGAGGTGGAATTGGAAAGAACACATGGGGGCATGATGAGTGGAAATAGCCCAGGATCAGTGGTGGTGAAGTTCTTATGCTATGGGGACAAAGCGGAAGTGCTAGACAGAGCGAAGCGGCAATGGAGCATCCAGTTTGATGCCCTGTGCGTTGACTGATCAAGCGCACTGGGCCGCGGGTGTGGTGAAGAAAGACAGAGCAGGGATTTTTCTGCTTAAAAGGCTGGAAATTGGGGACCTGAGAATATGGAGGGGCCGGGAGGAGGGCATTGGTGGTCTCAGGCCTTCTTGGTGGGGTGATGGTCTCATTCGTCACTGTACACTGCACAAACCAGGGTCAAATGGAATTTTTAAGGAAGGTGCTCGCTCTCAAGTGTTGCAGGAGAGCTGAGGAACCCTGGTTCTGGGCGGGGATTTCAATAGCCAGTAGGGAAGGGCAGTGAAATGTGGGTGAAGCAGGGAGATGATGGATGAGTGGCGCCGGCTTCACCGGGAGGAAAGAGGGTTTACATTTTATACACACGTGTGTACGAGCGCGATATAAAAGAAATATAATTTCATTTAATTTCATTTTCCTCCCCATGCTTCATCAACGCGTGTTGACTATATTTGTGTATATAAGGCATTGTTATATAGGGTGTTCTTCTTTGTCCTGATAGGCTGGCCAGATCATGATATGGTCAGCATGGACATTTCTATGGTGGGTTTGATGTCTCGGAAACGCTTTTGAGATGCAATGACTCACTATGAAGGGACTCTGTGTTCCTGGAGGAAATGAGGGGGGCAATCATGCCATACTTTGAGATTAATGATACTGGGGAGCTCGATGAATGTTATGGTGTGGGAGGCGGTGAAAGCAATTTGGAAGGGTGTTGTGATAAGGTAAGGGCTGAATAAGAAGATGGAAAGGGCTGTCTTGGAGAATAAACTTCCAGCTGAGATCAAAATGTTGGAAAAAAGGATACAGGTTAGTGATCGGAAGGAGAGCGAGTTATTGGGGGGCATAAGAGGGAAAAGAGGGGAGCTGAAAGCGATGGTGGTAGGTAAAGTAATTTACAAATTGCAATTCCTACACCAAAAGTAACATGAAGGTGAAGATAAGCCACAAGCCCTCTTGGCGGCGCGGCTTCGCAAACAGAGTGCCGATAGGTGGATTGAGGAGATCCGAGATGAAATGGCGCATTGTCACACGGTGTCGGAGGAGATTGCAGACAATTTTGCAGCATTTTAGGAAGGGCTGTATAGTAAGGAAGGGATAGGGAATGGGGAAGAGATGGGGCATTACTTGGAAATTTAATTCCTGTGGATAAGTAACCAGAAAGAGTTTGGGTTTGACGCACTGATTGTGGAGGAAGAGATTAAGGGAGCAATCCAAAGAATGCAAAGGGGAAGGCACCCGGGGAGGATGGTTTTACAGTGGGCTTTTATAAGACTTTTGTGAGTTTTCTGATCCCCCATTGTTACAGATTGTTCAATCTTATACTGTCCACGGTTAGGGTGCCTAAGTCCCTTTGCCAGGCCTTGATAACAATGATACCAAAGCAAGGATAGGACCCAGTCCAATGTAAATCACATAGACTCATATTGCTTCTCAATGTGGATGCAAAAATATTTGCGAGAGTATTGGCGTCTTGGTTTGAGGGGCTAATGATGAGGTTATTTCATTCAGATCAAGTGGGATTTATAACAGCAGACAGGGAACAGGAGCAGTGTGGAAAACTTTGCACCTTATGAATGAAGCAAATGATAAGGGGGGCAACCCTACTTTTCCAGCCATGGACACAGAGAAGGCCTTCGATCGAGGTGCATGGGACTTCGTCTCTGCTGTTATCAAGAAATTTGGTTTTAGGCAGGTGAATATTAATGGTACAAGAGTGGTGTAAATGGACCCAAGGGGAAGAGTACCCATGAATGGGAGACTTTCGAGGTGGATAGCCCTAGGGAGGTGGACAAGACAGGGATGTCCCCTTCACTCCTGTTGTTCGCTCTGTCCCTGGAGCCTCTGGTGGAAAAATTGAGGGTTGCTCCTCACGTGGAAGGCATAAGGGTGGGAGAGCAGGTATTGTAAGTTAGGTTTGTATGAGAACGATATGTTATTGCATCTGAGGAACCCACTTTCCCCAATATTGGCTGCACAGGGAATAATAGAAGAATTCTGGTCTTACTCCGGTGTAGGATAATACACAGAAGTCAATCCTGTTTTCCTTCAATGTAGATGAAGATAGGTGTTGCGTGGGTTGGTCATGGAAACGAAGTTGGAGGAGTTAAGCTATGTGGGGGTAACACTTAGTAGAGATGTGAGGGAGTTCAGTAGGGCTAATTACCCTCTGATTTTAGAGAGACTTTATGGGAATACCCTGGTGTGGGGTAAACTTACTATATCCTGGATGGGTAGGCTCCAGGCCCTTAAGAGGAATTTTCTCCTTAGGATTCTTTATTTATTTCAGATGCTCCCTGTGCTGGAAGGATGGTTTGGTAGATTTCATTCAGTAGTTCTGCGTCAATGTCATAATTGCCTGTGATAGGTGTGAGGATTTGGGTGTCGTCAGCATTGTTAGTATGGGTGATGCCCAAATTGTCCAGATGGTCAAACAATAGTTTTCTTAAAGATGCTGTACAGTGTGGGGGAAACGCACAATCCTCGTGGAACTCCTCAAGAGACTGGGGCCGGCTCTGCTGCTGCAGTTGGGGTGAATACTCTCATGGTTCTGTTGGTGAGGAAGGATTGTATCCATTGTATGGCTTTAGTGTAGAAGTTTGCAGCCGAGGCGAGGTGTTTGAATAGTATTTTGTGATTGACCAGGTCGAAGGCAGCTTAGTACCATAATTTATTTTATTAGAAAAGGTGCCAATAGGATATGAATGCCTAGACAAAATTTCAATGGTAGACTGCACATCATAATGTACTAATGTAGTAACACGATGCGAGCTTAATCTATTATTCAATTTATCAATATTGTCTGCAGTCCAAATTACTCTGTTCCCTGCATATTGGTTTTGTATTTCCCCTTTGTGTTAGCTTGGTTATAAGGCATCAATTGTTTGATCTTTAAATTTAGCTCCAGGGTGTAACTATGGGAAGCAGACACAGGGGCTCATGGCGGGTTTGCTGGTAAACAGCCAGTGATTCTGGTGGTTTATCTGCAAACCTGCCTTGCTGTTACCGGCGCATGATATCCCAGTATCACCAGGATAATATGGTTGCTGGCAACGGCAATATGTTCCCATTCCAGGACTCCTTGTAATGGGTTTGCCGCAATCACCGGCACTGGTATTACCGATTGCAGCAATTATTTGCTGGTAGGGGTCTGAACTCCGGGAAGGTCAGGCCTGCCTGTAGTTCAATGCCTCTACCAGAAAACTCAGAGTGTGTCAGTCCGGTAGAAATGTCAGAGCTGGTATTACCGGCATTCTTCCGGCATTTTCACCAGACTAGCACACTCGTAATGAGGCCCATAGTATTACAAACAGGATCACCCAGCTTAAGTAGCCAACGCATGGCGCATTCACTGCAGGCAGCCGGCGCGAGGTGAGGAAGCCCATCCGGGCACGCCGCCCATTTTTCGGGCGCCAACTGGGCCCCCAGGCCCTCCGAGCGTCCCTCTCCCACCCGCACCCTCTTCCTGATTCCCGCCTCCCAACCCGCCCATCCCCGCTCTGATTGGGCCGTGAGCCCAGGTTGAAAGGGTCTAGCGACCCTCCTCGCACCGGCCCCTGCATTCACTGCAGGCAGCCGGCGCGAGGTGAGGAAGCCCATCCGGGCACGCCGCCCATTTTTCGGGCGCCAACTGGGCCCCCAGGCCCTCCGAGCGTCCCTCTCCCACCCGCACCCTCTTCCTGATTCCCGCCTCCCAACCCGCCCATCCCCGCTCTGATTGGGCCGTGAGCCCAGGTTGAAAGGGTCTAGCGACCCTCCTCGCACCGGCCCCTGCATTCACTGCAGGCAGCCGGCGCGAGGTGAGGAAGCCCATCCGGGCACGCCGCCCATTTTTCGGGCGCCAACTGGGCCCCCAGGCCCTCCGAGCGTCCCTCTCCCACCCGCACCCTCTTCCTGATTCCCGCCTCCCAACCCGCCCATCCCCGCTCTGATTGGGCCATGAGCCCAGGTTGAAAGGGTCTAGCGACCCTCCTCGCACCGGCCCCTGCATTCACTGCAGGCAGCCGGCGCGAGGTGAGGAAGCCCATCCGGGCACGCCGCCCATTTTTCGGGCGCCAACTGGGCCCCCAGGCCCTCCGAGCGTCCCTCTCCCACCCGCACCCTCTTCCTGATTCCCGCCTCCCAACCCGCCCATCCCCGCTCTGATTGGGCCGTGAGCCCAGGTTGAAAGGGTCTAGCGACCCTCCTCGCACCGGCCCCTGCATTCACTGCAGGCAGCCGGCGCGAGGTGAGGAAGCCCATCCGGGCACGCCGCCCATTTTTCGGGCGCCAACTGGGCCCCCAGGCCCTCCGAGCGTCCCTCTCCCACCCGCACCCTCTTCCTGATTCCCGCCTCCCAACCCGCCCATCCCCGCTCTGATTGGGCCGTGAGCCCAGGTTGAAAGGGTCTAGCGACCCTCCTCGCACCGGCCCCTGCATTCACTGCAGGCAGCCGGCGCGAGGTGAGGAAGCCCATCCGGGCACGCCGCCCATTTTTCGGGCGCCAACTGGGCCCCCAGGCCCT
Source organism: Ambystoma mexicanum (assembly GCF_040938575.1). NCBI lineage: Eukaryota > Metazoa > Chordata > Amphibia > Caudata > Ambystomatidae > Ambystoma > Ambystoma mexicanum. The sequence goes on from NC_090934.1 coordinate 1,335,470,617, forward strand.
CCGAGCGTCCCTCTCCCACCCGCACCCTCTTCCTGATTCCCGCCTCCCAACCCGCCCATCCCCGCTCTGATTGGGCCGTGAGCCCAGGTTGAAAGGGTCTAGCGACCCTCCTCGCACCGGCCCCTGCATTCACTGCAGGCAGCCGGCGCGAGGTGAGGAAGCCCATCCGGGCACGCCGCCCATTTTTCGGGCGCCAACTGGGCCCCCAGGCCCTCCGAGCGTCCCTCTCCCACCCGCACCCTCTTCCTGATTCCCGCCTCCCAACCCGCCCATCCCCGCTCTGATTGGGCCGTGAGCCCAGGTTGAAAGGGTCTAGCGACCCTCCTCGCACCGGCCCCTGCATTCACTGCAGGCAGCCGGCGCGAGGTGAGGAAGCCCATCCGGGCACGCCGCCCATTTTTCGGGCGCCAACTGGGCCCCCAGGCCCTCCGAGCGTCCCTCTCCCACCCGCACCCTCTTCCTGATTCCCGCCTCCCAACCCGCCCATCCCCGCTCTGATTGGGCCGTGAGCCCAGGTTGAAAGGGTCTAGCGACCCTCCTCGCACCGGCCCCTGCATTCACTGCAGGCAGACGGCGCGAGGTGAGGAAGCCCATCCGGGCACGCCGCCCATTTTTCGGGCGCCAACTGGGCCCCCAGGCCCTCCGAGCGTCCCTCTCCCACCCGCACCCTCTTCCTGATTCCCGCCTCCCAACCCGCCCAACCCCGCTCTGATTGGGCAGTGAGCCCTTCATCACTTGTCCTCCCAGGGCAGCCATCTGCCCGGCAGCCAAGGGCCCCGAGGCCAAGGGCGGCTCCAACAGAGGCGGCTCCAGAAAGTGTCTGCAGGTGTCCGCAGGGGACGCCAAGGAAGCCAGCACCCAACTGACACCAACAAAAACCGTGAGTGTGGCATGGGTGGGGAGTAGAGCAATCACTCTACTCCAGAAAGTTCCTGCCACTCTAACTTACCTATCAATCGCCTAGACTGCTACAGACCTGCACCATGCATTATTAGAGAGATGTGACCACAAGCCCAAACCTATTAATGGCGGGACATCAAACACTGCCTGCAGTATAATGCTAACCATACCACGAGTGAACCACAAAGACGAGCCCGCGCCAAATCTAGACAGAAACATGATTGTTAGCATGGATTCTCAAGTTTCCAGTTTTCGATAGAATTGTGAATGTTAGCATTGTCCACACCTGGATATAATTGTGAATGTTAGCATGTCCACACTTAGACAGAATTGTGAATGTTGGCATGTCCACTCTTGGATGGAGTTGTGAAAGTTAGCATGTCCTCATCTGAATAGAATTGTGAAAGTTAGCATGTCCACACTTGGATAGAATTGTGAATGTTAGCATGCCCACTCTCAGATGGAATTGTGAACACTGGCATGTCCACACCTAGATAGAATTGTGATTGTTAGCACGTCCACATTGGGATAGAATTGTGAATGTTAGCATGCCCACTCTCAGATGGAATTGCGAATACTGGCATGTCCACACCTAGATAGAATTGTAAATGTTAGCATGTCCACACTTAGACAGAATTGTAAATGTTAGCATGCCCACTCTCAAATGGAATTGTGAATGTTAGCATGTCCACACTTGGATAGAATTGTGAATGTTAGCATATCCACACTTAGATGTAGTTGTTAATATCCGCCTGCGTCGCATCTAGATGGAATTATAAATGTTAACATGTGAAAGATGCATTAAGAAAGCGTGCCCTTTAGCCTCTCCATACATTTAGAAATGTGCCCAATAGCCTGTCTGGTAAACTGAATTTAGAAGTTACCCAAGATCCTCTGTGACAGTTGCATTTAGAAGTGTGCCCAATAGACACTCTGGAAAGTTGCATCTAGAAGTGTGCCCAATAACCTCGCTATGAATTTAGTAGGGTTCCCAATAGACACTCTAAAAGTTGCATTTAGAAGTATGTCCATTATCCCCTCAGTGAAATGTAGAAGTGTACCCATAGCCTCCCTGAGAGTTGCATTTAGAAATGTGCCCAATAGTCTCTCTAGTAAATTGAATTTAGAAGTGTTCCCAACACCCTCTCTGGAAAAGCCTCTCTGAAAAACTGACTTAATAGTGCGCCCAGTAGCCTCTCCGTAGAAAATGGAATTTAGAAATGCGCCCAATAGCATCGCTGTGAAGGTTGCATTTTAGAAGTGTAACCAATACCCTCTGTGAAAGTTGATTATAGAAGTGCATCCAATAGACGCTCTGTAAAGTTGAATTTAGAAGTATTCCCAATTGCATCTATGAAAGTTGACTATAGAAATGTATCCTTTAGACACTCTTGAAAGTTGCATTTAGAAGTGTGCCCAATAGTCTCTCTGTTAAATTGAATTTAGAAGTGTTCCCAACACCCTCTCTGGAAAAGCCTCTCTGAAATTGACTTAATAGTGCGCCCAGAATCCACTACGTAGAAAATTGAATTTAGAATTGCGCCCAATAGCGTCGCTATGAAGGTTGCATTTAGAAGTGCAACCAATACCCTCTGTGAAAGTTGATTATAGAAGTGTATCCAATAGACGCTCTGTAAAGTTGAATTTAGAAGTGTCCCCAATAGCATCTGTGAAAGTTGACTATAGAACTGTATCCTATAGACACTCTGGAAAGTCTCATTTATAAGTGTGCCCAATAGCCTCTAGTAAACTGAATCTAGAAGTGTGCCCAATTAGCCTCTCTGTGGAAAACTGTATTTAGAAATACACCCAGTACCCTCTCTGGGAAAGTTGCAATTAGAAGTGTGCTCAGTGAAAGAGCATATAACCGACCATACCACACCACCATGCTTACTCTCTCCTTACATCACCACTCAACTAGAACACAGAGATACTATGACACCATTCGGTATAACTGTTCTCATACCAACATTCCGCCGCTTACTCCACATCATTCTATGTAATCACTGCTGGTTCCACACCCCCAGCCAGGCGTTTTCCTCAGGCCTAACGCAGCCACATCCGTTCCGGATAAATCCTGCCAGAACGAACACATTCTCCTGATTTCTCAACCACCACACCTACCGCTAAGAAGCAGCTATTACACGAGTACCGCACGAGCTGCACACATACCCGGTGCTCACACGCACCTTTTGACTCTCCCTACTCTCTCTACTGATCTGAACTTCGGTTTCCCAAGGGCGTTCAACCTACAAGCGCCTTCAGACCATACCAATGGTATATAAGGCGCTATATAAGTGCAAAATAACAATAACAATAACAATGTAATCTATTCTGCTGCAGACCGATCTGTTAGTCCAGTTAGGTTTACTTTGCACACTCATTCTTTCTTCCACAAGAGACCGAGAACATGCATGTAATTGAGGCACTTCTTGCCCCACAAGATTAGTTGGATTTTATATTATTCCCGTGAGGGTACCTTTCCTTGAGTAATTATACTATGCTGTCTTTGCGCTGGGGATTCTCAGTAAACATTTATGCCACCGCAAATTATCATCTTTTCGTTAGGATTAGACCAATTCCATTCAAGTAAGACCATAGTGAGGTGAGACATCATTTCAGATGTCTGACCACCTCCTGGAGGATCGTATACATCAACCACAAATATGCAGGAGACGTTAGTACTATCACTGATATGCAATGTAGCACATAACGCGTTAGAGATTAAATTTCCTACCACATATTCCTCATCCTGATATGATTCTTAGCACCAATGGGGAGCCCTCCACGGGGTCTACCCATCTTGCCCCTATTAGCTACTCTATTAACTTTTCTATAGCCATCCATTAATAGGTTGGAAGTGAGCCAGGTTTCTTGTAGTACGAAGACATCACAGCTTATCAAAGTACTTAAACCTGTGGCCCTGTGTAAAAGTTGAGAATGTCCTCTAGCATTCCCGTTTATCAGATTGAATTTGGCATTCTAGCACAAGTTTTAATTCATTTGTCTGAGTTCTGTAATGCCAAGGGTCACCAATGCCAGCCATCTTCCTCGGACTTTTAAATGTGGGGGAGATGGATGGCCTCTCCATCATTTATTATACGTCTGCTAAGTGAGTTAGATGTGATTTTAAAATGTATCATCTGTCTTTCCTCTATCTTAGACATATATATAGCTGCACTTTATAGTAAAAAGCCTAACTTTAAAAAGTGTAGTGCAAATGAGATCACACATTCGGAAGTCAATTTCTTGGGAAAATGTAGACATCATCAATTTATGTCGTTTAATCGGATTGGGAAATTCTGCCTGTTCCACCCAGCACTATAGATCTGTTCAAAAATATGCTTTCGGACGTGGAAAAATCTTCAGTGAATGATACGTTGCTTGGTTCTGCTGGTTATTATTCGTGCTACATTGCTGCTTATCCCCATGTCTATCCTCTGACGTTGCTTCCCATGGCTCCGCCTGTTCTCGGTTTAAGGGGACCATCGGGCAAATTGAATCAACCTCCACACCTTCCTCTATATTGTGGGAGGTGTCAGTTCTCCTCAATGTGGAAAGGGTAATAATTGGTAATTTACAAGTTGCTGCTGCCAAATCTTCTGTTTGATCTTTATTGGTCATCAGCACCCAGTTGTCTGTCCCTTTATTTCAGATTTTGTTCTTTTTAGTCGTTCTTGTCATTACTTTCTTCTGCTCTGCTTTGTTTCCGTTCAGCTCAAACGTGCTTTCTGTGAGTATGCATGCCGTCCGAGGGCTAGTTTGTTATGCCAATGAACCAGCATTTTTATTTTTGACAGAATATGGTTCTCTGTTTTTTACATGGTCGACCAGATTTGGATATTTTTGTTTCCCTTTGGTCTTTTATTTTTTTTACTCTGTGGTTCCCTTTTGCAACTACAAGGTTGATCTCTTGCTCACAATCGTTTTCTATGGGTCTAGTAGATAAGTGTGTATGCATTTACTGCTCATCGTTTCCCAATGGTGCCTCTGTCCTATTAGGTGGTTACTTGAGACTGGCTGTGATTTCACTTTCTTCCAAAGGAACAGCCTGTGATGCGTTCCTTCAGAGGCCTTCCATAATGCTCCCTATAAGCATAGAGGAGTGCACTGCATGAGTAAGTATGTCAGCATCAATAGATTTTAATAGTGCTTGAGTGCACTTTTGTTCATTGTAAATTTCTGTACGCAATGATTAAATTGTATAACGTTCTTTCATCGATGGGTGCAATTTTTATGTTTTTCTTAACGAGTACATTTTACCGAAAAAACTAATCGAAATATATAGGGGGGTTGGAAAAGTATATGTAAGGGGTGGGGGAGTCGGGAATATGTAAAACACATAGGGGATGGAGTGTTTGGTGGGGAACCCCCCAAAAATAAAAAATACATCAGTTTTGATGAGTTTTTTCAGTAAAACATCCTTGGAAAAATAAAACATCAAAATTGCACCCGTCGATTAAATTACATATAATTGACCAAATGCCTTCAACAACAGTAATAGTTCACCAGGTCCATCTTTATTCTTCTCAGTAACAACATCACTTTTGATTGAATAATCAATTTAGAGACTGCTACTAATGTCTATTAGTTTCTCTAAATCAGGCGTTTCCACAAGGTTGCAGCCAATTATATTTGAAAACGGTGCCCTTTCTTCCTCCAATGACCTCCATCTCTACCACCAAGTTCACTTCCCGTTGTAAACTGTAACAGAAGTTTAACCGTAAATTGTGATCAATGGGAGCTAGAGTCGCAAGGCATTTCCTTGAGGAGGGGAGAGTCCAAGTGGCTATCCATGATCTCTAAGTGAGTTGTATGTTTGGATGCCGAAACGGGAGCTACTGGGAAAAAAGCAGTGATTTTCCTATGAGCAGTTGCTGCTTCAGGGGTCTCCTTCAGGTGGACCAAGGTTGTAGAGTCTGAATCGATGTTATTTGTCAGGACAGGAAAGCTATTATATTTATTGCTCAGGTTCTTTCCAATGATGATTGGTTGCAGGTCTGTCTGGGTTTCTTCAATTATATGATCTACCTCCTTTAGACATTATGGTAATATTAATTATCGAAGAAATATGGGTAAAATCTGTAGTGAGCACAAGGATAGTATGGAATAGATCTTACCAAATTCGGTGTTTTCCATCTCGACTGCACTATGCTTTGATACTCGCGCGTGTGATATGCCCACCGCTTCGGTTTTTAAACAGTGCAGTACGCGGAGTTAGAAATGCTGCAAGGAGTATCCAAAGTCCAGCAAATTATTCCACAAACAGGGCTTGCAGGCTCTGTCTTCTGCAGACTGCACTCTGCTTGCACTCTTGTGTGTGCTACGCATGCCGCTTCAGCTTTTAAACCATGCAGGGGCTGGAGTTAGAAATGCTGCAAGGAGTATCCAAAGTTCAACAAAGTAATCCACAAGCAGACCTTGCAGGCTCTGCCTTGTACTGACTGCACTCTGCTTGCACTCTTGTGTGTGCTACGCACGCCGCTTCAGCTTTTAAACCATGCAGGGGCTGGAGTTAGAAATGCTGCAAGGAGTATCCAAAGTACAACAAAGTAATCCACAAACAGACCTTGCAGGCTTTGCCTTCTACTGACTGCACTCTGCTTGCACTCTTGTGTGTGCTACGCACATTGCTTCAGCTTTTAAACCATGCAGGGGGTGGAGTTAGAAATGCTCTAAGGAGTATACAAAGTTCTACCAAAGTAATCCACAAACAGAGCTTCCAGGTTCTGTCTTCTACCGACTGCACTCTACTTGCACTCTCGCCGTTGTATTCAAGGTGTTTGGCTAAAAAGCTTTAAATAACCCCAGTCACTAACCAGCATTACATTACAAGGGGAACCTCTGGTCTGCCAACTCTAGACTTAATAGACCTGCCTGCCTCATTCGGGGGAATGAAAGCTTACAGGGAAAACCATTTGAGCCCTGGGGCCCTCCGCCGGAAAGCCTGGAGCCACATATCTGAACCATGTGTAGCATCTGACCATTCTAAAGAGCTCTTAAGACTGCTGCATTCGAGGAAGCTTTCAATTACCCTCCTCTTGTTGCTAGGATTATCCATTCTCTGTCTGGGAGCACCGGGGCACATTCTTCGACACAAGGTAAATCACTACCTAAAACTAAGCACACTTCAATTCCAAGTGGTCAAATTTGTCTCTACACCTAAGTTCTACCAGCAGTGCTCCTTATTCATAAGCTCCAGTAATTATTTTGGAATTTGTGCTGAGTCGTGTCTGCGATGTGACAATTCAGAGTTTTAGAAAATCAAACAACACATAAAAAAGGCAAATATATGTACATATAACAACATATGCCTTGTGCCAGCAAACTCTGCTGTGTGCAGACTTTAAGATACACCTGGACAGGCAGCACAGGGGCAGTATTTCAAAAATGTCAAGCAGAAGCACTTCAGGAGTACTGTTATGACCATGGAAAATTAGCGGCATTGATGTCGGTGTTGATTTGTATGTAAAGACTTTTTCATCAAAATGGTCAAACTTCAAGATCCATCTCCTTAAAAGTTTGGTCGCTTCAACGCCACTTTGAGGACTTGGCTCTGTGCTGCTAGTGATATTTCCTAAGGATTTTGTCTTTTTGAGAAATATATGAAGACCTGTTTGTAAGGAACGCTGTTTTGATGTAGAGGTATAATTTCATATCACACGGAAGTAACCCTGATAGATTCATAGACTGGCAATGAATTGTGGTTGTTAATATCAAACGCTCATACATATCAGGAAGCTGTTAAAAACATGGCTCTTTAACAGAAGAAACCGTCTGAGCACCAAATACACACAATGCAAAACAAGTACATTTCATGGAAATGGAACTCCGAAATCAATGGCGAACCAAACATGGATCAATGGGCTAAACTCATCGCAAAATCTCAGACTTACACTGCTTTCCACTGTGCTCTGAAAAAGACATTGGGCTAAGCCTAGCAGAAAAGTAATTATAATGTGGTTGGCAAGTGCCATCTTAACCACTTTTGGGGCACTGGGCACGGACATCTTTGAGGGCCCCCCCTTCACCAAACTAAAGGAATTAAGTGATCAAGAATATCTGGTTGCACACCCTCGTCCTGATCACAACCTATAGGTTAATATGCCGCCTCGCAGCATTCAAAATAAGCATTTTTACTCCCTTTAGGTCCCCTTACCTTCTTCATCCTTGCTCTAGTCAGAATAATAAACAAGTAGCATTTGAAGGCCAACATTACATAGAGGTTACTTCTGTTCTAGTATAGATACAGGATACTTTTTATCAATAGCATCCAGGAAGGTATGCAGCTCGTAGTATTAATGCAGGACTGTATGTGAAAAGCGCATGTAACCCAGAATAGACAGAGTGCTATATAACATACCGTAATAGAGAACTCACATTAGCTGCCTCGCAGAATGCAAAAGTGCTGAAGCACGGATAGAGGAGACCAATTGGAAGGAAGGCAAAATCTACGCATAACATGGCATGGATAGTGGATGCAGATTAGAAGTTACCAGAAAGGTGTCTGTATCCAGGCAGACGGAGATAAGAAGTGGGATATGGTTTTCAAATAGTCTTGCCATTAGAGATCAAAGGAACTAGTGCTGTGTTGCGCAATGTATCAATGCTCACTATTATAGTGGAAGGAACGCTATAGCCTGTGAACCTATGAGTGAGGCTTTTATGAAGATCATACCGTGCCAAGGAAATCACTCTGAAGGGCTGACCATTTTTAAAGGTTTAGGGACTGGCAATTTTGAGGGGTTAGGCAATACAAGATTAAAATGAGATGCCCAGGATCCCACCTTGGTTAGTGAGTGAATATGTGCCAACTGGGCATTTGAACACTTTCTTTTCCAGTTCTTATCATGAACTTAAACAATCTCATTTTATAAAACTGACTTGGAACGTACAAAAATCACATTACCAAACATGACCATTTGTAAAAACAAAATGTTATAGAAGGGTGTTACGCAAAATAGGAATGATTCTAGCTTCACTCTCTCCATCATAAAGGGAAGTATATAAACACCGGCATACCAATCGATGTGATTTAACATATTTAATCTGGGTTTTTCTTTTGTATTTTAAAGCTTTAAATACTTCCAAAACAATGGCTTGTGACATTGTAATTTATAAACGTGCATAAAAAACTTTGACTTTTCGAAAAAAGCAAACTTTTTTGTGTCAAACGAGCAGACATTAAAATATACTTGCCCGAGACCTGCAACATCTGGTCTGCTCTCTTCTGTCTAAGGCCTACATAAGAAGAAAGATCAAGTAATGGGCTAAACAATGCCACTGCATGCAAGAAGGCAAACCTCACATAAAACAGCACACTAATGTAAAAGATATTAGATGATTTCACCAGGATCACTGTATCGTCTTCTGACAAAGCCAGGATACAAGCATGAACGCTTTTGTTCCACAGTCTTGAATTCGGATACTTATTCACCTCTTGGACTAACAGTTTATGCTCATTGTTGGAGGTGATTGCGTAGGTTTTACAACACCCCATCTGAACAAACCAATTTCTAGACCTTCACCATACAGATGATATGTTAGTTTATATAGCAACCCCTATCTGGTGCAGGTACATTGCTGATAATAGCACCTGTTGCTCTATAAATCCAAGTACATATGCAGGTAGGTTTATAAACTTCAAACATAGGAAAGGCTCAGCCAGCTTTTCTGGAATGTGCTATTCTAATCTTGCATATGAACACATATCTCTGCAATGAGTTCTTGACATACTGAACTAACTTTGAAATGATTGTGGCATTCAATTTCTCAATATGCATTTTAACTTTAGCTATTGCACATGATAAACATAAGTCCCACAGGAAGGAAATAATGCCACAGAGCTGTGCGGGTAGGAACACACAAACTATGTGTACCACAGTGAACACAGAAGGCATTACATGATGAATTGATCAAGGCAGAATTTACTTGTCAAAACAGACATTCAGTGGGCTTAGAACCTCAGCAGCATGCCATAGAATATCCTGGCATGTGCAATTTGTCTGGTGAACTATGGAATCTTACTTCTTTAGATCAGGCCCCCTTGTGGGGCCCCCTTTCAAGGTGGGGGCCCTGGGCAAGTGCCCCTTTTTCTCTCCCATAAAAACGTCTCTGTGGTTGGCCAATATATAAATCTGGACATGTTCAGGGATGGCCGACGTACAGTCGGCATGTGCTATGGGTAGACTGATGGGTTCATTTTAATTTGGTGGATGGTAGGCAATGTATTGAAACTAGACTTGACACAGCGGCAGCCAATGTATTGAATCTGAAACTAGTACGAGGGTGGCTACGGTTCTAAGCTTGGATGCATCTCAAGGATGACAATGCCTGGAAGATGATGTACTTTGGAGCAGCCAAAGTTTAAAACTTAGAAGAACGTGATGCAATTGCCACGAACGACTAACAACCCTAAAATACTCTGCTTACTCACTTTAAACACAGGACTATATACAACATACCTCTAACGCAACAAAACACTAGACCATCACAAATCACAACAAACTACACACATCACCTAACAAGAAACTAAGCCATCCACAAACTGCACACATGCCCACACCAATCACAAGATAACTAACACCAAATACCACAAACCAGCACACAGTGACCATTTTTTCCAAACTGAAGCTACCAACAGAACATCAAAGCGATTGCTCTTTTTGCTCTCTGTCGCTCTAACATTACCCCCAGCCATCTTTCCGTTTCAGATCGGCGAGAGCGCCAAGAGACCACACAAGAGGAAGCAGTGCGCGGTACAAGACCAGTTAACGTAACATAAATAATGTGATTTTTTCAAACGAAACAACATATATTTATATTCGTTTGTGCACTTTGCAATATACCGTTGTAGCTTTTGGAGATCTATGTGGACTGGCAATACGGAGCGGGAGGAGAAGATGCAGAAATCAACTGATTAGAAAAACCACTCAAGCTGCATCTGCCATGAGTCAATCCAGCTGAGGTGCTGCTAACTTCCCAGAAGTCGATGGTGCTCACTTGCCGATGCTCAGCGGAAAGGTGCTGCATGCCAACTTTCTGCGGCTTCAGAGCCCTTGTCTAACTTGTACAGCAACTTGACATTGCACATGTTACATGAATAAACAGGACATAGGGACATTTTTACGAGTTTTGTGGTAATTTGGCGATACATCCACCGAATTACCACTAAACTCGATTACCATTACCACCACGTGGTCCCATGGAGTTCCCACAGGATTAAAAGTGGTGGTAGGAAGGTGTAATTCCCCATTTGTGGACTCCATAGGACTCCATGGAGTTTTGGGGGGAATTTGCCGATGGCAGAATTCCTACATGGTATATCCCCCAATTTCTGGAGGTAAAGGGGAGGATTTACCTCCAGCTACAAGCTGGAGGTGAATCGGACACTTTTCCTCCAAAAATAGGTGGAAACACTGCATGGTAATACCAACGGTGATACATCCACCAAAAACTATAATTTAGCAGTGTGGGAAAAAGAGTGGTAATTCCGTTAACGGAATTACTGACACTTTTTTCCTGCACCTCTAAACCTGTAATGAGGCCCATAGTATGGCATATAAACCTAACGGATGGGCCTATAGTATTGCATGACATAACACAATTGGGCCTTATTACGAGTTAAGCGGTAAAAATTTATCATTACCGGCATGCCGGTAATGGATGCACCGACTTGCCGGTAAAATCCCCCACCCACCCGATAGCAGCATCAAGGAATCTGTTGAAATCTCCCCCGGCATCGTTGGCACCCTAAATAACGGTACCGCTAACAACGGTACTGTCAATACTGGTACCGTCACTACCGGCACTGGAAGTAACATCATTGTGCCGTAGCAAGAAACACACCGGCGGCCATCCTAAAAAACACAATCCATTGAAATCATCTGCAGACAGGACCTGAGCTGCCAACTTCCTAACCCCTAGTGGTGCACAATGGCGAAAGTAACCAAGAAAGGCGCAGCACATATGCAAAATCCACGTTTCAGCGACAATGAGCTAAATATGCTCGCTGATACATTAGTGGAGAAGGTGGGTGTGGTCTTCAGTGCAGACCTGCGCCGTCCTGCACAGCTACTGAAGAAAAGAATATGGGAAGAGACTGCCAGAAAGGTGAGTGCGGGTGGAACCACTGCACGGTTAGTAAAGGACTGCAGGAAGCGATTGGATGACCTGTGCCTGCGAGTCCGAAACATCCTATCGGCCAACCGCAGCCAGGGGCTGGCAACAGGCAGCAGTCCAAACTCGCCCATAAAGCTGTCGAGGTGGGAAGAGACTTGCAGCACAACCATCGACATGAGGCCATTTAAGGTGTTGGTGGAGCGGAGTATGGAGTCCCATCATTGGCTGATGAAGATGAGTTACCCTCTGCGCACCACAGAAGTCCCCACAAACACCTGACATCCAAAATAAAATGTAGGCCAAGAAATGTGAACCTGATGAGAGCAAATACATGGCCCATCATACACACATATACACATCCCAATCGAGAAGCTGGACCCACCACTGTCAAATCAAAATGCATGCTGCATGCGGCTCCTATACCCAATACACAAACAATAATCACATTTCACACAGCACGCAAGCCACAACACACCTGTTGGCCTCACATCAGACACCATGGAAAACATGACTGCACCTGAGAGATGCCAATACTACCGCCCCCCACAATTTTGCAAGCACCCTGTCCACCATGCCAGCAAGCATGCAACGAACCACAAGGCCCAAACTGCACAAACACCAATGTATGCATGATGCAAGTACTCCCATCACTGATGCCCTGCCTCTCTGTCCCCCACAGGCATCGATGCAGACAGCGATGAGGACCATGCAGCTCCACAGCCCAGGACACCTGCCAAGAGGTCCAGGGGTCAGGACGATGGCACCAAACCATCCACGTCCAGGGCCACAGGGATGAGCCAAGAGGCTCACAAGGCAAACGCCAGTGCCCAACCGTCTGCACAGCCCTCAATATTGGTCCAACAAACACCTGCCCCTGCCCCCCTGGAGACACACATTACACAGGATGAGGCCACATCTGTGGCAAGCGACCATGATGGCATGCAGTCGGCAGCCACAAGTTCAGTTGGGGAGGTTGCTGCATCTGCACAACATAGTGCCGATGAGGACCAGGGGCAAAAGGTGGTCACCCATGAAGGAGGCATCATGTTGGGGGATGGTGGACATACGCCCAGCTGGCAGGACACACCACAGGGCACCTCTCAGCATGATCCTGAAGGCCAGGGCAGCCAGGGGGATTTGTCTCCACCCGAGCACAACCCTGTCCTGCGCACGTCCACGCCAGCCATGGAAACGTTCACTTCACCCGCAATACGGGACCTCGAGGGACTTTTGTTAAGGATAGAGGGCTGTCAAGAAGCCATGCTCTTGTAAAGCAATATGTTGCCGATGGGGAGGCAACATGCCGGACGATGAGGGGAAATACTGAGGCCATCATCAAGGCTGTTAATGAAAATTCTGAGCGGGTCCATGAGGGCTTTGCAACTGTGGCCCAGATACAGGAGAGAATGGCCAACACCATGTTTAGGAAACCGAGCCACATCCATCCACTTCCTCCACTACCATGCCTGCCAGCTCAACTTAGACAAGCCCTGTGCGCAGGTCCCTGCGCAACATGCGGTGCACAGACATGCAACCCCCTCCATCGGGAAGTGGGCTGCAGTAGCAGGGGTACACTGCATGTGTTGCCTGGATGTGCATCTAGACACATGTTGTGCTCTTGTGTGTGGGTGTTGGGGGATGGGGGCAGGGGGTGAGGGGAGTGTGTGGATTTTGGGAGTGGGGGGAGTTGGGAGGGGCTGCGTGGGGGTGTGTGGGGCTGTTGGGGGTGGGGGAAGGTGGGATGGGATGTGTGGGGGTGTGTGGGGCTGTCGGGGGTTAAGTTGAATGGACTGGCCCTTATGCGAGGGATTGGTGGCTGCCTGCGGGGAACCACTGCCTGCACTGGTGGGATTTGCTGGGGCGGTCTCACCCTCCTTCTCCTCATGCATCTCCTCTGTAATCCATGGTGTACTGCCTGCTCAATGAGTAGCAGTGCAGGCATGTCCTCCAGCTCCAGTATCGCAACTGCAAGTGGAATTATTTAATTATTTTGGTCTTGGAAGGGGTGTGGTGTGTGGGTGTGCTCCTTTTGTGCAGAGCCAGGCTCCATTGCCTTCACCTATGTTGATTGTGTGCACCTGTGGCAGTTGGGAAAGCAGCAGTTTACTATTAACGGGTGATCCGCGATGCCGGTATTGCCGGCATCATGGTGGCCCTTCTTACCGGCATCTGGATGCCGGTATGTGCATTTCCATGCAACTCATAATGTCCTCTTCCTAGCGGCATGCCAGTGTTACTGGCACGGCGGCCAAGTGCCCGTGCACATGCATGTATGGTGGTGCACGGCCACAATGGGTCCCCATTGCCGGTAGCACAGGTATTGCATTACCAGCATCGTTATTACCGGAGCACCAACCTTGTAATGAGGCCCAATGTATCATTATGTGGCTCTATAACATAACCACCATTATTTCCAAAAACTGAAGGGGGGGCTTAAGTAAAGAAACATGTAAATAAAACAAAAACGTGGGCAAAAGTACCCTAAAATCAAAAAAGGGGCATTAGGTAACAAAATCAAAATTTAGAAGGAAGAATTCAAATAAAACACCAAGATGGAAAGAAGTGGACGTCCATCAGGAGTGTTTTCTTGGGGGGTTTAGGGGGGGTAATATCCACAAGGCAAGCAAAGCCTATAGTAAAAAAAATAGGAGTCACAAATGAGGGTTCTTGCTCTTTTTCCAATTTATGACTGCAAGCCAGCGGGACTGAATTTCAACCTTTCAAAAGACAAATTAATGTCCTCCAAAGCAGACCAGACTCTCATGCATGTGTAATTGTCCAGCAGCTGTATATATGGGGTATTGGGAAGTACGTAGACAGGTAAACCCTTCACAAACACTGTCAGAATCTAAGCAGGATTACATTAAATTAGAATATCACGTTTATTTTCACCAACCCTTAAACCCAGAAAAGGCATTTTTCAAGCAGCAAGGGAAAGTGCATTTTACTTTGGCCAGCCACACATTTGCAAATACATATTTCCTTTAAAGGGTTTCTAGAGGCTCTCCCAATGCCCCTTCCTGCGGATCCTTGTAGAAAACGTTGTCCTATATGAATCAAGCCTATCATTGCTTTAATAATAGTAATATCAGGTTTTTTTATAGCACTTTATGCTGAATTCCACCTCTGTAATTAATGATGTCTTATTATCTAACTTAATGGTCCTCAATTTATCAATGACTAAGCTGGGATTCTGTGACGGATCAACCTCCGAGGAACCAGTGGTGCAAGGCTGAATATCGGTTTCGAAACCATCAGTCAGCCCTACACCTTTAGTACACCAGAAGGGATACAAACAGATTGGCATCACAACCAAATTATAAACATCCTTGTCCACTTTTGGTAACTTTGTCAAAATGGCAGGCTTATCTCTGAAAGGTCGTGGATTGTTGGCTAGTTGCAACACAGCAAAAATGCAATTATTACACAAAGATAAAAGGGACTGTCAAGACAAGGTTGTATACAAATATCTACTTTATTATCATCACAACAGGTAGTTCTAGCTACACTACGAAATACAACCCTCCCTTTAAAGTAATGCAGAGGACAGACAGTTTCAAAGAAGGAAAAGGGATGCACTCTGGATACTGACAGGAGGGTAGTCAGTATGGTAAATAATCACAACAGTTCAAGGATACTTGGCTTCAGCACAAAGGGAACAATGTGT
Organism: Ambystoma mexicanum; assembly: GCF_040938575.1. Lineage (NCBI taxonomy): Eukaryota > Metazoa > Chordata > Amphibia > Caudata > Ambystomatidae > Ambystoma > Ambystoma mexicanum. Next base: position 1,335,486,305 of record NC_090934.1, read on the forward strand.
CTAAAATGTCTCTAGGGCCCTTCATTGAAGGACCATGTTGATAGAACCAAAATGTACCTTGTGCTGTAAGTGTTCTTGGTGCTCGACCGGGTCCAGTCAGTTTCAGGGCACTTAGCAGCTTCTGTGACAGATTTCAAGATGGGAGACAGTTGCAGGTATCAAGCTGCAAACAGCTTGGTGAGCGAAGCTGGACAGATGGCTGCAGGCTTCCTTACAAGGCGGCTTTGGGTCAGGAATCATGGTCTCAGTGCAGGTCTGCAGTTCTGAAGCACTGGCTGAGGCATCTTGGAAGTCTATTAGTGACTACGGCGTAACAACGGTCAGTGTTGCAGTCAGTGGCACTTCGAGGGACTCGACTGGCTCTAAAATGTCCTTTAAGGCGGATGTCAGTAGATGCTCGTTAGTGCACTTCTCCCAGCTTCTTCACGGGGCTTGTGTCATCCTTTAAGGCGGACGGCCCAACGCTGAGGAGTGTGTTGCGTAGACTGGATGCCATGTCCCCACTAGGCCTCAATGAGGACTTCTACCTGGGTCCATTCATTTGAAAAAGCACATACACTCTACTTATCTATACTTCTATATGTCTTCTCTAAGATCCTTCAATATCTTGGACTACCTTTATCAGTTCTCCTTAGACATAGTACTGCCATGAGATTGGGCACCCCATGTGGGGCAGTCAAATTTCTGTACTAAATGTTAAACACAGTCGGCCTTTTATTCCACATGCCTTGGTCTGTAAATCTAAAGATGTGTATGTGAGACTAATACCTTCTATCTTAATCACTTGTTTTTATATGGACATGACTAACTTAGTTAGCTCTTTTTAGGCATAGTATTGTCACGAGAATGGGAACCCCTTGTGGGACAGTTAATTGCTCATACTGTTTGTCAAATATGGGTCTACTAGCTACTCGCATGTTATTGTGTGTACATCTAAAGATGGGAATTTGAGATCAATACCTTCAACATGCTTCAGAAATGATTATTACGCTGTACCTTCTACTGTAAAGAAGTCCTAGTGAAAGTGTACCCCACTTGGGGTTGCAATGAGCAAAGGGTACACATGGTAATCGAAATCGCGTATAAAGGAGTTGGCTCAAATACCATATCCCTCTTAGCTCTGGTATGATTAGATCTCACTAATTGTCATTATAATGGGGCTAGCTGCTAGACCAGTTTACATAATACTCTCCACCCCATTGGCCTGGCAGGCTGTGCAAACATATTTGAACATATTTTATCAGCGTGCTACTTATAGGGGTTATGATGACCCCATGTCCCGGAGACTCTCCTCAGTCCTCTTTTGTGACTTTCCTAATCACTCCTTTTGGCAGCACATCTGACCGTCCATTTCGCCTTCTGGTGAAATTTATGTGAATGCTTGTGCATCTACTTTATCAATTAAGTATGTTATGCATCGTGCCCTCTCGTACAATACTTACCAGGAAGCTAGAAGGACTTTCTAATGTCACGCACGCAGGCGCATCATTGATATTACTGACATCTAGTAACTTACATCCGTTTAACCTTTATGTCTCTCTCTTGAACACATAATGAGTGTTTAGACCAATGCAAGTATATATTGGGTCTCTCTACCTTTTTGGTGAATAAGCATTTTAACGCGGGAAGTTTTGTACTACACTTCAGTCCATTGTTTACACATGACGTCACCTGCACATGTGCGGTATGACGTCACTGTCCAAATTCGTATAAAAAATGATGTTAACTTTAAAATGTGGTTAGTCACCCTTTCGAGAATGGCAGATTGCTCTACGCTTTTGACGATAAGGAAGCTTCCTCTGTGATACCCCTACTTTCTTTGAGTGTCACCCACTAGCATGTTCCATTGCTAGATGGCAATTTCACCATTTTGATCTCTTAGGTCAATAAACTTCTCCCCGCTTTGTGACAATTCTCCTTTAGATTCTTAATAATACTGCAGCCCTTTTCATCACGTGATTACCACAACTGAAGGCTCTCGCTGTCCCTCTCGAATACTTACCACCATAAAGGGTGCCTGCTCTTACTCGCTATTGGTCAAATCACCTCTGACAACCATCCCCAGAGTAATACTCACGTTCTGGTTTACTACACAGGTTACTGTTTTCAGTAGTGGTGCTGCAAGTTATCTTCTCTCTCAGAAAGACTTACCCGAATCGCAGTGAACAGAGAATTCCAACATGGAGTGACCGACTGCCACTCTTGTTTATCTACCATAGGATCACAAGGTTAGAAACTTTACATGACATACACTCTTTCTTGGAGTAGAATTCTCTGCATAGAAATTGAGAATATGGGGCTATAATTACACCTTCTATGCTACCATATATATATATATATGTGAACAATGTTATATAGGTTTTGGTTTCTGATTATGGTGTTGATGGCGCTTGGTGTTAATTTATGATTTCAGTAATAGATGTAGAACTACTGGCTAGACAACCTCGAGTACTCTGATCAAAGGTGTAATCAATAAGATCCAACGGTGTAGTCAACTTAAACTCGATTTCTTAGAACTAGTTTGTATCTATGAATCCTAATGGAATATTGTATATATTTTTTTCTTAGAAATTCAAATGCCCCTGATGAAGAGTGCGAATCAGTGGAAACACGTTGGGCCCCCCCTGATTTCATCATCATGAATAAAATGAAGATTTTTCTTGTGACTTAATCTGATTGCACTAGAATTATTTTTGATAAATCGCTCTACAACCACTATATGAATCTCACAGTACTTTTTTGAATCTAATGAACATTAATTGTTGGTCTGGTTTTCCAGATAATAGATAGTGTGCAGGGGACGTGAGTTCACTAATTGGGAACGTGTTCCTTTTCCCCGAGTGTGGTGCAGGCAGCAGCCTTGCCCTTTGTTGAAGGGTCAAAGACCTGCTGGCACTTCCTACCTAGGAAGTTTGGTGCAGAGCCTAGCAGGGAACGCTGTGTGCTGGAGCTGCTGGAGGTTTCTCTGAGGTCTTTCTCTCTCTCTGTTGGCTGGGAGATGTTCAGGGGCGGGATCTTGCTTCAATCTTTGGAGGTCCTGGCCTTACTTCACTGGTGTAAGATGTAAGGCAGACTGTAACTTAAACCAAGTTCCAATGATGAGTTTTTCTTGCTACTCCTTTCAAAGTCTTCAGATTATTTGCCAAAGAGGGGTTCTGCCCTCCTTTAAACCCAAATGGACCACAGGGATTGGTGTAGGCTAAGCCTACCGTAATTAACCAATTCTGGGTATCCACCAGCAATTTCCTGTATGCGTGAGGTCATAACTAGAGTGCTTTGCACCAGAAAAGGTAAAAGGGTGAAAACATGTGATACTAAGTCCCACCCATCTTCCTGTCTGTTGTGGATCAAAGGGTGTCTCTGGTTAATGGAGCTCTCTGTGGTTCCTGAGTAAAGCATCAGGTCTCCCTTGAAGCTGCGCCGAGAGCAGACTCTCTGGTTCCTGAAAATCAAATTCTCATACCTTACTACTACTGTAAACACGCAGTCCCAGACATGACAGTTCACTGTCAATAGATACTGAGGGTGGGAGCTGGATTCAGGTTGACACAGTTGCATATGAAAGGTTGTTGGGGTTTCCTCTCTCCTTTGCTAACCTCTGCAGCTAGGTCGCACTTGGGCCTGTTTGAAGTACATTCCATTAGTATGTCAATTATGTTAATTGCTGCCACCAGATTCAGGCCTCAACAAAAGGCAGGGTGGATCCATGGAGCCTTTGTTACTTAATCAAGCTGGCCATGGCAGGGGGGAGGTTTGGTCCTCCCCCTTTTTGAGATGCATTATGTACTCCTCCTGTCATATCCCAACTAAATATGACAAGGGGGGCTGCACCTGCAGGCTGTGTCCACCCAGAGTACATGGGTCAATGCATATGCTGTGCGGTGAGCAAAGGAAAATGTGTGCAGATTAGGCGCACGCATTTTCCGGGAGGTTGATCTATCATCATTCAATTTCATTTAAAAATTTCGAAAAAAGCCCAGGCGAGCAAACACCCACCATGCGTATGGTCGAATTCCTTCCTCATACTTGTGAAGTGGGGGTTGGCACTATGTTAGAGTAGAGCGCTTTGCCAGTGAGCTGTTGCAGGTCGATAACAGACTGTGGGCCTGATTTACAAAGCCTTTTAAAATGGGGTTTTCCAATTCAAAATTGCTTTTGTAAATCAGGCCTGGCACTGTCTATTGCCTCACTTGGAAAAGAGGGGAAGTTTGACGGATTTCAACACTCATTATTAAATGGTATTTTTCTAGACAACACACTCGAAGTAGGGAACCATGCCACATTTTCACTAGGAATATCGTGTGTAGATTAAACATCAAATCATCAGACGAGGTGCTTGTGCGATGTCGAATATTCTGTCCAAAACCTATCTCTCAAATGCACCGCTTTTCCTAAGATGCTGTTAAACAAAAGCTGGGATATTTTATCAACACATGGAATCTGTTCAATTTTTTTTTCAAGAGGTGAAATCTGTCTTCTCAAAGTCAAAACCTGCTCAAGGCATAATGAGTTTGCATGCAGCGTCGTCACGTGACCCACTCTGCGGAGCTGCCCATTCAGGCATAACCCTTTCACAGAATTAACCCATCACCGAACTTGAAGTGAGAGGTTCAGCTCGGAATTGATTTTAGTTTCCATTTAAAACTGCACTAAAAGCTAGGGCAGGCCTAATGCCATTGGGTGGCCCTTTGAACAAGCGAAGGGCGAGTCAGGATGAATATGTAAATCTCGCACTTTTTCCCACAGGGGTTTAAAAGTGGTCTGACAGCTTCCATAAACTCTCGAGGGCGGGAGTGTAAACACCGACTGCATTGCAGAGACTGTTCACTTCCCCAGCATGGGCTGGCATTCGACCATGAATGAAAGGTGGGGTGGGCTGGGGCTGGGCCTGCGGCAACCTCTGTTAACCTTGGAACAGGAACACAACCAGGAGCAAAGGATAAATGGAGCAGGAGTGATTAAGAAAAGGCTCGCTGTAGTTTCGGGTTTTTAAAATGATCTTAGAAGAGCGTCAATAAGTACAATGTGAAAGGATTCTTTGTGAAGTCGAGAGGTACAGCGAGCACGTGGCTTTGGGCACAGTTTGATGTATACCCTCAAAGATCCGGTCCTCGGTAATCCTTGTGTTGGAAATAGAGCCAATTGGAGATCGCGGATAGACTGCTGAGAAGTAGATGGCATATATTTCCGAAACAACTCCTGTGATAATTTAATATTGTATTATTTTCTAAGATATAGCATTGGCAGCAAACTGTGTGAGGTGTGCGTGCGCGCACATGCACACACAAGGTTTGGTAAAATGTCACATTTTCTAGTGGTCCTTTTTAGGCTTAGGTAGTTCCACCTCCTTGGCCTTGTCGTAGTATACATTAAATTTATGCAAAATATAACATTAATTCAGGAACATTAACAACGCCTTGTAAACCCCTCCTAACACCTAGACTCTTTAAAAACTTCCCAAACTTTGCCGTTTAGGCCACAAGAGTACAGGCCTGGCCTTAGAGGCAACGTGCTCGCCTAGGAAACGAGACGACACAAAGCAACACAGGTTCGATTCCCGGGTCCGCGATTAGAAAACTCTGGGTATTAAGCGTGTTATAAATACGCAACTAAGACATATTCCTGTAACAGTGCCTCGATGCCCCCGGGCTGAGCGAGAGCTTTAAAAATACAAATAAATAAATGAATGTTCTATTAAGTTATTCTGACAATCTTCCAACTTACCCAGTTGACATTCTTTCTGCTAGACTTAACACTCCTCTATGCCACCAAACCTACCCGAAGGCAAGGCTGGCCCTTTACAGTAAATCCAAAAAATGTTATAGGTAGAAGGTTTTGAATTAATCTTAAACACTGACAGTGCTCTGAGGACCAGCCATATAGAAATCCTCTGGGACTACCACCAAAGGTAGCGGTCTAGGCTGACCTGCAACGCCAGGCCCTATCTGCATGGAAAGACAAGCCAACCCAGACATGTTAGACCACACCGGCGATGCCCGATTAGCAGGAAACACGTCTGGGGTTGCTTGTGGTCTCATGCAGAAGAGATGTGTCCTAGAGTTTAGGGCTGGAATTTCCATATACGAAGCACCAATTTGCATATGGTCGTTTCCCCTTCTGTAATGGCATGGCAGCCTGGAAAACTTTAGTGTGAAGGGTGGCTCAGAGCTGTGCCACAGTTAATTGATTTAATTCATTTGTGACACGCTGAGCGTGGGGACAAGACAGACAACAACACAGCCAAACAAATAAAGGAAACATTTCAGTCAACCAAGCCGGAGATTCCAGGGAGGAGCGAATACGTGAGATGGCTAAGTCTATTCATTCAAAAGCTTCCAGCCATCACTATTGTGTTTTTCTATGACCCTTTGCTATCACAACTATAAACGTACATTTTTTTCTCTATGAATAAAATTGCCAAGTTTTCACCTAAAAAAAAACGTTGAAAATATCCAGTGTTCTGCTCATTTGGCGATGTCCTCATGAAAGAAAATTAAAAGCCCAACATGAGTTGGTACATGCCATTTACAAGTTCCTCCCCTGCTCGTGACGTCTCCTCTAGTAATCTGACCTTCCAGCAGGATACGTCAACCAATACCACCCTCCTGAACGCAGGCCACGTGCTCGAATGGTGATGCCAAGAAAATGCAGCTCAGGGCCTGACACTCATAATTCAGCATGCTACTGCGTGTCCGGAGCCAGGGCAGTTTGGCACTGCGCGGGTGATTTCTGTGTGCGAGAAGGGGCCCCTGCCCCCAGTGTCCTAATGAGATGATATATATACCTCCCCTGCCCAGGGGTCCCTCTGAGGTATAAAAAAGAGCATTTAATTAGATGGACATGCAAAAAGAGGTAATATTCTGCACAAAAAGCAGATATATGGTTTGGCATGCATAATCATCCTTTCAATAGTGCGAGGCGGGAGAACTGATGCACATGGTGATGACATGAAAGATCGCAAATAAGATGGATCAAATATAAAAGCTTTTTACAAAATGTGTGTAGAATCAGCAGAAACTGCCGGCTGTGCGTGTCGGCTTTCTGAGTGTGCTTTGATTGGGTGCACTGGCTTCTTGTGTCTGGAGGGGTAGGGCCCATTGTCTGGGTTTGTTGCAGATGTTTGTTGAGGGGCGAATATGTGGTTTGTGAATTTTGTGTGTAGTGGGGCTGGCCCTTTCGGGCGTGTGTGGTACTTGGGAGGTTTGTGGAGGGGAGTAGTGGTGGTTAATACAGTGGCAAAACATCAGAGTGAAGTATGCTTCCAACGCAGGGGCAAAATTCAGAGGGCAGAGGTGCCCTTTTCAATCTGGCGGCTATACTCAGAAATGACTGCTGGGTTAAAGCATGGTGGTTGCAGTTGGTTGGAGTTATCTGGGTCGGGACTCCCTACCTACCGCGCACCTTTCTTTAGGAACACTTGATGAGTCAACCTGCAGCCTCACTCCTTGTTCGTCTGGGGACCAACTCCAGATCCTCAATTGACTGAATGGTTCGATGGGATGACAAAACTGCGGATAATGATGGGCGCTGGGGGGCTTCAATGGCCCAGGGATGTAGCGATTATGCTTAGGTATAGATTTATGGTAAGATTAGAGCAGTCGTATTTGTGCTTAAAACTTATTGCTTCATTATTGCATTTGTAATTCCACAAGGCAAATATGAAAAATCATAGTGGCAGATACCACCGCCACCACATCAGGCACCAGATCAGGCTAATCAGCCCCACTGGCACCAGCCCTATTCACAGCTAATCATAACACTCAACTGGCCCTGAAAAAGACTTAGGTCGAAACGCGCGTCGGCTGTTTGCACTCACCAATGTTTAAACAACTGTTGGTATCTGCCACTATGATTTTTCATATTTGCCTTGTGGAATTGCAAATGCAATAATAAAGCAATAAGTTTTAAGCACAAATACGACTGCTCTAATCTGACCATGAATCTATACCTAAGCATAATCGCTACATCCCTGGGCCATTGAAGCCCCCCAGCGCCCATCATTATCCGCAGTTTTGTCATCCCATCGAACCATTAAATCATGGTGGCTATGCTAAAAAGTGCACCTACATTCAATACACTGACTACACTCCGAAATTCATCTAATTTCAATACATTGGCTACACGCAAAATTCAGCTAAATGCAATACAGTAGCTACATTCAGAAATTCAGCTACATTCAATACAGTGTCTACACTCATAATTCAGCTATATTCAATACAGTGGTGACACTGAGAAATTCAGCGAGATGCAATACACGGCTACGAGAGAATCAGTTAATTCGATACAGTGGCTATGCTTAGAAATTTACGTAAATACAATATAGAGGTTACACTCAGAAATTCAGCTAATCCAATACTGTGGCTACACTCAGGAATTCAGCTAAATTCAACACACTGGCTACACTCAAAATTCAGCTAATTCAATACTTTGGCTAGCTTTATAGCACAAGCTTTGAGACAATGGCTAGAATTGCATGATAAAAGTAAAGTAATAGTGTAGTGGCAGTATTTCAGAAGCCCAGCACTCGCTGTATTCCCAACTCCTACCATCCTACCTAGTAGTTGCAGTAGACAGCTGTGTAGGGTGCCCAATGGTGAACAGGCAAACAGCCAGGGAGTGGGGAGATGCCTATCAAGTTGCCTATTGCCTTTCGGCCCTTAATCAGCTGCCCGGGCAAGGCTACCCTGGGGGAATCTTTGGAGTAAGGCGCTTACTGGCCCGTGGCTCATACCACGGGCACATCCGGAGTGGTGTGGGCGGGGAGGGAGAGAGGACGAGTCAGGAGAGGAGGCTCAGGGCTAGGTGCTGGGCACCTGAAGGCACTAAGCTAAAATGATGTCCAAGTGTAGTAGCTCAACGGAGTCATCACCAATTCAGCGTACCCTCTTGCAGGTTGAAGCGGCAGGAGCAAATGGACCCATGGGAGTCCGATACTCAGAGAAGAGGTGTGCACTCCTTGGCTGTTCTGGCCACGAGGCTCATGCCACGGGCCAATCCGGAGCGGCTTGGGACAAGACGGGGAGAGGATGATTGGGAAGAGGAGGGTCAGGGCCAGATGTTCGGCTCTTGAAAGCACCAAGCTAAAAGCTAGCACAACAGAGTCGCCAGCAATTCAGCATTCACTCTTGTGGGGTGCAGCTCCAGTGGCAGGTGGTGTGAGCAAATCGGCCAACAGAGGTCAGAGAGGAGATGGCTGCTCCTCTGCTGCTGCGGCCACGTGGCTCATGCCACGGGCCAATCCAGAGCAGTGTGCGCGGGGAGGGAGAGAGGATGAGTGGGGAGAGAAGGGTCAAGGCTAGGTGCTGGGCACTTGAAAGCACCAAGCTAAAATGGTGCCCAAGCGCGGTAGCAACAATAGTCACCAGCAATTCAGTTTACCCTCTTGTGGGGTGCAGCTCCTGCAGCAGATGCTGTGAACAAATGGACCCACCGGAGTCTGATGATCAGAGATGTGGTGTCTGCACCTCAGCTCTTCTGGCTGCGTCGCTCAAGCCACAGGCCAATCGGGAGTGGTGTGGGTGGGGAGGGGGAGAGAACGAGTGAGGAGAGTGAGGGCTAGGTGCTAGGCACCTGAAAACACTGAGCCAAAATGGTGCCCAAGTATGTTAGCACAACAGAGTCACCAGCAATTCAGATTACCCTCTTTCGGGGTGCTGCTCCAGCGGCCAAATGTTCAAGAAGTCAAGGAGGTGTCTTGCAAAAAAAAAAAGGCAGAGAAGGGGGCTTAAAAGTCACTACGATCCTAAAAGTGGACAAGGGATATGGGGCCCCTTCAAAGTACCTTATTTCTTCTTCTTGTGTGCCCGATAGCATTGAGCCGGACCTCTAAGTGTTTTCCTGCATTTGAGCAGGTTTTGAGATGGGGCAAGTCGTGTGGACACAACTCTGAGACAACATTGAAATGGTGCTCGGTTTTGATAAAGTCTGCGGTAGAGACGGTGCAATTTGATGGGTCGCAATAAGTGTGACTCAGTGGTCGAGCCAGGTCAGAACATTGCTTTCACTGTGTCGAGTCGGCATGTGGCATGATAGCTTCCGGTGGTGCGACTCAGAAGTCAATTTAGGTAGAGTCGGGTTGAGAGTAGGCTCTGTTGGATCAATGTGGCAATCCAGATACATTTACAACAGTGGGCCAGCACTCGGGTCGAGGCGGCAATTAGCTTCACTGGTGAAAGAAAGTAATGAAGTGGCTTGAAGAGATGCAGGTAAGCAGCTTGATGTTTGTGGTGTGCCAAAAGCAGCACTGGATGTACTGTGTCGTTCCAATGGTGTCAAGTATGGTCAAATTGTCTCAAAAACAGATTGAGGCAGTGAGAGAGGATTCTAGTTGCTCATGGACTTTCAGGTTACGGAGAGTCCCAATACAGAGGTTCCAGGACAAGGTGAGTCCTTCTGATGAACTCACACTCCAGAGAGCTTAGATGGCACCTACAGGGGTTCCTCCAGTGCAGGCACGGTGGGGCCTTGGCCGAACAGCAGTCACCCCCACTGTTCCCAGGGGATGGTTACAGGACAGAGCATTACTCTGCCTTGGATGACTTCTATCTTCAACTCCCTGACAAAGGACTTTGGAATGTATCGGACTCCCAATAAAGGTCCAAAAGTTTGGGCCTCATTACTCGGATGGCGGTAGGGGATTAACGATACTGGTAAGGGAATACCAGTATCGTTAAATACCCTTGCCAATTACGACCCGGATAACCGCTATTAGCGGCGCCGCTAAGAACGGTGCCACTAATAGTGGCTAGTCCGCGTGCGCATGACCCCTCATCCCGTAAATAGCAGCATGGCGCTAATAGCACACCATCACAAGGCATTCGGACATGCTAATAGCGGCATGGAATAGCCCCAAAAAGCCCACACCAGCATGGCGGAAATACCGGCATCGCGAACCACAGGTTAAGAGACATGAGCAGTGTTCCCAACTTCCACAGGTGGACACAATCAGCACAGGTGGAGGCAATGGAGACTGTGGCAGCACAAAAGGAGCACACCACACCCCTTCCAACACCCCTTCCCACACCAAGATGGTTCCCATACTAGCAGTATTACATGGGCTGGAGGACATGATTGCATTGCAGCACCAACAACAACGGGCAGCACAGAGGAGACGCAGGAGGAGGAGGGCGAGACAGGCCCAGCAAGCCCCACCAGTGCACCTATTAATACCACAGAGGCAGCCACCAATCCCCAGGATTCGAGCCAGTCAATTCAACCTAACCCCTGGGCAGATACACACTCTGTACCGTCTGGACCGGGATACCATCACCAGCATCGTGGACATGATACACAACGACATTGTGAGCCTCATAGACATATGTACTTCCATCCCCCCTCTACTGAAGGTGGTAACTGTGCTCCACTTCCTGGCCACAGGCACCTACCAGCATACAGTAGGGCAGATGCATGGCATCTCACAACCAGTATTCTCACGCACGCTGACCCAGGTGCTCGATGCCCTCCTGTAGCACACAAGTGAACACATATCCCTGCTACGGACTGCCCAGGCGATCTCCAGCAGCAAAGTTGGCTTCTATTCACTGGCAGGCATCCCAAGTTGCATCGGGGCCATCGACTGTACCCATGTGGAATTGGTGGTCCCACATCACAATGAAGCAGTCTACCGAAACAGAAAGCAATTTCACTCCATCAATGTCCAAATGGTATGTGACTCAAACAAGATAATCATACATTGTTGTGCCCGATATCCCGGATCAACCCATGATTCAATGGTCCTGTGGAACTCAACGATACCACGCTACATGGAGCGACATGCCGGACAACTTTCGTGGCTACTTGGTGAGTAGCAGGGCAAGCACATGGCAGTGTGATGTGGGGTGTGATTGGGGGGGAAGAGATGCATACTCCAACTGGGTGTGATTGGGGGGGATGCATACTCCAACTGGGTGTGATTGGGGGGGGGGGAAGAGATGCATACTCCAACTGGGTGTGATTGGGGGGGGGGGGTAGATGCATACTCCAACTGGGTGTGATTGGGGGGGAGATGCATACTCCAACTGGGTGTGATTGGGGGGCGGGGAAGAGATGCATACTCCAACTGGGTGTGATTGGGGGGCGGGGAAGAGATGCATACTCCAACTGGGTGTGGACTGTCGTCCCTAGAACAAATGGACATACAGATGTACGCCAAAGTCCACCAAGGAAGGCCACAATGGCCCGGAAACAAAACCACATGCAATTTTGAAGCTGCACAACATTGAAATCAATCCAATATGCCAAATATGACACATCTATCCACATGCACATTGCACATCATACCATACCCCATATGACACAAATCAGCAACATGGTGCCAATATGCCAAATGAAAATGTGCGCTCAACAACATCACTACAGCTATGCGCCCTTGAGTGCATGCAAAGGGATCACCTGTAGCCATTGTACGGAACCACACCCGTACACCACTACTGAAGTGACCCTTCACAGCATGATGACATCGATCTCAGAATGGCAGTACACTAGCAGTGGGGTACCAGAATTGCCTGGGCCCAGGAACACCTAAGACCTGTCCTCACCCAGGACATGGCAATAACAGCCGGAGGCATGCATGGTGCATGTCCACTTGCAGGGACTAGCTCACCTTCTCACATTGCAGTTGCACAGATCGTCTCCATGCATGCTGGGATTCGTGGATGCCAATCACAATGCAAAGTTGATTTGTGTGATATGTACAGGTTGCACTTGATGTGAACAGTAACTAGTCCCCATTGTTTCCCCCGTGCAGGTGATGCTGGCTATCCCCTGAGGAGCTGGCTCCTTACCCCTGTACGGAACCCACAGAACAGGCATGAAGAGGAATACAACCGTGCACATACCCGTACCCGCGTGGGAATTGAGCAGACATTTGGACTTCTGAAGACACGGTTCCGGTGCCTCAGCAGGTTGGGTGGGCACTCCTGTACGGCCATGAGAAGGTGGCCAAGATCACCATGGCATGTGTCATGCTGCACAATATGTGTATCAGACGGAATGTGCCAATGCCCCATGACATTGAAATGCAACCACCTGATGAGGATGATGAAGGGGATGAGGAGGGAGGAGATGGGGCTGCAGGTCATGCAGGAGGCGATGCCCAGGAGGGACGCGATGTCCGTCAGCATCTGATCAACCAATTATTCTGATTCACATGGTCGTACTCTGTTGAATGGATGTGGGTATTTGTCCACTGGGTTCTGTGGTGAAGCGCACACTGGTCCCTGTCCCCCAATAAAGCTCACATACTCAATGATGATGTCCAAGCCTGTGTTTTAACTTGGCACCAATGTGTTTAATACATTAGGAGATGAAGAGGTGCATGGACCCAACAACGCAAACACCCTTTCCCCCCTCCCCCATGACACTCCCACAACACCCTTTCCCCCTCCCCCGACACTCCCAAAGCACCCTTTCCTCCCTCCCCCCACGACACTCCCAAAACACCCTTTCCCCCCTCCCCCCACAACATTCCCAAAACACCCTTTCCCCCATCCCCCCACGACAACCCCATGTACGGTTGGCACAACGTTGCTGTCTTGCTGTACATGTGCCAGCAACATCGGGCTGGCCCTACTTCCCATCCCCACCACCACCATTAGGTGGTTGGGAGGGTGTGCGACTCATGGAGCGCAAAGAGTGGCGCAGGGGGCTTGTCTGACTTGAGCTGGCAGAGGAGGAGGTGCCTGGTTGTTCTTGTGGTGGTGGGGGGTACTGTCTGTCCATAGCGTCCGCTATGCAGGTGAGGACCTGCCTCAGTTGTGCCATCTCCTCACAGAGCCTGTTGGTGCAGGCTTCCATGCCCTGTCTCGTCTCCCTTGCATTCTCCCTGAACTCCTCCCTCAGGCGGGCTGCCTCATCAACATGCTGGCCAACCAGAGCTGTTATCTCCTCCTGCCGCTGTCTGATGGTGGCCATGTCATGGCCACTGTGTCCTGCTCGTGGGGTGTGTGCCGCGCCTTGATCTATGGGTAGGGCATCAGGTGAGGACAACTGTGGGCTCCAGCACCCTGCCACGATTTCATCGCCAGACTGGGCATGGCTGCTGGTTTGTGATGTTGACCGTGGGCTTGCTTCTCTGGATTGGTGGGGGCTGGGGGTGTGCTCCACATCGGACAGCGGTGCGGTGGCTGCTGCCTCGCCAATTGAACTGTTGGCAGCAGACAGTGGCCCCTCCGTGGGTGGTTCCTGCATTGGGGGTGTTCACTGGAGTGGGTGCAGCAATTGTATCAGCCGTAGCTTCACGTCTTGTTGACGTGGGTGGCTTGCTGTGTTTGCCCCTTTGCAGGTGCGCACTCCTCCCTGTGCCCCTTGATGTGCTTGCGGTGTTCCCTGGGTCCTTTGCCCTGGCTTGTTTCTTGGCAGGGGGAGCCTGTGTCGCAGTGTCCTGCTCATCGCTGTCAGTCTGTGAGCCTGTAGGGGACAAAGAGGGGGATGGCATTGGTGATGGGTCAACGTGCTTCATGCAGATGTTGTTCATCATGCTGTTCTATGCATTGGGACTTCATTAGTGGGCATTCAGGTCAATGGACTGTCGGGTGGGTAATTCATGTATGGGTCTGGGTGGCAAGTGTCTGTGGTGATGCATGCATGTGTGTGTGTTGGGGTGTGACACTCATATGGGCAGGGTTGTGTGCATGTATGTTTGTGGCCGCATCCATGAGCTGATTTAGGGCTCACATTTGGGGGGCACCTCACCTTTCACAGTGCATTGTTTTATGTGGGCACTCACCTCCATCTGATGTTATGGGCGCACCACGCTCCATGTTGCCGGCTCCCTCTATGGATTCAACACCTATGGTGCTCGCGCAGGTCTCCTCCCACTCCCTCAGTTTGATTGGTGAATCTCCACCACCTCCTGTGGCCATGGCCAGGTTCTGATTGGCGCACAGTATGCTGCGGACACGGAGGCGGAGTTCGTCCCACCGCTTCCTGCAATGTTTCACAGTGCGGGTGGTGGTGCCCACCGCACTGACTTTCTGGGCCACCTCTGCCCAGATGGCCTTTTTTTTTCTTAGGGTCTCACGCCGCATGTCATTCGCAAAGACCACATCCGCATTGGCGGCAAGCATGTCCGTGAGCATGATGAGCTGCTCATTGGTAAATTTCTCCTTCAGCTGCTGATCCGCTCCTTTTTTGTTTGCCTTGGGCATTGTCAGGGCTTCCTGGATGGTTTGGTATGGCACTGGTGTGGATGCAGGTCCTGGGGGCAGAGGATGGCAATGGATTGTGTTTTTAAAGATGGCCACCGTGCTCTTTCCCGTTCCTGTGCGATGACGCTATTTCCGGTTCCGCAATTTTACGGTGACCGCTAATAGCAGTCACCGCTAATTCCGTGTTGCTGGAGGTCGGAAGTGCTATCAGCGCTTTCATCGGTGCCGCTAAGGGTCTTTTCAGAGTCTTTAGCGGCATGGCGGTAGGGTAATTACTGGCATGACGCTATGCTCGTGTCCGTGGCAGACACGTTAATAATAGCGCAATGCTGGTAAGGGCTGTATGTTACCGCCATCCGTGTAATGAGGCCCCTTGTTCTTCTGTCTGTCAAGGAATGGAACGAAGAATGGGGGAGTGCCCCTCTCTTTTTATATGCAAAATTCCACAGGAGATTTATCCCAAGCAAGCATTTTCTAAGGAGGCTAACCACATCCTTACAACATCACACACAGAGTGCCTTGCTTGCAGGAAATGGAGGGGATAGGAAAAGGAAAAGGGCGTTAACAGAACGCAAGATGGTGGAGCCCTTCTCCATGCCTAACTTCTCTGGCTACTCTAATTCCACCCCAATCCCATTCCTGTTGGCTTAATATGCATGATAAACCCTCAATGCATGGTCCCAGTGGGAATCAATCCTGCAATAACTAAACCACTCAAGGATGCTGTAAACCCTGCAGCATTCCACACTTGTGTTTACTTGACACTTTCTGTGACATGATTCCTACAGATGTGCATACTGCTGCAGGTGCAAAAGAGTATGTGTTCAAGAGGGAAAGTTTGCAGAATGTCTGCACTACTCTGTGCTGTTGAATTTCAATAAGGAAGCATTTTATGAATACAAGGGTCCTGTTTACCATGCCTTTGGGGTGTCTTCTGGAGAGAAGATGAGTTACTAGCTTCAGAACTGTCCCAACCCTTTGGCCCTGAGCGAGAAGGGACATATTTGGTATCTAAAGAAAACAAGTGAAAATATTAGATGGCCTAATGAAAGTAGGATTGTAAGGTGTTTTTTAGAGGAAAAATAAATGTAGGATTGGTCATTTGCTGTGTATTTTCATATCTGACCCCCTGTAGACTCTGTACAGATCTATATTGATTTACATATTCACAATTTGAAGCATAGCTAAGTGATATTAATTGTCAAGAATCACACCGCTTTTTGTCCCAGAGCCAATGCCAGGACTAGAATCCATGGCAGGCCTTTTATATACAACCAAACATGAGCAGTGACATTACATTACAGTTTAGTGCATCAGAATATTTAAAAAATGTGAATTTCACATGGTATATATCAAGACCTTTCTCTGTTAGGCTGCCTCATGAGTTTGTCATGCATTGTGCAGTCTCACCATCCCTCTTTCCATCTCTCTGCTCTCCCCCTCCATGGTGCTCTCCAACGTCCCCATCTACTCTAACTACTACTCTATCACCTATCCTAGCTCTCTTTGGAATTCTAGAGGGAAAAAATTCAAGAAAGATCTCCTGGGCTTTAATCCAGGCCTGCCCATCGCTGACACCTACATTTACGTCTCTTCCAGGCAGACTGTCACTGACATACTCTTTGTTGGTCCTTCTCATGACCTTTGGATTCCCCATATGGTCTCAGTCCCTCCCCTTTCTCTTCTTCGCCCAATAATGGTGAAACCTGATGGAAGTACTCTTGGCACGATTCCCATCCTCTAGGGGCATTATTAATGTCTACCAGAATGGCACTGAAATAGCCCAGGGCTCTCAGCCCAACCGCCTCCTTCTTGATAGGCGTCTTCCATCTCTCATCAACTGCTGCCCTTCTCCTACCACCCCTCCTCCTGCCACCCCTTCTGGCCCCTTTGCTACCACTGACAGGTGTACCACATTCCTGTACACTTCCTTGGAAGACCTCCAAAGGTGGCAACCAGCTCCACTTAGCTACCCTCAACTCTCGCTCTGCCGTTAAACACTCGTCTGACATCTGCTGCCCCCTTGAAGACTTTGACTTTGACCTTGACGTCCTTGATCTTACCGAGATATGGTTCACTGCCAGTTCTGTAAAATTATTTTGACACATTCCTCCCTGAGGGCTACGAGATCCTCTCTAAGCCTAGGACTAACCAGCTTGGGGACGGAGGGGCCCTGATCTTCTCTGAATGCGTCCCTGCTACTATCATACCCACTCAGACCTACTCTTCCTTTGAATGCTTGACTCTTGCCACCATCTACAGGAACCTTTGTCTGGTCTCCCTCTTCCTTTCAGAATGGTCTGACCTCACCTCTTCTCTCCTGGCCTCGACCTCTTCCTCAGTGACTTAGAAATTCACCTTGACTGTCCTGATACAGCCTCTGGACCCTTCTGCAGCCTCTGTGACTCTCTCTCTCCCCCTCACCGTTCTTCCCGCGATCTGAGACATTCAGCCATCACACCTTGGATGCTCTCATCTCAGCAGACATTCCCATCTCCAAACTTCTCACTACACGCATATCCAGTCTCCAGCTCCCTCATTCAACCAATGAAGCAAGTTTGTGTTGTAGCTTTTGCTGCCACTTTCATTCCCCCTCCCACTCTGGTCACTGACTCTCACACTGACCAAGCCCTTGCTAACCTTCACCTCGCCATCTCCAACACTCTGGACATCCTTGCCCCTGTCAGGAGGATCTGCGTGAAGCCTGCCTCCAAATGCAACACCTGGCATGATTCTGACCCAGCCACTCTGAAACGCAAGTGAAGAGTTGCTGAGTGGAAGTGGCAGGCCTGAAGCACATCCTCTGACAGACTGGCCTGCCGCCTTCTCCAAAGGAAATATAGACTCTCCATACGCTCAAAGAAGAAAGTCTATATCCAAGCCAGCATCTCTGGGGCCACTAACAACATGGCTGAACTGTTCAAAATCTTCAAGGAACTCGCCAATCCATCAGCAGTCTCCACCTCTCCTCTGCCATCCCAAACCCTCCGCAATGCACTGGCTTCTCACTTCATAACGAAAACTCCAGACACCCTGTCCTCATTCTCCTTTTCACCCACTCTCAGGCCTCCCTTGACCGCCCTTCCCCTTCCATCCTACTCTCCTCTTTCTCGCCCGTACCACCGGATGGGATCTCTAGACAAGTCCTCTCTATGAACGTCTCCTCCAAACAAGTGCTGCCCTGCACCTCCAGAACTATCAAGGACAACATTTCATCCTTGCTCCAGCCCAGGCTGATTACTACAATCACTCCTTTGCCCCTTGCTCCTTCCAGCTTCCCCTCAAGCACCACCTTGTACAACCTCTCCTCAAAAAGCCTTCTGCCGACCCGTCCTGCCTGGCTAACTACTTCCCTATATCTATTACCCCGTTCTTGGGCAAACTCTTGGAGAAGCTGGTCATCTCCCAGCTGATCCACCACACTGAATTTGTTGGCTGTCTCCACGACCACCAGTCTGGCTTCGCAGCAGCTAGACACACAGAAACTGCACTCCTGAACACCTGTGTGTATCTCAAATCTCGATTCTAACTCTCCTTCCATTCTCATCCTTCTTGACCTTTTCCCTGCTTTTTATATGGTCAATAATGCCACCCTTATAAATTGTCTCTGTGATACCCTTGGCACCACAGACCTGGCACTGGACTGGTTGACCTCCTTCCTCTCTGACCAACCTTCCCAGGTTTAACTGGGACGTTTTCTGTCCCCCATCACACTCTAAACCTGTGGCATCCCTCAGGACTCTATCCTCTCACTACGACTTTTCAACATCTACCTTGCCCCTCTAGCCAATTTGACCTCCACCTTCTCTCCTCACTTCCAGTGTTATGCAGACGACACACAGCTCTCCTTCAAGCTTCCCTCCACTTCCTTCTCTTCTTCCTCTCGCATTCCTGACTGTATGACTGCTATTCAGGCATGTAGTTCTGCTAGTGATCTCTGCCTTAATCCCAGTAAGAACTGAAATCCTTCTCATTGGGACCCCTGCTCCCTCCTTCCCTACTACTCAATGGCCACCCTCCATAGGCCCCCTCGCCTCACCCTCTTGTGAGGCAAAAAACCCTTGGTCTCATCTCTGAATCTTCTCTCCTCACATCATGGACCTTGCCAAGAAGGCCCTCTTTCAGCTACACCTCCTCATAGGCATTCTCCCCTGTATGCAGTGATTATAGCAAAGCTAAAAAAAGAATATTTGGTGGTGGGACCAAGGGGTTATAATGTGTGGGGGATGGTTTGGGTGGGGCTAAAGGCATGAGTAAACAGAGGGTTTGTGGGGACCCCACTCCCCCAATTCAAGATTCTTTTTTCTGGTATTATTTCATTCACTATTTTTTATTTGTTGTACTCACATGTTACCATTCTCCCTTTCCTTTCCTCACCTTCCCCCAGAAACTCATTGTCTTCAGAGCTCTGGCCCTCTCTAGGCTGGACTACTACAACAGCCTCTTCCTCATTCTGGCTAAATCCTCCCTTTGCCCACTTCAACTAATCCAGAATAGGACTGCAAGACTTATCATTGGCCTCAAGCCCAGGAACGACATCTCTCGAGCCCTAAACTCTAACACCCGGAACAAGTTCAAGAGACTCTGCATTATCATTTATAATACAACATCTACAATTCTGGACTAATCGATAAAATATTTCATACAGAAAATCACATAAGTACACAAGTATTCCTAAAAAAAATTCTATAAAATCCACTCTCAGCCCTTAATTAATATTGTTCTCTATTTACTTTGTGCATTTTTGCATATTAGATTCTTAGTTTCCAATTCCTCCATTATATTTTGAAGCAATGGATTCAATGCTAGGATTAAAGAAACATTTACTCCCAACATACGACGATTCCAAAACAAATGGCTAGACATATCAAGATCTCTATTAAATCTATCTTTAAGATAGAGTGCTCGTTTGGGCTCAAAATGAGTACAAAAAAGAACAAGGTGCTTTAAAGTTTCTAACATGTTAATTTCTTCACAGAAGTGACATGTTAGACTAATACGATTTTGATTAAGCACCTCTTCCTTATGTCCCCAGTGCTGAATCCTTTCTAAAGTCGGCATCTGGTTAAATCTAAAGCGCATATATGTTAATCTCGCCTTATCACAGGGGAATCTTTGTAAGTAGGGAGGAATACATTCCCTTGCATGAACAAAGTTAGCATACTCCTTATATGAGGAATAGGACTCTATACTGTTTACTGTATCCACCCAATCTGCCTTAAATAGAGATCTCTTGACTAATCCGGGTCGCTCTATCAGATCTTCTAGGCAAAAACCTAGACTATCTAATAAACAATTCATTTTATCACCAAACTTTCTGATGGATTTTACTGACCCGGATTTAACAACCCTATTCAACAGCTCATAGAGGGTGTTTACGACTGGATCATTTATCTTTCTATAGAAGGATAGCTGCCTCCATAAGTATCTTGCTTTGAGTGAAATAAGACAAAACTCATGTCGAATAATGGCATTGGGGACTACCATAGATAGGCCCAGTACTTCTTTCCACATTTTCCCCTGAACCACATTCAGCCATGTGCTCATATTATAGGTGCAGATATCCAAACCATACAAAAGGATCGGCTCACATTTTGCAAGATAGAAACGTCGTATCGGTAGGAGCGAAAATTTACATACCCTGATCTTCAAAAATTTCATTTGACCCTTTAGTTTTGACATTTTCTCTTCCAGGCTCATTTTCCACATCTTCAAAGTGGATTTGTTAGTAAAGTTATAACCTAAATATGTTATTGCCTGGACCTGTTCCACCTTATCCAAAAGGCTTTCTGAGGCCTGGGACACCGCTACCTCCAAATCTCTCTCCCTAAATACCTCTTTGCTAGAGCCCTTTGGTCTTCTAGCTTCACCTCTCTGCATATCATATGTTTTTACAAGAAGAGAGTGGGGGTAGATCTCTCTCCCCACCAAACCTGCACTTGCCTTACCGGGTTCCCTCCCATGTACTAGCCCGGCTGGGCCTACACCCCTGCTGTGCCCGATCCAGCCTCATCCTCACACTTGGCATGTGGACCCTCTTTCTCTGCACTCCCTGCTTCTCCTGGCATTGTCCGCCAGGACTGCCATGTAGCACTTGCTTAGCCCAGTGGCTCTCTCCCCCTCTCAGTCCCCACCCTCCATCACTTGCATGCTCTCCACTCTTCCCTTCCCATCTTAGCATTGAGGCATTCCGCTCTGGCCGGCAACCCCCTCTCCTCCTCCCCACTCCTGCACTTCTTGTTACTGCACTTACACGATCCAAATGACGATCCTCCTACCCCCCCCCCCCGTTTGTCTTGTGGCACCTTGAAACACCTTTTGCTGTATAGGTGCATGATAAATACCCAATATACTAAAGAACTTCTCATCAAGCAGTGATCATTCCACTCAGCCCTGCTTCCCTGCCCTGCATAGATTAGATCCCCCTCCCCGCAGCTCCCCCTAGCATAGTGTAGAAAAGCAGACTTTAGGAAGGTTTTTTGGTGGAAAGAGAAAGTTAGCAAAATGTGGAATCTGCACAAAAGTGGACAAGCTCAACGCTTATGCAGAACCACATATTCAAAAAAAGAAGCCATGAGAGAACAACCACATACGGTTTGCAAAAATGTGCTAGCTGCAGTAATGATTTAAAAGTTTCCAGAGCGGGGACAGCATTGTGGAAGTACAGGGACACTTTTGTCAGTGAGCAAAAGAGATATGGTTACACTGGGTGGATAGATCATAACCGGGATTTTAGATATGAGATGGCACAGGTTCTAGATATGACAAGGGATCAGAAGGACTTGGAGGGTTGGGTGTCTTACATGGGAGGAAAGTACAGGGCCAGCCAGGCATGGGGAAGGACACATGCAAAGCGTGGTTTGGTCAGTATGAGCCTAACCAGAAAGCAAACTGGCGGCCCTTTCGTCAAGACCCCTCGGCTCTGAGCAGTGCTCTGAGCGTGCCACAGTTGCTATGAGCACCAGCCTCCACCAAACTCTCGAACTGACCAGGATTTTAAATCCAAGATGGCGCTGGTTCCAGATATGACATGGGACCATAAGGACATGTAGGGTTGGATGTCCTACAAGGGGTGAAAGGGCAGAGCCAGCCAGGTGACGGGAGAAGTGGGGAAGGACACAGGCAAAGCAAAGTTTGGTAAGTATGGCCTATACAGAAAGCTAGCTGGTGGCTCTTTTGGCAAGACCCCTCAGCTCCAAGTGAAAAGCAGCAGGCACACAAGAACAATGGTCAAGGTCAGGGGGCAAGAGCAACAGATGGTGCAAGAACTTTTGACCACACTTGCAGGTTGTTTAACAATGATGCAGTTGCCGATTTACCCATGAATGTTTAAAGTTTGGTGGAGGACACCCAGCTGCCAAATGTTACAGGTCCGAAGGTTGGAGCCAGGGTTAGAGGGCAACACAGAGGTGCTTGATGGATCCAAGTGGGAAAAGGGCCCCTCCCCGGTTGACAGTTAAGTGCTGCATGAATTTTTAAATGATTAACCAAAAAAACAAGGAGCGCAATTCACTATACAAAGGTTTTAGGGATGGTTTCCAGATACCTTATGAGTGGCCGCTGACGGTACAGGTTGCAAAGAATTTACCACCCCCACTCAAAGAGCCAGAAGTTGTCAGTGAGAAAATAAAGAAGGCATTGGAGCTGGGCAGGATGGCAGGCCACTTTGTGCCTTCCCTGCCCAATTTCATTTTGTCCCCATTTGGCATTGGGCCCAAGAAGGAGCAGAGGAAGTTCAGGATGATACATCACTTATCATACACAAAATGGGACTCTGTCAATGACTGGCTCGACCCTAGCACTGCTCAGTGCACTATGCCTCCTTTGACTGAACCATGGACCTAGTGGCTGGCACAGACAGAGGGGAACTACTGGCTAAACTAGACATAATTTGTATTCTGGCTACCGCCGGTGCACCCCGACAGTTTCCACCTGCTTGGAGTCCAGTAGAAGGGCATGTTTTACATTGACAAATGTATGCCCATGTGCTGCTCGGTGTCTTGCACACTATTTGAGGCTTTCAGTACTTTTTTGGAGTGGGCTGCACGCAGGCAGAAGCAGCGAGGAAGCATCATCCACTTCCTGGATGATTTCCTTTTCGTAGGAAGGAAAGGGTCAGGAGATTGCACGCTCATGCTGTCTTCCTTTCAGATCCTGATGGCAAGGATGGGCATCTGGTAGGCACTGGAAAAAGGGCAGGGCCCCACGGAGGTGACAACATTTTTGGGTATCAAAATTGACACAACAAAGGGCATTTGTAGGTTACCCTCTGATAAAGTGCAGGGACTGATTTCCAAAATAGAGAACAACCTATCTAAAGACAGGACAACCTTGCAAAATATCCAGCAGCTGCTTGGCAAGTTCAATTTTGCCTGCAGGGTTATCCTCGCAGGCAGGGTGTTTGCATGAAGGTTGGCAAGGGCAATACCAGGGGCTGGTTACGCAGAAACACCATGTCCGACTCAGTTCTGCCCTAAAAGAGGACCTGCAAATGTGGTGGTCATTCCTGCTAGGGTTTAACGGGTTGCAGTTTTGGAGTACCCTGTGGCAAACAAGTGGGGAGCTACAAATGTACTCAGATGCATCAGCAAAGGAAGGTTTCGGGCTCATCCTGGGGCAGCAATGGTGTGCGCAGAAATGACTGACCCAATAGCACAAGAAGGGTAGGGCCAAGAATATCATGGCACTAGAGCTTTTCCCTATTATGGTGGCACTCATTTTATGGCCAAAGGACTTGTGTAACAGAAGGGTGCGCTTCTGGTTGGATATTAAGGCAGTGGTACAATCCATAAACGTACAATTAACATCTTGCCCAGCTGTACTGAGCCTTTTGAGGAAGTTGGAAGAGATCTGCTTATATCTGAGCATAGAGTTCAGGGGCCGTCATGTACAGGGAGTTTTTAACATTGCAGCTGATGCTTTTTCTTGTTTTCAGCGGAACAAGTTCTGAAAGGCCCATCCGGCAGCCAGGGAGAAGGGGACCCAGTGGTTGCAGCTGGTGTCATGAACCGGATGCTCTTGGACCTTGGGGAGCGATTGTTCCCACCAGTAGTTAGGCTCAGATACCAGCAGGGCTACGGTAAGTTTCTGAGTGTATCACGTACATTGAGCTATTCAGAAGGAACCCTGGAAGAACAGGTGAATGCATTTGTAGTGTGGACCCACAGGTAGGGGAGGACCAGGAGCTGGGAAGCAGGGCACCTGTCAGCAATAGCCTTTTACAGCAAGTTGCTGGGTAAAGTGGACCCTACAAAATGTTTTGTAGTACGGGTGGCATTCAAAGGATGGGGCCGGATAGCAGGGCCCAGGAAGGGTGCGTGCACACCAATTTATTTTGAGTTATTTCAGAAACTACTCAAGGCCCTGTCTGAAGTATGTCTCAATGATTATGAGGTTTCATTATTTAAGCTTGCTTTTGCTCTGGCATATTTGGGGGCTTTCCAGGTCAGCGAACTGGTCGTGGCCAGCAAAGATGATCAGTCAGGGAAAGCCCTCTTAGCAGGTGATGTGGGCTTTATCACCAACGGTACTGGAGAAGGGATGAGGATCAGGTTAATCTAAGACAGACCAGGAGGGGAAAGGAAAGTGGGTCAACTTGGTCATGGTCCCTGGCAAGGACAGCTGCCCTGTCGAGTTAATGAAGCTTTACCTGGCAACCAGACCACCCCGGCGGGGACCAGGGGTGCTAGCACATGGCAGTGGAGCCCCCCTGACCATCTATCAGTTTAAAAAAAAATGTTATCAGCCACCCTGAGGAAGTGGGAATACACAGCAAGGGCTGGTCCTTCCAGAAATTTAGGATGGGGGGCGCTACCACGGCCTTCTTGGAAGGGATGCCTGTACCTGCAATTAAGTGGATAGGTAAATGGGATTCAGACCACTATCAACTATATGTGAGGCCAGAGGGCAGCCCCACCCATCCTGGGAAAGAGGAACAAAGAGAGGTCCAGACAAATGTTTAAATAATGGTGGAGGTTGCACCGACGACCTGCGCTTCAGCACAGGAGGAATTGATAAACTCTTCATTGTCCGTGGTGGTGTTTAATAATTTGTGACATATTTCCTTGTATTGGCAGGTGACGATGTGTGGTTTATGGGGCATTTGTTTGTGGTTTGGGCTCAGAAAAGAGCACAACAGTTGAATAGATTTCCCAACATGGGATTTAAAAAGACACAAGTGGTTTGGCTAAGCACACCGGGCATGAGATGGCATTTATTGTTGCTTGCGGTGCACAGACAGCTACGATGGAGGCCAGCACCCCGAATGATGGTCTTGCACTTGAGCGGGAAGGACCTCACTACATTAGTAAGGGGACGTTTGCTGGCACAGATGCAGGCAGCACTGAGGATGTTGGCACAAGAGCTGCAAGAGTTTGGTCTGAAATTGAGCCCCGGCAGCAGTGGTATGGAGCCTTCTCCAATGCTGTGATGGAAAAATCTAAAAGGAGATTAAAAAGGAACATGGAAAAATTTCCAAAATGCGAGGGCATGGGATTTATTAGGCAAAGGGTACTGGGTCAGTTCCCGGACCATCTTGACCATGATGGTGTGCATCCATCCGACAAAGGGCTGGACGTTTTCCTCAGACAAATAATTTTGTCAATAAAAAAGGCTGGGTGCAAGTAGGTTGCTTGTGAGTATGACTTACTTTTTGGGGGTGACTGGGGGCAGCGACCCCCAAAGCATGGCAGAGTTAGGAGGCAGCTCTAGCTGAGGCGGAGTTTGGCGCTGCAGTTTCGGCCACGCGCGGCTCCCAATGGCTGCGCTCGAGACAGTTTTGGGGTTCAACAGGCACTGACTCCCTTACGGACAGTTGAGACCCCTCGTCATCTGAATGCAGTGGTCTCGGGATTATTCGCTCCAAGCAAGGACAGGGGAGCTACTGCCTAGCAGTTGTTAACCAGAGGTGGATGTCCGCTACTTTGCAAACAAAGTAGACATGGGTTACCTTAGGAAAATATAATATTGTTAATATCCCAGGAAATCAAAAGGGCTACCTTAAAAGGTGCTGTAGGATATTGTGCCAAAGGAGGCGGGGACCACCCCCCATTTGTTTGCTGACTCCAATAAATATGATCTTTTGTTTCCAAAAAAGTATATATTGTCTCTGTGGTTGTTATTGGGAAATGATTGCCACTGGGTCTGGGCTATGGAGGGCCAAAGTAGGGGATGGCCACGCTATGCACACTGCTATCTGTTACCTTCTACAATGACTTAACCCCACAAGGCCCCTACAGACACTGTCCTCTGTCTCACAGCACCATCATCTCTTCACATGCTGGCCACATGGTGAGCTGCACGCCTACATTGTCTCTCACGCACCTGGGGTAAGACAAGAATTCCTGGCTGTGCACCAAGCAGCCGATGCTGCCTGTCCTGACGGTATTAATGTCTTTATAGACCTCCTGGTTATGCCACACTGGGAATTTACGGGCCGATTCATGGAACAAACGTGCGCTGAAAATCCCAACTCAAGCAGGCGCAAGGTGGCGCAAGCGTGAGAAAGCAAGCGCACACGCGCGCGTGCGATTCAAGGAAGGTGCTGTGCTTGTTTCCCACTGGTTGTGTGCCAAATCCGTGCATGGCGCACGTAGGCACACACGTCATCAAACGGCATGCGCTACGCGCATAGCAAAAGCGCACTTAGCGCGACGCACACAACAAAAGTGGGCGGAACAGTGGGCGTAACATGCGGAATGGGGAATAACGCGTGAAAAAGAAGGCGTAACTGGGGAAGTATTGCAGGGAACTACACGGAACGCCCACACACACGCGCGAACAACCCGTATTCATGGATCTGAATACAGGAAACCCGCGCACGGCAAAAGACACGCACAGGCGTCAACGCGTCCGCCATACGAAGGCAGGCGGAAGCGTCCCCGCGCACAGTATAAAAGTGCGCGCAAACAACAAACACGTATATACAGCTACGATGAATGCCCCATTTGTCGCAGCAATGATCATGGGACACCGCAGGAGGAGGAGAATAGACAGGGCACGCATTTTTTCACCACGGACAAGCCTTTTTGGGATGCCTGACGACCAGGTCTATGGCAGGTATAGGTTTCCACCCCGTATCATCCTACACCTGGTCAGGGAGTGGGAAGATGACCTTACATCCCCAGCCCTCTGCTCCCAAGCATTGAGCCCCTTGGAGAAGGTGCTCAATGACCTGCATTTTTTGGCCACTGGGTCTTTTCAGCGGACTACTGCCATAGTGGGGGGTCTCACAGGCCACGCAGTCACGCTGCCTACACCAGGTCTTGGCAATCATGACAGCGCGCCCCTCAGTGCGCAGGCTCATATACATGCCCAGAACACGCGCAGAAAGGCAGGCCGCTGTCCTGGACTTTTACAGGGTGGCACACTTCCCCAAAGTGCTTGGTGCCATAGATTGCACCCATGTGGCCCTACGTCCACCTAGGGCCACTGAGCACATCTACCGAAACCGCAAGCACTGGCATTCCATCAACGTACAGGTGGTATGCGATGCAAAGGGAATCATCACCTCTGTCTATGCAAACTGCCCTGGCTCCACCCATGGCAGTTTCATATACAGAATGTCCGCCCTGAGCCGGGCCCTGGAAGCTGGGCAGCATGGCGACACATGGCTCCTAGGTGAGTACAAATGCCCGTGCACATGCATGCATGTCACACACACACACAAATACACAAACCCCAATAATCACAACCATTGTCACCTCTCCAGGGGAAAGTGCCTACCCTCTGAGCAACCACATGATGACGCCAATCCGGAACACCACCACACCACCCCAGGTAAGATACAACGCCGCCCATATTGCAACCAGGGCCATAGTGGAGTGCACATTCGGAGTGCTCAAGTCACGCTTCCGTTGCCTTGACAGCTCTGGTGGGCAGCTACTCTATGCACCCCCAGTACTGTGCAGGATCATTGTGGCAGCATGTGTCCTTCACAATGTTGCAACACGGCAGGGCGTACCGGTGGGCATGGTGGTGCCCCCACATCCCCAACCACAGGCACAGGCGCTGCACATGGGAGGGGATAGGGCACGTGGCGAGGCAGCCCAGACCCAGCTTGTGGCCACATTTTTCACCTAAACTCCCAACCCTGCGGAGTGCACACAGGCCTGGCACATACCAGGTGACAATCGATGATGACAAAGAGACAGTCAACTGTCACAACCGTACCACCCTGAGATTGTTGTCATGGAATTGCCACATTGTGTGCATCCCTAGCTACTTAAACACAAGCAATTCTGTGTGACCAAAAGGCACACATGAAAGGTGTGAATCACACAGACCTGCAAAACAGGCCATGACTATCACTAGTATGTCACTCAAACCCTCCCAAACCACAACATGATATGGCAAGCAATAGCCATACACCAACACAGTACCAATAAGGTACACATTGCCATGTGAAAAATGTAATTTGGGTTCAGACAATGATGCCTGACATGGAATCAGATGAAATGACTGACCAACAACCTCCCACCCAATATAAGTCATACCCAAATGCATTCCAAAAGTTGTAGTTGTAACATAACAATGAATGCCTGTGTACATGCACACCCTGAGCATCCCATCTAAGTGACAAACTACATCAAAAAGCAAATTAGGCATGTACAGGATCCACAATTGTTCATAGAACATGTGCTGAAGGGACGCAGTGGGCACCAGAAGGCAAACAGAGTGTACACGTGGACATGGAAGGGTGGTTGTACATGTAGTGGATAATAGTGCGAGTGTGTGGGGCAGTAGGGACATGCACTCAACATATGCATGTGCAATCAAGTGACCACCAGTGTCCTCTATACATCACATGTGAACATTCACCATGTGTACACCCCAGCATGTCAAACCACAACTATCCCCTCACACCTGAAAGGTAAACACAACACATGAACAGGCATTGATCAGCAGAATACATCATGTAAATAGGATACCACAATTACAATGTCAGGGTGCCCATCACACTGCAGGGCAAGGCAACTATCAACAACAACCCCCCCCCTCACAAATCACCACGACCCACTGAACAACTGCACATGGGTTATTCAGCCTCATCCTTTAATTTTATCTGGCCATAGGATCACCTTTGTCACCATCTCCCACCTTGTGTGTAAAAAGTTGCCAGCACCCTCAGAGTACACCTTGATTTGCAAAAGCACCAAATCCACGAGAACTCAAAGCAGGCCAACACAGAAGCCAAGCAAATAGCCTGCAGGCAGGAAAACAAACCAGAACAGCCTCCAGTAGATGACTTGAAGTAGCAGTACGCCAAAAAGGCCAAGTACTACCACAATGAAGTTAACAACCAAGGTAGCACAGTAAAACAATGTCACAACAGGATGTGTACCATGTGTGGTACATAACATAGAATGATGCACCACGAACGGATGTGTACTGTCACAGCTCCCGTGTACAGGCGCAGGAGTGGCACGAACCAACCACCCCCACCGTGGTCTGGGTGCCTGCAAGGTCAAACTTACACAGGCCTCTGAGACCCTGGTGGGGAAGGAGGGTCAGGGATATGCAGTCGGGACAGGGATTGGCATACTGGATAACCGGAATGAAGGGCAGGAGAGGGGAGTAGGATTGACACGGGAAAGTAGGGAATGCACAAACATGTAGTACTCACATTAACACATACACAATTAGACCAAACTTGTTCATCATGCACATAGCAGCAAATTACCCAAATGGAAGTCAAAGAGGAACTTATCTCTGGGGTGAGTGCTGGCCTCCTGCCTGCGCACTCTCAGGGCCGGTAACAGGAGCAGTTCAATGCTGCAAAGAGTGCCACAGTTAATAATCTGTGCATGCCCAAAACACACAAACACACCACCAAATATGCCCCAAAGTAACAAACTACTCTACAAACAGACAATCTTGTGTGGATGCTTCGTACCCATACGTAACATTACCCCTGTGATGGCTCATACACAGTTAATGCAGTAAGTCAGGTGCCGCTGGGTGCGTGGCAAATGGAACACCAATGTGTCACGATTCACACAACATGCAATGTTCCCTGGGTAAGCAGACAGACGCATATAGCAAAGTATGTCTTCAGAACAAGTCGTGTACCACCATGACCAAAATAAAGTAGGCAGTGCATGTTGCAAATTCCACTCGGAAATGAAATGGTCTGCACCCGAGTATGTCCCTTGCTGTCTGTCCCTGTGAGCTGCTTCTTTCCATGTCTCGGAACGCTACATGGCTAATACAAGTGCCTCAATGGCACATGGTGGACCGGAGGGTATGTGCCACTGCCCCTGCAGGTGCCCCAGACAACTTTCGCTATAAACTAGCCATCAGTCCACTAACACATCTGAGCTGTATTGTGCACTTCAACACCAATATTTGTCCAAGATCACCGTCAGTGCTGCTACTAAGCATGCATGTGCAACTGGCCTGGTGGAAGGTTTGCTGTGTTGTGACCCCCCTGTGCTGCTCACCTTGCCTGGCGTCCCTTGAAACACGTCAGCAGTTTTCGGATGTATGATCGCAATCCCTGTGCCTCTGCTTGCGCACACATGCACATGTCGACACCACCAAACGTGTCCAGATTCCAGACGTCCAATGGCCCCTGTCTCCTGGCAAAGGTGGTCTGGAGGCTCATCCCCCTGCAGAAAGGCCATGAAACACATGATTAATGTTTTCGATTCATCTGTGTGTGTCTCTTCAGGCATTTCTTGACAGGACCATGTCAGAGACGTACATCAGAAATCACACCATCAGTCCGTCTTTCACAGCCAAAGTGTGGAACACACTATCTACGGCATGAATTGCAACAAGCACATGTACAGTAAAGATAAGAAACATACTACACAATGCATAGCTATGAATATACAAATGAATCATGAAACACCCCATCTAGCAAAAGAAGAACAGTGGTCAATTACACCCCAATCATCCCCACTAGGGGTGTCAACACAAGTTCCACAGCAGCAGACATGCCACATATATGACAGTCCAAAGCCCTTGTGTAATAGGCAGTTACACCGGACCATCCTTGCGAGCCCATGGATAAGGGAAGCAGGTGTGGCATATGTGAGTCAAGGACCCCAAGCAGCAAACACATACACAAGACAAGCTTGAAGGGCCCAGCTGGAACAGACAGTGGATGCTTTCAAAAGCCACAAAGCACCACACCGTCACATGAAAGCACAATAGACAAGCAATTTTAAACTATATTAACTAATTACACTAACTATGAAAAACCTACATTACCTATTTAAACTAACTATCAAACAGAAACTTAACTAACTAAACTAAAAGAAAAATCAAAAATGGCCACATACGACACGGGGGGAGGAACCCAGGAGGGGTAGGTACAGGGTGCTGCTCAACACCCACATGCGATGATGATGAGGAAAAAAAAACCTCCATGGGCTCAACGCCTGCACAGCCCGACCTATGTGGGAGATAGATTGTCGTCCGAGTCTGGCTCTTCCTGGAAAGGAGGACGTGGCACAGGAGCATGACCAGGCCTAGCCGCAGCTTGCCCCTCGTCGGTAGCAAGTCTGCCGGACGAGTGAGCCTGGTTCTGTGTGGCGATGACACGTAGGTCTGCATGCAGAACCTCCCGTGATACACGTGCTTCCTCTTGCAAGGTAGCACGTGTAACACAGAGTTCCTCCTGCAAGGCCTGGCTGGACAACCGCTGCACCTCCCGGCAAGCATGTAGCTCAGTCGAGATGGTATGCTCAAGCTGTGCAAACCTCTCCTCTGCCCGCTCCCTCTGGGACATCAGAAGGACACCCAGAGTGGATCTGAGGGAAGCATACTCCTCTCTCAGGGCCTCCATGTGTGCCTCTGCGTGAGCAGCAATTGCTTCATGCAGAGACAACATTTCAGCCTGCGTGCCCTGTCTGAGGCCGCCATGCCCAGCCTGAGTGAGCGGGCCGTGGATCGTGCCGCCTGCTGCTGGAGTGGCACCTGCCTAGCAGGGGGGAGCACAGATTGGGCCACACGCTCCATTCTCTCAGCGATGTTCTCCATTGCTGCCCCCTGGCGTTCAGAATTGGCAGTCATGTCTTGCTCCCACTCAGTATACAGTGGTTGCGCGCGGCGACCGCGTTGCTGGGCTTGACCCCTGGGGGACCCAAGGACTGGGTGTCCTCGTTGTGTTGGCACTGCCTGCGGCTGCACGACTACATGCCCCGTCGAAGTGATGTCCCAGGCACATCAGTGACTGGAGTGGAGGGTGACCCTGCGTCCTGATCCACCACGGGCGGAGGTTCCAAGACTGCCTGACCCCTCAGTGCAGGTGTCGCGGACAGAGGAGTGTCCACATCAGAATCACTCACCCCTGACATATGGACTTGATGCTCATCCAACTCGGCATGGTCGTCAGAGTGTTCATCAGGGCTGGACTCATAGGCAGCCAGAGACAAGATGGACTGTAGCACTCGGGGGTTTTCGTTGCCTACCACCCCACAACCCCCACTTGTGCTGGGTTGATGTAGTGATAACAACCCTGTGCCTGGCATGACAACACCATCCTCCGGCTCCATTGCGTCATCACCTGAAAAATAGAGATGAAAAAGGTCACTACACATGTTAGAAGCACACAACACAAACACACACCGACACCAAACACATCAGGCAGACATGTGACACACAAAATAGAACCTGGCATGCATGCTGGGTAAACTTGAAATTGCTTCTGTGATTAGACCTGTGGAAAGGTGGCAGTTTGCACTGAAGTGGGTCTATGCAGTGCAGCAAATATGTATGTTACTCACTATCTACATGTTCAAGGACTTCATGGTGTGTGTCAGAAAATATGAAGGCAGTGCAAGGTCAACTTCAGGCATCACGTGCAATGTGCATTCAATGGGTAGCGTGTCTAAAAGCAAACCACCCCTCCCCCCAAGTGCAAAAGCAGGGATGCCTAGCATGGTATCAAAAGGCTGACCATAGACCTGTGTATTGACAGACAGTCTTAACCAACATCAACAGCATCATGTGAGTCAAGTGACCACACAGCAAATGATGATGGGACAGTAAGCAGGACACATGATGAAACCTCTGGAGTACACCCACATGTGAAGAAGACATTACACCAGTTGGACAGAGTCATTGGCCATTAAACAGGCTGAGGCCTGTAACCCCTCAGATTGTCAGACCCTAAACATGTGTGCAACGCAGTACTGAGCCACAGTTGACATGGGAAGGCAGATGCAATGCCATGCAATGTAGGTCATCCAGGACTTGTATTACAGTGATCATCCAGTCATGGACACATAGTGGCATGCGTGAAATGCACATGGAGCATGAATGGGCACTCATGTCCCTGCGGGGCATCTGACCTCTGCACAGTCCAAGCGAGACACCCTGCATCAAGTACTAAAGATGTACCACACAGCATATGTCTGGCAGATTGGCCGCTGGATGTTAGCATGTACACAGGAGGCATGAACAGGGAAGTCCCCAACGGCAATATTGTTGCAGACCAGTGCTAACGTGGAATTGGGGGGTGCAGAGCGGGGGGTTGAGGGGCAAGGGAGCATGCCTACATTGAGTACCCACTTGCAGGCAGAGGACACATGCACATCAGTCATGCTATGCATAGTCCCTGGGCTGAGAGCAAGGACACCCCACACTACATGCAGAAGTGCCAGAGGGGCATACTGTTAACCAGCATTTGAGTAGGGTGCAATAGTGGTGATGCGGACAGTCCCCGTCTGCTCCACATGTCCACCATCCAGCAGAGTAGACATGCATCAGGGAAACATTGCATTACTTTCACATCAGAACCATGTACACATGACATGTAGTGGCAGTCATGCACAACACATCACACAAGTAAAACACACACGTCTTCAACAAACACGCATCAACACTCACTGGACTGGGCATCAAAGTCCGGTATCTCTCCCACTCCTTCGACCGATTCAGATGGTATGAACTCCGCAACGAGTGACTCATGCAGAGTGAGGTCTTCCACCTCTGGTGCAGGCCCACTGCCAGTCACCAGAGTCAAGTTGTAATTTGAGGCATGCTTAGCCTTAGCGCTGCGTTTGAGGTCATTCCAACGCTTTTTGCACTCTTGCGCCGTACACACCTCATGGCCGAATGCACTCACATGTTCCGCAACTTGCTTCCAGTGGGTATCACGGTGGGCAGCCGTAGTCTGACAATTAGCACCCACTAGCATGTCACGGCTGTGGTCCCGCACGTAGTCCACGAGGAAGTCCAGTTCCTGTTTGCAGAAAGGCTTCTTCCTCGACGTGCCGGAGGTCGTGACTGTGTGTGGGGTCCCAGCCTGTGCTGCAGGTGCAACCTTCCTCCTCTTGGATTGTGGCGCAGACCCTGGCTGGCTAATGCTGCCCTGATCAGTATGGCCAGTGGGTTCGGTGGATTGAGCCAAGGGAGTGGCAGGTGGAGGGACGACCAAAGGCCTGACTTGTGTCAGTGGCAGCTAGGTGCCCTCTAATGGACCATGTGCAGCAACATCCGCTGTGGCAGGGTCATCGACCGCAACTGTCCTGGTTGGCAGACTCACAACCAGGGTGTTGTTGGGTGCATCTCCCCCTGCACTTGCCAACACCCGGCTGTTCGGGGCAGCAGATGACATAACTGCCCCAGGGACACGTGTCTTGGTCAGGGCAGCCCTGCGTGCCCCTAGGGTTTCCCTCCTGGCCTGTTGGAAATCTTCCAAGGGCTCTTCAAGTGCCAACGCAGCCTGCGCTGGCAGACCCTGAGCCTGGGTGGTGGTGTCCACAGCTTCACCTGCAGCTACCACTACCCTTGGGCCCGTGGCAGTCGATGAAACAGACTGCTGGGTCACACGGGTGCTAGTGCCAGATGCAGAAGCTGCATCTCCCGGGACCACAGGTGGTGGTGGCATGACTGCACCGACACATGGCACAACATCGTGCTCAAGTGGCGCACCCCTGCCTCTTCCTCCTCTGCGGCCACCCTGGACACCCTGGAGTCCCCCTACTACCTGGTCAACCCAGCCATGTCCCAGACCACGCCCACCATGAGGAGGATACCCAGCTGAGGCGCCCCTCACCTTTGGTGGCCTCCCAACCATGGCACATATATAGTAGTGCCGGCACAGATGGAGTAGTGCCAATGGGAGGTGTACACCACAAATGACCTGGGCAATTGGGGTGAAGGGGGTGAGATGCAAGATGTTAACAGCCCCCCTGCACCTGCAAGGCTGTATGTGACCCCGGTGATGTAGTGACGGGTCACGCAACGCTCAGGCACCCCAAAACTGCAGTAAAACCGTGCATGCAACCCTGCAGCCTACGTGCGTGGAATCAACCTCCCATACGCGGTGGCACCCAGTAACACGAAAAACGCGTACGCGTGGGACACGCAGGCTACTATGACCTCGAAAACGGGTGCGATACACAGGGGCACCCGCAGTGGGAAAAATGGCGTGCGTGACTCACCGTCTGACTAGCGCGATGCAGAAAAACACGTGCAACCAATACCCCCGCCAAAAGGAGAGATACGTCCCTGATAGCTGTGAAGTTGTGATGGCGGGCGAAACAACATGAAGCAGCAACACACGTCGGTCTCCATGAAAGGCACGTACAGCAAACTGTTGGCCCCACTCACCTTTAACCCGTGCTGAGGGAAACGCCTGTGCACGTCACGTCACTTACGCATGTAGGCCCTTTCCTCGGATTACAGGCATTCACACGTGGACGTGCAGTTTTTTCATGCGCACTGAAACAATATGCCCACGTCACGAGGGAAACGCCCGCGCGAGTCACGTCACAGAAGCGCTTCCGCACTAAGGGCCTTTGGTCCAATGAAACCGCGTACGTATGCTGACGTGCTTACGCGTGAAAGGCCTTTCCTCAAATTACACGCTGACGTGCAAGATTTTCAAGTGCCAAATCACTCCGTATCAAGCTGGCCACGCTACAACACACGGAAGACCACGCTCCTGCCCAGAAGGCCGAATTACTGCCCCCCAGAGCCCCGAGCAGGCTCCCACCTGCCATCTGCTGCTGCCTGACTGCCTGCTGCCCACGTGCCCTGCTATTTACTGCATGCACATCAGCCAGGGGTGCAGTTGCTATGACCACCCCTGCTGGAACCGAAGACTCCCGACTGGGATACCATCGCTCCACAGCCCAGCCCCAGGACCCAGTTGCCCACCCACTCCTGCCTCTGGGATTGCCATGTCGGGCACAACACCATCTAGCACCACTGGCAACCCTCAGCCAGAGAGGCAGAGGGCCACCAGCTTCAGTGCCAGGGAAGTTGGTGTCCTGGTGGAGCAAGTCCTGGGGCAGTATTATGCCCTCTTTGGAAGTTAGCGTGCCGACAATGAAGGACAGACCAGGATTTGGATGGACATTGTGACTGCCATCAACGCGGAGGGGGTGGCAGTCCACGACTTACACCATGTCAAGAAGCGCTGGGAGGACTTCAGGTCCAGGACCCTCAACAAGGCCCGCCACCTCTTGAAGGCAGCGGATGCCAAGGGGTACCGGGTCGACATGTCCGACCACCAGATGAGGGTCCTGGAACACATATGCCCAGCGCTCCACGTCCAGGTCCTTGAGAGGCAGACCCGTCTGGAGTCGAGCGGTAAGTGTACATGCATACTGATTGGACGTTGTGCGTGTGGTGATGTGCCAGTAGTGTGCAGGTTGCACATGTGTTTTCGTAGGGCCATGTAGGGATGTGTATGTACAGGGGCGTGAGGCTGCCACATGTGAGTCCTCTTAGGTGTGAGACACGTCGATGGTGTATGTGTTGTTGAGCATGCTGTGCAAATGCAGGTGTGGAAGCACACATGTTTGAATTTCTGTGTATGTACGTTGGCATGGTTGTGGTGTCACACATGGATGGTGGTTCCTCTGCATGTATCTGCACTGTGTACATGTGCATGTGTGTGTATTTTAAAAGTGTGCAACTGTGATGCAACATGGATGCACGTTACACTGATATGTAGAAGGCTGAATGCCAGATGTGACATGTATGGCGATCGCATCACTGCAACAGTTGGAGGAGATGTGGACATGCATGTAAGTGTGGTGGCGTGTGTGCATGTCTAGTGCACTCCCTGTGTTTCATGGGATGTCAGGCTCACCTTCGGCTGTTCATGCTGTTGTATGCGTATGGATGTTGCTGTCTGGTGCAATTTTGCTGTGGAAATGCTCATGTGTGTGAGTTGAAATTACATGTGTGTCGTGCAGTGTGATGCCATGTCTGAAGTTTGACACTGCCACTCATGTGCAACTGTCATGTGTGTATCAGTCCATTGTACAGTGCCCTGATGTCTGTGTTTTATCTCTCCTTGTCTGCAGCGTCAACTGATGAAGAGGGCGGAGAGGGTGCTGTGGAGCACAGCGGCAGGGATCGCACCACCAGCCGGAGACGCAAGGCCCGGCTCCCCTCCCAGATTGTCATCTCGTCGGGGAGTGAGGAGTCTGGTGCCGCATCCCAGGCCGCAGCTGCCGAGGGTAGGTCCAAGAGGCAGAGGTTGGAGGTGGACTCCTCGGCAGCAGAAGGGGCGGCTGAGACCCCACAGGGTCCAATGGAGGAAGATGGTACGGAGTCATCCAGGTTGGTGGGGGGTTTGGTGGAGGAGGAGGCTGCAGAAGGGACACACACGGGGTCTGGAGGTGGGGATTGCACTGGTGCTAGTGGTGCAGTGCAGGGGCAGGGACAGGAGGCAGCACAGGCAGCCGCGGAGGTGCCTGTGTGTAATCCTGTCCCTGATCCTGTCACTGCATCATCTGGCACCAGCAGGGATGCCTACGTCCAGACCCGTTTTCAGGGAGGGAATGAACGCACAACAACTGGCCTTCCTCTCCCTGCGGACATGGCTATCAGGGACCATGTTGAGCCTGTCCTGAGTGGGATAGCGTTGCGTCAACGGGGCATGCAAGGTGACCTGCAGTCTTTTCGTGGAGAGACTGCACGTCGTCTCGCATGCCTCTTTGACCACGTTGACCTACTGGGACGGGTCACCGGTGCTGGATTCCTCCGTGTGCTGGACCTTCTTGCGACCCCCTCCTCACCTGAACCCCCTACGCACCAGTCGTCCTCCATGCCATCTTCCCACCCATGTGTCACCTGGGAACCCTGTGGAGCTGCCCCAGACCCAGCGGCCAGGCTGGTGGAGGACACATCCCTGCCACAGTCAGGAGTCGGACGTCCAGCAGGGGTGGCCACCACGACAACTGCACCCCTGCCGGAGGAGGACATGCAGGCAGCAAGAGCCAGGGCGCAGGCACAGGCACAGCAGCAGCCACATGGTGGGAGCAATGATGGCTCGGGGCCTTCAACATCGGAGAGGCAGGCATCGGCCATTGGGCAGGAGGACCCCGGATTTCAAGTGTCTTCCGTGTAGCAGCGGTTGCGCCGCGCCATAGATGTGGAGCGGCAGCGGGCGAAAGAGGCACGGCTCACAATGGTCAGGGTGTAGAACTCCATGCGGAGGACCCTGAGGCGGGCCGAGTGCCTCGAGGCAATTAGCAGGGAGTTGGAGGTGAACATGTCGTCGTCCCTGCGAACCCTCGGGGCCATGGAAGCGGACCGCCTCCACGACATTGAGCGGGAGTTCGATGATGCCCTGGCCCGGGACATCAAAAAGTGAGCCGTCGGACTAGCCCGCTGCCATTGTAAATAGTTAGATAGTGTTAGGTTTCCTTTCTGTTTTTGTTTATTTTGGGCCGCTTGGACAATGCACCACATTTTTGTATATAGTTCATTATTAGGTAGAGTTTTTTGTAGGTTTCAATTCATTTGTTGGGCTCATGGACCCTGGATTGGTGATTTGTATATAGTTGAACAGTGGATGTTTCTCGTTTTTATTTTAATTTCACCATGGCACAATGGATTTCATATATTTTTTTTCCCTTGGATTTGCTTTGTTGGACTGCGACTTTCGACAAATTTTCATTTGGATTTCATTGGATTCTGATTTCATATTTTTAATTTTTTTCCGGACATGCTGCATTTTATTTATTATTCCCATTATTGATTTTTTCATTTTCATTACATTCGTGTTGTGTTCAATACATTTTTGTTTCATACTTCGATGTGTGGTATTCTCTCATTGGTTTCATGCATGTCATGATATGGGTTTTCACATTCACTTGCACCCATTGTGTGTGTGTGACGGACATGTGTTCATGTACATAATTGCCATTTGGGGTGTATCATGTAATGGCCATTTCTCTGTGGGTGGATGCAATAATTGTTTGGGTCTTTGGGCTGGGGTGGAGAGGGGTGTGGTGTGGGTGGCCATGAGGCCCATGATTGAG
Source organism: Ambystoma mexicanum (assembly GCF_040938575.1). Classification (NCBI taxonomy): domain Eukaryota; kingdom Metazoa; phylum Chordata; class Amphibia; order Caudata; family Ambystomatidae; genus Ambystoma; species Ambystoma mexicanum. The sequence goes on from NC_090934.1 coordinate 1,335,525,687, forward strand.
GATCGTCATGACGTGGGTGCTGGGGGACATGAGTGGGGGCCTGCTGGCAGGTGCCCCTGACTGCTGGGGTGTGGGGGTGCTGGGGAACATGAGTGGGACATGAGTGGGGGCCTGCTGGCAGGTGCCCCTGACTGCTGGGGGTGCTGGGGGACATGAGTGGGACATGAGTGGGGGCCTGCTGGCAGGTGCCCCTGACTGGTGGGGGGGTGCTGGGGGACATGAGTGGGACATGAGTGGGGCCCTGCTGGCAGTTGCCCCTGACTGCTGGGGGGTGGGGGTGCTGGGGGACATGAGTGGCAAATGAGTGGGGGCCTGCTGGCAGGTGCCCCTGACTGCTGGGGGGTGGGCGTGCTGGGGGACATGAGTGGGAGCCTGCTGGCAGGTGCCCCTGACTGCTGGGGGTGCTGGGGGACATGTGTGGGGGCCTGCTGGCAGGTGCCCCTGACTGCTGGGGGGTGGGGGTGCTGGGGGACATGAGTGGGACATGAGTGGGGGCCTGCTGGCAGGTGCCCCTGACTGCTGGGGGGTGGGGGTGCTGGGGGACATGAGTGGGGGCCTGCTGGCAGGTGCCCCTGACTGCTGGGGGTTGGGGGTGCTGGGGGAAAAGTGTGGGGGCCTGCTGACATGTGCCCCTGACTGCTGGGGGGTGGGGGTGCTGGGGGACATGAGTGGGGGCCTGCTGGCTGGTGCCCCTGACTGCTGGGGGATGGGGGTGCTGGGGGACATGAGTGGGGGCCTGCTGGCAGGTGCCCCTGACTGCTGGGGGGTGGGGGTGCTGGGGGACATAGTGGCACATGAGTGGGGGCCTGCTGGCAGGGGCCCCTGACTGCTGGGGGGTGGGGGTGCTGGGGGACATGAGTGGGACATGAGTGGGGGCCGGCTGGCAGGTGCCCCTGACTGCTGGGGGGTGGGGTGCTGGGGGACATGAGTGGGGGCCTGCTGGCAGGTGCCCCTGACTGCTGGGGGGTGGGGGTGCTGGGGGACATGAGTGGGGGCCTGCTGGCAGGTGCCCCTGACTGCTGGGGGGTGGGGGTGCTGGGGGACATGTGTGGGGGCCTGCTGGCAGGTGCCCCTGACTGCTGGGGGTGGGGGTGCTGGGGGACATGAGTGGGGGCCTGCTGGCAGGTGCCCCTGACTGCTGGAGGGTGGGGGTGCTGGGGGACATGTGTGGGGGCCTGCTGGCAGGTGCCCCTGACTGCTGGGGGGTGGGGGTGCTGGGGGACATGAGTGGGGGCCTGCTGGCAGGTGCCCCTGACTGCTGGGGGGTGGGGGTGCTGGGGGACATGAGTGGGACATGAGTGGGGGCCTGCTGGCAGGTGCCCCTGACTGCTGGGGGATGGGGGTGCTGGGGGACATGAGTGGGGGCCTGCTGGCAGGTGCCCCTGACTGCTGGGGGTTGGGGGTGCTGGGGGACAAGTGTGGGGGCCTGCTGACATGTGCCCCTGACTGCTGGGGGGTGGGGGTGCTGGGGGACATGAGTGGGGGCCTGCTGGCTCGTGCCCCTGACTGCTGGGGGATGGGGGTGCTGGGGGACATGAGTGGGGGCCTGCTGGCAGGTGCCCCTGACTGCTGGGGGGTGGGGGTGCTGGGGGACATAGTGGCACATGAGTGGGGGCCTGCTGGCAGGTGCCCCTGACTGCTGGGGGGTGGGGGTGCTGGGGGACATGAGTGGGACATGAGTGGGGGCCGGCTGGCAGGTGCCCCTGACTGCTGGGGGGTGGGGTGCTGGGGGACATGAGTGGGGGCCTGCTGGCAGGTGCCCCTGACTGCTGGGGGGTGGGGGTGCTGGGGGACATGAGTGGGGGCCTGCTGGCAGGTGCCCCTGACTGCTGGGGGGTGGGGGTGCTGGGGGACATGTGTGGGGGCCTGCTGGCAGGTGCCCCTGACTGCTGGGGGTGGGGGTGCTGGGGGACATGAGTGGGGGCCTGCTGGCAGGTGCCCCTGACTGCTGGAGGGTGGGGGTGCTGGGGGACATGTGTGGGGGCCTGCTGGCAGGTGCCCCTGACTGCTGGGGGGTGGGGGTGCTGGGGGACATGAGTGGGGGCCTGCTGGCAGGTGCCCCTGACTGCTGGGGGGTGGGGGTGCTGGGGGACATGAGTGGGACATGATTGGGGGCCTGCGCCCCTGACTGCTGGGTAGTGGGGGTGCTGGGGGACATGTGTGCGGGCCTGCTGGCAGGTGCCCCTGACTGCTGGGGGGTGGGGGTGCTGGGGGACATGAATGGGACATGTGTGCGGGCCTGCTGGCAGGTGCCCCTGACTGCTGGGGGGTGGGGGTGCTGGGGGACATGAATGGGACATGAGTGGGGGCCTGCTGGCAGGTGCCCCTGACTGCTGGGTGCTGGGGGTTCTGGGGGACATGAGTTGGTGATCACTAGTGCAAGGTGACATGTGGCTTGGCTGGGGGGCAAGCCCATGGTGGATGGGCTGCCTGCAGGACATGACCAGGGGTGCAGGGTAGTCCCCTGTGATGTGGGCTGCCTTCAGGGGCCGTGGAAGGTGTAGAGGGAACACCTGGGAGGAACCACACTGCCAATTCACGTGCAGGACTCCGCGCGCACCCCCAAAATTCACGTACCCCGCTCTGACAGCAAAATCGCATGTGAAACTTCCTGCGAAGCCCAGTTATTCACGTACCCCACTCGCATAGGGCATTTATCGTGTGAAACTTCCTGCGCACCCCAGGAATACACGTACCCCACTCGCACAGGGGATTTTGCGTGTGAAACTTCCCGCGCACCCCCAAAATACACGTTCCCCTCTCCAATCGCGTGTGAAAATTCCCGCAAAGCCCAGTTATTCACGTACCCCACTCGCACAGGGCATTTATCGCGTGAAACTTCCTGCGCACCCCAGGAATATACGTACCCCACTCGCACAGGGGATTTCGTGTGTGAAACTTCCAGCGCACCCCCAAAATACACGTTCCCCTCTCCAATCGCGTGTGAAACTTCCCGCGCACCCCAGGAATTGTACCCCAGTCGCACAGGGCCTATCGCGTGTGAGACTTCCCGCGCACCCCAGGAATACACGTACCCCACTCGCACAGGGGATTTAGTGTGTGAAACTTCCCGCACACCCCCGAAATACACGTTCCCATCTCCAATCGCGTGTGAAACTTCCCGCGCACCCCAGGAATACACGTACCCCACTCGCACAGGGCCTATCATGTGTGAAACTTCCTGTGCACCCCAGGAATACACGTACCCCACTTGCACAGGGGATTTCGCGTGTGAAACTTCCTGCGAACCCCTGTTACACATGTACCCTGCTCCAATCGCATGTGACACTCCCCGTGCAGCGGGGTACGTGTATTCGGAGGGGTGCGCGGGGAGTTTTACAGGCATTTTCGTGGTTGGGGGCCTGTGCGCCATGTACGGGATTTGTGCCATGTGCATGGCGCACGGGGAGGGGTTGGGGGCGTAACTGGCGCTGCTGCAGGGTCGCTGCGCCACTCTGCGCCACGGCTGGTTTTGGAAGCTAAAATCCATGAATACACTGTGCGCGGAAATGGATTTTAGCGAATGCGGCTGGCGCAGTAATTCGCACTCGCACACTGTGCGCCAGCCGCGTGTGCCACTTGTGCGCTGAATTCTATGAATTACCCCTTTAGTATCCTCAGACCTCTATAAAAGCCCTAATTGTGCTCTGGCCCTTTTCCTGTTCTTGCGAGACCATAAGGCATGGAACAGCCCTACCAGGTGTCATATAAACCTTTACTAGTACATTGATTATGTTATTGCCCTCCTCTCAGCCAATCAGAATGTTTGGAATGCAGTCTGTAATCTCTGGTATAAACGATATTCCATACATTCTGACTTAAACAGCAACCTGACAAATAGCATGAACACAATTATATTTAGCTGTGTAAAGTCAGCAAGGAGCATGTGCCATTGATTTCTCCAAACTGACAAACAGTAATGAAACGCAAGATGCGTTAAATTCGTTCTTACTAGTTCCAGGTTTGTCAAAAAACCATTGCAAGTTACTTGTGTACGCGCATTTGATTCCACAGAAGAAAAACGTTTTCCCGTTAATCGAACAATTCCATGTGCTAACAGCCTTGTAAACCATGGGAGCGCTTAATATTTCCTGGGATAATACTGATGCCCTCGCCTATACCTTGCGGCGCCACTGTGGCAATAATTTGGGAGTGGGTCATTAACCCGAGATTATGATCCCTCCCTAATCTAAGGATTAAATAAACTGCACAGCAGGGGCAGGGCTTTTTTAACTGAAAACAACAACCTGGTTCGCACCTTGTTTGTATTTCTAAAAGAAAAGACCCCAGGACCAGTTATTTCATCCCACACAAAAAATCACCACAATCAGAGCAAGCGCAGTCAAGGCCGCACCATCTCCCAGCTGCTGATTACATCAAAGGTTTGCGGCACAAATTCAATTTTATGATGTTAATCTCGGCCTGCCACTCAGAAATTTTCTCTGAGGGATATGATTTTTCCCTGGATTTCATTTTAAGAATGATTTTCTTCTCCTACAATCAATAAAGATATGTTTTCATCGAAAGGCTCCATCTTGGCAGAATTCAATTGGCCCCTTCATTCCCTTTTGGTGACATAATATTAATTAAAATAGTGTATGTTGCACCGAGAGAAGAAAGCGAGGAAGGGAAGCAACATTTTCCAGACAGGCTCTAACACAGCATTTTGGAATGTAGAAAAATAGCTTCCACGTTTTTGATCAGCGAGATAAACAATACACCTGTGTACATTTCTCTTAACAGTCGGTTTGTTTACAGGCGGCCATATTGCGATCCTAAGAATGATTTCTGCTGGCATGAACTGTCATGGATCGTTGGGAATTGTATTATGGTGTTGTGCTTTATACTGGGGGCAGCTACAGTAAGATAATACATACATTACGACCAGTGTGGACTGTTTGCAACCTGCCAGCAGCAACACGACGGGGAACGGAAGGGAGCACTGTGTTGCTTTGTTGTGCACATGATAGATGAAGTGTAGTCACCTGCTTGTGATCATTTGTCTCAACTGGGAGTAAGCTGGCTAAGGGTGGAGATGGGGAAGGATATACATGGACAAGGGTGCTGATGTGTGTAAATATATAAATCACAGCACAACCAGGTGTTGCTAATCCAGCATACAGGCGAATAAAGGCTTTGCACAGTAACCATTGCTCACTTTTCGATAGCAGACTGACCAGGATTCCCCTCAGAAGGTATGGCAAGACAAAGTGACATGAATTTACCTTTAGCTGTTCTAAACAAAGCCCATGATCACGAATGATTAAAATGGGCGAATGCAGGAGATATTGAGAATAATTTAAATAAGTTCTGTTAAGATTTTTCGAGAATGCAAAATGTTGTCAGGGTTCTATCCTGATCGAGCTCAAATTGAACCTTTTGGGGTGACTGTATTTCCTTCATCCTTCTGGAAAGTTCCACGGGTGACCTAGCAACTGCTTGGATTGAAGAAAGAGAGCCAAGTGAAACACACTCCAGGGGTAGTCTGCTCTCAGTACGATGTGCATACGTCAGCAAAAGAGCCTACTTAATCAACTGTGGTATTCCACATACCTCTGATCATCATAGCAAAAGCCTTCTACCAGAACACCAGAACTGAAGAAGACAACAGCAAACAAAACGTTCTCTTCAAGGCACCCAAACTGTGCATCAAATACTGCTCCACGTCAGGTGCTCCAGGCAAGTGGGCCTGCGAGAGATGCAGTGGCTGGGAACAAGGGGCCACTTCCGGTGTGAAGCAATGGAAGCGAGCGTGTGAGCTTTGCAGCATGCTAATTTGAATCACAAGAGGCTTGCCGCCATCCCGAAGGACTTCTCTGCCGCTTCCTGTTGCTCTTCCATTACACGGTGGGGGCTGCTCCTGGGCAGCCACTGCTACAGCACTGACAGCCCCCGGCCCTGTCGCTAGTCCTCTTTCCCTGCATCCTGGGGCTCCGTAGTTCCGACGGGCGCTCCCGGCATGCGTTGCCACGGTATCACACTAGCTAATTCACAGCCACTTTTGCCTTTGCTCCCAGGAGTCCCCTCACACCGGGTGGTAGCTTCTGCTTCTGGCATACAGAGATCGTACTCTTCTACCGCGTCTATGCCCGCTTCCATTCAATCTATTCCCAAAACGGTGGAATCATTTTCCCATCAACATCTGACACGCTCTCACAATCCTGCCATTCAGAAAAGAAATAACCTTGTATTCAAGCAGCGCATTCTTCACCTACTGTATGATTCACCCGCCAAATCCGTCAAGCCGAGTTTCCACCCTGAGGACCACCCTACACATCCAACGCCCCTGTTCAACCCCTATATCCGCTCTCAGCCCAGTTACATGTTCTCCACTACCGGTGAATGTTAACTATACCCATGACCAGAGGCGGTGCTAGGGGGTGGCTATGGGGGCTATAGCCCCTGCTCTTTTGGTTGTAGCCCCGGATAGAATCTCAGGAGCTACAGCCAAATGGCTATAGCTAACCCCCAGTCCTGACAGTTCCAACATTAGCGTAGCCCCAGATATTGTCCAGACCTAGCAACACCCCTGCCCATGACCACTAAATGGTGTGCTGGTAATAAATGCTATAATGCAGGGACCGTTCCCTCCTGAGCCATCTACTAAATGCTTGTAACGCATATCAATATGCAGTGCTCCATTGCTTCTTAAAGATAGATTCGCAGTCAACAAGTACTTAAAATAATATAAATAAATTATCTAAATGCCCGACCCACCACTGGCAGTGGTGATAGGTGCATTGTTTTAGCTACCCGCTTTGCACCAGTCAGGGAAGGGACTCAGCAACCCTGTCTTTCATTCCATGCCTATCCACCTGGACCACCTGGTCAGGCAATCCCTAAATTTTCTCTTTGATGCCCAAGTGCCCTCCAGAGCAAATCTCCTTGGCCAAGGAGAGGAGATGCACGTGTTGTTGTTGATGCAGAACCAGCCTCGGTTGGGAGACGGGGTCATTCAAGGATGGAAAACATCCTCCCAATTGACTTTGCAGCCCAAGCTGGTACCTCACATTTGAGCCTATTGCAGCTGGCAGTCAGTGGACATGTCTCCTTTCCTTTGGCCCTGCGTATGCCTAAAGCGCGGCAGGGCCATCCTGTAAGATGTTATAGGCAATTCCCACGTTTGGCTTCTCTGCTACATGGATGGGAAACTCGAGGGCACACACGTTTTTCCCTCTCATCTTCAAGTCTCACTAACATTTTCAGCACCTTTCTGCACCATCAGAAACTACACAACCACTTGATTCAGGAACATGGAGGTTGATTACCGAAAATACAATCCTTTGACAATTCTGGACAGCTAATCTCTCTCTGCTCTGCCGTTTCAACATGACTCCAAGCGCATCTGATCCATAATGCACCGGCCATGCACCCCTTTATATACTGTTCTGGGGGATATAGCACGCCACTCAGTAAAAGGCCACTAATTTGTTATCTTTAATGACATTGACTGCAGTCCCATTATTGGTAGAATACTCTAGGTGTTGACAAAGAGAAAAATACTTATCAGAACATGGACACCGCTATTGAACTCCTCTTAGCCAATCAGAATGTTTAGAGTGCAGTCAATAACTACTGGTATTGACTGCATACTGCCCATGCAGTCTTCAGAAGCAGACACGGCAAGAATTCATTTCAACAAGACAATTCCTCTCTGGGAGGACCTTTTATTTGCTACAACATGCTTTTTTAACACCCGAAAGAGAAAGAGAAAAACATGGAAAATGCTTTCACTTTAATATCGAGAAAGCATTTATTTTTTACATGACACTTAATGCTTGCTTTTTTTAAACCTGTTCCAGATCAACCAAGTTGAAATTCAAATGCTTAACTTATGACGACAACCATGTTATTTAAATACTGCAAAATAAAACCACATTAATTTACTAACTCAGTTTGTATATTACTTTATTTACTCTTAAATCACCATGTTTAACTTCACCACAACACCAAAACATGTATTGCTACTATCAACATGTGCCAATAGTCTTAAGGACCTCAGGAGAGGTCATTATTGTGGCAATAAGCCCCGAGATGGCAGGCCAATACCACCCCAGGTAATGCCCCCGGCGCCCATAGTTACAGGCCCGAGCCTAGCAAGGGCCTTAACAAAGGCCCCTGGGGCATTACCACAGGCGGTATTGGCTCGCCATCGAGAGGCTTATTGCCATTAGTATTCCAGGGTCTGCAGGTTCGGGAAACTGGTTTTCCCGATTATGCAGTCCCGGAACACTAATGGCTTACGAAACCTTTTCAAGCGGCATGTCTTTGCCGTTTGAAAAGGTTTAGTTCCAGGACGCGCTGGTTCTAGGAACCCTAGACCATGCGTACTGCTTCATTAGTACGGAGCAACAGGGCGAAGATGCTCTCTAATAATGAATGGGACAAAAATAAAAATAAAAAAAGTTCACCTTGGAAAAGGAAGAAGGGGCTATGTGCGGTCCCTTCTCCCTTTCCAAGGTTGCCTTGAAAAAAGAGCGTACCCGGCACGAGAACGACATTCGTGCGTCCACGGGATTACACTGTGGTATGGCTCGGGAACGAGTCAATCCATGTGTTTTCCGTGGACCCAGCGTGCCGGGTACTAATGCTTGGTACACTGACCCTTCCCCAACTGATGGCCGAGGTGAACATTATAACACAATAACGATCCCTTCCTTGGTCTTCAGGGCTATAGTTATACATCCCAATATGTCCCCATTCCATTTGGGATGGGATTGTCCAGTTCTGGTTTTGTCTTTCCATTCTGGGACTTGCAGTCGCATATTTTTATAAATCGGTGAATACAAGTCCTAGAAGGCAAATAAAGAAAATAAGGCTAGAAAGGCACCTGCGTGCACTAGGTAATATTAGTGCACACATTATTCTTTTCTGTAGGCCAGCATCAGCTCACCCAAAGGAGGCAACGCTTAATCTGTCCCCATGTACCCTTGGCACTTTGACATCCAGCTCTACATAGACCACTTATGAGACGGGCAATTATTTATAGAGCTACCACTTCTAAACTACTGATCATGTCTTGGGTTTGGCAATTCCTAGCCACTATCACAGACTGATTAGTATTGTGTTCTTTCCTAAGTAGTTTTCATCCTGGAAACACCCTGCAAACGTTCTTTTTCTGGTTTCTGTCCCCATCTGGCCTATATTCATAGCTAGGTTCTCGTATTTGCCATCTTTGTCTTGCCAGCTCCCTAGTACGTGGAAGTATGCCCTGGGGCTTAGGGCGCTTCCCTTTGGTGTGTCGGTTCAATGTGCGATTTATCTGTACTGTCATTTTGTAATTGTACATATATATATATTTTACCATCACCCTATGCGATATTATCTATCCCCTAGGTCGCTAACGCGGCTCCCCAGACTCTGGAAAATTCAAGCAGATTGTTCTGATTACAATCGATGCTCATTATTACAAGTTACACCTCAGGCTTATTGTGGCACTACATGTTACTTCTCAGATATGAGAAAGCATTACATCCGCCTTTCTAACTAACCTTTACGTTATCACTTGGAACCACTATTGTGAGGAAACAAGAGTATTGACGACTTCAAAATGTTTCTTTTCATCAAATCCCAAGGTAAATCCATTTAATATTTCACCTAATGGGCTATTGCTACATGTACCTCAAGAGTTGTGAATTATATATGGACCATGTTGTTTAATAAACCTATGTTTGCTATCCTACAGATTCTCAAATTTATGCTCCTGAAGAAGGGAACTATCACGAAACACATTGAACTATAAAGAACTGCACATTAAAAGATGCTATTGCTTATTTGATGTCATCATTAAAACTTTATTTAAATAGCATATTGGTTTGAATTAATTAATCTCTAAATGTAATAACATCATTCCTTGAATTAAGCCACACATGGAATATTTTAAGATCAGTACAACCTTACATAAGAATTCCTTTCATACGTTGTTGACTGTTATCAATACAATGGTGGTCAGGTTACAGAATTTCCTTAAGTTTAGGATAACTTAATTCTTACATTTATCGAAAAACCACCATGCCAGAGCTGCACTACCCTCCCACCCCCAGCACCCCGAGCCATAGAAACAGCATCACTCATAATTAAGAAGCCTAGAGTTATTCTCAAAAATGGAGTGCACTAAACAGTTATGTGTTTGATACCATGTATCAGGACCCCCAGGTTCTGGAGGGACTAGTACCTCTCCCACATTGCTGCTTTGTGCACATGCTACTAATACATTGGTACATGCAGAAGAAAACATCTAAAATGCTGTAAGTGTTCAATGTTATGTTTATGTGAGAATGTGCGACTGTTTCAATGTGTGCATATGTTCCCGTGTTCATGAGGCATTCTCCTGGGGGCACATATCAAAGATAAGAACTTACTAGGGTAATCTCCAGTAGCTTGATGATATTGTGGGGACTGTGTCAAAGAAATGTGGCAAAGTTCTGGGGCAGTGTACAATGGAAGGTGGACATATTCTGGGGCAATATGAAGTGACCTGGAACTGTGTACTGAGACAGAATAATAATGATAAGGACTTGGAACAATATCCTAGAAGAATGAAATACGTTTCTCGGAGCAATATGAAGTGGAGCAAACCCATCTTGTGGGAGCAATATGGAAGAGATATAGATCCATTTTGTGGAGGCAATATGAAATAGCACTGAATCCAAGGGCAATAACACATAAACGGTTTCTGGGATAATTTCAAACACAATTTTCGAATTTTCAAAACCTTTCTAGTGTCAGTGAGAAGTGGCAAGTGGGGTAAACTTTTAGGGGGCAATGTAAAAAAGTCATTAAGCAGTTTTATTTGGGCGACATGAAATACGCATGGGGAAACTATATGGAAACAAAATGAGGGGGGAGTGGTCATTTTCTGTGGGAAATGAGGAAAAGGGCACAATGCAATTGTCTGTGTGAAGTGGAACACAACAATTTGAAAGGGGTATGGATCAGTTGGCTAGGGACAGTGTAATGTATTATTTTCTGGGGTAATGGAAAAGAGGCATGGCTAATATTCTGAAGTAACATGAAGGAGATATGTGGCAACCAAGTTTAGTTTAGTTTAGTTTATTATTTATATAGCGCCGCCTGGCCCTAGGGCATCCAGGCGCTTGCGATGAATACAACAAGAATAATACAACAGAAATGTACAAACCGATTACATATTTACAAATTTACAGTCTTGGTGCATGCTAGTAAGGTAGGGCTAGGCAGTTTACGTTTCTTTGGATAGAAGCCAAATTTTGGTGTTGTGTCTAAATCTGTGAAAGGAAGGTTCTGATCTCAGCTCGAGTGGAAGTGAATTCCAAAGTTTGGAGGCAAGCACGGGGAAGCTGGAGCCACCTGCTTTTTGGAGCTTAAATCTTGGGATATTTAAGCAATGTGTTTGAGCTGATCTGGTAGGACGCGCTGGGGTGTGGTGATTGAGATTGTCGGATAGGTATCTGGGTGCTTGGTTAGCTAGGCATTTGTGTGTGAGTGAGATGGTTTTATATTCAATTCTTTGTGGTATGGATAGCCAATGGCAGGTGCGTCTGGCGTCCGAAATGTGTTCATGTTTGGGTATGTTCAGGGCTGCTCGCAAGGCGTTGTTTTGTATGACTTGTAGTTTGTTGATGTTTTTCTGACTGGTTCCCAAGTATAACGCATTGCAGTAGTCAACTTTGGAAAGGACTAGCGCTCTGGCTACGGTGATGCAGTTGGATGGTGAGAGGTAAGGTCTGCTGGCATTGATGAGTTTACAGGTGTAAGCAGTGGCTGATGATATGGAATTGATCTGTCTTGTCAGTGTGAGGGAGGAGTCGAGGTAGATTCCTAGGGTTTTGACGCTGTTAGAGACGATGATATTATTGCCGTCTATAGTGAATGCTTGATAGAGTTTGTCGAGTTTATTAAGTCTGGGTTGGGAACCTAGGAGAAGAAGTTCGGTCTTGTCGTCATTGAGGCATAGGCCATGCTTGGCCATCCATTCTTGGATAATGGAATAAATGTTGTTGAGAGCAGTGAGGTCGGTGGAGTAGTCGCCTGTTAAAGGGATCAGTATTTGGGTGTCATCTGCGTAGTTGGTGTAGATGACACCCAAGCGGTCCAATATGTCAAAGAGGGGTTTCGTGAACACATTATATAGAGTGGGGGAGACGCAGGAGCCCTGGGGGACACCGCAAGTGACTGGGGCTGGGATGGCAGAGGCTGTGGGTGCGTAGACTCTCATGGATCTGTTGTTAAGGAAGGAATGGATCCATGCGTTGGCGTTATCTGAAAATTTGGCTGCTGAGGATAGATGTTTGCAGAGGATGTCGTGGTTGACCAGGTCGAAGGCGGCCGATAAGTCAAGAAGGAGAAGGATGGCTAGTTTACCATTGTCTTTAATGTTGTCCACCTGTATCTTAAGGTCAATCAGGGCGGTCTCAGTGCCGTGTTTGGGGCGGAATCCTGATTGTCTGAGTCCTAGTAAGTTATTTTTCTCAAGGTGGTTCTGTATCTGAAGATAGGCAGCTCTGTCGAGGATTTTTAGTAGGAAGGGTACGGTCGTAATGGGTCTGTAGTTGGTGGGGACATTAGGGTCAAGGGTGGGCTTCTTAAGTAAAGGAAGAACCCAGGAGTCCTTGAGGTTGTTGGGCACTATGTTGGAGGTGAAAGATGAGTTGATGAGGGAAGTGATGAAGGGAGCAAGTTGTTTGGCTGCATCTTTAATGACTGGGGCTGGGCAGGTATCGCCTTGGCATTTGGACGGTTTAAGAGAGTAGATTATTTCTTCAACCTCTTTGATGGTTCTGGTGGAAAACTCAAAGAGGTTATTGTCATCATTTTCGGGGGTGGTGTGGGTGTGTGTAGAGGGGGTGATGTTATCAGTGAGGGTGAGGCTTTCTTTCTTTGTCAGGATTTTGGCTTGTAGTGTGGCAATTTTGCCTAGGAGTGCTTCCTGGATGCTCGTGCACCAGTGGATGTCTTTGTTACAAGTGTCTGGAGTGGGGGAGGGTGATTCGAGTTCTCTCAGGATATTGAATAGCTCTTTGGTATTAGATTTGGCGTTGCTGATTCTTTCAATGTACATGTTTTTTTTAGACTGGATGATGGCTGATTTATAGATGTTCGATGCCAGTGCGTAAGATGTCTTATTAATAGTGGATGGTGACTGTTTCCATGCTAATTCAGCTTGTCTTTTGGATTTGCGGAGTGTTTTTAGTTTGGGGGTGAACCAAGAATTGAGATGTGCTCGTGGTTTGGCTTTCCGAAGCTTGAGTGGTGCTATGGTGTTTATGGCCTTAAGGATAGTTGTGTTGTATAACTCTACTAGTTCAGTAGGGTTGGTCATGGTGGGTGAGAAGTCGATGATGGGTTAGAGTAACGGGAGGAGTTTCTCTAGTGTGATATTTTTGTTGTTTCTTGTGAGTGTGGGTGGGGCATTGGAGGAAGGCCCTGGTGTTTGAGTGCCTTTGTTGATGGTGAAGGTAATAAGGTGGTGATCAGTCCAAGCGCATGGAGTGTTGGAAAGGATGGTAGTGTTGCAGTTGAGGTCAGCTATCCAGTCAAGGATGCGGCCTTTGTTGTGTGTGGGTTGTGTGATATGGTGGGTGAGTCCTAATTCTGAAATTGTGTTGGTGACAGTGTGAGCTTTGTCATCTTTCTCATCATTGAGACCTAGATTAAAGTCTCCTAGGATGAGTAGTCGAGAGTTAGGTTTGATATTGTCAGAGAGTAAAAGGGCTATGTCGTCATTAAAGGATAGTATAGGGCCTGGCGGTCTGTAAATGAGGTGGATGGTGATAGTGCTTGTGTGCGTTGTGTATAGTTTGAGGGTGAGTAGTTCCGCTGATGGCAGTGATTGGTTTTGTATGTGTCTTATGTTGATGGAGCTTTTTGCAATAATGGCTACTCCACCACCTTAGCTGTTTGTCTGTCTGCACGGTAGATGGTATAGTCATTGGGTATAGCAAGTGATAGAGAGGGGCCAGACGCTGGGTGGAGCCAGTGCAGGCAATGTTTGGTGGGATGGAGAAAACTGGGGGAATATCAAAGTGGGACATGGCAATTTTCTGTGGGCAATGTGAAAGAAGAATGCGGTACATTTTGGGGCAATATGAAGTGGTATTGGGGAATGTTCTGTGGCAAGATCCATGGGCAATATGATTTGACCTGGAGCAAATTTCTGAAGACAATTTTCATACGTAAATTGTCTGGATTGATATGAAAGGAGAATGTGACAATTTCTTTGGCAAACATGAACAAGGGATTCATCAATTTCTGTGATCAATGGAAAAGGGGCATGGTGCATTTTTCTGGGGTAGTGTGAAGTGTATGGGGCATTCGACTGGGTAAATGTTTGGGATGGCACCCGCTGGAAACTGTCAGGCATTATGTAATGTAATTTGTCACTTGTATAGCACCTTTCCCCATTAGTATGGCCTCACGGCGCTGTAGGTGAACGCCCTTGGGGGACTGAAGTCCAAGGTATGGGACATTTGTCAGAGGATTTTACAATGTGTGTGTGCATTTGAACCCATAGAAAGGTGTTTAAGGGTGGCCAAGTCCCTGTTAACAACCCATATCGACCTGGCATGTGGACGGGTGCTGTGAGGTAGTCTGGAGGGTATGCAAGTGCAGGAGACTCATTATGTGTCCAGCTAGCCCACATTTTTGTTGTGGAGGATAGTTGCATTCTTATGGCAGAGGTGGTGTGCGATGCATATTAAATTAGTGTATGATAGCAGATGCATGCGGGTGGGTGGCCTTGACTTCGGCTCTACCATAAACATGGAGTATGATACGTACCCGTGTGCTCCCGCTGGTTTCTTGGTTTTGTAGACGTGGCACGGATTCTGTCCTGTGGTCTGCTGGAGTTTATTCTCTCCATCACTCTGTACATTTCATGGTGGGTTCATTGCTGCCCAGCTTACCTTAAGTATGGCATAGGTTTGTTAGGAAGCAGGGGGATAGCTAGGTCTTGAAGCCCCTCCAGAAGGCAAGGTGAATCTCAATATGTTGTACGCTAATGGGAATAGTGTTCCAGATTGAAGGAGCTTGGATGGAGAAGGTGGATCCCCCTATTCTTGTCAATTTGAAGGGAGCGATCACAAGGAGGAGTGCAGTGCCTGATCGCAGATTTCTGTTAGATTGGTAATGGATGAGTTTCTGTTGAAAGTATTCTGAGCCTGTCTATTACAGGGCACAGTGAGTGATGGACATGGCTTTAAAGTGGCCCAACACCCGACAAGGAGCTAGTGGAGGACACAGAGGCCACGTGTAATGTGCTCTCTGGGGGCAAGGGCCAGGAGGAGCCCAGCTGCAGTGTTTTGGACCCATTGGAACTTTCTATGCAGAGGCACCAAGGTAAAGCTAATGGCTGTTGTCTAGGTGGGAGAGGATGGTGGCCATGATTACAGTGACTCTGTGAGGGTAGGGGTGGTAAGGTAAGATGTGGTGGAGAATGCAGAGGGCTAATGTGGTGTGAGAGTGTCAGTTCAGCATCCATGGTGCATCCCAGGTTCTTTACTCTGGTGGATGAGGTGAGGGGAGGGCCTAGGGAGGATGGCCAAGGGGTGGGATGGGGGAAGAGGGCCATCTTCACACTGATCATGAATTCAGTTTTACAGGGGTTTAGGAGGTGGTTAGTCGTCATCCAGTAGTCAATGTCTGTGAGGCAAGCAACACGTTTGGGATGGTGCATGGAAGAGGTCTTAGGGATCTTGAAGATGATCTTGTGTCATCTGTGTAGTTGTAGCATATTATGTTATGTAAGCAAATAAGGGCAGGAAGGGGGCTCATGTAGAGGTTGAAGAGGAGGGGAGATAGGAAGGTGTCCTGTGGGACCGCGTGTGTGTGCAGGGCAAAGGGGCGAGGTGAAGGGTGGAAGAAGGGTGATTTGTGATCTGTTAGTGAAGAATGAGGAAATCCCCCTTAGTGCTACATCCCTTTAGCCAAGTGAGTGGATTCTGTTGGTGAGGATCACGTCAAAGGGCGCAGAGAGGTAGAGGAGGATAAGTGCAGCACAGCTTTTTGAGTCTGCTGTGCTTTTGACATAGTCCCAGGTGGAGACTAGGGACGATTCAGTTCCGCAGCAGGAGCTGAACCCAGAATGAGCGGGGTCAAAGAGGAGGTTGGATTCAGTGGGTTCTATGTTCATTCATCCCCAGTTTTTTTGCAATAGTTTTTGCCGAATATTTTTGCCCAAAATTATTAATCACATTTTTAGTTGCCCCCCAATTGCCCCCTCCTATTATTTATTCCCTATTCCTCACCCCACTCTACCACTATATGCCAATGCCCCACACCCCACATGTTTTTTACCTGTTTTGCAGGCAAAACATTTCTATCAAAAATTCAACAACAAAACAACTGCTGCTGAATTAACATGATAGCATTCAGTAAAGCGGCAAAGCTGTAAGCAGGCCATTTGGTTATAATGTGTGTTACAATAAGGATTTACGGCATAATATGCCGGATATTAATTATCCTGAACCTGTAATATTGACTCCCCATGACAATACTACTTGTATAGGCAATTAAATTGGGAAATCAAATGATGTTACAAGGAATACAAATATACCTGAAGATACTATGGTTGTAGCTATTAACCTTAGTAAACAAAGTTCTTGCGGAGGTTCATTCTATCAAGAGTTATGTCCTAAATATTGTGGGTCAACCCTCTAAAGTTGTGTGCACCTCAGTAAGTACCCAGACAGAGCCCGATCAACTAGAGGGTATGGCTAGTTTAGCACTCCCCCTAATATATCAAATGGAGGGGGGGGGGTGCTATAGAGTACAGTATTAGCCCCGATTGGGAAAAAGTGCCCAGTCAAGGTCTTCAGGAAGTGGAGCACTAATTGATAGAGTTAGTAATGTCATTCATCAACACCAGGTGAGAAATATGCCTATGTACATGTCCTGCCATGGAAAGCCATGGGAGTACTGGGGTATGGGATGTATTCAAACTCCTCAGGTTGGTTACAAAGGGGGCCTAGTTGATTCACCATTTACTGCCAAATGTATGGATACCCTCCTTTTTGACTAACGTTCTTCTCTTGGAAAAAGGGAAAAAGAGAATCAAAGGAAACCCTAACGAATAAGGTTAGCCATTGGACTAGAGTACAGTGGGTGCCTTTCAATCATGAGGAAGGATATTTTGTATTGTGCTTGTATTACTGACGAGCATAACAGGGCTGTAGATCCAATTAAACTAAGGTTTAAGAATGGTGTGGAATTGAGATCATTGTCCCCTATAGGTGTCAACATCCTAGCAAAACACTTTCAGGCCCCAAGTAATAGAGAGATGTTACTGAAAGCCTCTGAGATAAGCTCTGTCTTAGAGGATGTTGAATGATGCTCTGGGAGCTCCACTCTATCTCTAAGTAACAGGGATATGCAATTAGAGTGTGGAGCGACCCCTTGCTTGGATGTAAATCATATGACCACCTAAAATATTGCTTGGTTAAGGAAGAACTTGAATGACAATGGGCCTCATCATGGCCTTGGCGGAATCCCGGCACTAAATGCACCGGCATTCCGCCAATGGAAATTGCATTAACTCAACTTGGTCCGGGGCGTTTAGTATCGGATCCCGAGTTGCGGCGTTGCCGAAATTCCCAATTTTTTAAGAGATCATAGTACTCTATGAGGTTTTTTAGTGCTATTACCACCGACGATAATGGCGCAAGTGGTAATTGCACCGAAAATGGACAGAAAGCCGGAGATTTGTAAATCTCCAACTTTCGACCCAAACTCAGGATTGGGCAAAGCGGTAATGCAGAGGCAATAGAGTTACCGCCACATTTTTGCCACTCTGCCCAACCCCTGATGAGGCCCAATGAGTGGTGCAACTTTATTAGATTGCATAACATTGTCAGCCTGATTCATGGAATTATTTGCGTGAAAAACGCAGATTTGAGCGACTTTCTGCCCGAAAATCCATGTTTGAAGTATGGGGGTTTTCGGGCAAATAATTCCATGAATCAGGCAGTTAATGTTTCTAGGAGAACTGGGCTTTGACACCCTGTGTACTGCAGGGTTATGCATCCTTTGAACATTTTGCACATAAGGAAAGGGTAGGTTGACCGAGTGGTGGCGGCCTGGTGACCTGGAGAGATCCTGTACTTTTTGAATATTTTAAGGAGATAGGGTGTGGTTCCCAGACTTTCAACAACTTGAAATCAAGCTTGGTACAGGCGAATCCTATTGTTGTTTAATTCTTATAATAGAGAGTTGCTGGTGGTTGGAATGCCCACTGTTTCACTTATAGTTACCCAAATCAAAGCATGAGAGCGGAATCATAGTACCGAAGCAGTAATAATTGTTTCAGGCGACCTATACTTGCAGTTTTTAATATGGCTTTAGACCATACTTTAGACCATACTTTAGCAATTTCTTTGCAACTGATCCAGCATTGATAAGGTAAAGTAAGTTATTTATGCCATCCCTCTTGTTGCAGATGACATTGGTGTCATGTCACCCTACGTTAAGTATGTTTTTAGAAGGTATCCAACCCTGTTGAATTGGCGTTAGGTTGGAAGCAATCTTGAAGAAGGTGGGAAGTGATTTATGATCCTCCGAAAGTTGTTGCCCTGCATGGAATATCCTTTACAAGTGAGTCAAAAGGGATCCATGTGCACAAGTAAATAATGCTTTTAAACACGTATGGCTCGATACGCATGTAATTGTGGATAATCATTACATATGCACTACAGTAACTTGGATGAGGGTCCAATAAATGGTGACATCCCCATTCAAATGATTCTTGGTAATACCATTAGCAGATCAACCTTAACCTTTTTATTTCTTTAATTGTGTTGCACCTTTGTTGTTATCATTGAGTGGGAACAAAGTAGGCGTGCCTCAGTAAGGGGTCACATTTAACTGAAGGAGGAGGTCATTGGATGTCTACATTCAGAGAAATGCAATGGGCACATAGTAGGTGCTGTTAGATTGAGCTTTTGGAATAGAGGGTCAGTTGTTCTTCTCTATCCCTATTAGACAGGCAGCACATCAGGCTCCATAAGGTAAGAGGATGATTCAACCATTGGGTTAGCAGAGTTCTTCCTTGAGGGAGAGAAGTTGTACAACTAGCGAGCATTTATTGCTTGTTTGGAATTACTCTACCCCATGTGTTACCCATGTAGTTAGATTTGTCATGTCATGTACCGCGGACAAACAACTGATAAGAGCAGAAAACACACTCTTAGGAAATAGTAGAGTCATCTCGACATTTTCTTTTAGCTTTGGAGATGGCTATGGAGACAGCTCAGGGAGAACACTTCTACAGTTTTACGAGGCCCAGGCTAGACAAGCAGCTATTTATGGAACAGAACTTTGGGGAAGCTCAAATTTTTGCAAACTCAGAACAGCGGGGAATGGATTTCTGAGGAAGAACCTAGGGCTCCCTACTGGGACATCCACAGTCTTTATCCACGATGAAACAGGCCTAACTAACATAGGAAATGAGGTAGCCCTTATGCCTGTTCTGTATTGGATTAGACTGTGGGCTAGTGAGGAGCTTCTTAAGTTCAGAGTTACTGTTATTGACCTTTTGGACCAACCTGGGGGTCCATCCCTAAAGTGGTTTTGTTATGCTAAAATTTGGCTGCGGGTTCTAGGATATGTCGAGTTAGGGCATTCTCCAGCCCTCATTCTTCCTAATGATAAACAGAGAGTATATAAGAGCTACTGACAGAAAGTTGAAGCAGAGATCCAGAGTAGCACTCAGTCATCCTCTGCCCTCAGAATATGTTGGGAAGATGAACGCTGTAGGGATTATGAAGTCTATCTTGACAGTATGCGACTGAGGTTATTGCGTTTCTTATATGTAAAATGCAGGTTTAGAATTTTACCTGTGGCTGTATTACATAATGTATGGAATTCGAATGAAACACATAAATGCCCATACTGTCTGGATAGGGTTGAATCTGTTGAGAATGTTTTACTTGCCTGTCCACTATATTATATCATGCATAAGGAGTTACTTGAAACCAAGATTTTAAGAGTTTGAAATCAGGGCAGTTAGAAAAGCTGTGTCTCTCTATAGAAGAACTGATAACGGTCCAAATGTTTTTGCCATAGCTATTAAAGCATGGCTAAAAAGATGTGCACATCTAGTTGACCGTGCATGAAAATGTATGTTTTATTAATATATACTTGAACTTACTGCTAATATTCTGCTCTGTCAAATGCTGGATTTTGTGATATGAATTGTTCCAATCAGTTGGTTTTACATGGATGTCAAGTGTGTTTTTGTCTTCCTAGAGCTTGTAATCTGTGTTTTAATTATTATAATGGCATTGTGTTTATGTTGATTTTATTGAGTATTGTGTCATGCTGGTGACAACTGCTGTAAATAGTCAGACATAATCATGTCGGCTGCATGGAATGCGTCACAGAAGTGTGGAGTGCAAGTGTTATTTGGTTGAGAACTCCTCTGCTGTTGACACCCACTGGAATCTGTCAGCTGTTATAATCGGGTCTGCAGGCGTGTGGAGTGCAAGTGAGGTTTGCTGTGGTTCACTGTGAGTTCCCCTTATCTGTGGCAAGGTGAACAACACCTGAGGGACGCTGTCAGCCTGTCCTGACCTGGAAGACCTCTTAGTTTTGATATTCTACACCACATTTCCCATGCTTTCTGGTGTGTATACTTAAATACATTTGAATATGGCTTCTCCTCCCCCTTCAAGTATAATCTGAGGACTAACGCCATTAGTGCTCAGGATTCCAACTGTCAGACCCCTGTCATCATATGACGTAGTAAGAATATGGACTTTGCAACCCTGGCAAACCAAAACAACATTCATGAATCTAACTCACAAGTTCCCGCCTCAAAGTATTGTACGTCGACAGGGAGATTGGGGCTTATTATGAATTTGCCACCTCGATCGACTCTTGGAAATGACCCAGAGTCACTTCTAAAGTCATCTAGTGAAATTCACACTTTGAACAAAGCTGACTCTCATATACAAAGAAGTGGTACCTCAGTCTTCTTTCATGATGAGCATGTGTCCAACTCCTTCGAGTTAGATGAATCCTTTGTCAGGATGTGCTACAACATAAGTAATAAAATCAACTTGACGGCAAAAGAAAGTGGCTCTCCTTTCATCTGCCAACAGAATTCCTCAGGTGCATGAGCTATTCAACCCTTTGAACATTAATTTGAACATGGGCAATTTACTTAATAAATCTTTTATGGTTAACATGGATATGAATTTTCAAACATATTCTCCTTTGGATACACTTGGTCCTTCATCTATTTCAGCCTTCCACATGATTCTACAGTCTATTTTGAGGCTGTATGATAATATTAAGGAATATATTCAACACAACTCCATCATGCTTTCCACTATTGTTAATCACCATTTCTCCTTGGCTGTAAATGTCTTAGTAGTGCCGACTATGAAAGATCTTGACACAGTGAACCAAGTGGAAAGGGATGATATGGATCAATCCTTCAGCCCAGTTAATGATCAGTAATTGCCTATCAGATCTAAAGAAAGGTTGAGCCTATAAGCCATCTGAACATAGGAGTGAATTTTACGAGGAGGGAGTTTTGAATCACTCTGGGGTGGCCCCAGGATTCTTAAGCGATTTCCCTGAGGAGGAAGCATCAGACTACTCTGGGGTAGCTATCATTAATAATTCTCCACTCAAACCAAATCATCTCGCAAAGAAATGCAAGCTGAAGCAAAGTGAAATGAGAAAAAAAAGAATTTATATGAACCCAACTCAAACAAAAATCGCTCCTCTAGGTAGTTTCTATGCAGTTTATCCTTCAACCATCTTGTGGGATGTCTCAACCCACTAGTCCAAGCCCTGCAACATTACTGGGCATTGCTTGCAGCTGAAACATCATAATGGCCGCCGGAAAGCATGCTGCTCGCTGAAAATCACCAGAAAGTGCACAGTAAAAATCTGAAAAATAGGCCGCCATCCACTTTTGTCTATGTCAGTGGTAACATAGGAGACCACTGCCAAAACCCACCATCGGGCTACCCACAAAGTAGCTTGAAACCACTTGAAAAAGCAATGCTGATTGTTAAAAAGAAACAAAGAGCTGTTTGGAAATCCGTTTTCTTGATTGTCAAAAATGTGCCAAAATCATGGCTCACAAACCACCTAATAGATCCAACCTCCTTGTTGGGTGTGCCACATTATTCTACTGCAATAATCCACATAAATACAATGTCAGCAAGAATCATGTGTTATCAGAACAAAATCCTCTTTTAAAGATACTTGATGGAGTGAAAGCTGTCAAAAATGGGTGTAGTACCGTTACTCACCTCTGTCAGAAGCCAGCGATTTAAAACCTATTATGTGTAAAGTGAACATTGAACTCAAACTATGCCAAAGAAGAGAGTTCCATTAAAATGCCATATAAGAGTGCCACACATTGATTTTCATGTTGAAAAAGGACTGGAAGTAAAGATGGGTTTGCTTATTTTAAATTTATAAATGTATTTCTTTCCCAAGGAACTATGTTACAATTGACCAGAAGGTAACCTGATTCAGTTAAAACATCCAAGAGGCCTTCTTCCCCTGAGAATCTCACACCTTGTTCATTCCCACCAAAAGGAGAGCATTTCGCATTGGCGTGTTAATCAGAAGGGGAGGAGATTTCCCCTGCTGCCGAGACTAAGAAACAATGATTCCTTGGGCTGAATAGGAATGCTAATTCAGGTGTGACTGACAACAAACTGCTCTGGCAGGAATGCAGGCCATGTGACCCTCTGACTCAGCCCACCTCTGGGGGCGGGCCAGACTGAAATTGTTGATTGAAGTTGGTGTAAATGTACGTTTTAGAAAAATGCTTATAGTGAAGTCTACTGAACTGACAAAAATATGAAACTTAGAGATTGTTAAAATGAAAAATGTGCTCACAGTTTAAGACTAAGTTGGAATCTGTGCGATGTTCTGAAACTGAACCCTGGAAATTATTCTTATTGTAGCCATGGTGTTTATGTTAGGGAAATGAAAAATTACTGGAATGTGCCCAGAGGGGACGTGCATGCATGTATAAAAATTGGTGCAGAACTAACATTGAGAAACCCACTAAAAGCGCAAAAAAGTTGTCGTTTATTAACCATAGCTCGCAGGAAGTTGGGAGTGGAACGGAAATGTACCTTAGGCAATCTATCATGTAATTATGTATTATGAACAACTTGTGCATCTTGGAAATATGTTTTGTGGGGAAAATAGATTTCCTAAGAAAAAGCAAAGGGGAGGGATTTCATTTGGGCCATAAACACGGCATCACTCTGACACCTGATGACACACTGCTCCTGTCTCAAATCAGGAGAGGGGAAATTCTCTGAGCTATCAGATCCTTAGAGGGTTGGGCATAGTAGAATCAGCCTCCCCACCACTTTGGAAATGGATAAATAGGGACTGCTGAGGACAGGCAGGGACACACTTTTTCCACTCCTCAACTGATTTCTTGGTGAAGCTCCCTGCAGGAAGATCAAGGCTCCAGACATCGATCCAGAGACCAGACCCTAGAACCAAACTCTAGAACTTTGAAGCAGAGAGGCCTAACCCAAGAAGCTGAACCCTTTTTCAGCAGGCCTCAGAATCTTTTGCAACCTGATTCAAACCCCTAAAATTCCAAGGGGGACACCACACAATCCAACAGCCTGGCTGAGCTGTTTTGCTGTTCTAGCTAAGAACCCTGTGCTAGAACCAAGATCCAGACCCACAGAGCAGGGCTGTAACCCAGAACCCGTCAGATCCAATCCAAGAGGCCGCGCCGACCAGAGTGCCTTGCTGAGAGCAGAGTCCAGGTGCCCTGAGTCCTGTCTGGTGGCGAGAGAATCCCAGCCAAACCCTGGACCAGATCTTTGACAGGCCCACTCCATTCCAAAGCCATAGGAGTGAGTATTTAGTCTAGAACTGTCTATAGTCATCTCTTAGTTTAAAGTAATCCTATTGAATCCATTTCAACATGTCCAGAACTGCATTATAGAATATTGTGCCCATCCGGAATTCTTCTCATTATATAGTCTGTGATAACTGTAGCGATAATCATCTATGCGCTGATATTTTGAAGAAAGTCAAGTGTCTTGGCGCACAACAACCAGAGTGGAAGGCGCCCTGTTCTGGTGGTTGTTCCGTTGGGTATCTTGTACTTTCATAGCCCCTTAGTATTAGTCCATATTGGTTCCAAATCTTTAAAGCACAATCTGTCATTTTCAAATCTTGACTCTGTTTTGAAAAATCGGCCTTCACAACAACCTCTGTAACCTTTGAACTGCACGTCCTAGAAGGGAAATTTTGAAGCTACCATCCTCGGCTTTCAAATGAACCCAAAACGACATTCCAATTCCTGACAGTTTTGATGTAATCGCGCTTCCCGCACGTGGAAAAGTTGCCGCGATTTCGCATTTGGCTCAATTTCACCCCATGTAAAATAGCTATTTCTTGCTTTCAACTTCTGAATTTCATTTTCCATCTGCTAATCATTCTACAATCATTGCTAGTGTTGACATGAACCAATCCCAAGCAACTCTCACTAGTTCTGAATCCATTTAGTGAATTAAAATCATTTTTGCATTTTCCCATTCAATTCAAACCACATTAAAAGCAATTGACCTGTTTTAAACTCAAACCTGTTCTCTCTAAGCTTGCTGGGGGAACTGGGATTGAAATGTATTATTGATTGTATTCCTGAAACCTGTGTGCCCTCTTCATATTGCATACTGGGGGGAGTGAGTAATAACAGGGGTAAAGAGTGATATCATTTACTTTGATTGAAGTCATATCAAGTTTTCTTTCTGTGTTGCATTCTTTCCTATCATTGCATTTCTTTGAACCATACAAAGTATTCTCCGATATATTATTTTTCCTATTCCTACTCCTAACTGATTAAAGAGATTGTTGATATTGTAATATTACCCATTGCTGATCATTGTTCATATTCATAAGTGTGATATTCAGATATTATTCGTATTTATAAAAGTGCAATCTATATATATTATTCAACTCTTCAAATAAATATTTTAATTTACAAAACAAACCTATTTCTTGGCACAGTGAGACAGGGGGAATTCAAAGAGAGGGGCGTTATATAAGGGTACATCATCCAGAATTAAAAGAACTTTGACATAAAAATATATAAATAAGGGTTTCCATTGTGCATCCCATACTAGGCGTTGACTTAGTTGGAGTGCTGGATTGAAATCACTTACAGTCTCACGCAATTTCAATGTCAGTTAATAACTTGGAACCCTTTAAAGCTCTAAAGAAAGCAAAACAAAAGTCAAAAAGTAAATTCCAAAAAAAAAAACTAAATTCTTGCTCTCTCGATAATATATCTAAAATCCAAGAAGAGCTTACACCAGAACTACTTGACTCAACTTCCCAACAGAATTAAACTCATGAGTCACTGATCTCGTCCCCCAGTATTCTCCTTTCTGCTATACACTCTTTGGAGGCAGATAAAGCCACGATTTCAAAGCCAGTCAATATCAAAGACCTCCAGTTAACTTTGTTAGATAATCTTAGGACATCTTTGCAGAGGAGTGATTTAAATATGTCAAGGGCTTCGACATGTCTGGTAACCGGCTTCAAGAAAATTAAGCAGGTTAATGATCATCTGTTTTTAAACAGGTCTATAAAAGGTCTAGAATTCTCCACAGAATCCTTAACCCCCTTGCTACGTTTGGTTCATACAGGAGACATTGATGGGGTGGATATACAGGATGAAATTATGAAAGACTAACCATTCACTTCTTTTCCCAATTGTGGTAGGTCTTGTCTTGGAGTAAATGGACGATATTAGAGCAATGGACCCAGACCTGTATTACCTCTCTAAATCAGAACAACTTATTAAATTTAACACGTCGAATGCTGAGGGTGAAATTAATTTTAAAATAACCTTTCCATTCTTAGCCATCAAACAGGACTTTAACATTAGGGGCAAATGGTCATTTTGGAGTTCAATGGTGGAGGGTAAACAAGAACAAAGAGTTAAGGGAAAATTGGTCATGGTTATCGTCTATGCTTTTCAGAGACAGCCAAAAATCTTTGGCTACACAGCATCTTTAGCGGGAATCATCTGAAAATGATCTCATGGAAGAGCTGTGGATTCCATAACTTCATAACATTTGGGAATTCATCCTCCTCTGTAGCTCTGGGTGACTTTGGAATTATCCTATTACAAGAAAAAATGTTTTTAGATCCCTTGTTCATTGAAGGTTGTACAGTTTTACTAAAAAGGCTAGGAAAGGTTTGAGAGGGCATCCCACCCGCAGCCTTTTAATTGCCATTGATCTCAAACTGGGGTGATCTCATTCAATCATTTTTCATTCTAATAAGGATCTTCTTGCTATAACATTACAAATATGGAAGGATAGAATTATAAATGAATTCCTCGGTATCAACATCTACTGGAATCCAAGTCGGTCTAGTTTTGTATCCGTAACAGTGGATTTATGTGGGATTCTAGAGGAGTGGTAGGGCAATGGTCACCAGGACAATATTATCGTAGCAGAGGATTTTAGCTCATCATGTTTTGTTAATTGTGTCACTGGGGTTAATTCTGGGGGCTTAATCAATAGAAGAGGGACACAATGGGTTGATGTTTTGACTTTGTGGGGTATGGAGCTCCTTCTACTGAACCTTTGCCAAGTAAAGGGAAATATTATAAGTTAGCAAAGAGGCAAGTCTTCCTCTTGGATTTACCATGTTTTTATTTCCAAGCCACTTCATATTAAGTGTTTGGCAATTTGTATATATTTTAACAAATTTAGTGATCACAGTTATTACTGTTATAATGGATTACAAATGTTCAGGACTTTTGTGAGAACCTTCTTCGTCAGCCATAGTTCCATGTAGAAAAGTTCTCAGCATGAGATGGAATTTTTTATTTTTAAAACAATTTACGTCTTCTACGGAGGAACTTTTTGCAACACTCACTGTTGTCTCAGGGGAGTCCGCGTTTAATGTTTCTCGAAAGTTACTCGGGAAGCTGCTTGTTCGGCATTCAAACCTAGGGTCCATGCTTACAAAACCATGTTAGTTGTGGCTAAGAGGGGGAAACAAACATCAGTTAGAAGTCTCAAATGTTTTTAACTATTGACCCTTTTGGGTATAATTTTGCTAAGAACCAAATATGTCCGTCCTACAGAAATCATTGTAACGGGCTGAAGTATTTACTCAACATTCAAGATGGTCAAATGATTGTTCATTGTATAACTGGGAAAAAGATCTCCTCCTTTTAGGAGAATTCCAATGGCATCCTAAATCCAACAGAAACTATACAATCTAATTCTATTGAGGAAGTTCAGTGGGGCCAAAGTTTTATGGGAACTCATGCCCCGAAAGAAAGCCGAGGTTGAGTGATTCTGTTTTTAGACAAATTCTTAGGACATGGGAAGGTGGTTTCTCCAGAGAAGACATTCTAACCGTAATCTCTAGTATCAAGGCCTCAAAAGCGTTCGGACCATCTTGCACCAATTATGATAACATTTAAACTTTGGTTTGATCTTCTATTTTGGGAAACATATTTGGGGATGTTATTGGGAGTGACTTTATCCATCCAATTTGGAATCTTTCATATATCATCCCCTTATATAAAAAAGGGTAAGGAAGTATTAAGTCCAACTATCAGCCCATAGTGATACTAGATGTTTTTGCCAAAGACTTTGAACCTCACTGAATGGTTGCTTCAACTCAAGGTAATGCACCAAATACTGTATACATAGCCAGCATTGACATGTCGGATGCATTTGATAGAGTAAAAAGGGAGAGGCTTTGGTGTAATTTGAAAAATGGTGGGTTTCTGGAAAGTCTTTTGAAGTTAGTTATGCTCCTCTATAAAAATACTGTGAACCAGGTTAGATTAAACAAGGAAGGGTCCTTGTCAGGTGCAATAGCAACACATATAGGTTTAAGGCAGGGATGTATCCGGGTTCCAAAATTGTTTGATTTATATATTGCAGACATAAATAAATTGTGGGGTGAGGTCAATTGTATATCTTCAAAATTAGGGTTCATACCCTTCCACTGGGTTGCATTTGCTGGTACTTGCTTTTTTTTTTTTTTACCTTACCCCGATTGGCCTGGAAAGAATATTAAATGAATTTGCACTTAATGCAGAACTCAACAACTTGTGGGTAAATGGGAGTAAATCAAAGATAGTAATTGTTTTAAGAAACAGGCACAAAAATGGCTCACTGGTCAGTGGGGGATATTAAATTGGAGACTTACCTGGGATTTAAGATTTTTAACCGCCTTTTCCCGCAGGTTGATGATAGAAACCTTGCAAGCCAAGATCAGACATCAGCAGGCACAATTAAAACATATTTTTGTTAGAATCTGTCAGTTTTCCCTACTTCCGTTGTTAAACTTTTATTCCAGCAAAATAGTCCCGTTTTTATCCTATGTTCTCGACATTAATCTCTTTGAATGGGCCCTTTCCTTAATTCTCTTGAGGGTACAGTTTGGAAGCAAGTTTTAGGGTTTGCCTCATCTATGCCGAACTGTGGCCCCAGCTAGCAATTGAACCTGATATCCTTACAATCACTGGTTCAATGGAAGAAGATAATACTGTCAGCAAACATTCTTAGCTCGTCAGCAAACTCTTAATTCTGTGATTTGAACAAATTACTTATTGATAAAACGGTTCCATCATTAACGACCTGCACACAGACACTGGGCAAGATATTGCTGGATAGTGGGTGTGTCACTTGGCAACTGACTTATAACCCTGTAGGGACTGAAAGCAATCTCTACCAGCAGCATTTGGGGCTTTCCATAGAATCACTACAATCATACTCACTTTACAGAGAATGTGCACTTTTCTTTAGAAAGTGGGCAGCCCTTTCAAGTTACATAAAGTGTGTTCCTTGTATGGTGGCTAGAAGTATTTACATGAGGCTCAAGTTGAATCAATCTCAAATTAGAGAATGACTCTGACCTAGGAAGGGACTATTTAAAGAAGAAAGAGTGTGTAGATTGTGTTGATTACCTGGAGGGTTGGGAACTTTTAAACATCCTTAATTTAAGATAGGCTACTAGACTCAGCCTTTGTGCATGCTGGGGAATGCCTATGGTCAAGGGTGAAAATGGCTCATTGTTACTGGCACTAACCAGATTTGTAAAGATCCTATACGAAATACTGGAATCAGGGAATTATTAATTGACTTGCTGATGATGTAATGGGCACACAGAAAAGCATGTAGGTCTGATAAACTATGTTCCTATCACTAGGTATTTTCATGTACGTTTTAATTGCCATAAGTGATTTATGAATTTCGAGTATGTGTTTATGAATCCTAAGGATCTAGAATATATTTTCTTTCCTTTATATTGTGCTACATTTTCTTGAATGTACTGACTGAAAAAGTATTGGTGCACCTTGTATATGGCTTGTGTAAGGTTTTATCGTAAAACCATATCACAAAAAATACAATTAAAACAATAAGTACATGGTTGTGTGGCATAGAGCTCTTACTGGGGGGCAATTCGGGTGATATGAAGCATGGGGAAATGTTCGGGGGTCAGTATTATGGGGCATAAATCCTAACGTGAAAGTTGACATGATGCCAACAATTATTCAACATTCTAATGTCATTAATGAAAAGTGTAGGAAATGTCAAAGTGTTATGCTAACAATTCAGGTGGAAATGTGAAATAGCAAGGGTATTTTTCAGGGATCATGAAATTGTGTTTTACAGTGGCAATACTGGTATATATTTTAAGGAAAGGAGTGATAAAGATGTGTTGTAAAATACTCCTGCGTACACTTGGTGACCTGGTATCATTTGCATGTATTCATGTGTTACCCTGTGAACCGCCTGTATTTGATATGGCTTTTTACTACATTTTCTTTGACAAAAATGGCACTGTTAAATACACCATTTCAGCCAATTATTTTAAACATATTCTCATGAAGATACGACACTTAAACCCTCCTTGGGTGGTTCTAGCTTGCTCGCTATGCCCGCTCGCACACAATAATTCAGGGAAATCATGAATGCTCATTACTGTGAACCCCTGCAAGTGGGAAAGGTGAAGTGATGGCACTAAGGAGGCCAAGAAACAGGTTTTACAAAAAACATAATTGACCCGATTCATGGAATATTTGCTTGGTCAAAGTGAATTTTCACTGCTAAAAAGTGACTTTGCACTGCCGACACAAACCCTGGTTCATGGAATCATGCAACGTGTATTTTTGCCGTGCCAAGTCATTGCAAAGTTATTTTTGCAGCACAAAATGACTTTGCCCAGACTTTGCACGTCAAAAATACACTTTGCACAGTTCCATGAATCAGTGTTTGTGGAGAGGAAAGAAAATATCCTCTCTTAATTGTGTGTGTATTGCTTTTATGAAAGGCACATGCCATTCGTCCTGTGCAATGTGGGTGGTTACGCAAAGCCAATTTTATGAAATGTGTATATTTCTCCTTGATATGCTAATTTCTGGTAACATCACATCCCATTGCGTTTGTCAATGAGTCCCCCCACTTACATTTTTAGGACTAGGCAGAACAAGATAGAATAAGCATAAGACGCGGGCGCCTACATGGTTAGGGGTCAATTCCACACGTGCTGCCTGTGTGAGAAGAAAACAGGCGCATGTGTCTTTTTGTTGGATGGCTGGTTGTTTTTAACCATATAATCCCTTTAAACTAAGGGTGTCCCTAACAGACAGAATATTTGTGGAATAACTCTTTAAATTAAAATACTAAGGTTGTAAGCAGGCACTAAAAAGCTGTGAACATTAACTTATAATTGCAGTGAATCCCTGATGCACTTGTGAACTAGCAGGCCGAAAAGCCACACTTTCACAGGGCTTTAGAGGTGGTAAGTTTTGGCCTCTCTTTGGTAACCTTCTGTTCACTTGCAACAAAACCTGATTGGCAAGAACCCCGTGTTTTGAGTCTCACTGCTTCATGGACAGAACTGTTGAAGGTACAAACACACTCCCATCAGACACCAAACACGGGGGATAGCGAGACAAAAAGAAGCCTCCTTCATACCTCTTGAAAAATCACTGGGGGCATTGTTAAGCAGAACGATTATCAAAATACTGCACAGCCTTGATATAAATACGTTGTTTCAATCCGTTTGGTGGACTGGGCGCTGGCACGTGCTGTGTGCCCTTTGAGCAGCCCCCCTGTGGGATTCGCTCGGAGCTCGCCAGAGCGGCTGTTGCGTGTAAACGTTGCACACGTGATCTGTTTGCAGTAAACCTCGCAGTGCCGTGCAACTGCAGAGCACGAGAGCAGCCGACGTACGCGAGTAACTGCATCGGACCTTTTAAGGCCTTAAAGAGACATCAGGGTTCAGAAGATGTCCAAAATTGGGATGGAGAGGGCGAGCTGCATTGTTTTGAGAATACAATGGGCAGAGTTAATCCAAAGGTCGGGTTTTCTTGCCCAGACGTTTTCCTCCAAGAGCACAGTTTTTCTTCTTTTGTTTTTTAAGAGAACTCTATGGCAACAATTTAAGATTTGGTGGTAGGTCAAGCGCTGTGCGCGATGAACATACAGTCAGGGGTGTTGCTAGGTCTGGAAAAGACCCGGGCTATGCTAATGTCGGAACTGTTGGGACTGGGGGCTAGCTAGCCTTTTGGTTGTAGCTCCTGAGATTCTATCCAGGTCTACAACCGAAAGACCAGGGGCTATAGCCCCCCTCGCCCCTCCACCCCCAGCAACGCATCTGCATACAGTGTTGTTCTCAATTGTGCAAGGGCCCCCTGAGTTTTTGGTGCAGACTATTACTGGTCACAGTTTTTAACTTTATTTGACTCAGGTATCTCACCCAATCAGAACCAGTTAGACAGCTCAAAGGTTTACCTATTGTTAATCAATAAAAATACCTGAAAAGTAAAAATAAAATTTAAAAGTGTGCTTTCTTTTTGTGTGAAACGGACCGTCGGCACGCAAGGATTCTCCCATCGAATAGCGCTTTTTGTAAATCAGCCCCAACATTTTTTTTATAAAATGTTGTTATTTATTCAAGCAATATGGTTTACTTAAACCTGCTTATTTCAAAATACAAAATGATCTCGTTGCAGTTTTGCGTACCCAAAACATTGGCTAAAACGTTCCCCTATAACATCTTCTAAAAAATCGTCCATACCATGGGCCTCATTACGACCATGTCGGAGGACCATGGTGCTATTAGCATGGTCCATGGCGCTAAGCTGCCAACTCCGCCATTGTGGTTGGCGGATTTACCGCCCCATCCCGTCCTTGGCGGGGCGGTAAATCCCCAATCCCCATTTTACCCTTCCCCATTCCCATTCTGGCCCCATAGGGCATAATGGGAGTGGGGAAGGCGTTAATTACGCCACCGTAAGTTACGGTGGCGTAATTAACTCCAATGCCCCTTACCGCCATGGATTTTACCGCCTGCAAAAAGCAGCCGTTAAAATCGCCATGGCGGTAAGGGACCTCGTAGTATGGCGGAAGGGGTTGGCGCCGTTAGCGCCGGCGTAAACCCCCTTCCGCCAGGGTCGTAATGAGGCCCCATGGGTTTCTTCTATAGCCAATTAATCTCTCAAATATTTACGATAAATGAAATGTTTTTAAAAACATTCATCACAAATCTATTGGGCGTGCACTTGACACATGCTTTTTCAATATCTCTCTGGAAATTGAAGCTGCTGTCAATTAGGGGTGAAATTTGGGGGTCGCCAGGTACCGCACTTGCAACCCTTGAGGTCTCCCTTGCTACCACTAAAAAAAATTATTAACAGAACGTTTCTTTTTTCTTTTTTAAGTTGGTGTGTTTCTGAACATTTGGAAGGTGCGTTTCATGAACGGAGCGTTTTAAAATTGCTTGCAAGTCTAACTTGTGCCCTGCAGCACTGCGAGCCGAGCTCTTGCTGCTTCCCCTGCTTCCTGGAGGAGGCAGGGCCTATCGCGCACACGTGAGTGGTCACGTGATTCCAGCCCAGCATAAATTGCCGGTATAGCCACCCTTGCGGCGTTAAGCCCTGGAGGCAGTAAGGGCTGGAGAGAAACGCTGTTAAGCTGTTTGGCTGTGACCTGTGCCTGTTCAGTGAGTATTACAGATTTGAAGTTTCTTCATATTAACGTTGGCCCTGATTTCCCATACGTCACTGAGGTAAGGGGGGAGAGTCGGACTCTGGCAGCTCCTTAAGCTGTCAGGCGTTCCTTATCCGGTGACTGGGAGCTGACTAAATATTTACCGAAAGATAAACTTGAGTGATACAGGGGAAAGCATGACGGGAAAAAGTAAACTTTTAACATTGAAAACTGGAATGCCTCTCAGTGTCATGGTAACACGAGCATCAGTCACGCTACAACCATCCCCAGCAAAACCTTCTCCAACAATTGCGATGAAGAGGAAAATTAGCGGATGCCCAATTTTAATACCAGACAAACGTATGGTTCTAGGTGACATCCGTGAGTTCTGTACTTTACACACATATGGTCTACCCTCCAAAAGCCCTAATCTTAGTAATGGTCAGGTTCCTGACCTGTGTGACGACACAAATCTAATTCCAATAACGAATATTACAATATCTGATACACAAATCATGTCTGAAATTACAGAGATGACGGCGAATGCAGCTAAACAAAATGATGTGACAAAACTATCCGAAATCGCTGAAGTGATAGATCTGCAGAAACAGATAAGTGACCCAGAAAGTATGGAAAATGAAGTATTGGAATTAGACAAGGTGGAGGCCGACGCACAAAGTAATGAGATTTCTACTATAAACATATCAGAATCTCAAAATAAAAGTAAAATAACCACGCCGGTAAATGAAATAACTATGGCGGAAGCTGAAATTAGTCTTTACCAGTCACCAAGCCTGTTTGAACATTTGAGTAGTGAATCAATGCAACAATCTAGATCTTTTGCACGAATAACTCAGCGAAAGCCTGTTGCTCCTTGCAGCCCTTCTATTACTTCTACACCTCGAAAAGTTGCTGAAAAAAGGGTTGCCTTACTAGATATCACTTTGCAGGCTATGAATACAACAATAATGACTATGTCCAAACTATTTAACACACTAGAAACAAAAATAGGAAATCAAGAAAAAAAAATTGACGCAATCAGAAGATGGATGAAAAATTGGGAGGTAAAACAGAAGGCAGAAAAGACGTTCTTGACCATGGATACATCTACTGAAATACAAACCATCGATAAAATACCAAAAGATGTAGACACACTAATAAACCTAACTCCTACTCTGGCCATTAAACCTCTCCCCTTCTTCAAAGATATCATTCGTCCAGTCACATCAGAAGATCAAAAAGAAGATGTATATGGACCAAGTAATGAATCGCCAGCTCAAACAAGTGTAACACCCAAAATAGGACTAACATATAACATATTTGGAAGACAAACAAATGAAAACTTGGGCAATAATAATAACCCAAGTTCAGAAAAATCAAATTTCAAGACTAAGATACAAAACAGAACCAAAAATCAGAAAAAAAACAAATATTAAAAATTTCATTCAACGGTTCAAAAGCTTTAAACTTGCAACCAGAACGGACAGTCGGGCATTACTACGACATAATCATCTAACAAAATTAAGACAAGAAGCCTCTATAAAAAAGCAGACAACAATAAGGATTATGCACCCCTAAATGACATAATTTCTCTGCTTGAAAAACCAGACAAAAAGAAATCATCTTTAGTGAGTATGGAACAGACAACACAAGAAGAAACACCGAAAACTGATATAAGTCTATTTTCTGCACAACCATTACTGAAAGAAAATCCCAAAAAAATAGATAACAAAACTCTCTACTCAGATGATATTTTAAAAGATATAAGAGCAGAGATAAAAAGATCTCTTGATGATTATATGAAAGTTAAGGAGGGATTTTCTAATCTAAAAGAGATTACGACGACAGAAATTGAAATCCCTAATTCTGGACACGAAAAAACCTTGATATCTGCAGAGAAAAATCTGGAGTATAGTACAGAAACACCATTAATTCATGAAGCACAAAAAATTGCTGTTAAGATTTCAGAAACTAACTCCAGTAAGCTAACACCTGATAGCAAAGCTCAATCCTTAGCAGATAGTAGTATGGAAAAAAATTTCCATACCATAATTCATAAAGCAATGGACGAATACTTTCAATTGAACTATCGGGGACTGAACAAAGAAGAGGAACTAAAAGATAACCAAAAAAACAAAATTGAAACACAAGGAGGAAAAGTGGAAAAAGTCACAGACTTGATCAAAACAAATAATAAAGGGAGACTTGCAGAATCAAAAACAAAATCACCAAGAGATTCTAAACACAAGCTTAACCCTAATATACATCATAGATTTATCCTCAAATGCCGGGCAGAACCATTCCCGCAATATGATATGTGCCGAACAAGCATAATGGCCATTTTTAGTGACCTACCGAGTCTGAGTGATATTACGTCTGGTGACATAGCACAAGTTGAATTCTTAAACGATGACAACTTGGCGGTGGTCAGATTGTGGATCGCTTCAAATGTGGTTTGAAATGTGATCTGGCAATCTCGACTTGAACTGTTTGCACTGGGATTTTTACTTGCTATTGACCCGACTAATTATGATGATGAAATTGAGTGGGATATAAACACAACTAGAAACAGAACCAAAGAGCTGAATGTGTACAAATTGGATAAGCGACATCAACCACAAAGCCAAATGAATGAAATATATCAAACATCTACATCTGTATCTCAACTACAAAGAAACTCATCATAACTATTGAAGGAGGGTGACGTAAGACACCTTTCCATAGTTAGTTGGAACACATGTGGTCATGTACACTTACTTAATGACTGCTCAAGCCTTTTACCACACACAATAGTAATGTTACAGGAAACCTGGTTGCTCACAACACCATTATGGAATGGCTATGAGATAATTTTATCTCCTGCAATTAAAACAAACGGTAGACCAGCTTCGGGCATGTTAGTGGCACTAAAAAATGGAAGAGGTTTCACATTGGAACCCTGGAGTACGCCTAACCCATATCTACAATTGGTTAAAATTATCTACAAACATGGCACAATAGCAGCACTTAACATATATAGAAATCCGATGGGAATCACAGACTCAAAATTCTTCAAAGACATAGAAGATTTACTAAACATCATTCTAATGACGAAAGAAATAACAAATACTCTGATTGCGGGTGATCTAAATCTTCACTGCCTATCCACCGAAACTCATAAGAGAAATGCAGTGTGTCTTAGATGGGAAAGCTTGATGAAAACCCGAAATTTCATCATGCTAAATGGATCTCAAAAAAATGATATACCACCCAAAAACACGTGGACAAGAGGTACGTCTAAGTCAATAATTGACTATATGTATGTTGATACTAAAACTTTCAGTCAAATAACTAATTTTGAGGTGCTGCACCAAAAACACAGCGACCATGAAATGTTGTCTGCTACTTGGAAGAATACACAACTAAATGAAATGATTAAAAATAAAGGATATATTCCAGTGTTAACGATTAACAACTCAAGAACTCGTTTTAGGTGGAACCCAAGTAATTTAGAAAAACTAAATTACGATATTACACCAGGAACCAAGAAAAATGAAGCTATAAAAGATTCTTATATTTCGTGTTTACAAGTGTACAAAGTAACCCCAAGTAGGGGTAATCAAAATTCTTATGCTTCCAAATTTAAGTTTGATGAAAAAATTCAACAGCATAAAAATAACTTGAGAAAGGAAATAAAATTGGCAAAGACCTTATCAACGGAAGCTAGAGGTGGAATCATTAAAACCTTAAAAAACAAATATAAGAACTGGTTATGGAAACACATAAAGCATGGCTCTACCAAAACCAAGGAGAAGAAATGTTAACTGCATTGGAATCTAAAAATATTTCAGAAATGTGGACATTGTTAAATAACGCAAACCAATTTACCCAACTGTCAGTACAAATAAATGGTGTATTAGAATCGGATTGGGTTAGACACTATCAAGAGCTATACGCTGGAACAGAGTTAATAAACCCAGAAAGTTTAAAAAATCAAGACAACTTTCAAGATTTACTTATTTCAGAAGAAGACATTTTAAGCTTTATAAAAAAATCTAGTAGATCACGAGCACCGGGCCCTGATGGGTTGAGTAACTATATGCTCAAAGAACATCCTGAGCAGTGGACAAAAATTCTCTTCAACATTTTCTCCTTGATTATAACCACAGGTATAGTCCCGGCATCATGGCGGAAGTCAATAATAGTACCCATCTTCAAAAAGGGCAATCGGACATGTCCTTCCAACTACAGACCGATTGCGCTTTTGGACGTACCAGGGAAAATCTTTGCTAGGTTTATCTTGAGAGACTTCAACAAATGGGCAACAAACAACGACAAAAGAGACCCATGCCAGACAGGCTTTATAGCAGGCCTTGGCACCTCAATCAACCTACTAACCCTAACTTCAATAATTCAACATCATAAACAAACAAGACAACCCCTGTACATGACATTTGTAGATTTCCGTGCTGCCTATGATTCAATTTCACGAGAAATGTTGCTTCAAAAGCTAATTCAAGAAAATTGCCCGTTGTACATAATTACTTTAATAAAAGCTTTATATTCGGACACAAGTATCCAAATAAGGATAAACCAAGAGGGTCTTTTGTCCCCTCCTATTCAAACATATAGAGGACTCCGGCAGGGATGTATTCTTGCTTCTGCTTTATTTAGCTTTTTATAGCAGATTTACGAAGAATATTTACTGCTGAATTTGCGGATGCACCTAAAATAGCCAACAAATGCATTCCGGCCTTGTTATATGCCGATGATTTGATACTTTTGTCAAAAACACCTGTGGGAATACAGAAACTGCTGGACGCATTATCTACATATGTAACAGAAAATGTATTAGTGGTTAATCTGGAGAAATCCAAGGTCATGGTATATAAGCCATCACTGCAAAAAAATAGGAACTACATATGGACAATACAGAAACAAAAATTGGAAAAAGTTCAACAATATACGTACCTGGGGATGATAATCACAGGAGCTACTCATGAAGCACAAATATCAAAATGGTCCAATAAACTTGACATGCTGATTTCGCAGGCCAAAATAATTCAAGCAAAATATGGGAAGTTTTCCATCTCACCAATCCTAACATATTTCAAACAAAAGGTAACACCGATACTATTGTATGGAGCTGAAACTCTACCAATCTTACATGAAAGCTTATGGACTAAATTCGAATCAAAATTCTGGAAGAGTGTTTTAAATTTACCAAATTGCACTCCGATAGCATTAATCAGAAATGAATTGGGACTGATTTCTATTTACGCTCGCTATTTGTGGTACCTAATATCTTGAAGCAGGAAGTGCATTCTAGCAATCAACTCAAATATGCTTATAGGAGTTTTGGCACAGCACATACTCTGCTCAGATGACACCTTTGCGCAAGGTTGGCGCAAGGAGGTCATAAATGCAATGGCTTATGCCAATGTTACACTGAAGCTATTAATTGAAAACCCGAATGCAGTCAAAACCAAACTATTCCAGTGGGACTGGGGTAGAAACAGAAACACGTGCTTAAGATATAATGATTTCGATGGAACGGTGTTCATACACAAGAAATACACACTGGCTGAACCATATTTACTAAAAAGCCCATCTGTGCAACATAGAAAAGAGTTTGAGATTAAGATTCAATCTGTGGCTAACACAAGAGGTTCTAGCAAAAAGGAAAAAAATCTTAACAACAGAAAAAGGTTGCAGGTTCTGCAAAATTACATCACAAACGGAAACCTTACGCCACCTACTGGTTGATTGCAGTGAACTTTGTAACCAAAGGGTTAAATTCTTAAAACCAGCGGTAAAAGATCATATAAACCTGTCACATAACACTCTATGGAAAATGATAGTTGGTGGACTTTCTATTCGGTTAAGAATGGGAGCCTTAAATTTTTTAAATAGCTTCGAAGAGCTGAGAACACAAGATAAAAATAAGGAATAAAACAACGAATCCAGACAAAAATCAAATAGCTTCTGATGCTGAAAAAGATAATGAAGTGAACTTTTATGCAAATGTTTTATGTAAAGTAAATGCTACACAAATGCGATTAATTGAACACACTTGACCTTATTGTTGTGAACTGGCTCCCCTTTTGATGTCTAAACTCATTTTTAAATGATCTTTTATTGTCATAATCATGTTTTTCATTTTTGTATTGATAAATAAATTGTAAAGTTGATTAATCTCAACTAAAAACAATAAAATAAAAAATAAATAAATAAATAAATAAGTTGAAGCTCCTGAGCTGTGTCTAGTACCATGTGGCTCTTTGTTTCTGGAGTGGCTGTTTTTTTGTTGTTGAGGCCTCTTAATAAAACAGGGGGTTCCACAAGTGTAGCACTTTGCGCACTGACCCTTAAGAAAGAATAGAAATAACAAATAATTTGCTTTTCTAGAATTCTATACAATAATTGCTAGACTCATTAAAGGGGTGAAAGGTCGTGTTTCATCGCTTCCCGTGATGTCACTTTGGGGTGAGGTGAAATGACATCACTTTCTGTGATGTCATCAGAGGTCAAGGGACGTGTGATATCACTTCCACTATCCCTGGCATTTTTGTGAAATGACGTCCCTGCTGTCAATCAATTGTAAAACATGTTGTCCCGTCTCAAGCAATTGCCGTTTGGCATTTCACATTCACCTGCCCCCAAACCACGCCTTATTAATATGCATATTTATGGAATGTAAACATTCCTCACTACACCTTGCATCAGATCCAGTCCTGTGTAATATGCAGGGCATTTCAGGGGCTCCACAGAATGTGCCGGGCAGACAATGATCCTGCTTTACAGCTTTATTAAATCTGGGCCCATGGGAAATGTGACTGAGGCTGGTCACAAAACGTTGATTTTTAGCACATCCATAAATTGTTCCTTGTGATCAGGTAGCCAAGTGCATTCTGAGCAAAGTATTTAGAGCAATGCTGTTGAAGTGCTTCAAAAATCCACGTCAGTGCTTAATATCAGACAGTGGACTGTAAAAGTGATATTGTATATATAATACATGTGAAAACACCTATGTTAATTCCACGGAAACCGCACAAACACATTGATTGTTCCACTGCTGTGAAAAAATATTTAAAAATCTTCAAGGAACTCATACTAACTTCCCGCGACAAAACATGACTTGTGACCAGTTTGAATAGGACTGATTAGGTCCAGGGAAACCAGGGGCAAAGCATGTTCCTGTTTTGTAGATCACCAAACATTCACTGGCTTGTCTCTGTGGCTAATAATTGGCCACGTCGTTCTCACTCCCATTTTGAATATGCATATATCTGCATTTCTGCCTTTCTGTTTCGATCTGTCAGATTTCTGCACCAGCTCAACTTTTGCACAATCACTGCAATTAGTGTGTGTTTTTTTTTGCTTACAAATCTCAAACTTTCAGTGACGTTTGGAGGGGAATAATTATTGTGCCCAAAACAACCAAGGGGTTTGTGTGCGGATTCTCTGTCCAAGGACATTTTTTTGAACAATGGTTTAAAATGGTGCATTATACTGCACACTTTCTGTGAAAATTTCAATAAAATTCCAAACAACCGGTTTTGTAGGATAACTCATGAAAAAAATATTATAGATGCAAATCACCAACAGTGATCAGGAGCGCTTCCCCAAAACATTTCTATCACGCATTTGCCCACAATATATGCCAGTATAAAAAACATGTTCCCGATGGCTGTGCCAAGACATTTCCATTCTGGCTGCAACTATATATGCCAGTAACCCCATATATGAACATACTCATGTTTGTGGATGCCACCAGCAATGATATTATAAGGAAGCCGCATGTAAGAACAAACTCTGGTTGGCTTTGCCATTAAAAATGCCATGGCGCGATAAGAAAACATGTCCAAAATTGACTGCTCCATATAATAACACATATCATGTTTGCTTTACCATAAATGCCCAGTAAAAAATGTAATGCTACAGTAAGATGGTATAGCTAGACTGGCTGCACCAAAATGCCAGTCTACCCATATAAAAATGCTTACCATGCTTGTTTTGTCATAGATGCATATCATAACATAACATATAATAATGCTTATCATGGTCGTTATATCATAGATGCCCAGTAAAAAAGGTAATGTAACAGTAAGAAATGGGTATAGTGGCT
Organism: Ambystoma mexicanum; assembly: GCF_040938575.1. Taxonomy (NCBI): domain Eukaryota; kingdom Metazoa; phylum Chordata; class Amphibia; order Caudata; family Ambystomatidae; genus Ambystoma; species Ambystoma mexicanum. The sequence continues at coordinate 1,335,566,745 of NC_090934.1, forward strand.
GTACCAAAGTACCAGTATAGCCACATAATAACATGTGTCATGCTTGCTCCAACATAGATAGATGCACAGTAAAAAATGCCATGCCACAGTAAGAAATGACTAGACTGTCTTTACCACCAAAATGTCAGTCTACCCACATAATATCACTGATCCTGCCTGCTTTATTATAAACACCCAGTAAAAATATCATGCCACAATAAGAAATGGCTACATTGGCTGCACCAAAATGCCTGTCTAGCCACGTAATAACACTTATTGTGATTGCTTTACCATAGCTGCACAGTAAACAATGACATACCACAGTGAGAAATGGCTACAGTGGCTGCACCAAATGTCACTATACCCACGTAATAACACTTATTATGCTTGTTTTATCATAGATAGATAACCAATAAAAAGCGTCACGCCACAATAAGAAATGGCTAAACTGGCGGTAATAAAATAGCCAGTCTAACCACTTAATAGCTTGTATCATGCATGCTTTATCATGGGGAGATAACCATTAAAAATGTCATGCCACAGTAAGACATTGACAGACTGGATGCACCAAAATGCCAGACTAGCCATGTAATAGCACTTATAATGCTTACTTTATCATAGATAAATGTCCAGTAAAAAATGTCATGCTACCGTAAGAAATGGTTAGACTGGCTACACAAACATTCCAAGCTAGCAACGTAGCAGCACTTAACATTGTTTCTTTATCAGCGATACCCAGTAAAAATAGTTTCCTCCCCTCTCCTCTACACCCCTAAATCAGCTTCACAGTCCAGCACAAACACAACAGAAGCACACGCTCATTAGCCCACTAATTGGTTCACTCATTGCTGATTTACACAGCATTCAAACACTGTTCACTCTCTACTTCACACGCTCACCCATACACTCGCTCATTCACACATGCCTACACACACACACACACACACACACACACAGACATGATAAATACAATATTGTACACCTACATTCAGCCCTGGTCTGGATGTTGCACCTGCTGAGCCAGCAACACTACCTCTAGTAGCAAGGGGCCTCCAGCTCCTGCACACACAAACAGGAACTAGGAAGTGCTCTGTCACTTTATGTTACCAGCACATGCGTGCAGGAGCCAGAACACTATTTTTAAAGGCACCCTGTTTTGCCTTTATGAGTGAGGATGTGCAGGAGTGCCCCCTTCGCACATTCAGGTGTGCAGTTCCCCATCTTGCATCCACAATAGGCCATTCAAGGCTGTGGAAGCAAAACACGCCCAGCCATGCATGGTCCATTGGACATTTGCGCAGGGGAACATAAACTGGGAAAGGAAAACCATGTTTCACTTTGACAGTTTAACCCGTGGCTCACAGACAATGGAAGAGGGTTTTGCAGGTTGGTACAACCTTTGCTAGTATGGACAAGCTGCCTGTGCAAATTTTATTTTCATTTTGAACCACTCACATTCTGTGCAAGGCCAATATGTATCGAAACTTCATTTGGAGGGTGGAGGGTGTGAGACATTTGTGTGTGTATATCCTTACTGTGTGAATTAGGCGCTGTATATTTGGTGGTGATGTGGTTGGCTGGGGTCATTTCCATGTTAATGAAACAGATAACGACTTAGGTTAATAATTTTCAGACCAGCAGCAGGCTCTCTCTTTACTGGAAAAGTCTGCAGGAAACCGCATTCTAGGATGCCGGGGACAGCGGGAGTAATTATGTTGTGTATACACGAGTGGGGGCATCTACAGACTGTTGCAAGTTTTTGCAATGTACACAATAATATTTGGGTTCTATTAATCCAGCTGTTATCCATTTGTCATGACACCAACCAAACCTATTGTTTGGCTATGACTGCTGGCAGTCTGCCGATTTGAACGCAATATTATGTTCCAAGAAGGCTGTACCTAACACATAGTTCTTTTTTATTCATGTCAATAACACTGAAAATGGAAGCCCACCAAAAGAAGCCCGAAAGCTAGATGGTGATATTGGGTGTATGTATAGCGCAGTGGTGGTATGGAATTTAGTAGTAGTACTAAAGGGCATCCTGCCTCAGTGGATAGCTGATGGGTTAAGTGCTTGCCTCGCACATGCGCTCAGCCTGCGCAAATCATGCGACAGGGCCAAATCAGTCTTTCATCCTTTCCGAAGTTGAGAAATTGACTGCTGATAAAATGAGGTAATGATAACAGCTGTTATTACATCGCTTAGTGGTGGGCAAAATCAGGCATAAAGCACTAAATTAAAACAAATGTTTATATGTACTATGATTTATCCAATACCAAACATAGATATGTTTTATTAGCACATTGGCATCGAGCCAAATGCATCACTACTCCTGAAGGAATGAAGGGACCTGCAACATGTGGCTCTCCAGGTGTTTTGGACTACAACTCCCATGATTCCTCACCATCGAGCATGCTGGTTGAGGATCATGGGGTTTGAAGTTCAACCCATTTGTACAGTCAAAGGTTGCAGAGCCTTAATGTAATAATGTCTCTCTAATAATCACTGGAATCAGAATGCAATGATGCTGATGTAATTTAATATCCATACAATAAGCAGTATTGCAGAATCAGGAATGGGTAGTCTGTTAGATGCATGCCTAAGAATGTGCTAAAGATTTAAACCAACAGGATAGTCCTGGAAAAACAACTGTTAGTACCTTTCATTGAACCAAAAGAAATGTTACATAACATGACACTGATTTTTTTTAAACCACATTGTGTTCTTGTTTGGGTGGTTCAATGCAGCATGTGGGGATAGGGTGTTTGCTTTAAATTGACTTGCTATATGTGCAGACAAAGGTAAACTCTTAAAATACATGTTTTAATGTTGGCTATTTGGTGGCACTGTATGCATTGCCTATAGGCCTATATTATTTTCATTTCAGGCGAGGATGGAAGAGATGGCACTTGAGGAAGGACACAGACTGTGGGTGTTGTTTGGTGATTTGCCCATCCATTGATAATCCAGGGCAATGCTAATCCCTATGGCCTTTCCGACCCCCTAGCTGCCCCACTACACCCAAAACCCACACCCCAGGATGTCTGAGATTAGCCCTTCGCTTTCTGAGCAGTCTTCTGAAAGGTAATGGCTTAAATGCCGCTATACACCGGCTAAACCAGTTCCGGATATAATAAATCTGTCTTAACGAAGTGAGCCTTCAGCCAATTGATGTATGAACCATATGTCGTCACATCTGTTTCTTGCACCGAATGTCAGTTTTAAAAAACACTGGCAAACCAACAGTTTTGGCTCTTGCATAGGCATTAGATAAGCATTTTCCAGGCACTGCAATAATTTTTTTTAATGTTTATATGTTTTGGTTTATTTTAAGCCTTTACAAAATTACAAACAAAAGAAGTTTATCATATCAATTACATACAACATTCATAATCATAAAAGAATTAAAGAAATCACTTAATTACTTATAACGTAACAGTTCAACATCTACATTTAACATTCATTAAAAAAAAGGATCATACCTAACCTTTCAAATCCCAAATATCCGTTAAAACACTGCTTTACCGACAGAAAAATGTGTCCCTCATATTTCCATCAAACAGAGTATTTACCCCAGCACCCCCCCCCCCACCTTCTGGCATTAACAATTATTTCAATTCAGATCACAGATAAGATATTTTTCAAGAAGGCAATTACACGAATATTTAAAACCCTTAGGTTCCCATGCCACATTTGATGCCATAATTGTTCTCTATTTTTTTATTTTTTTATTTTCTTGAATTGTAATCAAAAAGAAATGTTTAATTTTTACATGGGTTTTCGAAATTTAAAGATTCACGTAGCAAAAACGTATTTTTCTGAGTCCTGAGTCCTTACTTCTCCGTCACCTTTCTAGTTTCAATGGAATCAACGTCCCCCTCTTCGACTACAGGATCGAGGTAAGACTTTTCTGCAACTTTGAGTGGCCCACTGTGCCTGGATGGTTTATCGTTAAAAATCTGATTCTATTAACTTCACCATTGTCAGAGTCCAACGTGTTGTCTCTCCTGAGATTAGCCTGTTCCACACAACATCTTCATCCAGCGTTATCATCCCTTGCAGACGAGGTTGAAGATATGTGTCTCTACTTTGTTGAGTCATGAGGCACTGGAGCACTAAGTGTTTCAAAGTTTCCACTTGATCTATTTTCTTGCATAGGCGACAGCTATTGTCCATTGCCGGGGAACGAATGGCTAGAATTTCATGTGTCATCAGTAGGTTGAGTCTAGCCTTCAGGAACCTGCCTCGCATACCTTTATTTGGAAATTTCAGGCAGTAGTTTTGAAGTTTCTTAACTTTGTTAAATGTCAGGGGAAGATGGGCCAATAGTTTGTTAGTGCTGGCTGTGTCAATCGTTGTTCTCTATTAACAGGGGAAATTGAATTAACAAATTGTTCAAAATACAAAATTCTTTGAATAGGAAGATCAGGACAAATAAGTGAAATATGTATAACTGTTTCGTCCATACCTTCAATCTTACAGAATCTACACCATTTCAGTGTTTAAGAAGACCTATTCTGAACATCAAATATTTGATTAGTATTCAGGACATTCATCCTAAAGCGCATATAATCATTACGTATTTTTCTGCTTGGATACTTCATCAGATAACCTTCCATTACTCATAAAATGTCCAAAAAGAATTTACCTGACAGTACGTTTTTGAATGTATTATAGTAGTCTTATTGGATTGCCAATCATTCCCTTTCTGTATGTTTTTTATTTTAGCTGGATTACTCAGTAATGTTTGCACAGACATCCCCAATTGTTGCAGTAGGTCCTCAACCTCAATTTATTTTCAATTTGCTCATAAAAATACCTGATGTTTCAGCACCTGCAGTAATATATAGGCTCTCCTCTCTGTTAATTATGCACTTCCTCCATAATAGTCCCCTTTCCAAATAACCATAGATTTCAACGCTTTAAAGCCAAATTCATATCTGATCATTTCTATTGGCACACATTTAGGGATAAAGTACAGAATACCTCTCCACAGCATACTCTCCACCACTTTTAGATAGTCCATGAATTCAAATGCAAAGAATTCTAAGCCATACAATAACCTTGGCCAAGCTTTCTTTGTATAGAATTCTCTCAGTGGCATCATAGAAAACTCGCCATATTTTTTTTCGATGATGCGCATTTGTCGCGATGCTGTTTCCGCCTTTAACTTCAATTTATTTTTGATCATGGTTATTGACCCTGTACCAGAAAAATAATATCCTAGATATTTTTAGGCACTCTGACATTTAATGTGTTTACCTTTACAGTGCCATGTGTATGAGGTTTGACACCTATTTGCTTTTCCCAAGCGTGGGATAATAGTTTCTGTAGGATTTATTTTTAGGTGTAGATCACTCACAAATTTCACAAATTTGTTAATCAAGCGATGACGACCTACCTTAGTGCTATCAATTAACAAGAAATCATCTGCATAGGCAATCCATCCAATGCAGAGCTCCCCCAACCTGGGTGTAGCTAAAACCTTGTTCTTCAGTGTTCCATCCACTCCACTTACATAAAAATTAAATATGGTCAGTGCTAGCATGCATCCTTGTCTTAGCCCATTTGTAACAGTAATCCCAGTGGACAACAGACTCTCTGAATTTAAACAAACTTTTAATCTTATATCTGAGTAAAGAGCCATAACTATATCCAACAGATGTTTCGGCATACCCAGATCTCTCAACCTCATCCATAAATTTGGTTTGTCAACCATATTGAATGCCATGCTAAGGTCCATAGATGCAACAAAGATTGGGATTGCCCCCTTTTGCAGTGCTTTCATCTGCAGACTACGTAGAATCAGTCCCCCACATTAAGCACCTATATTTTTCTTGAAGCCAATTTGTTTAGGATCCACTATATGGTTTGCAATAATCCATTTTTGAATATCAGCTTATCAGCTATATCAGCTAAGACCATAGATGCAAACATTGTGGAGACTGGATCAGCGATAGCAATGGGTCGATAGCTGATTGGATTTAACAGGATTTAACCGAGGACCTATTTTGAAGACTGGAAAAACTATAGACATTCTCCATGATTCGGGTATCATCTTAGTTTTCAGAACATCCTTATAAAGAAAATGTAGTATTCTGGCTCAATATGGACTGTTACTTTTCAGAATTTTGTCAGATAAATGATTGAGTTCTTTGATTTCTTGATCAACATGGACACATTGTCAATAGAATTGTCCAGTGACCATTCTATTGCTTCTTTGTTTGCCTTCTCTGCGACCTTAGCATTACATCCATATATGCTAAAGAAAAATGATCCAGACGTATCTCTTCCGAGATTGGATTTAAAGACAAATCTTTCTGAGAATATTCCAAATTGTTCATTAAGTTCCAATAATGTGATACATTTTGTCCCTTTAAAGTGTTCATCATTACTTCACCATCCAGTTGTGACCTTCTGCCTCTGCGACAGATCAACCAATTCTTGTAATGTTGTTTAACTTTTTTGATCTCATATAATGTACAAGAATCGAGTCTACCCCTTTTCAAAAGTGACTGTATATCTTTCCTCATTACGGCTTTCTGAGCAAGTACCGCAGTATCATTATTAGGTCTGTGATTTTTCTTAAAGGTCCCATTTGAAGCCGTAATGCCTTCAATTTTTTGAACTATTTTAATTATGTATGGAACAAAATTGGTAACTGAGTATGTCTGCATATGCTGTTCTAATGGCAGTATGTCATACTCGTTGGTCATTGCCGAAATGAACCTAACTGTTTTATTCTGTGTCCACTTTATTCTATTACCTCCAAGATTTATCGATACATCCTCAGTATAGTAGCTAACAGTTTCCCTAGGGGGATTTTGGAGAAAGTCAATTGATAGCATACTATGGTCACTAGTAGCATTATTTTTCACTTCAAAGTTGGAAGCGTGTTTACTCAATTCACCTGACAAAATATATATAATCGATTATAGAGCTGTTTCCTCTTGCCTTCCAGGTAGCATTGTTATTTTCCACCAATTCTAAACACCAAATTTCAGCAAATTGAAGCCACAAGGTCCCTCTAAGTTTGGTGTTTCCACCCTTCGATGTGCTAGTTGTCACATTAATTTTAAGAGCATCGCCCACAATCCGATTAACATTACAGTCCGCATTTAAATCACCCACTATGATAATTTGACCCCCTTCATTGTCATACAGCCAGTGGTCAATCTTCACCCCCATATTATCTAGTTCTTTCTCAAGTTGTTGATCAGAATGTTCTAGTGGGTTCCAATAAACATTGGTGATAAGTAGAGCAAAGCAGCCAACCAGAACCTTTACACTAAAGGTCACTCTTAAAAAACAGTTCAAAGTACACCACACCTCCCTTTTTTTCGACTTGGGTTTCTTGGTTGAAGGCCAAGAGTTAACCTCCCTTGGGATGTCCCTTGTCACCACCTGTGGCACATATTTCTTCCATTTAAAAACCATTCCATAACATCTTGCCTCTGGCCCATGTCTCTTGAAATAAAATAAAATCATAGGATGAGAGTTCATCCATCAGTTTGTCATTGTTCACCAAATGAAAAAAACCTTGTGAATTCCAACTTAAAAAGCGCAACTTTTCAGGAGTGCTAGAGAGGTTTTCCCAATTGTTTTAAAGTGTAAATTGAGTCCCTTAGCGAGAGTGCTAGCAATCTCTACTATTGTTAGTCTGTGTCCCATACGATGTTAGCACATGAGGACACTTCTTTTGATGACTGAGCCGCCCACTCAACTTTCCTCTTATCACTTTCTGTATCTTCACCCAAATATGTTGGGGTTTTGTAAGTAACGAGGTTGAAGCCCCTGCACTGCAGTGCTTCCACCTTCTTCATCAACAATGACCTCACCAACTGAGATGATATAACTAAACAAACTGAATCATATCTCTGTTTGTGGATAAAGTCATCCAATAAAATGTCAGCTGACGATATCCAACTCAGTTCAGGAATGACCGAGAACAGGGATAGAATGGACGGCCTATTCAATGATATTCCGCCACCATCATTAAACAGTGACCTCAAGATTAAATTAGGCTGCTCGGGTAAAGCTGGTTTTCTTAAATCATGTTCCATGTTCACATTTTCTATATATTTCTGTTATGAGTTCTCTTTGACACATAAGACCGATTTTCTTAAATCGTATTCCATATTCACATTGTCTGAGTACCTCTGAGAACTCTCTTTGTCATCTATGTAAGTGTGTGAATCTTGATTTTTATCACTAGCTATTACCTGCACATTCTCTTTAGTAGATTTCTTCTCAGCCAATAACTTTTCTACAATTCAAATCACTTTATCTTTGTTTAATTGTGAGTTATCATGACCATTACTCCTTGTTTCCCTGTCATTTCTAACCTCCAAATGCTCTTGACAAGTGGCATCTATAGACTGTTCAGGCTTGGAAACAGCAAAGGAATTGGAGTGGGATTCCAGTCCTTATGACCCAAACCTGAATTAACTGAATGAGTCATAACTCTTCCTTTCAATATTAAGGGGTCTAAAGTTGTAGTTATTAGTTGCACTTGTTTAACTGCCCCTTCCTCTATTAGATTCTTATCATTCGTAGTTATTGGAGTCACCGACCTAGGAATAGCTGCCGGATTTTTTAAAATCTCAAAGACGTCATTCAAACCATATTCAAGAGTTTAAAGTTGCATTTCTATATTACATGGTACTTTTTTCTTTTTCATTACATCGGACAATGTCCCCCTGCCCCATAGTACTCGCTTTGAGTGGCTTGATCATTTTTATGTATTATATTTGGGGAACTGGGAGCCTTATCACCTGTTTTGGCTCTTTCCATGGTGGGAGCAATTAGCATCATCATATCTTGTCTAGCCTCCTCAATTGTGTTTTTGAAGTCCTTTCTCTGAGTAATTTCCTTGATGACTTATTCATATTTTTTGCAACATCCAATTTCTTTTGTTTACACATTTTTTTGTTTTGTTTTTTTGTTAATTATATTTTGACGTGGGCCGTCTCATGTGGTAAAACTTCTGGTTGAACACCAGTTGCATTTTCCTCAGAGGCCTCCCCCAACTGCATCCTTTCCTGGGTTATGTCCCCCGACAAACCCTGACTAGGTGTTGAGTCAGGAATCATTATTACTTCCCCTACACCAGATGCCAGACTTATTGATTTTGTGTTTGCTTCCTCAGCTTTTTTTTATCAATATGGGTAGTTTGTTTAGTATTGGACATCAAAACCTGAAGTACATCCCCCATTTTGGAGGGTAACTGGCCAATATCAATTACAGTTTTATTCATCAGCTCAGTCTGTTTCCCTAATTCCTGCAGAATTAGTCTGTTAAATATACCCAGCATTGTAGTTGATTCCGACCCTTTCTCATTACCATTCCCCTCATCCGCAACAAATGTCAGTATTTGTGGAGAGGCCTAGTAGATTAAAGTCATTAGTTAAGAAGATGTTTGGCATATCAGAGCAAGAACCAGAAGGACTAAAGTCACCTACTGGTATAGCTCCATTTGACAATGATCTATATTTCGATTTTTCTTTAAGTGGTTTAATATGAGGGTCATCAATGAACAGTGATTGCAAGCCAGCCACACTGTCCATAGTACCTATTGCATTGCAGTTGCTAGATTTCAGCTCATTTGAACACGCCTGTGCGCATTGTAAGAGTTCTTCCTCCTCATCACCTGGTAAAGGCAAAGGCAGGGCGGCTGCACGCGCCAAACTTGCTCTACGCGTGTTAACTGCTGCTGCAAAAAAAAAAATCGGCCCCGGAGTCCTTCCTGGGTAGAGGCATTTTGTTTTTCTTCATTTCGAATATAGCACAACTGCTAAAGTAGTCAATAGTTTTTTGATTTACAGACCCCCAGTTATTGTATAATAAGGTTCAGTAGTGATTACAAACACGTCGCTTTGCTCCACAAAACCACCACGTTACTATAACAGAAGGGGGGTGCCGGGGGGAAACGCAGAGCGTTTCCCCCAGGGGAGTTTTTGGTGCTGCACACGGCCAGCGAGTGGCCGTGGGGGGCAGAGCGCCTCCCGGGGGTATTTAAGGGCTCAGGGAAGGTTCGGGAGGCAGGCGACGGTTAGGACTTGATGATTGTCCCGCCCTCCCACCCCTTCATTTTGGTTTTAGGCTGGTGTCTGGTTATGGAATATGGGGGGGCCCATTGTTCATGGGATTATGCGGGGGGTTTTAGATGACATGGCGAGGTTTTTATGGGTTTTGGGGTCTATTAGGGTTGTAGGGGTTGGTAGTTTTGTGTGACAGGTCAGGGCATTGTGAAAGTTTGTGTGTAATATATGTTGCTGATGTGGCAGGTCAGGCTGGCTGCAGGTCATAGGAAGGGGGAGTTTGGTGTAGAGGGGAGTTTGAAGGGTGTTGAAGTGGGTCGGGCGCCGGGGGCATGGACCCTTTTGATGTGGGGGGAGGGAAGCACAATGGGGGAATGACACGGGAAAGGATGGGGTGGCGCTGTTTGCACAAGCAGGTCACCCCGGGGGAACAGGTATTGAGCCTGGAAGGGCATGGCCCCTGGGAGAAAGCGGGACGCCTGGAAAAGGGGCAAGGAGACGGTAGGGTCCAAGGGATAATTAGGGAGGAAATTGGTTATTTAATTATTTAATTGTTGGGGGAAAATGAAAAGGAAAATGTTTAATTTATTTAATTGGTTGTTAAAATATTTATTTAGTTTGTTAGGCCATGGAGCCAGTTAAGCGTTTTGATTGTAAGCTTTGGCCTGTCACATTAAAGAGACCTTTTCCACTTTTAAATCAGTCTGGGTTTTTGTGCAGTAAGCCAAAAAGCCACTCTTGCTTTCAGTTTCAGTAAAGTCGGAAGTCAAAACGAGATGAAGCTCCAATGCTTGAAAAATACTGTTCCCAAATCACTGCGAGCACAGCTTTGTTCAGAACGATATCCGCATTAGCATACATGAGGACCATAAGAACAACTCATTTATTACAGTATCTGTAGTGCCCGTACTCACAACAGACCGAGCCCTCATTCATTCAGAAATAGTGTTCAAAAGTCGACTGCAAGCACTTCACTTTGTGCCACATGACAACCGCATTAACACTTATGTGAAACGTAAGAACGACACACTCACTTACATGAATAACAATGCCAGAAGTCTAAATCAGTCCCCGCCACTCCCCCCCAACACCTGAAAAGCCACTTGTTGCCACTTGGTGCGCAGGGCGGTGACCTATTGTAGGGCTGCTGGGGGGGTGGGGAGGGCAGAGCCCACTCAGTAGCGTAAACGCTGCAGAAAACAAGGAAAGTAAGTGAGTAAAGCACCGCTGTCCACAAGCAAAGTCCGCAAGCCAAGACTATGTGTCTTCAAGTAAGACAAGGAATATAATATTTACTGCAGAAATAGTACAGGCAAATACACGTCACGTTTCGGCAAGGCACGAGCTTCAACTTGAGGACGGCGGTTCACAAAGATAGAGAGCAGTCTTTCCAGCCAAACAGCCACTTGTTCCCACTTGGTGCGCACGCAGGTGCGCAGAGCGGTGACCTATTGTAGGGCTGCTGGGTAGGGGGGGCAGAGCCCACTCAGTAGCGTGAACGTGCAGAAATAGTTCAGGAAAATACACGTCGCGTTTCGGCAAGGTGCGAACTTCAACTTGAGGACGGCGGTTCACAAAGATAGAGAGCAGTCTTTCCAGCCAAACAGCCACTTGTTGCCACTTAGGACTTGACACTTGCACTGCAATAATACTCTCAGGGACCAGCACTATCTTCCAGCTAGTGCCATTTTAGGCCAGGTAGATGAATGACTGACTGTTATGGCTGTGCATGGAAAATGGGGATCTCGTGACCACACAAAGCCAAAACTGCCAGCTTTGCCAATGCTTGTTTTAATTGGGCATCAAGCCTTCTAAAGAGCTGACTACATTTATTCTTAAAGACACCCTCTTAAGTGCCAGGCTATTATTGAAGTCTATGTAAAAAGGAAGAGTATAATTGTCCTTGGCACTGAGCATTGCTTTAGGACCACTCACAGTGGGGCCACTCACAGTGGCGTGACTTTCTCATTCACAAGCTGCCGTGAAATGAGTAACCAGATTACAACTCAAAGCAGGTGCATCAATAAGCACACATGTACACATCCACACATACATTCGCCATCAGAGGTGGCCATTTTGGATATTTGGTGAAAGAACCATAAAAAGAAACACACAAACCAAGGCACGTCAGCACTCTGATGACAGCAAGCCGGGGAAGTAGTGAGGCCTGATTTACACAAATGTTTTCAATGGACTTGCCCATGTTAAAACATTTTTGTAAATTAGACCCTTGGGGCCTGATTCATGGAGATGTGCACCGAAATCCCACAAGGGCTGCACGCTGAGAAGGACACTGCGTGAGCCTGCCTGCAGAATAAAAAATGTGTGCCTATTTATTCATGCAATTGTTTGCGGAAAATTAACCCTATTTGCAAGTTCCAGCCGAAACGCTCCCGACACGCAAAGCAAAAACAGCCAGAACAGCTACCATTGTGCGCTCCCTGGGTGTGAATGCACGCACCCTTCAAACAGTGTGTGGGGTCCACTGTAAGCAGACTTGCATCTCGGGGACCCTGCGCGGGGTCCCCCGCAACTGTATCCGGCACCCTGAGAACATGCGTATAAAAAATTGTAACTCTGTAATTACTTGGGAAATTGCATGTGATCCCCCATAAACTGTTCCTGCACCCCGCTAAACTGCGTATGCACACCTCCATGTTAGATCGGAACCCTGGTTGAGTACACACACCCCGGAAATCCGACATGAAACCCAACCTCTGCGCTGTGAATACTACGTGCAAGTGTACTTACGCCTGTCTTTGGGTGGCGGATAGTATGAAGGACTTGCATGGCCATTTCCTGGCCGAGAGGTTGTGCAACCAATTCCATGCATATGTCTTGTGCTGCGCAATTGGGAGCGTGTGAGGGACTGCCTGCAGGTTGTCCCTGGGAATGCCCATTTTTGAGCAAGTTCTTCCCCATTTTTGGTGTTTCACCCCCTTCCCAGCATGTGCAAGCCATGCCCACGCCGTGCATGGAGTCTCGTGCAAGAACCTGGGAGACTCGCTGAGACATGCCAAAAGAGCGTGAACTCCACGCAAGTCCAGGAAAAGTACTTGGCATTTGATTCCGTGAATCCCCAAACAGGAATTTGCATGCAGAATGAAGCGCAAGTATCCTATTTTCCATGCAAATAATTCCATGAATCAGGCCCTAGGTCTTTAGAGTTGCAGGGGGCAAATGCTCTGCCCACTTCCTCATCAGGGAAAATTAACCATTCACACTTTGATTTTATTAGGTTTCGGCTACGTGTTTAACGAAAGCTGTGCTCTAATTAGAACATTGTCAGAAACTCTTATATTTGATGAGGTTCACACACGCAGACAATTAATACTGCAGAGATGAAACCGTCTCTGGCTTTGCCCGAAGACAAACTCTTTCAGAAATCCTGCAAAGGAAAAGAAGAGCGGCAGAGTTCTTGATTTTCTGGAAACGTAACCTCTTCATTTTGGCCCAGTGGTGGATTAGCCGCTAGTTCCAACAGCTGTGATGCACATAGTGGTAGGTTGAGGCGACTGACTCAACTAACCGCTGCAAAGCAAACTTCCTGTACTTCCGCATATCATATTTTTCAATAAGGTACATAGATCCTTACAAAGCAGAAACACACTAGGAATGCTTCAAAGGGTGTCTGCCCTCAGCAGGGGAAGGAGATCTGGCCGGGCCTTACAGAATAAAGGGTGGAGGTGCATGCCTGCATTAAGATGCCATAATGCCCCGGGGCTGATGCGTGCTCTATAAATGTTAATAAATGAATAAATAAAATTATATGTTTGCACTTGCCACCCCAGTATCATGGCAGGCCAATGATTGTGATCGTAAAGTCTGATAATGGAGGGAACACCTGGGTATTTGATGGCACAATCCACTCACAGGTTTTCTACCTGGAATTTTGATGGCAAGGTCCAGCAGCTATGAGAACGCTTGGGCCTTCACAAACCAACGACTGGAATCTGAGAGCAATGTCTCAGGTGCGAGCGGCAGAGAAAAGGATGGTGGTATCTTGCAAGAGGTGAAAGTCTCGTGAATGCCTATCCAATCTCTATAGAAAGTCATAGCTGTTGGTTTTTCCAGTGCTTGTTTTGAAGACATCACAAAGGCATCCTTGGGTAGATGGATTGCAAATACAGTCAGGCTCGGACTGGCCTATAGGGCAAAGTCCAAAGTGCAGACCCAACATACAAAAGTGTGCCAATTTATTTGAGAAAGGTGGGCCAGTCTGATGAGTTACCTCATTGTGCAGGTAGTAGTTCCAACCGGTTACACCAAACAAACATTCTTTAAAATATACAATTTGCAACACCGTTTGCCCAAATACTCCCCTTTAGCTACTACTCAGTCTGTCACAAAAGAATCAAATGGCCTTTTGCAACTGTGGACACTTTCTTTTTTTAATCAAACAATTTTATTGAAGTTTTCCAAACAACAACAATACACATTACAATTAATAACGTATAAGAAAGGGTCCCGGCCCCTAGGGCCATTAAGCACTGGTTGAGGGTTCACACACTCTAGATTGTTCGTGTCCGGCCCGTCCGGGTGGCTCTGCTCGGTCTGCGGAAGGTGTGATAGGCGTGATGTAGCATTGTGCCCTCAGAGGGCATCCTCCCATTTTTGCCATATTTTGAGTGCTTTTTGTGGGCATTCCCTCGCAGCATACACTCTGTGTTCCGTTGCTGCACAAATGTCTACATCTGTGACCCATTGTGACCCATTGTTCGTAGTTGGATGTTGTCTCTGACCCCCACAGCTGTGCAATGTTCCTTCTGAGCACTGCCGTGGCAGTCGACCAAAGTAGTTTCTCATAACGTGACAGGTCACATTTGTTGGAGACACCCAGCAGTAGCTGTTTTGCTCCTCTTTGTACTGTTTTACCCAAGACTCGAGACAGTTTATCGCAGCATTTCTGCCAAAGCAGTTGTATGTTATCGCATTCCCATAGGGTATGAAAGAAGGTCCCTTCTTCTATTTTGCAGCGCAGGCATTGTGGGTCCGGTGCACCAATCTAAGCCTGGATGAAATGGTTACCTCCCGGGGGTACATCAGTACTTCCGTCCAGTCCTCTGGCTGTAAGGGTCCCACATCTCATTCCCATTTGGCCTTTAGGCTGGACAACTCCGGTGTGGCAAAGGACGTAATTGTGTTATACATGATTGTGGTGACTTTTTGTGTAATTTGTTCCTGGACTATATTGTGCTCTATCGGATTATAGTCTGGCATAGCCCTCATGCTTTGTGCGCTGACTTGCAGTGCGTGTTTCAGTTGGGTATAATGATATCTCCTTGTGAATGGGAGGGAGGAGTCAGATTGTATTGTCTCAAACGGGATCACTCTGCCTTCCTGCACTACTTCACCAATGTTTGTGATCCCATGCTGGAGCCAAGCGGGCCATTTGGGGAGCTTCTTTACTCCTGGGAGAAGTTTATGGTTCCATAATGATGGTATTGGTGTCAGTACCGAGTCCCACCCTATGTACTAATGTTTCTCTGCCCATATACGGGTGTGTGGAGACTTTTTGATTGGTGCCCGAGACAATGTTATGCCCCAGTGCAACTCTGAATGCAGCATATTATCTGGGTTCTGGAGGCAATGTGCAAGGCCAAAGATCCGACTGACACATAAACAAGGAATTCAAATCAAAACCTCCTCAGCACCTTTTTTACCAGCCGTGCCCAACATTCCCGGGGAAAGAAAGTAAGCTTTGCAAGTTGCAGCACATTTTCAGAAGGAGTTTAAAAGAAGCCATAGGGATCTGCACATCTTTGCCTCTCCTGATACGTTGGACTACGACTCGCATGATCAATCACCATTGGCTCTGCAGGTTAGGGCCACGGTTGGACTGGCCTATTATAGGGAGATAGGCCCATGGCCAAATCAAAAACGCAAAATGCTGGTGTGGGCCAGTTTGTTTGGTCAAAGTGGGCCACTTTTTTGGGCCAATGTGGGCCAGTTTGATGAGTTACTTCACTATGTGGCTAGTAGTTTTGACCAGTGTTACTAAGTAAATATTCTTTCAAATGAACAATTTGCAACATGTTTTATCAAAAAACTCCCCCACGGGTACTATTCAAACTGTCAGAAAAGGAATGAATCGCCATTTGCAACTGTGGACCACTTTTTCATTGGTGCCCAAGACTATTTTATGGCCCAGTCCGACCCTGGTTAGGGCTAATGGGAGTTGTAGTCATGAACACCAAGCAAGCCAAAAGATGCAAACCCTGCCGTCATTTTACAAGACAGGTCTCATCAACAGTCACGCAACCTGCTGAGCTTCTTTTTTTATGCAGCTTTCTGCCTGCCAGGCATCCACCTTTACAAAAAGAATTCAGCATCAGATGTGGGACCTGACACTACTCAAAATCACTATATTATCATTGTACATGACTAAAATGTTAAAAAATGTTCAGCAACATTGACATTGTGAAAATATCATTATGGCGATACAGACGTAAACATCAAACTGCCAAAGTCTCTAGAGAGGCAAAGTGAGATTCCTATACCTGCTGCTAAAGGACGCATTCGATATGATGTTTGGAGACCCCTTGCCTAAAGTTCAGGAAAACAGACTGAGCCAACCGTGGGGTGCTTAAAAATAATGGAAAGAAAAGCATGCAGCCAGGAGGTTAATAGTTGCAGATTATCACAGGGCAGGTTGCCATCTTGTAGCTGAAACACAAAGGGCCTGATTTTCAAGGAGCTTTGACATGGAATCCCACCATTGAAAGAAGTTTTTGTAAATCAGGCCTGAAATATTCACTGAAAGGCTTGTAATTGCTCTTTGTCAGCAGGGTGCTAATGCAGACGAAACGGGAGTAAAAGGCAACAAGGTGATAACAATGTCAATGGACTTTTAAAGTCTCAAATTAAGGTGACAGCAGCCAGCAAAAGCGTGCACGGCAAAGCACACAATTAAAGTCACGAAGTAAAAAAAGAAAATCTAGCGGTGTAGGAAGACTGCCAACAATGGGAGCAGCATTACGGTTTTCCCCTCAGGCTCGAATACATTTCAAAAGAAATAGTTGAAATGTCCTGACGCCGTCCCTCCGTTGCCTTGCTTGTAACTAGAGGATAACAAGAAAGGAGAAACTGTACTTGGGCAAAGGTCTGCGCAAATTATATGAAAGAGCCACTTATGAATTTAGAAAAAAATGCAACCCCGCTTTCATAAACTTTTCATCTCGTGAAAGGCGCAGGTCAGATAATTTAACAACTTTCTGCGCACTGTCACAAAGTCCAGGTTCAAGCCGTGTGCCTGCCTCGCAATTTTGCTCTGGAGCAGCCCAGACTATGTGGCAGGAGGTGGTTTTAGGTAAAAGTGGTCACCCTTGCCAAAAGCAAAGAACTCATTTCTAAGAAGAATTTTAATGAAAAACGCCCATGTCACAAAATAAAAAAAGACAAATGCCGAGCTGAGGCGACAGAGGCCTGGGGTGGAAGGATAACATGGCAGGAATGCTGGAAAAATGTCAAACTGAATTAAAGCACCTCACGGCAACTGCAATGGAAAGTCCTTCTAATTTTCACCGTTGTGTTACTCGACTGGATCCCCCAAAGAGTTTCACTTGAAAACGCTGCATTCCCTCATGCGAATAAAACACGCACACAAACCAGTCTAACATACACGGGTGTGCAAATTAACATAACAAGTTAAGGAGTGAACTACTTAACATTAGATCAAATAATACAAAGTAAAAGCCGAGAAACGGGTTAAAATATGCCTACCGGTGCCAGCAGGCTAGTTCTGAGTTCTGTCCTCGGAGCCCACAGCTTGTGACGGTCGCATCTTACTGTACCTGGCCAACTGGCCACGCCCCCTCTGCCTGAAGAGGGCGTGGCCGGCAGGTGACGCAGGGATTCCTCTTACTCCGCCCCGCCCCCCGCACCTTCTCTCTCTCCACCTGAGCTCTTCCACTTTAAAGGTTCTGTTGCTGAAACAGGCTGGCGCCAGTGGTTCGGGTTTCAGGGCAATGCTGGATCGGGCAGCAGCAGACTGGCCGCCACTCCTGGGCACAGAGTCACCGGGAGCTAGCCGAAACAGCGCGGCTGTTTGTTTATTTTAAGCATGCCTTGCAGTCCGCGTGGAGAAGTGCTGCCCGCGGCTTATTTACACTCAGTAGGGAGGACCAAGGACCCCGATGTGAAGATTGCAGGCTATGCCAGGTCAAGGATGACCGCTTTATCGAGCCCCGCCTTTAATTTGAGTCCGGGTACTTAGGTGTCATTGTGCCTCCTAGATCATAAACTAGATGACTTTGGGTCTGACTTACACAACGCTTTTCAATGGGATCGTGCCATTGTGAAACGCCTTTGTAAATCAGGCCCTGTTTTCCAGAATCCAAAGGCACACCCAGGTATCGGCACGTCCCAAATGAAAGGTTTCATTCCACCTTGGGTGCAGTGCCATTTGTGTCCTCTTCTAGAAAATGTGACGCAAGTCCTGCTTGTAGGTGTGAATGAGCTCTCTCCGGTGGTGGTGGTAAACTTAGCTTTGTGTTGCCTTGTACCAGAACCACACCAGCGCTACACTTGTCACCTCACAACTTGAGATAGGAGGCAGAGGCGTAGACAACGTAGGGCCTGAGTGGGCAAGGCCCACCAAAAATCTCTAAATGCCCACCTAGAAGTAGAAGAGCTGTGCGGCCATTTACAGATGTTAATGTCACTGCGGTGGGCCCAACTACATAAGCTTCAGCCCATTGTGGCTACACCTCTGATAGGAGGATGTGTAAAATGTGGTTGTAACACTATGTTTTTGCCACATTCTTCCAGTCCACTGTTTATTCCACCTCCAGCACCCAGGCTTGCTCTGGCCCACGCACATACCTGATGCCCCCAAATCTATTTCTTGATAAAAACTCTTTACTACTGCTTTTATTCTTCGCTCCCTCCATCCTTTTCTTGGCCACCATGGAAAGTCAAAATTGATTCTTTTCACAACTGCATCTTTCCCCCCCCCCCTTTTTTTAATGAACAGGTTCCTGCTCCTTTTCCATATTCTATTCAAACATGTGGTCAGTTTTGATTAGCTTCAGCAATGGCTTAAAGAGTTAGTTTCAAAGAGCCAGCAATCAAAGCATCCTTGCTTTGTAATTTGAGGACCAAGGTTCTACCTCTTGTCCACTCACTGTTCACAGGTGATCCTCCCCAGCACTGCAAGATGCATGAGTTTGTGAGGATGGAAAGATGGAATGTTGCCCCCGCCTGCACCTGACACCATAAGCACCCCAGCTTCCCCTTTTGTGCAAAGGGAAAGAAATGTTTGTGGAGCGGAGTGGTGGGTGTTGTGTTGGATCAGCACCTGGAATGGGGTCCTAGATCCTGGCCCTGTTTGTGGAGCCTCTTCCCCCTGGTCCCAGAATTCTGGTGCTCTCGGGGTCGGGTTGAGTGCGGTTGATGGAGCAGGCAGCCAGGAAGCAGTGTGGTGCATGGCTCAGTGCTGTGTTCCAGTGGCAGACAGGCATGCAGCTTTATTGTAAGTGATTGTGGTGGTTGGGGGAGGGGCTTTTGATATCAGTATGTGTTTGGTTGCATTGCAGGGGAGGCAGCTGTGGGATCGGGCCACAGGTGTCTTGAACCATCGGCATATATACACAAATAAAATAAAACAATAATAATAAAGCAAATAAAAAACATATATGGGAAGTTTGTTAAGTGGGGGCTTGCACAGCAGTGAGAGGGGGACGGTAGTATGGTCATGTCGAGGGGCTTCATGGACACTCAGGCCTTGTGGGAGGTGCTGAGCTTTATCAAGCAGAGTGTCTAAAGCCCAGGTGGATGGGATGGCGCAGGAGGTCACTGGTGAGAGAGAGCATAATGGGGTAGATCCCAGCACAGCTGAGAGCAGTTGTGGCGTGTAGTTCATCAGCAGTGAGAGGTGAATGTACGGGAAGAGGGACCATGAGGAGCAGTGTTGACATGCCCAGGAGGGCAGCAGGGGGCAAAGAGGTGGCAGGAAACAAGGGCAAGGAAGTTGTTGTGGCTCATAGTGGTGGCGTTGGTGTGGGCACAGGGGTAAAGCCGGGCAGGGGTGTTGGGCTGTAGCGAGGATAGGATGGGACGGAGTGTGATGGGGTGATGGTGAGGAGGGGCAGGGTAAGAAATGCCTGCAGAAGAGTGCAAGGGGGAGGAGGCAGATGCTCTCTCTGGTAGATGGCGAGGAAGGGGGCAGGTATGGGATGGCCTCCCTGGTCAGCAGTGATGAGCACGGAGGGCGCAGTATGGCCCCCGGTTCAGTGGGAGATGAGGAGGGAGAGGACTTCAGGAGGGTCCCTCCGGTTAGCAGTAGTGGTAAGCCTAGAGGGTGCAGTACAGCTCCTAGCACAGCAGAGCACAGGGTGGAAGGTGGGATTCATCACCCGAAATGAGGAGAGCAGGAATGGGGTTGGTGCAGCTCCTCCATGAAGACGACACAGGAGCATCGGGGTAGATGCCCCGTGCTGGCATGAGGAGGACCTGCCTGGCCCGAGCGGGCTTGCAGATCATGACTGGTATTTAGCCGTTGAGGATGAGTTGGGGGATTGGATGTTGTGGGGAGTGATGGGTCTGGGGGAGTGGGTTGAGGAGAAGAGGGGATGAAGGCATGGCAGGTATGTGTGTGAGGACAGGGCTGGCAGTAATGGGGACATGGAGGGAGTGCGGGGAAGGTGGGCACGGGAAGGGGCTAGGGGCAGGCTAGGCTAAAAGGGCAGAGAGGAGCTGCTGATGTTTTTTGTTGATGCAGTAGGAGTCCTTTTGCGGAAGAAAAGTAGGAGTGGTGGTGTGGAGGTCAGGATGGGGCGTCGGGGTGGCGAGGACAGAGCGCCAAGACGGGAGCAGGGTAGGGAATGGTCTGCAGCGTGGCTAAGGTTGGGGGCCAAGTAGGGGTCACAAACAGTGTGGATTGGGGGTAAGCAGGAAGTGTGGATGAAGGATGGGAGTGTGAAGTGGTCGATTGGGGAAGAGTTGATACCAAGGGGCTCGAGCTGAACAATGGATGTAAGTAGAGCATTGAAAGTGGCAAATAAAGGGTAAGGATTGTATTGTAAGTGTAAATAAATATAGTAACAGGATTTGGGTTAAGAAAGAGAGAGAGATACCTCTGTTCCTGGTTCCAAAGGTACAGAAGGACATCCATTGAACTCCAAGTGGGGTATTTGTAGGGATTCGTGAGGCAAGGCTGAGATGAAGAATACATGTCAAACACCAAAATGGGGTAAACTTGAGACGAGATACATTTACTAGAGACAGTAAAGGAAGGCGATCACAGAAAATTAAAGTGCACATTTGTTCAGGGCTATAAACATGGCAGCATGAAAATGTTATTGTGTTTAACTTAGAGGCATATAACGATAGTAATAATCTGTTATAGCAGAAATGACCTACTGCTCCTGGCACCTCCAGGTACCTACTTCCCTCTTGGATGGCTAGGGGCTCAGAAGCCAGTTCCTCTTTGCGTTAACAAACAGTAGCTTAGTACTTAAATCGGTACTAAGGCTTTGTCTCTGCTACTCCTTAATGCTCGCTCTCTTACGGCGCATGCTGCAGTAGTATCCTTTTTATTGGCTGACCGCCATCCGGCATTCTAATTTCTTACAGAGACCTGGCTTCAGGATTGTTCGGCCCGGTCTTATCCCAGACTATTCCTGAGGGCTATAACATTATTAACCTCGATAGGCCTGGTCCTCACCATGGTAGTGGTAGCTATTTTCAAAACTGATTTCCAGTGCTCTCAATTATGTTGTTCGCACAGATTAAAAATCGAATCTCTACTACTACGCTGTGCCATTTCCCCCTCCTTTGTCACTTTTTGGTTATCTGCCACCCTCCTGGTGCATATGTTGGCCTATTGGAGCCGTTGGCTGACCTTATAGCTAGCCTGCAGGCACAATATGCTAATTTAGTTATTCTTGGTGATTTAAATTTAAAATGTAACCTTTCCAGTAATACGGCTCTGAATCTTTTTTACGACAGCCTGTTAGATCTAGACTTGCCTGAGCTGGCCGTAGGACCATCCACAAGTTAGGTTATACCCTTGATATTCCCCCCTCCCTTCTATGTCCTTATTGGCTAAGTTGCTTTTTTCAACTTTGCCAATGAGGTGGCCCCTCTCTGCCATGTTCAACCCCGCAGACGCCCGTCTGAACCCTGGTTTACTGATCAATTAAGGTCGGCGCGCCTGTGGGTAAGACAATTAGAGCACAAATGGCGTCATGGCTATGATCCCGCTAACAAACGTCTGTATATGATTGGCCTTTCTGCTTGTTCTGCATCAATTCTCGCAGCGAAGAAACTTCATTTTGCTGAGAGGATTGAAACTGCACGTAACCAGCCTAAGACTCTTTTTCTGTAATTAAATCATTGTCATCCTCCTCTAAAGGTACCCCAGCTATAAGACCGACTCAGGAGCGATGTGACTCCATATCCACTTTCTTCATTACTAAAGTTGAAACCATTCTTACAAATATTACAGATAGTCTTTCCTCTACCTCCTATACCTCCTTGTCTAACGACTTGGCTATCTCCGAAGATGTTGATCTTCTTAGTTCTATGTGGTCCCCTTTTCCCACATTTTCGGAGGATATGGATTCTAACACGTTGCAAAGGATTAAATCCTGTAATCCGTCTGATCCGTTGCCACTTGGCGTGATGAAACAGTTATCCTCCAGCCTTCTGAGCGAGATTACCACTGCTGTTAACATCTCCTGCCAGTCGGGAGTCATCCCACCCAACCTTAAGACCGCTCTTGTTGTTCCTCTTCTGAAGAAGCCATCCTTGGACCCTACTCTTCCATCTAATTTCCATCTTATCTCCCTTCTTCCTTGTCTCATAAAACTCCTTGAATCACTGGTCTCCCCTCTACTGTCTTCCTTTGTGGAGTCTTCTGGGATTCTTGACCCATCCCAGTCTTGCTTTCATTCTGAAATGGTTACAGACAGTGTCCTGGTGTCCGTGCAGGAGGATATTGTCAGGCTGGTGTATCAGGGCGGTGTCGGCGCCCTGATTCTTTTAGATCTATCGGCGGTGTTCGACACAGAGGATCATGCGGCCCTACTCTCCCACCTGGGACAGATTGGTGTATTGGGTCAGGTACTGACCTGGTTCAGCTCCTACCTGTCTGACAGATCTCAAACTCTTTCTTTGCCTCCTTTGTTTTCCAAATCTTCACATTTTAGCTGTGGTGTCCCCCAGGGTTCTGCTTTGTCCCCGATTCTCTTTAACATCTATATCTTTTTGCTGGTTCGCCTCATCTGCTCCTTCGGCATCAGGTGCTACTCCTACGCAGATGATACCCAGTTATTGATTTGTCTAGACCTGGATCAGGCTGAGGTGTCTGCTTGTCTGTATAAGTGCCTGGCTGCCGTTAGGGCATGGATGAGTCTTAACTGGCTGATACTGAATGGGGATAAAACTGAGGTGCTGGTGGTGCCCCCCCCCGATCCCTCATTCTGGATTTCCCCTTTCCGGCCTTCCTCGCTGGGTTCTCTTCCGGTTCCTTCTACGAAGGTTAAAAACCTTGGAGTGATTATGTCAGCTGGTCTCTCCCTGTCGGCCCAAGTGTCATTGATATGCCAGCAGTGTCGCTTTCAGCTTAAAATCCTGAGGAAAGCACTCCATTTGATTTCAGCCATACTGTGTCCACCTATGGTATCTGCTATGATTCTGAGTAGGCTGGAATACTGTAACTCCCTGTACCTTGTGCAACCCAAGGGATTGATTGGCAGGTTACAGCGCCTCCAGAATCTGACAGCTAGGGCGGAAACGGGTACCCCTTATGGATCCCACATATCCCCTGTATTGCGATCCCTTCACTGGCTTCCTGTGGCACAGCGTATCCAGTTCAAGGCACTCGGAATTGTGCCCTGGGCTCTGCAGGGCCTATGTGCTAAGTACCTATGTGTTAAATTCAAGCCTTCTGCTCCTAACCGCTCATTGCGGTCAGCTTCTGCCGGCATGCAGTGCGTGCCCTCCTTCTGCCGCTCCCAGTTAGGGGGTCGTGCCATTTCTATCACAGCTGCACAGTTATGGAACAGTCTTCCACCTGCTATGAAAGGTGTGTCCAATCATTTTGCCTTCCGAAAAGCTTTGAAGACCTATCTCTTTTAACTACCAGCTATGGGTCTGTTGTGCTCGTGTTACGGTGGCTTTTTTACCTCTTCAGCGCCAAGATGCCCTCCGGTGACAGTGCACTATATAAGTTACTGTTACATAACAACATAACATAAAAGTCGAGAAATAATAATAAATAAAAGAAGATTCTTAGAGTGTTACTAACAGAACAGCAGGACAGCAAGAATCGATAGGACTATAAAACGAAGGAATAAACAGAACATAATTGTTTTTAAAATTATTTAAAAAACTGTTTTGGTAATGGGTGGCGGCGATTCATGGTGCTTGCCCGAATTGAGCGTTGTGGTGTATTTGATTAAAGTAATAAAAGAATAAAAATCTGGTAAGTAATGACAGTGAAAAATGACTTGTCATCAGGAAGAAATGCCCCTGCTACACCTGTTTAAGACATTACCGAGAGACACCCTCAAGATTAGGAAGTACCATTCTGGATGGGTAAAAGGCACAGCTGACAAAATGTATATGCCTTAGCCTTAAGAAGGTAATTATTGAGAAGTGTATTAGAAGACATGACAACATACTTGCATATACGGGGAAGAAGTTGCAGAAAAGGTTAACCATTTTAGAGCTATGGACAATGTATCAGAGTGAGAAGGAAAAGATGCCTGAAATGGAGTGGATGCTTAATCAGCATAAAGGGGAGGATGCAACCCCATTGGGACCTCTTTCACCTTCTGAAAGCAAGAGAACAGACACTGAGAAACAGGGATTTTATCCTTTAAAGGAGCTACAAGCAGCAGCAGGGTATGTTAATCTGACATATGAGCCCCCGTTTATAACACTGAGGACCACATGGAAGAAAGCAAGATCAAAGAACATGAATATATGTCAACACGCAATGAATATAAAGAGCATGTTGAAAGAAGGGACAGACAGATAGAGATAGAGGAAGATGCTAAGAGACAAAAAGAAGGGAAGGACAAAGCCAAGGAAGTAACAATAGTGCAGAACGAATGGATTGGAGGACAGATATTACTCAAGTTAGATGGAAAGGGCATTGATGGCGTTAGAGAAAGAGAAGAAAAAGAGGAATGGGACGAGAAGGAAAAAGAAAAAGAGAGAGCTTAAAAAGAGGAGAAGGAAAAAGAGAGGAAGTGAAATGACGAATGAAGAAGTTATGAGGAACAAAACAAAGAAATTAAAAGAGAAGAAACGTGATGAAATAGAAATTGAAAGAACGTAGGTTGGAAAGGTGTGAGGAAGAAGATAAAAGGGATGTGAGAAGAAGGGAAGATGAAGTGAGAAGAAGTAGCAGACAAAGGGATGATGAAATAGATCACTAGGTTAATAGATGCAAGGTGCCAATTAAAGCATGAGAACGATGGGAAGAAGAGAGGGGGTCACAACAGCCCCACGGTGAGCTGCAAGGAATACTGAGAATACACACGTGGGCAGATGAGCATGAGGCAGAAGACATAGGGAAAAGAATTGGGGCCCCACACGGCTGCCTTATCTGAAGAAGTAAGATTCCATTGTTCACCAGTTTTAAACAGCACAGGTCAGGATATCTTATGGGGTGCTGCTTAGGCTCTAAACCCATTGCTTTTCTGTTTTGACAAGTACATTCTGCCTTGATCAATTCATCATCCATTGCTTTCTGTGTTCAATGTGGTATACATAGTTTGTGTGTTCCCTACAGCACAACTCTGTAGCATTCTTTCCTTCCTGTGGGAATTATGTTAATCATGTGCAATAGGCAACGTTGAAATGCATATTGATAATTTGCGTGCCACAATGGTTCAGAAATTAGCTCAGTGTGTGAAGCACCAATTGCAGAGATATGTGTTCATATGCAAACTTAGAATATCACATTCCAGCAAGGCTGGCTGAGCCTTTCCTATGTCTGAAGTTTATATACCTGTCTGCATATGTACCTGGTTTTACAGAACAACATCTGCTATAATCAGCAATGTACCTCTACCAGACAGGGGTTGCTTTAAAAATGAATATATTACCCCTATGGTGAAGGTCTAGAAATTGGTTTATTCAGAAGGGGTGTTGTAAAATCTTGGCAATTGCCTCCAACAATGGCTGAAACTGTTAGTCCAAGAGGTGAAGAAGAATCCAAATTCAAGACTTTGGAACAAAACCGTTCATACTTGTATCCTGAATTTGCCAGCAGACGATAAAGAGATCCTGGTCAAATCATCTAATATATCTTACATTACTAATTTTGTGGTTGCGTCTGCATTTGTCCACAGGGCACACCAGTTGCCAGTCTTCATCCTGGTCAGTCCCGCACACCTCCCTGCTTACCCCCTCCACCTAGCAGACTCTCAAACGTAGGTGGGTTTTGTCTCCTGCTCTAAAAATTGCACTGTCTCAAGTAGTGACAATTGTTTTGTGAAACCTAGGCCTTTCTCCCTCTACTCAGGATTCTCAAACTTAGGTATGTTCTCTCCTGTCTTTTAAAATTTGCATTGTGATAGTTCCTTAATTCTGAGTTGCGTCATCCTGTCCAACTGTCAACTGTTCAACTGTCTTGCCTCTCGCTGTCACATCTCCTTGCACCCTGCCCTGTGTCCTTCCCTAGTTTTCTCCCATTCCCTCTTTCTCCTCTCCCCTTCTACTCCATGGTGCTCTCTGTCTCTCCTATTTTTCTAACTGCTTCTCTATTGACTATCCTGCCCTCCTCACTAAATCTGGTAGGAAGAAGTTTAAAAAGGACATCCTGGTCTCCAACCCAGGCCTCCCTATCACTGACACCTATACCAGTGCCTCCTCCAGGCAAACTTTCACCAACATCCTCTTTGTCATTCTCGCACCTGACCTATGGACCCTACATATGGTCTCCGTGCTCTCTCCTTTCTCTTCTTCTCCCATTAATAGTGGCACCCAGTGGGATGCCCGCCTGGCCTCCTTCCACTCCTCTAAGGTCATCATTAATATTTATGTGAATGGCACCGTCCTGGTCCAAGGCCCTCGGGATACCCTTCACCTCTTCGACAGACGCTTCCCATGCCTCATCAATTTCCTTTCTTCTCCTGCTGTCCCCTCTCCCCCATAAACAGCCTCCTCACCTCCCCCTGCTGCACCTTCCTCGGATACCTGGCCCGCTCCTTCCCTCTCTGCCCCCCTTGAGCTCCCTCCACACCTCCGCAGGGCGTACCTCTGATTTAAACTCCTCCCTGGAAGTCCTTCAAGGCTGGCAAACTTCTCCATATTGCCACTCTTAACTCTCGTTCAGCTGTCAAACACTCCCCTGACATCTGCAGCCTTCTGGAGGAACTAGACCTCAATGTCCTCGGTCTCATCAAGCCATGGTTCATGGCCAGCTCTTTCATGAGCTTTAACACTCTCCCTGACTGCTACAAGATCCTCTCTGCACCCAGGCACAACCGCTCCGGAGGGCGTGCAGCCCTGATCTTCCCTGAGTGGATTCCTGCCTCTGTCATTCCTATGCAGGCCTACTCCTCTTTTGAATGCCTCATCTGCAGGCTCTCTCTCTCCCCTAGCCATTCCCTTACTGTGGCTACTATATATCGTCCACCTGGTCCGATCTCCTCCTTCCTCGATGAGAGGGCAGACCTCTCCTCTTCACTCCTGGTCTTGACCACTCACCTCCTCCTTCTTGGAGACTTCAACATCCACCTGGATGCCTCCTGTCCTCCCTCTGGACTCTTTTGCAACCTCTGTGAATCTCTCTCACTCTCTGTTGTCCCCTCCGGCCCGAATCACCCCACAGGGCACACTCTAGATGTACTGATCTCCTCAGACCTTCCCCTTTCTGCCCTGCTCACCACTCCTCTAAGCCTGAGTCTCTGTGGCATCCAACAACTTGTCTGAACTCTTCAAAATCTGCATGGAACTGCCAATCCTGCCACAGTCTCTACCTCTCCTGTCCCTTCCCAGGCCCTCTGCACGGCACTGGCTTCTCACTTCATCTCTAAAACTCAGGACATTCTGTCCTCACTCTCCTCCTCTCTCCTCCCTCGCTCTACTCCCTGCTCTTCTTCTGGCCATTCTCCAGCCACATCTCTTCCCTCCTTCTCTGCCTTTCCCCTGTTCTCGGCAGACGAGGTTTCTAGACAAATCTGATCTATGAAAGTCTCAGCAAAACAGATTTACCCCTGTTCCTCCAAAACCATAAAGGACCACATTGACTCCCTGGCTCCTGCCCTGGCCAACTTTTGCAACCACTCCTTCACCATTGGAGTCTTCCCATCCGCCCTGAAGCACTCCCGTGTGCACCCTCTTCTTAAGAAACCCTCTACCGACCCCTCCTGCCTGGCTAATTATCGCCCAATCTCCATCACTCCCTTCCTGGGCAAACTACTAGAAAAACTGGCCATCTCCCAGCTCCATCTCCACACTGAATCTGTTGGTTGTCTTCATGACCATCAGTCTGGCTTCAGAGCTACCAGAAGCACAGAAACTGCTCTCCTGACCATCTGTGAAGACCTGCTCCCCAACCTCGATTCTAACACCCCCTGTGTCATCATCTTGCTTGATCTCTCCTCTGCCTTTGACATGGTCAAACACGCAATCCTGCTCAAATGTCTCCATGATAACCTGGTTATCACAGGTCAGGCCCTGGCATGGCTGACTTCTTCCCTCTCTGACCGACCCTCCCAGGTCCAACTTGGGTCCTTCCTCTCCGCTATCTTTATTTCTACCTGTGGTGTCCCCCAGAGGTCTAACCTCTTTTGCTGGCTGTTCAACCTATACCTGGCACTTCTTGCCCACTACATTGCCGCTCTCTGCAACAACTTTCAGTGCTATGCGGATGACACTCAGCTCATTTTCAGGCTACTTTTGACTACTTCTTCTTCATCTCTCATCTCTGACTGTCTGTCTGCTATCCAGGAGTGGTGTACCACCAATGACCTCTGCCTTAATGCCAGCAAGACTGAGATTCTCCTCATCGGCACACCCACTCACTCCTTTCCTGTCGTTCTTGGCCCCCCTCCTGCTCCTACCTGCAAGGCTAAAAACCTTGGGGTCATCTTCGACTCTACACTCTCCTTCCCTCCTCACATCTCAGACATCTCTAAGAAGTCACACTATGAGCTGCACCTCCTCAGAGGTATTCTACCTTTCCTCTCCTTCCCCCAGAAGCTCACTGTCTCCAGAGCTCTGGTTCTCTCTAGGCTGGACTACTGCACAGCCTCTTTCTAAGTCTGCCTGCCTCTACTCTCCGCCCTCTGCAACTCATCCACAACAGGACTGCGAGACTTGTCCTTGGCCTCAAGCCCAGGGATCGTATCTCTCCAGGACTGAAATCTTTGCACTGGCTCCCAGTGGCTGTGAGGATCAAGTTGAAAACCCTCTGCATTGTCCGCAAGGCCTTCTGGGGCCTGGGGCCTCAACACTTTCAACTCTCTCTTCTTAAATATCTTCCCCCTCAAGCTCTTCGCTCATCCGCCTCCAACTTCCTTAGGGTCAGTCGCTTCTCCAAGCAATGAGTTGGTGGTAGATCTCTTTCTTCAACTGGGGACTCCCTCTGGAACAGCCTCCCTGCCTCCCTGAAACTTGAGGAGAACCATCTCTGGTTCCGGAAGCACCTCAAAAGCTTTCTCTTTGTTTCTGCCTTTTCTCCTCCTTTCCCCTGCTGACCTCCTGGCTGTAACTGAATCTGCACTGGTTACCTGGCCACCCTCTGATCTCGGGCCCAGGTCCCTGCCCCACCAGTCACACACTCCAGCACTGCCTGCCTGGCAACCCCCGCACTTGGGGACTGTTTCTTTATCCCTACAGCCCCACCGCCAGCACTTGACACCTGATGTCTGCACTTACCTTTGCACTTGCCACCGGTTGGCTGTTAGTTTTACTTATTGTTATTATTCTATGCCCATGTACTGCACTGTCCCTTCCCCCGCACTTTCCTCCTACCCCCTTCCCATGCACTTTCGCAATCTGATTGACACCTTGCCTAGTAGGATTGTTGTTTGTCCTCCTTTTGTTCCCCCTCACTTGCCTCGTTGCTCCTTGAAACACTTGTGTATAGGCGTGTTATAAATGCCATATCATATCATATCAATTTGTGCTGTCTTCTGTAAGGTTTGCCTTCTTGTATGGTGCTGGTATCGTTTAGCCCATTAAGGGTTGGTAGACAGAAGAGAGCAGTCCAGATTTTACAGGCCTAAGTGAAGCATATTTTTAGGTCTGTGTGTTTGACACAAAACACTGTTTGCTTTTTGTTAAAATTCAAAGGTTTTTATGCAAGTTTTTTTTTAAATGAAAATGTCACAAGCCATTGTTTTGGAAGTATTTAAAGATTTAAAATACAAAAGACAAACCCAGATTAAATGTGTTAAATCACATCGATTGGTATGCTGTTACTTATATACTTCCCTTGATGATGGAGAGAATGAAGTTAGAACCATTCCCATTTTGCATAACACCCTTCTATAATATTGTTTAAAAATTGTCATGTTTGGTAATGTGATTTGTGTACTTTCCAAGTCTGTTTTTATAAAATGAGATTGTTTTAGTTCATGGTAAGAACTGGAAAAGAAAGTGTTCAAATGCAGAAATTGGCACAAATCCCAGCTTCACCCCTTCACCCCTTAACCAATGTGTGATCCTGGGCATCTCATTTAATCGTGTATTGCCTAACCTCTCAATAGTGCCAGTCCCTAAACCTTTCAAAATTGTCAGCCCGTCAGGGTGATTTCGTTCTCATGGTATGATCTTCATAAAAGACGTATTCATGGTTTCACTGGCTATAGGGTTGCTTCCACTTTAATAGTGAGCATGTTTATATCGCACACCACAGGCATTTGTTACTTTGATATCTAATGGTAACACTATTTGAAAACCATATCCCACTTCTAATCTCAGTTTGTCTGGATAAAGACACCTTCCTGGTAGCTTCTAATCTGCATTCACTATTCATGCTATGCAATGTGTAGCTTTCTCCTTCCTTCCAATTGATCTCCTCTATCCATGCATGAGCACTTTTGCATTCTGTGAGGCAGCTAATGTGAGTTCTATGTCTATTATGGGTTACATGTACCTTTTACATATGGTCCTGCATTAATACCTCAGGCTGCATACCTTCATGGATGTTATTGATAAAAATTATCCTGTATGTACTAGAACAGTAACCTTGTCGTAGAATGCTAATGTTGTTCTTCAAATGCTATTTGTTATCATTCTGATTAGAGCAAGAATGAAGAGGGTAAGGGGACTTAAAGGGAGTAAACTTGCTTATTATTCTGCCAGACAGCATGTTATTAGCGCAACAGGTGGGAGGCGGGTTGGCGCAACCAGTATTCTTGATCCCTTAATTCCTTTGGTTTGGTGGAGGGGCGCCCCAAAGATGTCCGTGCCCAGAGCCCCAAAATTGCTTAAGATGGCCCTGACCATTATTCTATCATATTTAATGTCAGGGACTGCAGGAGCCAGTGCAATGGCAAATGAAGAAACAGGAAGG
The DNA here is from genome assembly GCF_040938575.1 of Ambystoma mexicanum. Classification (NCBI taxonomy): domain Eukaryota; kingdom Metazoa; phylum Chordata; class Amphibia; order Caudata; family Ambystomatidae; genus Ambystoma; species Ambystoma mexicanum. The sequence goes on from NC_090934.1 coordinate 1,335,598,251, forward strand.
GATGGAAGCAAAGCCATGGCCAGAAACACAGTTGACTATTGTACAACATTGTTCATTGGTACAAGAAAAGAACAAGAGAAAAACGGAGAGCAGAAAGCAGGAGGAAGCAAAGTTGGTCCAGAAACAATTGTCAAATGGAGGACAGCCATAGCAATGCTGGAATTGTGGGAGGATAGGACATAGAGCCAGAACATCTAGAAGCAGAGGGGGCATGCAGCAGAATTAGCAAGCTTCAAGAGAGGGGATGGGCTATTCTCCACAGTACAATACAGAGCCACAAGAGTATTATGCCCAAGACCAAACACAGAATCAGACACGTTCCCCGCAAATACAGCAAGCTCAACAAGTTCAATTGCAAGTACAGTTGCCACAGGGCAACCACATATCTTATGGACCAACAGTCCATATCACATGGGCCTATTGAGGGGAGCAGGAGCAGTTAAAATTAAGCTCAAACTAGGAGCAAAACAGTACCTCATGTCCAGAGAAGCAGATAAATGAATGTTGTAAACCATTTCAGCTTTAGTACAGCAGGGAATATTAGTACCATCAGAAAACATGTAATACAGCTGCGTCCCCAGTGAAGAAATCAACAGCTGGATCATGGAGATTTATTCAGAATCTGTGTCTCCTAAACAATATAGTTGAAGCCGAGTTTCCTTTGGTTCTGAATCCAGCTATGATACAATGCAATATTCCAGCTACAGCTATGTATTTTACAGTAATAGATTTAAAGAACACCTTTTTCTCAATTCCCCTTCATGAGAACTCACAGGATTTGACCTTGTTTTCATATATAAATCAGCACTACAAACACACAAGATTGCCTGAAGGGTACTGTGAGTCCCCCTCAATCTTTAATGGCATCCTCCAAATTGTCCTGGGTAACGTACAACTCAAGAGCACAATAATTTAGTACATAGATGATACATTGTTGTGCAGTGAGACAGAAGAAAAGTGCAGGAAAGACTAAGTTCAACTAATGACCATATTAGCAGAGAAATGATATAAAGTAGACAGAGAGAAATTGCAATATTGCCAGGTCCGGTACATAGGGCAGCTAATCTCTCAAGAAGGGATAAAAGTGAAACCTGAGAGAGCAGAAGCAATCATGAAAACTCCAACTCCTGACAATGAGAAAAATGCAACAATTTCTTGGCCTATGTAACAATTTCAGCAGGGGTGCTTAGGCATCGGACGGCCTGATCCGGCGTCTCCCTCCTTAAGGTTGAATCAAGCTACCTGAGAGCGTTATATTCCACAATTTCTACAGCAACTTAACATGATGCTGCTTTTTAACGCCTCGTGCATCTCTGGATCTCTACCCTCGACATAAAACAACCTTGGTCAACTAATTGCCACTCTTCAGCCACGCTCTCTTTCCACCTCATGGGCGGCAATATGGCGACCTCTACACACCTTCGATAAATCTATCCTGACTCCTCCCGCCTCATACGTCGGATTTTGGTCCCAACTCTCTCCGACAGACGGTGGCCTTCCACCAGGCGTTTACTTCAGTTTTTCAATTTCGAGCTTGCTAGTAGCTGTTCTTCTTTGCCTACTTCTTTGATCCATGACCAGCGATTAGATCCTCCCTCCATCGACTTGCTTTGGATTGGTGCTCTGCCCAACGGCTGCCAGGTCTTCCAGCGGGCCCTGCCGTGGCTCTGCCTGTGGTCTTGACTTTGCGCTCTGCTCTTGTTGCTCGCTGTGTCTGGGGGCGTTGTGCGTGGCGTCCCTTCGGGTGGCGCTTCAGTGTGGAGTCTCCCTCCAGCGACCTGCTTCTGTGAGGTGCTCCACACAGCAGTTGCTGGGTCCTCCCACAGCCCCTACTGCAGCGCTGCCTGTGTTCTCATCGGCCCTTTTCCGGGTTTCAGCTCATCCTGACGACCGCCCTGCCCACCCTCACCTCCCTACTGCTCAGCCGCATCCTCCTCCAGGCCAGCCTCACTGTCCGCTCTCTGCTCCTGGAAGTTTCACAGGTACCGCTGCACGCCAGCTCCATGCCCCCCTGTGTCTCCTTACGGCCCTGAACTCTGCCTGCCTGCTGCGGCTTGCTTTTTCTGCCTCGCTCTGCATTACAGTGCTGCATCCTTCTCCTGACCAGCTCCGTTGTCCGCTCCCCTTTCCTGGTAGTTTTGCGGATCCCACCACGTTCAACGCACTCTAGCTCCATGGCTCTCTGTGTCACCTTACGGTCCTGAACTCTACTCACCTGCTGTTGCTTGCTTCCTCCACCTCGCCCAGTTTTGCAGTGCCGCAGGCCACCACTGGTTCTCCCTGTGATCCCTGCGGCGATTCCGACCGAATCTCCTCACCTGGCGCCCTCACTACTTCTCACTTCTCAGTGACTTTCATCTACAGTCCAGCCTTGACCGCTCTGTGAGCATGTGGTGACTCCTGCTGTTATCTGTCCCCACGCCTCTTCCACCCACCACTATTTATTCTCTGTTACCGTGAGCCCCCGGGTCCTGCCACCAACAACAAACTCCAGTCTTTGGCTCCTCCTGGCTCTCTATGCTTCTGGCCCACTGTGTATTCACCATCGTGCCTGCTGCTACAGCTTGACTGCTCCACCATGGCTCCTCCTCAGTGGCATTGGATCATCCTACCATTATGGACCTTGCCTGCCTGCCCCTATTTGCCTCCTTTCATCTCCTCGCCAGTAACGTGAACTGTCCCATTCATCTCCTTGCCAGCAATATGAACTGTGCTATTCTGGACTTTGCCTGCCTGCCGCTACCTGCCTCCTTTCCATCTCCTCGCCAACAACATGAACTGTCCCAAACACACTATACTTTTCACCTCTGCTTTCCTGCCTCCTCATCTGCCTGCCAGCGCTTCTACAACTATCTCCCTCCCTAGCTTTTCTTGTCCCACAACGTAGCCTACATCTCATGCACTACTCACCCCCTCCTCCTCAGCCCCAGTACGTCCAACATCACTTTGCTCCCTACCCATCTCCTTCCCAATTCCACCCACCACTGAGATCTCCACTGTACCTCCCGCCTCCTAACCTGATTCTCAAACTGCCTTCCACCTACCTTAACCACTACTCTGCCCCCCACCCCCTGCCCGTTCTTGATTACGACTGATCGGCTAATCATTCAGGCCTCCACCTTCTTACCTCTACCACCGCCCACCTAACCCTATAAGTACTAAACACAAAGACACACACACTCAACATAGTAAACTCACTGACATACACTATATATGTTCTGTCCCAGACCCCCCTCCACCCTCTCCTCTAACAGCGCTCCTCACCCACCCGCACCCTCATTTCACTTTAATTCCCTGATCCACCCCACTGCTACTACTCTCTCAGTCACTTACGCTCTCTGTTATGCACTGCACCTTTAGTACCTCCCATCACTCCCATCCCTCTTCACTACCCACCCCTCTCTCCCCTGCTCTGCCCTCTCTCAACACTCTTTGCCTTGTCATCATGACCATCTCCCCTCTCAACTTTCCTCCACCACACGACCCCCACCCAACTCAGTCCCCTTACACCTCAATTAGATGTCACAACCTTATCAATCCACAAATCAATCACAACTCCATTGACATCGCCCTCTGGAACACTAGGTCCATCTGCAACAAAACCACTGCTGTCCTTGACTTATTATTTTGCCTTAATCTCCATTTTCTCTGTATCACCGAAACTTGGACCCCCCTATAATTCTTCTGTTCCTGCTTCTCTCACTTCTTCCTCATCCTCTTTCGCCCATGTCCCTCGTACCTCAGGTAGAGGAGGTGGCATAGGCCTTTTCTTTCACCCTAACTTTATCTCTTCTCCCTGTCCCTCTTCTATTCCTGTCCTCCCCTCTTTTGAATTCATGTACAAAATCTTTAATTCCCCTCAAGCCATCTCTTTCCTCATAATCTACTGCCCTCCTGGTTCCCTTGGATCATTCTATGATGTCATTGATTTTCTCCTCCCTTTCAGCCGATGATGCGTCTTCCACCTTAACCTCTTCCCTTACTTCTACTCTCAACCTCCTCTACCCTCTCTCCTCATTTCGTCCTTCTCGCAAACCCACCCAACCATGGCTCTGTCCTCGCCTTTCCTTCATGCGTCGCTTACTTAGATGCCTTGAACAACGCTGGCTCAAACACTCCTCTCCTTCTAACCAATCCACTTACTTTTCCTATCACACTCTCTATGACAACTGTCTTAACTGTGCTAAACATACTTACTTCTCTGATTTTCTCCACTCTCAATCCTCTCACCCCCGCTGAATATTTCAAACTCTCACACGTCTCCTCTCTCCTCTTACTCCTGATCATTCCATTTCCTCTCCTCTCTCTGGCACTGACCTTGCCAATTTCTTTTCTAACAAAGTCCTTAACCTTTGTCAAAACATCCTCTGCTCCCCTCCTTTCTCTCCCCCATCACATCCTCTATCTCCCCCTCTCTGTACTATGTCCTCCTTCACTCCTGCTGCTCAGTCTGAAGTCCCCCTCCTCTTATCTAAAATTCATCCTACCTCCTAACCCTCTGACCCCATTCCTACTTCTCTTATTTCAAAAATCTACCCCACCTCATACCCTACCTCACCTCTTTCTTCAACATTTGTCTAGCTACATCTACCTTCCTGTCTGCCTTCAAGCACGCCACTATCATCCCTATTCTGAAAAACCATCTACTATTTCCCATCTGGCCTCTAACTATCGCCCCATCTCCCTTCTGCCCTTTCTCTCTAAACTTCTTGAACTCATTGGGCCTCATTACGAGGTAGGAGGTAGCCATGGTGCTGTTAGCACCATGGCTACACACTTACCGCATTCCGGGTCCGGGTTCTCGAAATAGGGACTTACCGGGTCATTCCAACTGGTAAGTCCCCATTCCGAGAACCATTCCCCATTCCCATTCGAGCCCCCAGAGGGCTCAATGGGAATGGGGATGGAGCTAAAAACGGGCCCGCTAACAGCGGGCCCGTTATTAGCTCCCTGGTCCCTTAGTGGCTCCCGCTGAGGGACCTCGGAATACGGAGATAAGGGGTTACCGGCACCAGCACTGGCATCCTTATGGGTGCTGGTAACCCCTTACCTCCAACCTCGTAATGAGGCCCATTGTCTATTATCAACTCTCCTCCTTCATCTCTAATCTCTCTCTTCTCCCTCCCACTCAATCTGGTTTCTGCCCTCACCACTCCACTGAAACTGCCCTCACTTCAGTTCTTAATTTTCTCCTCTCTATCCGCTACTCTAAGCACTCCTCCATACTCATCCTTTTCGACCTCTCTGCTGCCTTCGATATTGTTGATCACCCTCTACTCCTTAACTCTCTCTCATCCCTTGTCTTCAAAAACTCTGTCCTCAACTGGCTCTCCTCCTATCTTTCCAACCGTACCTTTGCAGTTTCCTGGGGTGGTAACACCACTCCTATCTACCCTCTCAATCATGGCGTTCCCCAAGGCTCCATCCTTGGCCCTTTTCTCTTCGCACTCTACACTTCCTTCCTAGCTCCTGTCATCTCCTCCTTTGGTGGTACACACCATTTATATGCTGATGACACCCAACTTTTCCTCTCCTTCTCTTTTTTCACCTCTGACATCCATTTTAAGCTCTCTTCCTGCCTTTCCGCGATTAATTCCTGGATGTCCTCTCCTTTTTTAACCCTATATACGGACAAAACAGAAGTCCTATTCTTCCCCGCTAACACACATCCTCCCCCCACCTTCTATTCTCTTCTCCTCTTCCCCACTCCCCATCTCTCCCCATGCCGGCAGTCTTAGCCTTCACATTGAGTCTAATCTCTTCTTCTCCCATCATATCTCTCTCACCTCCAGATCTTGCTGTTTCCACCTTTATAACATCTGTAAAATTTGTCCTTTCCTAACTTTCCATGCTTCTAAACTCCTAGTCACCTCTCTTGTCTTTTCTAGACTCTTCTACTGCTCTATCCTCTTTTTTGGACTCCCCTCTACTCCCATAACCCCCCTTAAATCTATCTACCACTCTGCTATCTGCTCCCTCTTTCTTCTTTCACCCTATGATTCAATCTCCTCTTCTCTCTCCTCCTTAGGTTGGCTCCCCTTTCACTCCAAGCTCAAAGTTAATTTCCTCTGTCTCATCTTCAAATCCCTTTATGGCCTTGCTCCACCCTACCTTTCCTCCCTCCTTTGTCTCTACACCCCTCTCATCCCCTCCGCTCTGCCAAACCTTTCCTACTAACTCCTCCTTCATCACCCTGTGCCCCATCCAGCTTCCGTTCTTTCCAACTACTTGCCTCTTTCCACTGGAACCGTCTCCATCTCGCTATCCGCTCCATCTCCCCCTACCTTTCTTTCCACACCTCTCTAAAATCCTATCTCCTCCATTCTCCACCCTGACATCTTCAGCTACATCTCTCATTTCTATCCTACTACCCATCCTTGCTCCTTCTTGTTGCTTCTCTCACTACAGTCCTACACCAATCATGTTACACCACTGCATTCAAGTAATCTGTTGTAAATTGTTGCATGTATTGGTTTCTGTTTCTTGTTTCACATGTTGTTTTTCAATGCTTATTGTATTCTATATTGTCCTCTTGTAAAGCGCTTTGGCGTAAAGCGATATATAAACATGTAATGAATACAAAACACAAACTATTGCAGGGCATTGGTTTTTGATTACAGTACATACACCCAACCACTTTTAAAAGGACTTAAGGAAGCACAGGTATGCTAGAGTAAGATAACATAGATGAGATGACTGAAGGATTAGAAGAATAAAAAAGGGTGATTTGTACAGCCCTTAGGGATTCCAGACTATAACGAAGAGTTGTATCCATTCTCACACTCATATGGAGAAGTAATGACAGAAGTCCTCACACAGAAAACGACGCTGGGACATGGTCATAAACCATTAGCTTATTATAGTGGGATTTTAGACACAGTAATGAAAGGACATTATCCTTGTGAAGAAGCATTAGCTGCTGCTGCTTTCCGGATTGAAAAGGCCACAAGTATTACCATGGGGTGTTAAATGATGTTATTTGTTGAGCAGTCCGTATTTGCTATTTTAGAGAAGCCCAAAAGTACATTGACTACACAAAGAGCATCACGGTGTGAGGACATTATTTTGAAAAAAAATGGCTAGATGTAGAGTAGTGAATCCGACAACATTCTTTGCAGAAACAGTGGGGAAAGAGGACTATGTAAATGACTGCACAATGTATACTGAATGCTATGATGATATTCCCCATATTAGAGAAAATGCTGTTGCAGGGGGGAAACTCTATTAATTGTTGGTTCTTCGATAATTGACCAAACAATGGCAGAAAGGCATATGGGAACAGCAGTAGTGAAGCTAAACCGGAGTGGTAAATTTGAAGTAGTGGCAAGTGCAAGACTACCTTCACATAGGCTGCAGAATTAGTGGCACTTATCGCGCGCACTCCATAGGTATGAGGATGAGCAAGAGATGTGTACTCAGACTCAGCCTATTTGACGTCAAGCCTACATGCAGGATTGTCATGCTGGAAAAGGAGGAGCTTCCTCCGCGCAGATGGCACACCACTGCAACATTCAGCTTTGTTGGATAAACTCATTAAGGCACTAAATCCCCTATTGGCTATCGCCATGCTGAAGTGTGCAGCCCATACAAAGAGGGTAGACATAATTTCTTGTGGTAATGAAGCCGTTGAAGTAGAAGCGCAAAGGGCATCATATTTCCCACATGTTTCTTATTTTGAATTAGAAAGCATTAAGCAAATGTCAGGGCATTATATGATTGGGCAGGAAGGTTTTAATATGCAATCTATTGTACAATAATTGAGTTAAAATGGTGGTGTTCTTTATCCCCCACTTAGGCTTTATGGAGACAAGATAGCACTGGAAAGCTAGTTAAGCCTCTAGCATTATTGAAGGTGGCGCTGGAGCAGCTTCACTACCCCACGCACACAACTAGAGAGAATTTTGCTGCCATGATTGCAGAAGACCAGTTCTCACCAAATGTATTAGAACACGTGGCACAGTTTATTGTGAACTGCATTGTATGGTGGAAGTTCAAAGCATGGTACACTTTGAAAACAGTGAGAGGAGCAATCCAAAGACCCAATTGTCCTTCTCAGCATCTACAAATAGATTATGTGGATATGTTACTGTTAGGAAACATTTCATAATCGTATGTCATTTTCCTTCCATGTGTACACCCCAAACGTTTTGCTGCTGTTTAAACACCATTGACTGACTTTTCCAGAGAAGCACAGCCTTCAGCGGCACTCCTCTGGGCTTTCGCTCACTTTTATGGGGAAACTGACGTGCCCTTAAGACAGTCAGTACTGGGAGACCTTGTTTCCCTTAGTCCTTTTCCCGTGTTGCAACCTTTGTGCAACATGTAACAATTGTGCAATGTATCTTACCATACAGCACACTTGGGTCTATAGTCATTTTTCAAGGCCCTAGATACTCTCGCTGGACTTTTCATGAATTGTGCAGATGTGTCATGGAAAGGACTGTCGAGACAAAAAGAAACAGACGCAAAACGGTGTCCTTTTGGGACACATCAAGCTCTGGGTCTTCAGGAGATGACCAAACAGCAGCAAGAGGGAGACAAGCTACCAGTGGACAGCCTCAACCACCACCACCGATGATGCCTTTTTTAGAACAAAGGGGGCCCCAGGGAGGCTACTGGGGCCCACCACAATTTCAACCAATGCCTTACTGCAATTTCCCCTGTGGAGAGCACCGAACTGCAACAGGAGACGCAGGATATTCAAGAAGAAATACCTTTCTTCAACCTGTCAGGGATCATCCTCACCAAAGATGAAGACTCCCTGTTGGCCAAAGGGCTCTTCTTTTTGCAAACCAATCACACCGATTGGTTCAGACTAGACCTAGAACTAGACAACTTCTACAGAACCATTCGCAGAAAAGTATATTTCAGTGACAAAACCAATCCAATTCAGCAGGAGGGTTCAGGACTCTGGATTAAATCAGATTTCAATCCGTGGGATAATAAAATGCCTCCCTCTATCCTGGCATTTGAGAAATGCATTAAAGAAGCAATGAGAAAAGAATAAGACAGCTCTACTCTAAAAAGACAGAACCTTACCCTGGGAGAACGCAAAGCACTCAAGACACTAGCGGACAACAAATCCCTTGTCATTAAATCTGCTGACAAGGGTGGAGGGATTGTTGTCCAGAGCAAGGACCAATATAAAAAAATGGTTATGACACTTCTTAATAATGAAGGTAACTACAAAAACTAAGGAAAGACCCTACAGGGGACATCAAGAGAAAAAAACAGGAGTTAACACAGTTTGCAGCCGGGAACAATTGGATCTCAGACAAAGAAGAAGTTTATCTCAATACCTCCGAAGGCAGAACACCGCCTTTTTACACCCTCCTGAAACTGCTTAAGAACCATACATCTCCTCCCGGTAGACCCATTGTCTCGGGATGCGGTTCGGTCCTTGAACCAATCTGCAAGTTTATTGACCATTTTCTTAAACCTCTAAATCAAAAAACTCCCACTTACCTAAGAGACACTATGGCAACCATTTTGAAGTTTGAAAATAAGCCATTCAGTACTACAGAAGATCAACTTGTTACCATGGACATCAACAGTCTATACACAAGTATCCCCCAGGACGCAGCGCTTTATAGTAGAACTATTGGAACTGGCTCTCACCCATAACTTCTTTGAATTTGAAGAAGTCTTTTACCTGCAAATCTGTGGTACTGCTATGGGTGCAGCGTTTGCCACAAGCATGGCCATTATATTCATGGCAGAATATGAACACAATTTTGTATTAAACACCGTCAATCCCTTCCTCGACAGCATGATATTATGGCATTGTTAGATAGATGACATTATTTTCATCTTGAAGGGAGAGAACAACACTTTTACTGGCTTCCTCAATTGGATCAACAGCCGCACAGAAGAAATCAAGTTCACCATGAACAATAGCAACGAGGAAATAAACATTTTGGACCTTGCGATCAGACCGAAAAACAATAAGTTGGAATGCATGATATTCAAAAAAGAAACAGACCGGAATACTATCCTACACTATCAAAGTCATCACCCCAAAAACCTTTGGGACAATTTACCGTAAGGGCAGTTTCTGAGAATCCACAGGAACTGCACTGATATTGGGGAATTCAAAACACATGCCTCCAAACTACACAATAAACTGACAGCAAGAGGCTATCCCAAAATACTACTAAGGAACACAGAAAAACGGGCCAGATTCATGCCTAGAGAATCACTACTGGCCCCCATAAACCACGACACCACAGAAGAAGAGATCATCACCTGCGTGACAACCTTTGAACCCAACATCACCAAACTTAAAGGTTTGATAAAAAAAGTTCTGCCTACTAGTTCAACTCAATCTACCTAATGAACCGACACCCAGAATGTCCTTGAAGAGATCCAAAAACCTCAAGGATATCTTGACACACGCAAGACTGAGCAAAAGTAGTACCAGTTCTTAATTATGGAACCTAAGAGAAATAAGGGGTCATCACCTATGTGGGAGCTGCACAGCGTGTAAATTCACACGCAAAATGACTTCATTTTCCATAGGGGGCAAAGAGTGCCAATTACGTCATTTTTCGAATTGCAAATCATTTAATTTGATTTATATCATCAAATGCCCCTGCGGCCTTCGGTATGTGGGCCAAACCTTGAGACCCATTCATAAACGTATCAGTAAACACAGATCAAGTATCCGATGAAAAAATCTCACTGCACCCGTTGTACCACATTTTATGGAATATCAGCATGGTCCTGACAACCTCTCATGGTGGGTAGTGGACAAAGTACCTAACATCAATAACTCTGTCAACTCCCTTAATTTCAAAGAATCCTGATGGATGTTCAAACTCAAATCCATACACACGGGCCTTAATGAGGCACATGCATGTTGGCACTCATACATGAAACAAGCATGTCCCCCAGGGAAGATAACCCTCTGCAAGCCATCTTTTGGGACCTGCACCCTCACGTCTTCCCCCATCCCCCGTCTATGTGACTAACATCACATAAGCTCCCTTGCCAGCCTGCACTGCTACAAGTCAGGTTCTGGGCCACCTCACACTCATCTACTGGGCCACACTCAGTATCAGCCTACATAGGGGGTTGTTGATGACTTCCAGACACCCCCTTGCCATCCAGGCATTTTTGGCCAGGAGTCATCTGGTATCACAAGGCCTTTTCTGCGGTGCACTCTCATAGCCCACATTGGAAAGGCCTACACTTCTGCATGACTAATCTACCTCAACCTGGTCCCATTCTATATTGTACGTTCCTACTAGCCACCCCCTTTCTGCTGTTTATTCATTTAAAGAGGCAGAGGCTCCACCTCTCCCCTTCCGCCAGTATGTCTTCCTAAGCATTCCTGGTTCCCATACCAACGGCACATACACTACGTGCTGCACATGCGTATGGACGAGCCACTGCTGCTCCTACACATGCGCAGTCTAGTGCGTCTTGGTCCTCGGCCGGCGGCGGATTCCTGTGAATGTGTGGAGATATGACATTGTACTCTCCAACACATGCGCAGACCTATGTAATAGGCACAGCTCCATTGAGCGTTCTCTCTCTTGGAAGACCGAAGACTTCCAGCTCCTCGTCCAAGAACGCCCGCACTGTGTGCAACCCCCTGGTTTCTGGCACCAACAAGCCTAATGGGGTACGCTCCATACCCTAGTTTAGGCTTACCTCCCTGACTGCTGCCACTTTAGCCACTATCCCCACAGAGCCGTGGCACTAATACCTATGGTGGTTTGTGCTTTAAATTTCAGCACAACAACATTTCCTCTTTGATAAGATGGACTGATAGAGATGTAAACCGTGACTTCATTTCATGGCCCAGCTTTAACGAGACCAACACACTGCATGCTGTCTTTCAGGTACCTAACGTCTGATACAGCTCACCCACCGTCTTATTTAATGATATACATGCACACTCCACATGTGCACACCTCTGCCCCTTGAATTTATTTCTCATTTGGGCATTCTCTATTTTCTTTTAGTTCTCAGTGCTCCACCTCCAGCATACTAAGAGGAGCACCTGTTACTGCACACCCAGAGTGGATAGTACCCCATACTACCACCAATATATAGCCAGAAGGCGCCTACACTGTGTGTCACGACTGTTAAGGTCAGTGAAGGTCTGCAATCGAGTTTTCTTGTCATGTCTTTTAAACTAATTTATTCTGTGCAACTATCCTCACAACACTCAGGTTGCTAACTGCACTTGATAGGATATCCTCAGAGTATTCCCCATTTTTAACTCTCCTTCCCCTCTGCTTTTTGGAGGGGAACCACGCCTTGGCTCCAGAAGGAGGCTGTTAAAACCTCAAAAGCGGAAACGTCTACAAATTCCGGCACCAATGTTGCCCCCTCATTGAACTTTGGACAATGATTCATTTTCGTGACGTCTACCCATTACAAGGTCACCCTTTAGCCTGCCTCTGGTAGACCACCCCAAGGTCTCTTCTTCTCTATATTAGCCATATATGTGATGCCTTCTCTAGGAAGTTGTAAATGAACAAAATGTATGTAAGTGCACAAAAGCTCTCAACACAGTAGCATTAGGTGCTTTAAGGTGTTTTATACGTGTATGTACTTCTTTATTACCTTGCACTAACTAGCTTTTTTGCATGAAACAATACTAACTGTGGACTATTCTCTGTATTTTTACAGTCCACACTATTGTTCTAGGATTACAATATTTGCACTAATTTGACTTTTTGCATGAAGTAATGCCTTGTGTGAATTTCTGTCTTTATGTATGATGTTAACTGATTATTTATATAATTTGTTTCTTGCTCTACAAAGTAATTGTGATACTTGTACAGAGGGAACTAATTTGTTCACCCTAAGTGGATTACTAATTGACTTTTACGCTTTATCAATCCACAACTAAAAATTAAACGTAAGTTCAGCACAGTAGTAAGCTGGTCTACATTACCCAATTTGAGTGTTGGGTTGTATTCTGCACAGTAACATATTATAAGGTAAAAATTAAGAAATACCTATTAATGTTGATGAGTATTAGTGACTAAGTTTGCACTAAATTATGTTGCAATTATCAAACTATCACAGGCAGTACGCCCCCCCCCTCCTTGTTCATATAGACAGGACTGGTGGCAGCTATCTTTTCGCATTATTGTGAACCCTTTCCTGCCATTTTAACCGCGTTAACTGCGTTTGGCACAAATAGGTGGCCTGGCTCAAAAATGGCCATGCCACGAGGGTCTTTGTCCTGTCCTTTGGCCATCTTGCCCCTTCACCTTCCCCAGGTCGAGTCGACCCAGGTCAGTCCTTATCGGTCATGAATTTTCCCGCGAAACCCAATGCTTTTGCGGGCTTCTGCATGCCTTGTGTGTGTGCCTCCAGGATGTGGGCTGGAACGTCTTTGTCCAATACAAATCCTGGATGCCAGAGAGTCTGCAGTGCCATGAATGACTGGGACCACCGTGGTCTGTGATTGGTCCACGTATGGAATGTGTGTTTTTGAGCAGATCTCCCATTGGGTCCTCTTCAGTTTGGCGTGAAGAGAACTTTGGATAAGAGGAGGCCAAAACACCCATTCCATGTCGATCTCCTGAGTCCTCACTGAACAAAGGATAGATAGGATCCAAGTATCCTGCAACACAAACACGAGTCGAGAAACCGCTGGTGACATGCTGGAAGGTTTGGCACACTGAACCCGCTGTCGTCCCGTGGGACCCCTCTGCATCTGGTTGTCCTAGAAGGTCTGCGAAGACGCTTTGACCCATTGGAATAGTGGGACCAACTATGCTCGGCACCTTCACCAAACCCTGTAAGTAAGCTTTCTCAGAAGTGTCCCTGGGCCAACCAGTGGGCTGACAAGCTTACCCAATTGCTTTGGCTTTGCTCTGTCACCGCCACCGTTATGAGGAGGCCCTCTAAACTTGGTATACTGCTAACTCTGTGTCTCCGGCACCCTCTCACCCAATTTTCTACACTTGGCATTCCCAGGTCTGAAATGAGACAAGTGTGCCAGGACCGGAGTGAATGCGGTTGCCCTGCCGTGGCAACGTCTTTTGCAAGTATGCTGCATTTGTGACCCTCTTGCCCCTGAAGCCTGCTGCAGTGAAACTGGGTCGATTCATCCACCATGAATGGAGAAATCTCCACTGTCCCGTTTGGGAATCATCGCTGTATCTCAGGAACTGAAAGCCGAAGAGACGTCCTTTTTGTTGTGTTCGAACCTGCAACCCGAGTGGACTGAACGGGTGTAGTTTGGGTCCGAGTGTGCCTGGGACCGGTGGGTACTTCCAACACTAACCAGTGACCCCTGGTGCCAAGGGCCCCTTTTACGCATGAGTGGCCCCTAGGGGCCCCTCTCCTTTCCACTGCTAGTGTGAACTAGCAACTCCATCCCGCTCTCTGGAACTGCCTCTGCCTTCAAGTGGAGGTCCTCCCTGAATAGTGGAAACTTGTTCTGCATCGCCTCATCCAACTTCCCGAGCTGCTAGAGACCCCCGAAGAGACCCTATTTTGCCCATTGGAACAACCGGTGCGCTTGCATTGCATGTACTATTGAGCACAAGGCTCTTCTCTTCTTAGGGCTTGAACTGCCTCTTAGTTAGGTGTGTTGTCGATGTCGAAGGGGCCTAAAGACTATCTGCACTGCCTGTTTCCTTCCCATCTAAGTTGTCAACATATTTCATGCTTTTAACCCTTTAGAACCCAATGGTCTTGGTTATACATTGCATTGATAGTGTTGTGTTGGTTTACTTAGTGTTACTGTGATTCTTTTGCTATGGTCTATGTTACAAAGACCTTGTAATAAATGTGTCTATATTTTTGATATAACACCTATCTGGAGTAATTTGTAAGTGTCCCTGCTTTGTGCGCTCTTTGAGGTCCTTCAGTCACCCTCACCCCTCCTGAGATTTAGGGGGTCATTACAAGTGAGGCGGTAAGGAGTTAACAGCGCCGGTAAAGGTGCCGGAGCCGTCAACCCCTTACTGCCTCATTACAAGTCTGCTCACGGGAACCCGCTAAGGGTGCCTGGTTTTACCAGGCGCCCTTAGCGGGTCCCACAAGCAGACCAGCGTGCTAACGGGTCCGTTGTTAGCACCCTCCCCATTCCCATTGAGCCCTATGGGGACTTAAATGGGAATGGGGATGTACCGGGTCTGGGATCCTTAAATGAGGAATTACTGGGCCCTCCAAGTTCGGAATGGCCCGGTAATTCCTCATTCAAGGAACACAGACCCAGTACCGGTTAAGGGGGTAGCCATTCCACTAATAGTGGCATGGTTACCCCCTACCTCGTAATGACCCCATTAGTCTTGACCGCCTGCCATAGCTACCCTGATTGGTCTGGCTTGTCCAGAGGTTAACCTCTTCCAAGAATCTAGGGTGGCCTTCTGAACCTCTGCCCCTCCAGGTCAGAATCCAGAAATCTTAACAATTTGGTGGCAGCTGTGGGATAGGAATGAACGCATCCAGTGTTGGGCACTAGTGAAGGCATTTCGAGTTATTCCTACGAGGACACATAGTGAATTATTGTAGTATAACTGAAAAAGGCCATAGTCCTATCTAACAATATGGAAACAAGTACATTATTAACTTTAAATGCTTCTAAGTCTGAAACATTGATAAAGATGTGTGCTGAGAGATGTATCTCTGTTTAAGGCACAAAAATGGAAATGATCCAAAGAATCATGGACTGGCAAGAAGCTCAGCTTAGTGCCATAGTTTCTGATGACAGTGCAAAAGGAGGTGGGGCTGCACTCACTGGCAGAATTGGAAGTTCTGCCGCTGCACTGATTCACAGGAACCATGAGGTTTTGGAGGATCTAATGTCTAATGTTTCCTGTGCCAGTGCTGAAGGTGAAGACATACTTGAATTCAAGAAGAAAGAACTGCTGTTAAAACAGAAAGAGCTGGAATTTAACATGGCCAAACTGAAAATAGAGCAGACAGAAAAAGAGAAAGACAGGGATCACCAGTTGGAACTGGCCAAGCTTCAGGTTGCCAATGGATCCAAAGGGCCTGGACATGGGTCTGGGTCCTCCTCTCATCCAAGGTTTCCTAAGGATCTGCTCATTGTGTATGAGGAAAAGAATGACATTATGGACAGGCTGAATATATTTGAGTATGCATGTGAAGTTCAACAAGTTGCCAATGCTGATACAATTGCTCGGTTACTTAGCAGACTGCCACATTCTGGCTGCAGTGCCATTATGGACATGTCAAAAGCTAAGAGAACATATTTTGCAATGTTGAAGCAAACTCTCATCTTAAGGTTTGGAAAGACTCCTGCCCAATACTTAAAAAGATTCAGAGAGTTCAAAAAGGAAGAAGGTGGTACTTGGGTATTGTATGTAACCGAATCCTTAAAAAACTTGACTGGCTGGGTTGAAAGTTATAGGGTCTCTACTTTTGAAGGTATGATAGGTCATGCTGGAACATATTTTGCATCTCCTTCCCCTGAGCTTAAGCAGCATTTGGAAGATCCTAAGAAACTTTCCATAGCAGCAGATTTGTGGGTGTCACATAGAGTGTCCCATAAGGACAAGACTCACCCTGGTAAGCAAGATGAGCGGAACAAGTACAAAGATAAGGAGGACGGAGAAACTGATAAAACTTCCTCCCAGAAGGGCCACAAAAGTAAAAATAAGGGTAAAACGCAAGAGAACTCACAGGGTAGAGGAGGACAGCCTCCAAAACAGAACCCTGGTTATAGTAAGCCTCCAGTGGATCTTGTTTTGCTTGTGAAGTAACTGACCATGTGAATGGGGATCCCAGATGTAGGGTCAAAACCTTGGGGTTCCACTCTGATAATCTGACCTTCTCCTCCTATGAGGAAGAAGAGATTACAGGGACATCCTTCTCCCCAGACTCCTTCCATAGTGGGATAGAAGCTGAGGTATTTTTAGTTTCTTTGGGTTCCTGGGAGCCTAAACTCTAGGAGATGTATGCTAGGATTCCAGATTATACCAAGCTTTACTTTAATGACAGTGTGCTGATCAAGGGAGCTGATACTCCAGCTCTTCGGGATAGTGGGTGTAGTCGAACTGTTGTGGATTCTACCTTGGTAGACCCAGAGGAAGTTGCCAGAGCTTGTCTGTTACCCACTAAGTTGGCTGATGGCCCACCTTGCATGTTTCCAGTAATACCTGTAAATCTTACTATACATGGTACAGCAGTCAGGGCTCCAGTGAGCATACAGAGGATTGTCCCAGGAAAGCTCTTGCTGGGAAATGATCTCAGAGCTTTAGGGCTTGTGGGAGATGCAGCTGAAAGACCCTGCACAGTGTCTCAAACAAGGGCAGCACTGGCCAAGGCCACTGCAGTACCCCAGCCAAATGGGAAACCCAAGGCTAAAGGAGTAAGAAAAAACAAAAGAGGGAAAGAGAATATTCCCCCTAACTCACCTACCACTGAGGAGGAGGTAGTTGGTCAATCACTGGGACCTGACGAGGAAGTGGTGATACCTGAAGTATTTGACCCAAATGACCATCCTGAACTAAAAGATTTGTTAGTAGAAGGTGGTCCTGACAGGGAAGAATTTAGTAAGGGCCAACATGAGGTCCCATCTCTGATAGGCCTTAGGAGACAGGCATGCTCCCAGTTTGAGGGTGAACCTCTTGGGAAGCACATGACTTATTGGGAAGGTGGGCTCCTGTAAGACCCTTCCTCCTGCAGCTGGTGCATGAAGTGCCCCTTGCTGGTCATCTTGGAATCAAGAGAACCAAGCAAAGGTTGTCTATGCACTTCTACTGGCCCAAGATGGGGTTGCAAGTAGAAAGTAATTGCAGGAGTTGTGCCTCCTGCCAGTTATCTGGTAAGAGTGGCTCAACAATCCAAGCTCCATTCATTGGTACCACTCCCAGTTGTGAGGGTACCATTTGAGAGGGTAGGGATCGACATAGTTGGTCCCTTTGACTCCCAAACATCCTCAGGCAATAGGTTTACCCTGGTGCTGGTCGACCATGCCGCCAGGTATCCTGAGGCCATCTCATTGAAAACTGTGACAGCCAAGTCAGTTGTAAAAGCTTTGTTTGGCATATTTACTGGGGTTGGCTTCCCTAAAGAAATTGCACCTTATAGGGACAGCAACTTTATGTCAAAGTATATGCAGGCCATGTGGAAGGAATGTGGTGTCACCTATAGGTTTTCATCCACATACCACCCACAGACTAATGATCTGGTTGAAAGGTTTAACAGGACCTTGAAAAGCATGATTGGGGCTCTAGAAGAACCTCAAAGAAGAAAATGTGGTCTTCTGTTGCCATGCTTACTGTTTGCCTACAGAGAAGTACCACACGAGGGTGTTGGCTTGAGCCCCTTTGAACTTCTGTTTGGTCACCCTGTAAGGGGACCCCTACCCAAAGTCAAGGAGGGATGGGAGATGCTCACTCCCCCCATTACTATCAACATAGTACACTATGTGCTGGGGTTCAGAAAAAGGATGGTACTCCTGATGGGTGTGGCTAGTGAAAAGGTGAAGGCAGGGCAAGCTCTGGTGAAACATTGGTATGACCAGAAGGCTTCCCTCATCAGTTTCACACCTGGTCAGCAAGTCCTGATCATGAATCCTATACGGCCTAGAGCTTTACAGGACGAATGGTCAGGCCCTTACACAGTGGTGGAGTCACTGGGTGAGGTCAACTATTTAGTGGACCTTGGAAGGACTGGTCAGGCTCCAACAGTGTTCCATGTAAATAGGCTGAAGGCTTTCATCCCAAGAGTTGAAATCGCTGCACTGCTTTTGGCTTCAGATGTTGAGGAAGAGGAGTCAGAGCCTCTCCCTGACCTGTTCCAAAGCAGTCCTTCAGCCAGCTCCATTGAGAGTGTCCAAGTGGCCCCTCACCTGACTTCTGATCAACAGGCTGAGATGAAAAGTTTGCTTAGGCAGTTTCCCCCCTTGTTTTCACAGTCCCCTAGTTTGACACCTTAGTGCAAACATAACATTGACACAGGAGACAGTGTACCTACCAAAAGTAGGGGACACAGAATGTCAGACAACGTAAGGTCTTACATTAAGACAGAGGTCAACAAAATGTTGGATCTTGGGTGATTGAACCCCCCAGTAGTCCTTGAGCCAGCCCAGTGGTTTTGATTCCAAAGGCAGGTACTTCAGAATTGAAGTTCTGTGTGGTTTCCAGGGCTCTGATTGCTGTCACCAAGACGGGTGCACACCCCTTGCCTAGAACAGATGAGCTGGTGGATACTTTGGGGTCCTCCAAGTACCTCAGCATTTTTGACCTCACTCCAGGCTATTGGCAAATAGCCCTTGCAGAGCATGCCAATAAGACAGCTTTCTGAACACCAGAGGGTCTTTACCAGTTCAGAGTAATGCCTACGTTTACACCATGGTGGATGGCGGATTTACCGCCCCATTCCAAGGTGAGTGGGGCGGTAAATCCCCATTTCCCATTTTACCCTTCCCCATTCCCATTTTTGCCCCATAGGGCATAATGGGAGTGGGGAAGGCACTAATTACGCCACCGTAAATTACGGTGTACTCCGCTCCAGGATTCCGAACAGTCAACATCTCGGCGGACCTCGTCCAGTCCCATGGAGAAAACCGCTACCTGGAAAAGAAAAACAGAGAAAACATCTTTAGTAAGCGTTTGTTCTGCACATTCAGAAAACTCTCTTACCTGAATAGGGCAGAAGGTCTGGCCCAACCCGGAGTGTCAGTAAGCGGTTCCCTCCTCACTACTTACTGCTCTTCATCTTTTTGGCACGCGCATTCCGGAACAACATCGCAACCTGCAAGAAGGACAAAATAAACAGGTTAGCACAAGAAAAGCACATAGTGCCATGCTTCGCGCTTTCTTACCATCTCGTGCACAAAACTGTGCGACATCACGAGGACAACATCTACACCTCAAAATCAAAGGAAAGAGAGAAAGAGACAATTTCCAAACAAGGAACACACAGTCAAGACAGACTTACATGAAGAATGGAGTCACAGCAGGTCTGGACCCTGGAGAGTCGCTCCAGTGAAGTAACTAGGCAGCAACAAGCCTAACCCCAACGCACCCCTGCTCTGAGTAGCAGGACGGAGAGCGCGCCTCATCAAAAAGCAAGGTGAGAAAGACGCCGGGGGGGGGTTTGTGGGTCCGCAAGGCAGGATGACCCGAGCCACAAGAGACAATCAAGCTGAAGTGTAAACCCCTGTGTTTCAGACCTGGTCTTAAGCCGCACGAGAGTCCGAGGAAGTGGTCCAAGGGTGAAGCAGTCCGGACTAGGTGGCGCCCCCGTGGATACGAGGTGAGCGTTACAGACAGCCTCTACCCAGTAAAGTACAAGCAGTACAAGACTGGCCTACCCCCACTACACAGACCCAAGTGAGAACCTTTTTGGGACTCACTGCGTACTACAGAAGTTTCATGGCAGACTATGGTACCATAGCTGACCTCTGACTGCTCTCACCACTCCAAAGAAACCCAAGAAGGTAACTTGGTTTGAAGAGTGTGGCAAGGCCTTCGATGGCTTAAAAGACTCCTTGTGCCAGGCACCTGTTCTCAGGGCCCCTGATTACCAAAGACCTTTTATTGTCTAGACAGATGCCTCTGAAACTAGGATAGGAGCTGTGATATCACAAGTAGATGAGAAGGGTAAGGAACACCATATTGGCTTCATTAATCGCCAGTTTAAGGACAGAGAGCTCAGATGGTCCACAGTACAGAAAGAGTGTTTCTCTGTTGTGTGGGCCCTAAGGAAGCTGAGGCCCTCCCTCTATGGGATCCACTTCACTGTGCAAACTGACCATGAGCCCTTAAAGTGGCTAATGAACATGAAGGGAGAGAATCCAAAGTTGCTTAGGTAGTCCATAATTTTTCAAGACTTTGACTTCACTATTGAGCATAGGCCAGGTGTCCAACATTGCAATGCTGATGGGTTGTCCAGAATGTTTAACCGATCTGAACAAGAAACTCATCCAGGGTTGGATTAGTTCCCCCTGTCCTTAGTCTGGGAGGTGCGAGTGTTAGGAAAGATTTAATAATTGTATGTCATTTTCCCTCGATGTGTACCCCTCTAAACATGTTGCTGCTGTTTAGACATGATTGACTGTCTTTGCCAGAGAAGCACAGCTTTCAGCTGCACTCCTCTGGGCTTTCGCTCACTTTTATGGGGAAACTGACATGCCCTTAAGACAGTCAGTACTGGGAGACTTTGGAGGTCATTTCAAGTTTGGAGGTAGCCATGGTGCTATTAGCACCATGGCTGCATCCAAACCCATGTCTGGGTAGGCGGAATGGGGACTTACCGGGACATTTTCCGACCTATGCGGACCCGGTTAGTCCCCATTCCAAATACCATTCCCCATTCCCATTCGAGCCCCCATAGGGCTCAATGGGAATGGGTAAGGCGCTAATAACGGGCCTGCAAATTGAGGGCCCGTTATTAGCTCCAAGGTCCCTTAACGGGTCCGGCTAAGAACGGCTGGTCAGACCAGCCGTTCCTGGAGGGACCCGCTAAGGGACCTTAGAATAGGGCGGTAGGGGGTTACCGGCACCGGCATCCTTACCGGTGCCAGTAACCCCTTACCGCCCAACTCGGAATGACCCCCTTTGTTTCCCTTAGTCCTTTTCCCATTTTGCAACTTTTGTGCAAC
Source organism: Ambystoma mexicanum (assembly GCF_040938575.1). Classification (NCBI taxonomy): domain Eukaryota; kingdom Metazoa; phylum Chordata; class Amphibia; order Caudata; family Ambystomatidae; genus Ambystoma; species Ambystoma mexicanum. Next base: position 1,335,619,804 of record NC_090934.1, read on the forward strand.
ATGTAACAAGTGTTCAATGTATTTTACCATACAGCACACTTAGGCCTATAGTCATTTCCCCAAGGCCCTAGATACTCTCGCTGGACTTTTCATGAACTGTGCAGATGTGTCATGGACAGGACTGGTGGCAGCTATCTTTTCGCATTATTTTTAACCCTTTCCTGCCATGTTACCTACGTTAACTGCATTTTGTACGAATAGGTGGCCTGGCTCCAAAATGGCCATGCCACAAGGTTCTTAGTCCTGTCCTTTGGCCAGGTTGCCCCTTCACCTTCCCCAGGTCGTCGACCTGGGTTAGTCCTTATATGGTCATGTACTTTCCCGCGAAACCCAAAGCTTTTGCGGGCTTCTTCATGCCTTGTGTGTGTGCCTCCAAGATGTGGGCTGGAACATTTGCGTCCAATGCACTTCCTGGGTGCCAGAGAGTCTGGAGTGCCATGAATGACTGGGACCACCATGGTCCATGATTGGTCCAGGTATGGAGTGTGTGTTTGTGAGCAGATCTCCCATTGGTTCCTCTTCATTTTGCCACAAAGGGAACTTTGGATAAGAGGAGGCCAATAACGCCAATACCATGTCGATCTCCTGAGTTCTCACTGAACAAAGGATAGGATCCAAGTATCCTGCAACACGAAGCCAAGTCGAGGAACCACCGGTGACCCGCTAGAAGGTTTGGCACCCTGAGCCTGCACTCGTCCTGTGGGACCCCTCTGCATCTGGTCGTCCTAAAAGGTCTGCGAAGATGCTTTCCTCCATTGGAATAGTGGGACCAACTATTCTCGGCACCTTCATCAAACCCTGCAATAAGCTTTCTCGGAAGTGTCCCTGGGCCAACCAGTGGGCTGACCAGCTTACGCAGTTGCTTTGCTCTGTCACCGCCGCTGTTTTGCGGAGGCCCTTGAAACTTGGTATACTGCTATCTCTGTGTCTCCGGCACCGTCACACCGAATTTCGTACACTTGACATTCCCAAGTCTGAAGTGAGACGAGTGCGCCAGGACCAGAGTGAACACGGTTACTGTGTTGACCTGCCGCGGCAACATCTTTTGAAAGTATGCTGCATTTGTGACCCTCTTGCATGAAGCCTGCTGCACTGAAACTGGGTCAATTCATCCACCTGGAGCGGAGAAATCACCACTGTCCCATTTGTGAATCATCACTGTATCTCAGGAACTGAAAGCTTAAGAGACGTCCTTTTTGGTGTGTTTGAACCTGCAACCCGAGTGGACTGAATGTGCGAAGTTTGGGTCTGAGTGCGCCTGGGACCAGTGAGTACTCCCAACACTAACCGGTGGCCCCTGGCACCAAGGGCCCCTTTTACGCATGAGTGGCCTCTGGGGGCCCCTCTCCTTTCCGCTGCTAGTGCAAACTAGCGACTCCATTCCGCTCTCTGGAACTGCCTCTGTCTTCAAGTGGAGGTCCTCCCTGAATCGTAGGAACTTGTTCTGCATCGCCTCATCCACCTTCGCGAGCTGCTAGAGACCCTTCAATTGACCCTATTTTGCCTATTGGAACAACCGTGTGCGCTTGCATTGCATGTACTATTGAGCACAAGGCTCCTCTCCTCTTAGCACTTGGACTGCCTCTTAGTTAGGTGTGTTGTTGATGTCGAAGGGGCCTAAAGACTATCTGCACTGCCTGTTTCCTTCCCATCTAGGTTGTCAACATATTTTGTGCTTTTAACCCTTTAGACCCAATGGTCTTATATATACATTGCATTGATAGTGTTGTGTTGGTTTACTTAGTGTTACTCTGATTCTTTTGCTATGGTCTATGTTACAAAGGCCTTGTAAGAAATGTGTCTATATTTTTGATATAACACCTGTCTGGAGTAATGTGTAATTGTCCCTGCTTTGTGTGCTCATTGAGGTCCTTCAGTCACCCTCACCCCTTCTGAGACTTAGTGTTGACCGCCTGCCATAGCTACCCTGATTGGTCTGGCTTGTCCAGAGGTTACCCTGTTCCAAGAACCTAGGCTGGGCTTTTGAATCTCTGCCCCTCCAGGTCAGAGTTCAGAATTCCATCTTAACAGTTACAAACATGCAATGGTTATGGGTATATACTAGAGTTGTAGGTCTCTCTTCCAGATAAATTGAGGCAGAACCATGTAGGTACCCCGATACCACATATGCTGGCACTTTTCTTGTACATGGGGTGTGTGTGAAGTCCTGTGCTCTGATAATGAGCCACATTTTGTAAATGAGCTATTTGAACAGGTCACTCTTTTATTAGGCAAAAAGAACACATTTTTGTCTGCCTATCACCCACAGGGAAATGGTGTATGCAAGAGGTTAAATGGACTCAAGATGACTTTGAAGAAAGGATGGCTTCATTGCTTACCCCTTGCATTATTTGCACTTAGAAATCAGCCTGATTCAGATCACCACTTGACTCCTCATGAGTTGGAGACTGGTCGCCATATGAGAGTGCCTCTTGCTCCTGCCACTGGATTAGAAACTGATGCCCCCAGTGTAACAAAAACATTACGTAATAAGATGTATAATTATTAAACAAATATGACCACTAGTGTTTCTTTTATATCTCAACAGATCAAAAATCGGAGGGGAGGGTTGAAAAAGATTGATGAAGACAGCCACACAGTTTATCCTAGTAACCTGCTAAAACAGCCTAGTTTCTATGCAGGGAACCAAGTGCTTTTAAGAGGTTTTGTACACACTTGAAACAGCCCAGCTGTGAACGACCATGCCTACTAGAGGGGCTCACTCCCACAGCAGTAACACTTGTAGGAAGAAGAGCCTGGTTGCATCTGAAGGCCATAAAGCCATATAAAGGAGAGACCCCTCTCCCTCCGGCACCCATTGACGGTGAAGCAAGAGAAGAAGCTCTACGGATGATGACGAGAATTGCTACCAAGAGACAAAATAAAGACTTACTGAAAGTAAGACATTTTGAACATTTAAAAATTCCCAAATCCAAGGGGAAAGAACAAAGAACATTTTGCAGCAGTTCCAGAATTATTTTAGATAGGCCCATGAGACAATGGGCCTCATTACGACTCAGGCGGTAAGGGTTTTACGGCGGCGTAAACAGCGCCGACCCTTACCGCCTGAGTACGAGGTCCCTTAGCGCCATGGAGGTTTTAACACCTGCTTTTAGCAGGTGTTAAAATCCATGGCGCTAAGGGACCATGGAGTTAATTACGCCACCGTAATTTACGGTGGCGTAATTAACGCCTTCCCCACTCCCATTATGCCCTATGGGGCAAAATGGGAATGGGGAAGAGAAAATGGGAAAATGGGGATTTACCGCCCCGCCAAGGTTGGAATGGGGCGGTAAATCCGCCAACCACCATGGCGTAAACATAGTTTACGCCATGGTGGTAAAGTCACGGCCCAGGCGGTAACTTACCGCCTGGGTCGTAATGAGGCCCAATGTGTTTGTGAATCAAATATAAAAAGAAGAGCACATGACACGTTATGTTAACGATAACAATAGCAATAACGTTGCAAACATTTCTGCATGCTGCTTTTACCTACATTCTTCACTCTTACCCAGCTGTAGTGAGACAAAAAGTTGATGTTTTTACATTCTTTGAAAATCCTAAAAACTGTTTTATTATTTTCAAGACCATCATTGCAATCATTTTACAATTCCTATTTTTAAAAAGTGTGGTTTTTAAAAGTGATAAGAAATTACATGTTGAATAAAAAAATGGGAATTCTTCAAGTTATAAGGGACATATTAGCAGCAAGAAGATCGAGAAGTCTCTTTCGAATACTTTTGGTAATTCCATTTGTACAAGGATTTGCATTTTCTTCCTTATTATTATTCTATTTCATCATATAATGATTAAACATGCAGATAAGGTGTTGGGCAATGGGACATCTATATCATAAGGATATACATGCATAGCTTGATAATTTAGCCCATTTAAAGAATAACATGTGGTATCAGCATGAGGTGGGGAGGAGAATGCCAGATGAAATCTGCTACATGTGTTTTCTCATCCCTTTTTCCATGAGCACAGCCAGAACATGTATTGCAAGAGAAATACCTATAAATGATACAAGGTGTCTCAGTCATCTAGCAACGTGCACAGTGAGAGGACAATTTGAAAGAAGATGGGCAACCCTAAGATGAAGGTCGAGGAGTACATTCCCATATGCAGAAAATAAATACAAATGCAGCAAGTGGAAAAAGACCCAGAATGGAAAATCAGAATGCTTCTGTATATACTCAGTGGTATGACTGGAGACCAGATAAGAATTATTGAGCAAAAGAGGATGGGCTGTGCAGACAAATGAGAATCTCCGGGATTGCTTAGATGCTGGAGAGACAACAACTATTAGTATTTGGACAGGTAGCAACCAGCAATTGATGGGAAGATGGAATGCTAGCCTGTAGAGGACATCTATTGATGACAGCACCAGTACAGATAGTGCAAGTCTTGAATGATGAATGTCTGAAATCATGGGCCAAGTATACAAAATTATTAACATGGGTCAAAGATGAAGCAGGACCTGTATCCATATTACCTATGAAGAATACCTATGAAGAATACCACATTATGCTTCAGGAACAAAGCTATGACTAAAGTTGGAGAAAAGAAGTATTCAAAGAAAATAATTGATGTACCAGGAATGAATGGAGGAACTCCCACGTTGATGGACCATTTTAGGCCTGTGGATCCAGACTTAATATGCAGCAGCCTAAAAATTGGGGACAAATATGTTTTATAGTGATCATACGTATTCCTACAGAGGTGATTCCTCAAAGTTATCTTCATATTGAAGACTTTCGGAAGATGGAAATAGAACTATTTCTCAGAAAAATCAATAAATGCCTATGATGTTATCCCAGCTGAGCATAAACTGTTCAGTAAAACAGCAGCAGTATTTACAGCAATATTCATGCCAGGAATTCAGACTGCAGTGAATGCCAAGTGGTAACAAATAACCAGGTGGGAGCTGTTGCAAACAATAAACACGACAATCAAATAATTTAATGCAATTTGAGAAGAATTAACTCATGACCCGCCAGAACAACTATGTGCTGGACTTGATAACAGCACTGGAAGGTGGCATGCGCACCAATATCGGGGCTTCCTGTTGCACAAACAGACCTGCCCACAATGGAGAAAATGGAACCCTGACAGAGGCAATAAATATGCTGTCGACCCTACATAAGAAGATAGAGGAAGAAGTAGACACACTGAAGAAGATGATTGGTTCTCGTCCCTGTTTTCATGGGTTCCAAACTGGTTGGCAAATGCCTTCAAATTGCTAAGAGCAATACAGTGTTTGTTTTGATAGGATTTTGCCTCATAAGAATAATTATAGGACAGTGCAAGAAGACAGCAAAGACAGCTTTTGGGATGAAGACAATGATCATTGTGAATGCTGCAATTGGTGAGCACATACAGATTGAAAGCACCACCTGTGAGCACCTGACAGGAAGTCCCCTGGCACCCCCAGGAACAAAGTTTTACTACCCTAAGGATCATAAGAACTATGTAGGACACTTGTTATTCTGTCAACCTACTGGGGAGCGTTGCCATATGACTTGGAGTGTGGATAAGCACATAAAGAATGCAGGTGACCTGAGTGGGGGTGACAAAGATATGGATTTTGAAGAAAACAATGTGTGGAGAAATGGTGAAGATTGAGGAGGTGGACAAAAAATCGAACAGAGGGGGAAATGTAGAGAGGCAGATGCATATGTCATCTCTAGTGCCCACCCCATCACCACTGTCATAGTGGAAACCTAATAGAAAAGCACTGTCTGTGGCACAAGGTACCATCCCAATACTGCATCAAAGATACGAGAGACGTTATGCACTTAGACAACCGTATTGAATGTATTCTTGCACTGGTGAGGTGGAAGGATGTGCAACCCACAAGCGGAGTGCCGCCATCATGAAAGAAGTCAGCTTCAACTAGGAGCCACCAAGATTATATAAGAATAATCCTAATGAGGAAGAAATAAAGTACTACCAGGAGGGCAACCTCAGAATTTATGAAAATCCCACTGTAACTTAAGCAAACAATTGCAAAACTAGTAGCAACATACAAGCAGCTCTAAGAAGCAACCTTAGAAAATGTTCTTAATGCAAAATTATTGGAAGACAAGCAGTGAATTTATTTCATAGAGCCTTAAATGCACAGCCATTGATTATCAACTGCTTAGACTAGAATATATGTATATATATTTGAAAATTGTATACTTACTTGTATTTAGCAAAACTGGAACATTGGCTTACTGAATATATGTACAATGTGTAAAACATTGTGCAGAATGTACCAATTGTTGCAAACACACATCAGGCCTCATCACAAGTTGGGTGGTATGCCAGCGGCATTATTAGTGCCGGATCAAGGGTTGGGCGTTAACGGTAAATCCCCATTCCCCAGTGCATCCACTAGACCCAATGGGGCATTTTCCATGCAAATACTGCATGCTAACGCAGCCGGCGGGAATTGTGTCAAAATCAGGGCGCTAAATGTGATGTTCACCTCCAAGAAAAAGCTGGAGGTAAAATAGCCCATTTAGTGCCCAACTCGTGATCGGGCCAGCCCTTAAATGCAGTGGTAATAGCATTACTGCCTTATTTAAGGGCTACCGCCCACCTCGTAATGAGGCCCTCTATACTGTATCACACAGACTCTAAATGTAACTGTGCCTTGACAAAGCCCGGACAACTGCGAAACAATTGCACATGCCTCCAAATGGAGTATGTTGGTACTATCTATATAATTAAAATGGTTTTGGTTTAAAACCAATAAAATGACTAATTTTAAACTTCACGTGTAATAATTTGTGCTTTAATAAAAGGGTCAGGTGCAAGAAACCCAACATAGCCACAACTTTCCTATGATGTCTGCATACACCACTGAACATGGAAGAGCGATAAGTGAAATCAAACCAGAGTAAAGTGACATCATGAAGTGAAGACACTTGAACGCACTGAAATGAAATACAAATACTTAAAGAATGAAGCTATAACTGAAGTACCAAGAGAAACATGTATACAAATACGAAGAAATATACACTAAGAAGATAAGTAAGAAGAGAATCAATAAATGTATACATGCAGAAACACAAGGTAGATGTGACATAAAGAAGCTTGATGCAGGAGAAAATATAACGCAGGTAAAATGGCGTTGATGAAAAATGGATGTCGACTGTGTATAAATAGTGAGCAAGAAACCTGAAGGAGAGAGTACTTCTACAGAGCTGATAGGCGCTGAAAAACAGCTTTGTGTGAAGAACAAAGAATATCTGTTTAGTTTGGGATAAAGGATTCCATATCAAGAAGCAACTGCAGGGCACAAGGGGAGTCAAAAAGGATAAACTACATATGCATGACATATTTCTCTTAAGATGAAGTATATGAGAAAACATTTGCAAGTTCCAAGTATTAAACAATTAAAGATGAAGAAAGTATATACAAGACAGAGCAACCAAGTCTCCAGAGTACAAGAGGGGTAATAGCACCCGGTCTAATTGAATTAAATAGCAATATATAAAAGGTCCAAAGGGACAAAATTGTGGTCTCCTCACAATTGATGAAGGACTCAAAAACGAGGCCTATTCATTAAGCTCCAACTGTAGATAGCAATGTACCTGCACTCCCTTAAAAGTCGCAAGGACGAGAACAGTAGCCTTGGCTTGGGGATTAACTGATGAGAGATGGTATGCTAATTGACCAAGTGGGCAGCCGTCTGAAGTTGTTCCCTGCACCTGGGTTTCGTTTTGCTTACATGCTACTAATGAGCCGAATGCCCAAGGTTGGGAGAGGATGCCAACCAATCATGAGGGCCTATGTAGCAGTGTAGCATACATTGTAGCAGAAGCAAATCCGTTGCTGTTATCCTGCTAATCTGTTAATCTGTATTATACATAGTAAGAGGTAGTTCAAGGCATGTCTACCTGATAGGGAGCAGCCAATTATGTTACTAACACCTAAATAAAGGATAAGTACATACGTTCCCTTAACCAATCCCTCCTTTCAATAGGTTTTTACTATATGCCACATAGGATGACATCATAGCAGATGTACATCTAGGTATAAAGCCTTTGTATGATCAAAATGTACATGAGAATGAGTGAGCTGCAATTTGTTTGTCCACCAGGTTTCCCTACTTTATTTGAGCTGATAATAAAGTAGTATTTTGCCATATTCTTTGAGTCTGTCCAGTTATTTGGGTCTGAGATCGTTTATTGGTAATTCTATCTGGCACTTGGAACCCTCCAGGTATGACTGCACAGGACTGTGGAGTTGTTTAAACACATGGATGCTATTAGGAAGGAGTTTGTTCTTTTTGGAGGCTTCACCTGGGTGAGCTAGGATGAGGAGTTCAGGGCAAGAATGGGGGAGGAACAGATGGCCATGTGGGGGGAGAGTGACATGGACCGGTGGTTGCAGTGGATGGCACCCATGCACTCAGCGGCTACGCTTCACATGCAGAGTGGTTTACCTGGGCCTTACTGGCCCTTTCTTGCTCACGCCATCCTGGACAGGGTGTAGGGTGGAGTCACAGGACATCCGTCAGCAGACTGCTGGGCCTTTAATAAGGAAGGGTGCTCTAGGGCAGTCTGTAGGTTCAAACATGAGTGCAGTAGGTGTGCAGGCCGGCACCCTGTCATGCAATATTTGGTGACAGGAGAGAGATGGAGGGGCAGAGGTGAAGCGAGGGGTTGAGGGGAATGGCTTATACTCCAGACGTGCTGGAGGAATGACTGTGTTCTTACCTAGACAGGGAGTGGGCTAAGATTTTGGGTGGGGATTTTTGGGAGGGTTTTAGGTTGGGGTACCAGGGTCCCTTGGTTTGGCGGTGGGCAGAAAACTTGAATTCGGCCCATGAGAGACTGGATGTGGTAAGGGCAACTCTGCAGAAGGAAGTGCCGAAGGAAGGGTGGTTGGACCTTTTGTGGATTTGCCGGGTGATCTGGTGGTGTACCCTTTGAGGGTGGTACCCAAGAAGGTGGCCGGTGAGTTTAGGTTGGTACACCATCTATCATGGCCAGAGGGCATGTCCGTGAATGATTTCATTACCCCTGAGGATTGCGAGGTGTCCTATGAAAGTGTGGATCAAGCGGTGGGGCTCGTGAGAGGAAAGGGGCGTGGTGCGTTTATGTCCAAGTGTGACATTAAGCTGGCTTTTCGGATTCTGCCCGTGCATCCAGAGGAATTTTGGTCCTTGGGGATGCAGTTCGAAAATCAGATTCACGTAGACAAAGCATTGCCTATGGGCTGTGCAGTATCGATTGTATTATATGAGCATTTTAGCTCCTTTTTGCAGTGAGTCTTCACTTACAAATCAGGGTTTGATGGGGTGCAGGACTATCTGGATGATATCTTGTTCATCAGTGGGGGGTGAAGGGAAAACGCAGTGCCAGCAGGTGCTGGAGGATTTTCAGACATTCATGCTTGAGTTGGGAGTACCTTTGGTGGAGGATAAAACGGAGGGGCTGGCAGAGGTTCTGACTTTTTTAGGTATTGAATTATATTCAATGGCTATGACCTCAAGCTTGCCAGACGACAAAGTGAACAATCTGGTACAGTTGCTCGAGAGGGCAGTAGCAATGCGTAAGATGGCCCGAGTAGACACGGGTGGGGGCACTGGTGCACTTTTTGTAGGAATATGGCCCATTTTATGGCTGGGGACAAGCATCTGCATCACAGGGTGAGGGTGTTTGGGGTGATCAGGTAGGAATGCAGGGTGTGGTTGAGATTTCTAGAGGACTTTATTGGCGTGTCAATGTGGCTGCTGGAGGAGTCGGCCAGTGGGGAGGTGTGGGTTTTATTTGATGCGTCTGGTGCCAGAGGGTTTGACATGCACTTGAGGGGTAGATGGTGCACAGAGAGGTGACCAGAGCATTGGAGTAAGTGGGGAGGAACATAGCTTTCTGGAATTCTTTCTGTTGCTGGTGGCCTTAGACTTCTGGAGCAAAGAGTTGCACAATAGCAAGGTGAATTTCAACGTGGACAATGAGGCTGTGGTTAATATTGTGAACTGACAATCTGCCAGGGATCAGAGGGTCTCTAGGCTTTTGAGGGAGTTTGTTTTGAGGTGCCTGAAATGGAATGTGGTGTTTAGAGTGACGCACATGGCAGGAAAGGATAACAGCATTGCTGATGCATTATCTCATTTTCAGTGGCAGAGATTCAGTCGGTTGGCACCGGTAATGCAGGTGGAAGAGGCAACTAGGGGATTGAGAGCACTGTAGTTAGTGGAGGGTTCACTAGTTCCAAGATCATGGGCAACATACTGGAGAGCATGGTTGTAGTTTTGAGAGCGGGAACATGGAGTTGGAGAGGGAGAAGTGATGCAGAGGAGAGGAGGGAGGATGTGTGATGAACTTCATATTGGGCTTCGTGGAAAAAGGGTGGTCCAGGCTGACAATAGCAGGGAAGATGACGGGTGTCGCTTTTTATGGTTAGTGTTTTTGGGCATTCCAGCCCAGTGGGGGGGACATTGCAAGCTTGCTGCTGGAAGACTGGGCAAGGGAGAAGGGGAAGGTAAGGGATACGAGGAGGCCATGTCAGTGAAGCTGTTGGGTAGGTTGTGCAATGCTCTTGGGGGGATATGTTGGTCTCCATTGGAGAGGTGCATGTTTGTGGCATGTTTTATGTGGTTGTTTTTTGCGGCCTTCCGGGTGTCAGAGTTGGTTCTACAGGCAGGATTGGAAGGTGCCTGATGTGAATAGGGATGTCTGTCTTTCGGAAGAAAGCATGGCTATCAAAATAGCTAAATCAAAGACGGATCATTTGTGGAGAGAGCGGTGGGTGTATTTGGACAGGGGAAGTACAGAGTTGTGCCCATTGAGAGCGGGATTGGTATGGCGGAAGAGATGTTTGGGTAGGGAGCATTTGGTTTTACAGCATGAGAGCAGGGATGGGGTGATCTCTGCACAGGTTTTGGGGTGATAGTAGGGCTCTGGTAGCGTTAGGTGAAAAGGCAGAGGACTCATTCTTTTAAGATAGGGGCAGCATCAGAGGGGACTAGGATAAGTTTGTCCCAGGATAGGGTGAAGAGTTTATGGTGCTGGAAAACTGGCAAAGTATAAGGCATACTTCAGAGATCTGTGTGAGGGGAGCTCTTAGGTGATGGGGCAGGGTGGGGCGGGGGGTTTTCAGCGTTGAAGTTCATTGTCTTTTCTATTTCAGATGCAGCTCAAAGGAGCGGTGAGTGCCTCAGATATGGATATGCGGCCACTCCATGGGGAAATAGGCGGGGAAAGCAGCGGCAAAGAGAAATTTTGGTAACCAGTTGGGGTGTAGCTATGAGGTGTCTTTTTTGGGATGGTCTGTGGTCGGGGCGCTCAGGTGGTACCAGTTGCTGCCAATGCTGGTTGATATATGGGAACTCCATGGGGCGCTGGTAGGTACTACCGTTGCATGCCGGGGAGAATTATTTGATGAAGGAGCCAGGTGTGGCGCTGATAAAGAAAAGGAAGAGGGATCTGAGTTGGTTGAGAGTGATTTGGCTCCTGGTTTCTTTGTTCTGGACAGAGTTGATGCCAAGGAGGGTATGGAGGGAGCTGTCACGTGGGTGGTGGAAAAGATGAGGAAGAAAATTAAAAGGGAAATGTTGAAGATTTGCAGGTCTTTGGCGGGGGGGTGTGTGCAGACACAATAAATGCTGTTAATCGATCAGCCACTGTGCATGTATTCCCTAACCTCAGTTTGCCTGGAGATAGTCATATAGTTTCTGTATGTTTTGGGGAGTGACATTTCGATATTCTCTCATCCAAAATGGCTGCTTTATACACAATAGCATACTAATGATGACAGGAGAACTTCGTGAATAATCAAAGTAGTGAAAGGGCTTGCTTTTCAATAGATACAAACTATATATTGGTGTGGAAAATGCAAACAAATCTCTCTGCCTTAATGGTGACATTGTAGGGGAGGGTGTTTGTGGGGATTGGGTGGCCCGAGCTTTGAAATCCTTGCATTCTTGGACTTGCTGCCATGGTTATATAATGCCTTACATTAATTGTAGAGAATCAGATATATTTTGTATATATGTGGCTGCAGTTTCAAGTTAATGGGAGGCCATTTCTACTGAAGCCAGGTACTGTCATATGGCTTCTTCTTCTGGAAGGAGATGGGAATTTTCAATTATCAATAGAAGAATGTTTTGGTGATATTTGACAAAACACTTTTTAAAAATAAAAGTTCATGGTTCCGATACATTACAACATTTGTGACCTAGGACAAAGGCAGAGCGGTAGGAATTCAGGCTCACATGTTAGTCATGCCCTCATTCCAATAAAGTAATTCTGCAAGCACCCCTTTCTCATGGCCAATTGTTCTGTGGCAAATGTCTATGCAAAGTACCCATTACAAAACCTTTTGATGCCATCTATTGAGCTCATCCTTATCACTTTGTGACTACACATCAATAATCCTTGAAGTGAGCAAAGCCCATTTTCATTGGATTCCTGACCAAAAGTGTTCCACGCCCTCTCGGAATGCTGCACCAAAACAAATCCTTTGGGTTCTTCTCATAATTATTACAAATGTCCATGGTCCTGAGCACATCATTGTCCTTATAAGCGATGCCATCATTCCACAATGTTCTCCTTGAAAAAGGCTGTGTCTATTATCCGTTCAAAGAAAACTATTGTCATGCGCCGGAGTGCAGTCTTTCTGCTGCACTGGTCCCTCTGGGGCCAATGGCACTTGTCATCACAACACAAGGGGGCTGCATAAAACATCCACTTGCCAATTCCTAGATGGTGCTCTTGTGACCCAGTGATGCCACAATCACATTGAGATTCACCCACTGCAAGATGGCACCTGGGCTGGGAGATTCAGCTTGCGATAGGCAGCTGTATTTAGCCAGTGAGGAACCATAATTGGTGTGTCTCAACTGCTTACGGAGGCTCCCCTGTGTTCTCTTGTCTCTCAGCCCTCTCAAGTGGTTCCAATAATGCCTTACATCCCCACTAAGTTCTTGCCTCCTTGTTCCCTGTTCCAGTTAGCAGTTACCCTTCCTTCCAACTTTGGTGTTCTTTCCCCCTCTTCTCCATTTTTCGTATCATCCCCCTTCCTGCATCAGTCTGTACCTGACTTACCTGGTACCGCCTTACCTCATCCTGGGGTCAATCATCTACCACCTGGAGCAGAATCCATTGTGGCCTAGATGTCAGATTCTGTCAGATTGGAGACCGCAGTCATAGATATTGTTATCTTGAAACCTAATCAGGTTCTCCTCTAAGACGCTGAACCCGTAGGCCCTTTTAATGAGGTAACGCTTCATATGATGGGTGGGGATGCAGAATTTACTCTTACACCAATAATAAGACCGACTCAGGAAGTTGGCAAAACAGAACTGTTTTTTTGTCAATTGTCTAAAACAGGGAGTACAACGGAGATCAACGGGTGTCTTAAAGCATATCTCTCAACATTTTACATGAAAAAATACACTTCTTTTTAGCAAAAACCTGTCATCATTGATGTCATACTATGTGGTAAACTAAGAAAACCTATCTGGAATTGTGGTTGGTTTACAGGGAACATCTAGGTATACTTTCTATGGGGGATAGAATTATGGTTGGGTCTCTAAGGTCAGGTGGACACCTATGCCCACCCCTAGTGCAAGTCATCTTCATTGTCATCAAATAGTCAACGTTTTATTGGCTCACAAACTATAGGGCTCTTTGCTACATGGCCCTGCATAATCGGTTGGCATGCTTGTACCTTTCTGGAATATTCCACTCGCTAGCAGCACGCAAGCTGGTACCCCAGGTGCTTGTGGATGAACTTGACCATGCCTCCACACCCAATTAGCCCATCATTCATCATTACTCCTGCTGTCTGCCATTCAAATTGTCTTTGATCACAGCCTTGCAAAGTATCACTGCACCTGAGATTAGAAGGGAGTGTGAGCAAGTTCTTATCTTCAGTCTCGATGTAACTTGCCAAAGGTCTATTTCCATCTACCCCATGTGACAGGAGGCCATCCTTTTACTCCTTCTTCGATTTTAGTACTATTAAATGAATAAAACTTGACACTCATAGTGTTTTTCCATTGCACCTAAACAGGATCTCACCTCACTTCTCATGTTCATTGTATCTTCTCAAATAGATAACCGGTATCTTGACTGCCTCAACCCTTGACACTGGGCCAGACAAGCCTTCTCGATTCTTCCTCCATCTTCAGCTGCTTTTCTCTGCTGCACCACAATTTCAGCCCTTTTACTAATGAGGTCCTGATTTGCTACAATGTGACGTGGAACATCCAGATTCTATACACATATAGATATTGGCTGCACCTGCTGCAGTCTATTCACTGCGTATAGCCATCCTTATTGGTTACTTAGTCTACTTGCGTTAAAGCATCTGTACAGTTATAAAGCGACTTATATTTTCTTCAGTGTCCTTCGCACATGCAATCTTTATTCCACACATGAATTGTTACTCAGCTCTTTATTTCATCGCCAGATTCTATAAGGTCTATTCGCCTTCTCTCTTGCCATCTCTTCTTGACGCGTCATCTTAGCTTCATGTGACTTCACCAATTTCCTCTTTCATTCATCTTTACACTTCTTCCGGGACTTCTCCTAAGAGGCCGTCAGGACTCGTAGGATACATTAAGAACGGTTTTCTCAATGGATACCTTGGGCCTCATTACGAGTAGGACGGTAAGGGATACCGGGCACGCTAAGGAGACCGGTGCCAGTAATTCCTTAACGCCCTACTACGAGTTCCCTTAGCGGGTCCCTCCTTTAACGCCTGGTCTGACCAAGCGTTATGGACGGGACCCGTTAAGGGAATTCAGAGCCAATAACGGTACCGCAATTTGTGGTACCGTTATTAGCACCTTCCCCATTCCCATTGAGCCATATAGGGGCTCAAATGGGAATGGGGAATGGCTTTTTCAATGGGGACTTACCGGTCCCGGAAAGGTCGGACTACACCGGTAAGTCCCCATTGAACGAGCCCGGTGCCGAACACGTTATTGGTGGCAGTCATGGCACAAATAGCGCCATGACTACCAACAATCTCGTAATGAGGCCCCTTGTCTCAAAGGCTTTTCGTGTTATAGGCATCATTACTGGTGTTTTGCTTGTCACAATTTCCAGTTCCCAATATAGAGGCAAGAAAGGGGTGGATTTTCCGGTAGAGGAATTTGGCTGCTCCTCTACAGGGCTATCTTCCTTACGAAATAAAGATTCACCCTGTAGAAGTAGACAGGTGACCCTATTGTTCGTATGAAAGAGCAAAGAAACCAACATGGAACACCAGGCTGGAAAGAAAGGGACAAGATTAGCACTAAATAGGTACAATCACAATAGACAACCTATAATGCAGAGAATGTGATTAACCTGGGTTAACTGTGCTCTAACCCTGGAGTGTGGATACCAGGTGGTTAATACTAGATTCTAAGAAGGCACTTCTCTAAGAGGAAATAGCACATGGATCACTACTCTAGGTAAGGTAAGTATCAACAGAGTAAGTAATGGATCATTCTGTACTTCTCATCTATTGTTAATGAACAACCCCTCTAGGTTGTAGAAGCGAACAGGGGATGGCTGCAGTGAACGTAGGCAGAGTTGTGAGTAGGAGTTCAGCAGGAATGGAGGGGAGATAAAGGTGTGTGTTAGTTAAGTAGTGACACTATCCTGAACAAAACGAGGATGCACGAGGAAAGGGAAGAGAGGATGTTTGCAGGTTGAATTAGCAGAGCATCCCAAACCAAATACAAAGCTCCAGCAGTGTTCGAGGAATACCAACGCCAAAGCCAATTCAGGGATGATCCAAAAGCAGTCTGTGGAATGTAGCCGTCATCAAATACCGAAGAGGAACACAAGATGAGGTATCCGATGGACAAATCCTAGACGGGTCAGAAAGTCAGGCCGAGGGACATAAAACAAGGAATCCAAGTTAGAGAAGGAAATGTAGTTTAGCAATCATGGAGAATACTGCAATAGGAAGCACCGAGGATGCCGCACCACCTCTATTTGTTGGGCTTGTTGCATTGCGTTACCATGCGGACACACAACATGCTGGTGGAACGCTGCGAGGGACGCACAGAAGGCTGCGCATGGCCCATGCATTGCCTCAGTCTCCATGGCAACCTCCATTAATGCCGAGGGCGGTGTCCTGGGGGCTACCTCGTATGTGAGGGCAAGGGCAGTGATCTGCCATTCCTGACACTAGACTTTTGTCCATCTGGTGTAGTCCTTCAACTATCTAGCACCCACACTGCTCCTGGCCTTCGAGAGGTTTTTATTCCCCATGTGAGGTTTCCTTTGGCTGCAGCTTTTGGATGGCTCTCTAGTATTAACGTTCTGGAGCCAATGGGCCTCATTACGAGTCTGGCGGTAGATGTGCCAGTAAAACCAGTAGGCTGCCGCCGGACTCGTGGGGATTTACCGGCTCCGGACTTGCCGGAATTACCACAGCATTACAGCCCCGGTGATCTGGTAATTCCAGAGCCGGCATTCTGTAAATCCGCATTCCCGTGGAGTCCGATACACGGGAATGGGGAAGTGGAAAAACCGGCACCATGTTGTAATGGTGCTGGTGTTTCTGTGTACGTCTTCGGGTGGGTGGCTTGGCCGTCAGACCTGGCAGGCGTAACGCCACCCGCCCGCAAAACTCGTAGTTTGCTGATCCGAAAACAACGGTGGCAGCATGTTTACCGCCATATGAGAAAAAGTTGGATGAACACATCCAGCTAAGTCCGGCGCTCTCCGTTGGAGCTCTTCTGGAGCTCACTGTTCAGATTGTGTTTGTTTTAATGTTTAATAAGCTTAGAGTTCATCGCTCATGGATATCTAAAATCGTATTAAGTGCCACTTTAGAAAAATTTCAAGAGTATAATCCTGAATCTGAGGAGCATCAACAGCTGGGTGTTTTGCTAAATAAGAAGCAGACTTGTTTCATTTTGTGTACGGTTGTTTTGATGCCAATGCATTTCAGAGCGTATCTCCTTCTTCAGGGCGTTAACCATAGCACTTATTGTAAATTCTTACATAATTATAATACAAGAATAAATGAAAATGTTACAATCCACATCATGTGAAAATTCCAAATCAAAACAAGATTATAATTCCAATCAATAGTTTGAGAGTAAATAACCAATATTAACATAGTTCACCATAGTTGAGTACACAAATCAACAAATGCATAAAATGAATAATTGAAAAACATACATACCCAGTAAAGGTAATTCGTTAAAGATGGAAGATTAGATGGTGAGGGGGAGAAAACAACAACAACATAAAGCCCTTGTTAGGTAAAAGTAGGTACACGTTTGCGCACATTCATTTCTAATCCAAAATAAATCCCATACATGACTATCATGTTTTCAAAATTACCTCAATCATTTTCCTATGGTGTCTAGCACCCTTCTTTAAAGAACAACTTCTTACGTACAGCACTCCAGCCGTCTGTATTCTAAATTTAAAGAAAGTAATACTAACAATGATGTATACTGTAATCATTGTTCTATATGTATACAAATGTTATACCTAATTCTTCTTAAATGTGGGGCACAGACTCACCCGTAGTGTTGTTTAAAAGTCTGGATGAGCTTCTGTCTAACGCTTCAATCACGTTCTGCCTGTGTTGCATATACGCTGGTCCACGGGGAGCCGCATTCTAAGCAAAAAAGGTGAAAAATGGCTTCACCTGACCACTATTCAGTACTACGTCGTCACGCGTCCCGTGTTTCCATGGAAACCAGGAAGCCGGACGATAAATATACAGAAAAAGTGCCGGCGCATACTGCACTGCTGTCAGGTATTTCAAATAACGATTGCTGCATGCAGGTTTCAATGGAGACTTGTAGTGACTCGGTGATGCTATTAAACAAAAGTCAATGTAACTGCCCCATTGAACGTACGCTCGCACCTGGCTGATGGCCTGCGTGGCGACGCCTTGGGTCCCGTGTCCCCATGGAGGCGGGGAGACGGGATGTTGGGGGTAATTACATTCAATTATACCGCTGCATATATGCTTATGTTTCCCATACGATTACTTATTAACTGATGTCATTACTTAAGCCTCAGACGTACTAAGTTATATTCTAACTTCAGCCTACATGTTCATTAAGAGTATGTTACACTAAGCATAAACTGAATATTAATTCGTACATACAAAATCATGTAAACAGGTGAAGTTAAATGATGACTGATATTCTGCACTATCCGTAATGCTTGCGCCCAAAAATGTTATGTACGTTACTCTGTACGTGTAGTTTACAATAATGATGATATCTTGTGCATGTTCTATCAGGCTTGTATATTGCATTGTGTGTAGCAACCATCTGTCTGGATCTAGTTGTCAGACCTAAAATGCCTAGGTCTCATCCTTGCACCGCTTTTCTTTTTATGTATCCACAACTGTCATTTAGCCACAATAGATATGTCCATGTTGGTGTTCCCCTCCCCATCCTTTTACATAAACACTAGCATGTTTATAAGAAACATGCCCAGTTTATCTCTTCATTCATTCCTCTCGGGGTGAGACACCCCAGCGTTTCAATCCAATAACATTCCCTTCTGTCTAATTTGTTTTGTATGTTTTCATGAGGATCATTACTCCAGACAACCTCCAGCACCATGAATCGAATCTGTGTCAAGTTATGTCTCTCTTTGATCCAGTGTCTTGCGACCGCAGAGTTTAGATTCGTGTTCCAATAACACGAGCGATGCTCATTCCATCGGAGTTTCGGTTTTCTTTGAGACTGTCCCACATAAAACTGTCCACAGGGACACATAATACCGTAAATAATGTTAGTGGTGTCACAAGTTGCAAATGATTTCAGCATGATTTTTCTTCCTGTATGTGGATGGTTGATAGTTGATCCTTTTTGCATATAGCTACAGTTACTACATTGTAGACACGGAAACGTTCCAACACGTTTCGTCTCAGGTCGTTTCTTGCGTTGTCTTGTCTGTACCAAACTGTCACGAAAGTTCCTGCTTCGTTGGTAAGCAAATATAGGTGGTTCTTTGAAAAGATCCTCGGTCTTCTGATCGCAAGATAATACCTGCCAATGTTTTTTGATAATTGATTTGATGCAGCCACTTTGTGTTGAAAACCGTGTGACGAATACCAATGATGGTACTGTTTTCGCTTTCCTTGCTGCTGTAAGTAATTCATTCCTGTTTTTTTACTCTACCTTGTGTTTGGCTTTTCTAATTTCCTCCTCCTTGTATCCACGTTTCAAGAACTTTTTGCCCATTTCGTGAAGTTGTTTATCATAGTCTCTCGGATCACTGATAATGCGCTTCACTCTAAGCATCTAACTGTACGGTAAATTCCTGATCAAGCTAGGTTCTTGGAAACTCAGTCTATGGAGCAGATTATTGCGATCCGTTGTCTTTGTGTATATATTAGTTTTGTATTCATGTTCCATGGACTCCACATTCACGTCAAGGAAATTAATGCTTTTTTTAGAGAACTCATAGGTGAACTGAATTTTTTCACTAATTGTGTTGAGGTATGCGAAAAATTCCAATAGATCTGTCTCAGTACCTGTCCAAATTCCAAATATGTCGTCTATGAAACAAACCCAAATAGCCAAATGTGCCTTTCATCTTTGCTGACTTAATATATGGTCTGACTCAAATTTGTGCATAAATGTGAAGGCGTATGCGGGAGCCATCGTGGCTCCCATAGCAGTTCCTGTTATTTGCATGTAGAATTGGTTCCTATATTTAAAGTAGGAATTTGTTGAAATAAATCGTAATAGAATAATGATGAATTCCTTGTTAGCTTCGATCTCCCATGTGTTTGAAAGTAACCATTCTATTGCTTCAATTCCTAGGTCATGAGGAATAGACGTATATAAATTCTTTACGTCGACAATAAACAGAATATGTGACGATGAATGTGGTACTGTTGCTAGTAATTGCAGGAAATGGGTTGTGTCCTTAATGTACGTTGTAGTCTTCTGGATGAGGGGTTGTAAAAAGTAATCAATGTATTTTCCGATTTGCTGCAATACACTGTTCACCCCAGCCACTATGGGTCTTCCGGGAGGATTAGTGAGATCTTTGTGAATTTTAGGCAACAAATATAGGTTAGGGATGCGTGGATTCCTATTCATCAAAAATCCGTGTGTATGATGATTTATCCATCCATTCTCTTCTGCTTCATCCAATAAGATTTCCAGATTTTGTTTGATTCTTATTGTTGGATCATTGCCTAGTTCTTTGTATGTGATGGTATCTGCGAGTTGTCGTTTACATTCTTTGTCATAATCCTCCGTGTCCATTATGACTAATGCTCCCCCTTTATCAGCAGGTCTGATTGTTATTGATGTGTCACTGTAGAGATCCTTCAGTAGTTTGAATTCATGAGGTTTTAAGTTTTTATGTTTCGTGCTCTTGAAATTGATCTTCTTTAAGTCTTTCAAGACTTGTTTCTCAAAAACCTCCACTGCAGGTATGTTGATCTGTGGTATAAATTTGCTTTTTTGTTTGAATTCCTTGTAAGGAGACCCTTCTTGTGGGCCTTGTGGTATTTCTGTTTCACTAAAAAAGGCTTTAAGTTTCATTTTCCTCACCAATCTGTATAGTTCTACCTTGGTTTCAAATAATGAAGTTCTGAACGCAGGAACAAAACTCAATCCCTTCTGTAGTGTATCTGTCTCTGTTGTAGTTAGAACTCTAGATGATAAATTGATCACTAGTTTCTCCTTTGTTGGAGGCGTGTCTGTGGACCTCCTCGATCTTTTTCTTTTGCTCCTGCGGGTTCTTTTCCTCTTCCTAAAAAAAACACCACTGACTGATGGTCCTCGTCTAGTGTCTGATGGTTCTGAGCTTATTGCTGGTGGACTTGCTTCTGTTGGCCGAGTGTCGCTGGCTTCTGAAGCTGAGCTAGTTGGGGTATTTGAGTTGGTCTGTCGTGGTTTCCTGCCTGTGGGAGCGTATTTCTCCATCCAGGTGTATACTTCATCATTCACATAATCGTAAGTGTCTCGTTTGAATTTCCTAATTTTTTTGTTTTCTAGCTCTGTTCTATATTCTGTCAATTTAAGATTATTGTCCACCAATATTTCCTCTATTTCTTCTTTCTTCAGTTTGCATGAATTCGATAACTCTTTTTCTATCTCTTTGATCTCTATATTGATGGTATGAAGGTTAACCGTGAGTTCCTGAATGCATGTTTACCGCCACCATTGTTTCCAGACCGGCAAACCTGTAATGAGACCCCTTGTGGTTTCTAACAGAGGTAGACCACGCTTCACCAACGCACGGTGAGAAATATGGAACAGATACTTCCCGTTGGTGCCAAATATGGAACCAGGCCATGCTTGGAGATGGCCCCAATACAAAGATATTCACTGCGTGGTGCAGCTGCACAATACTAAACAAGTGTCACATCTACCAAAATGCCACCCTGATGATGTTTTAAAGTGTGATGGATATTTTGTCAGTGAAGAACTTGTCTGTGAATTCTTCACCTGTCCAAATTCAGTGTTTATTATGCAATATCAACTACTCCTTCTTCATGCCAAGATTATAGGTGCACACCTCAAACACATACCTTTCCTGAGACAACAACTGCACAAAAAGACCCTCTTCAGGTTTCCAATCATTTGATTTTGATTTTGAATCATTTATATGGCGCACTGGATGAAATTAATCATAATTGGGCGCAGATGACATCTTTAGATTTAGGAACGTCCTCTATCAATGCATTAATAGAAAGTCAGAAGTGAACTTCATAGGTTCTAACAGAACAGGTAAGTCTTTATAGCCCTTCGAAATTCCATCATATTAGTAATTGTTCGGATATCTCTGGGCAATTTATTCCAAGCTCTTGGGCCGTAGACTCCGAATCTGCGATCCCCTTTACTCACGCATCTTGTCCGTAGTATTAAAAGCAGATTATTATCTGCTGAGCGCAGCTGTCGGGTGGGAGCGTATTTCCTAATTTTATCCATTAGATAGTCTGGTCCTGTGCCATTAACACATTTAAAAACCTGGCACAGAACCTTGAACTCAATTCTCTGTGTTATAGGTAGCCAGTGTAAGACTCTCCTTAAATCAGAGATTGGGGCTGATTTTTTTACCCTGTGTACCAACCTGACTGCTGCATTTTCAGCGATTTGTAGTCTGCGTTACTGGTAAGCTGAAATTCCTGACAATAATGCATTGCCATAGTCAAGTTTAGAGTTGACCAAAGTGCCAATAACCACCGCTCTATCCTCCTCCGCAATGAAAGGCAAAATATGCTTCAATAGGCGTAGTGAGTAAAATGCTGCCTGCACCTTTGCGCTGACCTGGGCTCCACTTCCCATGTTGTCCTCCCAGATACACCCCAAGTTCTTAATCTTCTTGGAGAACTCCAACCGTGTCCCCAGAAGGCAAGGCGGTGTAATTGCTCTCGCTGCAGAAGATGTTTTGATTCAAACAGAGCTACTTCCGTCTTACTAGCATTCAACATTAGTTGATTGGCACACATCCAGGATTGGATTTCCTGCAAGCACTTTTCTACTTTTTCGTAGGTCTCCTCTAACTTATGTATCCTCATAAATACCTGGGTATCATCTGCATATGAGTGGAAATATAAACCATGTTTCCTAAAGATGTTCATAAGTAATTTAACATATAGATTAAAAAGCAGCGGGGAAAGGGAAGATCCCTGTGGAATACCACAATTTAATGGAACTGAGTCTGACATGAAATCTCCAAGTCAAACTCTTTGTTCTCTCTTAGAAAGAAATGATTTCAACCATCTGAGAGCTGCTTCCCCCACCCCACCAACTTCACTCAGAGGGTTGAGTAGTATCCCATGATTCACTGTATCAAATGCAGCCGATAAATCTGGCATGACCAGCAGGGACAAGCCCCCCTGGTCCGTTGTTTCCAGCATATCATCCCATACTGTCAACAATGCCGTCTCTGTGCCTACCCCTGGTCGAAAACCAGATTGCAGCGGGTCGAGTAGTTTCTCCTGGTCTACATGTTCCTACAGCTGGGTTGTCACGATTTTTTCCAAGATTTTCGCTGGCCATGGCAGTCCGACTACTGGTCTATAATTCTGAACATTTTTGGGGTCTAGATTGTTCTTTTTTAACAATGGCGTAACCACCGATTTCTTCAGAATCGTTGGTACTACCCCTGATGTAAGAGATTTGGTGACAAATTTTGTCATAAACGGGGTGATATCTAAAGCTATTCGCTTAGCCACTGATGCTGGAATGGCAAAGAACTCATCATTAGTTGCTTTTAATGTAGAGAACAAAGAGCAAACCCTTTCTTCTGACACTTCAGAGAACATAACATTCCCCCAATGCACTTGGAAGTTTGTAACTGCAGCAACCCCAAGAACTGCATAGAAAAAAGATACAGGTAATTGTAGCACATTCTTCAAGAGTATGCTACAACTTTGTTTTTTATTCAAACTGTTATGTCTTTTGATATTTTCGCTCTGTTTCAATATAATGTAATTTGTAAATGTTTTCTTGGGGTACAGATATATGTTTTTCAAATGAACAATGCCTCTAGAGTTAGTGTTTCTCGCATCCTAAATATGCAACATTACATTCTTGTTTGCTTGTACATATAAGGTTTGAGGTTGAAATTTCAAATCAGAGGACATACAACATCACAGAACACTTTAACATTCTGAACTGTTGGGTAACAATGTACTGACAATTTGAACATTGGTAATGTGAAATGAAACAAGAATTTAACTATGTGTACTAAAATGTGAGCAAAAACACATACCCTCTGATTACACTTCATTTTAAAAACAAATCTATTAACCCAAAGAATAAAGGTGCACATTTCGTTATAGAGAAACAAAGAGAATATATAAAAAGGTAAACTATATATTTACTACAACTAACCAAAAACGTTTAGCATATGCTTTTGAAGAATATGCTTGAATTAGGCAGATATGATCTGTAAGTTGTCAAGAGAAATTCGTCACTAAACATAATTGTATATTTATCTTAGTTTGAATAATGGCTTAATCTGCACCATTATTTTTAACTCACAAACTTCCACTTTTTGAAATTTTATGTTATGTTACGAAACAAGCTTTCATGCCCACATTATTAGTAAAAATGCATTTTCCCTGTAGTGAAACATTAATTAAAGACAGAAAGAAATTGACGTATTGCAAGTAATGTGCACATATCATTCCACATTTTACAAGACTTAAGGGGGAGATTTTTCAAGTGGAAATGGGATATGTGCTTGCACAGCAAAATACAGTGAAGTGTGATTTATGTTGCAGTACTAACTCAACAAAAGAGCCGGGGAACTCCAAGGACACGTTTCCCCTAGCGGAACTTGGCAGAGTAACAACAACATAAATTTAAACACTCAGAAAAAAGACAAACAACTATTCTAGAGAAAGCCTATAACTACAAGAGCAATTTCTTCACACAAATTTGTATTTCATAAAAAACATACATTTAGAGAAAATAGGTAAACAACAGTATAGGGAAATATATAGGTTCTTTAATACACAAAAAATCAATACACAGCTTTAGAAAAAGTTAAAGTACAAAGAATCAACTTATTTAAAAAAAAAAACTGATGTGGATATATCTAAAAAACTAAAAATGTGGGCATAAAAAGCTTATGATAAAGGACTGTGCTGGAATGTTATCTGTGAGGGTGAAAAAGCCTGAGCTTTTTCCAATTTCCAATAATAAAACAATGGGCCTCATTCCGAGACTGGAGGTAGTCATGGCGCTATTTGCGCCATGACTGCCTCCAATAACGGTACTGGCACTGGTCTCGTTCAATGGGGACTTACCGGTGTAGTCCGACCTTTGCGGGACCGGTAAGTCCCCATAGGGCTCAATGGGAATGGGGAAGTAGCTAATAACATTACTGCAATTTGCGGTACCGTTATTAGCTCTGAAGTCCCTTAGCGGGTCCCGTCCATAACGCCTGGTAAAACCAGACGTTGAAGGAGGGACCCGCTATGGGAACTCGTAGTAGGGTGGTAAAGGATTACTGGCACCGGTCTCCTTAACAGTGCCCGGTATCCCTTACCGCCCTACTCGTAATGAGGCCCAATGTGGGTAATTCTGTTTCTGAAATTAGATCTTCTAATCAAAATCCACTTTCATAATGCTCCATGTCAAAAAGCATATTTTGCACATGCACCTTGCAACGACTGTCTCCTGACATCTCTGCTGCTGCCCTACAGAGACAGCAGGGAAGGTCCAAAGGTCACATGTGTATTCCTGCACACATCTGCTTGAACCGAAAGTTCCAACATGGATAGGTGACTTTTTAACCATGTGCACCTCTGGTCCAAAACATTACATTTGTGTTCCGTGGCTGCCTGGTGGAACATTAATATCTAAATATAAGCCATGTCAATTTATCAAATGGTGACTACTGAGATTACATAATTATGCAGCTACAAGCACTGGACGACATATTGTTGTCAGCTTGTGAGCAGAGACTCATTTGTGACAGGGCCTGGTGTGTATTAGCAATCTTGCCTGGGTGTGCCAACAACCATTTTGGGTCCAGCCGGAAAAGCATCTCTTTGATTCCTCTGAGGAGGTTTGGCACCTTCTTCTCGGGAACAGGCACCGTCCACGGGAGGTCCCCTGGGAACTGGTGCTTCAAAGATAATCCAGTAATCACAATGACTATATCACACCAGGGTGCTGATTACTGTAGAGCTTTTGATGTAGGCAAACAGAGGAAGGGATTGGAGTTAGAGTAGCCCAGAAGAAGGGTTAAATCCACAGATGGATCTCACCTTGTTGGATTTTTCTACGGCTCTTAAACCTCCGGTCCCATCCCTCCTCACTTTCCGCAGACAAGGCACTCTGGGTATTTAATCAACAGGCAAAGAACACTTGTTGCAGAGCCTGAATTGGACCCTTAAAAACAGGCTTGCTCTGGACTCATCCACTGTAGCATTTTGCCTATATAACGGGGGAGGACCTGACAGAGAGATGACGGTCAGGAGCTCCCTATACATCCCATGGGCACATTTTGGTGGAAACGCCTGTGAGGACAAGGTCTACTGCAACTGAGGCACTCGTACCCAAGTCCTTGCCACTGGATTTGGCTGAACCCCAGGTAGTAAAGTCTACAAATCTCTTCTTCAACATTGACATCTGCTGCTGAATATTTTGTGTGAGCACCCCTGTCTTCAAATTTAGAGTGTCCCCTTATAGTGAAAGTCTGCGTCTCTGTGTTATCTCTTACATGGGTAGGCCCCTACTGTTTTTAAAAGTTGTGTGCATTTGTGTTATTTTAGTTAAAGATCCTACTTTATAGAACGTTGGTTGGATAATCTTTTATTTTGTTGCCACTGTATTATTAATTTTTGGATTGCTTCTGTCCCAGCTCACAGCCCTCCTGAAGAGTATAGCATGCCCTCGGCCCACATTACCAAAAGAGGTGAATGACATATGCTTGTTGGGCTCTGCCTATCTCATCTTTATGATTAGGATAACTGCTAGTTTAGTTTAGTAGTCAGGTGTGGCTCAGTAAATGCTTTAGCCACTACTCATTCCTGGACACCTGCAGAGCATTATTCATTTTGTCACAAGGACACAATACAATTAGTACAGCAACAGCAAGTTAATACACAGCCATTTGACATGCAATAAACAAAGTTTCCAAAAAATGTAATACGCATACAAACATAGCACCACAACATGTAAAAACTGTGGTCCACTATGTCTCAAAAAGCTTTCACCAACTGGTATTCACCAATCAGAAATATTGTACAAATGATCAATTTTAGTTTGGGCTACAATGGCACAAAATTAATGGTCAAGCTTTCTCTGGGAATGGTTTATTCTTACATGCACATCTACAAAATACACAGTGGTTCATCTGGAATATATGATTGGTATTAGTCCAGTAACTGAGATAGTATTTATAAAGTCAATGCTGTGTAATTTTGATTTTCCCGCACGCTCAAAAGGCTAGCAGTTTGGTTTACAGATGTGTACAAATGCTTGTGGCAATTATTACTTCACCCACAATTTTGCTTTAAATAAACACAGGATGATTTAGCCACTGGTTTTTCAGACCCCCCCCAACTTTGGTCTGTGTTGGGGAAGTCAGACGTAAAAATTGGAATGATGGGGGTGCGTTGTTGAGCAGCAAAAGAAGATGGAGGCCTGAGCGCGAGCTCCAGCCCTGGTGAAATCCTGGTTTAAAAAATATCCTGCTGAGTGCTGAGGCTTGACCGTTGAACTACATGTGAGGGCAGCATAGATAGCGAGACACCCGTGGACCGAATCTAAGCCTGTTCTGCGGCTTCATCGTCCTGATCTGACTGATTGCGAAATCGACGAGTCTTCTGCAGACTACAACTAGCATTCGCTGCTGCGCTGTTGAGGCAGCGCAGCAACTTGAATCCAAGACTGTGATGGCATGTGTGGTGTGAGGAGCACCTGCCCACATTATCACTGCTGGATGCTTTGCTTTTACCGCGGGGACCGGCAGTGAACTGAGAAACTTGGAAGGGTCTTCCTGCTCCTGCTGTTGGTGGAATATTGTGAGCAGCGGTCCACTGGTCCGGTGATCGGGGACCCGATCTTGACACCAGAGCTCCCCCACCCCATGGGAAAGGGAATCAGTGGGAGCGCCGGATTGGGAACGAGGGTCGGGTGGGCTGCTGGACATGTTCTGCACATCAGTCGCATCAACCCGCTGAGTTGGCCACCAGTTGGGGCCAGTGAACAGGCATACCTGCTCCCCCACAGATGTGCAACAGCAGACGGCACCTGTACTGCGGCTAGCTGTGGAAGCCAGGGGAGAACAACGGATGTTAGCAGGAGACACAACATTCCGCTGCAGCAACACATGAGAAGGTATTTATCCTGGTTAGGGGACCCAGGCATCAGGCGGTCTTGTGTGCACAAAAGGCTGCCGCCGGGACATCTTGACCTGTGGGTCCATGCACTCAGCCCATTGGGCCCTCACACAGAGTGCTCTGTTTGGGATACGATCCTGGTGCGTAGGGCCAACGTAGGAGCACAAGCCCATAGCAGGAAAATAGAGGTGACGCCCGACCGGGACCCCAGGTATAACTGCTGTGGAGGAGTGGAGGACAAGATGATGAAGGGTGCGGGGAGGAAGAAGGGACCCATGGATTTGTTTACCAACATGCCAGTGAAACCCTCAGGCCTAAATGATTCGGCACAGGAGGAAGACCCAAGTGTCCACTGAAATGACGCCTGGGACGACAAATTGATGACAGCAATGCAGGCGGGCTTCCTCTCCGTTAATAGCAAACTGGATGACATGGTGGCGACCATCAGTTCCTTGAAAGCTAAACTGGAGAAGGAGAGTGGCCGCATCATGGGGACAGAATTTAGGGTCTGGAAGATGGAGGACAAAGTTGGTGAGCACGACCCTGCCATAGCTATCCTATAGTCAGAAATGAAGAAGGTCTGTGGAGAGTGTGACGATTTGGAATCTTGTTCGCGATGCAACAATGCACGCATAGTCAGGGTTTCCATGGCAGCCAGCAAAGGGCCAATGGAACCGTGTGTGGAACATTTGCTTACAACATTTCTTGAGATAGAGAAGTTCTCCTTGTACTTTCTGGTGGAGCGGGCTCACCCTACACTTGCTCCAGCTCCGAAAACCAGGGGCCCTTCAGCGCAATATCATAGCAAAACTGCTCAATTAGAGAGACAGAGATCATATCCTAAGACTATGGGCCTCATCACGAGTTCGGCCGTATCCCAGCATTATTACTGCCAGGATAGCACCTGGGCTAATAGCGTTACTGCGAACCAGTCTGGCGCTATTAGTGCCGGATGAAGGGTTGGGCGGTAATGCATATTCCCCATTCCCCATTGGGCCCATTGGGGCATTTTCAGCACAATTAACGAAAATGGGCGTTAAGTTGGCACATTTATCCCCAGTTTAGAGCTGTGGTAAATGCTGCAAGCCTCGTGATTGGGCGGACCCTTAAATGCAGCAGTAATACTGTTACCACCTCATTTTAGAACTACCACTTAATTCGTGATGAGGCCCAATCTAGGAAACAGGGCACTCTTCATTTTGAAACTGCCACAATCCATATATATCCTGATTTTGCAGCTGGAATCCAAATACAGAGGAGATCCTTTGATCCACACAAGAGACTACTAAGACTGCGCCAAATCGCTTATGCTCTCATGTTCTCAGCAAAATTGCGGGTACACCATGGGGGCCGGGCACACTTCTTTGAAAACACCTCTGACACAGTTGTGTATGTGGAGGCTTCAATCCCAATGCCACCACGGGAAAACAAAAATAATCACAGCCCGGATCCCAAGCAGGAGGTGGCAAAGTTTGAGGACGGTGAGTGAAAATATGTTCTAATGCCCAAATACAACAGATACAAACTAGAGTATCAGCATGCAGAACAGTTATTGGAAGAATGACTGGGGCATGGTGGCACCGCCATCACCAGAGAACCATGATTGTTCACGACGCACCCGGGGGAGTTATCACAGTTGATGAGGGACTACATCATCAAGTTGGGGGAGATGGTGAGGGTGAGGTGTTGGGGGAGGTTAGGTTAGATTGGGGTAAGGGGAGTAGGAAGGGGGCATGTTTGGGGCCATGTACCGGAGTTGTTAAGTTTTGAAAACAAGTAGACATGTCACTTGACAGTTACTAGGGTTCTACGTTATTTCGTCGACCACTTTTTCATCGTGGGACTTTTCATCGCCGACCCTTTCATCGCCAACATTTTTATTTTTTATTTATTTATGGGGGGGCTGCGCCTCCCAAACCCCCCTTGCTTAAATAATCATAACCCAACCCGCACAAACACCCCCCCCAAAAAAAAAAAATTAAAAAAATGTTGGCGATGAAAGGGTCGGCGATGAAAAGTCCCACGATGAAAAAGTGGTCGACGAAATGCGTGTATACCGTTACTAGAGAGAACACTGATACGAACACTGATGGTATGTCATGTATGTTGTATAACATGGATGTAAAAGATGGTTGAGAAGATTACCTTTTTAACATGGAATGTTAGGAGACTTAATAACCCTGTTAAGGCACTGAAAGTTCTTGCATATTTAAACCGGCCTGGCCCCAAGATAGTGATGATACAGGAAATCCATGCACAAAGGTCACTCGGCAAGGTGTATTCACACCGGGCTGGGGAGATCAACAGGCATACACTGATTCTTCATCCCAGACCATGGGGGTGATCACCATGGTACATCGTACTCTGAGTTTCCAGGAGCATAAACACTGCATTGACCCTCAGGGCCGATACATTTTACTATGGTGAAAGATAGCAGCATTGAATGTTTTGTTGGCCAATACATACTGCCCCAATAATGATGATCCAGAATGTTATGGGTGTGTGTCAGAAATCCTGATGGGTGGGGCCACCAACCCGATTTTCTGGTGGGGGGGTTAATACAATACAGGATTGTGCACTGGATTGCTGGAGAGATTCTCGCCGGGGTTTGTCGAGGGCAGGATGCATGGTACACTGGATGATGACACAAATGGAGTTGGTGGATATGTGGAGGGATCATAACCCTGGTGTGCATGAGTTCACTTTCGTCAGATCATGATGCCCAGTTGAGTATCGATTATTGGTTTCTTTGGGCCTCATTATGAGTTTGGAGGCAGCCATGCCCTTAATAGGGGCATGGCTGTCTCCAAACGCGGGTCCGGGTCAGTGGTCCCTGAATGGGGAAATACCGGGCCATTCTGACTTTGGAGGGCCTGGTATTTCCCCATTCAGGGAACCCAGACCATCCCCATTCCCATTCGAGCTCCCATAGGGCTCAATGGGAATGGGGAGCATGCTAACAACAAGCCCGTTAATGACGGGCCCGTTGTTAGCATGCTTGTCCCCTTGCGGGACCCGCAAAGGATGTCTGGTAAAACCAGACGTCCAGAGCGGGTCCCGTGAGGGGACCTCGTAATAGGGCGGTACGGGGCTAACGGCTCCGACACCTTCATCGGCACCATTAATCCCTTACTGCCCTCCTCATAATGAGGCCCTTTCTGTACGGTGGATACCATGTGTTGTGGGCTGTGTAATATATCTAAGAACTCTATCGGATCACTACCCAATATCGTTGACAATAAAATGGGACGGGTCTGGCATCCCTCATCCGCTATGGAGGAAGCCCACATCATGTCTCCTTGACACGGACTTGGTGACATGACTGCAGGATGGGATCGAACATTTTTTTTAGAGGAATGAGGGTTCAGTGTCTTGTTACTCCACTGTGTAGGAGACCTTTAAGGTATGGGTAAGGGAGGAATTAATCTCCACATCCTCTGGGACTCTGAAAGGGATCAGAAAGGACTTACAGGAAGTTGAGAAAGACTTACGACAACTGGAAAATGACTATGGAGTCTCACATGATAGGGAGGTTTTGGGGCTCATTAAAGGGAATCTATGAAGTTGAGGGACCTGGCAGACAGGGAAGTTTGTTTTATGACCCAGCCCATTCAGGCACAACGATAAAGTGAGACAGACATGCTGAGTCACGTTTTAGCTGGGATGCTCTGGGGTGAGAAGGGTACACAATGCATTACTGGGATCAGAACACAGTCAGGTAACATGGTAACCACACATGAGGAGATTAACATGGAATTTCAGTAGTATTATCAGGCTTTATATGCCAACATAAATG
The DNA here is from genome assembly GCF_040938575.1 of Ambystoma mexicanum. NCBI lineage: Eukaryota > Metazoa > Chordata > Amphibia > Caudata > Ambystomatidae > Ambystoma > Ambystoma mexicanum. The sequence goes on from NC_090934.1 coordinate 1,335,651,353, forward strand.
CGTGTACAGATGAAGAATTAAGCCAGTACTTGGAGACCATCCCTCTCCCAGGCCGCTCAGGTGGCTCTGGATCAGCCAGTCACACTAGAGGAAATCACAGAAGCGATTATGGCTCTGGCGTCAGGGAAAGCTCCTGGCCCAGACAGTATTGCATAGAATTATATAAAGAAATGCGACAATTGCTAGCTCCTAAATGCCGCCCACACTGTCTGAGTCCATCATCACAAATCTATTAAAACCGAATAGAGCAGCTTCTGAGATAGTCTCATATAGGCCGCTGTCCCCATCAATACCGACGCCAAGGTCTTTTCTTAAATCCTATCCACCCGACTGCTCCCATACATGTCAATAATAGTGCATCCTGATCAATCAGGATTCATTCCGGAGCAGTTGACGGCATTTAATTTACGTAGACTTTTTTGCGATATTTCCCAGATAGACCCGAATGCCATGGCAGTAGCAGCCTCTCTGGATGCGGAGGAGACCTTTGATTCTGTCTCCTGGAGGTTCCTGTTTGCTGTCCTGTGGCAGATGTGACTTGGCACCACCTTTATTGAATTTGTCTGTATGCTGAGCCAACTGCCAAAGTGTGCACCAATGGTATTCTGTCATCCACCTTTTAAGCTAGGGGATAACGCGATCAGATCATTGCAATATTTCAGGATGCGGGCGGTAACCCGCCGAACATGGCCTTCGTTCCCTCAGGAACATGAGTCGTGTGAACCAGTTGAAATGAAATTGCGTGGCATGGACCCTAGAAGGCCTGTCTCTAGACTATATAGAGCGTGCCAATCCAACCAGAAGACAGTTAGCAGGGTGAAAGGGAAATGGGAGAAAGACCTGAATGTTGTGATACAGGATGATCAGTGGACGCAGTGGTGTCGCTTAACGAAAGAGGTCTCTCTTAATGTAAGATTTTGGCTAATACAGTTTAAGATACTGAACTGTCTACATTACACCCCTCTCCGTGTCTCAGAGTGTAATTGGTGAATGCATTAAGTGTGGCAGACCTAATGCAAACTCCTTCCATATGTACTGGGATTGCTCCATGATTGTTCAGTTCTGGCAGTAGGTTGTGAATATTTTCCACAAAATTATTCAAGTATCCCCAATGCTCTCACCCCTTAAATACCTTTTGGGAGATATCGGAAAGGTGAATATGAAAATACGTAGGCTCTTCAATTTGATTGGCAGTATAGCAAAAACATTTATTTTGAAATATTGGAAATCAAATGTAGCTCCTGGTGTATGTGAATGGCTTTAGGAACTGACCTACGCTAATGAGAGTGAGGAGGGCTATATTGCAATGGTCATATCCAGTTGTAGACCAAAAGAAATTTGGGGACCTTCCCAAACTTATCTCTTGTGAACCCAGGGGGAGGGAGAGGACAATAAATAGATCTTCAAGCACAAAAGATGGTGGGATACCATGTAATAACCAAAGTATCGGCATTCAAAGTCTGGCATCTTCTGTTACACCACAGTGTTCTTGATCAACCAACCTTCTGTATTTTCTACGTACAAGACTGGTCAAGTATGTAACATGTCTGCTGCCATGCTAAATAATGGTTTAAAAAACTAATTGGAATGATTTGGGAATTTTGGTTTTCAGGCCTCCCTCCACTTAAAGGCCTGCATTGGGGAAGCAGGACAGAAGACATTGTGATGATTTGGGATTTTTGGATTTTAAACCAACCTCCACTTAAAAGGCCTGTGTTGGGGAAGCAGGACAAAAACATTGGGATGATTTGGTGAATTTTTGAATTCATACCCTCCCTCCACTTAAAGGCCAGTGTTGGGGAACCTTGACAGAAACATTTGGAAGATTTTCGGAATTTGGGATTTTAGAGCCCCTCCACTTAAAGGCCTGTGTTGGGGAAGCTGAACCGAAAGATTGGGATGATTTCTAGGAAATTTGGATTTCAGACCCCCCACTACTTAGAGTCATGTGCAGGGGAAGCTGGACAGTTAAATAGGCTAAGGAGCTTCACAATTGTGCCTCCCCCAACTATAAAGGGAAATTATTTCAGGCAAGCAGACTCCCCCACATTTTGATTTCTAATGGCTCAATTCTATTTACATTTTGAAACTCTGTTTTAAGTTCAGGAAATACACTTACATTTCAGGGCTCTCTTGGAGGACAGGGTAGGAGTCTGCTCGCTTCACTTCCAGGGAAAGTCCCCAGCTCTTCACCATAGGGCTCGGTCAGGTTCAGGCCTCTCCAGAAACAGACAGCTCCACCCAGATGCAATTTCAGCAATCTCCTTTGATGTTTCCTTGAGGCTGTCAGGTGGTAATTTTTAGCAGCTCCCCTCTCATAGTGCATCCACTTTATATACCAGTGATAGCACAAACAAGTTTTTAACACAGCGCCATACTGTGCAAGAATTGCCGCAACCAGGATTGGACAGTTATCCTTCTCTCTACCTTCAAGTCCAGCCTCTCTCTAATGATAAATCTAGAGCAGAAATATGACAAACTCCCATTTGAAATCCCCTTTTGTTTTTATGTCAACTTTTGGCAAAAATATAGTTATATGGCAAAACTTTGTGATTTACTTGTAACTACTATAATGTATATATTTTCTGATTTCGCTAATCCTGGGGAATTAAATAAAATTACAGCCAGGACTGCACTAAGTTGCACGGGCGTTTGGCAATTTTCTACCATTTTTACAAAAACCGTAATAGTTAAGACCTTGCAATTTACACTCCACATGCCTAATGTTGCCCTCCCCTAATTCATCAACTCTTAAATACAGAATATTTTCAGAGCAGTAGGAAAACATTTTAGCTTGTCATTACATTTCCGTAAATCGCAGGTAGACACATTTTATTTCAATAAATCATCTTGAAATTTTCTAAAAAATGAAACATACATGTATACAGTGCAACTTGTGGTTGCTGAGAAATGCAACAATTGTGATAGTCCATTTAATCTAATGGGGAACCTTCATATGTCTGCAAATATGAGCTCCCACTCCTCCAGGCCATTTGCCATTCCTGTGCAGCATGTGACCAGAGCTTCCTGGACTGTGTTTTTATTAGCCTCTTTGTTGTTTGAAGTTGGCAGGCTGCCGTTCAGAAATTCTTGTGAGGCCACAGCTACACAGAGATAGCCCACTTCAAATAATGAGCTATTGATGTCACAAGCCCCAGCTGACATCTGGCATCCTGTCATGTTACCCATAGTGGACCACCATTTCATTTCGATATGAATACCTCCTATTTTCTTGTATTTTTTTCGGAGGTTCAGCTTCCCTTGATTGTAGCCCCACCCACATTCCAGTCAAACACTGGCTAGGACATTTGGCCTGCACAGAACTAAGCCTAAAGAGACAGCAGCTCTGGGGAAACTTTGTTTTCCACACCCTTCAGGCAGGCCACATGTTATTGCAGTTGTAAACAGTTGGAATGCATGAACGAGGCTTGCAGTGGGTGAAGACATTTGCAAATTCTGCCCAGAGACCCACTAATTGCTCGTGGCTGAAAGGAAGACGCATATTAACTATGTTTGGAGAAAACAAAATGAATGAGCTGAAATTCCTACAACACAACCGCACATACAAAAAGGAAATACAAAAAGCGAAGCGGAAACACTAGGACAACCGAATCTTTGAAGCACCAAACACCCAAAACAAACTCTTCAAAATCATAAATGAAATTAGAAATCCTCTAGGATGCAACAACAAACCAACTCCGTCTAAGAAACTATGCAATGACCTTGCAGACCACTTCAAAAACAAAATCACAGCATCCAACAAACCATACAACGATCCCCACCTACACTCAGGAGGAACACCCGAACAAACTACAAAGCTTTCCAGAAATATCAGTGGACACTTTCATCAAACTGGTAAATCAAAGCAATAACTCAGGGTCTCCCGAGGACCCCTGTCCCCCAGAAATATACAAATCGATTCTTAAACAAGGAGCGCCCCTGGAATATCACAGGAACGTCTTCAACCTTTCAATCGTAACTGGGAAAGTGCCACAAGCCTTCAAATCAGCATACATCAGGCCACTACTCAAAGATACAGCGGGAACCATAGAGGACCTTTCCAACTATAGACCCATCTCCAACATCCCGTACACAGCCAAGCTGCTCGAAACGTACATAAACAAAATGACGCAAGAATCCATAGAAGAGCACGGATTGCTAGACCAGGCACAAATTGGCTTCAGACCAATGAGAGACATAGAATCAACTCTCCTCTCAATATGAGACAACCTAAAAATGAATGCAGGCTTGAACAACAGTACTTTGACAAGGGGGGGTTCTGGGAGTCTCTCTGCCAGACATTAGTCCTGGTTACGAGAGACTTGCCCAGAGTCTTTAGCTCATTATCTTTCACAGAGAAGAAATATCCCAAACATATCAGTCTTTGTCCTGCCCTGGGGCAGTCCAGCACCAAAATGCTAGGCAATTCTCCTCTGAACAAGAGTACCAACAGCATCCCCAGACACGTGTTTCGGTCTGGTTGGACCTCATCAGTAGGGAGGAGCTGTGCCTCTCGAAGAATAGTGAGCAAGGGGTCCACGTCTGGATTCCCCTAGTAATTTAGGGTGAGACCCAAAGTTACTTGAATATTCAAATGGACAAGGGGGGGGGGTCCTGGGAGACTCTCTGCCAGACATTAGTCCTGGTTACGAGAGACTTGCCCAGAGTCTTTAGCTCATTATCTTTCACAGAGAAGAAATATCCCAAACATATCAGTCTTTGTCCTGCCTTGGGGCAGTCCAGCACCGAAATGCTAGGCAATTCTCCTCTGAACAAGAGTACCAACAGCATCCCCAGACACGTGTTTCGGTCTGGTTGGACCTCATCAGTAGGGAGGAGCTGTGCCTCTCTAAGAATAGTGAGCAAGGGGTCCACGTCTGGATTCCCCTAGTAACTTAGGGTGAAACCCAAAGTTACTTGAATATGCAACTTGACAAGGGGGGGGTCCTGGGAGTCTCTCTGCCAGACATTAGTCCTGGTTACGAGAGACTTGCCCAGAGTCTTTAGCTCATTATCTTTCACAGAGAAGAAATATCCCAAACATATAAGTCTTTGTCCTGCCCTGGGGCAGTCCAGCACCGAAATGCTAGGCAATTCTCCTCTGAACAAGAGTACCAACAGCATCCCCAGACACGTGTTTCGGTCTGGTTGGACCTCATCAGTAGGGAGGAGCTGTGCCTCTCTAAGAATAGTGAGCAAGGGGTCCACGTCTGGATTCCCCTAGTAACTTAGGGTGAGACCCAAAGTTTCTTGAATATGCAAATTGACAAGGGGGGGTCCTGGGAGTCTCTCTGCCAGACATTAGTCCTGGTTACGAGAGACTTGCCCAGAGTCTTTAGCTCATTATCTTTCATAGAGAAGAAATATCCCAAACATATCAGTCTTTGTCCTGCCCTGGGGCAGTCCAGCACCGAAATGCTATGCAATTTTCCTCTGAACAAGAGTACCAACAGGACAAAGACTGATATGTTTAGGATATTTCTTCTCTGTGAAAGATAGTGAGCTAAAGACTCTGGGTAAGTATCTCGTAACCAGGACTAATGTCTGGCAGAGGGACTCCCAGGACCCCCCTTGTTAATTTGAACAACAGCACTGCCTTGATACTTGTAGACCTTTCTGCAACATTCGATACAGTTAATCACGAAACCCTCATAAAGAGATTATAAGGACTCGGGATAACAGACACTGCCCTAATATGGATCAAATCTTTCCTACCAAACAGAACAGAAACCGTATGGATGAAACCCTTCAAATCCAGCCCGAGAGATTCCACCTGATGAGTACCACAAGTATCATTTTTCTACCGCTACTATTCAACATCTACCTATATGTACTAATCAGAATCATCAAAAGTCACAGCCTCACCTGCTACAACTACTCTGACGATACACAAATAATATTCAAAATACAAGACAACCTAGAAATTAACTAAACGCTAGAAAACTACCTCCACAATGTATTTAACTGGATGAACTCCAACTGCCTCAAAATCAACCCAGTAAAAACAGAAATAATGATCGTAAAAAAAAAATGGAGGAGAAGACCACTTTATCCGTTGGCCAAGGGAACTCGGGACAACCCCAGCACCTTCGCCGATTGTAAACAAACATTGGGGTCCTGATGGACACTAATCTCACCCTAGATCCTCAAGTAAATGCCCTACTCATGAAATGCTTATTCACCCTGTGAGCGGCAAAGAGGATCCTACCGTTCCTATCATTCACCAACAAAACAACCACCATCATCACTTTTGTCATGTCTAGAGAAGACTACGTCAACAGCCTATACTTAGGTATGCCTGAACAACTCCTAAAAAAACTACAATGCATACAAAATGTGTCAGCCAGACTGCTTCTGAAACTACCCCGAAGAGAACACAACACACCAGCGCTAAAACACTACATTGGCTACCAACAAAACAACAAATACAATTCAAACCAATGTGCATCACGCACAGAGCAGTACACAATCAAGGCCCTGAGTTCCTGAGAGACAAACTGCATCTACATCAACTAACAAGAACGCTCAGATCAAGCAATGACATCTGCCTGGAACCGAAAACCCTACAACAAAGAAAACTCGGAGGATCCTCTTTCTCTCATTAAGAACCGAAAACCTGGAACGACCTTCCAAAGTACATACGTAACACAAGAAACCACCTACTATTCAGGAAACTACTCAAAACTTGGCTCTCCATGTCATAACTAGAAGACCGCCCACAGGGACACAAACAAAACTTAAACATCGATAAACAAAGAGACAGACCCTGATCCACACCAAGCAATCGATGGTGAAAAGATTCTAAGGAAAATATTCCATGACATACCAAACGACTAACGGAGAGACAGCTGTAATAGGACCCAAAAGACTGAACACATAGCAAGGCAAAGACAGAAACACCAGGAAGACTTAACAAGAGAACCCTGGCCCTGAACCATAGCCATTCCCAACAGACCTAGTCACGGCAGATAGCAAGGGAATAGGGAACTCCGTACCATTAGCTCCAAACCAGATGGTGAGAAACAGAAATAAGCATTCACATTAAACAATGCTCATCAAGATACAGTGGGAAGCACAATGCGCCATGACACACAAACTACAACCAAACAATAACTCTTAAGGAAGTCACCCCACATAAAACTGAAGCAATAACTGAAAGATAATCATGATAGGAGGAAACTACTAATGACTGAATACACAGGCTGACCAAGACGGAAGCACTGGGACGCCATATCAATAGCACACTGACCCTGAACCATTCCAAGCTCCAACAGACCACTCTCACATTAGATAACAAGAGAATAGATAGTACCAACCTCAGTTCCACACCCGAAGGAAAGGTTCAGACATACCTATCTCTCCATACAATACTCGCTAGGATACAGCTGGATCCACACTGCACCATCACACACCATAGCGAGACCGCCTATAAGGAATCACCAACGACACCACCCACAGGGATACAGCTCAAATGGAACCAAAAGAATCAGAATCAGGATACAGACCCCACTAACCAAACCTTCAAATCTCTGCATACTCAACCCTCATAAAACTCACACAATTTTTTATCCCCCAGCAATCCGCATGCACTTTGTCACACTGCAACAACAACACATAAACAGCACCTACAGCACAAAAGTTCTCGCCTGATTTGATACTTGCACCAAAGCCCAGAACTCGGTGCATACCGAGCTGAAGCTGCCAACAGCACACCACCTCTCCCACTTTCTTACTCCCCTCCACCCGACTAACCCTACCCACCATCCTTCCTGTTTACAGATCCGCCAGAACGCCTGGGGACCAATTCCGTTGGTGATGGTGCGCTATTATAAGTACCTTTAACATAAAATAAGATATTGCATTTTCTAACATCAGCCTTTATTCATTGACATACTGTGTGTTTTACTGATTAGGGTTCACCTTGCTTTTGCATCAATTAATTTCTTCTTTCTTTTCACACTTCATTGTTTGTTTTAAAGATGACAGCTCAAAGTACTGGCTGTTTCTTTAAGTCATTAATAAAATAAGCATTTAATTATCTGCTGTTTGTTTTTAGGCTGAAAAGTGGGTCTGAATTGTCTCATTGAACCACATTTTGATGGATGGCATTTTCAGTGAAAATGCTGCATTTATTTATCAGCCAGCAATGTGATGTGCTTTTCCAATCCTCACTTGCATTACATTTTTGTTTTAGCTTTCTCTGGGTTTCAACCGCAGAAAAACATCCACATAGACTGCCTAAATTGGCCCATTTTCAGAATGCAGGTTTCTGAATGCTGGCAGGTCATTTTCCCAGTGGGCCCTTAAGTTCTGTTGGTTGGGGCCTTTGATTAAACCCAACAAGTACTATTAATAATGAGGCATGTTGCGTATGGGTAAACCCTGCACTTGGGACGTGCAGTTTACATCTACCACTGCAACAGGGAGACATTGGAGATGTGCAGTTTGTTTTCTTTTAGGCATATCGACAATGAAGAAAAAATGAATGTGTTGGAAGTGGCTCGCCTAGTTGCAGGTTATTGAGTCATTGCAAACAATGCATCACATGTCATGCAATAATACTAATGTCAATGTGAATTACTAACGGTACCCCTTACCTTGTTCAATTCTTCACTTTGAATTTTTAGGATTTTGAAATGCAAGAATATTCATTATAGCTTTCAAAGCTTACATCCAATTTGTCCTTTTACTTAAGGGCTCACCGTGTCTCATTAGAAATAGTTTTTTAAAATGTCTAATGGTTATTGGGTGTGCCCTTTAAAAAATAAATAAACACTAGAAGAAATATTGCAATGATGTGCTTTGCCTACAAATGCAAATACAACAAAAATACTCTTCTTATTTGCTTCTGTAAGTGAAGGGCGCCTTGTGTGGAATCACACTCTTTCCACTTGTGAATTATGTGATGAACTCTTTATCCTGGCCTGTCTCAGAGTCCTGCTTCCCCTTTACAAACCTAAATTATAGGTGTTAGTGAAGGTACGGAGTTAGGGGACCCACAAATTCAATCTATTTCAATGGGCTAGCTTTCTCTTCCCCTGTATGCACGAGTCATGACACCCCAAGGCCCAGTCTGACCATGAATATCATTTAAGGCTCACCTTCTACCCCGGAATTCCTCTTGAAATCCCCTTGGCCTCAGAGGTAGTGCCAGTGAAGCAGGCTTTGTGGATTTAAAACCTCATAAGTTTCATGCAAAAATCCTCTGGAATGCCCAACTCTGGATGTTCATTTTTTCATTAATCCAGATTCCCTGTACTTTCTTTCGTGGATGTCCTGCATACATTCATGCAAATGTTCTATGCATTACTTTCAACAATATTACATACACAGACACCAAAGTATAACCTAAGGGTTGCTGTGCTGACCAATAAACAGCCCAGGATGATATTAGTGTAAATGCTTTTTTAGTAAGTTTGTGTCAGGTGTTCTTACTTTGCTTTAAAGGGGCAAATACATTTTCTCGACGGCATACAGTTGACTGTTTATATATTTTGGCACTAAGTTAATAAGCTGAAATAATTTTAATCTTTTTTAGGCACAGTTATTCTGTGAAATAATATGTAATGGTAGGAGGAGCCAAACCATTTCCGGCTTTCCATATTATAAATATGGTGTATAAACATGATGACGTCATAATGCCTAGTATGCGCAGGAGACCTATCACCAGCGTATGTAGAAGATGGTGTTGGGTAGGTTTTGCGAACGCTATCTCCTAACGATACAATGAATACTGTATGAGTCGGACATTATTATCTGTTGACAAGAACAATCAGAAAGTCATTGATTTTTGATCTATGATTGAATTAGCTGTGCTTCTTTCTTTCCGAAAAAAAAACACTCATATATTTGAGTAATGGAGTTTGAATTGTTCTCTGAATAAAATAACATAGAGGAGTTATTTTTCCAAAGTAATAGACGCATTTGGTCTACACTTGAATAATTATGAGCAAAGGATATTTTCAAAATGCCATTGCATTTAATACAATCTCATCTATTACCTAACTCTTTATTATGAATTCTTGATTCACAGTATCAATAGTTGATAGGAGGTGTAACAAATATTCACACCAAACATGAAACAAAGTATAAACATGTCCATAATGATGCTATTCAAATATAATACTATGGTTTGGTGAGTTTTATCATCAGATTTGTTCTTCATGAAATACCCAATGTTTCTGTATTTAATTTATATTTGGTGTTAGTTTTGTATAATTTAGTTTTTGCTCTTTGGCAAATCCTCTCTAGCTTCAAAATTGTACATGATCACATATTTACTGCCCATATCGGGTCGCTGATGAATTGCCTTTGGGTCCTGAGGAAGGTGCTGAAATCTGACATCCCACAAAGTTAAAATGGAAACTACATGAAAGGCAGTGCTTCATTGTAAGGAAACCCAGAAATGCTCTGAAATCCGTTTTTCCTTGGTTGCTCAAATTGCAAGATAATGGTTCAAAGCATCAGAAAATATCCAACCTCCTTGCTGTGTGTTACCCATCATTGTATTTAAAGAATCCACATAAGCACACAATGTCAGGAGAATGAGATTTCATCACAAGACTATCCACATTAAAATAATGTGCTTGCCTGGGAAAATCTGTCAGATATGGGCGCAGTACCGCTGGCCGCCTGTATGAAAGCTGTCATTTAATTACACTGGAAGCTTAAACTGCTACAGTAAAATCAAATGGTTGAAATGAAGTGACTTGCTATCAAAAGCAATATAGGTTGCCACTATTTAATTTCTATATTTAAAAAAGACTGGAATTAGAGAATTGTTTGCCTGTTTTAACAATGGTAACTTTAATTTCAACAAAGAAACAATGTAACAATTCACTTTAAAGTAACTGATTCAGCAAAACTTCAAAGAAGCTTCCCCCACTGGGAAACACACCACCCTTCTGCTTCCCACCAAAAGGACAGGAGCTCACATTCGGGTGTTCATTGAAAGGGGGATAGACACTGGCTGCTGCTCCTGAGAGTGAGACAAAGGGCTTCCTGGATTGAAAGGGTATGCAAATTCAAGTGTCAACAGAAACTCCTGCCAGAGGAAAGAGGCTAGGATTGCTCTTAACCCACCAAAACCTTGGCGGCGGGACAGACAGTCATGGTTATTCTTAAAGCACAAGAAAGTACATTTTTGAAAAGGACTGTGCAAAATTGTAAACATGTGTAAAATGACAGTATTGTTAATATGAAAATTCTAGTTATGTTTTAAAACTACTCAGAACTCTGTGCGATGTTCAGTGACATGACTACAGAATTTGTGGTTTTGTAGCAATTGTGGTGATGCCAGAAACATAAAACTTCACACGATTATGCCCAGATGTCATGCGCACATATGTGTAAACATGTGGACAAATCTGACATTGGGTACCGGACCAAGAGTATGAAAAATTGCCAAATCTGAACCCAAGCTCTCACCGAGACGGGGCTGGGATGAATACTTGCTCCACCAAATCTGTGATACCAATATGCTATTGCTAGCAAGTTTGTAAAATTGTAAATATGTCTTGTAGATTTCATGTGCAGAAACAAAGGGGAGGTACTCCCTGGATTACAAAATACAGCGTCATCATCACACCATGTTTTCTTCTCAAATCAGGGGAGAGGAAAGACCCTGACCAATAGAATACCAGGGGGTGTGCCTAGTAGAAGTCGGCATACCCACCCTTTTAGAAAATACATAAATAAAGATAGCTTAGGACCTAGAGACAGACACCCATTCACCCACCATTTGATTGCTGGCGAAGCACTTTGCAAGAGAAATCCATATTCCAGACTCCAGAACTTTGAAAGCAGAAAAGGCCTATTTACAAAGCTGAACCCTTCTCCGCTTGGCCTTTTAAAATCCTGAAACCAGATTTTACCCCAGACCTCCAAGGGGAACAAAAAAAGAACAGCGTGGCTGAGCTGTGCTGATCTCTTGCTAAGAATTCTTGCCAGAATCCAGAGATCCGACCCAGTAGAGCTGAGCTGTGACCAGATAGCAGCGAACCAGAACCAACCCGTCAGATCCAGTCCAATTTCACTGTGCAGTGTTCAGAGTGCCGTGCTGAGTGCAGAACCAGAACACCTTGAGCCAAGTTCGGTGTGCTAGCAGAAATCCAGTCCAGAAAGTATCCCTGACCAGATCTCTGATGGGTCCATTCCAAACAGTGGTAGTGAGTATCCATAGCATAGGATTGTCTCTAGCATATGTATTTCCAAAAGTAATTCCTATCCAAAGCCACTCTCTTATATCTAGAACTGCATTGCAGAAAATCTTTGGTCTTACCTGAATCTTTCTCTCATATATATAGTCCTTTGGTAATAGTAGTGTTAAAATCATCATCTTTGTGCTAATATATTTGCTGAAGAAAGACAAGTGTCTCGGCGGGCAAAAACCAGCCAGAGGCATTGCTGGACTGGTGGCTGTGCTGTCGTGTAGTTTGTGGCTTCTTTTGTGGCTTCATAGTCTCCTTAGTATAGGAAACCTTGTTTGTAATTATAAAAAGCGCATCCCTGTTTTAGAATTTTGACTCTTTCTAAAAAAAACAACCTCTACAAAAACCTTCATAACTTCCTCACCGTGCATGCTAGAAACAAAGTGTCAAATTGAAGCTAACATCCTCAGCTTTCCAAGAAACCCAAAACCGCATTCCAACTCCTTGTAGTTTTTCCACAATTGTGCTTACCACGCATGGAAAAGTTTGCCGCAAATTTTTCATTTGGCTCAAATCTATCACGTGCAAAACAGCTGTACATTGCATCCGACCTCACGATTGGTAGTTACTCAATAATCATTGCTAGTGTTTATCTGAAACTATACAAAGCGGCTCCCACTAGTATTAAATCCATTTTAGTGAATTATATCCAATTTCAGTGTTTTCACCATTCATTTAAAGCCACATTCAAAACCATGTTGATAAGATGCAATCATTCCTGTTTGTCTCTGTGTTTGCTGGTGGGAAATTGGGATTGATACTGTATTTGTTGAGTGTGTATTCCTGAAACCTGTTTTCTCTCCTTCCATCTCTTTATACTGCATATTGGGGGGATTGAGTAGTGTGCAGGGGGAAAGAGTGATCACTTGCATTTTGAATGAACCCACACAAAAGTATTATTTCTATGCTGCATTATTCTTCCTATCAATACTCTCTATGATTAAAGAGATTTATTGTGACATCACCCCATTGGTGATCATTGTATAAACCATTAAATAGTGATATATATATATATATATATATATATATATATATATATATATATATATATATATATATTACATGGCCATGGTAGTGGCCATGTAGTTATGGTTAAGTTGCTGTTTCCATAGGAAGAGCATTGCACTTTTTGGGCGGCTTATAACTTCGCTCTCCCTGGACGGATCCTCACCAAACTTTGCAAAAAAAGTAGCTGGGTCACTCTGAATGTTTTTGCAAAGTTTGGTGAGGATTCGTCCAGGGGGGGGAAAGTTATATGGGGGGTCCCAAAACTTTTTTTTTTCCCATAGACTGAATGGGAAAAAAATTTTGCTCACGCCTACAGCCCAAACCGCTGGACGGATTTCCACCAAATTTGGACCAGGAGCAGCGGCTTGGTCCCGAAAGCGTGCTTTTGCAAATTTGGTGAAAATCCGTCCAGTAGTTTTTTTCAAAATGACCAAAAAGTAGGTAAAAAAAAATTAGTGATATCTGTGTTCGGTTCGTGGACACACTTCCCTGTTCGCTCCGCGGACAGTGTCTTGATTGGCCAATCGTCTTGCGTGATGTTCACGGACATGCAACGGGTTCGCTGATTGGACGGCGTGGAGCGTGAAGCGCGTCAGATTTTTCGGTATCGCCCGCCATCTTCGATTCGCGGACGTCCCCGGACAGCGCGGTGAAACTTTGTTCAAAATGTGTATTTTGTAGAGTGTGTTGGTGTGTAGGAGTGTTTGGGGAGGGTGGGAGTGTATGAGATAGGATGAAAGTTGTGTTTTTTATGTGTTAGACGTTCTTTTTGTGTTCGATTTGTTTGCGGCCATCACGGGTGTTCTGAAATGTTCTAAATAAACTGACTAGGGGGTGTTCTAAGGAGTCAATATGTGTCCGTTTTGTTCGCAAGCAAAGTGAAACTGTTCTAAGAACACTTGCGGTGTCCGGGGAGTGTTCGTAGGGGGTGTCCTGAGGACACTGTCCCTATTGTTCTCTGTCAAGTTCAATGTTTTCTAAGAACACGCGCGGTGTCCTGAAATGTTCGCAAATAAACAAAATGGGGGTGTTCTGAAGACGTTTTTGAGAACACTCGCGGTGTCCGGGGAGTGTTCGTAGGGGGTGTCCTGAGGACGCTGTCCGTATTGTTCTCTGTCAAGTTGAATGTGTCCTAAGAACACTCGCGGTGTACTGAAATGTTCGCAAATAAACAAGATGGTGGTGTTCTGAAGACGCTTCTAAGAACACTCCCGGTGTCCGGGGAGTGTTCGTAGGGGTATCCTGAGGACGCTGTCCGTATTGTTCTCTGTCAAGTTGAATGTGTCCTAAGAACAGTCGCGGTGTCCTGAAATGTTCGCAAATAAACAAGATGGTGGTGTTCTGAAGACGCTTCTAAGAACACTCCCGGTGTCCGGGGAGTGTTCGTAGGGGGTGTCATGAGGACGCTGTCCGTATTGTTCTTTGTCAAGTTGAATGTGTCCTAAGAACACTCGCGGTGTCCTGAAATGTTCGCAAATAAACAAGATGGTGGTGTTCTGAAGACGCTTCTAAGAACACTCCCGGTGTACTGGAATGTTCGTAGGGGGTGTCCTTAGGACGCTATCCGTATTGTTCGTTGTTAAGTTGAAAGTGTTCTAAGAACTATTGCGTTGTTCTGAAATGTTCGTAGGGGGTGTCCTGAAAGCGGTGTCCGTATTGTTCGCTGGCAAGTTCAAAGTGTTCTAAGAACACTCACATTGTTTGCGGACATTAAAAGTTTCCCATAGATCATAGTTGAAATGTTTGACTCTATGGATGTGATATGCTGCGGTGGTTGTTGCCAGGGCATAGAGTCTTGGGTGCATGGCCATTTGGCCATGCACCCAAGACTCTATGCCCTGGCAACAACCACCGCAGCATATCACATTCATATTTGCTTATAACTTTGGGTGAAAAACAAATGTATAAGGAACAAAGGTATTAGATACTATGGATGTGATATGCTGCTATGGTTGTCCTTATTATTGTACACTTACTGTTTGGTCTAGTAATGGGAGTCCATGTTTTTCTTCTTTATTTCTGTGATAAAAGAAAATAGGATGTTAGTATTAGTATTTTGTAATGACTTATTACATTGTATAAGCAATATACTTTTATTTTTTTTCGACCCTCATATTTAGTAGAGTACAAATCAGAGTACTGTGCAATTTGCTCAGTTTCTATATTTGTTGCTAAAATCATTGGGTCTGTGGGAGAAAAAAAAATCCATGTTGGATTAAAAAAAAAACCTTTTTCTGTTATGCTACAGTTTATTTGTTTGTTTGTTTTCAGTGTTCACTTGTTGTTTCTGGCTAATGCTTTATACTTTGCTTTGTTGTATTTTTTTGGAGCAGTAACAGATTCTTCATTTGTTTTGATATTATAAAATTTTGGAGCAGTTAGATACCAATTGGCGTATTCTAACTGTCTATTTTTTTAAAATATTTTAGTGGTTTTGATTTATCTATTTGGATATTGTTAAATTTTGGGACAGTTAGATACCAATTGGCGTATTCTAACTGTATTTTTTGGCCTAATTTAGTGGTATTCATTTATCTGATTAGTTGTTGTAGAATCTTTGAGTTGTTAGATAGCTTTTGGAGTATTCTAACAGATTATATTGTTTTAACACAAATTTATTTAAAGGTTTAAATACAGTTTATTTATCAAATTTTGGTTTTAAGAACATCAAATAAGTGTTTGTAAGATTTGCTGGTAATCTGTGCTTTAGAGTAATGGTACTATCATTACATTCAAACCATCCACATTTCTTTTTTATATATATTCAGTGTAGTGCCCTGAATTGGTTGTGGCTCCTGCGTGATAGATTATACCTATTGTTGTGAAGGTTTTCTTACCAAGTGATATTTGACCATGTGTGAATCCAGTCAGCTTGCAGTTGTTTTTGGTACCATCTGCATTGTAACGTAGAAGCATTAGTATTACGTATTTACTATGTGTTTGTATTACTAACGTGGAGCGATTATCTGAATTGCAGGTAGAGCATAATGTACCATGGTTTGCATTTTGTACAAGTTGCTGAAATGGAATGGATTCACAATTTGGTATTGATATATATATGAAGCGTTCATTGGGGATTTCTTCTTGTGTCACATTGTTGCAGAGAGTGCATATATGTTTCCACATGTATGAAATCTGAAAGATTTCATTTATAGGTATGTTTTTGTTTTCCAGTACTTGTAGTAAGTACATTAGAAATTCTTGTGGATCTTCCCGTGAGTTTATAGTGAATTTCACCATTCCAGCACAGTAGTCCAATTGTCGTCTTATTCCAAAAACACTATATGTGTTGTCAGGATTGTTTGCTGCATTTCTGTGAAGTACTAACATTTGCAAACACAATGGGTCTGTACTGTGTAAGTAAATGTTGTCAACAATTGGTGGTAATTGAAATAGAATATTCATTGCTACATTTGCATAGCAACTTACACCAACTATATTTGAGAATTTAAATGGTCCAGGTAGTTCTGTATCTAACTGCTTTTTTTGGAGTTTGTCTTCCTTCTTTAAAGAAGTACCTGGTTTACTTTCTCTAATTGATTCTTTTTTGTTTGTGGTACTTGATGAAGTATTAGTTTCTTTTACTCTCTTTGGAGGATTTGCAGTGATGTCCTGTTGCATTTCTGTTTGATTTAGTTTTCTTTTACAACGTTTTAGTTTTTGTGGAACAGAATATGTGTTTAGATGGGGAGTGTATAGTGAGCGAAGTCTATTATATTCTAAAATGCAAGGAATATCAGCGTTTACTTTACTTGCATCAAAGTTGATTAGAAATAGACCGTCAAGTGTACGTAAGCGTGATAGTGCTACGTAGCTCATGCCTTCTTTAAAGACTGTGTTACCAATATCTATCATTGCTTTGTCTAGGGTAAGACCTTGTGATTTATGAATCGTGACTGCGTATGCAAGAGTTAGAGAAAATTGTTCTCTGCGTACATAAATATCTTTGAAGAGAAGGAATCTAGCTGTTGAGCGTCCTATCCGTTTTACTTCTGAAAGTTTGTCAAAGAGTATATTGACAAACTGAATTTTGTTGTCACGTGGGTATGTTTGAAAGCCAACAACTGTACCCAGTGCTCCATTAACTAGTCCTTGGTCCACGTCAAGGTTACGTTTAAGCATTACTCTGCAATTTAAGGATAATTTTAACATCTTTTATAAGCCTGCTGTGTTTGAGATTGATTTTTCTAAATTATTTAGTCTTGTTGTGGCTTGGTCACACATCGGTAGTGTCATACCATGTACATCTAGTTTGTCTGTGGCGCTAATTTCCATTATTGGTTGCATTTCTTTACTTAACATTAGTTCATTGAATTTGAGACAGCTTGCAAGAGTTGGCATTAAGGCCATACAATTGACATTTTTGTGGGCTAATTGTTCCATAACATCTGTAGCACATGCATTATCGCCATAAAGTGCATTAATGTGCCGGGTTTTCAATGTTGCTTCTGCTTCTTTAGAAAGTATACCAACTCTCAAACTTTTTAAAATGTTGGCATAAGTGAGATCTGCAGATTGGTGCATGTTTTCTGTTAATTCTCTGTATTGGAAATGTTGCCAAAGGTTGACATTTCCAATGCTGCCAACAGTTTTACGGCAGAGTTTGTGCCCTAATGTTTTAAAAATAGGTTCACCTTTTACTGGTGTTAATTGAAGCAGATCTCCAAAAACAATAATGTGTTTTCCTGCAAAGAGCTCTTCATAGTCTGTTTTGAGTACTTCTTGTAATCTGAGGTGAATCAAAGCTAACATCAGGTTGGAGACCATGCTCACTTCATCTATTAGTAGCATTTTCATTTGTTTCAATACTCTGCGTAATTCCATTGCAGCTTCTGCAGAAAGTTTGTAATAGTCTAATTTGTTCTGGTGTTCTACTGGTAATAGTAGTAATCTGTGTAATGTAACACCACCTATGTTGTAGGCAGCTAAACCTGTGGGGGCAGTGACAACAGCTGACAGTTTGTTGTTTGTCAATTGTTGAAGGAACTTACTAATGATTTTGATTAGGAATGTTTTGCCAGAACCAGCTTCACCACTGACGTACAGTAGTATAGGTTTATAATTATGGCAGGAACATTCGTTATTTTCATGTTTTACACCATGTGCAATTTGTTTTGTTACTTGTTGAAAAATGCTACTTTGCTCATTGTTTAGTTTTGATTGTAGTATAGTTAAGTCTTCCTTATCTTCATACTGACACATGGTGTTTTCTACTTCTATCATAGCTAATTCTGCCTCATTTGTTATTAGTGGTTCTCCCAGTGGTTCTTGGCTTCCTGTTACAGAAGGTTGACTACTGTCAGGAGTATCCTTATCTAGTTGGGCTTGGAGTTCGTCTTCATGTTGCTGTTTTAGTACTGTGTAAAGTTTACATCAGTTATAGTGCTTTCATTTGCTTTGAAAGCATCCTCATATGAGTCATAGTTATCTAGTAATTGTTCTTCTTTTCTCCATGGTTTGAAGAGTTGTATCAGGGACATGTAATATACTTCTTTATGTTGAGGAGTCTTCAATGACAATTTGATATGATTAATTAAATTTGGTTTAGTGAGTTTAACTAAGCTGCCTTCACAGTCTGTCACTCTATATTTACCATTTTTTTCATCAGGTTTCATATTATTTTTGTATGTGTAGTTTTGGGCTATTTGGTATAGACACATGTTTTCCAAAGTATTACTTCTGTTTGGGTAGTATGTGTCCAGTAAATTGTTTTTTAAAATTTCTTGGCTGTTGGGATCATGTTTGGCTATTGTTTCTATATCTTCATATGATTTTAGAACTCTTTTTCTAGATTTAGCTGGACCAAGACTTAGCCATACTATATTTTCAGATTTACCATACAATGAAGTACCAGTTAAACGATCAGCTGCTTCATAAGATCCACATTCTCTTTGGGTGAGCATTTTTATGCCCAAGCTGTATAATTTCTGAGATACTGTTTTATCTGATGACAGGTCATTCCAGAGGTCTTGGAGCTCTGTCTTTTCTGCTTTAGTTAAGTATGCTGTGACATATCGTGCAACTGCAGTAGAATTGTCTGCAATGTACTGCACATCTATGTTTGCATTCCATAAGTGGGCAATGATTGCATTATAATCATTGATATATTTTTCTTCTTCTTTTCTTTTTATGTAATATGTATTTTAGGTGACTTACCTTTAACACTATGTCTAACTGAAGACATGAGGTTGTTCACTTGACCTCTATTTGTAACTGGTCTAGGGAAACCAAATCGGCATTTGGTGTAGTATTTGCCTTTGTTTTTGTATTTGCGACAACAATATTTTCCACATTTGTGTCTTTGAAATTGTAAAATTTGTGCACGAAGATCACTATTTGTGGCTTCTGATGGAAATTATTTTTCAATAAACTGTAAAACAGTGGCATCACTGTCTTGACCAAATTTAGGAGCATCTTTAATCCATAAAAGCATGTGGATATGTGGTGCTCCTCTGGCTTGGTATTCTTTTCTCCAAAAGAAGTGTTGCACTTCTCCAAGGGGAGGAACAGTTTTATTACAAATAAAATGTAGCATAGCAATGAAGCGATGGTGAAAATATCTTGAAACATTAACAGGATCCAAAGAACAAAGTTCTCCAGGTGTTAGAAAATCTATGTTTGTTTTGTTTTTATTTGATATGCGTAGGAAATCATGTAAATCTTCCCATGCATATTCTGCACAACTTAATGTAACAAACCAAGTGGGTGGGCCAAGGTTTATGATCATACAACGTACATCTCCATGACGTCAAAACCAGTACTCTTTAGTACCACGCATATTTGCTAATAGATTTGTAATATTTGATTGTAAAACCTCATCCTTTTGTTGCACTTTCTCTAATAATTGTGTAGCTGTCATATTTTGAAAGTATGATCCTGGTTTTAATATGTGTGCAACTCTGTAACATAAAGTTGCTAGTTCACTTTCAAAGAGTAGGTGGAATATGTATTCCACATTTTGTCTAAATCTGGGATCTTCAGAATACATTCGTAATGAGCGGTATTCTGAAGCTGATATTTGAATAGGTCTATCATCATACCTTCCTCCTTTGCCAGTAGGAAAGAGTAGAGGAAAAGCACTTGCTTCTATACTTTTTTCCCATATACTGATTGGCGATCCTTTTGTTTGACGCATTTGGTAAGTTTCTAGTACATCTTGTACAGTGACATTACAGTGCGAAGGATGAATTGTATAATGGTCTAAAGTATTTGATATTGTAGCAGGATCTAGTAGCTCAAATTGACCAGCTTCTTGTGTTTCTTGAATTATTTCAGTTGTATCTTTCAAGTTTTCTTCAATATTAATTTCTTTGTAATATTCATTATTCTCTTTAAAATATTGGAAGGCTTGTCTAACTTTATATAACTCTACCAGCTGTTGCCATTTTTTTTGTCTTTTGTAGGTACTCCATTTACTAATATAATTAAAGATTGCTGCATTGGACGTTGCACTCCTAGAGTATGCACATTTTCTTTTAGATTTAATGGTAAATAAACTACTTTTCCACGAATGCCATTTACCAATTCAGAGGGAGGTAATTTTGCTGTTTTTGGTTGAAGGCGTAGTATTGCTTGAAATGGGTGTACTGTTTGAATTATGATGCTCTCATATAAATTAAGTTGTTGTAGAGGTTTTGGTACTGGGTATAATTCCAAATTATTTGTGATAGAACGTGAAGGAGTTTGGTTGTTGTCAAGTTTTGTAGTGCAATAACTGCAAAGTATTAAGGGCTCAGTTATTTCATATTTGTTTTCTGCTAGAAGGTAGAGAGCTAATTCAAACCATTTAGAATCTTCATTGTCTTCTATTTTGTATGATAGGTCCACAGTTTTTGTGTTACTTTTATAAAAAATTCTACGGCAACATACACATACATGGTTTGGTACTTCAGCTGATGTACTTTTAAATTTTAGTATTTCTTTTTTGTATGTGTTTAGCAAAAGGTTGCCATGTGTAGAATACTTGCTTAATTGGTTTAAAGCTATTTCATTCTGTAAATGGCTTTCACTTCCAAAATATTTTTTCTGGATATAGTGAATTTCTTCAAGTAGGTCTTTTGCTGTACCATGTAGAAGGATGTTATTTAACTTTGCTAGTGCTAAAGCAGGACTTTTAGCATAGTACAGTTTATAGACTAGATTTCCTATAGTTGAATGATGTGTTGATATCCTTTTGATATCATGGAAAGTGGTTTTACAAGTAGGTCCTGTAATGTGGGCCAATGAATGTCCTTGTAGTCCTGTGTACTTGCACACTGGACAGGTATCTATATTTTGCAGTAATTTAATTTTGATTTTGTCTTTGTTTTTTACATATTTCTTGAGGAATTGGTGTAAAGATTTGAAACATTGTTTGGGAATGTAACACATTGACGTGCATGGCCATTTGTACACTAGACTTTCTGATTCAGTTGAATGGAGGGGTAATTCTAAGTTTTCAGGGCATATTTTTGTAAGGAGTACTTCTTGTTCCATTATGGTATTATTCACTTTTTCATAACCTCGACCACTGCTATTTATGGCAATTGTATTTGTTTGCTTTTGTTTGTACGCTTCTTCATTAAAATATGGTTCTGTGCTCGTAGTGTGATTCCATTCACCTCCGCAGATACTTAAGAAGCTCTTTCTGTTGACATTTCGCTTATTGAGAAGTCTTTTTTGTAATTTAGTTATTAGTTTTGTTAGTGGTTTCATTTTGTTTAACAGTGAAATAAATACATTTCTTTTGAGAAGAATTGCACTGTCCATCAATGCTTCTAAGATTAATTTCCTACAATAGGTTTTAAGCTTTGAACCTGATTTCTCTCCTGTTTTTATAAGATTTTGAAGGACTTTGTGACAGTGTATTTTGGCTAAAATACTTTTCTTGGTATGCTTACTTTGCACTATATTAAAATTTGAAGAAGTAGTTTTATCTGTACTGATAGCTGATTTTCTGTCATTTGTTTTTTGGTTTGTTTTACATTTTGATAGAGGAAGCGAAGTTGTTGTACTTGAAACTTCTTGTGTTTCACTAAATGATTGTATTAGCTGTTTTGTTTCAACTTTTTTTTACAAATTCTGCTAGAGATGGATGCTTATGTTGGACACCTTTATTTTCATTTGCTCTACTTTTGAGTTGCTTTCTACGGAGTTTTCTTTTGGTAGGCATTCTTTAGGGTCTGGTGAAAAAAATAAAGAAGATATGGGGTGGGGTGTTCTGGAATGTATGTGTGCTGTGTGCATGAGTGTTTGAGTAATATGATAAAGATGTATGTAATGGTGTGTGATTGTGCATTGGGAACTAAAACTAGTAGGGATAGGTATTCTTGAATTTATGTGTTACTATGGGGTTCAGATGACAAAAAAAAGTAAGCTAGTGGTGTGGAAAAGTACAAATAGTAAATCTAATGTATACAATTAAAACAGTTGTTTGTTCTATAATATGAAAATTGTAGTGGTTCAGTTGGCTAATTTGTGTGTCCAAAAATAGAAATGTGTGGGCCATTCTGGCTGTAAATCGCAGTTTAAGACATGGACATTTTTGGACAAAATGGTGCAAAATCACTATTTTAAGAAACCAAAATAGCTTGTATTAATGTTATAGTATATTTGATTAATAATACAAATATTATGGTGATATTTTACTTGCTTTTTTTTTTAATTAACAGGTAACTTCTTAGTTGTTCTTTCTTCTTCGAATTTGGCTGCTTCTTTTCAGGAAACTGGTCTTCACTGCAATTGTAAAAGCTTCAAATTAGTAACTTTGTTTGTATATAGCACTGTTTTTAATTTAGATATTGGTTTTTTTAATTGAAATCCTTAGTGCCTTCTGTAAAACCATTAAACTAATTTATTTACATAAGATACATTGCATCAGTTCAGTACATATGATATGTTCTTAATGAACAAATTGTATTGAATGACTAACTGTAGCAAAAAAAAATATCTTTACTATGTCTTGTGAAATTTATAATATATTTGTGAATACCACTATTACTGTAAGTAAACTGTTCTAGGTAATAGCGCCTCAATGTCATGTCTAATTTAAAGTAATTAAGTAAATAAATAAATAAAAACAAAAAATATGAAATTGTATAAGTATTTTTATAAAGGTTTAAACATAGATTGTGTTTGCATGCAATTTTGTTTGAATATATGTAGTCTATATATTTCATTTAAAAAATGTCAGTTTAACATGATTTGAGTGTGTGTGTATAAAGAAAGTAAAAAGTATAAAGGTTTATAAGTGATAGTTAGGAAATTGAAAAAGTACAGTAAATTCATTTTACAGATTTTACAAGGTAAAAGTCTGTTTGAAAATGTGTTCATCTACCATAGCTCTGAACTCACACGCTTTTGGCGGGTGTCACCCGCCTTGTAAAGGGCAGACTCACCCACCAAGCCTCCTGCACGCCCATTCATTCCAATGGGCGTCTCACCCGCCAAAAACAAAATCGGGTGATTTCACCCGCCTGTAAAACAAAAATGGTTGAGAGCTATGTCATCTACTATACAGAAAATATGCATACCTGAAGTTTGTGTTCATGCATATGGATATGCATGGAGCTGCAAGTAGAAATATTGAAGACTTGTACAGTATTTCTGGTGGATGCTGCTTGCCAATGATATGACACTTGTGCTCAGAGAGATTCAGAGTACATTTGCAGTGCTGATCTATGATGATGCAGTTAGATGTAGAGGTCTTGAATGTGATTGGTGCATGGTAATGTGATTTTTGAGGTACATCCAATGAGGGAATGGCAGAGAGAGTGTAGTGGAAATGGTAGAAGGGCTGTTCATGTTACGATATGTCCGCGGACATGGCGGTATTTCGCGGACATCGGGAGTTACATCCGGGGATTTTTGGGTTCAGAAGTCATGCAAATGAGAATAAGCACTGAAAGGGATTGGTCAGGAAAGTTTGGTGGGTGTGTTGTGCCAGGAGAGATTTTCTCAGATACTCTTTTTGCTGAGAGAACAAAAGATAGCTATGGCTGGGTGTTTCAGAAAACAGATTGTTTGGATTTTAGGAGATTCGTGGATACATTGGTTGAAGGTGCATGCAGAAATCTGTGGAGTAGCTGTAGATCTTGGATTCCAACATGTGGAAGTACACTGGAATGGAGTACGTGGAATGAAGTGGTTGGACTTGCTACCTCTCTTTGCTACTTTGGAGACAGAGCAACATCCAGACATAATTGTAATTCATTGTGGAGGGAACAGTTTAGGACATGTGACTGGAATTTTTTTGCAATTTGCTATGAAAGAAGGACTGAGGAAGGTTATGGACATGTTTCCTAATTCTCAAGTGATATTTTCACGGATTGCGCAGAGACAAATGTGGCTTCGTTCTTCTTCATTTGGTCCACAAATGGAAAAAGCAAGGCGCAATATTAATAAGGCTGTTTGTGGCTTTCTAAGAGATTTTGGCATGTCTTCTTTTCACAATGAAAATATTATGTTTCGTAGTACATACATTTTTCGCAGAGATGGAGTCCATCTTACTTATGCTGGCAATCAGATTTTTCTGAGAAATGTACAAAATGCATTGCAACCTTTTTTGGAATTACAACAACGATTTTGAAGTAGATGTTAAGCATTTACAATTTTTGACTTACAAACACCACCCAAAGGCTCTTTTCAGAGCCACCACTTCTTTCCAGAGAAAATTACAATGTTTGTGATGGAGTAGCAACACAATTTTTTTAATGTTCGCGAACTGTCCGCGGACTTCTAAAAAATACAAAGAGCCCTGCTTCATTTATTTTCACTTCTATTTTTTAACTGGGAAAGGCAGCTCTGAAAAGAGCCTTATTTTTTTTTTTATTTTTGTAATTTTGTATTTTTTTTGGTTTTTCAGACACGACACACTAGCTTGAGAAAGACGCTGTCCCACAGAGGTGGTCCTTGTGGTGACAGGATCAGAAAAAGAGGATGAAGTAGAGGAAATCAACCTGCTACGTTCTTCGCAAGGTACAACCCTGCGAATAGCCCCAGAGTGAAATGACCTCAGGTGTCGCTTCATAGTAGGGGTCCCAAAGCTGTAGTTACCGTGCTTCCCGCGACTGAGTATCATTTTGCACTCATTGCAGGTAACATGGTTCGCACGAGCGTTAGGACCATTCCCATGAATGGTAAATAACCACCACACCCAAGACTCATGCCTAGTGCGGGTAGTAGGGATTTCCTCTACCTCATTCTCATCATCCTCTTCTTCCTCCTCCGCATCCTCAGTCCTGTTCCCCTCTTCAGACCCTTGGGGAGGTGGTGGTGGTGGAGGGGGTGGTGGTGGTGCTGAAGCAGGTGCAGCACCAAGTGGCAGTTCAGCAGCCAAGGATGCCATCTCAATGATGGTGTAGTCTGCAGGTGGCAGCAAAAATCACTGTGTTCTGAAGAATAGCCAGAAACACAATGGGAATAAGCTCTTGGGCGTGGTCTTTTATAGGGGTGCCTGTGCGCGGTCCGCGGACATGCGCACTGTGTGCGGACAGATCGTACACAAAAAAATGATCGGAAAGTTTCAAAAGGTATATAGAAACTCAAGATTGCTATGTGGGACTTGTGGCATGGTGAGATTTTATTGAAAAATATTATGGATTAACTGAAAATGTACTTTTAAATTGTTCGGGGACACGAACAGTGTCCACATTTCAGGACACACGATGAGCGTGGGCGCGGTCATATGATCTGTTTGCAAACTAGTCTGCGAAGGAAGCGCAGGACACCAAGTGCACAGAGATTGGTTAGCGCATCCGCATTGATGTCCTACGGACACTGTTCGGGTTCTGAAGTAATTAAAAGTGCGTCACACGTGAATCGAACATTTCAGGACACCGCATGTGTTCTTAGAACAGTTTAAACTTGGTAGCGAACAGTAAGGACAGATATAGTGTTCTTCAGGACACGTGTAATTTAGTTTATGTACGAACATTTCAGGACACCAATTGTGTTCTTAGAACAGTTTCAATTGGGTAGCGAACACTACGCACAGGTATAGTGTTCTTCAGGACACCTCCTTTTTCGTTTATGTACGAACATTTCAGGACACCAATAGCGTTCTTAAACAGTTTGAACTTGCTAGCGAACAGTACCGGACAGGTGTAGTGTTCTTTAGGACACTTTAATTTTTGTTTGTTTACGAAAAATTCAGGACACCACGTGTGTTCTTAGTACAGTTTCATGTTGCTAGCGAACACTACGAACAGTTGTACTGTTGTTCAGGACACATCATTTTCGTTTATTTACGAACATTTCAGGACAGCAATTGTGTTCTTAAGGCAGTTTTAAGTTCATAGCGAACATTACTGACAGATATAGTGTTCTTTAGAACACTTTAATTTTTGTTTCATTACGAACATTTTAGGACACCACATGTGTTCTTAGAACAGTTTCAACTTGCTAGCGAACAGTACGAACAGGTGTGGTGTTCTTCAGGACACCTCCATTTTCGTTTATGTACGAACATTTCAGAACACTCACACTGTCCGCGGACACTTTTATTGTTTTTTTTAAAAAAAACTGAAACTATTCACAATACAATATAAAAATTAAACTTTATTTAACAGATATTAATAATTTATGACAGAGAAGGTGAGGCAGAAACAGAAACAAAAACAGGAGAATTTGGGGTTTCAACATGATTGGTATTAGGTGAAGAAGAGATGGAAATCTCATCAAAACGTTTTGGATTATGGAGAGGGTTTGGGGATAATTGACTGGGATATGGTGAGGAGGGACAAGTACATGTGGGGCAATGGTATGACGTTTTTGTTTTAAAATGATCTTCAACAAAAGTTTTCAAATTATTAAAATTGGTCAACAGTAAATCAATTTTTTCTTTTATGTTGTCAAGCGTGTTTTCCATAAAAGCTTCTTCAGTGGTAGTTTCTGTTTTGTTATGCTCTGTACAAAAAAAATATATATATGTTAAATGTATACAAAAGAATAATATTTAAATGGTTTATATTATAAAGTGTTTACCATTAGTTTCACTATCTTGTGACATTTCTACATGTGGGAAATTGTCCTCTAGCCATTCCAGAGTACTAGACATTTCTGTTAGAAAAAAAAAAAAGATAATATATTTTTTAATCTAATACAGAAAGTTTATAAATATATGAGTAAAATGAAGTACACTTACTATTTCTGGTAAGATAAGTCCTATGTATTCAGTGGGTCTGGTCTTGTTCTCAGTTCTGTTGTGTCTATGAGGTAATTATGTTGGAAGCCATTTATGTTCTTGTGGTATATTCCATTTCAGAACATATTGTATTTAAATGAATGGTTAGTGTGTTACATATATGGGTTACATTTCTTATGTATTACTATATATAATGTGTTTGTGTGCTGCTTTTTGAATTTGTTAAATGTTCCTATATTATGATATAACAATCAAACATACCCCACCACGACTTTGAGAAGTACATACACATGTGATGTCATCAGTGATGTCATCAATGACATTTGTGATGTCATCTTTGATGTCCTGGGTGTTAGTCTTAGCAGTGCATGGTGGTGGCGCGAGTTATGGTTGCTTAGCTTACCATAACTTGCGAATTTCAAGGGTTTTTCGGTTTTACTTGGAACCATAACGTCCCTTTAACAAAGTTTTTTCACTGAATTTCATAGGTTTTTAGTAGTGCAACTTAACCATAACGTCCCTTTAACAAAGTTTTTTTCACATATATATATATATATATATATATATATATATATATATATATATATATATATATATATATATATATTGTGAAAATTCCTAAAATAAATCTTTTTAACTTTGCAAAACAGCCTGATTCTTGGTTCAGTGTGATAAGGGTACATCATTCAGAAATAAAAGAACTTATAGAGATAAATAAATAATTAAGGGTTCCAGCTGTGCATCACATGCTAGGCATTGACTTAGGTGGAGTACCGGGTTGAAAGCACTTACAAGATTGGGGCTCGTCACGGGATTTCTGAATTAGACATACCACTTGTGACAGTTTAATACAGTGTGCTAACTAACGGGGTACATAAATTCTGTCCGGCTACCACATTGTGTTACACTGTGAAAAACACCCCTCAATAGGAACGCTCTAAGAAATTGGTCTGTTTTGCAAAAAATAAAATAAACTCCTGTAAGTCAGAAAGGAAATCAATATTTCCAGAATGGCGACCTTGGTAGAGATCAATATGGCTAAAGAACATCCCCTGCATAAATTATTTGTAAGGGGTGAATGGACAGAGCAGGATCAGAATGTGCGGTTGCAGGCAATCACAGAACAGACCACTGCAACAGGATTAGACATGGCAAGATCACGGTCCATTGCATGTGGAACTGAGTGAACTATATATGGCCCCTAAGGTAAAGGAAGAGCAAAGCAAGATTGCCAAAATAGCGGCATGTCTGTACCTCCATATCGGAGCGATACATGACAAATATGCTGAGGGCCAAGATCTGGCAAACAAGCAACTGCAAGCATTAGAAAAGGCCCAAACTGATCTGGACTCTGTAGAGCAAAGGCTAGAGAGGAGTCATGAATCAGAAAACGAATGTAGGCAGTACCTAACCAAAATAAAAGAAGACATGGGTATCCTGCAGCAGGAGAAGGAAGACCAGGATACCAAAATGCTGGCCTTGCAGAAGGAGTACCAAGAAAGTTTGGGCTCTCTACTGCAGAGCCAGACAAAGCTGGAACAGCAAATAAATTTCAACAGGGCATGCGCGGAGCAGGTAGTCACCCTGACAAACTGCCTAGGCCAAGAAAAAGAAGAGAATAATAAACAAATTCTCAAAGACCTGGACACCAGGCAGAATTTGATGAAGAGCGGCAGAAAGCTGGTGCACTCCAAAAATAGAGGGACAACCTGGCTGCACAGAGGCAGTCTCTTGTTCAGGAAAGGGACACCTTAGGCCAGGAGGTCAGTTACTTAAAAGAGAAGATAGAAGAAAATCACCTGGCCCTTTAGGGGCTGGGTGACCTCCAAAAAGACCATGGAAAATTGTTAGAGCCTAGACCTTCCTTGCTCTAGCAAGGAAGGACTAGGCTGGTATGGGCAGGACGCAGGAGGTAACCCTCCTGCAGCAAAAACTGCCCCAGTACTCTAAAACGACACAGGAAGCACAGAGAGACAATGAGGCTCTCTGTGAGAAAAATGAATGGCTCCACAGACAGGTAGCTATGCAAGAGCAATTGATAGAAACCAGCAAGGCCTTGAAAGAGGAACAGAAATCTCTGGTTCTTGCATGACAACAGGGAGCAGGGGCTCAGAGAGATGAGGTTCGCTGGGAAAGGGAAACACCTGAGCATAACCTCGGGAACCCGAGTACCAGAGGACTTCATCTCTTCCAATCCCTGGACTCTGCCATCCCCATGTCCGCTGGCACACATGGGCCAAGGGCAACAGGGATGGCAGACTTCAATCCAATGAGGAATATGGGGCTCATGGATCAGCGCCTCCCAGGAATGGATGAGCGGGCATCTGGGTATGGGTTCCCAAGTACTGTAAAATTTAGTGGGAACTCCATGAGAGTAGGCCCACTAAGGGCATCCTGAAAACCTCTTCCCAGCTAGGACAGTGGGGGGGAGGGGTACTCATCAAATCCTGGTAGTAAGAAGGAATCAGAAGACTCTTATGAGCACCCCAGGACACAGGAAACTAGGCTCCCACATTCTGCCAGCCATTCCCAGGCTCGCAGAATCCGGGAGAGCCTAGAAGACCAGACAGGCACCTCTGGTAGCAGTGCCTCTGAGTTAGAGGAGGAGTGGACCAGGGTCACCCAAACCAAAAAGGCCAACAAGGCAAAACGGGCCTTGCTCAAGGATCCCCTAAAGCAAATCAAAGCGATAAGGAGCGTCATCACACCCTATCATAAGAACACAAAGTATTCAGTTTGGGAGCACCTAGAGCTCTTTGAACAGATGATGGAAACTTTCCATTTGAAGGACAGCAAAAGCTGTATTCAATATGTGAAATGGACCTTCTCTCCAGAATACTCAAGCTTCTTTTCAGGGCTGGAGGACCAAAATCATTCTAGATGGTCCACCTGTAGGGCAGCCATCCTGAAACATTTTTCTGTGCACAGAAATCCTCAGGAGGCTCGCTAGGCAGCCACAACTTGCAATGTGAGGAAGATCAGGCCCCACAAGAATTTGTTCAGGAATTAAAGCGTGCCTTTGCACTAACGACCAGAAAGGTGCGCACTGACAGCAAAGAGTTTGTGAATACTTTCTTCTACGCTCTCCCCAAGTACATCATGACCCAGCTAGTGAGAGATTTTCACAAGAAAAGATCACTAGACTGGGTCATTGAACAGGCCACACGAATTTATGAGGTGCAAAAGCCCATAGAAAACAAAAATAATCCAAAAATCCCCAAACCAACCAACACTCCTGCTGCTGCTAAGGTGGCAGAGGTGAAGGTTGCCCCCATTTTAGATTTAGAGATGGAGGGGCCTAAAATCACAGTCACATTCAGGGAGCCAGGGAGGAAATCCCACAAATGGGACTTCTAACTCCCCTGACTACATCAGCCCCCGCTACAAGGGGAATAGACCCATCCTGGGTTATGTGTGGACTCCTCCAGGCTAGGGGGGGGGGTCCAACCAAACAGCAGCTAACACAGGGAACTTCCCTCCTCACTTCCCCCAGGAGGGCAGTAAATCCCCAAATCCTGGACAAAACTTCTTCCCCAGGTAACCGCAAAACTTTCAACCCCAAAACAATCCATCCTTCTTTCCCCACTTTCCTGAGCCCAGACAACCCAATCCGGGAGAGGGGAGGCCAAGGGTGGAGGGGTACCCACATTTTCCAAACGGTGGGTATTTTCAGAGAAGGGATAGCTACCCTTCCTGTGATCGGCCCAGGGGTAAGAAATGAGAGCCCCGTATCAGCCTGGGTGGGTGTCACAACTAGAGCGCCAGGTCCAGAACATGGCACAGGATCTGGGTCGCATGCTGAGTGCTCAACAGAACCCTCAGATGAGCATGCCGGTGCAGAATGCCTCAAACTGCGGACCTGGTGTCCAGAGCAAAGATGGGGGAAGAACCCCGACTACCCACCGGTTACCAGGAAGGAGGCACAAGGGGAAGGGGGGTGTAAAGCCTTGGAGGGAGCTTCCTTCCCCACTTGTCAAAAGCCCCTGGAAACCCAGGAACCAGAACCAAAAAATCTCCTGCCCCTGAAAGTTTACCACCTAAGGAGCAGAGGGGGGTAGGAGAAATAAAGAGCCCAAACAGACCCATTTTGAGAAGGAGGTACAAACCATCCAATTTGAAGGAGAGGGCTCCTCAGAGGATTCTCTTTCAGAGATCTCTTTCAGAGATGGGGGAACTCCTCCCAAAGGAAAATGGGTCCCAAAGGATTCAAATCCAGACTGGTTAGATGTGGGACTGAGCTAGCGCCACCCATCATCCAACCCCAGAATCAACAGCATAAAAATCCGCTGGTTCAAACCCATCCTGGTGACTGCCTCCAAAAAGGGGGTGCAGCCCAGAATCAGAACCAGGGGAACCCAAACCTTCTCCCATATCTAGCTGTCACCTTTTCTTTTCAGATTCCCAAGACTCCACACAGGATTCTGCCCAAATCACCTCTCTATCCATATCCAAAACCTAGAAACTAACCAACCAGTTGTCCAGAAATGTACATTATCTGTGCCCCCTTGAGGAGAAGGAGGGAAGATTTTATGCCCCGGGTGATATACAGGGGCAGTGTACAATTTTGGCACTGGTGGACACTGGATCCCAAGCTACCCTTCTGTCAAAAAGGGCCTTTGATGAACTGAATTCAGGAAGGGGGGAGAAATATCAAATTCCTCTCACCCCTCTTCCTGGACAACTTGAGAACTTCGAAAGGAAGGAAATTCCCGTCGAGAGGACTGCGGATTTGGACATTAAAATTGGGTGACAGAAGGTGAAGCACCCGGTCATAGTTGTAACTCCAGAGGACACCCCTTGTTTACTAGGAAATTACATCCTGAGTAGGTTGTCAACCCTAATTGATTGCGTAAACAAGGTCCTCTGGACCCAGACTAGCTGACCCATAAAATTAAAACAGAGTGTCAACCATGTTAGTTTACACGGTACCTGCCACATGGTTGAACACAAACCCGACCAAATATAATTTCACTTCCAGAATAACCAAATCCCAGACATGACAGTAATAGCAGTAGGACAACAAACTGGTGATGGGGGGGGTCCTCTCTATTTCTGAAAATCAATCTTCCTTCCAGTCTAAGGTGGCATTCCACACTGAAATTCTTTACACATTCACAATCAAAAATTCCCACTCCTATAGTCCAGAAAGATAAAAAATCAGTTCAAACCCTGGCTGACATTCAGTAAATTGGAGAGCAGTGGTTCATCCCTATTCAGTTAAATGAAGGGAAGGACTCTGTTCTCGCCCGAGTGTGTGAACAACGGTAAGAGCCTCATCAGCGAAGCCATGTTCCGCCAATTCCCAAAAGATCCAGCCATTCCCACATTTAAACTGATAGACAAATGGGAAATGAATCTGGAAACACCCAATTCCAAACATCTCCTGCCAAGCAGGTGTATGCTCAAAATCTCCATAGGCAACAAGAGCATAGTCCATAATTGTTGGGTCGTGCGAGACGTCACTGCCGCCTTTTACTTAGGCGGTGACATTCTCAATCGCTTTGCCATTAGTTTGGACCTAATAAACTTCAAAGCTTGGTCCTGATTAGCGGATAATCCCATGGGCTTTGATGACCCAGAGAAAGCATTTAGGTCAGCTCAAGTGCTGCCTTATGCAGTTGAAATTCAGATTGGAGAGGAAGTCACCATCCCAGAAAGGACCTGACAATTCTCTGTGGAAGTGAAAGTTAAAAGAGGACAGAAATTGAAAAACCCTGACGCCTTTATTCATCTGAATGATTATTTCTAACAGCAAGGGTTGGGGGTAAACCCAACACCACTAGTCAATATAGAACATGACACTATTCCAATAGAGGTGGATAGCAGCGACTTAAAGAGTATCACTCTAGCCGCAGGCACCATTATTGGAATGGTGGTTGATGACCAGCATTTTTCCATAGATAAAGGTAATGAACTGTTAGGACCAATCCCTAAGGACTGTTTTGACAGTGATAGTGATGACAACACAACACCAGACAGGATCTTTACCCGGCATGGGGGGAATTTCCTGGTGTACACTTCCTGCCCCTCTGGTAAGGAGGATGTGACCTGTGACTTCAGGAGGGATGAGTTGATTTTCCAGGTCCCCGAGGACTGCCTTCCCCACCTGAAGCCACCCGACCAAATCAGCACTTTGACCAGAGACTTCTCCACCCAGCTGGAGGAGGCCGCTGAGATAGCAAAACCAGAAGTCTTTCCAGGCTTCAGGCAGATGGCTGAAGAGAGAGTCAACCTAGCTGATGCCTGTGAGACTCTGGAGCAGAAGCAAAAATTGAAACAAGTTTTCTTAGATTTTCAAGATCTCTTTGCGGTGGACTCATATGACTATGGTTCTACCGACATCCACACAACAACAATTCCCACGGACCCTGGCATGACTCCAGTGTTTGTGAAGCAATATCGCTTGCCTCTCGCATCAATGGAGTCCCTTACTGAAATAATTAATAACATTGAGTCCCATGGGATAATCCGTCCAGTCCACAGCACCTTCAATAATCCGGTGCTTGGGATTTTGAAGCCAAACGGCCAGTGGAGACTGTGTGCCGACCTTAGGGAGCTCAACAAATGGGTCCATACGTCCCAATGGTCTCTAACCTACATTGACCAAGGGCTGGCCCAGATCCAGGGGTCAAAGGTATTCACTGCAATAGACCTAACCAATGGGTACTGGACTGTACCTGACAGTATGGAGAACCAATACAAGCTGGCTTTCACTTTCGGGGGGCAGCAGTACACATGGACCCAGACTCCCTTCAGATACATCAACTCCGACAATGAATTTAACATTTTTCTACATAAGGCCATGCCCGACCTGGGTGAAAGGGTTAACCTGGCTTATGTAGATGATGTTCTAGTCAAAAGCTCAACTGTGGAGGAACACATAGCGGAGATCCGTTAGGTTCTGATACAGTTGAGGGCTGCCGGAGCAAAACTTTCCTTTCAAAAGGCACAGTGGTGCAGAACCCGTGCCAATTTCTTGGGGCATGAGATTACTCTTCAGGGTCTCTGTCCCCAGGAAAAGAAAGTGGAAGCACTCCAGAAATTAAAAGATCCCACAACACTGAGGGAACTAAGGAGCCTCCTTGAACTGACTAATTACAGCAGAAAATTCATTGAGGACTACGCAGAGATCACAAGACTCCTGGCCCATCTTTTGAGGGGGGGGTCAAGTGGGAGTGGGGTCCGGAACAAGCCAAAGCAGTAAGACAACTCAAAAGAAGCTTCTTAAAAGCGCCTTGCCTAGCTTATCCTGTCAAAAACAAGGAGTTCTTCTTGGAGACAGGGTTCTCAAATACATGCTTGACTGCAGTATTATATCAAAAGCATGACAAGGTCAATAAAGTAATCTCCTATGCGAGTAAAACTTTATCCTCTGTGGAGGAAAAATTCAACGATTGTGAGAAGGCACTCCTGGCAATGGTGTGGACATTGAAGAATTACCTCCCGTTTATCCAGGGGGAACACATCATAGTGGAGACTCCAAACCAGCCTCTGCAATATATCCAAAGTGACAGAATCCGGGCCGGAAATGTGAGTAATTCCCGAATCACTTCCTGGATTCTGTCAATGCAAGGTTTTCGTGCGGAGGTCAGATATGGCAAAAACAAGAAGAGTCTCATCGCGCAAGGTCTGGCTGACTTGCATGATTGTGCCAGAGAAAATGTCTCGAGGACGAAAGTCTTAAAATCAAGGACAACATGGAGGCATACCTTAATTCCCCAAAAAAAGTCTTTGAACAAGACAAGTATGAGGCAATGCCCACTGTCTATGTGGATGGATGCTCTTACCATGTTGACAACAACGAGGAAAAAGAACTTGTGGCCAGCGTAGGGAATGCATAGGTGAATGACGCCCCAGAACCTTCCGCTGGGTACAAGATTGGTCCCCGAAGTAGTCAAGTAGCAGAGTTGATGGCTGTGCATCAAGCCATCCTCACTGCTGTTCAACACCAACTCCACGAACTGGTCATAATCACTGATTCGGATTATGTACGGAAAGGGTTTGTGGAGCACCTGGTTAACTGGAAAACCAGAGGCATGTTATGGTCTAATAATAAACCATTTAAACATCGGAAATGAATCCAAAATATTGATGATCTGGTCACCTCTAATGGGATGACCATCTACTGGAAAAAGATCAAGGGTCATTCTAAAGTAGAGGAATCAGGCAAAACTGGAAATTACCTAGCTGATCAGCTGGCCAAAACTGGATCCATCCAAGGGGATCTACTTGAGATCGAGTCCTTATTGGGGGAAATCCAGGTCACTGCTATCACTAGGTCCCAGACAAATGCTCACAATGAACTCTCAACTGCACAGTGGAGTAAGGAGACCCCAGATGCTGAATTGATTACGGCTCAAAAAGGGGATATGATAATTGGTAAGTTTTATCAGCACATTGAGGAACCTGAGAACTTTCCCCTGACGGATACAGATTACATAGGGAAAGAGGACCTCCGAGTGTTGATGAAATATCCAAAAATGTTCCGAATCCAAGACGGTTTGTTGGTAAGAAGTTCCCTAGCTGACCATGATCAGTGGGTGGTCCCTACCTCATTCTGAAGCCTGATGTTAAGTCACGCCCATGATGCAGCCACAGCCGGTCATAGGGGGTTTCATACAACACTTAAAATCTTAAGAGCGGTTGCATACTGGCCACACATGGGGCAGGACATCAACCAATACTTGAAGGGGTGTCTTGTGTGTGCACAATTTCAGCCAACATCCCTCACACACTGTGTGCCTCTCCAAAAGAGGGAGATGACACTGCCATGATCAGATTTGCAAGTCGATTTTATCAGGCCCGTGATTCGCTCCTCTAGGGGGAACAAGTACATGTTGACCGTGACATGCTTGTTTACTAAATGGGTGGAATATCTCCTGGCCCCAAATTGCAAGGCAGAAACAGCAGCTGCCCTGATGATCAACCACATCTTCTCGCATTTTAGACTACCCCAAAGTATCGAGTCAGACCAAGGTAGCCACTTCACTAGCGAAGTAATGACAAAGATGTGGGAGGTACTTGGGGTCAAAAGGAAATTACACATTGCCTACCGACAAGCCTCTAGTGGTGTAGTAGAGCGATACAACAAGACAATTGTGAGCATATTAAAGAAGTTTGTGGCAGATTCTGGGCCAAGTAGGGATATTTGATTACCTCTTGTCCTGATGGCCATCAGATCTACCCCTTCATCTGCAACTAAAATGTCACCGTTTGAGCTGAATGGATGAAGGATGGTGCTTCCCTAGCATCTGCTCTACAGAACCCAAGAGCAGACATTGATCAATGCCTCCACAACTAATGAGTATGTTGAAAATCTGAGAAAACACCTTCAATATGCTTTTGCCTATGCTCAGCAAAATCTAGAAAGATCTACGGACAGCATGAAGACCCACTATGACTTAAAGATTACTAGAAAAGAATACCATGTAGGTCACCGAATCTACTTATACAATTTCCAAAGGAACCAGGCCAAACAGCGCAAATGTTTGCCTAGTTGGAGGGGTCCTTTTGAAATTGTAGACAAAATCTCACCAGTCGCCTACAAAATCCACATCCCCAAAGTCAGAAGAGGAAGAGGGGGAAGATAAGTGGGTCCATATCAACCAACTGAAGTGTTGCCATCCTAGGCACACTCTGCAGCAACTAGAGGATTCTTCTGAGACCTCAGAGGGGGTCACTCCAGCTCCCTAGAATTCCAACTATAAAAATATTCCATCTATATAATAAATACATTTCCAATAGAGAAAAAATGGCCTGATTTGTCAAAATGTATGTGTCCACCCCTCTACATAAATAGTGGTGGGGAAAGGCCTACTAATATGCTTTTGCTTTGTCATCCTAGGATTGGAAACCATGGAGACTAAAACCAAGGAGGAACACCCAGGGACCGGAAGGAAAGATCAAAGGGGCCCAGGGTATCGCTCCATTCTTTCATCAGGAATTGGCAAGGAGAACCGGTCGATCCACCACTGATGGGAGAAGCTGATGAATTTTGCCATTTGGACCATAAAGAAAAGAAACTGCTCATCCCAATCTCGTGACTTCTCTTGACGGACGGTCAAAGCCAAATCACAAGGGGGGCTTGTGGGATGCATTGACCCACCAGGATCTTCCCTGGGACATCACTGTGTGGTGGTGGCACCAGAACCAGCAAAATGGCCGCAAAATGCCCTATGCGTGCTAAACCTCAGAGAATTGCGCAGTGAAATCAGAAAGTTGTCTGCCAATCTACTTTGCCTGTGTCAGTAGTGGAACAGGAGATCAAACTACTGAAATCTGTTATTGGGCTGCCCACAAAGTGAAAATGGAAACTACATGAAAGGCAGTGCTTCATGCAAGGAAACCCAGAATTGCTCTGAAATACGTTTTTCCTTGGTTGCTGAAATTGCAAGATAATGGTTTGAAGCATCAGAAAATATCCAACCTCCTTGCTGGGTGTTACCCGTCACTGTATTTAAACAATCCACATAAGCACACAATGTCAGGAGAAGCAGATTTCATCACAAGAATATCCACATTAAAAAATGTGCTTGCCTGGGAAAATATGTCAGATATGGGCGCAGGACCACTGGCCGCCTGTATGAAAAATGTAATTTAATTACACTGGAAGCTTAAACTGGTACAGTAAAATCAAATGGTTGAAATGAAGTGACTTGCTATCAAAAGCAATATAGGTTGCCACTATTTAATTTCTATGTTTAAAAAGACTGGAATTAGAGATTTGTTTGCCTGTTTTAAAAATTGTAACTTTAATTTCAACAAAGAACAATGTAACAATTTACTTTAAAGTAACCTGATTCAGCAAAACTTCAAAGAAGCTTCCCTCACTGAGAAACACACCACCCTTCTGCTTCCCACCATAAGGACAGGAGCTCACATTCAGGTGTTGATTGAAAGGGGAGGGGCACTGGCTGCTGCTGGAGGCGGGACAGACAGTTATGTGTATTCTTAAAGCACAAGAAAGTATATTTTTGAGAAGGACTGACAGAGGACTGTGAAAAATTGTAAACATTTGTAAAATGACAGTATTGTTAATATGAAAATTCTGGTCACGTTTTAAAACTACTCAGAACTCTGTGCGATGTTCTGTGACATGACTACAGAATTTGTGGTTTTGTAGCAATTGTGGTGATGCCAGAAACATGAAACGTCACATGATTATGCCCAGATGTCATGCGCACATATGTGTAAAAATGTGCACAAATCTGACATTGGGTACCGGTCCAAGAGTGCGAAATATTGCCAAATCTGAACCCAAGCTCTCACCGAGACGGGGCTGGGATGAATACTAGCTCCACCAAATCTGCGATACCAACATGCCATAGCTAGCAAGTTTGTAAAATTGTAAATATGTCTTGTATGAAAAATAGATTTCATGTGCAGAAACAAAGGGGAGTGTCGGGGAGTTTCTCATGGGGTCGGCTGGGCCGTCCGCGGACCTCCGGGCTGGGAGGCCTCAACTTCTCCCGTGTTTCCCAAAAATGAGTATGAGACACACACAAGAAGCAAGGTGATTCTGCTGTTTATTGAACAACGGCAGGGATGGGTCTAGGATCGTACGCGTCCGACCAGACTCTCGAAATTCGTGGGGCTCACAGGCCCCTTTTTGCCTCAGTATGACGCGCTACTTGCGTCACCTGGGAAAGTTAGCAAAAAACCTATCACCACTCTGGATTGGTTCCTCGAGTGGTAGGGTTAGTATAGCATACGTATAGAGAAGATTGTTAGTGGTTAAGGGTCAGTCAGGTGGTATACTTGGGTTGTCCCTTCTATTAGATACTTGAAAATTGTTACATGAAGACCCCTAATGATTGGCTAATGTTAGTGGCATCAGTGATGAGTGCCCCATGTTCTGATTGGTCCACTCGCGAGCCCCCCAGCCTCGGACCATCGTTGTTCCCAGCTCGCGGGGTACCTGCATTTGCAACAATATGTAACTATGTGTTTGTGCAGACAATGCATGGATTTGCTCATAGGCCTGAGAGCAGACCATTCCCATCGCTGTAGGTGTCCATTGGGTCATTTCATTGTTGCAGCCTGTGTCCCAGACGTGAGACCGAGGCGACTTCTCCCTCGTGGGTCTGGCTCCTTGTCAGGTTTGGCTTGGTCACGTGAGGAGAGACCGTGGCTGAGGCAAAATTCTGCACATTTAAGGTTGTATTTGCCTCTGCGTGCCTGGTTCTGCTTACAGGTGTGACCTTGGCGTCGGCTGGTAGCATACGAGTTGCAACATCGCTCCCTTGGCTGCCAGCTCTCGCTGGGCACGTTCTGCAGGTCAGCAATTGTACTCTTGCTCGCTCAGTGTTCATGGCGGCTTTTGCTTGCGGCCTACTTGGGCCTGGTTCATAGGTGGGGATGTGTAATGCACGGCACTTATGTTGCGGTGTCACATGGCTTCATAGGCAGTGTCATCTCTTCGTTGTATTTTCATCATGATGCAAGGGTCGGGAGAAGCGTCAGCAAGCATGTAAACGAGTGCTTTGTGCGTCTTGCGTTTCTGCATTTTGGAGAACCTATGTGAAAAAATAATAAAGATGCGCGTCAGTGGGTGTGTCCGTCACCTACGTTATAGCACTGAGTATATTCTTCGTGTGGATTGGTGTGGGAGTGTCCAGTGTGCATGGTTGCACGTGTGTTCTGACAATTGGCTAGGTCGTCATGGTATCTCTAACGATGTAGATCCTTATTGTAGAAGGCTTAGTCGAGTTCATCCATGCCGCAGGTGTCAGCTTGAGTAGGGCCGGCTGGCGGGCAGGCTGGTGGGCACATCCGTATGTTCTTGTACCAGGGTATTTGGTCGTCTGGTAGATAGACAAATTCATCTTGTGGCGGGTGTCTGGGCCGCAATCCTCTGGGCCAGGGGCGCGAGGAGATTGGGGGGATTCTTTTCTCCCATTCTCCCACTTCAGTCCCCCCTCTGGTTGATTTGTCGACCACAAACCCATCCTTTTCTCTGTCTCCTCTTACTCTCCATATTTTAGTCACTCCTCCCAGGTGTCCGTAGTGGTTGACATGGTCCTCAAATGACCAATACATATATACACAACTTCCTCCCGGTTTGCAGTATACCCATCTTCCGATGTAGCTTCTCGGGTTTCTTGGGTTTTCTAGCTTTACGGATGGTGGGTCTAGGTGGTTGGTAATGATCTGTCTGCAGAGTTTTTCTCTTTCCTTTATTATGGTGTCTGTGTGCTGGTCATCATCTGTTGGCATCAAGGGGTGCATACCGACCATTTCGATCATCTCGTCTATAGTGCGTGTCTTCCTGGCCTTCCAAAACCTTATTATAATCAATGCTGCTCCAGCCAGTATTATGCATCCAAATATAATCTTTAGCCCGTCCGACAGCCATGATGGCATCCATGACCATAGCAATGAAAAACAGCTGTCATCCTTCTTCACTCCTTTACTTTCTTCCATCATTTTGGAGTGCATCTGGGCCAGCTGTGATACTGCTTCGGTGAGTGTACCATTGTCGGCATCGTTAGCAGGAATAAATGTGCAGCATGATTGTCCTATCTTTGCGCAAACTCCTCCTTCCATCGCTGTGAGGAGATCCAATACATATCTGTTCTGTAGTGCTACCATTCTCACCACTCGTAGTTCCTTTTTTATTGGTTGAATCTGTTTACTGTTGAATTAATGGTCATCATTAGTTCCCATCGTGTTATCTGGAGCCATTTAGCGTTTGCATAAGCTTGTAGTCCAGGGTGTATTATTGATGAAAAGAACATATCAGCTCTGCTAAATAACCTGTGTTCTGGTGGGATAGAAGTGAGTGCTGTTTCCGACCTTCCCCACAGGTAGTTCCCCATCAGAGGTTCTCCTTGTCTCTTTTTCCTGTTCAAGATATTATTGTTGTTGTTGTCGTTGTCCTTCTCCCTATGTGATTGTACCGATCTCTTCTTCCTCTTGTTCCCTTCATCCATTTTGGGGAAGTTGGCCATGTTCACATGTTTTTGGGGCACCACTAGTGATGGTACATTGATGTGTACCATTGTGCATATACCATTCCACAACGGGGGCAGGGTGTGATATGCCTTATTTCCGCAGGCCCAGTAGTGATCCATTATCACTGCCGTTCCTGCACCCCCCTCTGGTAACTCTAACACGCTTGCACAGTTGATGTTGTATCCCACCTCCACATTTCCTCTGTGTTGGTAGCATAACTTGGGCGCGGTCAGCGGTAGTATGCTTATTGGGTCTTTGTCTTTCTCCATCCATGTCAGCAGGGGTACGTACTTGCCCCATGTCGTCCAACATCTGTCATTGTGTTCCTTTATGGTGGTAGTATTTTCTCTTGTCACCATGTTGCTACCAACCACTCCTATGTCCCATTCATTGTTCATGTACACCTTCCCTGTTATTGTTACCAGTGGCCTTTCCCAACAGCCTTGTGTACCACGGACTTTGGTGGCGTACCAATCACAGGGTAGGTATTGTAGTGTTACTTTCTTCGTTTCTCCCTTTTCAGGGCCACTTGTCATGTACCTGAACGCTTCGGCATGCAAACTGCTCTTGTGGTAACTCAAATATGACTTGAGGAAATTGTTTTCGTACGGGTATGTGTCTCTTGTTTTCCACTCCATTCTCATCACCGTTCCTTGAAACCGCCCTCTCGTTTGAAATAGTGCCAGATATATTATACATCAAGCGGGTTCTTTCTTCTATTTCTGTGGCTATGAATGTCCGAGAAGCTCTCATGGCGTATGGGATCAATGAGCAAACATAACAGCTGTCTTCTGTTGTCTGCTTACCTATTTGGGTATGTGCTGGTACCACATGTTGTTCGAGACGTGTGCTGAATCTGTTATGTAATTATCAATACCCTTATTATCTGAGTATGTGCTGAGTTTAACTCTACTTCCTTTATGTGGAGGGTTGCTAGTACCACCTGACTTCACACCTGTTGCAGCCGTGGGAGGGGGTACGTTAGGATTTGGTGCAGCCATAATATTGATAGCATAACTTTTCTGCGATACAGAGGCAGCCAATAGACCAGTGATGGCCAATACTCCTATCATTTTATTACAAAAGCTAGTCTCACCGGCATTTGCTCTTACCTTGCTGCAGTCCGGCAGCTTATTCTTGCTACGTTAAAGTTGCCCGCCCGAAAATTCTCAATACGCTTGTTATTATGGCTAGTTGTTGTTATCAAGCTCTCCCTATCAAGTAGTCGTTCAGTGCCCAGGTGAAAAGCTGTTCCCACGCCAACCTTAATGATCTATCTCTTAGAGCAGGTAAGTGCTGGTGAAGATGGGGAAATTATTGTTCTATGGCCAAAACAAATGCTGTGTAATAGACGCGTGCCCTCCTTCTTTTTAGGTACTTTGGCCTTCTTATATGATATACAAATTGGTGTGATAGGGCTTCGGGGTAGTTATCATCAGTGGGTAGCATCTACTCCTGGGCAATGCACGCTGTTAGTTACTTATTTTCTCGACAATACAATTACACACGGTACCTGCATGTGCGAGAGAAGAAAAAGAGAAAACATACAAGTGTTTACATGTGTGTGCACAAAACAATGTCCTTCAATTGGGGGTGACCTCAGCGGGCAGGGGGTTTGGGGCTCAATTGGCGGAAGTCTGTTTACTTTTCGATCTTGTGACCATGGGATGGTCTGTGGGCAAGTGTCCAGCGTCTATTTCAGTACTTGTCTCTGGGGACGCTGGGGGGTGATCGGGTGTAGTGACACTAATGTCGTCAGCTGTGGTCGACGTCTCCTTCTCTGTAGGTGATGCTGTTGTTGTTCTTCCAATGGCCCTGTCGGTAACGCTAGGGCGGGTCTGGAGTTTGTAGATCTTCACATCGTGTAGGTGATCCCAAGCACGCTTATCCTGCAATTTCACCGCTCTGGTAGCTACCTCCTCTACCAAATGAGGACCAGTAAAGCGTGGGCTGTTCCACTTTCTATTGAAGTTGCGGAGTAGCACGTGGTCACCTTTAGCAATTTTGCTGAGTCCTTCCTTTTCCAATTATTTGTCGGTGTCTTCTTGTTGACAACTCTTAGACCCGCCCCGCGTGCGCTCGAGCTGTTGAGATACAAACGCTACACTAGTAATCAAAGAAGACACATATTGGTACATTTCATCACCAAGAACAGTTGCAGTGTTTTCATAATCTGTGAACGCTCTTGATGTAGGCGTTAGAGGAAGGCGCATTTGACGCCCTGTTACCACCTCGTGAGGGGTGAGGTGGTGGTCAGACCCTGGCCTATTCCTTAGCTCAAATAGAGCTAGCGGAAGACAATACAGCCAGCTCTTTTTTGTTGTTTGCTGTATCTTTGCTATTTCTTCATTCAATAAGCCATTCAGGCGTTCACATAGACCGTTGGCCTGCGGGTGATATGCACATGCACATTTATGCTTAATGCCCAGCAAGGACGTGATGTTCTGAAACATTTCATTAGCGAAGTGTGGGCCGTTATCTGACCGCAGCACTTCACACACACCCCACCTGGGGAAAACTTCCCTCACTAGAAATTTAGCTGCTCTGAATGCATCTGCATGTAAGCAGGGTCCTGCTTCAATCCATCTGGAGAATGGGCATACCACTACAATCATATACCTATTTCCTTGACATACATTGATCATATCAACGTAATCAATATGAATGTGCAGGAAGGGTCCTTCTGGCCGGGGTATAGTACCTTTTATCACTTGCAGCGTGTGACCGGCCGTAAACTGTTGGCATGTAAGGCAATTGCTGATAAAATTTGTTACATGAGAATTTAACTCGGTGCAGAACCAGTCTTCCCTAATTCGTGCTGCGATGACTTCTTTTCCTGTATGAGCTGGGTGATGGAGCTGGGCTAGGGCGGTGTTCAATAGTGCCAACGGCATGACCACCTTTCCAGTGTTACCCTGACGCATTGGTGCGGCCGCCTGTAATTCCATTATCTGTGTGGCTGGGAGATGGGTATACCCTTCTTTCATCAACATCTGTTTAGCTATCCCCCTCCCTCACCCTCTCTCTGACTCTGGGGGGTTCCATATTTCATCAAAATACGCCATATGTTTGGCATGTGCGTCTGCTGTTTCATTCCCTTTTGAGATATGGTCTTCTCCATTTGTGTGTGCCGGACATTTAACCAAAGCTATTTCTTGGGGATCATTGATTACTTCAATTTATTCAGCTAACAAGAGAGCATGTTGTACTGGTGTACCATCAGCTCTTCTAAACCCCCTTCTCTGCCATTTTATCAACCCTGAGTGGACAGTTGAAGTGACATATGCGCTATCAGAATATATAGTAACTCTTTTGTCAACGCTTTCATTCAACGCCAAAATAAGTGCAACCAATTCTGCTGCTTGAGCCGAATAATGCTGTGGTAACTGTACACATTTCACCGGGACACACACCAAATCTTCTGTCATTTTTACAACTGCTGCCCCAGTTCTCCTTATCCCATCACTCTGGTCTATTGTTGATGACCCATCAATGAACAAGAGCTCTCCACCATTGAGCGCATTCTCCTCAACTTTTCTAGTACATGAGTACATTTCGATAGTCTGCATACAGTTGTGAGCATAATCACCTTCCTCAATAACTTCCACTATAAACCTTGCAGGGTTAACTGTACTGCATCTAACAA
The DNA here is from genome assembly GCF_040938575.1 of Ambystoma mexicanum. NCBI lineage: Eukaryota > Metazoa > Chordata > Amphibia > Caudata > Ambystomatidae > Ambystoma > Ambystoma mexicanum. Next base: position 1,335,696,291 of record NC_090934.1, read on the forward strand.
TAGATAGTTCTGGTCTAGACAAGATGATCTCATAACCTGACGCCCTCTGCGTTGTTAGTGTGGACTTAGGCTTATTCAATATTGCAAATAGTGTATGCTCCACGAATAGTGTGGTTGGGCACCCCATTGTGATAGATGATGATTTCTCTACCGCGAATGCAGCTGCGGCAAGACTCTGTTCGCAAGGTAAATGGACTAACATAACATGGTCCAAGTGAGCGCTGTAGAACGCTATTGGCTTGTTTCCCACGCTTGTTTTCTGAGCCAATACTGCTTTCATTGCCGCTGAGTCGCAATGTGAAAAGATGAAGAACTGCCGTTCATAATCTGGGGTGGCCAGTACCGGAGCAGTTGATATTGCGTTCTTCAACTCGTCAAATGCTTCCTTCATTTCCCTTGTCCACCCCAATTTTTTGTCCCCTTTGTTTGCTTCTCTCAATGCTTCAAGTAGGGGTCCTATGTATGAGCTGTAATCAAAAACCCATGCTCTACAGTAGTTGCACAATCCCAGGAACTGCTGCAGTTCCCTCACTGTTTGTGGCAGTGGCGTGTTTGATATAGCCTGTGCTCTTTGTGGTGCAATCTTTCTTCCGTGTTGGGATATTAGTTGACCAATATATAATACTTGTTCCTGACAGTACTGTAACTTTTCCTTGTCTAGTTTGTAACCTTTTTCAGCCAATACTGTCAGCATTTTCAATGAGTCCTCCCTGCACCTTTTCTCGTTTGGGCTGCAGATTATTATGTCGTCAACATATTGCAGCACCGTACTTTCCAATTCAACGTTTCCCAAGTCCATCTGTATTATTCTGTTAAAAATTGAGGGTGACTCACAGTACCCTTGTGGTAACCTGGTGTGTTTCCATTTTGTGTTTCTGTACGTGAAGCTTGTCAAGTCTTGTGAATCTGGATGCAGGGGTATTGAGAAAAAGGCATTTTTTAGGTCAATCACGAGGTCTGTGAATCGTGAGGCCTCTGCTGGAATCCCACATAAGATTGTGGCCGGGTTTGCTGCTATCGGGTATTCTGCTTCAACAATGTTGTTCACGGGTCTGAGGTCCTGGATAAAACGCCAAGAGCCTCCTTTAGCTTTGCGCACTGGGTACAAGGCCGTGTTACATTGTGATTCTGATGGTACCAGTATGCCATTATTTATTAGGGCCGTTATTGTTTCATATATGCCCTCATCTGCCTCTTTTGATAGTGGGTATTGCTTCACTCTAGGGAGTATTGCACCCTTTTTCAGCTTTATTCTTACTCCCCCTATACTCTTTATGCAGCTCACATCATAGGGACTGGTGGTCCACAATGATGTTGGAACTTTTGCCATATCTTCCTCGTAAAAGGGAACTGGGGTAGATGCGGGTGCTTCAAGTGCCAGGCAATTTTCTGTGCCACTTGCTTATATGTCACACTTAGCCATATATCTACACTCAACATAAATACCATTTCACCCTCTTCCTTCTCTTCTGAAAAGAGCTCCTCATCGGATACCTGGGTGAGCCTGCATCCCTCAGCCAGCGCTATCACTGCCCTCCATACTCTCCCTTCCTGGTCTTGGGCATGTACTGCGATATAATCAGCAGTCGCTATAATACTCTCGATGCTCACTGAAATCACCTTCCCTTCTGGTTCATTGGCTGGTGTCTCAGGTCTGAACAAGTATGCTGCTGGCCTCCTCCAGATCTTTCCTTCTATTCCTGGCATCCAGGCGAATGCCATGTCTGTTCCGTACTGGAACAGTTCGCCATCTACTGGCTCAGCCCGAGTTACTGTCTGTCCACAGTATGCTTGCAGAATTTGCTGTGCAGTGAGCATGTTTATTCCTGGAGTGGAACAAATTATGCCATCCTCCGTGAAGGAGATTGTCATATTTAGCCTGCTCATTATGTCCCTCCCAAGTATGTTCACTGGTGACTCCCTTGAATACAGGAGCGGGACGGACATGTCATAATCCCCTATTGATAAGGAGATGTTATCAGTAAAGGGAACCAACCCCCTAGCCCCAGAGAATCCTTGGGTGTTCATGGCCTCACCTGACATCTTAAATTTACCTTCCCTTATGCAAGACCGGGTTGCCTGAGTATCAACAAGGAATGATAATTTTTTGTCACCTATCGTTACCTCAATGCGTGGTTTCTCCGCACTGTTAGGTGTTACCGACAGGATGGGACACACCAAGGACGTCTGTGGGCTGTCCTATTGTGGGTATAATGATTGACCACTTCCTGTGTAAGGGTTGTGTCCCAGGACAGTTAGCCTTCCCAGTTGTGTTTGTTGTAGCTGTGTATCGGTGGAGGTTACCTTATGGTCCTGTATTTGAGTGGGCTGCTGCAGTGTCTGCACTTGGTGTTGTCGTGTTATCGCTACCTGTTGTTGCGGTAGTTAATATGTTTGTGGCTGTTGTTGTGTTACCAACTGTTGCTGCGTGCTGCCTTGTGGCAGCCCCTGCTGTTGTTGGTAACCCTGCTGTTCCCTTGTAGGCCCTTGTTGTCCCTGTTCTCCCCACGCTGGTGTGGACGGTCTCATTCTACATGTGCGTGATATGTGTCCTAACATTCCACAAATCCAACATACAGGAGGTTCCCTGGTCTGCCATGGGAAACTTCCTGAATTATCCTGGTATACTGGTTGCCCAGTGGGGTAGAAGCTTCTGAATCCTCCCCCTTGCTGTTGTGCAGGATAGCCATATCCCCTGCCCCTCATCATTCCTCCCCTTCCCCTGTTGTTATTATAATATCCAGTTCCTGATGTCATGTATCCTCCTCCCATGTTAGCCGTGTATGGTGGGGGTGGTGGCAGCTGTTGTGTTATAATTTGTGGTGATTGTATTTGGGAGGAATCTTGTGCGGCCACTACTTGCGTGGGGTTTGGTGTCATTGTTGTAGGTGTGGTTATTAGTGCACCTTCCATCGTGTACTTAGTCAGTTTCTTCTGCACTAATTTAGCCTCTTCCGCTTTTCTATCTTCTTCCTTTTGTTTCATCTTTTCTTGCCACATTCTACAATGGTGTACTATTGTCAGTTGTATTTCCGGCCAAGCCTTTGCTTCCATCCCCACTACTTTCTTCAATTGTTTCTGTACTGCCTCTGGGAGCCCTTGTATTAGTATATGATAAAATATTGCTGGTGTCTTGTCCCATTGCTCTCTAGTTTCCATACGCCACTTCTCCTGAATCTCCTGGATATAATCAACAGGATCTTCGTTCTCACGCATCTTGCGTGATGTAATTGCTCCTATGTCTGAGGTGTCTGGGTATTGTACCCTTAGTGCTTGGTATAATGCATGCCTGCAGTTCGTAAATGGCGCCCCGTCATGTGATGTGTTCGTTATTGTGACCCCGGGGAATCCCGCTCTCTTCCAGATGTCATCTGCTGCATCCCCTAATATTGATATTAGTAGGCCCTTCACGTCTCCTACTGCCAGTTTCTGTCCTGCAGTGTGTTTTTCCATCTTGTATATCCATTTCCCCGCTCCTCCACTTAGTTATGGGAGCCTACACTTTATATTTTCCTTGTCTGCATGCTTCCAAGGGACGTATTCTGGTCTAACCCCGCCTCTCTCCAAAAGTGGCATTAGGTTGTGTCCTATCTGACCCCCCGGGTGTCGCGGTGTTGAGTCCGTATACCCCTCCTCTTCTTCTGTGTCGTCCACGTCATCTGTTATATCCATATTTCTCCCGCTCATATCTGCTTCCCCTTCATCCCTTCCCCTTCGTTTATTATTTCCTTTATTTGATCTGGGCGTGTGTGTTCGTTCTTCCTGCCTGCGTCCGGGGAGATCTCTAAGCTTGCCGGCGTAGGGTGTGTGTTCGGGAGCGGGTGTGGGTGGGCATGTTGGACGGGATGATGAGGGTGTAGCTGCGCGTGTTTGTCTTCACGCCATTCCTTGCTCTCCTTCCTCACTTCCCCCCAGTTCTTCCTTCCTTCTGCAAGCCCATGGTGATTCCCTGTTGGTTCGGGTGATGTACAATTCATCTAAGCTTTCCCTTTCCTCGTTTCTTCCTTCTCCCCCATTCCTTCTTCTTCCTCGCTACAAAAATCATCCAGGAGCGATAAACCCCAATCTGTCTTTTTCCCCCGAATCGTCACTGTTTTTAAATCTATTAAATCCGTTCCTCCAACTTCTTCTTTTCCAATTGCTCCCCTTTGTGCTGATGTTGTTGCTACTTCTGTGTCCCTGCGTACATATTTCCTTATCCCACTCTCCCCTCTCCTATCTTCTCTTTCCCCTTCTCTTTTCTCTATTATTTCTCCTCCTATTTCCTCTCTTTTCTTTTTTAATTCCTCCATTACTTCACTAATCATCTTTTCTAATATCCTTTCTTCCTCTCTCCTCCTTTCCCATCTCTCTCTTTCCCTTTCTAATATGCTTTCCATTACCCTCCCTTCCTCGTATTTCTTTGTGGTTTCTGATAGTATTTTTCGCTTCCATATTTCCATTTCCTTTTCTTTCTCTTCTTCCTCCCTTTTCCTGTCGCGCTGCGCTGCTCGAGATACCCATTCTGCTATCGCCTTCATTCTTTCAGCTTCCCTCTTCCGTTCTTCAGTAAGTTTCCTCATTTTTTCTAGCTCATTCTTACTTTCTTTCTTTTTTCTCCTTCGCTCTCTTTCCTCCCTCTCAAGCTGTTTGATCAGGGCGTTTTGCTCATTCCTTAACTCTGCCAATCGTTCCTCCAAAATCTCCTCCTCCTCTCGTAACAGCTCCCCTTCCTTCCTTTTCCCCCTTCCCCTTTTATCTTGCTCTTACTCTCATCGTCCTCGTTCATCTTTCTTACTACCTCCTTCTCTTCTCCCGTTAATGCCCCTCGCAATTTTAATAACACCTGCGCAGCTACTCACTCGTCGTGTCCTATGGCTTCAATTTGTTCTTCACTAGTCTTCCCTTCCCTTGCGGGCAAAGTTGGCCCTACCGCACTTGTCACCTCCCCCCCTGTGTAGCCATCTGTTGCTGTATATGGTGGTGGGCTGTATACTGGGTTCAAATACCCCTCAGCCGCCCTTAGTTGTTGCCTTACCACTTCTCGTAGTTCCGTTATAGGATATAAGCCCCCTTCCTCCTTTTTCACTACTTTCGCTAAGGGCATGTTGTCGGTCCGCTCCTTTTTTATTTCTGTTTCATTTACGTTGCTATGCTTTTCTCCTTCCTCTTGTCCTCTTCCCGTGCACTGTGTGCTTTCACTCTCTTTCTCCCCATTCTCTTCTTCCTCCTTAACCTTCTTCTCCTCCTTTGTTTCCCCCACAGTGAACATTCCGGTCGGTCCTGGTCGGGACCCCTGGAACATCCTCCATAAGTTAAACACCTCCACATGGTGCGTCAACTTCTTCCCCTTGTATGTGTTATGTAGATGTGTCAGTAGTGAGTGCTGGACATATGGGTCAAAACTGCCGTTAGGCGGCCAGGGTGTCGTCATTTTGTTGTCCGTCCCCTGTGTCCATTCTATGCTGTATTTAATCAGTTTCTCCCTATGGGGTGACAGTGTTTTACATATATGCTGTAGCGGGGTAGTGAGGATGTTCCCCCACCCTCCCGATCCTATCCCGTATGACATGGTAGCACTGTGTTGTTAGCTCCCCTCAATATAGTAGTCGTTACCTGGCTATAAATAAACTCAATCAAATTTGACAATTACAGATGTTTTACCTGGCCCCGTAGTTTGGGGACTTGCGATCGTCCGCTAAAAAGAAAACAGTCAAATATATCGCTTGCAAGTATGTAGTCCTTTCTCTTTCTTTGTTTCTCTCACTTAATACCGTTACGGCCCCCTACGGCCAAGGCGCACGTAGCCCCCTGCGGCTGCGTGCCCTGTGTGACGTCCTTATACAACCGTCCCACTTTTCTTCACCCCTCCTCCACCTTCCTCACTCGTCGCGGCCGGCGTTCTCCGTGCACGGTCACGTCCCCCTCTCCACCTTGCCCCGATCTAATCGTTGCCTTTGACCTCCGTCCCCTTCCCCTTAGCAATATTCGCTTCCCCACCACTCTTCAACATTGCTGTGTGGTCGAGATATCCTATGAAAGCCCTACGGGTGACGTCACCGACCTCTTCCAAAACTACCGGTAAGATCTTTTCACACTTCAAAATGCTCGAAAATCAGTTTTGCTATTTATCCCTGTTAACCCCACAGCTGTCCTCTTGTCACACCTGGAACAAGGTAACCAAATAATATAATCAGACTGCGCATGCTGCGTCGCCTCGCGTGTGATACGCCCCTCAACAGGAATGCTTAACCAGCCAATTATCTTCCGTATTAGGCAACCAATTAGCTACCGCCTACAGGAAAACGTCATCTATCTATCGAGTTTCTCTGCTCGATCAATAGGGATCCTCATCTACTCATTGAAGAATAATCGCCAATTTGTAGGAAACCGCACACACACACACACACACAAACACACACCCTTACAGGTGTTCGCGACCAAGGCCAATCAGTGTCTACGAGTGGTCGCACGTGATGTTTTCGTGCCCCGCCCACTCTTCTTCGTAGCGTAGCGGACTGCTCTCGCACTTGTCCAGCTACCAATCACTTCACCGCCAACACTAATTTATCAATTCTTTGCCGCACACCTTGGTAACACCTCCCACCTCCCTTATTCCATTCCTCCCCCCTCCCTCACAATTTCACATTGCTTGTTGGGTGTGACATACTCACTAAGTTCTCTCGATGCAGGGGCGCTCCACTGCGTGCACCCCTCCAAGCGGCTCGCCACCTCCCCTCGTCTGGACCACGTCTGGACACTCGCCAACCGCGGGCGGGATACTTCTCAACCGGCTCCCGAGGGCCAATATCCAGATTGCGCTGTCCGGTCTACTCGCAGTTCCGTGATGGTCCTGTAGTCCTCAAAAAGGGGGCAGCGGCAGAGGGGGCCGCGCTGCCGGGCCTCCTCGCAACGAGAGTACTCGGAAAAAATGAAAGGTAGATCGTAACCAGATCTCAGCAGTGCCTCCAACTTGTCGGGGAGTTTCTCCCGGGGTCGGCTGGGCCGTCCGCGGACCTCCGGGCTGGGAGGCCCCAACTCCTCCCGTGTTTCCCAAAAATGAGTATGAGACACACACAAGAAGCAAGGTGATTCTGCTGTTTATTGAACAACGGCAGGGATGGGTCTAGAATCGTACGCGTCCGACCAGACTCTCGAAATTCGTGGGGCTCGCAGGCCCCCTTTTGCCTCAGTATGACGCGCTACTTGCGTCACCTGGGAAAGTTAGCAAAAAACCTATCGCCACTCTGGATTGGTTCCTCGAGTGGTAGGGTTAGTATAGCATACGTATAGAGAAGATTGTTAGTGGTTAAGGGTCAGTCAGGTGGTATACTTGGGCTGTCCCTTCTATTAGATACTTGAAAATTGTTACACGAAGACCCCTAATGATTGGCTAATGTTAGTGGCGTCAGTGATGAGTGCCCCATGTTCTGATTGGTCCACTCGCGAGCCCCCCAGCCTGGGACCATCGTTGTTCCCAGCTCGCGGTGTACCTGTCATTTGCAACAATATGTAACTATGTGTTCGTGCAGACAATGCGAGGATTTCCTCATAGGCCTGAGAGCAGACCATTCCCATCGGTGTAGGTGTCCATTGGGTCATTTCATTTTTGCAGCCTGTGTCCCAGACGTGAGACCGAGGCGACTTCTCCCTCGTGGGTCTGGCTCCTTGTCAGGTTTGGCTTGGTTACGTGAGTAGAGACCATGGCTGAGGCAGAATTCTGCACATTTAAGGTTGTATTTGCCTCTGCGTGCCTGGTTCTGCTTACAGGTGTGACCTTGGCGTCGGCTGGTAGCATACGAGTTGCAACATCGCTCCCTTGGCTGCCAGCTCTCGCTGGGCTCGTTCTGCAGGGTCACCAATTGTACTCTTGCTCGCTCAGTGTTCATGGCGGCTTTTGCTTGCGGCCTACTTGGGCCTGGTTCATAGGTGGGGATGTGTAATGCACAGCACTTATGTTGCAGTGTCACATGGCTTCATAGGCAGTGTCATGTCTTCGTTGTATTTTCATCATGATGCAAGGGTCGGGAGAAGCGTCAGCAAGCATGTAAACGAGTGCTTTGTGCGTCTTGCGTTTCTGCATTTTGGAGAACCTATGTGAAAAATAAAGATGCGCGTCAGGGGGTGTGTCCGTCACCTAAGTGTGCATGGTTGCACGCGTGTTCTGACAGTTGGCTAGGTCGTCATGGTATCTCTAATGATGTAGGTCCTTATTGTGGAAGGCTTAGTCGAGTTCATCCATGCCGCAGGTGTCGGCTTGAGTAGGGCAGGCTGGCGGGCAGGCTGGTGGGCACATCCGTATGTTCTTATACCAGGGTATTTGGTTGTCTGGTAGATAGACAAATTCATCTCGTGGCGGGTGTCTGGGCCGCGATCCCCAGGGCCAGGGGCACGAGGAGATTGGGGGGGAGTCTTTTCTCCCATTCTCCCACTTCAGGAGGTACTCCCTGGATTACAAAATACAGGGTTCATCAGGACACCATGCTTTCTTTTCAAATCAGGGGAGAGGAAAGACCCTAATCAATAGAATACCATGGGACGTGCCTAGTAGAAGTCAGCATACCCACCCTTTTAGAAAATACATAAAGAGATATATCTTAGGACCTAGAGACAGACACACATTCACCCACCATTTGATTTCTGGTGAAGCACTTTGCAAGAGAAATCCATATTCCAGACTTTAGAACTTTGAAATCAGAAAGGCCCATTTACAAAGCTGAACCCTTCTCCACTTGGCCTTTTAAAATCCTGAAACCAGATTTTACCCCAGACCTCCAAGGGGAACAAAAAAAAGAACAGCCTGGCTTAGCTGTGCTGCTCTCTTGCTAAGAATTCTTGCCAGAATCCAGATATCCGACCCAGTACAGCTGAGCTGTGACCAGATAGCAGTGAACCAGAACCAACCCATCAGATCCAGTCCATTTCGCCGTGCAGTGTCCAGAGTGCCGTGCTGAGTGCAGAACCAGAGCGCCTTGAGTCCAGTCTGGTGAGCTAGCAGAATTCCAGTCCAGAAAGTATCCCTGACCAGATCTCAGATGGGTCCATTCCAAACAGTGGTAGTGAGTATCCATAGCATAGGATTGTCTCTAGCATATGTATTATCCATAAATCATCAATACAATAGATGGGTACCCCCTACATCGCTGGCAAGAGGGGAAACAACCAGAAACAAGGCACAGAAATCAAGCCAGCGGATATAAACAAGTCCACTATAAACAACACAATCCCACCAGTATTCGGGGCGGTCCCTCAATCAACCCCTCAGATCACTACACGTAATACATAGACAAGTTTTTTTTAAAAATGTATTTATTTTTCTTTATTTAATTAGAAACATTAAAATGATTATTAAATAGATCAGAGCTCATATAAGAGTAAGTATAAATATAGGACATACAGTTATACAACATAAATAAAGTGCAAAATGTGAAGAAAAATGCTAATATCACAATAGAGCTGCTGGGAACTTGCTGCCCAATAACAAGCTGGGTAATAATCACCATCGTCCAAAATAAGTCCAAGTCAATGTCGAAGGATAAAATCGACTCGAGAGAAGGGAATCCCTCGGGTGGAAAAAATCCTAGTCAACCGAATATAGTCAGGATGGTTTCGAAATGAATTCGAAGATGGATTAAATCCTGATAGTGGCAGCAAAAAAAGTCGTTAGTTCCGAATCTAGCAGTTTGAACATTGCAATAGACAAGAAACTGAAAGGTCTTCACAAAAATGATATTCATAAACCCATACTCTAAAAAGTCTAACATGGGATGCTATACGTCGACATTGACTTGGACTTATTTGTGCGATTTGCTGCTGTGCCTTACTAGTGATAAATCTGACACTCCACCCTTTAGAACTTAATTTCACAATCTAACACTCTACCAATTTTCCAGTTCCCTGGAATTCCGGCTGAGCTCACTGGGATGCACAGTTCTCTTTTTATTTAAGAAAAGGTGGCCCAATGTTAAACATATTGCACTGCATTATATGAGAGGTAGTTTCATACCTGGTCCCCACCTTTTCCCCTCTAGGTTTCTATTTCTCTTTGGGCATGTGACAAGACCATCTATTCAGGCCAATGTTTTTCCTGCCTTCTTCCTCCTTGACTTCAAAGGAACCATTTGGCTAATAGACAGTTAATGTGAAAATGTGACCTTAAGAGTCATTTCTGCTAGATGGCTTATCTGTATCACTGCAGTTCAGATCGCTCTTGCAACATTTCTTTATATTTTTAACTAAAGCTCCAGGACAATTTCCTTGATAAACCCAGCCCAAAGGTCTGGGAAGGGGAAGGGGGGTTCACCGTTCCAGACACAACCAGTTCAGTTACATGTTCAATTCTGAGAAATACCATTTAAATTTAAGGATCAGATTTATACATGACATGTTGTATTGCATCCAGGCTTCCTGGCAAGAAATAAACTATTTTTTTACACAATGCTTAAACAGAAATAAGTCCACTCTTGGTATTATTTACACAGATAGGCCATAGTTACATAAGGATTGCGTGTTCAAATTTACACCAAACGAAAAAGGCCTTTCTCTTTAAAGGCTGTCATTTTATATGATGGAAATTAAGTCTCTTTATTCCTGATAAACACAATCTGTCACTTGACTTTATTTCTTAAATGTCAGGCACCATTCCTCCTTTTTATCTTCCAAATGTGCAGTGTTTCAAAGGTGGCTTTTCTTCCACGTGCACTGCTGCAGTTTTACATAATTTCTTTCCAATTCACTAGGTCTTATATCAAAATCACTGTTTGTACTGGCTTTTTTTTTCAATGGAACTCCAAATTAGCCAGCTTCACCCTCACAATAGGGGCTTAGCATTACCTCTCCATCTCTGTCACTCTAGGGCTGTCTTTTTACCACACAAGAGGCAGTAACATCAAAATAACTACAGGTACCACAGTGCACCTGGGCCCAACAGACAAGACCAGGACTGAATCTGCAGGAATGGGCAAGTTACCCAATTGAAAATGAACTAAGCTTCCCATTCGGAAGCTTTACAAAAAAGTAAAGTGTGCAACGAGTGGAAATAATGACCTTAAGGCAGCAGTATTGAAACTGTGCGGTGTGGCCTCATGTCCAGGGGTTCATGCACCCATAGACTGGAAAATAAAAATTATCACTTTTTTTAGTACCCGGTTGACAGGTGCTTACTTCACAACAGCCACCACTTCCATTTCAATGACCTGCCAACTTTGTGGCAGCTCCAGCAGAAAGGCCATGGGCATAGTATGTATCCCAAGCCCCAGCAGAGTCCTTCTTCCTGGTGTTTATACATTTTCACCTTGATGCCGTATGTGCTCCCCCTGGGACCATTCTGCTTTCTAATTGCTCTGCCTCTTCTTAACACATGCACATCGTCTCCAGCTTGACCCTGGCCTGATCCACCAAGTTTATTACTGTTACCTCATGCAGTAACAGTAACTCGACACACACAATTTAGGGTTGTTGTTCATCTGCCCATATAAGACTCCATTTGGGATGAACAGAATTACTGCATGCACTAATTCTGCCTGGTCTGTTACCAGTGGTTTGGCTGGAGGTATTGCCTTTTGCCCACAAGTCAAAGCAATTCATGTTTTATTATTTCTCTGGGTTGTCAAAGCCTAGTCATGAAGAGCAGTAAAAAGTGCTATTTTCTGAAATACTGCCTGTTTTACCTCACATGCATGATCTGCTCCCTTTGTAGGCCCTTAACGAAGGACAGAGAGGAGCAATTACATGTTCTTCTATCACCTATATTTCAACTTCATAGTTTGGATCATTTCTCTGAAAGACACACATCTGGCAAAGGTTTTACTGCTATGCAAAGTTGAAAAGTCAATTTTGGGGAATCATTACACAAATGCATAGACATTTCCAATGCATCTGTGTCATAGCACGTAGCATTCAGTGACTGGTTTGATAGCTGACGTTATGGCTCGGTGGGTTGTGCACAAACTGCAAAGTGTGTAACTGCTGTTCAGTAGTTTCTCCCAACTCATCCGACTGAAGCTTTTGAATGGGTCATGGTCCCTGAGCTACTCTGTCAGACTGACACAAACTGCAGTGTCTGGATTCAGCAGCCCACATCGGGTTCCTGATATTCCAAAAATTGCTAATTAGCTGTGGCTGTTTTAAAAGTATATGTAATTCTGTTCTCTGTGGGTGAAAGGGTCATACCTTGCACACTTGTGACCTACTGATTCATTCCATTTAGCCTCTTTAAGTTCTAGTAATATTGGGAATTATTTCTTAGCACACTGCATGTTAGTTGCATTCTCGTTTTTTAGAACATAAATGGATCATGGAGAAATACAGCAGCTGTCAACAATAGCCAGTAAAAATTACCATGCGGGATCCACCAGGGGGCGCAGAGATGTGCTGAAGCATCTCAGCTCGTCTCCTCCGAAGGGCACCGTTTGAGGGTCTTGAGCCCCCCCCAACACCCCTGGAGTGAAGAGCAAAGCATACCCCCACCTTGCCAACGTTGGTGGGCACATCACCCTGAAATTTGGACTTCCGCGGTGGAGCCGCTGAGAAGCCGCGACCCGTTGAAGTTTGGAGGGAGAGCGACCCCTCCCCCCTTCGGCGCCGCGGCTCCACAAGAAACTACGCGGAGCCCGGGCTAGAGAGCGGCCTGTGACTAGGCCGAGCGACGCTGGCTGGCGCCTTCTCCCGTCTCCCCGGAGGGAGGTAGTGGTGGCAGGGCGCACCCTGGTTGTAGCTGGACCCGCGCACCCTGGGGCAGACGCAAGCCCCCTGCAACGCCCGGGGAGGGCCTGGAGCGGCGCCGCTGGGTCCCCCTGTGCCTGGAGAGCCGCCGCGAGGCCCGTGGAGAACGGGATCGGGCAGAATAAGAGAGCCCCGCCGAGGGCTTACTGTGCCAAGAGAGGCACGAAAATGGAGAACTTGGACCTGGCCCCGAGGCGCGGGGACGGACGGCGGGGCCCTTCCCCTGGCACGCTCAGATTGGTTACGGCATCAACCCCACGGGGTGGCACCAGCGGGCCCACGAGGTGAGGAGACCAAGAACGGCACCCTGAGAACCCCCAAGATCGTGGAAGGAAGCGGAGCAACACTGGGGGTGGTCCACTGCCCCTCCCATTGAACCTGGAGGGGTATTGGGGGAGTCTCCTTGCATCTCCCGCCTGGCTGAGGTGGAGAGCCCATTTGCAGGACAAGGAAAGACGCAGAAGTGCGGGTACGAGGTGGTATACCAGTGGCGGTGCATTCTGCACCTATGAGAGGAAGCCGGCGGTGAGGCCCCCTGAACACACGTTTTTTGGAGGCAGTCCCCTCGAGTCAGAGATGTCCGGAGGGGGCCTATGAGCTGGAAGGAGGCACTACAGAGATTTCGCCGTCCGTCCCCGGGCCCCAAAATACGTCCTGAAATGGCGGCACAGACACACCAGGAAGCGGCGGACACCAGCACTGTCACCAGGGGCATGGCGGCCCTCCTGGAGGAAATCAGAGGCTTCAGGGCAGATATAGCGCTACGACTGGACACCCTGGACAAGAAAATCGACAAAATAGACGATAGAGTTCTTGCACTCGAGAATAACACTGCTTCCAACGATATCTTCGAGACCCAATTCGACATGCGCCTTGCGGAGCTTTAAAGGAGGGAAGAGAAATGCTCCTTGAAGCTGGATGACTTAGAGAACAGAGAACGTCGGTGTAACTTGCGCTTTCTAGGTTTCCCGGAGCACGAAGGTGAAACGCAAGCGGACATCAATAAAGCTGTTAGCGCAGTGGTCGGTCTGCTGTTCGGATGGGCCAACACGAATGTGCCCACCATCGACAGGGCCCACAGAGCGGGCGCATCCTCCAGAGGCCCCAGGTCCATTCTTGTTCGCTTTCACTATTTTGCAGAGAAAAGCAAGATTCTCGAACTGGCTCGCAAGACAGGCCCAGTGGAGTGGGAAGGGGCCCAAATTTCAATCTATCAGGATCTGTCAGCTTTTACTTTGGCAAGGCGCCGATTATGCTCTCTGCTGACAAAAATGCTCCAGTCCAAGGGGGTCCGGTACAGGTGGGGATACCCCTTCTCACTCTCTTTCGAGCTTGAAGGCTATAAGTATGCCCTGGTGACGGAGGACGACATCTAGAGAGTGTCAGGCGAACTATTGGCCGGTCTGAATATGGAGCTGGGTGACCAGGAGGGTGAGCGAGCTCCGATAGGCCCAAAAGGGACCAGGGCCCCAAGGGAAAGACGCAAGGTTCGTGGCCAAAGGAAATTCAGGAGACTGGCCCCGGCATCCCTGGGGCACCCGGACACATGAAACGGACCGTGGTGTTTAATGAAAAAGCCTGCAATCGACTTCGTGAGTGGAAGGGGGAAACAATTGTTTATACCCAAGGACGACCTTGGGGGTGGGGGGGGCTCGAGTTGTTGTTAATCAAGAGTTATTGAGCCCGGAGGGGGAGACAATGGTGGCCTGGTTGGCGATAGAATGACACCAACGACCTGCCAGGCGATCAGGGGGGAGGGGGGAGGTGGGGGGAATGTAAGGGGGTTGGGTTGTTGGGGTTACAGTTATGGAATGCCAAGTTTTGGGGTCTACTACGCACCCCCAGGGCTTTCACTAGCCTCTAATGGGGTAGGCATGCACTGCAGGAGTAGGAATTGTTGTTGTTTGTCGAGGGGAGCTACGAGCTTTTGTCAGTGTATTAATGGATGATCTGCTCCAATACTTGACAGTGGGATCGCTAAATGTGCGGGGGCTCAACTCGCCTACAAAGAGGTCGTTGTTGGTGCGGGAATTTGCAAGGCTCCGGCTTCACTTCTTATTTGTACAGGAAACTCACTGGGTTCGGGACAACAAACCAAAGCTCAGGGCTAAAACTATTGATCAGGTATTCACAGCATCTTCTCAGGCAAAAAAGCGAGGAGTGGCCTTGGTGGTATCCCCCGGGGCCCATTTTGTGCTTAAAGCTTTGAAATCAGATCCAGATGGACGATATCTCATGGTTAAGGGGGAGGTGCGGGGTCGGCTGTTTACACTGGTGTGCATTTATGCCCCGAATGAAGCACAAGATGCCTTCTGGGTTGGAATGAAAGAAATAATAATATCATTCTCGGAAGGTACCCTATTGGTTGGGGGAGATTTTAATATGGTTCTATGCCCCGAGAGGGATAGGAAATCTGCTAGACCCTGCCCAAACATGCGCCTTCACGAAAGACTTGCTGTGACCTTTCGCAAAGTGAACAGGGATCTGGGCCTGAGTGACACATGCACCTGCAAGCAGGGTCGGAATCCCGACTATACCTTTTACTCAAGGCCTCACGCAGCTTTCTCTCGTATTGACTACATTTTGGTTGAGACTTCGCTTCTGAGGGAGGTCACTGACTCGGGAGTGGAGATTGTCCCCTGGACTGACCATGACATGGTGAAAATTAGACTGGGCCCCCCCCTGCCCCAGCAGTAGGTTCCCGGTGGAGGTGTAATGACCTTCTTCTGCAGGATAAAGAGGTCGCCAATCCCTTCTGGTGGCCATTGAGGACTATTTTTCCCTCAATGATAACGGTGAGGTTGGGGTCATGGGAGTATGGGAGACATTTAATGCTACTATTAGAGGCACCCTCATTGGGATAGGGTCGGGGAAAAAGAGGGAACGAGCCCGGGAGGAGAAATCACTAAGGGAAAAGATAGAGGCAATACAACCAGGGGGGAAATTAAAAACACAGATGTTCCCTGGGAAATGGGAGGAATTGCAGAGGTTACAAACCAAATTAGCAGACCTCCTTGTGGGACAGACAGAGAAGAAACTCTCTTTCTTAAAACAGAAGTATATGGAAAAGGGGGAAAAGGCGGATAGGATACTGGCCTGGAGGCTTTGTGAGTTCAGAAACAGCAGAAGGGTTAATTCCATCCACACCCCGGAGGGGGACTCGACTGTGCGGGTTAGTAAAATCGCGGATCAATTTAGGCAATATTATGAAAGGCTGTACAGCTCGGAATGCGTGGGTGATGTAAACGAGGTTGACAGCTTTCTCGACTCCCTCCCGATACCGGGCCTCCACCCCGACAAAGCTGAGTTACTGGAGCTACCCATAACCCCACAAGAAATAATAGATACCATATCCTCGCTGAAAAGCGGAAAAGCCCCAGGGGACGATGACTACACAGTCAAGTTTTATAAAACATATCGGTCCACGCTTGCCCCATTCATGGCCAAGATGTTCAACGCCGCATTGAATCAGGGCTCTCTCCCACCCACGATGATGTCGGCTTTGATTGTAGTGCTCCCTAAGGAGGGAAAAGATCCCGCCCATTGCCAATCATATCGCCCCATTTCCCTTCTCAACACTGATGTTAAAATCCTGGCTAAACTCCTAGCAAATAGATTAGCGAAACACCTTCCTTCCCTAGTACATGGCGATCAGGTGGGTTTTGCTTCGGGGCGCCAGGGATCAGACAACATTAGGAAAACCCTCGATCTCTTGCATGAAGCTTCAAAACAGGAGGTGGAAGGATACCTTCTTTCGTTAGACTCAGAAAAGGCCTTCGACCGTGTCGAGTGGCCTTACATGGGCAGAGTTCTCCGCAAGATGATGTTGGGAGACAACTTCTGTGGGTGGATCGCAGCACTTTACAACGGCCCCTCAGCGAGAGTATTGGTCAATGGAGGCACCTCTGAGCCGTTCTCCCTTTCCAGGGGCACCGGACAGGGATGTCCCCTCTCTCCCCTTTTATATGCTTTGGCGATGGAACCCCTGGCTATAGCAGTCAGGACAGACCAAGAGATCACGGGGATAAGGTGTGGCGACTGCGACTTGAAACTATCCTTATTCGCAGATGATATCCTGGGCTACCCAACCAACCTCTGGGTCTCCCTACCACATTTATTTGATCTCATACACTACTTCGGCTCCTTCTCGGGGCTGAAGATAAACACGTCCAAGTCAAGCGTAATGCCAATGGGTCCAGGGGAACACGAGATCGAGGGCAGCACTGAAATACTGGGGGTAAGAATAGAGCGGGAATCCACCAGATACCTGGGCACCATCATCCCCAGAGACCTCTCCCAACTATACCAATGCAATTTCCCGGGGATCTTGGCTCAGGTTAGTAGCGACCTTAAACGATGGGCTCCCCTTACACTCTCTTTGCTGGGGCGCATGGTTATGGTGAAGATGAATATCTTGCCCCACCTCCTTTATCTCTTCGCGGCGCTCCCTGTGGTGATACCCGAGGCCTTTTTTGAGGTACTCCAATCCCGGGTCCTCCAATTTATCTGGAATGGCAAAAGGACGAGAGCCAAGACCTCTACCTTGACCCTTCCAAAGTCAGATGGTGGATTCGGTCTCCCGGACTTCAGGCTTTACTATAAAGCAGCCCAGCTCCGAGTAATGTTGTAACATATGAGGGATGACATGGGAACATATTGGACATATATGGAGGACATTCATACCCACCCGAGAAAAGTTAGAGACCTTTTGTGGGCCCTCCCTAGGGTTCTCCCCCCACATCTCAGAACTCATCCCACTTTGGCAGCCCTCTGGGCGGTTTGGAAGCCCAACACTGCTAACAAACAACTATCCTCTTGGCCATCCCCCCTGACTTCGCTCTGGGGCCCCCCTATTGATCTGGGCTCCAAGGGATTCCGAGACACCCAATCTTGGTCAGACATTGGCTTGGAGAGAATCTCTCAATTGTATCGTGAGGAGGGTTTTATAGAATATGACAAACTGACCGAAGCATTGGCGGACAATCCTCCCTCAGTCTTCGAATACCTACGCTTGAAGGGGATCTTGACCCACCCTCGCTGGGCCGATAGTCTCAAACGCCCCATCAGCCCTTTCGAGACTATCCTGGCCAAAAGCACAACTCGGAGGGGTTCCTTATATTTATTCTATAGCGTCTTGATAACAGCGGACTTGGAGGGTAGACAACCTTTCAAAAAGATCTGGGAAACTAGGCTGGGCATGCCTCTGGATGATCATACGTGGAGGGCAATTTTTAAATGCATTTTTACGGGTTCTCTGTATACGGCTGCTATGGAACATAACTTCAAAATGCTCCATTCATGGCACCGCCCCCCGGCCACCCTGTCCAAAATGTTTAGGGACGTCTCCCCCTTTTGCCCCAGAGGGTGTCAACAACGGGCACATGGTTTCATATGTGGTGGGAATGCCCAGTCATTCAGGTTTATTGGTCGGAACTACTCAGCTGGATTAAGGAAATTGAGGGGTTCTGCCCGACCTTACTGCCATTGGAAATCCTCCTGGGCACCCCTGCACCGGAGACAGAACTGAATGCGTTCCCTAAGGTCATTGGGGCCATGTTGAGAGCGGGGAGGCTAGCGCTCGCCCAAAAGTGGAAAAGTGCATTGGCCCCGTCCAAAGAGGAATGGCTCTGCAAACTCAGGTCGATTTTCATATATGAAAAGCTTACCGCAATAACGAGCGACACCATGACAGACTTTGTGCAAGAATGGACTGCAGTTCTTCTTCACGAGGATTGTATTTCTATGCGTCTGTAGACTGTATCATGGGTTGCCTCCACAAGATGCGTATCTCCATTCTTCCTTGAGACTGTGATTATTTCCCTCCGGGCAATTCACAAGATGAACCCACTGTGTCAAGTGATTTGTCTAATTGGTACTTGGCAAACAACCGTTCTCCCCAGAGCTATTATTGTTCGTGAACTCTCAAAACTTGGTATGTTGACATTGGGTTAGGGTGGAGGGAGGAGGGTGGTGGGAAGGGAGTTAATATTGGTAAAACTGACATCCTGTTTCTTTTATTCTTCTGTGCCTTACTGGCGGAAACTGCAGTCCTCCGTGTATACTGGGGGAGGGAGTTGAGTTCTCCAAGTCTGCAGACTTCCAGCATGGCTCTGGCATACTTTAGAGTTCTATCCAACAAGTTGGTAGCAGAGTTGATGGTTGGCTGTGCCAGCCCGGCACAAGGTTGTCTCCTGCGCCGTGGAACCTGAGAGGCTGCCGAACCCTTGCAAATTTCGAGAAGATGGGGAATGCGTACCTGTGAAAAGGCTGTCAGGAGCCAGCTTAGAAAATGTCCTGCCCAAAGCCAGCGAGGAATCCAGGCAGACCAGGATGGGGAAGTGGGCACTTTCTGGAGGGCACGGCTGCCGAGCAGCGCCAGCAGACCACAGAGTGTAAGTATTGACAAAAATCGAACGGCAACTGTGAATGTGAGGGAGGGTACTGAATATTGTGCAGTATTGTTTAGTATCGTCAAAGTATTGTCTAGCATTGTGAAAGTTAGTAGGGACAAGAGTGGGGGTAGATGTTCTTTTTCTATGTTTTGGGCACATTCGGGTTTAGAGGTAAACAGTTCTGGTGAATAACCTAGACTATTGACTCAAGGGCACGGATGGCTGATGTTATGTAAATAGCGGATTTCCTGTGGGTTGGGCGTTTTAGCTTGGGTCACAGATGACAGTATCCCTGTAAGGTTGGGTAAGGGAGCTGGCCTAGATTGCAGAAGGTGAGCCAACTGGTTAAGTCTCCTGGAGTGAGATGTTTTGCACGCTAGGCGACAAAGCGCCTACAGTTCATTCACAAGAGAATATTGGGATACCATGACTGGAGGCTGAAGACAGCTCTGGGGTTGTGTATTTTGGGAGTAACGGGCTATACAATTGTTCATGCGATATTTGATTCTTCCCTTGGTTAGGAAATTGGTGATATTATACGTAGGTTTGTACATAGGACATGGAGAGCAGGAGAAGGTGACAAGCTACCATTGGACAATTGGGATTGGTACACAATGTGAACCAGTGGCGGTGCATGGAAGGGGTATGCGCACGATTGTGAGTGTGCCCGGGGAGGCAGTGACTGTGAGAAAACGGCGGTGCGCAGAGCATGCCTGAAAAGTTGCAGAGCCAGAGAGGTTTATAGTGAGTTCAAAAGCATTGTTATTACATTGTACTTCTTCCCTAAACAGCAGTCAGGTAAAAGCAAGAACATGTATCAGGGGAAGTGTGGGAGTGACACGCCCCTACAGCACCTGTGTAAGACACTCCCACCTTACAGGGAGAAGGTTTGTAAATGTAGCATATAATGGTACAAAAGCAGAGAGGGAAAGTTAACTAAAGCATGCCCAACTTGCAGAATTTTCTCAAAAGACGTGCAGCAATTGCTACTGAAATACATACAGGGGGCCTATAAGGGGAAGAAGTTAGCAAGCCACATGGCCATATTCGAGTTGTGGTGCATGTTTCAGGAGGGAAAGGGGGATGTTGTGAGGCATCAGTGGATGCTGAATCAGCAGGAGGTACCAGGGTCTACAGCCCCACCTTCCACTCTTCCACACGACCCTCCAAGTGTAGCCTCTGATGACACAGATGATGAGCAAGGGATGCACCCAATACCAGAATTAAGAGCAGCAGAGGGGTTTTGAAATCCGACATACAAGCCACCTCCATATATTCAGGAGGATGGGTAGAGAGGCGCAGGGCAGCCGATCACTGAGAAGGGAACGATCAGTGAGGTGGGGAAGGGAGCAAAGGAGGGGCTCTGGAGCATAGCAAAAAATGAGTGGATAGGAGCACAGATACTTTCGAAGCTGGAAGGGAAGACAGATGGGAGACAGAGGGAGTAGCAAATGCAATGCAAGGTCTGAAGGGCAGCAGCGAAGCATCGGACTGGGCAGAGATAATGAGGAAGCAGACAGAAGGGAGAAGGAACGAGAGGAGAAACTAGAGAGAGAGGACAGAGAGAAGAGAAGAGAGGTTAGAGAGAGAGCAGACAGGGATAAGGATAAGGAGCATGTACTCAGAGAGAGAAGAAAGATAGAGAAAGATCATAAAGAAAGAAAGCGTAAGGAGCATCAGCGACAGGACAAAAAGACATGAGAACTAGAAGAGTTCGAGAAGTGGAGGGAGATAGCAGAGCATGAAAAACACAAGTTGATTGAGGGGGAACAGCAGAAGTTACAGGTGGACAGGTTGGGAAGGGAAGGCGTGTGTAAGGAGGAGGACGAGTGAGCAGCAAGGTTGGTAAGCACACAATGGACAGGGTAAACAGCAAACTTTAGGAGGGCAGATGAGCAGAGATATATTGCACGAGCTCACAGGACAGGAGCATGATGGAAAGGGACAGAACAGGTGTAGGGGTTTGGGGGGAAGGCAGCAGATATGACTTGAGGGATATCGACCTCAGCCTGAAACCTAACACGGACATGACAACTAAGAGACTACACTTCGCAGACGACATTTGCAGCAACATGGGCTCAGGGTCTGACAATGAAGGCTTTAAGAGTCGGGACGAGCGGGGGGAGCCATGTCAGCTCCAGTCCACAGGGATGTGGGCAGACAAGTGAGTGACATGGGAGCACACGACATACACAGAGGGAGCTGGAAGAAGCAGCATGGATGAGCAGGCACCGTTGGCGACTGACTTGCACACCCGCAATGACTTCACTACATATGTGGACAGGCTTAGAGATCTCCCAGGATGAAGGAAGGGGGAAACAGCCATAGTTTGTTCAAGGGGAAGGGTAATGGGGGAACATGATGGCAGTGTCCATATACCTATACCAGAACCAATAGATGTGTACGCTGGCATCAAAAGTGAGGACAGGCAGGTTAGACTGACTAGAAAAGAGCATGGGGAGGCAGGATTTACACAGATATCTTTACTAGAAAGGGGAGGCATGCAGCTTCAGTATATACCATGGAAACACGCTGAGAAGAAGAACGTGAGGTGTAGGCTGCCATCGTTGAGCATGGGTGCTGGGAAGTGGATTTACGAAATGGAGAGAATGACAGTGGGAAATAGGTTTGCAGTGGGAGACGTAAAGGCCCTACTAGTGGCAATCCTTGGGGATGCCGGCGATGACGTATGGAAGAGGGCGGCGTACCCTGGGGTGAGAACCGAAAACACAGCGCACAATGGTTCGCCTTATGCAAACTACAGAGCAGCAGTATGGAGAGCATTAAGGACACAATGCCCAGACACATCAGACATTGGGGCAATTATGTCCCGGAAAATAAGGGAAGACGAAGACCCCTTACAGTACATTCGGGAGATTCAAAAGCTTTGGCATCTTGAAACTCAAGAACCGTGGGATAAACAGTAGCATTATTCTATCACATACTATGCCAGGGGCTGCCAGAGCCCATTGAGAAACACTTAAGGACGCTGCTAGTAATGGAAGCAAAAAGGTGGAAATAAATACAGCTCATGATAGTTCACTATTGTAGGCTATGGCAGCAGAAGCTCAAGAAAACGGCGGAAGACAGAAAGATAGACGAAGCAAATCCAGTAGAGAATAAAATATAAAAGTTTGCAATGGAAGGGGCGGTATTAACCTGCTCAACCACACAGGGGGACACAGCAGCAGCCACAGCCGCAACAGTTCACACCGCCGATGGGGAGGGTTCATGGGGTGGAGAACACACAGCAAGGGTTTTGAGGAAGAGGGGGACAACCTAGAGGATGCAAGTTCGGACCACAAATACATCACAACCAAGGGGGCTTTCCAGGAGGGTTTCGGGTGTATAGGCAACAGGTACAGCAGGCCCCATGGCATTTCTTGGGGGGCTTTCAGGGGCAAGGAAGGGAGCCACCACAATGTTGGACATGTGGGCAGATAGGAAACATCTCGAGAGAGTGTAGGAGCGGGGAATGCAGCAGAATTGGGGAGCACAGTTGCATCACCCATATCAAAGGGATTAGGTTGACTACTGCACACCAGACCAGCAGTAGCAAGGGCAGATACAGGGCATACACCAACAGGTGCTGCAAGTGCCTGCCCAAGCAGCACAGATCCAAGCCCTGATACCACAGTATTTACAAGCACCACAGATTCAAGTGAACACAAAGCAGTTGTCACAGGTACAGACTAATGACAAAGTGGCACAAGTGGACTCCATGGCAACAGTTCTGTTCAGTCAGCTGTGAGGAGTGACCATGGTGGGGAACAACCCCTTTACTGTGAATGAGATGTCCTCATAACCTCAATAGGACAGCCCACAGATGGACGTGATGTGTTCCATCCTGCCGATCGATCACACCTAACCCTGATGAGGAACCACACATAGGAGTGGCGATAGGTGACAATACTTTTTCCTTTCTAGGAGACACAGGTATGACCAGGCACTTCATTCAGGAAAGAGCATTTAAGTTGTCAGGCAATGCCATGAACACTCAAGGATTCTCTGGGGCTCGGGAAGTGGTTCCTTTCACAGACAGTATCTCACTTTCTATAGGAGAACATGATCTATCTCTGCCTTTACTTTACTCTTGACAAACACCAGTAAATATACTGGACGAGACATTATGAGCAGACTAAACCGGGAATACACATGCTTAATGTAAGAGAGATCGTACAAGCATAGTGTGGACGCAGGGTACAGAGGGGAGTGCCCGTGGATGAGGCGATGTTTCAGTACAGGATTGACATTGCTATTGAATGGCTCCCAGGGATTGCAGGGAAGCTGTGGCATGTTCCAAACAAGTATCTGTTCAGTCCCGAGATACCATTGGACGAAGAGGAGGGAATCATAGTGCCAATAGAAATTGAGAGGACTGGGTAGCAGTAAATAGGATGGATGACACAGGGCGAGCATGAGGAGCAGTGATTGTTTTGTCAGAAGGTTACAAGTTGGCCACAGTGACCGATGAAGAGCTATTCAGGGAAGAGAGGTTAGAGACAGAGATGGTGTTAACAATGAGTGTAACCGACTGGTTGAGGATACATTACAGGGAAGTACCATAGAGGATGGCAATGGCACTGGAAGCACGATCCCCGTTGTGTGAGGAGGATCTGGCCAAGGTGCCCAGCACCCTATGGACAACAAGTCCCTATGATGTGGGGCTCTTATAGAGCAGAGGGCAGTGAAGATAAAGCTGAACCCAGGAGCAATTTTACCAATAGTGAAACAGTACCCACTCACAAAAGAGGCAGATGAGGGTATTTATGAGACGAATGCAGCACTGATAGAGAGAGGCATTCTTGTCCCATCAGAGTCCCCATGTCATACGGTGCTGTACCCAGTGAGAAAGGCGAAAGGATGGTTGTGGCATTTTATCCAGGACTTAAGGTCTCTTAACCACATTGTAGAAGCAGAGTATCCTCTGGTTTTACCATCCAGTGACAATCCTACGCAGCATTCCGACGGAAGCTGCCTGCTTCACGGTCATTCACCTGAAGAATGCAGTCTTCTCAGTATCATTACACCCTAACTCACAAGATTTGACTTCCTTTATCTATAGAAACTGGTGGAAATGTACAAGACTTCCTCAAGGGAACTGTGAGTCACCATCTATCTTTAACCAAATGATACAGATGGACTTGTGCAATATACATATGGAGAGCACAGTGGTACAGTATGCAGATGACATTTTGATCAGCAGCAATACAGAAGATCAGTCTAGACAGGACTTAGTGCACATGTTTACTGTGCTAGCTGACAAGGGATACAAGGTGTGCAAGGCCAAGCTACAGTACTGACAGAAGGAAGTGTTGCACATCAGACAACAATCTCACAAAATGGCTGACAGTTTACACCAGAAAGGGTGGAGACAATACGCAAGACAGCTAAGCCCACGACAGTGAGAGAAATACAACAGTTCCTAGGGTTGTCCAACTATTGCAGAGCATGGGTTTTCAACTACAGCACATACACAAGGCCTCTATTGGGCACTCTAAAAGAAGCACACAAGGGGCACAAGACACTGACATTGACCACAGGGATGACTCATGCATTTGACATGCTGAAGGAGGAAATATGCACAGCCCCATTGTTAGGGATCCAAGACTACAAAAAGGAATGTTTCCTATTCTCGAACACTGATGGTGCAATGATGAAAGCAGTACTAACACAGAAGACAAGCTTGGGACACACACCCATAGCCTACAACAGTGGAAAGCTTGACCCAGTAATGAGAGGACATTATCAATGCAAACAAGCTTTAGCTGCTGCCGCATTCACAGTGGAGCAATCGGCAGCACTCACCATGGGGTGCCCTACTACTCTTTACGTGGAGCATTCCCTCTTTGCAATACTGTAGAAGCCAAAAAGCACACTGATGACACAAAGAGCATCATGGTATTAAGTGAAACTATCCAACGCTTAACTGAAGATAGTGAGGTGCAATGTTAACTACCCAGCAATTTTCCTGGCACACGTCTTACAAGAGGGAGACTATGCAAATGACGGCACAGAAAATAAACAGGCATTCAGTGACACTCGTGAAGTACACAAGGATGCACTTGACGGGGGAGATGTGCTGTACATTGACGGGTCATCAACAATCGACCAGACAGATGGGATCATGCATACATGAACTGCAGTGGTGAGGTTGAGAGAAGATGGAACAAGTGAGGTAGTGGCCAGTGCGTGATTACCATCTCATTATTCAACACAAGCAGCAGAACTAGTGGCCCTAATACTATCATTGGAGCACAGCAAGGGAAAGGAAGTGAGCGTATACTCTGACTCCGCCTATGTGACATGAACAGTGCACTCAGGGTTGGCACGATGGACGAGGAGAGGCTTCAGTAGGCTAGATGGGACACCAGTACAGCACACACTTCTAGTGGGCAAACTAATTGACGCCATTGAATACCCCGCGCAGGTCGCAAGAGTGAAGGGCCAAGCACACTACTTGAGGGGAAGAATCTATCTCAAGAGTGAATGAAGCAACAGACTTCGAAGCGATATGCACAGCATATTTTGGAGAGCTATTAGAAATGGAGACAGCATCGAATGCTCGAGACCATGCCAGGATCATGGTACTGAAGGAAGTGTACAATGCATTGACAGAAACACAAATTATGGAGCTGACCAGAGCTGGACCCAGGGAAGAGAAGGAATTGTGGACTAAAATGGGATGCACAGTATCTCTAACAAATGCCCTATGGTGACAGAATAACACAAGGAAAGTGGTCATGCCAATAGGGTTCCATGTCATTTCATCACAGGATTTTTTCGTGAGATTTTTACTGCACATTTTTTTATGACAAAGCCCACTGAATTTTTTTAAATTATTTTGCAGGGTAGTCCCCCTAAGCCCCCTCTTCCCATTAATTTTTTATCTATTCACAAACACCCACACCGCATATATATATAATTTTCTAAAACCCCCCCTAAAAAATGTGATGGGTTTTTTGTAAAATAATTTGCGGAAAAAAAACCCTGTGAAAAAAAATCCCACGATGATAGGAGGTTGTACCGCCAATAGCATTACTGAGTACTGCACTGACACAATTGCTCCACCTAACACACACGAGAAAAGAGGTCAGTGCTGCCTGCATTGGAGAAACATGGCTCTGTCCTAATTTGGCAGAACACTTGGCTGAATTTGTAAGTAATTGTTTGACATGCAAGCAGTATACGGCAGGGCATACACTGAGAGTTGTGAGAGGAGCCATACCTTGGCCAGTTGTCCCATTCCAGAATTTACATGTCAAATATGTTGACATGATCCAAGTGTGTCAAGGATACCACTACATGGTACTGATTGTGTGCTTGTTCTCCAGGTGGATTGAGGCTGGTCCCTCTTCACATCCTGATGCCCTCAGAGCAGATACATTTTTGCCCAGAGAGGTGTTCCCAAGGAGGGGCGTGCGTGAGGTCCTGCGGTATGACAATGGCCCTCACTTCGCCAACAAGATGTTCAAGCACATCAGAAAAAACAAAACTGTGTATCACTACACAGTGGCCCTATATGCACTCCTCAGGGGACAGCAGTCCCAATACCTGTAAACGTAGTTATCAATGTGGTTACCTCAATACAGTGAGGACAACTGATCAATGAAATATTTTTTTTTAAAGTTCATGCACCAAGGCTATTTAAATCATCAAATATCAATAAGCATTCATTTGTGTAATTTACAAAGAAAATCACATTTATTCTTGTGCCAACATCACAATCAGACCAAAAAGGGTCTGCGTTGGAACCGTTCTTGTACAATAACAAATTAACGTCAAAGAGAATTATATACATCACAAGTCATCGTCCTTGTTTAAATTCAGGTGCAATAACAATTAGAAATAAGAGTAGTCAGCTTAGTTCGCAGATCTACATAATGAGTTTTTGAGTTCCAGTGTTTACAATATTCACACTTGGATTTAAACCTTCAAACATGTGTCATACAGTTTTTGTCACACAAAAATAGCTCCTTATCGATGTCTCTACAACCAACGCATTTTGGATTGAAAATCCATCTTCAGGGTGAGAGCTATATGTTCATATAAGGTACATTTCTTGCGTAGGACCCTCCATGTTCCTTCGGAAAGGACCCAGTCTTGAGAATGGAATCATGAAGAACGGGGCAGTGGTGATATGTGGTCCAGAGGGCGATCATTAGCCATGGAGACTCTGAGCCAAGTTGACCACACAATCACCACGTTGCTTGGCATACAACACAAATACGCCTGTGCGTTCCACCCGAAAGCAAATTGGGTGTGTAAACGTCTAAACGATAAAGAGGGAATGCACGTTTCCACAGCTCAAGTCTCGAGTTACAATCCAGCGACAATCGGCAAAGCCCATACCCTCTCTATCGTTTAAAGTTGTGCCTCTGCACTTGTAATGAATTGGAGCTGACTTAAGGACATTTTCGCTTACGAGCAGTCAAGAACGACGTTCAACCTTCTCACCACTTGGAAGCAATTTCCTTTGCTGATTTTCAGCTGTATAAACATCCTCATTTTCGGTCACGGAGCACCAGCCGGGATGTCGCTCAGAATCGGGAACTTTATTGTTGATACGAACCTCATAGTGACAGCATAATACCCTGCTTTTTGGTATCTGCATCAGGTTAAATAACGTAGAAGCTCCGGTTTGGAGGATACGTTTTCCCCTTGTTATCAAGGGAGTGTCCGTTTGCACTGCAACCATCGACCCATTTTTGGTCTAACATAGCAGGTTATTTTTAGGATCAAGTTATCGTAGTTTCTCATACTAGAGCCTTGCATATACTAGAGTCTTGCCTTGAATAAGACCCAGGAAGGGTCAAAACACGTGTTGGCAAAGTTGGCAAAGTTCGGACACATTTGTTGCAAAACTGTGATTAAAACATAGACTGTAGAAATTGTAATTGGTATATTTGCACTCATTGGGCCTCATTACGACCTTGGCGCTAATGGATTAACGGCGCCGTAAAAGGCTGTGGTGCCGTTAACCCATTAGCGCCTTACTACGAGGTCGCTTTGCGGGACCCGACCTGAACAGCTGGTCTAGACCAGCCGTCAAAGTAGGGACCCGCAAAGGGACCTTGGTGCTAAGTACAGTAGCCCAATTTGCGGTACCGTACTTAGCGCCTTCCCCACTCCCATTGAGCCCTATGGGGCAAAAATGGGAATGGGGAAGGGCCAATGTTCAATGGGGAATTACCGTCCCGCCAACCTTGGAATGGGGTGGTAATTCCCCCTTGAACATTGGCGGACTCAATACGATACCGGCACCAACCATGGTGCTAATGGCGCCATGGTTTAGCGCCAGTATCGTAATGAGGGCCATTATCTAACTTGATGTGACAACGCTTTGCCTTGGAACAATCAGTCTTGTTTCCACAAAGAAATGTTGGCTGCACTGCTGACCTCATGCTTTGTTTGCATTGCGCAATAAGCCTTGCTCCGACCACCATTTAACGCCCCATGAGGTGGTGACAGGACGGCGCATGCAACTCCCACTGGCTCCTCCCACAAGACTGTGAGAGTAGTGCTGATGTGTTAGGACAAGAGACAAGATATGTATGAATACATTACTTGCTTGATTGCTAGTGTCTCTTTTATCTCTCACCAGATACAACATCACCGGGGGGCCCAGAAGACAGCAGAGCGAACAACGGTGATAATGCACCAAGAGACTCAGAACTCAAGCAACAAGTGAATGTGGGGGACCTAGTGTTGTTGCGCAACTTCATCCGCCGGTGGAACGCACTGAGGTTTACCGGTCCGCACTCAGTGGAAAAGGCGGCAGACTGTGCTGTCTGTCTCAAGGGGAAGGCGGTCTGGAACCACCTCTCTGACATCAAGCCCTACAAAGCAGAGGCCTCACCTTGCAATGAGTTTAACAGGGCCAGCGATCACCATCAACTTACACTGCCGAGTGGAGGACACCCAATGGTTCCTAGCTCACAGGCAGCAGAGTTAGGGACTGGACTCCTAATAGACTTAGAATGAAGGTACACTGTATGTTTGTTATTTTATTCTATACAAATATTCGACGAGCAACCGATGTAACTGTTGATGATTGTTCATGTTCCCACTGCCCATCACCCTGATACGTTCTCAAAGCAGTTTGACCACACGGTGAGAAGATGAGAAGACCTAGTAGATTCCGAGCACGCTCCCCCAGAGTGTATTATCTTCCCTTTGTAGAATTGATGGCTCAAATATACCCACAACTCGAACACAGCGATCCTCCTATTCTCACCACACTGAGAGTAGCAGCAGTAGGGGCAGTGTGGGAAGAAGTGTTTGTTTTCGCTATTAACAATTATTTAGTACGCAGGGCTTCAAGAGTTACTTAAAATACTAAAACAATAACGCATTTCTTTGGTTATTTCAAGTGGACAACTATATCTTCAGACTGCATAAGGATCAGCAGCACAGGAAAAGATGAGTGAAATAATAAAGAATGTGATTATCCTGTTGTGTCTCCCTATTCCCAGTGGAGGTGTTGTGTTTATATTTTGGAGAATTTCCTTTGTTGCTACTGATACCGCTGTATACTCTACTAACATTCCCCTAGCTCAAGCAGGTGCAAAAACCATGTCAGGTGGACAGGAGAGAACTGCAGACATGGTAAGGAGAGGTAAGTGCAGTGTTGAAACAGACATGAAAGGGTTAAACATGTATCTCACTGACACTGCTCAAGTGTCTAACAACATGTGGTACAAGCACATGACCAAAGTAGGTAAGGAAACCACTGGGGAGAGCTGTTATTTCTGCCTCCAGAACGTTCATAGCAACTGAAATACCAGCAGCAAGAGCTCAATGCCTGATGTCTCTGTCAATGGTAACAACTAGAAGGAGATTTCAAGGGAAAACAGCAATATTGAGATAGATGTCCCAAGCAACATTCCCATATAAAGACAATTACATAGAGACACTAGACATGATGAACAATTATTGTCAATTAGACAACGGAATACAGAGGGGCCGATTCACGGAACAAACATGCGCCGAAAATCCCAGCGCAAGCTGGCGCAAGCGTGAGAAAGCAAGTGCATGCGTGCGATTCAAGGAAGGCGCTGCGCGTGTTTTCCACTGGTTGTGTGCCAAATCCATGCGTGGTGCACATGGGCGCACACGTCATTGCAACAACCCGAACGCCATGCATGACGCGCACAGGGACAGCGCACAATGTCCACGCACACACCAAAAAGGGGGCGGGACACGGGGTGTAACGTACGGAATGGGGAACAACGCGTGAAAAAGAAGGCGTAACTGGGGAAGTTCTGCAGGCAAATACACAGAACGCCCACACGCACGCAAACAACTCGTGTTCATGGATTTGAATACGGGAAACAAGCGCACGCTAAAAGACGCGCACAGGCGTCAACATGTCCGCCACAGGAAGGCAGGTGTAAGCGTCCCCGCGCACATTATAAAAGCGCGCACAAACAACAAACACGTACATACCGCTACAATGAATGCCCCATTTGTCGCAGCACTGATCGTGGGACACCGCAGGAGGAGGAGAATAGCCAGGGCCTACATTTTTTCCCCCCATACTAGCCTTTTTGGGATGCCTGATGACCAGGTCTACGGCAGGTATAGGTTTCCACCTCGTATCATCCTAGACCTGGTCATGGAGTGGGAAGATGACCTTACATCCCCCACCCTCTGCTCCCAAGCATTGAGCCCCTTGGAGAAGGTGCTCAATGTCCTGCATTTTTTGGCCACTGGGTCATTTCAGCGGACTACTGCCATAGTGGGGGGGGGGGCTCACAGGCCACGCAGTCACGCTGCCTACACCAGGTGTTGGCAATCATGACTGCGCGCCCCTCAGTCGCGCAGGCACATATACATGCCCAGAACACCGCAGAAAAGCAGGCCGCTGTTCAGGACTTTTCTTGGTGCCATAGATTGCACCCATGTGGCCCTACGTCCACCTTGGGCCACTGAGCACATCTACCAAAACTGCAAGCACTGGCATTCCATCAATGTGCAGGTGGTATGCGATGCCAAGGGAATCATCACCTCTGTCTATGCAAACTACCCTGGCTCCACCCATGACAGTTTCATATACAGAATGTCCGCCCTGAGCCAGACCCTGGAAGCTGGGCATCATGGCGACACATGGCTCCTAGGTGAGTACAAATGCCCGTGCACATGCATGCATGTCACACACAGACAAATACACAAACCCCAATAATCACAACCATTATCATTTCTCCAGGGGACAGTGCCTACCCTCTGAGCAACCACATGATGACGCCAATCCGGAACCCCACCACACCACCCCAGGTAAGATACAACGCTGCCCATATTGCAACCAGGGCCATAGTGGAGCGCACATTTGGAGTGCCAAGTCATGCTTCCACTCCCTGGACCGCTCTGGCGGGCAGCTACTCTATGCATCCCCAGTAGTGTGCAGGATCATTGTGGCAGCATGTGTCCTGCACAATGTTGCAACACAGCAGGGCGTAACCGGTGGAAATGCTGGTGCCTCCACATCCCCAACCACAGGCACAGGTGCTGCCCATGGGAGGGGATAGGGCAGGTGGTGAGGCAGCCCGGACCCAGCTTGTGGCCACATTTTTCACCTAAACTCCCATCCTGCGGAGTGCACACAGGCCTGAAACATTCCAGATGACAATCGATGATGACAAAGAGACAGTCAACTGTCACAACCTTACAACCCTTAGAATGTCGCCATGGAAGTGCCACATTGTGTGCATTCCTAGCTACTCAAACCTAACCAATCCTGTGTGACCAAAGGTACACATGCAAGGTGTGTATCACACAGACCTGCAAAACAGGCCATGACAATCACTGGTATGTCACACAAAGCCACCAAAACCACAACATGACATGGCAAGCAATAGCAAAACACCAACACAGTAACAATAATGTACACATTGACATGTGAAAAATGCAAAGTGGCGTCAGACAATGATGCCTGGCATGGAATCAGATGAAATGACTGACCAACAACCTCCCACACAAAGCAAGTCATACCCAAATGCATAACAACAGTTGTAGCTTGAACATAACAATGAATGCATGTACACATGCACATTTTGCACGGCAAAATCAACACTGCATAATACGTGTGCTGTGACCTTCTCCTGCAACACACTGCTCAGAACACAGCATAGTGACCAGCCATTGTGTGTGACGCACAGCCTGCGCATCACATGAAAACAAGAAACTAAATAAAAAAACAAATCACGCATGTACAGGATCCCCAAATGGTCATAGATCATGTGCTGCAGGGACACAGTGGGCCCCAGAAGGCAAACTTAGTGCACATGTGGACATGGAAGGGTGGTTGTACATGTTGTTGATCAAAGTGCGAGTGTGTGTGTCAGTAGGGACATGCACTCAATACATGCATGTGCATTCAAGTGACCGTCAGTGTCCTGATCACATGTGAACATTGCCCATGTGTACACCCCAGCATGTCAAACCACAACTATACCCTCACACATGAAAGGTAAACACAACACATGAACAGCCATTGATCATCAGAATCCATCGTGTACATAGGATACCACAATTACAATGTCAGGCTGCCCATCACACTGTGGGGCAAGGCAACTGTCCAAAAACAAAACACCCCCCTCCCTCACATGTCACCAAGACCCACTGAACAACTGTGCATGGGGTATGTAGCTTTCATCCTTGAAGTTCACCTGGCCACAGGATCACCCTTCCCCTTTGTCTACATCTTCCACCTTGCATGTAAAAAGTGTACAGCACCCTTAGAGGCCACCTTGACTTGCAAAAACACCAAATCAAAGAGAACTCAAAGCAGGCAAACACAGAAGCCAAGCAAAAAGCCTGCAGGCAGCAAAACAAACCAGAAGAGCCTCCAGTAGATGACTTGAAGTAGCAGTACGTCACAAAGGCCAAGTACTAGCACAATGATGGAACAACCAAGGTACCACAGAAAAACAATGTCACAACAGGATGTGTATCATGTGTGGTACATAATATAGAATGATGCACCACAAACTGATGTGTACTGTCACAGCTCCTGTGTACAGGCGCAGGAGTGGCACGAACCAACCACCCCCACCGTGGTCTGGGTGCCTGCAAGGTCAAACTCACACAGGCCTCTGAGACCCTGGTGGGGAAGGAGGGTCAGGGATATGCAGTCGGGACAGGCATTGGTATTCTGGATAACCGGAATGAGGGGCAGGAGAGGGGAGAAGGATTGACAAGGGAAAGTAGGGAATGTACAAAAACATAAGAATCACATTAACACATACACAATGAGACCAAACGTACTCAAATTGAAGTCAAAGAGAAACTTATCTCTGGGGTGAGTGCTGGCCTCCTGCCTGCGCACTCTCAGGTCCGGTAACATGAGCAGTTCAATGCTGCAAAGAGAGCCAGAGTCACTAATCTGTGTGTGCCCATAGCACAAACACACACCACCATGCATGCCCCAAAGTACCAAAATACTGTACAAACAAACTATCTGGTGTGGTGCTTCGTACCCATACGTAAGATTCCCCCCGTGATGGTTCATACACAGTCAATGCAGTAAGCCATGCACCAGTGGGTGTGTGGCAAATGGAAGACCAATGTGTCAAGATTCACACAACATCCAATGTTCATTTAGCAAGGTACGACTTCAGTACAAGTTGTGTTCCAGCATAACCTAAATAAAATAGGTAGTGCATGTGGCAATTTCAGCCTGAAAATGAAATGCACTGCACACGAGTCTGTCCCTCGCTGTCTGTCCCTGTGAGCTGCTTCTTTCCCTGTCTTGGAACACTACATGGCTAATACAACTGCCTCAATGGACCATGGTGGACTGGAGGATATGTGCCACTGCCCCTGCATGTGCCCCTGACAACTTTCCCATCAACTAGCCATTAGTCCACCTACGCATCTTAGCTGTACTGTGCGCTTCAACACCAATATCTGTCCACGCTCACCATCAGTGATGCTACTAAGCATGCATGTGCAACTGGTCTGGTGGACCGTTGGCTGCAGTGTGGCCCCCTTGTGCTGCTCACCTTGCCTGGAGTTCCTTGAAACACGTCAGATTCTGTAGGATGTATGAGCGCAACACCTGTGGCTCTGCCTGCGCACACATGCGCATGTCTGCACCACCGAACGTGGCCAGGTTCCAGACATCCAATGTATTACAATGCGTCCAATATGAGACAGAACAATTATGCAGTTCACTAACCTGGGCAGCGGGCGGACTCCGTACCAGCAACAAGGCAGATAGTGAAGGCTTCCCGGGAAACCCTGCTCCCTCCCAGCCGTTAGCTTCAGCTGAGGAGGAACCACAGTCCCCAGGGAAAACCCTCCGGGGAAGAAAAACCCTGTGTTGTAATGACAGGATACTGTAGACCTTCAGGATGAATCAGCCAGCTTCCCTTCAAAAGATCCGGTGCAGACGAAGCTGGTCCTGGACGGAAGAAAGGAGAGGTAAGTTTTCTCCACTTTCGATCGTCTGTTGTTGATACGAATAGCTATGTTAACTTACTCCGGGTATGGAGTTGAGAGATTCGAGAAGTCTGTGTAAAGTCTTCGGGAAGGGGGTGAGTCCTACGAGGAAAGAGAGAGAGTTTCCGGAAACCCGAAGCGGATGTTAGTATTTGAGCTAAGAATGGGGAGAGGATTGAAGGGAACTATAAACCCTCAAGACTCACTCTTTAGGTTGGAAGCGGACCTTAGGGGAGAGGAGGTGAGCAGATGGAGTCCGGAAAATGGCCTAATGGAGGAAAGGGCAGAGAGCACAGTTAGTTAGATACAGAAAACTATAGATAGGAGGACGGAACATGAAACAGATTCCCTAGGAACGAACTTACGAAGCGCCGATCTGGAGAGTAGCGACGCATTTGCTTAACTTCCTGGTCGGGTTATATGGAGTCACATGATCGTCGCGGCGTGAAGGAAAACAACGTGCAACCTCTGCAGCGGGAGCTTCACAATCAGATTCAGAGGCGTCCGCCATCTTGGGTGAGTAGGAATGCATTGTGTTGTACACCCGATGCTGTCGCCAAAGCGACCACCGGTGCAAAGGTGTAACAGTATGCCCCCTCCTACGAGGCGCACAACCCGGCTTCCCAGGGTGCCGCCTGAAAAACCGTCGAACCAACGAGGGAGCATGAACCCCCGATGCCAATTCCCAAGTCCGTTCGGCAGGAGAATAGCCCTTCCAGTCCACAAGAAATTGCAACCGGCCTCTGTGATATCTGGAATCGCAAATTTCTGCCACTTCATACTCTGGTCCCGTATCAGTCATCATCGGAGGAGGACGAACTGCAGGGGTGCGTTGAAATCTATCCTTCACGGATAGTTTGATCTGGGAGACGTGAAAGACCGGATGAAGACGGGCCCAGGAAGGAGGCAGCGCAAGTCGGACTGCCACCGGACCGACAAAAGATTTCACTTTAAACGGTCCAAAATATCTGGGCGACAGCTTGGACGGCACCAGATGTCTCGGGAGGAATCGGGCTGATAACCAGACCGCATCCCCGACTTGAAGGGATGGCAGATCTAGTCGACGGCGATTAGCTGCCCTCTTGGCTCGATCTTGGGCGGCCTGCAGAGCTATTCGAGCGAGCTGTTGACCCTTCTGAATACCATCGACTAGACTGTCTATTCCAGGACAATTGGCAGAGGACTTAGAGATGGACGGTTCAAAGGATGGATGAAATCCATAGGAACAGTAAAAAGGACTGGTCTTTAGTGCCGAATGACTGGCATTATTGTATGCATATTCAGCCAAGGGTAGGAGATCTCCCCAATCATCCTGTGCCGCAGAAACAAAACAGCGCAGATATGTCTCTAGTGTTTGGTTTAGGCGCTCAGTCTGCCCATTTGTTTGGGGATGATATCCTGAGCTAAGGGCTCTATTGATTCCCAATGATTGACAAATACCCTTCCAAAATTGCGAGATATATTGGGGACC
This sequence comes from Ambystoma mexicanum, assembly GCF_040938575.1. NCBI lineage: Eukaryota > Metazoa > Chordata > Amphibia > Caudata > Ambystomatidae > Ambystoma > Ambystoma mexicanum. Next base: position 1,335,732,297 of record NC_090934.1, read on the forward strand.
CCGATCAGACACAATAGTGTTAGGAAGACCGTGTCTAGAGAATATTTCTGAAATAAATATCTTTGACATAAGAGCAGCCCCAGGGAGTTTTTGCAGAGGAATGAAATGGGCCATCTTCGTGAAATAGTCAATAGTCACCATAACGGTGGTGTAACCCGAGGACAACGGAAGGTCGACAATGAAGTCAGTGGAAATGACTTGCCAGGGCTTGTCCGGAATTGGCATACAGGTGAGTAAACCAAAAGGTGGATACCTGGGAGTCTTAGATTGTAGACAAACCGTGCATGCTGATACATAATCTTGGACATCCTTGGTTATCCCTGGCCACCAAAAATGACGAGTAGTCAGCTCAAGGGTGTTTTGATATCCTCGATGCCCGGCTGCCTTGGAGTCATGACACATGAACAGGACTTCTTTCTGAAGTGTCGGGGTCGGAATAAATACCTGATCCTTAAAAAAGTAGTATCCCTTCTCCTGAGTCAGCGAATGAGTCTCTTGTAAGTTCCTGCAGATTGGATCTAGACGTGCCGTTTCCTGTCTGACAATATGTAGAAAATCAGTCACTGTTGCCAGAAATGTAGCTTTAGGAAAGAAAGGCTCAGAATGGAACTTTTTGATAGGAGGATCCTTTCTTGAAAGCGCATCTGCTCGGAGGTTTTGATTCCCGGGAAGGAAAGTAAATTCTATCCGAAACGGTAGAAAAAAATGAGCCCAGCGAGCTTGTCGACTGTTAGTGGTATGGGCTTGTTGCAATACTTTGAGGTTGTGATGGTCGGTTCGAACCTCGACCGGGTAGGCCGAGCCCAGCAATAGATGTCTCCACTCCTCAAAGGCTCGCTTGATTGCCAGCAATTCTTTATCAAGGACTGAATAATTTATTTCCGAGGAGGAGAAGGTCTTGGAGAGATAAGCAACTGGTCCTTCTACTCCTGACTCGTCCTTTTGCAAAAGAATTGCTCCTAGAGCATGGTGAGACGCATCAGTCTCGACAATGAATGGTCGAGACTGGTCTGGGGTGAGCAAAACGGAAGCAGACGTGAAAAGATTCTTTAGTTCCGAAAAGGCTTTCTGCGCAGGGTCATCCCAAACGAAAGTCTTCCCCTTCTTCAGAAGACTGGTAATGGGAAGCACGGTCTCGGAGAATCCTGGGATGAATTTTCTATAAAAATTAGCGAACCCCAAAAATCGTTGGATCTCTTTGACGTTCGAAGGGGAAGGCCAATCTAATATAGCCGAGATCTTCCGAGGGTCCATAGAAATCCCCTGGGCAGACAGCACGAACCCAAGATACGTCACTTGGTTCCTGTGGAACTCGCATTTTGCCAGTTTGCAATACAGCTGGTTGGCCTTAAGTCGGTCTAATACCAAATTGACATGTCGGATGTGTTCCTCTATTTTCTGTGAAAAGACTAGAATATCATCCAAATAGACGATTACATAGTGAAGGAGTACATCGGCGAATAGATGGTCCATGAAGCGCTGAAAAACAGCGGGAGCATTAGCCAACCCAAACGGCATCACCCTATATTCGTAGTGACCGAATGGGGTCCGAAAGGCAGTCTTCCACTCGTCGCCAGGGGCGATGCGAATCAAGTGATATGCCCCTCGTAAATCCAACTTGGTATAGAGCGAAGCCCCTTGAACGGCTTCCAGAATGTCTGGGATAAGCGGCATTGGATACTTATCCGGGATGGTGACCTTATTGAGCCCTCGGTAGTCTATGCATGGCCGTAGTTCCTCTGTATCCCTTTTGGGAATGAAGAATAACGAAGCACCGGCGGGTGATTTGGACTCAGTTATAAGACCGTTTTGAAGATTAGTCTGAAGGTAGTCTTTGAGAGCCTTTTTCTCCGGTTGGGATAAGATGTACATTCGGCCAAAAGGTATCGGTTGATCAGGGAACAAATCTAAATGACAGTCATCCCGACGGTGAGGAGGTAATGTAGGGTATTCTGGCTGAGAAAATATGGACTGAAATTGTTGATGACACCTCGGGATCTGACTGACCATCCCAATCGAGGAGCCTTCGGTTGGTACTACCATCATGGAAGGTGCTTGAATGCCAACAGATGATTGAGTAAGACAATGGGAAACACAATATTCGGAACCTAGAAACAAAGTTCCTGCCTTCCAGTTTATAAAAGGATTATGGGTTCGCAGCCACGGTAAGCCCAAAATAATGGGAAAATGAGCAGTTTTTATCAGGTCAAAAACTAACGTCTCCTGGTGGGTTGAAATTAGGCATGTAAGAGGAGTAGTCTGTTCTCGAATGGGTCCAGAACTAAGGGGACAACCATCCACCCCCTGAATGGGTGTTATACACGTCTTGGTGGATCTAATGATTCCATGCTTCGCAGCCCATTGGTCATCAATAAAGTTGCCAGCTGCTCCGCAATCGATCAATGCCGGAACCCCACGTAGCTCTAAGTCTGGTAATTTCAAGATCAGGGGAAGTACTAACATAGTGTGTTCCGTAATGTCCTCTTTAAGAGAAGTACCAAGTCTCTTTGGGGAACTCCTTTCAGGACCTCCTGCCGTGGTTCCCCTTACGACAGGGTCTTGGCGTTTCCCCGCATCGGATTCCTTGTCCGACGAGGAGGGACGACGGGACAATCCTTCAGCATGTGAGATGAAGCCCCACAGTACATACATAGGCCCTGACTCATCCGTCTTTCTCTTTCGCCCTCTGACAAAGGGCCTCTGGCCACTCCTATTTGCATGGGTTCGTCGGGTTTCTGGGATCGAGAAACCGGGGAAGGAGAACTAGAGAATAGTTGAGAGGGTTTCCCTCTCTTCTTCTCATGGAAGCGTTCATGGAGACGGTAATCAATCTGCATGGTGAGCGCAATCATCTCGGCTAAATTGGCGGGACGAGGAACCTTCGAGACTTCATCTTTCAGTTCCTCGGAAAGACCTCTGCGAAACAGCGTGAGGAGACCGTCATCCGGCCACCCTGTTTCAGCTGATAGCTGTTTAAATTGAGTCACGTAACTCATAAGATCTTTATTTCCCTGTTTTAAATCTAGCAGTTTCTCCTGAGTAGAGACTGAAATTTCCTGCCTACTAAACATAGACCGCAAACTGTTAGTAAAGGCTGGGTATGAGTCTAGAATGGCATTTTCTGAGGTGACTAAGGGTGTCGCCCAGGCCAATGCAGGGCCTGCCAAGTGGGATATCAGATAACCTACTTTGTCCTTATCAGAAGGGAAAAAACGTGCTTTGAAGGTAAACTGAACCAGGCAACTATCCAGGAACTCCTTGAGTTTGTGCGGGTTTCCGTCATACTTATCGGTATGCAAGGCATAAGGAGGAGTTTCTGAAAACGCTCGAGCGACCTGTTGTCTTAACTGAGCATTGTCTTGTTTTAGAGATTGCATCTCCAGAGACATAGACTGCATAGCAGCCATCAATTGTTGCATTTGTTGCTCCATCGGAGTCCACCGTCTGCACAAGAGCCTGTGATAGGATATTTCCTATATTTTGGCGTCGCTAACTATTACAATGCGTCCAATATGAGACAGAACAATTATGCAGTTCACTAACCTGGGCAGCGGGCGGACTCCGTACCAGCAACAAGGCAGATAGTGAAGGCTTCCCGGGAAACCCTGCTCCCTCCCAGCCGTTAGCTTCAGCTGAGGAGGAACCACAGTCCCCAGGGAAAACCCTCCGGGGAAGAAAAACCCTGTGTTGTAATGACAGGATACTGTAGACCTTCAGGATGAATCAGCCAGCTTCCCTTCAAAAGATCCGGTGCAGACGAAGCTGGTCCTGGACGGAAGAAAGGAGAGGTAAGTTTTCTCCACTTTCGATCGTCTGTTGTTGATACGAATAGCTATGTTAACTTACTCCGGGTATGGAGTTGAGAGATTCGAGAAGTCTGTGTAAAGTCTTCGGGAAGGGGGTGAGTCCTACGAGGAAAGAGAGAGAGTTTCCGGAAACCCGAAGCGGATGTTAGTATTTGAGCTAAGAATGGGGAGAGGATTGAAGGGAACTATAAACCCTCAAGACTCACTCTTTAGGTTGGAAGCGGACCTTAGGGGAGAGGAGGTGAGCAGATGGAGTCCGGAAAATGGCCTAATGGAGGAAAGGGCAGAGAGCACAGTTAGTTAGATACAGAAAACTATAGATAGGAGGACGGAACATGAAACAGATTCCCTAGGAACGAACTTACGAAGCGCCGATCTGGAGAGTAGCGACGCATTTGCTTAACTTCCTGGTCGGGTTATATGGAGTCACATGATCGTCGCGGCGTGAAGGAAAACAACGTGCAACCTCTGCAGCGGGAGCTTCACAATCAGATTCAGAGGCGTCCGCCATCTTGGGTGAGTAGGAATGCATTGTGTTGTACACCCGATGCTGTCGCCAAAGCGACCACCGGTGCAAAGGTGTAACACAATGGGCCATGTCTGCTGGGAAAGGTGGTCTGGAGGCTCAACCCCCTGCAGAAAGGGCAGAAAACACATGATTAATGCATGAAATGTCCCTGTGTGTGTCTCCCCAGGCATGTCATGACTGGACCATGTCAGAGACGTACATCAGAAATCACTCCAACAATGCGACTTTCACAGGCAAAGTGTGTTAGCCACTGTCTATAGCATGAATTGCATCAAGCACATGCACAGCAAAGATAAGAAACATACTACACAATGTATAGCAATTAATGCACACATGAATCATGAAACCACCCATCTAGCAAAGGAAGAACTGTGGTCAATATCACCCCTATCATCCCCACTAGGGGTGTCAACACAAGTAGTACAGCAGCAGACATGCCACAGATATGACAGTCCAAAGCCCTTGTGTAATAGGCTATAACACTGAACCATCCTTGCAAGCCTATGGATAAGGGAAGCAGGAGTGGCATATGTGAGTCAGGACCCCAAGCTGTAAACACATACACGAGACAAGTTTGAAGGGACCAGCTGGAACCGACAGTGGATGCTTTCAAAAGCCACAAAGCACCACACCGTCACATGAAAGCACAATAGACAAGCAATTTTAAACTATATTAACTAATTAGACTAACTATGAAAAACCTACATTACCTAATTAAACTAACTATCAAATTGAAAGTTAACTAACTAAACTAAAAGAAAAATCAAAAATGGCCACATACGAACCGGTGGGGGGGAGGCACCCAGGAGGGGGGAGGTACAGGGTGCTGCTCAACACCCACATGCGATGATGTTGAGGAAAAAAAAAATCTCCATGGGCTCAACGCCTGCACAGCCCGACCTATGTGGGAGATACCTCGTCGTCCGAGTCTGGCTCTTCCTGGAAAGGAGGACGTGGCACAGGAGCCTGACCACGCCTAGCTGCAGCTTGCCCCTCGTTGGCAGCAAGTCTGCCGGGGAGGTGAGCCTGGTTCTGTGTGGCGAAGACAAGTAGGTCTGCATGCAGAACCTCCCGTGATACGCGTGCTTCCTCTTGCAGGGTAACACGTGCAACACAGAGTTCTTCCTGCAAGGCCTGGCTGGACAACTGATGCACCTCCCGGCAAGCATGTAGCTCACCCAAGATGGTACGCTCAAGCTGCTCAAACCTCTCCTCTGAACGCGCCCTATGGGACATTAAGAGGACACCCAGAGTGGATCTGAGGGACTCATACTCAGCCCTCAGGGCCTCCATGTGTGCCTCTGCATGAGCAGCAATTGCTTCACGCAGAGACAACATTTCAGCCTGGCGTGCCCTGTCTGAGGCCGCCATGCCCAGCCTGAGCGAGCGAGCCGTGCCGCACGCTGCTGGAGAAGCACCGACCTAGCAGGGGGGAGCATGGATTGGGCCACATGCTCCATGCTCACAGCGATGTTCTCCATTGCTGGCCCCTGGCGTTCAGAATTGGCAGTCATGTCTTGCTCCCACTCAGTATACCGCGGTTGCGCGCGGCCACCACGTTGCTGGGCTTGACACCTGCGGGACCCAAGGACCGGGTGTCCTCGTTGTGTTGGCACCACCCGCAGCTGCACGACTACATGCCCCCGTCGACGTCATGGCCCAGGCACATCAGTGACTGGTGTGGAGGGTGACCCTTCATCCCGATCCACCACAGACAGAGGTTCCAACACTGTCTGACCCCTCAGTGCAGGTGTCGCGGACAGAGGAGTGCCCACATCAGAATCACTCACCCCTGACATATGGACCTGATGCACTTCCAACTAGACATGGACGTCAGAGTGGTCATCAGGGCTGGACTCATTGCCAGCCAAAGACAAGATGGACTGTAGCACGTGTGGGTTTTCGTGGCCTACCACCCCACGACCCCCACTTGTGCCGGGTTGCTGTAGTGATAACAACCCTGTGCCTGGCATCACAACACCATCCTCTGGCTCCATTGCATCATCATCTGAAAAGTAGAGAGAAAAAAGGTCACTACACATGTTAGAAGCACACAACACACACACACATAGACATCACACAGACACCAAACACATTAAGCAGACATGTCACACACAAAAGAGAACCTGCCATGCATGCTGGGTCAACTTGACATTGCTTCTGTGATTAGGCATGTAGAAGGGTGTTATATTGCTCAGAAGTGGGTCGATGCAGTGCAGCAAATTTGTACTTTACTCACTATCTACATGTACAAGTACTTCATGATGTGTATCAGAAAATGTGAAGGCAGTGCAAGATCAACTTCAGGCATCACGTGCAATGTGCATGCAATGGGTAGCATGGCTACAAGCAAACCACCCCTCCCCCAAGTGAAAATGCAGGGATGCCTTGCATGGTATCAAAAGGATGACCATAGACCTGTGTATTGACAGACAGTGTTGACTAGCATCAATTACATCATGCGAGTCAAGTTACAACACAGCAAATGATGATGGGACAGTAAGCAGGACACCTGATGAAACCTCCAGAATACACCCACGTGTGAAGAAGACACTACACCAGTTGGACAGAGTCATTGGGCATGAAACAGGCTGAGGCCTGTGACCCACACAGACTGTCACACCCTAAACATGTGTGCGACACAGGACTGAGCCACAGTGGCCATGGGAAGGCTGATTAAATGCCATATAATGTAAGTCACCCTGGAAACGTACTACAATGATCATCCAGTCAAGGACACATAGGGGCATGCATGGAATGCACATGGAGCATGAATGGCCACTCGTGTCCCTGCGGAGCATCTGACATCTGCACAGTCCAAGTGAGACACCCTGCATCAAGTACAAAGGATGTACCACACAGCATATGTCTGGCAGGTTGGCTGGTGGAAGTTAGCATGTAGACAGGACGAATGAACAGGCAAGTACTTAACGGCAAAATTGATGCAGACCAGTGCAAAGGTGAAATTGCGGTGCAGAGGGGGGGTGGAGGGGCAAGGGAGCATGCCTACGTGGAGTACCCACTTGCAGGCAGAGGACACATGCACATCAGTCATGCTATGACATAGTCCCAGGGCTGAGAGGAAGGTCACCCCAGGCTACATGCAGAAGGGCCAGTGAGCTGGAACATGGACCGGAGGGCATCCTGGTGACCAGCATGTGAGTAGGGTGCAATAGTGGTGATGCGGACAGTCCCCGTCTGTTCCACATGTCCACCATCCTGCAGAGCAGCCATGCATCAGTGAAGCATTGCATTACTTGCACATCAGGACCATGTACACATGACATGTAGTGGCAGTCATACACAACACATCACACAAGTAAAACACACATGTCCTCAACAAACACGCAACAACACTCACTGGACTGCAGGTGCAACCTTCCTCCTCTTGGATTGTGGCTCAGACCCTGGCTGGCAAATGCCGCCCTGATCAGTATGGCCAGTGGCACCGGTGGATTGAGCCGAGGGAGTGGCAGGTGGAGGGACAACCAAAGGCCTGACTTGACTTGCAGCTGGGTGCCCTCCTGTGCAAAAACATCCGCTGTGGCAGGGTCATTGACTGCGACTGTCCTGGTTGATAGACTCACAACAGGGGTGCTGTTGGCTGCATCTGCCCCTGCACTTTCCAACACCCGGTTAGTCGGGGCATCAGATGACATTACTGCCCCAGGGACACGTGTCTCGGTCAGGACAGCCCTGCGTGCACCTACGGTTTGCCTCCTGCCCTGTTGGAAATCTTCCAAGGACTCCTCAAGTGCCAACGCAGCCTGCGCTGGCAGACCCTGAGCCTGGGTGGTGGTGTCCACAGCTGCACGTGCAGCTTCCACTACCCTTGGGCCCGTGGCAGTCGATGAAACGGACTGCCGGGTCACATGGGCGCCAGTGCCAGATGCAGAAGCTGCATCTCCCGGAACCACAGGGGATGGTGGCATGACTGCACTGACACATGGCACAACATCGTGCACAAGTAGTGCACCACTGCCTCTTCCCCCTCTGCGGCCACCCTGGACACCCTGGAGTCCCCCTACTCCCTGGTTACCCCAGCCACATCCCTGACCACACCCGCCATGAGGAGTACACCCAGCTGAGGCGCCCCTCACCTTTGGTGGCCTCCCAACCATGGCACAGATGGAATAGTGCCGGCACAGATGGAGGAGTGCCAATGGGAGGTGTACACCACAATTGTCTTGGGCAATTGGGGTGAAGGGGGTGGGATGCAAGATGTTAACAGCACCCCTGCACCTGCAAGGCTGTATGTGACCCCGGTGATGATGTGACGGGTCACGCAATGTTTAGGCACCTCAAAACTGCAGTAAAACCGTGCACGCAACCCCTGCAGCCTACATGCATGGAACTAACCTCCCGCAGTACGCAGTGGCACCCAGGAACACATAAAACGCATACGCGTGGGACACGCAGGCTACTATGACCTCGGCAATGGGTACGTGATACACAGGGGCACCCACAGTGGGAAAAATAGCGTGCGCGACTCACCGTCAGACTAGCACGATGATGAAAAACACGTGTAGCCAATACCCCCGCCAAAACAAGAGATACGTCCTTGATCTGCTGTGAAGTTGTGATGGCGTGCGAAACAACACGAAGTAGCAACTCACACGTCGGTCTCCACGAAAGGCACGTACAGCAAACTGCTGGCCCTGCTCACCTTTAACCCGTGCTGAGGGAAATGCCCGCGTGCGTCACGTCACTTACACACTTAGGCCCTTTCCTCGAATTACATGCATTCCCACACGGACGTGTGGTTTTTTCTCCTCCAGATCCACTATGCACCCGTGTTGAGGGAAACGCCAGTGCGCAATATGTCACAGACGCACTTACGCGCTAAGGACCTTTCCTCAAATTCCACGCTGATGTGCACTTTTTTCACTTGCCAAATCACTCCGTATCAAGCTGGCCACGCAAAAACACACGGAAGACCACGCTCCTGCCCAAAAGGCCATTTTCCTGCCCCCAAGAGCCCCGAGCACGCTCCCACCTGCCATCTTCTGCTGCCTGCCTGCTGCCCATGTGCCCTGCTATTTGTTGCCTGCATGTCAGCCACCTGCAGGGGTCCAGTTGCTGTGTCCACCGCTGCTGGAACAGAAGACTCCTGACTGGGATACCATTGCTCCACAGCCCAGCCCCAGGACCCAGTGGCCCACCCACGCCTGCCTCGGGGGTCGCTATGTTGGGGCAAACACCGTCCGAGACCACTGGTGACCCCCACCCAGAGAGGCAGAGGGCCACCAGCTTCAGTGAGAAGGAAGTTGGTGTCTTGGTGGAGCATGTCCTGGGGCATTATGATGCCCTCTTCACACCATCTTGCGCTGACAAGGAAGGATGGGAGAGGATCTGGGAGGACGTCGTGGTTGCCATCAACGCGGAGGGGGTGGCAACCCGCGACATCAACCACGTCTGGAAGCGCTGGGAGTACTTCAGGTCCAGGACCCTCAACAAGGCCTGGTGCCTCGTGAAGGCAGAGGATGTAGAGGGGTGCCGGGTCCACCTGAGCAACATCCAGATGAGGGTCCTGGAATGCATAAGCCCAGCGCTCCACGCCCAGATCCTTCGGAGGAAGACCTGTCCGGAGTCGAGCGGTAAGTGGCCATGCATTGCTGTGTGAAACAGGGCATGTTGCAGTGTGCTTGTAGTCAGCTACTTGCCTGTATGTGTAACATAGGCCATGTACGGATGTGTGTGCGCTGGGACATCATGGTAATGCATGTGAGACCAGTAATGCGTGAACCACATGGATGGTGCATGTGTTCCAATGAGACATGGGGAGATGCATGCGGAATGCACACATGAATGCATGCCAGTTCCTGTTCATGGACATAGATGGGGGTGAGGGATGGGTGTTGCTCTCATGTGCATGTATGGTGTGCATGTCTGTGTGTCTGAGAAGTGTGTGTGTGTGTGACTTTGAAACGCCATGGATGCATGACACATGTCCGTGATGATGTGCAGATTCACCCATGCAGTGCGGTCACCATTGTATCCACTCTGTCTGTGGTGTATGAGGCATGATGCATGACCCTCCGGTGATGTGTGTGCATGGGATCAGTATGAGCCATGATGCATGTGAGTTTTAAGGCAACATTTTTGTTAACAGAGGCCCTTGTACATGGATGCTGATGTTGATTGCATGCGCAGTGCCTGTTTCTGCATGTGTGTTGCGTGCATTGACCCATGTGTTGTGGAGGGAAAGGATGGAAGTGACGTTTGACAGTGCCACTCATGTGTTATTGCTTCCTGTCTAGGGGACTATTGTACAGTACCCTGATGCTTGTGTTCTATGTCACCCTCTACGCAGCTTCGAGTGAAGAAGAGAGCAGAGATGGCACTGTGGAGCTAAGCGGCAGGGATGCCTCCACCGGGCGGCGACACAAGGCCCAGCCACCCTCCCAGGAATTGCTCTCATCCGGGAGAGAGGGGACTGGTGCCGCGTCTGGCACTACAGCTGTAGCGGAAGGGCCGGGTGAGCCCCCACAGGGGCTTGCAATCATGGAAGACGTTGCAGAGACATCCAGGTTGGTGGTGTCCACAGAGGAGGAGGAGGCCGCTACATGGGGCCTAGTAGGGGTAGTATCACTGGTGCGAGTGGTGCAGTCCAGGGCCAGGGTCAGGAGGCAGCACAAGTCACCACGGAGGGGCCTGTGCATGTCGCTGTCCCTGACCCTGTGACTGCACCACCATTCACCAGCAGGGATGCCCCGTCCCAGGCCCGTCCGCAGGTAGGGGGGAGGCCCACATCATCTGCCTCTCCACTACCTGCGGACAAGGAGTCCCATGACCGTATGGGCTCGTCCTGATTGGTGTCGCGTTGCACACGTGTGTCATTTGCGATGACATGCGTGCTTCCTGGGGGGAGCACGCACACCATCACAAAGAGCTGCGTGGCAACGTGGCACAGTTGGGAGGGGCCATGATCGGTAGGTTCCTACATGTGTCGCGAACTCTGGCGGACCTCTCCTCCTCTGTGGAGACTATGCCCCAGTCATTCTCCCTGCTGTCTTCTGGCCCAGATTCCACCAGGGCCCCCTGTGGACCTGGCCTGACCAATACAGCCAGCGTGGTGGAGATCCCATCCCGGCCTCAGTCGGGAGTCGGCGGTCCAGCAGGGGTTGACACCTCAACAACTGGAGACCAGCAGATGGAGGATGTGCAGGCATTATCAGACAGGGCACATGGACAGCAGCAGCAGCAGGCTCTAGGTGGGAGCAATGATGGCTCGGGGCCATCAACATCAAAGGGGCAGGCATCGGCCAGAGGGCAGGAGGACCCTGGAATGGGAGTGTCTTGCATGTGGCTGCGGTTGGGCCAGCGGAGAGATGCGGAGTGGCGGCGGGCAGAAGAGGCGCGGCTCACCATGGTCAGGGCGGAGTTCTCCATGTGTCGGGCTTTGAGGCGGGCTGAGTGCCTCGAGGCAACTCGCAGGGAGTTGGAACATGCCATGGATGCACCCCTGCGAGACCTTGAGGCCAAGGCAGAGGCCCGCCTCCAGGAGATAGACATGGAGTTCAATGATGCCCTGGCCCACAACATCACAGAGTGAGCCGCATGACTTGCCCGCCGCAATTGTATATAGTTAGTGATAGGTTTCCTTTCTTTTTTTTTTCTTTTGGGTCGCTTGGACAATCCCCCTCGTTTTTGTATATAGTTATAAATTAGGTAGGGTTTTTTATATAGGTTTCATTTCATTTGTTGGGCTCATGGACCCTTGTTGCAATATTTGTACATAGTTGGACAGTGGATTTTTTTAAAAACATCATTTACCCTCGCCATGGATCAATGGATTTTTGATTTTTGATTTCCTTTGGATTTACTTTGTTGGACAAGGATTTTTGACAAACTTTATTTTGGATTAATTTGGATTGTGTCATCATTATTATTATTTTTTTTGGACATGCCTTTTTTTCTTGTTTCTGATTATTTACATGCTTTGAAACTGTTGATATTTTTGTGCACATATTTTTCTTACTGCCATGTATGGTATTTGCTCTTTGGTTTACCGCATGTCACAATGTGGGTTTACACAATCACTCATGTGACGGACATGTGTTGATGTGCATATTTGACTTTTGGTTAGTGACAAGTAATAGGCCTTTCAGTGTGGGGTGGATGTCTGAAGACTGGGATGGCGTGCAGTGGGATTTTGTTGGACATGAGGCCCATGAATGTGCTTCTTTATGACATGTTGGGTGGGGACCTGAGTCGGGGCCTGCTGGCAGGTGCCCGTCAATGCTGGGTGGGTGGGGGTGCTGGGGACATGAGTCGGGGCCTGCTGGCAGGTGCCCAGCAATGCTGGGTGGATGGGGGCGCTGGGGGAATTGAGTCAGGGCCTGACCCTCAATGCTGGGTGGGTGGGGTGCTGGGGGACATTAGTCGGGGCCTGCTGGCAGGTGCCCAGCAATGTTGGTGGGGTGGGGGTGCAGGCGGACATGTGTCAGTGCTCACTTGTGCGTGGTGACATGTGGGCTGGCTGGGAGGCTTTGACAGGGTGGATGGGCTGCCCGTGGGGCATGGACAGGGGTGCAGTGTGTTCCCCTGTGTTGTGGTCTGCCTGCAGGCCCTGGGGAGGGGGGAGAGGGCACACCTGGGAGGACACACACTGGCAATTCATTGGGGCACCCCCCGAAATACATGTACCACGCTCACACAGGGCCAATCACGTGTAGAACTTTCCGTGCACCCCCGAAATACAGGTACCCTACTTGCACAAGGCCAATCGTGTGTAGAACTTCCTGCGCACCCGATATACATGTACCCCGCTCGCACAGGGCCAATCACGTGTGAATCTTCCCACGCACCCCGAAATACATGTACCCCGCTCGCACAATGCCAATCGCGTGTAGAACTTCCTGCGCACCCCCGAAATACACGTACCCCGCTTGCACAGGGCCAATCATGTGTGAAACTTCCCACGCACTCCCAAAATACACGTACCCTGCTCGCACAAGGCCAATCGCATGTGAAACTTCCCACATACCCCCGAAATACCCGTACCCCACTCGCACAAGGCCAATCGCGTGTAGAACTTCCTGGGCACCCCCGAAATACCCGTACCCCGCTCGCACAAGGCCAATTGTGTGTAGAACTTCCCACGCACCCCCGGTATACACATACCCCGCTCGCACAGGGGAAATCACGTGTGAAACTTCCCGCGCACCCCCGAAATACACGTACCCCACTCGCACAGGGCCAATCGCATGTGAAACTTCCCGCCCACTCCTGAAATACACGTATCCCGCTTGCACAAGGCCAATTGCGTATAAAACTTCCTGCGCACCCCTGTAATACACGTACCCCGCTCTCACAAGGCCAATCGCATGTAGAACTTCCCGCGCACCCCCGTAATACACGTACCCTGCTCGCACAGGGCCAATCATGTGTGAAACTTCCCACGCACCACTGAAATACACGTACCCCGCTTGCACAAGGCCAATCGCGTGTATAACTTCCCAGGCACCCCCGAAATACACGTACCCCGCTCGCACAGAGCCAATCGCGTGTGAAACTTCACGCGCATCGCCGAAATACACATACCCCGCTCGCACAGGCCCTATCGCCTGTGATTCTCCCTGTGCACACCTGAAATGCACGCAGCCCGCTCGCACTGGGCCTATTGCGTGTGATTCTCCACGTGCAATGGGGTACGTGTATTCAGAGGGGTGCGCAGGGAGATTTACAGACATTTTCATGGTTGGGGGGCTGTATGCTGGTCCACTGGCCTATGCGCCATGTACGAAATTTGTGCACTGTTCATGGTGCACGGGGAGGGGTTGGGGGCATAACTGGCACTGCTGCAGGGTCGCTGCGCCACTCTGCCCATGGCTGGTTATGGATGTTAAAATCCATGAATACGCTGTGCGCCGAAATGGATTTTGGTGCACGCGGCTGGCGCAGACTGCCGCATGCGCACACTGTGCTCCACTTGTGCGCTGAATTCTATGAATTACCCCCAATGTATCAATGATGGGCCTGAGAAGGGAGAGACAAAGACTATGGGGGTCATTACGAGTTTGGAGGCAGCCATGGTGCTATTAGCACCATGGCTGCCTCCAAAGTCATGTCCGGGTTCTTTGAATGGGGACTTAATGGGTCATTCCAACCTTGGAGGACCCGGTAAGTCCCCATTCAAAAAACCCTTCCCCATTCTCATTCGAGGCCCCATAGGGCTCAATGGGAATGGGAGGGAGCTAATAACGGGCCCGCAAATCATGGGCCCGTTATTAGCTCCCTGGTCCCTTAGCAGCTCCTGCTAAGGACAGCTGGTTTTACCAGCCGGCCTTAGTGGGACCCGCTAAGGGACCTTGGAATGTGGTGGTAAGGGATTAATGGCACAGGCATCCTTACCGGCGCCGTTAACCCCTTACCGCCAGCCTTTTAATGAGGCCCTATAACACTGAAAGAATTGCCCTGTCCAAGAACAAGAGTAAAGGAGACAGGAGGAGGACGTGAATGCTGGGAAAGACCACAGATACTTGCGTATGGCCAAGTGTACACTGAGGACAGACGGAAGGATGGAGGGGTGGAAAGTAAAGAACTGACACTAGTACTATCACCAGTGAACAAGGTACATGAAGAAGATGTGCCTGAAGGAGTGCGATATGAGCGCAAAGCTACTGACATGGCTGGAGAAAGAAGCTGGACCAATGCCGATAATACCCTGAAGAGACCAGCACTCTGTTACCAGACTAATGGTGAAGTGGAAGTTGGTTAAAATGTCAGATGCAGAAGCATAGAGAAGCATGCAGCAATGAATCCAAGCACAGCAGTACTGATGGATCACTACTGGGCATGCGGATCAGAGACAACAAGAAGCTGCCACCCAAGTGGGGAGGAGTTTGCTCATTGGTACACATCAATACGTCATCTTTGGTTGTGCCACAAAAAGATGTGAAGCTCGATTAGTTCGCAAAGATGGAAACTAACAAAAGGAAGAAGAGGTCTGTGGAAGAGGGACAAACAGTCAAGAAAGAAATGCCAGCTGAATTGAGCAGAGTTAAGAGATTAGGTAGTTACTTCTCCAAAGTGTCAGAGACAGCACTAGACAAAGTTCTGGCAGAAAACAGATTGTTCAGTAAGACGCAAAAGTTCTTCGCAGCAATCATGAAACCAAGGGAAATGGTCACACGGAAAAACCAACAATATTAATGTATATCTAATAGACTCTTAGTAGGTGAAGGAGACAGTAAGCTCGGTCAGTAATAATCGTTATATATTCATGTTTTATTGATATAATACACACAATTGCATACAAATAGACACATAATTAATCATAAAATGTATACAAATATCTGATAGTTCTAAAAGCTTCTATTTTAGTGTAGCATTCGTAAGCAATATATAATCTATATGTAAGGGAGATTTTCCTACGTGAGTAACCCTCAAAAGTGGGTACTAAATTAACATAGTCATAGCTGGCCAACTGCCCATGTTGTACCTATTTTTCATAAGGGTTTTGGCTATATTTCTCTCTGATTATTAAGTTTCATGCTACCTCAATGCATAAATAATAATGAGAAAAGTGTTGGTTATCATAAAGTGCTAATTCAGTGCAAAAATGCTGACAAAAAAATCTTGAATGCATAGGTATGTTGCTAGTCTCAAAATATATTGTTTATCATAGTTTCGACGAGTTCTTATATCTAGTTCAATCAAACACTGATTATCATCTTCCTCACGACAAAAACACCACAAACCAGTTTTTAAAAATCTATATACAAGGACATGTTTAGAGTTGACATCATATCCAGGCTTGTTCTTGTTTGAGTAACCAATAGACTTCCATCTTAAATCAACATTTCGAACTAAATGTTCTAAATTCAACCAACGTGCGTGTGGTGGTCAATCGCTTCATTCTGCCAGCCCAACAAACAACAGATAAATGGCAATTTATCTCCATTCATGTGTCATAGTAGCATCATTGTTCTTAGCAGGTGGCCCATCTGTAGTATCTGCCAATAGGGCTCAATTGGAAAAGATTTATTTTCAATTTTGCTATATTCCAATAGCAAAAATCAGTCCAACCCTTTGATGGTCGGCAACGGCAGTAGGAAGGTGCCAGATGATTCCTGGTGTTCCAAATCATTTGTCCGCAATCATACCATCTGTACAGGCATACACAAATGTGAAGTGGCTTCAGATAAACTGTTGGGAGATGATGGTGACAATCATCTCCACAGTGAATGGGTTCAACCCACAAAAGAAGAGCTCTGAGCAGGGAGATTGGTGGCGCTCCAGAATAGATACGTTCTGGATCTGCTCACAGCAATGGAAGGAGGAGTTTGTGCAAACATTGAGAGTTCCTGTTGCACGTTCACCCTGCCAATGACGAAGACAACAGTACCCTTTCAGATGTAGTATCTAAGCTATCTCAGATGCATGCCAAAATGAAGAAAGAAGCGAAGGGGACAGGGAAGGACCATAGTTGGATAGTTACATATGGTCATGGATGCCATCATGGCTGTCAGGTGGACTATAGGTGATAATTGGAGCACTGATACTGGCAGGAGTGTCAATGTATGGGGTGAAGATTTGCCTCATGAAATGCCAGAGAACGGAAGAGGAAGCTATTGGAATGCAGGTCCTGATGGATGTGAACATCAGAAGAGCAAAAGATGGGATTTTGGCAGAAAGAAACAAACTGAGAGAGAGAATAGCGACATGTGAATTGTTCCCGCTTGGAGCGAAGAAGTTGGACAACCCATTTGATGCAAAGTATTATGATGGGAAGTGGGTATGGTGCAATCCGGGAGGAGTATGCATTTATATGGAATGGACTTTTGATGATCATGTGAATTACTATGCACACCTCAGAGGAATTATGAAGATATAGCAACCAGGAGCTAAAAGATTGACGTATAAGGATGTGGTTGACAGGTCAACCAGAGGGGGGACTAAAAAGGGAGTCAGGATCCTGGGACCACTCCCCTGTCCCATCAAGTTCATGACAAGACGGAAGGCCAGAAAAGCCCACAACCACCCATTCGATTTTGAAGGAATCCCAAATGCACCAATGATTGACAAATATACAAAGATGTACCCTCTCAGTCAGCCATACAGACCAGGTACAGAACAAATCTATCCATGTGTGGGAGAAGTGCCTGAGGGCATAGTCAGAGACACTTATATGGACACCCCTGGACTAGGCACCAAGAAGCCATGTGACTGACATCATTAGAGATACCACAATTTAGCAGCGTTAGACATGAATCACATGTTCAATCCACACTGTACCACACAAAGAAACACTTGAGTACATGAAGAACATGATTGCACAGTTCTATGGTTAGAGGACAGATACATATACATACTGTCATTGCTTTTATTATTTTGTCATTAGCCAAATGCAGTAATGCAGAACCGCAAGGCACAAGACATCCTGAGCAAGCTTGCTGATGCTTAAAGCCAATAGCCTTGTGGACATACAGGAGTTTATATGGGACCTGAACAAACCACATAAAGCTAACTCATAGAGAATGTAGTATAACATGACCAATGTAGAAACCGCATTATGAGGGTTAGGAAAATTACAGCAGGCCTCAAATCACTGAGCAGGAGAGGAGCTGAGCCAATTCAGGCTGGACGGAGAGCAAGACACTAAGAGACAGGGTGCACAGCCAAGGTCAAGAGATATGAAGACATTCCAGATGACAAAGGGACCAGCTGCAGAATAACAGAATAAATCCTCATAATTAGGAATTGCAGAGCTCGATTTTGTGGTCTCTAAACACGTGGCATAGCCTAATGAAAAAATGGACAGTCTTCCATGGTGGGAAGGAGAAGCCAGTCCCAGCAGCCAGACACAGAATGCTACAAGTGTTGCTACTGTTAGGAGAATGTTCTCATAAGGCAAAGGTGGTGTACACAAATTACAATACAGACACATAATCGTTCACATTACCTTAAAGATGTACACCACAAGCTGAGAATTAGTTTGCGTCCCAGGCCTGGGGGGATCAGTTTAGTTTTCCAGGAGTGGATGGCAACGGACAAGAGCCAATGGTAAGCCCACCACTCTACAACAATGTAATAGATAGTGAATTGGGCATGGGACAGGCCAGCCACCTCATATGATGACCGGGTAATGACATAACTTTGTAGTAAAACTGGCCTGCAAGCCAGGAGATCTCAAGAAGTACTGGAATCCATCTGTGTTCTTGTATCAATCCCTGTTGGTTTTATTTGTAATAAACCACAGTTTGAACTTGCTGTTGACTGAGTCCTCCGTGTATACTGGGGGAAAGAGTTGGGCTCTCCAAGTCAGCAGACTTCCAACACTATTATTTAAAAAAACATATAAAAAATGCAAAGCTGCTCAAAACAATTCCACTTATGGGCACATCATACTAAGGCAAACAGAAAGTGCAATTCCATAATACTTTCTCGACCAGGGTTTCTGTTCCGCAGACGGCATACATATTTATGCTTGTATAATGACTGTAATGCACCGTAATTGCAGAGTGCTGTGCAAATAGGAATATTATCATCCTCTAGGTAAAGTGCATGAGAATAAGCATAATTAGTATAAAGTTCAACTATGATGTTGAGAAGTCCAAGCAATATTAGACCTTACATAAAGTTCTATGTGCTATAAATGCCAATTTGCATGGAATTAATGTAGCATTGCACAAGTTGTTAAAATCTATCAAAGTGATTCCATACACAATTATCTTACATAGCATTAATAAAGCATTATAAACATTCAAAGTGTGAAATATTGTGCAAATCTGCAAAAAAGGAACGGGATTCCAGAATGAAACAAATGTAAAAAAACAAATGATATACACAGACTCTTGAATTCTAATACAGATGGATGCAATATTTAGTCAATCACAGGTCTCCCCAAAATCACCCATCATAATCACTAAATCTATATTTGACACCTTAGTTGGTGAAAATACCAAAAAGCAACAAAAAAAAGAAAAAGGATTTTTTTTATTTCATTCAATACCATTCATATCACATTCATACTACCCGTGACATAATAAAACATGGTGAGCTAATTTGGTACAATGAACACATCATTTAAGAATTCAAAATGTTCTTCATATTCTTTTTTAACAATTTCTTTTTGTAGAATTACATATATATATATGGATGGATGTCATATCACTGTATACATCCAACAAACATGAATTTGGAAAGCATGGATGTGAATATTTCTTAAACAAATATCCCTTAACTATTTACTACACACAGAAATGATCCTGGCCAAGATTGATTTGTGCGTTAAGAATGATCTTTGTCTTTTAAACAAACATTTCTCCTGACAGTCACAAGGGACAGCAATCAGCACCATCTTTGCTCCCCCATATATAAATCAGATGATGGGGTATTGGGAGGAATGTTTTGTATGGTCGCAGAAGAATGACGTTTTCACTGAGAATAACGAAATGCGGTTGTGATATATTGATGACTTGTTTATCATATGGAAGGGGATTGAAAAAGAATGGGTACGTTTTGTAAACATGTTGAACATTAATGAGCACAGTCTTAGGTACACTGGGACACGTATTTGGAGCTCCATTATGTTTCTTGATTTGACATCAAACATGAAGGTGGACGTCTGGTTAGCAAACTGTTTGGAAAGCCCACAGGGTGTAATACACGTTACATGCAACTAGCAGCTATTCAACATGTTTGGTATAAAGCATCCCCTACGGGGAATGTATTGGACTCCGTAGAAACAACTCTTATGTTGAGGCATTTGATAAAGAAAGTAAAATCACTGTTTTGAGCTTTCAGCAACAGGCATACATTAAGACGGTGATAGAAAGATCATATATCAAAGCTTGTGACAGTAATAGAGAGATGCTTCTGTTGGATGACCAAAGTGTTTCACTTGTGGAATTGGAAGGAGACTATCAGACTGATACTCACCGTTGGTACTCATGTGCAGTTGATCAAAGATGTATTACAGAAGCATTGAAAGCTTCTTAAAAGTGATAAGGATCTCAATCATGCACTTGGTGATCACCTTGATGTCAGCTTTCACAGATCCACTTCTTTTAAAGACAATTTGGTTTCGAACTTCAAGGAATGGGGAGAGGGAATGACATCTAGCTGTTGGCTCACTGATACTACAAAAGGTTTTTCTAAGTGTACAGATACAAAGTTTGTAAAGTTGCAAATAACTGCACCACCTATTGCCATCCAATATTGGGGCATTCGGTGTAAATCTCCACTAAAATCACATGTAACAATGACTGTGTAGTGTATGTCTCGGTCTGTTCATGTAACAAATGGTATATACGGAGCGCTAAATGCAAATATAAGGTATGTGTGTTACAACATCTGAAACCCATAAAAAACCTCGACACTGCATACCCCATGGCCAAAAATGCCCATGACAAACATTAAGGCAAACTTGATGGTTTGGAGTTTTTTGGCCTCCAAAAAATATAACTAGGACCTAGAGGTAGAAATAGGGAATGATTATTACGTCAACAGGAAACTAGGTATATCCATGATTTCTAAAAACAGAATCCGTTGGGTCATAGTAGATGAGGAATTGTATACTTTTCCGGGCACATAAATAGCTTAGTAGAGCTTTTCTCCCCCAGTACATTTGGTATCTAAGATCTTGTCCTGTATGTCTGTTTTGGCTGCAATGTAAATTAGCTTTGTTCCTTTCTTCTCCTTCCCATGTCCTTCCCTCTGTGACATGTTATTGATATATATTCTTATTTTCATTTGTATCTCACTCTGTAGTTTTCTTTGTTCCTATCCTTTTACTTCACGTGGGCTTATTTTTGAATTTTCTAATAAATGCCTGATATGAGGTTTTCATAGTCCTCATTGTGAGGAAGACAATATTGGCTTACAGGCATAGGTGATGTGGGGATGGTGTAGGACTAAAGACACCATCAACAGAACTGGATTGCTCACCCTACAAGGCAATACATTAAAACATTTTTTTAGCATTTTCTGTAAGTACTTTATAGTACATTTTTGGATGCACTGGGTCTAGTTGGTAGTGAATTGCTCGCTATGGGTTCTCATTGGGAGACTTTCATGATATTGCACATCATATTTGCACAATAATTTTGGATCTTGAATTTTTTAATATTTTATGAATTCAATGTGGCACAAAAGTGCATGGTATTGTCTTTTAAAAGATGTTGGGCCTCATAAGCATGGCGGTCCGGGAAGTACCGGACCGGTAAGCATGCTGGTACCGTAGTTCCGGGACTGCCATACTACGAGCTATGCTCGTGGGCACCTGTCAGCCCGCCAGGTCTGGCTTGTTAGGCAGAGCAGCATCCGCAAGTCTAGCATGTTGATGCACCGGCACCGTCTTTGATGGTTCCAGTGCACCCGACGTCCCCATTCCCATTGAGCCCTATGGGGCTCAAAAGGAATGGGGACTGACAGGCACCGGCACCCGGCAATGCAGGAATTACTGGGTCTGGCAATGTCAGAATTACCTAGTAATTCCTCGTTGCCGGGTGCTGGAAAAAATGCAACTCCGGCAGCAGCTGTGCCTGTTTTACAGGCACGGCTACCACCAGGGTTATGATGAGGCCCGTTATCTTTTTGTAATATGCTTATTTAATATCATGCATAGAATAGTATTTATGTAGCACTAAGCACTTTATATCCTGGAACAGCAATTTTGCACAGTACGTTTATGAGGTTCATTCATATGCACTTTATCAGCAATTTTGCACATTACATTTATGAGGTTCATTCATGTGCAGTTTATCCGAAGTATGATACCTCTGACATTTGCACAGCACTTTGCCCTTTATTTACGATGCTATTGCAACTAATTTTAATATGCATCTTGCATGTATAATTGAGACCTGGGCCATTACATTATCCTCATTTTGTATTTTATTTAGTCAAAGTGGGATGGGTTTATCCGTGGAGTTGTGCCAAACAGGTTTATGATATGAATGGAAATATTCAATGCCTAATAGCCTTCAGAGGTTTGGATTGCATCATGTGTTTATGTACCCTCTCATGACTACTGAATGTACTGTCGTTTCCTGGATAGGGTATTTGACCCTTTAATGATTTCTAAGTATGAGTCCTTTGCTAATTGGAATCTGCACAGTAGGAACTGTGAAAAACCTGAAGGTGTTTCACAACCTTTTCCCCAGGGACCCCAAACTCAGGTGGCCAGGGAAGGCCCATCACTTTTGGATCCTGACCCTGGTTGTGGACAAGCGAGGGAGGATCACCTGGGTACGAGGTCCTCAGGGAGTGTGGGAGAGGCACCCGATGGTGACACATGGTATCCCCCTTTTCCTAATCACTATCAAACCCCTACCCTACCTATTTTCTGGGACACTACAATTCCCATGAACCTTACCCTCTCTATGCTGACAAGGCTACTGAGCCAAAGACGTTGAGGAATGAGGCTATGAAGATTACCCCTCGACTTTGCAATGGCCCTGTCCCATTAATGAGGCAATGTAGGGTCAGGCATTCAGCTTTAATCGCACACACCTGCCATGCATTCGCTATCCGTGTGAGGATAAAATGTGGAGCACACAGGTACACTTTGAGCGGGGTTGGGTACGAGGAAGAACAGCTCTTCCTGAGCTGCTGAAAACCAGACGACAGAGATCGGTTCGCCAAGGGGCTGTTCAAATGCTGAGAGGAGTGAAAGAAAGCCAGGCAAACTAACCGTATTTCCAAGAAGCCATAAGGATTCACGAAGTGAGGCCACAAATATGGAGAGAGCCTTCCTTTGAAGTATTCCAAGGTTTCCTGTTCCCCTCCCAGGTCAACAACAGGGTTGGGGATGAGCAGATGAGTCATTGGTAAACACCTTGATAGCCACATTCAAGGCAAATAACAAAAGAACCGAGACAAACACAACCACACAACCAGTGAGTTACTGAATGAAACAAAAGTTTGGTTTGTGTTTCAAGCAAGTGAATCTCTATCAAGCTAAGGTTAAGTGTATGATAATAAACGTGTGAAGAAGGATTTGATTGTTAAAAGCAATGCAAGTTATTACAAAGTAACAGAGTGGTCCTGCGGAGGTGAATCACATTTTCGAAAGTCTCTGTGAAATGTGTTTGAACTGTACCACGAGGCTAAAGAAAGCTGTGAAATATTTTGAAAGTGTGTTGATAATAAAAAAAATGGATGGCATGAGCCCAGCTGCATGAAGCCTATGAAAGTTTTTGATAAGGAACTACAAATACAAGTAAGCTTTAGTATGTTGAGAAATCACCTGTGAATTTTGAATCATATTGAACGGGACATAGAAGTGGTCATGCATAGGAGTATCTAAAAACTCTGCAATTTTGAAAGTCTTCAATGCTAATGAGATAAGAAGAAACATGGGGAAGGGAACCCTACAAAGCGAATATTGTGAACCTGAGTCATAAAGTGAAAATAAAATAAGGCGTGAGCCTGACTGCGGGAATCCTAAGTGAAAAAGTGTTACAAAGAATGTTAATGACAAAACGTGAGCCCAAAAGTGGCAAACCTGAGTGAATTACAAAGTGAACTATAAAGAGCAAAGCCAGGCTCGAGCCCTAATGAGGGAAGCCTTAGTAAATTGTAAAAGTGTCAAGAAAGACCCGGACTTGGGTAAGGGAAACCTGAGGGATCTATTTGAGAAAGGGTTGAACTATATATTTGATTTAAGGCAAAGAAGCCTAAAGAAACTGTTTTGAACTGAGAAACGCTTGATGCCCAATTTAAGAAAGTGTTGAACTCTATCTTTATATATTTGTTTATTTATATTGCGGCAAAAAGCCAGCAGGCATCAGGGCCATACATTTAGACAAGGAGGACAAAAAGGTTCGACAGGGCAGTTGACAGATTCATTGCCTCTCATAGGAATCTGCTGAGATCATCCAAAGATAACTGTGTGTAAGGCTTTCCTAAAGATTAGCTAATTACTTTGAAATCATTTATTCAAGCTAAAGAAGCCTTAAGAAACAGTTTTGAACTGAGAAACACCTGATGCCGAAGAATGAACTGTTAAATCATACCA
This sequence comes from Ambystoma mexicanum, assembly GCF_040938575.1. NCBI lineage: Eukaryota > Metazoa > Chordata > Amphibia > Caudata > Ambystomatidae > Ambystoma > Ambystoma mexicanum. Next base: position 1,335,756,601 of record NC_090934.1, read on the forward strand.
GCAAGCCAAAGTGTGCCACATTGAGAAAACTGTGCCGTCCACCTATCCTTTTCTTAACATTTGAGACCATAAGGCAATGAACGTGGGGAAGGGAGTTTTCACCTGCTTATAAAAGCCATTCTGACTTTGCTTTTGAAACACTGTTTTCTTTTGAAACATATCCCCTTTTCACATGTGTTATTTAAGAGTGAGAGCAAGGTTAGGTTTATAACACAGGTAAGTTATTTGACAAAACTTTCTTGGAATTATTTTCTTCTGTTAAATGGTGGCGCCTACTCCCATTATAGAGTTAGGGCCAGTTAGGAATTCTCCCAACCCTTTGACATTACAATATGAACATTTTCAAAACGTACATCTTTTTGTGTCTGTGTCTACTGTTGATACCATGCCTTCCTCACAGAATGTAGAATTTATTCTATGTTTCTTCCAGACTACATTAGTGGAGCCATTCGGTTGGAATCCACGTATCAGCACATCTCCCTAAAATATGGCCACCACGACTGTACAACTCAAAATGTATGTTGTTAGTAATGTATCATTAACACAAAAACAAACTTCCAACTCAATGAAAGTTCTGTCTCCTTTAAAATTTGCAGTGTAACACCAGGTACTTTTATGTGCTCAAGCAACGAGAAAGTTGCAAAACACGCTATGCCACCATGTCCTTCTGTCAGGGCGGGAATTTTTTATAATAAAGAAACGTTTTACTTACAGCTGATGGGCCTCATTACGAGTTTGGAGGTAGCCATGCCCTTAACAAGGGCATGGCTACCTCCAAACTCGGGTCCGGGTTCCTGAATGGGGAAATACCGGGCCATTCCGACCTAGTAGTGCCCAGTATTTCCCCATTCAGGGAACCCGGACCCGGACCATCCCCATTCCCATTTGAGCCCCCATAGGGCTCAATGGGAATGGGGAGCATGCTAACAATGGGCCCGTTAAAGACAGGCCCATTGTTAGCATGCTAGGCTGCTCGCAGGACCCGCTAAGGATGTCTGGTAAAACCAGTCATCCAGAGCGGGTCCCACGAGGGGAACTCGTAATGAGGCGGTAGGGGGTTAATGGCGCCAGCAGCTTCACCAGCACCATTGACCCCCTACCGTCTCACTCGTAATGAGGCCCGATATCTGGAGATGTATTTCTTTCCCACTGAGGCTGGGTTGGAGTGTTGTTCACCATACCCGTGGATTCTCACTGGTTTTATCATATGTATATTGATATATTACATGGCCTGCAGTAGCAGCCGTGTAGTTACGGTTAAGAAGCTCAACCCATAGGAAGATCCCTTTTTGGGCAGCTTATAACTTTGGCGCTGTTTGACGAATCCTCACCAAACTGTGAAAAAAAATTATATGAACTCCTCTGAATGATTATGCAAAGTTTGGTGCCATTTATGAGCGGGGGCAAAGTTTTAAGGGGGTCCCAAGACTTTTGAAATCCTCATAGAAATAATGGAAACAAAAATGTGCTCACACCTACAGCTCCAAACGCTGCACGGATTTGCACCAAACTTGACCGAGGAGCGCCAGCTCCGTCCCGATAGTGTGCCTTTGCAAATTTCATTTAAATCTGTCCAGTAGATTTTTTTTAAATTGCCAAAAAATAGTGATATCTGGGTCCAGTCCATTAACTCATTTCCTGATTCGGAGTCCGTAGACACCTCTGGACCAATCAGAGACCAGCAACACATTTACGGATATCAAACATGCATGCTGATTCGGCAATTAAAAACGTTAGGTGCGTCAACATTTTTTAAATAAACATTGCGATGAAAACATATTAAAACACAACATTACACTTGTCAAACTAATTAAACAATCTCTACGGAGGTGAAGGGTGCTGAGGTCATCAGTGATGTCATTGATGATGTCATTTGTGATATCATCTTTGATGTCCTGGGTGTTCGTGTTAACAGTGCATGGCGGTGGTGCGAGTTATGGTTGCATAGATTAACATAACTGGCACATTTTTTGTTTTTTTTATTTTAGTTGTTACCATAACGTCCCTTTACTACAGTGTTTCCCTGAATTCGATAGGTTTATATTAGTGCAACTTATCCATAACGACCCTTTAACACATTATGTTCACTGATATATTACATGGCCACGGAAGTGGCCATGTAGTTATGGTTAAATTGGTGTTTCCATAGGAAGAACACTTTTTGGGCGGCTTATAACTTCGCTCTCCCTGGAGGAAATCTTACCAAACTTTGCAAAAAAAGTATTTGGGTCACTCTGAATTTTATTGCAAAGATTGGTGAGGATTCGTCCAGGAGGGGCAAAGTTATAGGGGGGTCCCAAAACTTTTTTTTTCCCATAGACTGAATGGGAACAAATTTTTGCTCGCGTCTACAGCCCAAACCGCTGGATGGATTTTCACCAAATTTGGACCAGGAGCAGCGGCTTGGTCCTGAAAGCGTGCTTTTGCAAATTTGGTGAAAATCCGTCTAGTAGTTTTTTGTTTAAATGACCAAAAAGTAGCTAAAAAAAAATTAGTGATCTCTGTTTTCGGTCTGCGGACACACTTCCCTGTTCGCTCCGCGGACAGTGTCCTGATTGGCCAATCGGCTTGCGTGATGTCTGCGGACATGCGACGTGTCGCTGATTGGACGGCGTGGAGCGTGAAGCGCGTCAGATTTTCGGTAGCGCCCGCCATCTTGAATTCACGGACGTCCGCGGACAGTGCGGTGAAACTTTGTTAACATTTTTTATTTAGTAGAGTGTGTTGGTGTGTAGGAGTGTTTGGTGAGGGTGGGAGTGTATGAGATAGGATGAAAGTTGTGTTTTCTTATGTGTTAGACGTTCTTTTTGTGTTCGATTTGTCTGCGGACATCACAGGTGTTCTGAAATGTTCTAAATAAACTGAATGGGGGTGTTCTGAGGAGTCAATATGTGTCCGTTTTGTTCGCAAGCAAGCTGAAACTGTTCTAAGAACACTCGCGGTGTCCTGAAATGTTCGCAAATACACAAAATGGGGGTGTCCTGAGGACGCTGTCCGTATTGTTCGTTGTCAAGTTGAATGTGTTCTAAGAACACTCGCAGTGTCCTGAAATGTTCGCAAATACACAAAATAGGGGTGTTCTGAAGACGTTCTCAAACACTCGCTGTGTCCTGAAATGTTCGCAAATATGAATGGGGGGTTGTGGCTGGCAAGTTGAATGTGTTCTAAGAACACTCGCGATGTCCTGAAATGTTCGCAAATAAACAAAATGGGGGTGTCCTGAGGACGCTGTACGTATTGTTCTCTGTCAAGTTGAATGTGTTCTAAGAACACTCACGGTGTCCTGAAATGTTCGCAAATAAACAAGATGGTGGTGTTCTGAAGACGCTTCTAAGAACACTCGTGGTGTCCTGAAATGTTTGCAAATAAACAAAATGGGCGTGTCCTGAGGACGCTGTCTGTATTGTTCTCTGTCAAGTTGAATGTGTTCTAAGAACACTCGCGGTGTCCTGAAATGTTCGCAAATAAACAAGATGGTGGTGTTCTGAAGACGCTTCTAAGAACACTCGCGGTGTCCTGAAATGTTCGCAAATAAACAAAATGGGGGTGCTCTGAAGACGTTTCTAAGAACACTCGCGGTGTCCGGGGAATGTTCGTAGGAGGTGTCCTGAGGACGCTGTCCGTATTGTTCTCTGTCAAGTTGAATGTGTTCTAAGAACACTCGCGGTGTCCTGAAATGTTCGCAAATACACAAAATGGGGGTGTTCTGAAGACGTTGTCGAACACTCGCTGTGTCCTGAAATGCTAGCAAATATGAATGGGGGGTTGTGGCTGGCAAGTTGAATGTGTTCTAAGAACACTTGCGGTGTCCTGAAATGTTCGCAAATAAAGAAAATGGGGGTGTTCTGAAGACGTTTCTAAGAACACTTGCGGTGTCCTGAAATGTTTGCAAATACACAAAATGGGAGTGTTCTGAAAAAGTTGTCGAACAGTCGCTTAGGCCTGAAATGTTCGCAAATATGAATGGGGGGTTGTGGCTGGCAAGTTGAATGTGTTCTAAGAACACTTGCGGTGTCCTGAAATGTTCGCAAATAAACAAAATGGGGGTGTCCTGAGGACGCTGTCCGTATTGTTCTCTGTCAAGTTGAATGTGTTCTAAGAACTCTCGCATTGTTCTGAAATATTCGTAGGGGGTGTCCTGAAGATGCTGGTCGTATTGTTCGATGGCAAGTTGAATGTGTTCTTAGAACACTTGCGATGTCCTGAAATGTTCGCAAATAAACGAAATGGGGGTGTTCTGAGGACACTGTCCGTATTGTTCGTTGTCAATTTGAAAGTGTTCTAAGAACTATCGCGTTGTTCTGAAATGTTCGTAGGGGGTGTCCTGAAAACGCTGTTGTCCGTATTGTTCGCTGGCAAGTTGAAAGTGTTCTAAGAACACTCATAATGTCCGCGGATATTAAAAGTTTCCATAGACCATAGTTGAAATGTTTGACTCTATGATTCTGATTTGCTGTGGTGGTTGTGGCCAGGGCATAGAGTCTTGGGTGCATGGCCATTTGGCAAGACTCTATGCCCTGGCCACAACCACCACAGCATATCACATTCATATTTGCTTATAACTTTGGGTGAAAAACAAATGTATAAGGAACAAAGGTATTAGATACTATGGATATGATATGCTGCGATGGTTCTCCTTATTATTGTATACTTACTGTTTGGTCTAGTAACCGGAGTACATGTATTTCTTGTTAATTTCTGTGATGAAAGAAAATAGCATGTTAGTGTTAGTATTTTGTAATGACTTATTACATTGTATAGTCAACATACTTTTTTTTTGGACCCTCATATTTAGTAGATTACAAATCAGAGTACTGTGCAATTTGCTCAGTTTCTGTATTTGTTGCAAAAATCATTGGGTCTGTGGGAGAAAAAAAAATCCATGTTGGATTAAAAAAAAACCTTTTTCTGTTATGCTACAGTTTATTTGTTTGATTGTTTTCAGTGTTCACTTGTTGTTTCTGGCTAATGCTTTATACTTTGGCTTGTTGCATTTTTTTGGAGCAGTAACATATTATTTATTTGTTTGGATATTATAAAATTTTGGAGCAGTTAGATACCAATTGGCGTATTCTAACTGTCTATTTTTTTGATATATTTTAGTGGTATTGATTTATCTGTTTGTATATTGTTAAATTTTGGGACAGTTAGATACCAATTGGCGTATTCTAACTGTATTTTTTGGTCTAATTTAGTGGTATTCATTTATCTGATTAGTTGTTGTAGAATCTTTGAGCAGTTAGATAGCTTTTGGAGTATTCTAACAGTTTATATTTTTTTAACACAAGTTTACTTAGGGTTTAAATACAGTTTAGTTATCAAATTTTGGTTTTAAGAACATCAAATAAGCGTTTGTAAGATTTGCTGTTAATCTCTGCTTTAGAGTAATGATACTATCATTACATTCAAACCATCCACATTTCATTTATTTTTTATATATGCAGTGTAGTGCCCTGAATTGGTTGTGGCTCCTGCGTGGTAGATTATACCTATTGTTGTGAAGGTTTTCTTACCAAGTGATATTTGACCATGTGTGAATCCAGTCAGCTGGCGGTTGTTTTTGGTACCATCTGCATTGTAACGTAGAAGCATTAGTATTATGTATTTACTATGTGTTTGTATTACTAACGTGGAGCGATTATCTGAATTGCAGGTAGAGCATAATCTACCATGGTTTGCATTTTGTACAAGTCGCTGAAATGGAATGGATTCACAATTTGGTATTGATATATATATGAAGCGTTCATTGGGGATTTCTTCTTATTTTTCACATTGTTGTAGAGAGTGCATGTATGTTTCCACATGTATGAAATTTGTAAGATTTCATTTATAGGTATGTTTTGTTTTCCAGTACTTGTAGTAAGTACATTAGAAATTCTCGTGGATCTTCCTGTGAGTTTATAGTGAAATTCACCATTCCAGCACAGTAGTCCAATTGTTGTCTTATTCCATAAACACTATACATGTTGTCAGGATTATTTGCTGCATTTCTGTGAAGTACTAACATTTGCAAACACAATGGGTCTGTACTGTGTAAGTAAATGTTGTCAACAATTGGTGGTAATTGAAATAGAATATTCATTGCTACATTTGCGTAGCAACTTACGCCAACTATATTTGAGAATTTAAATGGTCCAGGTAGTTCCGTATCTAAATGCTTTTGTTGGAGTTTGTCTTCCTTCTTTAAAGAAGTACCTGGTTTACTTTCCCTAATTGATTCTTTTTTGCTTGTGGTACTTGATGAAGTATTAGTTTCTTTTACTCTCTTTGGAGGATTTGCAATGACATCCTGTTGCATTTCTGTTTGATTTATTTTTCTTTTATAACGTTTTACTTTTTGTGGAACAGAGCATGTGTTTAGGTGGGGGGTGTAGAGTGAGCGAAATCTATTGTATTTTAACATGCAAGGAGTATTAGCGTTTATTTTACTTGCATTAAAGTTGATTAGAAATAGACCGTCAAGTGTACGTAAGCGTGACAGTGCTATGTAGGACATGCCTTCTTTAAAGACTGTGTTACCAATATCTATCATTGCTTTGTCTAGGGTAAAACCTTGTGATTTATGAATCGTGACTGCGTATGCAAGAGTTAGAGAAAATTGTTCTCTGCGCACATACATATCTTTGAAGAGAAGGAATCTAGCTGTTGAGCGTCCTATCCTTTTTACTTCTGAAAGTTTGTCAAAGAGTATATTGACAAACTGAATTTTGTTGTCGCATGGGTATGTTTGAAAGCCAACAACTGTACCCAGTGCTCCATTAACTAGTCCTTGGCCCACGTCAAGGTTACGTTTAAGCATTACTCTGCAATTTAAGGATAATTTTAATATCTTTTCTAAGCCTGCTGTGTTTGAGATTGATTTTTCTAAACTATTTAGTCTTGTTGTGGCTTGGTCACACATGGGTAGTGTCATACCATGTACATCTAGTTTGTCTGTGGCGCTAATTTTCATGATTGGTTGCATTTCTTTACTTAGCATGATTTCATTGAATTTGAAACAGCTTGCTAGAGTTGGCATTAAGGCCATACAATTGACATTTTTGTGGGCTAATTGTGCCATAACATCTGTAGCACATGCATTATCGCCATAAAGTGCATTAATGTGCCGGGATTTCAATATTGTTTCTGCTTCTTTAGAAAGTATACCAACTCTGATACTTTTAAAAATGTTGGCATAAGTGAAATCTGCAGATTGCCGCATGTTTTCTGTTAATTCTCTGTATTGGAAATGTTGCCAAAGGTTGACATTTCCAATGCTGCCAACAGTTTTACGGCAGAGTTTGTGTCCTAATGTTTTAAAAATAGGCTCACCTTTTACTGGTGTTAATTGAAGCAGATCTCCAAAAACAATAATGTGTTTTCCTGCAAAGAGCTCTTCATAGTCTGTTTTGAGTACTTCTTGTAATCTGATGTGAATCAAAGCTAACATCAGGTTGGAGACCATGCTTACTTCATCTATTAGTAGCATTTTCATTTGTTTCAATACTCTGCGTAGTTCCATTGCAGCTTCTGCAGAAAGTTTGTAATAGTCTAATTTGTTCTGTTGTTCTACTGGTAATAGTAGTAATCGGTGTAATGTAACACCACCTATGTTGTAGGCAGCTAAACCTGTGGGGGCAGTGACAACAGCTGACAGTTTGTTGTTTGTCAATTGTTGAAGGAACTTACTGATTTTGATTAGGAATGTTTCGCCAGAACCAGCTTCACCACTGACGTACAGTAGAATAGGTTTATAATTATGGCAGGAACATTCTTTATTTTCATGTTTTACACCATGTGCAATGTGTTTTGTTACTTCTTGAAAAATGCTACGTTGCTCATTGTTTAGTTTTGATTGTAGTATAGTTAAGTCTTCTTTATCTTCATACTGACACATGGTGTTTTCTACTTCTATCATAGCTAATTCTGCCTCATTTATCATTAGGGGTTCTCCCAGTGGTTCTTGGCTTCCTGTTACAGAAGGTTGACTACTATCAGGAGTGTCCTTATCTAGTTGGGCTTGGAGTTCTTCTTCGTGTTGCTGTTCATTGTGCAACATTGTTTTGTACTGTGTAAAGTTTACATCAGTTATAGTGCTTTCATTTGCTTTGAAAGCATCCTCATATGAGTCATAGTTATCTAGTATTTGTTCTTCTTTTCTCCATGGTTTGAAGAGTTGTAGCAGGGACATGTAATATACTTCTTTATGTTGAGGAGTCTTTAATGACAATTTGATATGATTAATTAAATTTGGTTTAGTGAGTTTAACTAAGCTGCCTTCACAAGTGTCACTCAATATTTACCTTTTTTTTTCATCAGGTTTCATATTATTTTTGTATGTGTAGTTTTGGGCTATGTGGTATAGACACATGTTTTCCAAAGTATTACTTCTGTTTGGGTAGTATGTGTCCAATAAATTGTTTTTTAAAATGATTGGCTGTTGGGATCACGATTGGCTATTGTTTCTATAGCTTCATATGATTTTAGAACTCTTTTTCTAGATTTAGCTGGACCAAGATTTAGCCATACTATATTTTCAGATTTACCATACAATGCAGCACCAGTTAAACGATCAGCTGCTTCATATGATCCACATTCTCTATGGGTGAGCATTTTTATGCCCAAGCTGTATAATTTCTGAGACACTGTTTTATCTGATGACAGGTCATTCCAGAGGTCTTGGAGGTCTGTCTTTTCTGCTTTAGTTAAGTATGCTGTGACATATCGTGCAACTGCAGTAGAATTGTCTGCAATGTACTGCACATCTATGTTTGCATTCCATAAGTGGGCAATGATTGCATTATAATCATTGATATATTTTTCTTCTTCTTTTCTTTTTATGTAATATGTATTTTTAGGTGACTTACCTTTAACACTATGTCTAACTGAAGACATGAGGTTGTTCACTTGACCTGTATTTGTAACTGGTCTAGGGAAACCAAATCGGCATTTGGTGTAGTATTTCCCTTTGTTTTTTTATTTGCGACGACAATATTTTCCACATTTGTGTCTTTGAAATTGTAAAACATGTGCATGAAGATCACTATTTGTGGCTTCTGATGGAATTTCACAAGTGACATATTTTTCAATAAACTGTAAAACAGTGGCATCACTGTCTTGACCAAATTTAGGAGCATCTTTAATCCATAAAAGCATGTGGATATGTGGTGCTCCTCTGGCTTGGTATTCTTTTCTCCAAAAGAAGTGTTGCACTTCTCCAAGGGGAGGAACAGTTTTATTACAAATAAAATGTAGCATAGCAATGAAGCGATGGTGAGAACATCTTGAAACATTAACAGGAACCAAAGAACAAAGTTGTCCAGGTGTTAGTATATCTATGTTTGTTTTGTTTTTATTTGATGTGCCTAGGAAATCATGTAAATCTTCCCATGCATATTCTGCACAACTTAATGTAACAAGCCAAGTGGGTGGGCCAAGGTTTCTGATCATACAACGTACATCTCCATGATGTCGAAACCAGTACTCTTTAGTACCACGCATATTTGCTAATAGATTTGTAATATTTGATTGTAAAACCTCATCCTTTTGTTGCACTTTTTTTTTAATAATTGTGTAGCTGTCATATTTTGAAAGTGTGATCTTGATTTTAATATGTGTGCAACTCCGTAACATAATGTTGCTAGTTCACTTTCAAAGAGTAGGTGGAATATGTATTCCACATTTTGTCTAAACCTGGGATCTTCAGAATACATCCGTAATGAGCGGCATTCTGAAGCTGATATTTGAATAGGTCTATCATCATACCTTCCTCCTTTGCCAGTAGGAAAGAGTAGAGGAAAATCACGTGCTTCTATACTTTTTTCCCATATGCTGATTGGCGATCCTTTTGTTTGACGAATTTGGTACATTTCCAGTAAATCTTCTATGGTGTCATTAGAGTGCAAAGGATGAATAGTATAATGGTCTAAAGTATTTGATATTGTAGCAGGATCTAGTAGCTCAAATCGATCAGCTTCTTGTGTTACTTGAATTATTTCAGTTGTATCTTTCAAGTTTTCTTCAAAATGAATTTCTTTGTAATGTTCATTATTCTTTTTAAGATATTGGAAGGCTTGTCTAACTCTATGTAAATCTACCAGCTGTTGCCATATATTTTTGACTTTTGTAGGTACTCCATTTACTAAGATAATTAAAGATTGCTGCATTGGACGTTGCACTCCTAGAGTATGCACATTTTCTTTTAGATCTAATGGTAAACAAACTACTTTTCCACGAATACCTTTTACCAATTCAGAGAGAGGTAATTTTGCTGTTTTTGGTTGAAGGCATATTATTGCTTGAAATGGGTGCACTGTTTGAATTATGATGCTCTCATATAAATTAAGTTGTTGTAGGGAGTTTGGTTGTTGTCAAGTTTTGTAGTGCAATAACTGCAAAGTATTAAGGGGTCAGTTATTTTGTATTTGTTTTCTGCTACAAGGTAGAGAGCTAATTCAAAACATTTAGAATCTTCATTGTCTTCTATTTTGTATGATAGTTCTACAGTTTTTGTGTTACTTTTATAAAAAGTTCTACGGCAACATACACATACATGGTTTGGTACTTCAGCTGATGTACTTTTAAATTTTAGTATTTCTTTTTTGTATGTGTTTAGCAAAAGGATGCCATGTATAGAATTGTTGCTTAATTGGTTTAAAGCTATTTCATTCTGTAAATGGCTTTCACTTCCAAAATATTTTTTCTGGATATAGTGAATTTCTTCAAGTAGGTCTTTTGCTGTACCATGTAGAAGGATGTTATTTAAATTTGCTAGTGCTAAAGCAGGACTTTTAGCATAGTACAGTTTATAGACTAGATTTCTTATAGTTGAATGATGTGTTGATATCCTTTTGATATCATGGAAAGTGGTTTTACAAGTAGGTCCTGTAATGCAGGCCAATGAATGTCCTTGTAGTCCTGTGTACTTGCGCACTGGACAGGTATACATATTTTTCAGTAATTTAATTTTGATTTTGTCTTTGCTTTTTACATATTTATTGAGGAATTGGCGTAAAGATTTGAAACATTGTTTGGGAATGTTACACATTGACGTGCATGGCCATTTGTACACTAGACGTTATGATTCAGTTGAATGGAGGGGTAATTCTAAGTTTTCAGGGCATATTTTTGTAAGGAGTACTTCTTGTTCCATTATGGTATTATTCACTTTTTCATAACCTCGACCACTGCTATGTATGGCAATTGTATTTGTTTGCTTTTGTTTGTACGCTTCTTCATTAAAATATGGTTCTGTGCTCGTAGTGTGATTCCATTCACCTCCGCAGATACTTAAGAAGTTCTTTCTGTTGACATTTTGCTTATTGAGAAGTCTTTTTTGTAATTTAGTTATTAGTTTTGTTAGTGGTTTCATTTTGTTTAACAGTAAAATAAATAACTTTCTTTTGAGAAGAATTGCACTGTCCATCAACGCTTCTAAGATTAATGTCCTACGATAGGTTTTAAGCATTGAACCATATTTCTCTACTGTTTTTAAGATTTTGAAGGACTTTGTGACGGTACATTTTGGCTAAAATACTTTTCTTGGTATGCTTACTTTGCACTATATTAAAATTTAAATAAGTAGTTTTATCTGTAGTGATAGCTGATTTTCTGTTAATTGTTTTTTGGTTTGTTTTACATTTTGATAGAGGAGGCAAAGTTTTTGTACTTGAAACTTCTTGTGTTTCACTAAATGACTGTATTAGCTGTTTTGTTTCAACATTTTTTTACAAATTCTGCTAGAGATGGATGCTTATGTTGGACACTTTTATTTTCATTTGCTCTACTTCTGCGTTGCTTTCTACGGACTTGACTTTGGTAGGCATTGTTTAGGGTCTGTTGAAAAAATAATAAAGAATGTATGGGTTGGGGTGTTCTGCAATGTATGTGTGCTGTGTGCATGAGTGTTTGAGTAAGATGATAAAGATGTATGTAATGGTGTGTGATTGTGCATTGGGAACTACAACTAGTAGGGATAGGTATTCTTGAATTGATGTGTTACTAAACTGGGGTTCAGATGACAAAACTAAGTAAGCTAGTGGTGTGGAAAAGTACAAATAGTAAATCTAATGTATACAATTAAAACAGTTGTTTGTTCTATAATATGAAAATTGTAGCGGTTCAGTTGGGTAATTTGTGTGTCCAGAAATAGGAATTTGTGGGCCATTCTGGCTGTAAATCGCTGTTTGAGACATGGAGATTTTTGGACAAAATGGTACACAATCCCTATTTTAGGCACAGAAATAGCTTGCATTAACTTAAAAGTATGTTTGAGTAATAATACAAATATTATGGTGATAGTCTACTTACTTTTTTTCTTAAATTAACAGGTAACTTCTTAGTTCTTCTTTGTTCTTTGAATTCGGCTGCTTCTTTTCAGGAGACTGGTCTTCACTGCAATTGTAAAAGATTCAAATTAGTAATTTTGTTTGTATATAGCGCTGTTTTTAATTTAGATATTGATTTTTTTAATTGAAATCCTCAGCACCTTCTTCAAAACCATTAAACTAATTTATTTACATAAGATACATTGCATCAGTTCAGTACATATGATATGTTCTTAATGAACAAATTGTATTGAATAACTAACTGTAGCAAAAAAAATATCTTTACTATGTCTTGTGAAATTTATAATATACCAGTGAATACCACTATTTCTGTAACTAAGCTGTTCTAGGTAATAGCGCCTCAATGACATGTCTAAATTAAAGTAATTAAGTACATAAATAAATAAAAACAAAAAATTATGAAATTGTATAAGTGTTTTTTTTGAAGATTTAAACATAGATTGTGCTTGCATGCAATTTTGTTTGAATATATGTAGTCTATATATTTCATTTAAAAAATGTTAGTTTAACATGCTTTGAGTGTGTGTGTATAAAGAAAGTAAATAGTATAAAAGTTTATAAGTGATAGTTAATTTTAGGAAATTGAAAAAAATACAGTAAATTCATTTTACAGATTACACAAGCTAAAAGTCTGTTTGAAAATGTGTTCATCTACTGTACTGAAAATATGCATACCTGAAGTTTGTGTTCATGCATATGGATATGCATTGAGCTGCAAGTAGAAATCTTGGAAACTTGCACAGTATTTCTGGTAGATGGTGCTTGCCAATGATATGACACTTGTACTCAGAGAGATTCACAGTAAATTTGTTGCTGTGCTGATCTATGATTATGCAGTTAGATGTAGAGGTCTTAAATGTGATTGGTGCATGGTCATGTGACTTCTTAGCTACATCCAATGAGGGAATGGCAGAGAGAGTGAAGTGGAAATGGTAGAAGGGCTGTTCATGTTACGATATGTCCGCGGACATGGCGGTAGTTAGTGGACATCGGGAGTTACATCCGGGGATTTTTGGGTTCAGAATTCATGCAAATGAGAATTAGTACTGAAAGGGATTGGTCAGGAAAGTTTAGTGGGTGTGTTCTGCCAGAAGAGAGTTTCTCATATACTGTTTTTGCTGAGAGAACAACAGATAGCTATGTCTGTGTGTTTTAGGAAAAAGATTGTATGGATTTTGGGAGATTCATGGATATATTGGTTGAAGGTGCATGCAGAAAGCTGTGGAGTAGCTGTAGATCTTGGATTCTCACATGTGGAAGTACACTGGCATGGAGTACGTGGAATGAAGTGGTTGGACTTGCTACCTCTCTGTGCTACTTTGGAGACAGAGCAACATCCAGACATAATTGTAATTCATTGTGGAGGGAACAGTTTAGGACATGTGACTGGAATGTTTTTGCAATTTGCTATGAAAGAAGGACTTGGGAAGGTTATGGACATGTTTCCTAATTCTCAAGTGATATTTTCACGGATTGCGCAGAGACAAATGTGGCTTCGCTCTTCTTCATTTGGTCCACAAATGGAGAAAAGCAAGGTGCAATGTTAATAAAGCTGTTTGTGCCTTTCTAAAAGATTTTGGCATGTCTTCTTGTCACAATGAAAATATTCTGTTTCGTAGTACAAATATTTTTCGCAGAGATGGAGTCCATCTTACTTATGGTGGCAATCAGATTTTTCTGAGAAATGTACAAAATGCATTGCGACCTTTTTTGAAATTACAACATCCATTTTGAAGTAGGTGTTAATTATTTATAATTTTTGACTTACAAACACCTCCCAAAGGCTCTTTTCAGAGCCACCACTTCCTCCGAGAGAAAATTGCAATGTTTGTGATAGGGTAGCAACCCAATTTTTTAAATGTTCGCAAACTGTCCGCGGACTTCTAAAAAATACAAAGGGCCCTGCTTCATTTATTTTCACTTCTATTTTTTGGGTAGTGAGAAGATCTTCTCGTGCTCTGAGACGATAGTCTCAAAAGCACTATGAAGTCGCTCCCCCCTGCAGAGCACTTTGTCACAGTACATACATACAACTGTGACCCTCGAAAGGTAAGGGTCATCAGCATTCTGTATGGCCTGTGAGGCAGCTTGAGGAAGACGCTGTCCCACAATGGTGGTCCTTGTGGTGACAGGATCAGAAACAGAGGATGAAGTAGAGGAAATCAACCTGCTACGTTCTTCGCAAGGTACAACCCTGCGAATAGCCCCAGAGTGAAATGACCTCAGGTGTCGCTTCATAGTAGTGGTCCCAAAGCTGTACTTACTGTGCTTCCCGTGACTGAGTATCATTTTGCACTCATTGCAGGTAACACGGTTCGCACGAGCCTTAAGACCATTCCCATGAATGGTAAATAACCACCACACCCAAGACTCACGCCTAGTGCGGGTAGTAGGGATTTCCTCTACCTCATTCTCATCATCCTCTTCTTCCTCCTCTGCATCCTCACTCCTGTTCCCCTCTTCAGGCCCTTGCGGAGGTGGTGGTGGTGGAGGGGGGGGAGGTGGTGGTGGTGGAGGGGATGGGGTGGTGCTGAAGCAGGTGCAGCACCAGGTGGCAGTAGTTCAGCCATTGATGCCATCTCGATGATGGTGTAATCGGCAGGTGGCAGCAAAAATCGCTGTGTTCTGAAGAATAGCCAGAAACACAATGAGAATAAGCTCTAGGGCGTGGTCTTTTATAGGGGTGCTTGTGCGTGGTCCGCGGACATGCGTGCTATCCGCGGACAGATCAAACACAAAAAAAAGTTCAAAAAGTTTCAAAATGTATGTAGAAACTCAGGATTACTATGTGGGACTTGTGCCATGGTGAGATTTTATTGAAAAATATTATGGATTAATTGAAAATGTACTTTTAAATTGTTCGGGGACACGAAAAGTGTCCGCATTCAGAACACGTGATCAGCGTGGGCGCGGTCATATGATTCGTTCGTGAACAAGTCTGCGAAGGAAGCGCATGTCCGCAGGACACCAAATGCACGGAGAATGGATAGCGCATGCGCATTGATGTTCTACAGACACTGTTTCGGTCCTGAAGTAATTAAAAATGCGTCACACGTGAAATGAACATTTCAGGACACTGCGTGTGTTCTTAGAACAGTTTAAACTTGCTAGCGAACAGTAAGGACAGATATAGTGTTCTTCAGGACACGTCCAATTTCGTTTATGTACGAACATTTCAGGACACCAATTGTGTTCTTAGAACAGTTTCAACTTGCTAGCGAACAGTACGGACAGGTATAGTGTTCTTTGAGACACCTCCATTGAGACATCCGCCCTGGTGGCATTTGGGCCGGAGGACGGCATGGAGTACAACTGGTGCATAGCCTCCACAGAGGAGGGGAGGGTTGCCAGAGTGCCCGACACATGTACGAGACCCCCGACCATGACCGCTCCCAACTGGGCCACGTTGGCACGGTGCTCATCATGATGACGTGCGTTCTCCCCCCGGGAAGTACGCACCTCATCACCAATGACAGCCATGTGCAACGCGACACCAATCAGGACCTTCTCCATACGGCCAGGGGTCCCCTCGTCTGCAGGTGGAGGGGAGTCAGATGACATGGACATCCCCCCTACCTGCGGACGGGCCTGGGATGGGTCATCCCTGCTGGTGCATGGTGGTGCAGTCACAGTGTCAGGGACAGTGACATGCACAGGCACCTCCACGGTGACCTGTGCTGCCTCCTGCTCCTGCCCCTGGACTGCACCACTTGCACCAGCAGGGATGCCCCCACCAGGCACCATGTGCGGCTCAGTAGCGGCCTCCTCCTCCTCTGTGGAAACCACCAACCTGGATGGCTCCACACCGTCTTCCGCCGTTGCAAGCCCCTGTGGGGGCTCACCCATCCCTTCCGCTGCAGCCGTGGGGGCATCCCCGGCGCTTAGCTCCACAGCGCCGTCTCCGCCCTCTTCTTCACTTTGCGCTGTGTAGAGGGAGACATAGAACACAAGCATCAGGGTACTGTACAATGGTCCCCTAGACAGGAAGTAACAGCAGATGAGTGGCACTGTCAAAGATCACTTCCATCATGTCCCTCCACAACACATGGGTCAGTGCAGGCAAAACACATGCAGCAACAGGCATGGCGCATGCTATGGACATAAGCAAACATGTCCAAGGGACTCTTGAAGCATACAATGTTGTTTTTGGACTCACATGCATCATGGGTCATGCCTATCACATGCACATACTTCAACGTACTTTCATCCATCTGGACTCGTACACCCCAGACACAGTGGATGCAAGGATAACTAGGCTGCATCAGTGAATCTGAACATTGTCACAGACATGTGTCATGCATCCATGGCATCCACAAGTCACAGACACCCAGGTCAGAAACACAGACAAGGACAGCATACATGTACATGGCATCAGCACCCATCCCTCACCCACACCCATGTCCAGGAACAGAGACTGGCATGCTCTCTTGTGTCCATTCCACATAGGTCTCCCCATGTTGCATTTAAACACATACACCAACCGTGTGCTTCACACATTACTGGTCTCACATGCATGACCATGATGTCCCTGCACACACACACGCGTACATGGCCTATGTCACACATACAGGCAAGTATCAGACAACCAGCACGCTGCAACATGCCCTGTCTCACACAGCAATGCTTGGCCACTTACCGCTCGACTCCAGACGGGTCTGCCTCTCAAGGATCTGGGCATGGAGCGCTGGGCGTACGCGTTCCAGGACCCTCAGCTGGATGGTACTCATGCTGCCCTGGCCCCCCTCCACGAGGCGCCAGGCCTTTATGAGGGTCCTGGACCTGAAGTCCTCCCAGCGCTTCTTGACTTGCTTGATTTTGCGGGTTGCCACCCCCTCCGGGTTGATGGCAACCACAAAGTCGTCCCAGATCCTGTCCCGTCCTTCCTTGTCAGCGCGTGGTGATCCGAAGAGGGCATCATAATGCCCCAGGACAAGCTCCACCAGGACACCAACTTCCTTCTGACTGAAGCTGGTGGCCCTCTGCGGCTCTGGCTGGGGGTCGCCAGCGGTCTCGGTTGGTGTTTGCCCCGACATGGCGACCCCCGAGGCAGGCATAAGTGGGCAACTGGGTTCTGGGGCTGGGCTGTGGAGCGATGATATCCCAGTCGGGAGTGTTCTGTTCCAGCAGGGGTGGACACAGCAACTGGATCCCTGCAGATGTCTGATGTGCAGGCACCAAATGGCAGGGCACGGTGGCAGCAGGCAGGCAGGCAGCAGCAAATGGCTCGTGGGAGGCTGCTCAGGGCTCTGGGGTGCAGTAATTCGGCCTTTTGGGCAGGAGCGTGGTCTTCCATGTGCTTACGCGTGACCAGCTTGATACGGAGTGATTTGGCACGTGAAAATTCTGCATGTCAGCGTGTGAATCGAGGAAAGGCCCTTAGCGCGTAAGCGCGTCAGCACGCATACGCGATTCCATTGGACCAAAGGCCCTTAGCGCATATGCGTGTCTGTGACGTATCGCGCACGGGCGTTGCTTTTCGTGGGGTGCGGTGCGTGTGTCTTGCAGGCGTTGGGGTTCACACGCTATTACTTCACAGCGGGTGGGTGTTGGTTATGCGTTCTTCTACACGCAAGGCAGACGGTGAGTGGTACCCTGCTCCCCCAGGCCAATCGCATGTGGAACTCCTCGCGCACCTCTGAAATACACGCGCCCAGGCCAATCGCGTGTGGAACTTCACGCGCACCCCTGAAATACACGCTCACGCTCCCCCAGGACAGATCGCGTGTAAAACTTCTCGCGCACCCCTGAAATACATGCGCCCAGGCCAATCGCGTGTGGAACTTCTCGCGCACCTCTGAAATACACGCGCCCAGGCCAATCGCGTGTGGAACTTCTCGCGCACCTCTGAAATACACGCGCCCAGGCCAATCGCATGTGGAACTTCCCGCGCACCCCTGAAATACACGCACATGCTCCCCCAGGCCAGATCGCGTGTAAAACTTCTCGCGCACCCCTGAAATACACGCGCCTAGGCCAATCGCGTGTGGAACTTCTCGCGCACCTCTGAAATACACGCGCCCAGGCCAATCGCGTGTGGAACTTCTCGCGCACCTCTGAAATACACGCGTCCAGGCCAATCACGTGTGGAACTTCACACGCACCCCTGAAATACACGCACACGCTCCCACAGGCCCGATCACGTGTAAAACTTCTCACGCGTGTAGGACTTTGGCGCACATTTTTTTCCTGCGCAGGGACGCTACCGCCTGCTTTCGTGTGGCGGACATGTATGGGCCTGTGCGCGTCTTTGGCCGTGCGCTGTTTTTCCCTATTCGATTCCATGAATACGTATTGTAGGCGAGCGTGTGGGCGTTCTGCGCACTTGCCTCCTGTGTGTCATCAATGACATTTGTGATGTCATCTTTGATGTCCTGGGTGTTAGGCTTAGCAGTGCACGGTGGTGGCGCGAGTTATGGTTGCTTAGCTTACCATAACTGGTGAATTTCAAGGGTTTTTCGGTTTTACTTGGAACCATAACGTCACTTTAACAACGTTTTTTCACTGAATTTGAAAGGTTTTTAGCAGCGCAACTTAACCATAACGTCCCTTTAACAAAGTTTTTTCACTGAATTTCATAGGTTTTTAGCAGCGCAACTTAACCATAACGTCCCTTTAACAAAGTTTTTCCACTGAATATATATATATATAGCAAAGATGACATGCCATGTCTTTCTCAAGATCATTGACCATATAACATCATCCTATATAGTGTCTTATTTAACCCATCATTGGTTCATTTATAATCTAAAAAGCACAATAAACATGATTTCAGTGGGATATTCATTTTAGTGTGAAATATTCGACTCTAACAGCTCTCCCAGATTCAAAAGACCTTGTTACTTTTCTTTGGCCGGTATGGGGCCAGTAACAGAGAGCCTCAGGACAGTAAACATATAGACCCTGTACATTAAATATTTAAACTCATACATGGTGTGAAATAATGTAGGAATTCCTACCCATTACTAAAAATAAGAGAACATACCTCTGTTTGATGTTAGATACATTTAAGAGCTCTTGTTAAAGGCCATATATGGATTCAAAATAGCATGTGTACACTTTTTAAATCAAGGTCATTGTACTTTTGCTGAGCCAAACTGTGCTACCGAATCCCTGACCTAAGGGACGAGGGGCTGGTAGAAGCCGGTCAGACTCAAGCGATGCACCGCACCAATGCGAACCAGTTGGTGAACACCTGTAGTTAGAAGGGCCCCTTCATCCCAGTGGTACCAAAGATGGGATGTGCGTGTTCCCTAGGCCCCATCCCTCGCCCTGCAATGCTGCTTCAAACATGCAGATTCAGATGCTTCCTGCCTGCCCAGTGCTTGTGCATGCACTAGTTGTTATTCCCGGATCCACACTAGCTTTCCACTCTCAGGGCCACAGTTGTGGTTGTATCAGTCAGAAGCAAAGCAGAGAGGAAGAGGTGACATTTGTCACTGTGTGCAGCCATCACTCTCCCACACCTCAGGTACCCTTTTTCTTCAAGATGCGTACACTACAAATTTTACCATTCAAAAATTGAGCATTGCCAAAATTCAGAAACACTTCATGCTTCATTAGTCTTCCTGGTAGCCGGCTGTGTCCATTATGTCTGTGACAGGGAAAGCTCTCTCAAGCTTTCACCAGCCTTTATTGATGACGACGTTGAGTGCTGAATAAGTTTGCATCCCAAATAACTCACTACATATGTGGTGTAGTTCAATCTGGCTCCCCCAGCACTTGTGGTCTGTAACTGTAACCCTACAGTGCCTTCTCTCTGCACTAATGAGCAACCCGTTAGCTGCACTTTCTGATTTACCTGCACTGAACCACCTACTGGCTGCACTTTTTGATTACCTGCACCCCCCCAACCCATGGCACTTCTCCCCTTCCACTTCCCTGCACTTGTGCTATCTGAATGACACACGCCTAGTAAGATCGTTGTTTTGCCCCCCCTTTGTTCCCCCCCGCTTGCCTTGTCGCACCTAGAAACACTTGTGTACAGGCGCATTATAAATGCTATATCATATCATATCATATCATATCAATTTCTAAAGCATAATTTTCCTTATGTGTCTTGATTTGGAGCATTTTGAAGTACAGGAAAGACCACTGTTAGGCATTATATCAAACTTTCGTACCCGGCACTGCGTTCCACGGGATTACACTGAAAGGTGATTGGCTCATTCCCGAGCCATACCTCAGTGTAATCCCTTGGACGCACATAAGTGCCTGTATTTGTTCCCGGTGGCGGTGGAGGGGCGTGCAGCCCCTTAGCAAATGAAGAGGCTCAAAACTGGGCCATCCCCGCTCTGAGCCTCCCCAAAGCTGGAGGCTGCCTTCATCCCCCGCTGGGGACTCAGGTAAGTTTATTTCTTTCCTCCAGCCCCGCCTCTGCAAACTATCCCCTCCCCACCCTCCAAACCCCACTTACCTTATTTTTTCTTCTTTTCTCAGGAGAGCGCGTCCGCTCCCGATGGCCGCTATGGAAAGGGAAAACGTGGTGCGTTTGACCTTTCCCAGCAGCCATTTTGTTGGACTTCTTTTTTTTCCTGTTTCGAAACGCGGCAGCGTTTTGGAACAGAAATAAATGCTAATAGTACCCTGGTCTAACGGGCCAGGGTGTTAATGGCTATAAGCCCATCGACTACGGGCCAATACCACCCATGGTAATGCCCCTGGGGCCTCATTAAGGCCCTCGCTACGCTTGGGCCTGTAAATATGGGCCCCGGGGGCATTACCTGGGGCGGTATTGGCCCGCTGTCTCGGGGCTTATTGCCACAATAACACTAGACTGGTCTGGACGGATCTCAGAAGCAAGCAGAACCAGGGATTAAATTGATAAGGAAGACGCCATCTTCCTCCCACCCCAAGACACCAAGGGAATATATATAGGCTGATACTGGGAAACGTTATGTGAACAATCACTTCTTGGTGATGGACCACATTAGCACTCTCAGAGGTCTTTCATTTTGTGGTCACCTAATGCATCTGCTTACACTGTAGCCTCCTCAAAAGCTAGTAATGAGGAAAGAGAGTGGGGCAATTGCGTACCTGCTCTGGGGAGTTGTCGGGGTGAGCCCGCAGACATTAACCCGGCTCCAAAGCGTCAGGGGAGGTGACCAAACTAGAAGATTGAAAGCGACACAGTGAAAACCAAGGCATAAGGCCTAAGAGGCTTCGAGCACCTTAGGGTAATCCATGCAGATAACTGTGCACGAGTGAAAGCATGTACTGCCCCAAATGCTGCAGAAAGACAATTGACAGAGTGCATTATGCACATAGGCGTGTTGTACTCCTTATGAACTCGAAATAAAAGGCATTCTTTCAATAGAAGTGTGGAAACTAAACCCCTAATATATATATATATATATATATATATATATATATATATTACACAGCCACGGTAGTGGCTGTGTAGTTATGGTTAAGTTGCTGTTTCCATAGGAAGAGCACTTTTTCGGTGGCTTATAACTTCGCTCCCCCTGGACAAATCCAAACCAAACTTTGCAAATAAAGTATATGGCCCACTCTGAATTTTTTTGCAAGGCTTGGTGAGGATTCGTCCGGGGGGGCAAAGTTATAGGGGGGGGTCCCAAAACTTTTTTTTTCTCCCATAGACTGAATGGGGAAAAAACTTTGCTCACGCCTACAGCCCAAACCGCTGGACGGATTTTCACCAAATTTGGACCAGGAGTAGCGGCTTGGTCCCAAAAGCGTGCTTTTGCAGATTTCATCCAGTAGTTTTTTTTAAAATTACCAAAAAGCAGGTAATAAAAAAATTATTGATATCTGTGTTAGGTCCGCGGATACACTTCCCTGTTCGCTCCGTGGACAGTGTCCTGATTGGCAAATCAGCTTGCGTGATGTCCGTGGACATGCGACGTGTTCACTGATTAGATGGCGTGGAGCGTGAAGCCCGTCAGAATATTCGGTAGCGCCCGCCATCTTGGATTCGCGGACGTCCGCGGACAGCATGGTGAAACTTGGTTTAAAATTTGTATTTAGTAGAGTGTGTTGGTGTGTAAGAGTGTTTGGGGAGGGTGGGAGAGTATGAGATAGGTTAAATGTTGTGTTTTTTTATGTGGTAGATGCTCTTGTTGTGTTCGATTTGTCTGCGGACAACACGGCTGTTGTGAAATTTTCTAAATAAACTAAATGGGGGGGTGTTCTGAGGACGCAATATGTGTCAGTTTTGTTCGCCAGCAAGCTGAAACTGTTCCAAGAACACTCGCGGTGTCCTGAAATGTTCGTAAATAAACAAAATGGGGGTGTTCTGAGGACGCTGTCCGGATTGTTTGTTGTCAAGTTTAAAGTGTTCTAAGAACACTTGCGGTGTCCTGAAATGTTCGTAGGGGGTGTCCTGAAGACGCTGTCCGTATTGTTCTTTGGCAAGTTCAATGTGTTCTAAGAACACTTGTGGTGTCCTGAGATGTTCGTAAATAAACAAAATGGGGGTGTACTGAGGACGCTGTGCGTATTGTTCGATGGGAAGTTGAATGTGTTCTAAGAACACGCGTGGAGTCCTGAAATGTTCATAAATAAAGAAAATGGTGGTGTACTGAGGACACTGTCCGTATTGTTCGTTGGGAAGTTGAATGTGTTCTAAGAACACTCGTGGTGTACTGAAATGTTCGTAAATAAACAAAATGTGGGTGTCCTGAGGATGCTGTCCGTATTGTTCGATGGCAAGTTGAATGTGTTCTAAGAACACTTGCGGTGTTCTGAAATGTTCGTAAATAAACAAAATGGGGGTGTCCTGAGGACGCTGTCCGTATTGTTCTCTGGCAAGTTGAATGTGTTCTAAGAACACTCGCGATGTCCTGAAATGTTCGCAAATAAACAAAATGGGGGTGTCCTGAGGATGCTGTCCGTATTGTTCAATGGCAAGTTGAATGTGTTCTAAGAACACTCGCGGTGTCCTGAAATGTTCTCAAATATACAAAATGGGGGTGTCCTGAGGACGCTGCTCGTATTGTTCGATGGGAAGTTGAATATGTTCTAAGAACACTCGCGCTGTTCTGAAGTGTTCATAAATAAACAAAATGGGGGTGTCCTCAGGACGCTGTCCGTATTGTTCTCTGGCAAGTTGAATGTGTTCTAAGAACACTCGTGGTGTCCTGAAATGTTTGTAGGGGGTGTCCTGAAGACGCTGTCCGTATTGTTCGCTGGCAAGTTGAATGTGTTCTAAGAACACTCACGGTGTCCTGAAATGTTCGCAAATAAAAAAATGGGGGTGTTCTGAGGACGCTGTCCGTATTGTTCTCTTGCAAGTTGAATTTGTTCTAAGAACACTTGTGGTGTCCTGAGATGTTCATAAATAAACAAAATGGGGGTGTCCTGAGGATGCTGTCCTTATTGTTCTCTGGCAAGTTGAATGTGTTCTAAGAACACTCGTGGTGTCCTGAAATGTTCGTAAATAAACAAAATGGGGGTGTCCTGAGTACGCTGTCCGTATTGTGCGATGGCAAGTTGAATGTGTTCTAAGAACACTCGCGGTGTCCTGAAATGTTCGCAAATAAACAAAATGGGGGTGTCCTGAGGACGCTGTCCGTATTGTTCGTTGTCAAGTTGAAAGTGTTCTAAGAACACCCGCGGTGTCCTGAAATGTTCACAAATAAAAAAATTGGGGTGTTCTGAGGACGCTGTCCATATTGTTCTTTTGCAAGTTGAAAGTGTTCTAAGAACACTTGTGGTGTCCTGAGATTTTCGTAAATAAACAAAATGGGGGTGTTCTGAGGACGCTGCCCGTATTGTTTGTTGTCAAGTTTAAAGTGTTCTAAGAACACTCGCAGTGTCCTGAAATTTTCGTAGGGGGTGTCCTGAAGATGCTGTCCGTATTGTTCTTTGGCAAGTTGAATGTGTTCTAAGAACACTTGTGGTGTCCTGAAATGTTCGTAAATAAACAAAATGTGGGTGTCCTGAGGTCGCTGTCCGTATTGTTCGATGGGAAGTTCAATGTGTTCTAAGAACACTCACAGTGTTCTGAAATGTTCGTAAATAAACAAAATGGGGGTGTCCTGAGGTCACTGTCCGTATTGTTCTCTGGCAAGTTGAATGTGTTCTAAGAACACTCGTGGTGTCCTGAAATGTTCGTAAATAAACAAAATGGGGGTGTCCTGAGGACGCCGTCCGTATTGTTCGTTGTCAAGTTGAAAGTGTTCGAAGAACCCACGCGGTGTCTTGAAATGTTCGTAGGGGGTGTCCTGAAGACACTGTCCATATTGTTCGCTGGCAATTTGAATGTGTTCTAAGAACACTTGCGGTGTCCTGAAATGTTCACAAATAAAAAAATGGGGGTGTTCTGAGGACGCTGTCCGTATTGTTCTCTTGCAAGTTGAATGTGTTCTAAGAACACTCGCGGTGTCCTGAAATGTTCGCAAATAAACAAAATGGGGTGTTCTGAGGACGCTGTCCGTATTGTTCGTTGTCCAGTTGAAAGTGTTCTAAGAACTGTCGCGGTGTCCTGAAATGTTCATAGGGGGTGTCCTGAAGACGCTGTCCGTATTGTTCGCTGGCAAGTTGAATGTGTTCTAAGAACACTCGCAGTGTCCTGAAATCTTCGCAAATAAAAAAATGGGGGTGTTCTGAGGACGCTCTCCGTATTGTTCGCTGGCAAGTTGAAAGTGTTCTAAGAACACTCATAATGTCCGCGGACATTAAAAGTTTCCATAGGCCATAGTTGAAATGTTTGACTCTATGGGTGTGATATGCTGCAGTGGTTGTGGCCAGGGCATAGAGTGTTGGGTGCATGGCCTTTTGGCCATGCACCCAAGACTGGCATAGAGTCTTGGGTGCATGGCCATTTGGCCATGCACCCAAGACTCTATGCCCTGGGCACAACCACCGCAGCATATCACACTCATAGTTGCTTATAACTTTGATTCAAAAACAAAGTTATAAGGAACAAAGTTATAAGCGCCTATGGGTGTGATATGCTGCGATGGTTGTACTTATTATGATATACTTACTGTTTGGTTTAGTAACTGGAGTACATGTATTTCTTGTTCATTTCTGTGATAAAAGAAAATAGCATGTTAGTATTAGTATTTTGTAATTACTTATTACATTGTATAATCAACATTTTTTTTTGGACCCTCATATTTAGTAGATTACAAACCAGAGTACTGTCCAATTTGCTCAGTTTCTGTGTTTGTTGCTAAAATCATTGGGTCTGCGGGAGAAAAAAAAATCCATGTTGGATTTAAAAAAAAACCTTTTTCTGTTATGCTACAGTTTATTTGTTTGTTTGTTTTCAGTGTTCACTTGTTGTTTCTGGCTAATGCTTTATACATTGGCTTGTTGCAGTTTTTTGGAGCAGTAACACATTCTTTATTTGTTTGGATATTGTAAAATTTTGGAGCAGTTAGATACCAGTAGGCGTATTCTAACTGTCTATTTTTTTATATATTTTAGTGGTATTGATTTATCTGCTTGGATATTGTTACATTTTGGGACAGTTAGATACCAATTGAAGTATACTAACTGTCTATTTTTTGCTCTAATGTAGTGGTATTCATTTATCTGATTAGTTGTTGTATAATCTTTGGGCAGTTAGATAGCTTTTGGAATATTCTAACAGTTTATATTTTTTTACTATAAGTTTACTTAAGGTTTAAGTACAGTTTAGTTATAAAATGTTGGTTTTAAGAACATGAAATAAGGATTTGTAAGATTTGCTAGTAATCTCTGCTTTAGAGTAATGGTACTATCATTACATTCAAACCATCCACATTTCTTTTTTATATATGCAGTGTAGTGCCCTGAATTGGTTGTGGCTCCTGCGTGGTAGATTATACCTATTGTTGTGAAGGTTTTCTTACCAAGTGATATTTGACCATGTCTGAATCCAATCAGCTTGAAGTTGTTTTTGGTACCATCTGCATTGTAACATAGAAGCATTAATATTACATATTTAATATACGTTTGTATTACTAACGTGGAGAGAATATCCGAATTGCAGGTAGCACATAATCTACCATGGTTTGCATTTTGTACAAGTTGCTGACATGGAATGGATTCACAATTAGGTATTGATATATATATGAAGCATTCATTGGGGATTTCTTCTTGTGTCACATTGTTGCAGAGAGTGCATGTATGTTTCCACATGTATGAAATCTGGAAGATTTCATTTATAGGTATGTTTTTATTTTCCAGTACTTGTAGTAAGTACATTAGAAATTCTTGTGGATCTTCCTGTGAGTTTATAGTGAATGTAACCATTCCAGCACAGTAGTCCAATTGTTGCCTTATTCCATAAACACTATACGTGTTATCTGGATTGTTTGTTGCATTTCTATGAAGTACTAACATTTGCAAACACAATTGGTCTGTACTGGGTAAGTAAATGTTGTCAACAATTGGTGACAATTGAAATAGAATATTCATTGCTACATTTGCGTAGCAACTTACTCCAACTATATTTGAGAATTTAAATGGTCCAGGTAGTTCTGTATCTAAATGCTTTTTTTGGAGTTTGTCTTCCTTCTTTAAAGAAGTACCTGGTTTACTTTCCCTAATGGGTTATTTTATGTTTGTGGTACTTGATGAAGTTTTAGTTTCTTTTACTCTCTTTGGAGGATTTGCAGTGACATCCTTTTGCATTTCTGTTTGATTTAGTTTTCTTTTAAAACGTTTTACTTTTTGTGGTACAGAATATGTGTTTAGATGGGGGTGTATAGTGAGCGAAGTCTATTGTATTCTAAAATGCAAGCAATATCAGCGTTTACTTTACTTGCTTCAAAGTTGATTAGAAAAAGACCGTCAAGTGTACGTAAGCGTGATAGTGCAACGTAGCTCATGCCTTCTTTAAAGACTGTGTTACCAATGTCTATCATTGCTTTGTCTATGGTAAGAACTTGTGATTTATGAATGGTGACTGCGTACGCAAGAGTTAGAGAAAATTGTTCTCTGCGTACATACATGTCTTTGAAGAGAAGGAATCGAGCTGTTGAGCGTCCTATCCTTTTTACTTCTGAAAGTTTGTCAAAGAGAATATTGACAAACTGAATTTTGCTGTCACGTGGGTATGTTTGAAAGCCAACAACTGTACCCAGTGCTCCATTAACTAGTCCATTAACTAGTCCTTGGTCCACGTCAAGGTTACGTTTAAGCATTACTCTGCAATTTAAGGATAATTTTAATATCTTTTCCAAGCCTGCTGTGTTTGAGATTGATTTTTCTAAACTATTTAGGGGTCGATTCATGGAGCAAACGTGCGCCGAAAATCCCAGCGCAAGAAGGCGCAAGGTGGCGCAAGCGTGAGAAACCCAGCACATGCGTGCGATTCAAGGAAGACGCTGCACGTTTTTCCCACTGTCCGTGCGCCAAATCCTGCCATGGCGCACGCGGGCACACACGGCGTGCGCTATGCGCACAGCAAAAGTGCACAGAGCGCGGCGCACACAACCAAAGTGGGCGGAACAGTGGGCGTAACACGCGGAATGGGTAATAACACGTGAAAAAGGAGGCGTAACTGGGGAAGTACTGCACGGAACGCCCACACGCACGCGAACAACCTGACTTCATGGATTCGAATACGGGAAACCCGCACACGGCAAAAGACGCACACAGGCGTCAACGCGTCCGCCACACGAAGGCAGGCGGAAGCGTCCCCGCGCACAATATAAAAGTGCACGCAAACAACAAACACGTATATACAGCTACGATGAATGCCCCATTTGTCGCAGCACTGATCGTGGGACACCGCAGGAGGATGAGAATAGCCAGGGCATGCATTTTCGCACCATGGACAAGCCTTTTTGGGATGCCTGATGACCAGGTCTACGGCAGGTATAGGTTTCCACCCCATATCATCCTAGACCTGGTCAGGGAGTGGGAAGATGACCTTACATCCCCCACCCTTTGCTCCCAAGCATTGAGCCCCTTGGAGAAGGTGCTCAATGTCCTGCATTTCTTGGCCACTGGGTCATTTCAGCGGACTACTGCCATAGTGGGGGGGTCTCACAGGCGACGCAGTCACGCTGCCTACACCAGGTCCTGGCAATCATGACAGCGCGCCCCTCAGTCCGCAGGCACATATACATGCCCAGAACCCCTGCAGAAAGGCATGCCGTTGTCCTGGATTTTTACAGGGTGGCATACTTCCCCAAAGTGTACGGTGCCATAGATTGCACCCATGTGGCCCTACGTCCACCTAGGGCCACTGAGCACATCTACCGAAACCGCAAGCACTGGCATTCCATCAATGTACAGGTGGTATGCGATGCAAAGGGAATCATCACCTCTGTCTATGCAAACTACCCTGGCTCCACCCATGACAGTTTCATATACAGAATGTCCGCCCTGAGCCGGGCCCTGGAAGCTGGGCAGCATGGCGACACCTGGCTCCTAGGTGAGTACAAATGCCCTTGCACATGCATGCATGTCACACACACACACACAAATACACAAACCCCAATAATCACAACAATTTACACCTCCCCAGGGGACAGTGCCTACCCTCTGAGCAACCACATGATGACGCCAATCTGGAACCCCACCACACCACCCCAGGTAAAATACAACACCGCCCATATTGCATCAAGGGCCATAGTGGAGCGCACATTCGGAGTGCTCAAGTCACGTTTCCGCTCCCTTGACCGCTCTGGCGGGCAGCTACTCTATGCACCCCCAGTAGTGTGCAGGATCATTGTGGCAGCATGTGTCCTGCACAATGTTGCAACACGGCAGGGCGTACCGGTGGACATGGTGGTGCCCCCACATCCCCAACCACAGGCACAGGCGCTGCCCATAGGAGGGGACAGGGCACGTGGCGAGGAAGCCCGGACCCAGCTTGTGGCCACATTTTTCACCTAAACTCCCACCCCTGCTGAGTGCACACAGCCCTGGCACATACCAGGTGACAATCGATGATGACAAAGAGACAGTCAACTGTCACAACCTTACCACCCTGAGATAGTTGCCATGGAAGTGCCACATTGTCTGCATCCTTAGCTACTTAAACACAAGCTATCCTGTGTGACCAAAAGGCACACATATGACATATGACATGACATGATATGGCATTTGTAACGTGCCTATACACAAGTGTTTCAAGGTGCAACGAGGCAGGGAGGGGGGAACAAGGGAAGACAGACAACAATACTACTAGGCCAGGTGTCATTTAGATTGTGCAAGTGCAGGGGTAGGGGGAAGGGAAAAGTGCAAGGGGAAGGGGAGGGGGGGAGTGCAGTACAGGGTAAGCAGAATAAAAAACAAATAAATAGGCCAGCTGGTGGCAACTGCAAAGGTAAGTGCAGACAAGTGCTGGGAAGGGGGGGCTGTAGGGATAGAGAGACAGTCCTGCACTGCAGGGGTTGCCAGGGAAGCAGTGCAAGTGGAGAGTGGCTGGGCCAGGGACCGAGGTCGGTGAGAGTGGCCCAGTTGCAGATCCAGTGCAGTTTCAGTGAAGAATTTAGCAAGGGAGAGGGAGAGAGAAAGCAGAAGCAAAGAGGAAGGTCTTGAGGTGCTTCCGGAACCAGAGATGGTTCTTTTCAAGTTTCAGGGAGGCAGGAAGGCTGTTCCAGAGGGAGGCCCCTGCCGCGGAGAGAGATCTACCCCCAGCTTGTTGCTTCGAGAAGCGGCTGACCCTGACATGCAAGGTGTGAATCACACACACCTGCAAAACAGGCCATGACCATCACTGTTATGTCACTCAAACCCTCCCAAACCACAAAATGACATGGCAAGCAATAGCCATACACCAACACAGTACCAATAAGGTACATATTGCCATGTCAAAAATGTACAGTGGCATCAGACAATGATGCCTGACATGGAATCAGATGAAATGACTGACCAACAACCTCCCACCCAAAATAAGTCATTCCCAAATGCATTACAAAAGTTGTAGACATAACATAACAATGAATGCCTGTCTACATGCACATTGTGCATTGCAAAATCAACACTGCAGCTTCTGTGTGCTGTGTCCAACTCCTGCAACACACTGCTCAGCGCACAGCACAGTGAACAGCTATTGTGTGTGATGCATACCCTGAGCATCACATCTAAGCGACAAACCACATCAAAAAGCAAATTAGGCATGTACAGGATCCATAATTGGTCACAGAACATGTGCTGCATGGACACAGTGGGCACCAGAAGGCAAACAGAGTATACACGTGGATATCCAAGGGTGGTTGTACATGTAGTGCATCATAGTGCAAGTGTGTGGGTCAGTAAGGGCATGCACTCAACATATGCATGTGCAATCAAGTGACCATCAGTGTCCTCTACACATCACATGTGAACATTCACCATGTGTACACCCCAGCATGTCAAACCACAACTATCCCCTCACACCTGAAAGGTAAACACAACACATGAACAGGCATTGATCAGCAGAACCCAACATGTACATAGGATACCACAATTACAATGTCAGGGTTCCCATCACACTGCAGGGCAAGGCAACTATCAACAACAAAACACCCCCCATCCTTCAAAAATGACCATGACCCACTGAACAACTGCACCTGGGTCATGGAGCCTTCAACCCTCAATTTCACCTGGCCACAGGATCACCCTTCCCCTTCGTCACCATCTCCCACCTTGTGTGTAAA
The DNA here is from genome assembly GCF_040938575.1 of Ambystoma mexicanum. NCBI lineage: Eukaryota > Metazoa > Chordata > Amphibia > Caudata > Ambystomatidae > Ambystoma > Ambystoma mexicanum. The sequence goes on from NC_090934.1 coordinate 1,335,787,475, forward strand.
AAGGTGCCTGCACCCTCAGAGTCCACCCTCATTTGCAAAATCACAAAATCCAAGCCAGAAAAATGAACCAGAACACCCTCCAGTAGATGACTTGACGTAGCAGTACCTCACAAAGGCCAAGTACTACCACAATGATGTAACAACCAAAGTAGCACAGTAAAACAATGTCACAACAGGATGTGAACCATGTGTGGTACATAACATAGAATGATGCACCACGAAAGGATGTGTACTGTCACAGGTCCAGTGTACAGGCGCAGGAGTGGCACGAACCAACCACCCCCACCGTGGCCCGGGTGCCTGCAAGGTCAAACTCACACAGGCCTCTGAGACCCTGGTGGGGAAGAAGGGTCAGGGATATGCAGTTGGGACAGGTGTTGGCACACTGGATAACTGGAATGAGTGGCAGGAGAGGGGAGGAGGAATGACACATGAAAGTAGGGAATGCAGGAAAATGTACTACCTGCATGAACACATACACAATCCGAACAAACTTGGATATCATTGTCATGGCCTTCTGTAGTCCAGGCTTAGGAGTGGCACGAACCAACCACCCCCTCTAGGGTTTTGGCACATGCAAGTTTGGGGCTTACACAGGCATCCGCAACCCCAGCGGGGAAAGAGGGTTAGGGAACGTTAGTTGGAAAGGTACGGGAAGCAGGAACACCGGGTAGAGGGTACAGGGTTAAAAATTGGATAGGACTCTGGGTGATTAGGGGAAAAAAAACATACCAAATTGAATTACACATTCATCCATGCATTAGTGCATCCCCCAGCAAGCCTATGCAGAGCAGTTTGAAAGAAAAACAACAAGGCACTTAGCTCTGGTTCTGAGTGCTGGCCTCCTGCCTGCACACTCTCAGGTCCGGTTACAGGAGCACTTCAATGCTGCAAAGAGAGCCACAGTTAATAATCTGTGTGTGCCCATAATACAAAAACACACCACCAAATATGCCCCATAGCAACAAACTACTCTACAAACAGACAACCTGGTGTAGATGCTTCGTACCCATATGTAACATTACCCCTGTGATGGGTCATACACAGTCAATGCAGTAAGTCAGCCGCCGGTGGGTGCGTGGCAAATGGAACACCAATGTGTCACAATTCACACAACATGCAATGTTCCCTGGGTAAGCAGACAGACCCATATAGCAAGGCATGACTTCAGAACAAGTCGTGTTCCACCATGACCAAAACAAAGTAGGCAGTTCATGTTTCAAAATGTACATGGAAATGAAATGCACTGCACCCGAGTATGTCCCTTGCTGTATGTCCGTGTGAGCTGCTCCTTTCCATGTCTCGGAAGGCTACATGGTTGATACAAGTGCCTCAATGGACCTTGGTGTACCGGAGGGTATGTGCCACTGCCCCTGCAGGTGCCCCAGACAACCTTACAATCAACAGCCATCAGTCCACCAACACATCTGAGCTATATTGTGTGCTTCAACACCAATATTCGTCCAAGCTCACCCTCAGTGCTGTTACGAAGCCTGCATGTGCAACTGGCCTGGTGGAAACTTTGCTGTGTTGTGCCCCCCCTGTGCTGCTCACCTTGCCTGGAGTTCCTTGGAACACATCAGCAGTTCTAGGATGTAGGTCTGCAATCCCTGTGTCTCTGCTTGTGCACACATGTGCATGTGGGCACCAACAAACGTGTCCAGAATTCAGATGTCAAATGGGCCATGTCTGCTGGCAAAGGTGGTCTGGAGGCTCATCCCCCTTCAGAAAGGGCAGGAAACACATGATTAATGCTTTAAAGTCATCTGTGTGTGTATCTTCAGGGATCTCATTACTGGACCATGTCAGAGACTTACATCAGAAATCACACCATCAGTCCGTCTTTCACATCCAAAGTGTGGAACACACTATCTACGGCATGAATTGCAACAAGCACGTGTACAGTAAAAATAAGAAACATACTACACAATGCATAGCAAAGAATGTACACATTAATCATGAAACACCCCATCTAGCAAAAGCTGAACAGTGGTCAATAACACCGCAATCATCCCCGCTAGGGGTGTCAACACAAGTTACACAGCACCAGACATGTCACAGATATGACAGTCCAAAGCCCTTGTGTAATAGGCTGTCACACCGAACCATCCTTGCAAGCCCATGGATAATGGAGGCAGGAGTGGCATATGTCAAGGACCCCAAGCAGCAAACACATACACAAGACAAGCCTGAAGGGCCCAGCTGGAACAGACAGTGGATGCCTTCAAAAGCCACAAAGCACTGCAACGTCACATGAAAGCACAATAGACAAGCATTTTTAAACTCTATTAACTAATTACACTAACTATGAAAAACCTACATTACCTAATTAAACTAACTATCAAACAGAAACTTAACTAACTAAACTAAAAGAAAAATCAAAAATGGCCACATACGACCCGGGGGGGGAGGCACCCAGGAGGGGGGAGGTACAGGGTGCTGCTCAACACCCACATGCGATGATGCTGAGCCAAAAAATAACCCTCCATGGGCTCAACGCCTGCACAGCCCGACCTACGTGGGAGATAGATGGTCGTCCAAGTCTGGCTCAACCTGGAAAGGAGGACGTGGCACAGTAGCCTGGACATGCCTAACTGCAGCTTGCCCCTTGTCGGCAGCAAGTCTGCCGGATGGGTGAGCCTGGTTCTGTGTGGCGATGTGACATAGGTCTGCATACAGAACCTCACGTGATACACGTGCTTCCTCTTGCAAGGTAGCACGTGTAACACGGAGTTCCTCCTGCACGGCCTGGCTGGACAACCGCTGCACCTCCCAGCAAGCCTGTAGCTCAGCCGAGATGGTACGCTCAAGCTGTGCAAACCTCTCCTCTGCCCGCTGCCTCTGGGACATCATAAGGACACCCAGAGTGGATTAGAGGGAAGCATACTCCTCCCTCAGGGCATCCATGTGCGCCTCTGCGTGAGCAGCAATTGCTTGACGCAGAGACGACATTTCAGCCTGGCGTGCCCTGTCTGAGGCCGCCATGCCCAGCCTGAGCGAGCGGGCCGTGGACCGTGCCGCCTGCTGCTGGAGAAGGGGGGAGCACAGATTGGGCCACACGCTCCATGCTCCCAGCGGTGTTCTCCATTGCTGCCCCCTGCCATTCTGAATTGGCAGTCATGTCTTGCTCCCACTCAGTATACTGCGGTTGCGCGCGGCGACCGCGTTGCTGGGCTTGACCCCTGCAGGACCCAAGGACCGGGTGTCCTCGCTGTGTTGGCACCACCCGCGGCTGCACAACTACATGCCCCCGTCGACGTGATATCCCAGGCACATCAGTGACTGGTGTAGAGGGTGACCCTGCATCCCGATCCACCACGGGCGGAGGAACCAAGACTGTCTGATCCCTCAGTGCAGGTCTCGCGGACAGAGGAGTGTCCACATCAGAATCACTCACCCCTGACACATGGACCTGATGCTCATCCAACTCGACATGGACGTCAGAGTCGTCATCAAAGCTGGACTCATAGGCAGCCAGACACAAGATGGACTGTAGCACTTGGGGGTTTTCGTGGCCTACCACCCCACGACCCCCACTTGTGCCGGGTTGATGTAGTGGTAACAACCCTGTGTCTGGCATGACAACACCATCCTCCGCCTCCATTGCGTCATCACCTGAAAAATAGGGAGAAAAGAGGTCACTACACATGTCAGAAGCACACAATACACACACACACCGACAACAAACACATCAGGCAGACATGTGACACACAACATATAACCTGGCATGCATGCTGGGTCAACTTTGAATTGCTTCTGTGATCAGACCTGTTGAAAGGTGGCAGTTTCCATGGAAGTGGGTCTATGCAGTGCAGAAAATGTGTACGCCACTCACTACCTACATGTACAAGGACTCCATGGTGTGTGTCAGGAAATGTGAAGGCAGTGCAATGTCAAATTCAGGCATCACGTGCACTGAGCATTCAATGTGTAGCATATCTACAAGCCAAGCACCCCTCCACCCAAGTACAAAAGCAGGGATGCCTAGCATGGTATCAAAAGGCTGACCATACACCTGTGTATTGACAGGCAGTGTTGACTGACATCAACAGCTTAATGTGATTTAAGTGACAACACTGAAAATGATGATGGGACAGTAAGCAGGACACATGATGAAAACTCTGGAGGCCGCCCACGTGTGAAGAAGACACTACAACAGTTGGACAGAGTCATTGGCCATTAAACAGGCTGAGGCCTGTGAGCCACACAGATTGTCAGACCCTAAACATGTGTGCAACGCAGTACTGAGCCACAGTTGACATGGGAAGGATGATGAGATGCCATGCAATGTATGTCACTCAGGACTTGTATTACAGTGATCATCCAGTCAAGGACACATAGGGGCATGCGTGCAATGAACATGGAGCATGAATGGGCACTCATGTCCCTGCGGGACATCTGACCTATGCACAGTACAAGTGAGATATCCTGCATCAAGTACTTAGGCTGTACCACACGGCATATGTCTGGCAGATTGTACGCTGGAAGTCAGCATTTACACAGGACGCATGAACAGGAAAGTACACATTGGCAAGATTGAAGCAGACCAGTGCAAAGGTGGAACTGGGGTGCAGAGTGGCGGAGGAGGGGCAAGGGAGCATGCCTACATGGAGTCCCTGCATGCAGGCAGAGGAGACATGCACGTCAGTCATGCAATGATATTGTGCCTGGGCTGAGAGGAAGGTCACCCCACGCCACATGCAGAAGGGCCAGTGAGCTGGAACATGGACCGGAGGGGCATACTTGTAACCAGCATGTCAGTAGGGTGCAATAGTGGTGATGCGGACAGTCCCCGTCTGCTCCACATGTCCACCATCCAGCAGAGCAGACATGCATCATGGAAGCATTGCATTACTTACACATCAGAACCATGTACACGTCACATGTAGTGGCAATCATGCACAACACATCCCACAAGTGAAACACACACGTCCTCAACAAACACGCATCAACACTCACTGGACTGGGAATCAAAGTCCAGCATCTCTCCCACTCCTTCGACCAATTCAGGTGCCTCATGCGGAGTGAGCTCTTCCTCCTCTGGTGCAGGCCCACCGCCAGTCACCAGAGTCAAGTTGTAAGTAGAGGCACGCTTAGCCTTAGCGCTGCGTTTGGGGTCATTCCAACGCTTTTTGCACTCTTGCGCCGGGCGCACCTCATGGCCAAATGAACTGACATGTTCCGCAACATGCTTCCAGTGGGTGTCACGGTGGGCAGCCGTAGTGTGACTATTGGCACCCACTAGCATGTCACGGCTGTGGCCCCGCACGTAGTCCACGAGGAAGTCCAGTTCCTGCTTGCAGAAAGTCTTCTTCATCGACGTGAAGGAGGTCGTGGCTGTGTGTGCGGTCACAGCCTGTGCTGCAGGTGCAACCTTCCTCTTCTTGGACTGTGGCGCAGACCCTGGCTGGCTAATGCCGCCCTGACCAGTATGGCCAGTGCGTTCGGTGGATTGAGCCAAGGAAGTGGCAGGTGGAGGGACGACCAAAGGCCTGACTTGTGTCAGTGGCATCTGGGTGCCCTCTAATGGACCCTGCACAGCAACATCCACTGTGGCAGGGTCATTGACCGCAATGGTCCTGGTTGGCAGACTCAAAACCGTGGTGTTGTTGGGTGCATCTGCCCCTGCACTTGCCAACACCCGGTTTTTCGGGGCAGCAGATGACATTACTGCCCCAGGGACACGTGTCTTGGTCTGAGCAGCCCTGCCTGCCCCTACGGTTTCCCTGTTGGCCTGTTGGAAATCTACCAAGGGCTCCTCAAGTGCCAACGCAGCCTGCGCTGGCAGACCCTGAGCCTGGGTGGCGGTGTCCACAGCTGCACCTGCAGCTACCACTACCCTTGGGTCCGTGGCAGTCAATGGAACGGACTGCCGGGTCACACGGGCGCCAGTGCCAGATGCAGAAGCTGCATCCCCCGGAACCACAGGTGGTGGTGGCATGACTGCACCGACACATGGCACAACATTGTGCTCAAGTGGCGCACCCCTGCCTCTTCCCCCGCTGTGGCCGCCCTGGACACCCTGGAGTCCCCCTACTCCCTGGTCACCACGGCCACGTCCCTGACCACGCCCACCACAAGGAGTACGCCCAGCTGAGGCGCCCCTCACCTTTGGTGTCCTCCCAACCATGGCACAGATGTAGTAGTGCCCGCACAGATGGAGTAGTGCCAATGGGAGGTGTACACCACAATTGACATGGGCAATTCGGGTGAAGGGGGTGGGAAGCAAGATGTTAACAGCCCCCCTGCACCTGCAAGGCTGTATGAGACCCCAGTGATGTAGTGACGGGTCACGCAACGCTCAGGCACCCCAAAACTGCAGTAAAACCGTGCACGCAGCCCTGCAGCCTACGTGCGTGGAATCAACCTCCCGCAGTACGCGGTGGCACCCAGTACCACGAATAACGCGTACGCGTGGGACACGCAGGCTACTATGACCTCGAAAATGGGTGCGATACGCAGGGGCACCTGCACTGGGAAAAATAGCGTGTGCAAATCACCGTCTGACTAGCGCGATGCAGAAAAACACGCGTAGCCAATACCCCCGCCAAAAGAAGAGATACGTCCTTGATAGCTGTGAAGTTGTGATCGCGCGCGAAACAACAGGAAGCAGCAACACACGTCGGTCTCCACGAAAGGCACGTACAGCGAACTGCTGGGCCCGCTCACCTTTAACCCGTGCTGAGGGAAATGCCCGCGCGCGTCACGTCAGTTACGCGCACGGGCCCTTTCCTCAGATTACACGCATTCCCACACGGACGTGCAGTTTTTCACGCGCGCTGAAACGCCCGTGCGTTTCACGTCACAGAGGCACTTGCGCTTGAAGGGCCTTCTGTCCAATGAAATCGCGTATGCGTGCAGACGCGCTTATGCGCTAAGGGCCTTTCCTCGAATTACACGCTGACGTGCAGAATTTTCACGAGCCAAATCACTCCGTATCAAGCTGGCCACGCGTAAGCACACGGAAGACCACGCTCCTGCCCAAAAGGCCGAATTACTGCCCCCCAGAGCCCTGAGCAGCCTCCCACGAGCCATCTGCTGCTGCCTGCCTGCCTGCTGCCACCGTGCCCTGCCATTTGGTGCCTGCACATCAGCCATCTGCAGGGGTCCAGTTGCTGTGTCCACCCCTGCTGGAACAGAAGACTCCCGACTGGGATACCATCGTTCCACAGCCCAGCCCCAGGACCCAGTTGCCCGCTAACGCCTGCCTCGGGGGTCGCCATGTCGGGGCAAACACCATCCGAGACCAGTGGCGGCCCAAAGCCAGAGGGGCAGAGGGCCACCAGCTTCAGTCAGAAGGAAGTTGGTGTCCTGGTGGAGCATGTCCTGGGGCATTATGATGCCCTCTTCGGATCATCACATGCCGACAAGGAAGGACGGGACAGGATCTGGACGGACATCGTGACTGCCATCTACGCGGAGGGGGTGGCAGTCCGACTATTCCATCATGTCAAGAAGCGCTGGGAGGACTTCAGGTCCAGGACCCTCAACAAGGCCCGGCGCCTCTTGAAGGGAGCGGATGCTAAGGGGCCACTTATCGGAAGATCAGATGAGGGTCCTGGAATGCATATCCCCAGCACTCCACGTCCAGGTCCTTGAGAGGCAGACCCATCTGGAGTCGAGCGGTAAGTGGCCAAGCATTGCTGTGTGAGACAGGGCATGTTGCAGTGTGCTGGTTGTCTGATACTTGCCTGTATGTGTGACATAGGCCATGTACGCGTGTGTGTGTGCAGGGACATCATGGTCATGCATGTGAGACCAGTAATGTGTGAAGCACACGGTTTATATGCTACATGGGGAGCCCTATGTGGAATGGACACATGAGAGCATGCCAGTCTCTGTTCCTGGAAATGGGTGGGGGTGAGGGATGGGTGATGATGCCATGTACATGTATGGTGTCCATGTCTGTGTGTCTGACCTGCGTGTCTGTGACTTGTGAATGCCATGGATGCATGACACATGTCTGTGTCAATGTTCAGATTCACTGATGCAGCCTAGCCATCCTTGCATATACTGTGTCTGGGGTGTACGAGTCCAGATGGATGAAAGTACGGTGAAGTGTGTGAATGTGATAGGCATGACCCATGATGCATGTGAGTTCAAAAACAACATTGTATGTTTCAAGAGTCCCTTGAACATGTTTGCTTATGTCCATAGCATGCGCCATGCCTGTTACTGCATGTGTTTTGCCTGCACTGACCCATGTGTTGTGGAAGGACATGATGGAAGTGATCTTTGACAGTGCCACTCATCTGCTATTGCTTCCTGTCTAGGGGACCATTGTACAGTACCCTGATGCTTGTGTTCTATGTCTCCCTCTACACAGTGCAAAGTGAAGAAAAGGGCGGAGACGGCGCTGTGGAGCAAAGCGGCGGGGATGCCCCCACGGCTGCAGCGGAAGGGGTGGGTGAGCACCCACAGGGGCTTGCAATGGCAGAAGACGGTGTGGAGCCATCCAGGTTGGTGGTTTCCACAGAGAAGGAGGAGGCCGCTACTGAGCCGCACATGGGGCCTGGTGGGGGCATCCCTGCTGGTGCAAGTGGTGCAGTCCAGGGGCAGGGGCAGGAGGCAGCACAGGTCGCCGTGGAGGTGCATGTGCATGTCACTGTCCCTGACACTGTGACTGCCCCATCCCAGGCCCGTCCGCAAGTAGGGCGGATGTCCATGTCATCTGACTCCCCTCCACCTGCAGACGAGGGGACCCCTGGCTGTATGGAAAAGGTCCTGATTGGTGTTGCGTTGCACACGGGTGTCATTCGTGATGAGGTGCGTGCTTCCCGGGGGGAGCACGCACGTCATCACGAAAAGCACCATGCCAACGTGGCCTAGTTGGGAGCGGTCGTGGTCGGGGGTCTCGTACATGTGTCGGGCACTCTGGCAACCCTCTCCTCCCCTGTGGAGGCTATGTGCCAGTCGTTCTCCATGCCGTCTTCTGGCCCAGATGCCACCAGGGCCCCCTGTGGACCTGCCCCGACCAATGCAGCCACCTCGGTGGGGATCCCATCCCTGCCACAGTCGTGAGTCTGAAGTCCAGCAGGGGTGGACACACCACAAACTGGACCCCAGCAGATGGAGGATGTGACGGCATCATCGGGCAGGGCACGTGCACAACGGCATCGGTGGATTCCATCAGCCTGGATGCCATCGTGCTGGCACAGGCAGTTGTGTCGGAGGCAGCGGCAGGCTCGATGTGGGAGGCATCATGGCTCAGGGCCATCAACATCAGGGGTGCAGGCATCGGCCGGAGGGCAGGAGAACCCTGGAATGGGAGTGGCTTCCGTGTGGGAGCGGTTCGGCCAGCAGATAGGTGCGGAGCGGCAGCGGGCAGAGGAGGAACGGCTCACAATGGTCAGGGCGGAAGAACTCCATGCGGAGGGCGCTGAGGCGGGTTGTGTGCCTCGAGGGTCTTCGCAGGGAGTTGGAGCTGGACACTGCATTATCCCTGCAAGACCTCGGGGCCAGGGAACATGCCCGCCTCCAAGCCATTGAACAGGAGTTCGATGATGCCCTGGCCCATGACAACATCCAGTGAGCCGTTGGACTAGCCTTCTGCCCTTGTAAATAGTTATGTAGTTAGTGTTAGGTTTCCTATGCTTTTTTCTTGATTTTGGACCTTTTGGACAATGGACCGCATTTTTGTATATAGTTTTTTTATTAGGTAGTAATTTTAGATAGGTTTCATTTCTTCAGTTGGGATCATGGACCCTGGATTGTTTATCTGTATATAATTGACTGTTGGATTATGTTTTTTTGGGATTTACCCATGGAGCAATGGTTTTCGGTTTTGTTTTTCCCTTGGATGTTCTTTTTTGAACTGTGACTTTGGACACCTTTCCTTTGGATTATGATTTGTGGCTTTTCATTATTTTACGGACATGATGCTTTTTGTTTTTAATTCTCATTGTCGTTTGTTTATTTTTAATCCCATTTATGTTGCTTTTAATAAATTTTTTTCGACAAACTTCAATGTGTAGTATCATCTCATTGGTTTCATGCATATCATGATATGGGTTTTGACATTCCCTGACAGCCATTGTGTGTATGTGAGGGACATGTGTTCATTTACATACTTGACATTGGGGTTGTATCATGTAATTGGCATTTCTGAGTGGGTGGATGCAATACTTGGGTGGGTGTTTGGCATGTGGAGGCTGCCCATAAGGGCCAGGGATCTAGATTCTGATGACGTGTTGCCTGGGGGACATGTGTCAGGGCCTGCTGGCAGGTGCCCCACAATGTTGGGGGGTGGGGGTGCAGGGGGACATAAGTGGGACATGAGTGGGGGCCTGCTGGCAGGTGCCTAGCAATGCTGGGTGGTGGGGGTGCAGGGGTACATGAGTGGGACATGAGTGGGGGCCTGCTGGCAGGTGCCTCGCAATGCTGGGGGGTGGGGGTGCAGGGGGACATGAGTGGGGGCCTGCTGGCAGGTGCCTCGCAATGCTGGGGGGTGAGGGTGCAGGGGGACATGAGTGGGACATGAGTGGGGGCCTGCTGGCAGGTGCCTCGCAATGCTGGGGGGTGGCGGTGCAGGGGGACATGAGTGGGACATGAGTGGGGGCCTGCTGGCAGGTGCCTCGCAATGCTGGGGGGTGGGGGTGCAGGGGGACATGAGTGGGACATGTGTCAGGGCCTGTTGGCAGGTGCCCCGCAATGCTGGGAGGTGGGGGTGCAGGGTGACATGAGTGGGACATGAGTGGGGGCCTGCTGGCAGGTGCCCCGCAATGCTGGGGGGTGGGGGTGCAGGGGGACATGAGTGGGACATGAGTGGGGGCCTGCTAGCAGGTGCCTCGTAATGCTGGGGGGTGGGGGTGCAGGGGGACATGAGTGGGACATGAGTGGGGGCCTACTGGCAGGTGCCTCACAATGCTGGGGGCTGGGGGTGCAGGGGGACATGAGTGGGACATGAGTGGGGGCCTGCTGGCACGTGCCCCGCAATGCTGGGGGGTGGGGGTGCAGGGGGACATGAGTGGGACCGAGTGGGGGCCTGCTGACAGGTTTCTCGCAATGCTGGGGGGTGGGGTGCAAGGGGACATGAGTTGGTGTTCACTAGTGCAAGGCGACATGTGCCTTTGCTGGGGGGCATGGCCATGTTGGGTGGGATGCCTGCGGGACATGACCAGGGATGCAGGGTAGTCCCTGTGGTGTGGGCTGCCTGCAGGGGCTGTGGAGGGTGTACAGGGAACACCTGGGAGGACCCACACTGCCAAATCACGTGTGGGACTCCCTGGCACCCGAGTAATACACGTACCCTGCTGAAATCGCATGTGGAACTTCCCGCGCACCACAGTAATACACATACCCAGCTGAAATTGCGTGTGAAACTTCCCGCGCACCCCAGTGATACACGTACCCTGCTGAAATCGCGTGTGAAACTTCCCGCACACCCCAGTAATACACGTACCCTGCTGAAATCATGTGTGAAACTTTCCGCGATCCCCAGTGATACGCGTTCCCCGCTTGCCGTGCTGGTACAGGGTTAGCGCAGCCATTTGCGCTGGATTGGGGATTTTGATGGCTTTTCCCTGCGCAAGGGGCGTTCTTGGGGGCGTAACTGGCGCTGCTGCAGGGTCGCTGCGCCACTGTGCGCCACGGCTGGTTTTGGTGGCTGGAATCCATGAATACGCTGTGCGCGGAAATGTATTTTAGCGCACGCGGCTGCCACAGGGATTCGCACGTGCACACTGTGCGCCAGCCGCGTGCGCTACTTGTGCGCTGAATTCTATGAATTACCCCCTTAGTCTTGTTGTGGCTTAGTCACACATGGGTAGTGTCATTCTATGTACATCAAGTTTGTCTGTGGCGCTAATTTCCATTATTGGTTGCATTTCTTTACTTAACATTATTTCATTGAATTTGAAACAGCTTGCAAGAGTTGGCATTAAGGCCATAAAATTGACATTTTTGTGGGCAAATTGTTCCCAACAAAACATCTGTAGCACATGCATTATCACCATAAAGTGCATGAATGTTCCTGGCTTTCAATATTTCTTCTGCTTCTTTAGAAAGTATACCAACTCTGATACTTTTTAAGATGTTGGCATAAGTGAGATCTGCAGATTGCCACATGTTTTCTGTTAATTCTCTGTATTGGAAATGTTGCCAAAGGTTGACATTCCAATGCTGCCAACAGTTTTATGGCAGAGTTTGTGTCCTAATGTTTTTAAAAATAGGCTCACCTTTTACTGGTGTCAATTGAAGAAGATCTCCGAAAACAATAATGTGTTTTCCTGCAAAGAGCTCTCCATAGTTTGTTTTGAGTACTTCTTGTAATCTGAGGTGAATCAAAGCCAACATTAGGTTGGACACCATGCTCACTTAATCTATTAGAAGCATTTTCATTTGTTTCAATACTCTGCGTAGTTTTGCAGCTTCTGTAGAAAAGTTTGTAATAGTCCAATTTGTTTTGGTGTTCTACTGGCAGGAGTAGTCATCGGTGTAAAGTGACACCACCTATGTTGTAGGCAGCTAAACCTGTGGGGGCAGTGACAACATCTGACAGTTTGTTGTTTGTCAATTGTTGAAGGAACTTACTGATGATTTTGATTGGGAATGTTTTGCCAGAACCAGCTTCACCACTGACGTACAATAGTATAGGTTTGTCATTTTGGCAGGTGCATTCTGTGTTTTCATGTTGTACACCATGTGCAATTTATTTTGTTACTTCTTGAAAAATGCTACGTTGCTCATTGTTTAGTTTTGATTGTATAGTTAATTGTATAGTATAGTTAAGTCTTCTTTATCTTCATACTGACACATGGTGTTTTCTACTTCTTTCATAGCTAATTCTGCCTCATTTGTTATTAGTGGCTCTCCCAGTGGTTCTTGGCTTCCTGTTACAGAAGGTTGACTACTGTCAGGAGTGTCCTTATCTAGTTGGCCTGGAGTTCTTCTTCGTGTTGCTGTTCATTGTGCAACATTGTTTTGTACTGTGTAAAGTTTACATCAGTTATAGTGCTTTCATTTGCTTTGAAAGCGTCTTCTCATGAGTCATAGTTATCTAGTATTTCTTCTTCTTTTCTCCATGGTTTAAAGAGTTGTGGCAGGGACATGTAATATACTTCTTTATGTTGAGGAGTCTTTAATGACAGTTTGATATGCTTAATTAAATTTGGTTTGGTGAGTTTTACTAAGCTGCCTTCACAGTTTGTCACTCTGTATTTACCGTTTTTTTCATCAGGTTTTATATTATTTTTGTATGTGTAGTTTTGGGCTATGTGGTATAGACACATGGTTTCCAAAGTGGTACTCCTTTTTGTGTAGTATGTGTCCAATAAATTGTTTTTTTAAAATGTCTTGGCTATTAGGATCATGGTTGGCTATTGTTTGTATATCTTCGTATGATTTTAGAACTCTTTTTCTAGATTTAGCTGGACCAAGAATTAGCCATAATATATTTTCAGGTTTACTATACAGTGCAGTACCAGTTAAACGATCTGCTGCTTCATAGGATCCACATTCTCTATGGGACAGAATTTTTATGCCAAAGCTGTATAATTTTTGAGACACTGTTTTATCTGATGACAGGTCATTTCAGAGGTCTTGCAGCTCTGTCTTTTCTGCTTTGGTTAAGTATGCTGTGACATATCGTGCAACTGCAGTAAAATTGTCTGTAATGTACTGCACATCTATGTTTGCATTCCAAAAGTGGGCAATGATTGCATTGTAATCATTAATATATTTTGCTTCTTCTTTTCTTTTTATGTAATATGTATTTTTAGGTGACTTACCTTTAACACTATGGGCCTCATTACACGGACGGCGGTAAGGGTTAACGGTCACCGTTAATGGCAACGGTGACCGTTAACCCTTACCGCCGTACTACGAGGTCCCTTTGCGGGTTGGAGGATTTAACGCCTGCTTCTTGCAGGCGTTAAAAACCAACCCGCTAAGGGACCTCGGAGCTAATTACGGCACCGCAAAATTGCGGTGCCGTAATTAGCGCCTTCCCCATTCCCATAGAGCCCTATGGGGCAGAAATGGGAATGGGGAAGAGCAATGGCGGAAGGGGGATTTACCGCCCCTCCAACCTTGGAATGGGGCGGTAAATCCCCTTTCCGCCAAGGCGGTGCCGGTAATTTACCGGCATGGTCCAGGGTGCTAATAGCACCCTGGATTACCGCCTTCCGTGTAATGAGGCCCTATGTCTAAATAAAGGCATGAGGGCATGAGGTTATGCACTTGACCTGTATTTGTAACTTGTCTAGGGAAAACTAATCAGCATTTGGTGTAGTGTTTTCCTTTGTTTTTGTATTTGCGACAACAATATTTGCCACATTTGTGTCTTTGAAATTGTAAAATGTGTGCATGAAGATCACTATTTTTGGATTCCGATGGAATTTCACAAGTGACTTATTTTTCAATAAACTGTAAAACAGTGGCATCACTGTCTTGACCAAATTCAGGAGCATCTTCAATCCATAAAAGCATGTGGATATGTGGTGCTCCTCTGGCTTGGTATTTTTTTCTCCAAAAGAAGTGTTGCACTTCTACAAGGGGAGGAACAGTGTTATTACAAATAAAATGTAGCATAGCAATGAAGCGATGGTGAAAATATCTTGAAACATTAACAGGATCGAGAAATCTTCCCATGCCTATTCTGCACAACTTAATGTAACAAACCAAGTGGGTGGGCCAAGGTTTCTGATCATACAACGTACATCTCCGTGACGTCAAAACCAATACTCTTTAGTACCACGCATATTTGCTGATAGATTTGTAATATTTGATTGTAAAACCTCATCTTTTCCTTGCACTTTTTGTAATAATTGTGTAGCTGTCATATTTTGAAAGTGTGATCCTGATTTTAATATGTGTGCAACTCCATAACATAAAGTTGCCAGTTCACTTTCAAAGAGTAGGTGGAATATGTATTCCACATTTTGTCTAAATCTGGGATCTTCAGAATACATCCGTAATGAGCGGTATTCTGATGCTGATATTCAAATAGGTCTATCATCGTACCTTCCTCCTTTGCAGTAGAAAGAGTAGAGGAAAAGCATGTGCTTCTATACTTTTTTCCCATATGCTGATTGGTGATCCTTTTTTTTGACACATTTGGTACGTTTCCAGTGCATCTTCTATGGTGTCATTAGAGTGCAATGGATGAATTGTATAATGGTCTAAAGTGTTTGATATTTTAGCAGGATCGAGGAGCTCAAATTGACCAGCTTCTTGTGTCTCTTGAATTATTTCAGTTGTATCCTTCAAGTTTTCTTCAATATTAATTTATTTGTAATATTCATTATTCTTTTTAAGATATTGCAAGGCTTCTCAAACTTTATGTAAATCTACCAGCTGTTGCCAAATTTTTTTGTCTTTTGTAGGTACTCCATTTACCAAGATAATTAAAGATTGTTGCAGTGGATGTTGCACTCCTAGAGTGTGCACATTTTCTTTTAGATCTAATGGTAAATATACTACTTTTCCACAAATACCTTTCACTAATTCAGAGGGAGGTAATTTTGCAGTTTTTGGTTGAAGGTGTATTATTGCTTGAAATGGGTGCACTGTTTGAATTATGATGCTATCATATAAATTAAGTTGTTGAAGGGGTTTTGGTAGTGGATATAATTCCAAATTATTTGTGATAGCACGTGAAGGAGTTTGGTTGTTGTCAAGTTTTGTAGTGCAGTAACTACAAAGTATTACGAGGTCAGTTATTTCATATTTGTTTTCTGCTATAAGGTAGAGAGCTAATTCAAACCATATAGGGGGTAATTCATATAATTCAGCGCACAAGTGGCGCACGCGGCTGGCGCACAGTGTGCGCGTGCGAATCCCTGCGCCAGCCGCGTGCGCAAGAATCCATTTCCGCGCACAGCGTATTCATGGATTCCAGCCACCAAAACCAGCCGTGGCGCACAGTGGCGCAGCGACCCTGCAGCAGCGCCAGTTACGCCCCCAAGAACGCCTCTCACGCAGGGAAAAGCCATCAATATACCCAATCCAGCGCAAAGGGCTGCGCTAACCCTGTACCAGCACAGCAAGCGGGCTACGTGTATCGCTGGGGTGCGCGGGAAGTACCTCACGCGATTGGCCCCGTGCGAGCAGGGTACGCGTATTTCAGGGGTGCGCGGGAAGTTCCACACGCGATTTCATCATGGTACGTGTATTTCAGGGGTGCGCGGGAATTTCCACACGCGATTGGGCCTGTGCGAGCAGGGTACGCGTATCTCAGGGGTGCACGGGAAGTTCCACACGCGATTCCATCAGGGTACGTGTATTTCGGGGTGCGCGTGAAGTTCCACACGCGATTCCATCAGGGTACGTGTATTTCGGGGTGCGCGTGAAATTCCACAAGCGATATCAGCAGGGTACGTGTATTACAGGGTGCAGGGGAAGTTACACACGCGATTCCAGCAGGGTACGTGTATTTCAGGGGTGCGCGGGAATTTCCACACACGATTGGGCCCGTGCGAGCAGGGTACGCGTATCTCAGGAGTGCGCGGGAAGTTCCACACGCGATTCCTTCAGGGTACGTGTATTTCGGGGTGCGCGTGAAGTTCCACACGCGATTCCATCAGGGTACGTGTATTTCGGGGTGCGCGTGAAGTTCCACACGCGATATCAGCAGGGTACGTGTATTCCAGGGGTGCGCGGGAAGTACCACACGCGATTCCATCAGGGTACGTGTATTTCAGGGTGCAGGGGAAGTTCCACACGCGATTTCAGCAGGGTACGTGTATTTCAGGGGTGCGCGTGAAGTTACACACGCGATTTCAGCAGGGTACGTGTATTTCAGGGGTGCGGGGGAAGTTCCACACGCGATTCCATCAGGGTACGTGTATTTCAGGGTGCATGGGAAGTTCCAGACGCGATTTCAGCAGGGTACGTGTATTTCAGGGGTGCGCGTGAAGTTCCACACGCGATTCCATCAGGGTACGTGTATTTCAGGGTGCAGGGGAAGTTCCAGACGCGATTTCAGCAGGGTACGTGTATTTCAGGGGTGCGCGGGAAGTTCCACATGCGATATCAGCAGGGTACGTGTATTTCAGGGTGCAGGGGAAGTTACACACGTGAAATCAGCAGGGTACGTGTATTCCAGTGGTGCGCGGGAAGTTCCACACGCGATTCCATCAGGGTACGTGTATTTCGGGGTGCGGGGGAAGTTCGACACGTGATTCCATCAGGGTACGTGTATTACAGGGGTGCGCGGGGAGCACCACACGTGAATTGCACGTGTGGGCCCTCCCAGGTGTTCCCTCTACACCCTCCACGGCACCTGCAGGTGGCTCACACCACAGGGGCCTACCCTGCACATGTCCTGCAGGCACCCCATCCACCATGGCCATGCCCCCCAGCCAACCCACATGTCAACTTGCACTACTGCCCACCAACGCATGTCACCCTGCACCCCCAGCCACCAGAGGCACCAACCACCAGGCCCCCACCCATGTCTCCCACCACCCCCACCCCCCCAGTCACCAGGGGCAGCCTCCACCAGGCCCCCACCCATGTCTCCCACTACCCACACCCCCCAGCAGTGCAGGGGCACCCACCACCAGGCCCCCACCCATGTCTCCCAGCACCCCCACCCCCCAGCCACTAGGGGCAGCCTCCACCAGGCCCCTACCCATGTCTCCCACCACCCCACCCCCCCAGTCACCAGGGGCAGCCTCCACCAGGCCCCCACCCATGTCTCCCACCACCCCCACCCCCAGCCACCAGGGGCAGCCTCCACCAGGCCCCCACCCATGTCTCCCAGCACCCTCACCCCCCAGCACTGTGGGGCACCTGCCAGCAGGCCCCCACCCATGTCCAACTCATGTTCCCCACCACCCCCACCCCCCAGCACTGTGGGGCACCTGCCAGCAGGCCCCCGCCCATGTGCAACTCATGTACCCCTGCACCCCCACACCCCAGCACTGTGGGGCACCTGCCAGCAGGCCCCCACCCATGTCCAACTCATGTTCCCCACCACCCCCACCCCCCAGCACTGTGGGGCACCTGCCAGCAGGCCTCCATCCATGTCCAACTCATGTTCCCCACCACCCCCACCCCCCAGCACTGTGGGGCACCTGCCAGCAGGCCCCCACCCATGTCCAACTCATGTTCCCCACCACCCCCACCCCCCAGCACTGTGGGGCACCTGCCAGCAGGCCCCCACCCATGTCCAACTCATGTTCCCCACCACCCCCACCTCCCAGCACTGTGGGGCACCTGCCAGCAGGCCCCCACCCATGTCCAACTCATGTTCCCCACCACCGCCACCCCCCAGCACTGTGGGGCACCTACCACCAGGCCCCCACCCATGTCTCCCACCACCCCCACCCCCCAGCCTACCAGGGGCAGCCTCCACCAGGCCCCCACCCATGTTTCCCACCACCCCCACCCCCCAGCCACCATGGCCAGCCCTCACCAGGCCCCCACTCATGTCCCCTATCACCCCCACCCCCCAGCCACCATGGGCAGCCTCCACCAGGTCCTCACAATCCCCAATCATGTGCGTTATGGTCAGCCTCCACAGCCAAAAAGCCCTACCAAGTAACCCATTCACCCACATGGAAATGGAAATTACATGTTACACCCCCAATGTTCATAAAGCAAATGAACCCATGTCCGTCACACACAATGGTTGCAATTGAATGGGAAAACACCCAACATGACATGCATGAAAGCAATGAGATGATACCACCCAGTGAAGTATGAAAACAAAATTGTATTAAAAAAAAAAGAATGCAAAAGAAATGAAACAAACTACAATGGCAATGAAAAAAAGATAAGCTGCATGTCCGTTTAAAAAAATAAAAACACCAAATCCTAATCCAAAAAAATGTTGTCCAAAGTCAAATGAAAAATAAAATCAATCCAATGAAGAACTATGTACAAAACTTCCAAGGGTCCATGAGCCCAACTGAACAAAGGAAACCTACAAAAAACCCTAACTAAAATGCAACTATATACAAAAAGTGGAGCTGTGTCCGTCGACTCCAAATCATAAGAACAAACAAAGGAAACCTAAAACTAAAGAACTATATACAAAGGCGGCGGGCAAGTCCAGCGGCTCACTCCGTGGTGTTCCGGGCCGGGCATCATCGAACTCCTGTTCGATGTCCCGGAGGCGGTCCTGTTCCATGGCCCCGAGGGTCCGCAGGGACGATGCCGTGTCCTCCTCCAACCCCCTGCGGATTGCCTCGAGGCACTCGGCCCGCCTCAGGGCCCTCCGCATGGAGTTCTCCGCCCTGACCATTGTGAGCCGCGCCTCTTCCGCCCGCCGCCGCTCCGCATCTATGGCGTGGCCCAACCGCTGCCACACGGAAGACACTCTCTGTCCTGGGTCCTCCTCCCCTCCGGCCGATGCCTGTCCCTCCGATGTCGAAGGCCCCGAGCCTTCATGGCTCCCACCATGTTGCTGCTGCTGCTCTGCCTCTGCCCGTGCACTGCCTCCTGCTGCCTGCACATCCTCCGCCGGCTGGGGTGCAGTCGTAGATGTGGCCACCCCTGCTGGACGTCCGACTCCCGACTGAGGCAGGGATGCCTCCTCCACCAGCCTGGCCGCACCGTCAGAGGCAGCTCCACAGGGCACCCAGGTGACTGATGGGTGGGAAGATGGCACAGAGGACGACTGGCGCGTAGGGGGTCCAGTTGAGGAGGGGGTCGGAGCAAGCCCCATCAGACGGAGGAATCCGGCCTGGGTGACCTGTCCCAGCAGGCTGACGTGGTCAATGAGCCATTCGAGATGACGTGCAGTCTCTCCATGAAAAGACTGCAGGTCACCTCGCACGGCCCGTTGACGCAACGCCACACCAGCCAGGACAGGCTCAACCCGGACCTGGATGGCCACGTCCGCAGGCAGAGGAAGGCCAGTTGACGTCAGCTCATCCCCTGCCTGAAAACGGGTCTGGACGTAGGCATCCCTGCTGGTGCAAGATGATGCAGGGACAGGATCGGGGACAGGATTGCACACAGGCACCTCTGCGGCGGCCTGTGCTGCCTCCTGTCCCTGGTCCTGCACTACACCACTAGCACCAGTGGGATCCCCAACTCCAGACCCCGTCTCTGGTGCTTGCACGGCCTCCCCCTCCACCAAACCCCCCACCAACCTGGATGACTCCGTGCCATCTTCCCCTGTTGGGCCCTGTGGGGTCCCAGCTGCCCCTTCTGCTGCCGAGGAGTCCAACTCCAACCTCCGCCTCTTGGACCTCCCCCCGGCAGCTGTGGCCTGGGACGCGGCACCGGACCCCTCACTCCCCGACGAGATGACAACACGGGAGGGGAGCCGGGCCTTGCGTCTCCGGCTGGCGGTGGGATCCCCGCCGCTGTGCTCCACAGCACCTTCTCCGCCCTCTTCATCAGTTGACGCTGCAGACAGGGAGAAACAAAACACAGGCATCAGGGCACTGTACAATGGACACATACACACATGACCTCAGACATGTCATCACAATCCCCAACACACATGTCATTACAACTCGCACACATGAGCCATACCACAGCCATATCGCAACTGCCACCACCATCCATACACATACAACAGCATGAGCAGCCAAAGGTGAGCCAGACATCACATGCAACACAGGAAGTTCACCACACATGTACACACACCACCACACTTGCATGCATGTGTACACCTCTGCCAAGTGTCGCACTGTTCAGACGGGCATCCATGTCACATCTGCCAATCAGGCTTCCACATACCGCTGTCACATGCATCCATGTTGCATCACTGTTGCACCCTTGTCAAATACACACACATGCACATGTACACAGTGCTGATACATGCAGCCAAAAACAACATACATGCGTGACATCACGGACATGTCTACTTACATACACATTCATCCAAACATGTGTGCCCACACAACTGCATTTGGCATGCAAGCCTACACACACAAGCACCATCCATGTCTCACACATCACAGCCCTCGCATGTGTCAGCCCCACGGCCCTGTACACCCCCACCCATACTCGACCCCATACAAACAGATGTGCAACCTGCACACTACTGAATAATCACCACACGCACTGCTCTCAATCAGGATGCATGTACACTCACCGCTCGACTCCAGACGGGTCTGCTTCTCTAGGACCTGGACGTGGAGCGCTGGGGATATGCTTTCCAGGACCCTCATCTGTTCTTCCGACAAGTGGCCCCGGCGCCCCTTGGCATCCGCTGCCTTCAAGAGGCGCCGGGCCTTGTTCAGGGTCCTGGACCTGAAGTCCTCCCAGTGCTTCCGACATGTTGTAAGTCGCGGACTGCCACCCCCTCCGCGTTGATGGCAGTCACGATGTCAGTCCAGATCCGAATCCGTCCTTCCTTGTCGGCGCGGGAACTTCCGAAGAGGGCATCATACTGCCCCAGGACTTGCTCCACCAGGACACCAACTTCAGTGGCACTGAAGCTGGCGCCCCTCTGCCTCTCTGGCCGGGGGTTGTCAGTGGTCACAGATGGTGTTTGCCCCGACATGACAACCCCAGAGGCAGGAGTGGGTGGGCAACTGGGTCCTGGGGCTGGGCTGTGGAGCGATGGAATCCCAGTCGGGAGTCTTCGGTTCCAGCAGGGGTGGTCACAGCAACAGCACCCCTGGCTGATGTGCAGGCAGCAAATGGCAGTGCACGTGGGCAGCAGGCAGTCAGGCAGCAGCAGATGGGAGCGTGCTCGGGGCTCTGGGGGGCAGTAGTTTGGCCTTCTGGGCAGGAGCGTGGTCTTCCGTGTGCATACGCGTGGCCAGCTTGATACGGAGTGATTTGGCACGTGAAAAATCTGCATGTCAGCGTGCAATTCGAGGAAAGGCCCTTAGCGCGTAAGCGCGTCTGCACGCATACGCATTTTCATTGGACAGAAGGCCCCTCAAGCGCAAGCGCCCCTGTGATGTGACGCGTACAGACGTGCATGCGCATTTCAGCGCGCGTGAAAAACTGCACGTCCACGTGTAATACGAGGAAAGTGCCATGCGCGTATGCACGGCAGCACGCATATGCGATTTCATTGGACCAAAGGCCCTTAGCGCGTGAGCGCATCTGTGACGTGACGCGCGCAGGTGTTTCCCTCATTGCACGTGATGACAGAACACACGTGGATTTCCACCAATCGCGTGTGAAAGTTCCCGGCACCCCGGAACACACGTACCCAGGCTAATCGCATGTGGAACTTCCCGCGCACCCCGAAACACACGTACCCAGGCCAGTTGCGTGTACGCACACTCCCCTCCGATCACACGCGATGACACTCGGACCGTATCCGAATACGGGAAACACGCGCACGGCAAAAGACATGCACAGGCGTCAACGCGTCTGCCACATGAAGGCAGGCGGAAGCGTCCCCGCGCACAGCATAAAAGTGCACGCAAACAACAAATGCGTATATACAGCTACGATGAGAATGAGAATAGCCAGGGCACGAATTTTCGCACCACGGACAAGCCTTTTTGGGATGCCTGACGACCAGGTCTATGGCAGGTATAGGTTTCCACCCCATATCATCCTAGACCTGGTCAGGGAGTGGGAAGATGACCTCACATCCCCCACCCTTTGCTCCCAAGCATTGAGCCCCTTGGAGAAGCTGCTCAATGTCCTGCATTTTTTGGCTACTGGGTCATTTCAGCAGACCACTGCCATAGTGGGGGGGTCTCACAGGCCACGCAGTCACGCTGCCTACACCAGGTACTGGCAATCATGACAGCGCGCCCCTCAGTCCGCAGGCACATATACATGCCCAGAACACCCGCAGAAAGGCAGGCCGTTGTCCTGGATTTTTTCAGGGTGGCACACTTCCCCAAAGTGCTCGGTGCCATAGATTGCACCCATGTGGCCCTACGTCCACCTAGGGCCATTGAGCACATCTACCGAAACCGCAAGCACTGGCATTCCATCAATGTACAGGTCGTATGTGATGCAAAGGGAATCATCACCTCTCTCTATGCAAACTACCCTGGCTCCACCCATGACAGATTCATATACAGAATGTCCGCCCTGAGCCGGGCCCTGGAAGCTGCGCAGCATGGCGACACATGGCTCTTAGGTCAGTACAAATGCCCTTGCACATGCATGCAAGTCACACACAGACAAATACCCAAACCCTAACAATCTCAACTATTATCATCTCCCCAGGGGACAGTGCCTACCCTCTGAGCAACCACATGATGACGCCAATCCGGAACCCCACCACACCACCCCAGGTAAGATACAACGCCGCCCATATTGCAACCAGGGGCATAGTGGAGCGCACATTCGGAGTGCTCAAGTCACATTTCCGCTCCCTTGACCGCTCTGGTGGGCAACTACTCTATGCACCACCAGTAGTGTGCAGGATCATTGTGGCAGCATGTGTCCTGCACAATGTTGCAACACGGCAGGGCGTCCCGGTGGACATGTTGGTGCCCCCACATCCCAACCACAGGCGCTGCCCATGGGAGGGGACAGGGCGCGTGGCGAGGAAGCCCGGACCCAGCTTGTGGCCACATTTTTCACCTAAACTCCCACCCCTGCGGAGTGCACACAGGCCTGGCACATACCGAGTGACAATCGATGATGACAAAGAGACAGTCAACTGTCACAACCTTACCACCCTGAGATTGTTGCCATGGAAGTGCAACATTGTCTGCATCCCTAGCTACTTAAACACAAGCAATCCTGTGTGACCAAAAGGCACACATATGACATATGGCATGATATGGGCCATACACAAGTATTCCAAGGCGCAATGAGGCAGGGAGGGTGGAACAAGGGAACACAGAGAACGGTACTACTAGGCCAGGTGTCATTGGGATCGTGCAAGTGCAGGGGTAGGGGGAATGGGAAAAGTGCAAGGGGAAGGGTGGGGGGGAGTCCAGTACAGGGGAAGTAGCCCAAAAAAATAATACATAGGTCGCCTGGTGGCAACTACAAAGGTAAGTGCAGACAAGTGCTGGGAAGGGAGGGCTGTAGGGATAGAGAGACAGTACTGCAGTGCAGGGGTTGCCAGGGAGGCAGTGCAAGTGGAGAGTGGCTGGGCCAGGGACCGAGGTCGGTGAGAGTGGCCCAGTTGCAGCTCCTGTGCAGTTCCAGTGGAGAATCCTGCAAGGGAGAGGCAGACAGTAAGCAGAAGCAAAGAGGAAGGTCTTGAGGTGCTTCCAGAACTGGAGATGATTCCCCTCAAGTTCAAGTCAGGCCGGAAGTCTGTTCCAGGGGGAGGGCCCTGCTGCGGAGAGAAATCTACCCCCAGCTAGTTGCTCTGAGAAGCGGATGACACAGACATGCAAGGTGTGCATCAAACACACCTGCAAACCAGGCCATGGCCATCACTGTCATGTCACTCAAACCCTCCCAAACATCAATATGACATGGCACGCAATACCCATACACCAATGCAGTAACGATAAGGTGCACATTGCCATGTCCTAAATGCACAGTGGCATCGGACACTGCTGCCTGACCCGGAATCGGATGAAATGACAGACCAACAACCTCCCACCCAAAATAAGTCATTTCCAAATGCATTACAACAGTCGTAGACGTAACATCACAATGAATGCCTGTCTACATGCACATTATGCATTGCAAAATCCACACTGCAGCTCATGTGTGCAGTGTCCTACTCCTGCATCACACTGCTCAGCGCACAGCACAGTGAACAGCCATTGTGTGTGATGCACACCCTGAGCATCACATCTAAGTGACAGACCACGTCAAACATCAAATTAGGCATGTACTGGATCCATGATCGGTCACAGAACATGTGCTGCAGGGACACAGTGGGCACCAGAAGGCAAACAGTGTACACATAGATATGCAAGGGTGGGAGTACATGCAGTGCATCAGAGTGCAAGTGTGTGGTTCTGCAAGGACA
Organism: Ambystoma mexicanum; assembly: GCF_040938575.1. Taxonomy (NCBI): domain Eukaryota; kingdom Metazoa; phylum Chordata; class Amphibia; order Caudata; family Ambystomatidae; genus Ambystoma; species Ambystoma mexicanum. The sequence goes on from NC_090934.1 coordinate 1,335,812,241, forward strand.
TGCACTCCACATATGCATGTGCACTCAAGTGACCATCAGTGTTCCCTACACATCACATGTGAACATCCACCATGTGTACACCCCAGCATGTCAAACCACAACTATCCCCTCGCACCTGAAAGGAAAACACATCACATGAACAGGCATTGATCAGCAGAACACAACATGTACATGGGATACCACCATTACTATGTCAGAGTTCCCATCACACTGCAGGGCAAGGCAACTATTAACAACATCCCCCCCTCCCTCACAAATGACCATGACCCACTGAACAACTGCACCTGGGTCATGGAGCCTCCAAACCTCAATTCCACCTGGCCACAGGATCACCTTTACCCTTCGTCACCATCTCCCACCTTGTGTGTAAAAAGATGCCTGAACCCTCAGAATCCACACTCATTTCCAAAATCCCAAAATCCAAGGCATAAAAACGAACCCGAACACCCTCCAGTAGATCACTTGACGTAGCAGTACCTCACAAAGGCCAAGTACTACCACAATGATGCAACAACCAAGGTAGCACAACAAAACAATGTCACGACAGGATGTGAGACATGTGTGGTACATGACATAGGATGATGCACCATGAATGGATGTGTACTGTCAGAGGTCCCCTGTACAGGCGCGGGAGTGTCACGAAACAACCACCCCCGCCATGTCCCGGGTGCCTGCAAGGTCAAACTCACACAGGCCCCTGAGACCCTGGTGGGGAAGGAGGTTCAGGGATATGCAGTCGGGACAGGTGTTGACACACTGGATGACTGGAATGAGCGGCAGGAGAGGGGAGGAGGAATGACACATGAAACTAGGGAATGCACGAAAATGTACAACCTGCATGAACACATACACAATCCAAACAGACTTGGACATCATTGTCATGGCCTTCTGTAGTCCAGGCTCAGGAGTGGTACGAACCAACCACCCCCTCTAGGGTTTTGGCACCTGCAATTTCTGGGCTTACACAGGCATCCGCAACCCCAGTGGGGAAAGAGGGTCAGGGAACGTTGCTTGGATAGGCACGGGAAGCAGGAACACCGGGTAGAGGGTACAGATTTTGAAATTGCATAGGATCACGGGTGATTAGGGAGAAAATAACATACCAAATTGAACCACACATACATCCATGCATCAGTACACTCCCCAGCAAGCCTATGCAGAGCAGTTTGTAAGAAAAACAACAAGACACTTAGCTCTGGTTTTGAGTGCTGGCCTCCTGCCTGCGCACTCTCAGGTCCGGTTACAGGAGCACTGCAATGCTGCAAAGAGAGACACAGTCAACAACCTGTACGTGGCAATTGCACGAAAACACAACACCAAACATGCCCCATAGCAACAGACTACTCTACAAACAGACAATCTGTGGTTGATGCTTCGTACCCATATATAACATCACCCCTGTGACGGGTCATACACAGTCAATGCAGTAAGGCAGCCGCTGCTGGGTGCATGGCAAATGGAACACCAATGTGTCACAATTCACACAACATGCAATGTTCCCTGGGTAAGCAGACATACCCATATAGCAAGCCATGACTACAGAGCAAGTTGCGTACCACCATGACCGAAACAAAGTTGGCAGTGCATTTATCATGAAGTACGTGGAAAAGACATGCACTGCACCCGAGTATGTGCCTTGCTGCATGTCCCTGTGAGCTGCCCCTTTCCATGTCTCGGAAGGCTACATGGTTGATACAAGTGCCTCAATGGACCTTGGTGTACCGGAGGGTATGTGCCACTGCCCCTGCATGTGTCCCAGACAACCCTACTATCAGCAGCCATCAGTCCACAAACACATCTGAGCTGCATTGTGTGGTTCAACACCAATATTCGTCTAAGCTCACCCTCAGTGCTGTGACTAAGCCTGCATGTACAACTCACCTGGTGCAAGCTTTGCTGTGTCGTGGCCCCCCTGTGATGCTCACCCTGCCTGGAGTTCCTTGGAACATGTCAGCAGTTCTAGGATGTGGGTCTGCAATCACTGTGCCTCTGCTTCTGCACACATGTGCATGTGGGCACCAACAAACGGGTCCAGAATTCCGTCGTCCAATGGGACATGTCTGCTGGCAAAGGTGCTCTGGAGGCTCATCCCCCTGCAGAAAGGGCATGAAACACATGATTAATGCTTCAAAGTCATCTGTGTGTGTCTCATCAGGCATCTCATTACTTGACCATGTCAGAGAGTCACATCACAAATCACACCATCAGTCCGTCTTTCACCTACAAAGTGTGGAACACTATCTACAGCATGAATTGCAACAAGCACATGTACAGGAAAGAAATGAAACATACTACACAATGCATAGCAATCAATGTCCACATTAATCATGACACACCCCATCTAGCAAAAGCTGAACAGTGGACAATGACACCTAAATCATCCCCACTAGGGGTGTCAACACAAGTCACACAGCACCAGACATGCCACAGATATTACAGTCCAATGCCCTTGTGTAAAATGCTGTAACACCGAACCATCCTTGCGAGCCCATGGATAAGGGAGGCAGGAGTGGCATATGTGAGTCAAGGAACCCAAGCAGCAAACACATACACAAGACAACCATGAAGGGCCCAGCTGGAACAGACAGTGGATGCCTTCAAAAGCCACAAAGCACCGCACCGTCACATGAAAGCACAATAGACTAGCAATTTTAAACTAAATCAACTATTAACTAATTACACTAACTATGGAAAACCTACATTACCTATTTAAACTAACTATCAAACTGAAACTTAACTAACTAAACTAAAAGAAAAATCAAAAATGGCCACATACGACCCGGGGGGAGGGGAGGCACCCAGGAGGGGGGAGGTACAGGGTGCTGCTCAACATCCACATGCGATGATGCTGAGCCAAAAAAAAAACCTCCATGGGCTCAACGCCTGCACAGCCCGACCTATGTGGGAGATAGATGGTCGTCCGAGTCTGGCTCATCCTGGAAAGGAGGACATGGCACAGTAGCCTGGCCACGCCTAGCCGCAGCTTGCCCCTCGTCGGCAGCAATTCTGCCAGACGGGTGAGCCTGGTTCTGTGTGGCGATGTGACGTAGGTCTGCATGCAGAACCTCCCGTGATACACGTGCTTCCTCTTGCAAGGTAGCACGTGTAACACGGAGTTCCTCCTGCAAGGCATGGCTGGACAACCACTGCACCTCCCGGCAAGCCTGTAGCTCAGCCGAGATGGTACACTCGAGCTGTGCAAACCTCTCCTCTGCCCGCTGCCTCTGGGACATCATAAGGACACCCAGAGTGGATCTGAGGGAGGCATAATCCTCCCTCAAGGCATCCATGTGCGCCTCTGCGTGAGCAGCAATTGCTTGACGCAGAGACGACATTTCAGCCTGGCGTGCCCTGTCTGAGGCCGCCATGCCCAGCCTGAGCGAGCGGGCCGTGGACCGTGCCGCCTGCTGCTGGAGAAGCACCTGCCTAGCAGTGGGGAGCACAGTTCGGGCCACACGCTCCATGCTCTCAGCGATGTTCTTCATTGCTGCCCCCTGCCGTTCGGAATTGGCAGTCATGTCTTGCTCCCACTCAGTATACAGCGGTTGCGCGCGGCGACCGCGTTGCCGGGCTTGACCCCTGCGGGACCCAAGGACCGGGGGTCCTCGCTGTGTTGGCACCGCCTGCGGCTGCACGACTACATGCCCCCGTCGACGTGATGTCCCAGGCACATCAGTGACTGGTGTGGAGGGTGACCCTGCGTCCCGATCCACCACGGGCGGAGGAACCAAGACTGTCTGATCCCTCAGTGCAGGGGTCGCAGACAGAGGAGTGTCCACATCAGAATCACTCACCCCTGACACATGGACTTGATGGTCATCCAACTCAACATGGACGTCAGAGTCGTCATCAAGGCTGGACTCATAGGCAGCCAGAGACAAGATGGACTGCAGCACTTGGGGGTTTTCGTGGCCTACCACCCCACGACCCCCACTAGTGCCGGGTTGATGTGGCGTTACCAACCCTGTGTCTGGCATGACAACACCATCATCTGCCTCCATTGCGTCATCACCTGAAAAATAGAGAGGAAAAGGTCAATACACATGTCAGAAGCACACGACACACACACCGACAGCAAAGGCATCAGGCAGACATGTGACACACAACATATGACCTGGCATGCATGCTGGGTCTACTTTGAATAGCTTCTGTGATCAGACCTGTTGAAAGGTGGCAGTTTCCATGGAAGTGGGTCTATGCAGTGCAGAAAATGTGTACGCCACTCACTACCTACATGTACAAGCACTACATGGTGTGTGCCAGGAAATGTGAAGGCAGTGCAATGTCAAAATCAGACATCACGTGCATTGTGCATTCAATGTGTACCATGTCTAGAAGCCAAGCACCCCTCCACCCCAGTGCCAAAGCAGGGATGCCTAGCATGGTATCAAAAGGCTGACCATACACCTGTGTATTGACAGGTAGTGTTGACTGGCATCAACAGCTTCATGTGATTCAAATTACAACACTGCAAATGATGCTGGGACAGTGGGCAGGACACATGATGGAAACTCCGGAGGCCGCCCACGTGTGAAGAAGACACAACAAGAGTTGGACAGAGTCATTGGCCATTGAACAGGCTGAGGCCTGTGAGCCACACAGATTGTCAGAGCCTAAACATGTGTGCAGCGCAGGACTGAGGCACAGTTGACATGGGAAGGCTGATGAGATGGCAGGCAATGTATGTAACCAAGGACTTATATTACAGTGATCATCCAGTCAAGGACACATAGGGGCATGCGTGCAATGCACATGGAGCATGAATGGGCACTCATGTCCCTGCGGGACATCTGACCCATGCACAGTACAAGTGAGATACCCTGCATTGAGTACTAAGGCTGTACCACATGGCATATGTCTGGCAGATTCTACGCTGGAAGTTCGCATCTACACAGGACACATGAACAAGAAACTACACATTGGCAAGATTGGAGCAGACCAGTGCAAAGGTGGAACTGGGGTGCAGAGTGGCGGAGGAGGGGCAAGGGAGCATGCCTACATGGAGTCCCGCATGCAGGCAGAAGAGACATGCATGACGGTAGCATTGCATTACTTACACATCAGAACCATGTACACGTCACATGTAGCAGCAATCATGCACAACACATCCCACAAGTGAAACACACACGTCCTCAACAAACACGCATCAACACTCACTGGACTGGGCATCAAAGTCCAGCTTCTCTCCCACTCCTTCGACCAATTCAGGTGGTATGAACTCCGCAACGGGAGCCTCATGCGGAGTGAGTTCTTCCTCCTCTGGTGCAGGCCCACCGCCAGTCACCAGAGTCAAGTTGTAATTTGAGGCACGCTTGGCCTTAGTGCTGCGCTTGATGTCATTCCAACGCTTTTTGCACTCCTGCGCCGTGCGCACCTCATGGCCGAATGAACTGACATGTTCCGCAACATGCTTCCAGTGGGTGTCACGTTGGGCAGCCGTGGTCTGACTATTGGCACCCACTAGCATGTCACGGCTGTGGCCCCGCACGTAGTCCACGAGGAAGTCCAGTTCCTGCTTACAGAAAGGCTTCTTCCTCGACGTGCAGGAGGTCGTGGCTGTGTGTGGGGTCCCAGCCTGTGCTGCAGGTGCAACCTTCCTCCTCTTGGACTGTGGCGCAGACCCTGGCTGGCTAATGCCGCCCTGACCAGCAAGGCCAGTGGGTTCGGTGGATTGAGCCAAGGGAGTGGCAGGTGGAGGGATGACCAGAGGCCTGACTTGTGTCAGTGGCAGCTGGGTGCCCACTTATGGACCCTGCGCAGCAACATCAGCTGTGGCAGGGTGGTTGGCCGCAACGGTCCTGGTTGGCAGACTCACAACCGGGGTGCTGTTAGGTGCATCTGCCCCTGCACTTGCCAACACCCGGCTGTTCGGGGCAGCAGATGACATGACTGCCCCAGGGACACGTGTCTTGGTCTGAGCAGCCCGGCCTGCCCCTATGGTTTCCCCCCTGGCCTGTTGGAGATCTACCAAGGGCTCTTCAAGTGCCAATGCAGCCTGCGCTGGCAGACCCTGAGCCTGGGTGGCGGTGTCCACAGCTGCACCTGCAGCTACCACCACCCTTGGACCCGTGGCAGTGGATGGAACGGACTGCCGGGTCATATGGGTGCCAGTGCCAGATGCAGGAGCTGCATCCCCCGGGACTACAGGGGGTGGTGGCATGGCTGCACCGACACATGGCACAACATTGTGCTCAAGTGGCGCACCCCTGCCTCTTCCCCCTCTGTGGCTGCCCTGGACACCCTGGAGTCCCCCTACTCCCTGGTCACCACGGCCACGTCCCCCGCCACGCCCGCCACGAGGAGTACGCCCAGCTGAGGCGCCCCTCACCTTTGGTGGCCTCCCAACCATGTCACAGATGTAGTAGTGCTGGCACAGATGGAGTGGTGCCAATGGGAGGTGTACACCACAATTGACCTGGGCAATTGGGGTGAAGGGGGTGGGAAGCAAGATGTTAAAAGCCCCCCTGCACCTGCAAGGCTGTATGTGACCCCGGTGATGTGGTGACGGGTCACGCAACGCTCAGGCACCCCAAAACTGCAGTAAAACCGTGCACGCAACCCTGCAACCTACGTGCGTGGATTCAACCTCCCGCAGTACGCGGTGGCACCCAGTAACACGAATAACGCATACGCGTGGGACACGCAGGCTACTATGACATTGAAAATGGGTGCGATACACAGGGGCACCCGCAGTGGGACAAAGAGCGTGTGTGACTCACCGTCTGACTAGCGCGATGCAGAAAAACACACGTAGCCAATACCCCCGCCAAAAGAAGAGATACGTCCTTGATAGCTGTGAAGTTGTGATGGCGCGCGAAACAACAGGAAGCAGCAACACACGTCGGTCTCCACGAAAGGCACGTACAGCGAACTGCTGGGCCCGCTCACATTTAACCCGTGCTGAGGGAAATGCACGCGCGCGTCACGTCACTTACGCGCTTAGGCCCTTTCCTGTATCACACGCGGACGTGCAGTTTCCACGCGCGCTTACGCGCATGGCCCTTTCCACGTATTACACGCGGACATGCAGTTTCCACACGCGCTTACGCGCATGGGCCCTTTCCACGTATTACACGCGGACGTGCAGTTTCCACACGCGCTTACGCGCCTGGGCCCTTTCCTCGTATTACACGTGGACGTGCAGTTTTTCACGCGCGCTGAAATGCCCATGCACGTCTGTACACGTCACGTCACAGGGGCGCTTGCGCTTGAGGGGCCTTCTGTCCAATGAAAATGCGTATGCGTGCAGACGCGCTTACGCGCTAAGGGCCTTTTCTTGAATTACACGCTGACATGCAGATTTTTCACGTGCCAAATCACTCCGTATCAAGCTGGCCACACGTAAGCACACGGAAGACCACGCTCCTGCCCAGAAGGCCGAACTACTGCCCCCCAGAGCCCCGAGCACACTCCCACCTGCCATCTGCTGCTGCCTGACTGCCTGCTGCCCACATGCACTGCCATTTGCTGCCTGCACATCAGCCACGGGTGCTGTTGCTGTGACCACCCCTGCTGGAACCGAAGACTCCCGACTGGGATTCCATCGCTCCACAGCCCAGCCCCAGGACCCAGTTGCCCACCCACTCCTGCCTCTGGGGTTGTCATGTCGGGGCAAACACCATCTGTGACCACTGACAACCCCCGGCCAGAGAGGCAGAGGGGCACCAGCTTCAGTGCCACCGAAGTTGGTGTCCTGGTGGAGCAAGTCCTGGGGCAGTATGATGCCCTCTTCGGAAGTTCCCGCGCCGACAAGGAAGGACGGATTCGGATCTGGACTGACATTGTGACTGCCATCAATGCGGAGGGGGTGGCAGTCCGCGACTTACAACATGTCAGGAAGCACTGGGAGGACTTCAGGTCCAGGACCCTGAACAAGGCCCGGCGCCTCTTGAAGGCAGCGGATGCCAAGGGGCGCCGGGGCCACTTGTCGGAAGAACAGATGAGGGTCCTGGAACGCATATCCCCAGCGCTCCACGTCCAGGTCCTAGAGAAGCAGACCCGTCTGGAGTCGAGCGGTGAGTGTACATGCATCCTGATTGGGAGCAGTGCGTGTGGTGATTATTCAGTAGTGTGCAGGTTGCACATCTGTTTGTATGGGGTCGAGTATGGGTGGGGGTGTACAGGGCCGTGGGGCTGACACATGCGAGGTCTGTGATGTGTGAGACATGGATGGTGCTTGTGTGTGTAGGCTTGCATGCCAAATGCAGTTGTGTGGGCACACATGTTTGGATGAATGTGTATGTAAGTAGACATGTCCGTGATGTCACGCATGTATGTTGTATCGGCTGCATGTATCAGCACTGTGTACATGTGCATGTGTGTGTATTTGACAAGGGTGCAACAGTGATGCAACATGGATTCATGTGACAGCGGTATGTGGAAGCCTGATTGGCAGATGTGACATGGATGCCCGTCTGAACAGTGCGACGCTTGGCAGAGGTGTACACATGCATGCAAGTGTGGTGGTGTGTGTACATGTGTGGTGCACTTCCTGTGTTGCATGTGATGTCTGGCTCACCTTTGGCTGCTCATGCTGTTGTATGTGTATGGATGGTGGTGGCAGTTGCGATATGGCTGTGGTATGGCTCATGTGTGCGAGTTGTAATGACATGTGTGTTGGGGATTGTGATGACATGTCTGAGGTTTGCCAATGCCACTCATGTGCAACTGTCATGTGTGTATGTGTCCATTGTACAGTGCCCTGATGCCTGTGTTTTGTTTCTCCCTGTCTGCAGCGTCAACTGATGAAGAGGGCGGAGAAGGTGCTGTGGAGCACAGCGGCGGGGATCCCACCGCCAGCCGGAGACGCAAGGCCCGGCTCCCCTCCCGTGTTGTCATCTCGTCGGGGAGTGAGGAGTCCGGTGCCGCGTCCCAGGCCGCAGCTGCCGGGGGGAGGTCCAAGAGGCGGAGGTTGGAGTTGGACTCCTCGGCAGCAGAAGGGGCAGCTGGGACCCCACAGGGCCCAACAGGGGAAGATGGCACGGAGTCATCCAGGTTGGTGGGGGGTTTGGTGGAGGAGAAGGCCGTGCAAGCACCAGAGACGGGGTCTGGAGGTGGGGATCCCACTGGTGCTAGTGGTGCAGTGCAGGACCAGGGATAGGAGGCAGCACAGGCCGCCGCGGAGGTGCCTGTGTGCAATCCTGTCCCCGATCCTGTCCCTGCATCATCTTGCACCAGCAGGGATGCCTACGTCCAGACCCGTTTTCAGGCAGGGGATGAGCTGACGTCAACTGGCCTTCCTCTGCCTGTGGACGTGGCTATCCAGGTCCGGATTGAGCCTGTCCTGGCTGGTGTGGCGTTGCGTCAACGGGCCATGCGAGGTGACCTGCAGTCTTTTCATGGAGAGACTGCACGTCATCTCGAATGGCTCGTTGACCACGTCAGCCTGCTGGGACAGGTCACCCAGGCCGGATTCCTCCGTCTGATGGGGCTTGCTCCGACCCCCTCCTCAACTGGATCCCCTACGCGCCAGTCGTCCTCTGTGCCATCTTCCCACCCATCAGTCACCTGGGTGCCCTGTGGAGCTGCCTCTGACGGTGCGGCCAGGCTGGTGGAGAGGCATCCCTGTCACAGTCGGGAGTTGGACGTCCAGCAGGGGTGGCCACATCTACTACTGCACCCCAGCCGGCGGAGGATGTGCAGGCAGCAGGAGGCAGTGCACGGGCAGAGGCAGAGCAGCAGAAGCAACATGGTGGGAGCCATGAAGGCTCGGGGCCTTCGACATCGGAGGGGCAGGCATCGGCCGGAGGGCAGGAGGACCCAGGACAGAGAGTGTCTTCCGTGCGGCAGCGGTTGGGCCACGCCATAGATGCGGAGCGGCGGCGGGCGGAAGAGGCGCGGCTCACAATGGTCAGGGCAGAGAACTCCATGCGGAGGGCCCTGAGGCGGGCCGAGTGCCTCGAGGCAATCCGCAGGGGGTTGGAGGAGGACACGGCGTCGTCCCTGCGGACCCTCAGGGCCGTGGAACAGGACCGCCTCCGGGACATCGAACAGGAGTTCGATGATGCCCTGGCCCGGAACACCACGGAGTGAGCCGCTGGACTTGCCCGCCGCCTTTGTATATAGTTCTTTAGTTTTAGGTTTCCTTTGTTTGTTCTTATGATTTGGAGTCGACGGACACTGCTCCACTTTTTGTATATAGTTGCATTTTAGTTAGGGTTTTTTGTAGGTTTCCTTTGTTCAGTTGGGCTCATAGACCCTTGGATGTTTTGTACATAGTTCTTCATTGGATTGATTTTATTTTTCATTTGACTTTGGACAACATTTTTTTGGATTAGGATTTGGTGTTTTTATTTTTTTAAACGGACATGCAGCTTATCTTTTTTTCATTGCCATTGTAGTTTGTTTCATTTCTTTTGCATTCTTTTTTTTTAATACAATTTTGTTTTCATACTTCACTGTGTGGTATCATCTCATTGGTTTCATGCATGTCATGTTGGGTGTTTTCCCATTCAATTGCAACCACTGTGTGTGACAGACATGGGTTCATTTGCTTTATGAACATTGGGGGTGTAACATGTAATTTCCATTTCCATGTGGGTGAATGGGTTACTTGGTAGGGCTTTTTGGCTGTGGAGGCTGACAATAACGCACATGATTGGGGATTGTGAGGACCTGGTGGAGGCTGCCCATGGTGGCTGGGGGGTGGGGGTGATACGGGACATGAGTGGGGGCCTGGTGGGGGCTGGCCATGGTGGCTGGGGGGTGGGGGTGGTGGGAGACATGGGTGGGGGCCTGGTGGAGGCTGCCCGTGCACTGCTGGGGGGTGGGGGTGGTGGGAGACATGGGTGGGGCCTGCTGGCAGGTGCCCCACAGTGCTGGGGGGGTGGGGGTGGTGGGGAACATGAGTTGGACATGGGTGGGGGCCTGCTGGCAGGTGCCCCACAGTGCTGGGGGGTGGGGGTGGTGGGGAACATGAGTTGGACATGGGTGGGGGCCTGCTGGCAGGTGCCCCACAGTGCTGGGGGATGGGGGTGCAGGGGTACATGAGTTGAACATGGGTGGGGGCCTGCTGGCAGGTTCCCCACAGTGCTGGGGGGTGGGGGTGGTGGGGAACATGAGTTGGACATGGGTGGGGGCCTGCTGGCCGGTGCCCCACAGTGCTGGGGGGTGGGGGTGCAGGGGTACATGAGTTGCACATGGGTGGGGGCCTGCTGGCAGGTGCCCCACAGTGCTTGGGGGTGGGGGTGCTGGGAGACATGGGTGGGGGCCTGGTGGAGGCTGCCCCTGGTGGCTGGGGGGTGGGGGTGGTGGGAGACATGGGTGGGGGCCTGGTGGAGGCTGCCCCTGGTGACTGGGGGGGTGGAGGTGGTGGGAGACATGGGTGGGGCCTGGTGGAGGCTGCCCCTGCACTGCTGGGGGGTGGGGGTGATGGAGACATGGGTGGGGGCCTGGTGGAGGCTGCCCCTGGTGGCTGGGGGGTGGGGGTGGTGGGAGACATGGGTGGGGGCCTGGTGGAGGCTGCCCCTGGTGACTGGGGGGTGGGGGTGGTGGGAGACATGGGTGGGGGCCTGGTGGAGGCTGCCCCTGCACTGCTGGGGGGTGGGGGTGGTGGGAGACATGGGTGGGGGCCTGGTGGAGGCTGCCCCTGGTGGCTTGGGGGTGGGGGTGGTGGGAGACATGGGTGGGGGCCTGGTGGAGGCTGCCCCTGGTGGCTGGGGGGTGGGGGTGGTGGGAGACATGGCTGGGGGCCTGGTGGTGGGTGCCCCTGTACTGCTGGGGGTGGGGGTGGTGGGAGACATGGGTGGGGGCCTGGTGGAGGCTGCCCCTGGTGACTGGGGGGGTGGGGGTGCTGATAGACATGGGTGGGGGCCTGGTGGAGGCTGCCCCTTGTGGCTGGGGGGTGGGGGTGCTGGGAGACATGGGTGGGGGCCTGGTGGTGTGTGCCCCTGCACTGCTGGGGGATGGGGGTGGTGGGAGACATGGGTGGGGGCCTGGTGGAGGCTGCCCCTGGTGACTGGGGGGTGGGGGTGGTGGGAGACATGGGTGGGGGCCTGGTGGAGGCTGCCCCTGGTGACTGGGGGGTGGGGGTGCTGGGAGACATGTGTGGGGGCCTGGTGGTTGGTGCCCCTGGTGGCTGGGGGGTGGGGGTGCTGGGAGACATGGGTGGGGGCCTGGTGGTGGGTGCCCCTGCACTGCTGGGGGGTGGGGGTGGTGGGAGACATGGGTGGGGGCCTGGTGGAGGCTGCCCCTGGTGACTGGGGGGGTGGGGGTGGTGGGAGACATGGGTGGGGGCCTGGTGGAGGCTGCCCCTGGTGACTGGGGGGGTGGGGGTGCTGATAGACATGGGTGGGGGCCTGGTGGAGGCTGCCCATGGTGGCTGGGGGGTGGGGGTGCTGGGAGACATGGGTGGGGGCCTGGTGTGGGTGCCCCTGCACTGCTGGGGGGTGTGGGTGCTGGGAGACATGGGTGGGGGCCTGGTGGAGGCTGCCCCTGGTAGGCTGGGGGGTGGGGGTGGTGGGAGACATGGGTGGGGGCCTGGTGGTAGGTGCCCCTGGTGGCTGGGGGTGCAGGGGGACATGCGTTGGTGGGCAGTAGTGCAAGTTGACATGTGGGTTGGCTGGGGGGCATGGCCATGGTGGATGGGGTGCCTGCAGGACATGTGCAGGGTAGGCCCCTGTGGTGTGAGCCACCTGCAGGTGCCGTGGAGGGTGTAGAGGGAACACCTGGGAGGGCCCACACGTGCAATTCACGTGTGGTGCTCCCCGCGCACCCCTGTAATACACGTACCCTGATGGAATCACGTGTCGAACTTCCCCCGCACCCCGAAATACACGTACCCTGATGGAATCGCGTGTGGAACTTCCCGCGCACCCCTGGAATGCACGTACCCTGCGGATATCGCTTGTGGAACTTCACGCGCACCCCGAAATACACGTACCCTGATGGAATCGCGTGTGTAACTTCCCCCGCACCCCGAAATACACGTACCCTGCTGATATTGCGTGTGGAACTTCACGCGTACCCCTGAAATACACGTACCCTGCAGAAATCGCGTGTGTGACTTCCCCTGCACCCTGAAATACACGTACCCTGCTGATATCGCGTGTGGAACTTCACGCGCACCCCGAAATACACGTACCCTGATGGAATCACGTGTGGAACTTCACGCGCACCCCGAAATACACGTACCCTGATGGAATCGCGTGTGGAACTTCCCGCGCACCCCTGAGATACATGTACCCTGCTCGCACAGGCCCAATCGCGTGTGGAAATTCCCGCGCACCCCTGAAATACACGTACCCTGCTGGAATCGCGTGTGTAACTTCCCCTGCACCCTGAAATACACGTACCCTGCTGATATCGCGTGTGGAACTTCACGCGCACCCCGAAATACACGTACCCTGATGGAATCGCGTGTGGAACTTCACGCGCACCCCGAAATACACGTACCCTGATGGAATCGCGTGTGGAACTTCCCGCGCACCCCTGAGATACGTGTACCCTGCTCGCACAGGCACTATTGCTGTATGTTGCCACTTTTGTAATGCGCACGGACGCTACCGCCTGCCTTCGTGTGGCGGACGTGTTTGGGCTTGTGCGTGTCTTTCGCTGTGCGTGGCTTTGCCCTATTCGATTCCATGAATACGTGTTGTTCTGGTGCGTGTGGGCGTTCCGTCTGCTTCCCTGCAGTACATCCCCAGTTACGCCCTTATTTTCGCGCGTTGTTCCCCATTCCGCGCGTTACGCCCCGTGTCCCGCCCACTTTCTGGTGTATGCGCCGAGGTTGTGCTCTTTCACTGTGCGCGTCGCGCACGCCTTTCGGGATGTTGCAGTGACTTGTGCGCCATGCACGGGTTTGGCGCACATCGCGGGGTGTACACGCGCAGGGACTTCCATGAATCTGTTTTTTTCCGCTTGCGCCTGCTTGCGCCTGCTTGCGCGTAGATTTTCGGCGCACGTTTGTTCCATGAATCGGCCCCTTAGAATCTTCATTGTCTTCTATTTTGTATGATAGGTCTACAGTTTTTGTGTTACTTTTATAAAATGTTCTGCGGCAACATACACACACATGGTTTGGTACTTCAGCTGATGTACCTTTAAATGTTAGTATTTCTTTTTTGTATGTGTGTAGTAGACGTTTGCCATGTGTAGAATTGTTACTAATTTGGTTTACAGCTATGGGTGGGTTTCACTTCCAAAATATTTTTTCTGGATATAGTTGATTTCTTCTAGTAGGTCTTTTGCTGTACCATGTAGAAGAATGTTATTTAAATTGGCTAGTGCTAAAGCAGGACTTTTAGCATAGTGCAGTTTATAAACTAGATTTCTTATAGTTGACTGATGTGTTGATATCCTTTTGATATCATGGAAGGTGGTTTTGCAAGTAGGTCCTGTAATGCAGGCCAATGAATGTCCTTGTAGTCCTGTGTACGTGCGCACTGGACAGGTATCCATATTTTGCAGTAGTTTAATTTTGATTCTGTCTTTGCTTTTCACATATTGATTGAGGAATTGGCGTAAAGACTTGAAAAATTGTTTGGGAATGTTACACATTGACGTGCATGGCCATTTGTACACTAGACGTTCTGATTCAGTTGAATGGATGGGTAATTCTAAGTTTTCAGGACATATTTTTGTAAGGAGTATTTCTTGTTCGATTATGGTATTATTAACTTTTTCATAACCTCGACCACTGCTATGTATGGCAATTGTATTTGTTTGCTTTTGTTTGTACACTTCTTCATTAAAGTATGGTTCTGTGCTCGTAGTGTGACTCCATTCGCCTCCGCAGATACTTAAGAAGTTCTTTCTGTTGACATTTTGTTTATTGAGAAGTCTTTTTTTGTAATTTAGTTATTAGTTTTGTTAGTGGTTTCATTTTGTTTAACACTAAAATAAATAACTTTATTTTGAGAAGAATTGCACTGTTTATCAACGCTTCTAAGATTAATTTCCTACGATAGGTTTTAAGCGTTGAACCTGGTTTCTCTCCTGTTTTTATAAGATTTTGAAGGACTTTGTGATCGAACATTTTGGCTAAAATACTTTTCTTGGTATGCTTACTTTGAACTATATCAAGATTTAAAGAAGCAGTTTTATCTGTAGTGATAGCTGATTTTCTGCTAATTGTTTTTTGGTTTGGTTTACATTTTGATAGAGGAGGCAAAGTTGTTCAAAGTTGTTTTACTTGAAACTTCTTCTGTTTCACTAAATGACTGTATTAGCTGTTTTCTTTCAACTTTTTTTTACAAATTGTGCTAGAGATGGATGCTTATGTTGGACACTTTTATTTTCATTTGCTCTACTTCTGTGTTGCTTTCTACGGACTTGATTTTTGGCAGGCATTCTTTAGGGTCTGTTGAAAAAAATAAAGAAGGTATGGGTTGGGGTGTTCTGCAATGTATGTGTGCTATGTGCATGAATGTTTGAGTAAGATGATACAAATGTATGTAATGGTGTGTGATTGTGCATTGGGAACTACAACTAGTAGGGATGGGTATTCTTGAATTAATGTGTTACTAAACTGGGGTTCAGATGACAGAAAAAAGTAAGGTAGTGGTGTGGAGAAGTATAAATAGCATATCTAATGCTATAGAATTAAAACAGTTGTTTGTTCTATAACATCTAAATTCTAGCGGTTGAGTTGGGTAATTTGTGTGTCGAAAAATAGGAATTTGTGGGCCATTCTGGCTGTAAATAGTTCATTAAGACATGGGGATTTTTGGACAGAATGGTGCTGAATCTCTATTTTTAGGCACAGAAATAGCATGAATTAACCTTACAGCATGTTTGAGTAATAATACAAATATTATGGTGGTATTCTACTTACTTTTTTCTAAAATTGACAGGTTACTTCTTAGTTGTTCTTTGTACTTCAAATTCGGTTGCTTCTTTTCAGGAGAATGGTCTTCACTGCAATTGTAAAAGAAACAAATTAGTAATTTTGTTTGTATTGAAATTCTCAGCGCCTTCCTCAAAACCATTAAAACTTACATAAGATACGTCGCATCAGTTGAATACATATTATATGTTCTTAATGAACAGATTGTATTGCAATGACTAACTGTAGCAAACAAAATATCTTTACTATGTCTTGTATAAATAATGTACCACTGAATAGCATTATTCCTGTAACTAAGCTCTTCCAAGTAATAGTGCCTCAATGTCATGGGCTGCTTGTCCTATATAAATGTAAGTAATGTAAGTAATTAAATAAAGAAATAAATAAAAACAAATGATGTCATTGTACAAGTATTATTGTTTGAGATTTGAACATAGAGTGTGCATGCAATTTTGTTTGACTATATATAGTCTATATATTTCATTTAAAAAATGTTTAACATGATTTGAGTGTATGTGTGTATAAAGAAATTAAATAGTATAACGATTTGTAAGTGACAGTTGATTTTAGGAGATTGAAAAAAGGACAGTAGATTCAGTAGATTCATTTTACAGATTATACGAGCTAATAGTAAGTTAGAAAATGTGTTCATGTACTGTACAGAAATTATGCATACCTGTAGTTTGTGTTCATGCATATGGATATGCAAGGAGCTGCAAGTAGAAATCTTGGAGACTTGTACAGTATTTCTTGTAGATGGTGCTTGCCAATGATATGACACTTGTAGCCAGAGAGATTCACAGTACATTTGCAGTGCTGATCTATGACACCCCCATTTTGTTTATTTACGAACATTTCAGGACATTGCGTGTGTTCTAGAACAGTTTCAACTTGCTAGCGAACAGTACGGACAGGTATAGTGTTCTTCAGGACACCTCCATTTTCGTTTATTTACGAACATTTCAGAACACTGCGTGTGTTCTTAGAACAGTTTCAACTTGCTAGCGAACACTACGGACAGGTGTAGTGTTCTTCAGGACACCTCCATTTTCGTTTATTTACGAACATTTCAGGACACTGCGTGTGTTCTAGAACAGTTTCAACTTGCTAGCGAACAGTACGGACAGGTATAGCGTTCTTCAGGACACCTCCATTTTCATTTATTTACGAACATTTCAGGATAACCGCGCTGTCCGCGGACACCTAAATTCTTTTTTAAAATAAAAACTGAAACTAATTACAACACAATATAAAAATGTAACTTTATTTAACATATATTAACAATTTATGACAGAGAAGGTGAGGCATAAACGGAATCAAAAACAGGAGAATTAAGGGTTTCAACATGATTGGTATCAGGTGAAGAAGGGATGGAAGTCTCATCAAAATGTTTTGGGTTATGGAGAGCGTTTGGGGATAATTGACTGGGATATGGTGAGGGGGGACAAGTACATGTGGGACAATGGTATGAGGTTTTTGTTTTAAAATGATCCTCAACAAAAGTTTTCAAATTATTAAAATTGGTCAACAATAAATCAATTTTTTCTTTTATGCTGGCAAGAGTATTATCCTTAACAGTTTCTTCGGAGGTATTTTCTAATTTGGTATGCCCTGTACAAAAAAATATATATATATTAAATGTATATAAAATAATAATAATTAAATGGTTTATATTGTAAGGTGTGTACCATTAGTTTCACTATCTTCTGACATTTCCT
This sequence comes from Ambystoma mexicanum, assembly GCF_040938575.1. Classification (NCBI taxonomy): domain Eukaryota; kingdom Metazoa; phylum Chordata; class Amphibia; order Caudata; family Ambystomatidae; genus Ambystoma; species Ambystoma mexicanum. The sequence continues at coordinate 1,335,829,743 of NC_090934.1, forward strand.
CATGTGGGAAATGCTCCTCTAGCCATTCCAGAGTACTAGACATTTCTGTGAGAAAAAAAAAATAATATTTTGTTTTAATCTAATACAGAAAGTTTATAAATATATGAGTAAAATGAAGTACACTTACTATTTCAGGTAAAATATGTTCTGAGTACTCTGTAGGTCTGGTCTTGCTCTTAGTTGTGGAGTGTCTGTGAGGTAATTTTGTTGGAAGCCAATTTATCTTCTTTTGGTATATTCCATTTTAGAACATATTGTATTAAAATGAATAGTTAGTGTGTTAAATATATGGGTTACATTTCTTATGTATTACTACATATAATATGTATGTGTGCTGCTTTGTGAATTTTTCAAATGTTACTATGTTATGATATAACAATTAAATATGCCCCCCCAGAGTTTTTAGGTAGTGGTACTGTTGTCCGAACATGTCAGCAGACATCAAAAAAGTTAGCAGACATCAAATTCAGTAGAAGGGGTTCAGTGTGTTCCATATTACATGTACATAAAGTCAAAGTTATTATTGTTAAGTTGTGCTACTAAAAACCTATGAAATTCAGTGAAAAAACTTTGTTAAAGGGACGTTACGGTTAAGTTGCGCTACTAAAAACCTATGAAATTCAGTAAAAAAACGTTGTTAAAGGGGCGTTATGGTTCCAAGTAAAACCGAAAAACCCCTGAAATTCGCCAGTTATGGTAAGCTAAGCAACCATAACTCGCGCCACCACCGTGCAATGCTAAGACTAACACCCACGACATCAAAGATGACATCACAAATGTCATTGATGACATCACTGATGACATCACATGTCTGGCTCACTCTTTTTTCTTTTGCTAACATATCTAGGCCACATGGTTTTCTTCAGTAACAGTCAGAAACTAAAATTTTTATTTTATTTGTAGACATATCCTTCAAGTAGGTTCTTACAGTAATTCCCTTAGAGTCCAGTCACATCATATGAAACATATACATAAGGGAAGACACAAGCTTGAAAGACAGCAATCCTTTTTGTGCATAACGATAATCAATAGAGTTATCAGCACTTTCTGATAGTTCTGTTGTTTTTTATGGCTGTACTTTCCCTGTATATGGTCATATTTGTATACATTGTCCTCACACTACTTTCCTTAGGGTCCAATGACATCAAGTGATACATATACATAGGGTAAATGGTACATGGGTTTTATTAGATACTTATTATATATTTCACAGTACACAAAAATCTATTAAGAATACAATTATCATTTAATTATTCAACGTATTATTACGCTGCACACAATGCTATGTTTCTGCATGAGTAGCTTAGTATACTAGATAGAACCACATAATAGAATGCTATTTATATCAATACATTGTTCAATGCACTAATTAGGGTATGATATTTATTGCAATGATCCTTAACACTTTTTTCGCAACATTATAATAAGAATCCCTTGTACACATAGTTCATGAAAAGTACATACACATGTGATGTCATCAGTGATGTCATCAGTGATGTCATCAATGACATTTGTGATGCCATCTTTGATGTCGTGGGTGTAGTCTTAGCAGTGCACGGTGGTGGCGCAAGTTATGGTTGCTTAGCTTACCATAACTGGCGAATTTCAGGCGTTTATCGGTTTTAACAAAGTATTTTCACTGAATTTCATAGGTTTTTAGTAGCACAACTTAACCATAACGTCCCTTTAACAAAGTTTGTTCACTGAATATATATATATATATATATATATATATATATATATATATATATATATTTGGTTATTTATAACCACTTAATACCCAGAGGTTTCTAAGTGCAGACCTGGGGATCGAACCTGCGAGAGCACGTTGCCCCTGAGCTATCGTCCCGAGTCAAAGATGAGGGATGACCCTGGCAAACAAAACAAGTCTCTAAACCCAACAAAAATTCATCTTTACTGTTCGTGAACATCTGTCAAAATGTTCAGTCTATCACACAGGCCACTTCAAGGTATTGGACAGGTCATGTAGGCAGAGGGTGACAGTAGGGTGCTCTCCGGGTATTGACCACGCTAGCCGCAGACACCGCTGTAAGTCCAATTGTATGCATGTGTGCGAGTCAAGGAAGGTTCACAGAAAGTGCAGTAAATTGTATTACACATTGATGCATTGTCTTGCCTCTGTATCTCTACTCGTATGATTCCCTTCCCCATATGTTTTAGACTTTAACTCCCATTTGCCCTCACCATCAAAGTCACTGGAAAATTACCATAGCAGCTGTAGCCTAAAACATTATTAATTATTATTATTATTATTTTATCTTGATTAAGAATATCCTCCTAGAATTGTTAGCTGAATGGTTTGACTAATTAAAGAATCTTAAAATAACTCTCTGCAGATAAATTGTGGTATCACAGAATATTTGCATCGGTGCAAGGGCTATTAGCACTAAGGCTGACATTGCACGATTGCAAAAACACATTCTTTCAATGCATTTTTGAACCAGAGCAAAGAAATAGAGCTAGGTCAAAAATGACCCTGGTGAAAAAATATTATATAAATATAATTGAAGAATGTGTTTTTGCACTAGAGCAATGTTTGCCATATTGCTAATTGCACTCACACAGGTATCTGAGTATTTGTAAAGCCACCCTACATATTTAACAGAGCAACTGATACTTTATTTTCTCAGCACCCAGCATTGAGTCTGCGAGTGCGATCAATCACAGACATTTTGCATTAGAAATAAAAAAAAAAAGAAAGATTTATCACGGCAGTCAGAGGCCTGCAGACAAGAAATCTCTTGTTTCTAAATTACTGTCTGAGGTAAAAGCCCCAAGCACACCCCTCCAAAGATTTATCAGCTAATAGAAAATACCCGTCCATTGTTTATTATTGGGTAACAACAACCTCAGAAGCCCTCGGTTCTATATTATGTCAGAAATGCAGCGGTGTCAGGATCTCCTTCCAGAGGGCCTTTCTTAGAAAATAAGGCTTTGACCTTAAGAGCGCTTTGTCTGCTTTTGGCCTTGGGCGTTTTCGGCCTTTGCCGCCGCCTCCCCTATTCTCCACGCTAGCCACACGCCTTGCGCACGCGCGCGCGCACACACACAAGCACCCATCTAAACCGCTATGCAGGTGTCTTCCTGACGGTTCATCAGCTCATTGATTTTAAGTCTCCTGCTCCTGACAGTCCATCTGTCCCCCGCTGTAGCAATCAGAACCTGCAGAGGCAAAGTTGAATCATAAGTCACTGACAGGAAGCTTCTGAAAACAGGTTGGGTCTGCAACTTTCAAAATCCTCATTTCCTTTGGTGTCTCGAAAGAGGCACTGCTATTAAGCAACAACGCAGCTAAAATAAATAAAAAATAAAAAAGAACGCTATACTAGAGAATGAAAAAAAAGAAATGTTCAATACAAGATGGGACGGGGCATGCAGGAATTATGTGAGGTGAATTTACCAAGCATTTTCTTGGAATTTGCACTTTACTACTTTATTTCTACTGTGCAGCATTCACGGAATCTCATTAGGATCATTCTACCAAACTATTACCTTGATTATTTACTTAAATTTAAAGGACGGACCCCACTTGCTGAAATAGGTATAGTGCTGTATTCAGGTTACATTAATGCAGTGGTGGCTGGTGATTTTTTAATTGGAAGGGTGTAAATGTTTCCCACAAATATGCAGAAGCGACTAAGCATAGCTTGGGAGGCGGAACCAAGTTAGGGTTGTTCGGGCCCACTCGAGAAAAATGTTAATTGCATTTTTCAGCAAACATTTTTTGAAAAATTGGGTAAAAAGGCACACCATTTGAAATCAGTTTGTAGGGTAACTCATGAAAACATCTGATAGATGCAAGTCAACAACACTGCAGAGGAGCATTTTCTAATGCATTTTCATGATGCCTATTCCCACACTATTTGCCAGTATAAAAATACATTTCTATGCTGGCTGCACCAATATATAGCAGTATTCCCATATAAAAACATACTCATGTTTGCTTTGTTCATAATGACAGTATAATACTATAAGAAAGCATGTCTGTCTCTGCCAATATATGCCATTATCTCCACATAAGAACATACTCCTTCTGTACTTATCAGTAAAAATGCCATGCCACAATAAGAACACATGTCAAGACAGTCTGTACCATTATAAGTCAATCTAGCAATGAAATAATACTCATCATACTGGCCAGAAAAACATGCACTGTGATGTCTGAAAATATAGACTGGGTGCCCCAAAGTAGGGCAGACCAGCCATGTAATAACAATTATTGAATTTGCTTTACGCTTGATACCCAGTAAAAATGCCATGCCAATTGTGTATGGCCAGATTGAGTGCACCAAAGTAGGCCCGTTTAGCCACATAATAACACTTATCATGTTTGCTTTACTCTTGATGCCCATTAAAACACGCAATGACACAGTAAGAAAATAAATCCAGACTGGACTACCAATATGGTCTATTCTTGCCACGCAATAACACTTATCGTTGTTGCTTTAATCTTCATGACCATAAAAACATGACAGGCCACAATAAGAAAATCTATTCCAGACTTGCTCACCAACATAGGCCGGTCTTGCCACTTGATAATATTTATTTATTTATTGTGCATTTATAAGGCACTTATACAACAAGAATGTGTGACCCAAAGCGCTCCCAGGGAAAGGGGCGGGGGGGCATAGGAACAAAGACGAGGAAAATAAACAGCTAAACAGGAAAGAGGTGGTCCTACTAGGCCTTGTGAACATTCAGAATGTTCAAGTGCAGGGAGAGAGAGAGGGACAGGGAAGGGGGTAAGTGCTAGGGATGCCATAGAGGGAAGTGCTGAGGAGTCAGTTAAGTGCAGCAGTAAGTGCCTGGCTGGGATCGCTTGGTGCAGGCTGATCACTTGTGGTAAATACGTGCAGGCCTGTGAGACACAGCCAGTGGGTGCCAGAAGACAAGTGCTAGATGGTGCGGAAGGCTGCAGGTGATTGGGAGGCAGGCCGGGACCCAGGAGTACACATAAGGTCCCAGGCCACCAATCTCAGCAAATGTGGGTTGTTAGCAGGGTAGTAAGAGGGGAAAGAAGGAGGTGAAGAGGAAAGTCTTGAAGAGCTTCTGGAATGTGAGGAGATCTGGCTCACGATGGAGAGGAGGGGGAGGCTGTTCCAGAGTAGGGAGCCAGCCGAGGAGAGAGACCTACCACCAGCTCCTGACATGCAGAGAGTTGGAGCCGTAGGAGCGTAACAATCTGGAAGGGGAGTATTTGGTGAGGGCAAATTGTAGACAGATTGGTCCTCAGCCCCAGACAGCCTTGTGGATGATGCAGAGGGATTTGAATTTGATCCTAGCAGCTACTGGGAGCCAGTGGTGGGGCTTTAGGGCTGAAAGATACGGTCCCTGGGCTTGAGGCCAAGGATAGGTCTTGTGGCCCTATTCTGGACAAGCTGGAGGGGGCATAGAGAGGAACAAGGTAGATTACGGAAGAGGCTACTGCAATAGTCCCGAGAGAGTATCAGACCTCTGGAAACATTGAGCCTTTGGGGAAAAGTGAGGAAAGTAAGGATACCTCTAAGAGAGTGGAGTTGAAAGTGGGCATCTTGGCAAGGTCCAAGATGTGAGGGAGGAAAGAGAGAGGGGAGTGGAAGATGACTTCAAGGTTTCTTTATTCAGATGCAGGAGTAGGGGCAGACCCCAAATAGGGTGGCCAGAGTGAAGGGACAAAAGATGGAGTGGAAATCCCAATAGGAAGGATCTCAGTTTTGCTGGCTTTGAAGTAGAGACCATTGGAGGCACACCAGGACTGGATAGCAGAAAGGTTGTGGGGAATGGTAGAGACATAAAGGGGAGCATCAAAGGGAAGTTTGAAAGAGTTGGGTGTCATCTGCATAATACTGGAAGTGAGGTGAGAAAGTGGAGATGAGGTGAGCATGCAGCGTGAGGTAGATGTTAAAGAGCCAGGGTGAGAGGCTAGAGCCCTGGGGAACACCTCATATGTTGATCGAAGTGGGAGAGGAGAAAGGGCCCAGGATGACCTGCGAGGGTCATGTTGTCGTTACTCTTAATGCTCATTAAAACATTTCATATCATGATAAGAAAATAGACCCAGACTAGCCCACCAACATAGAACAATTTTGCCACATAATATCAGTTATCATTTTTGCTTAACCTTTGAGTGCCAGTACAAAATGCAATGCCCTGGTTGCCGTTGCCCAAATAAGCACACTCCACCCACACAAATGCCTACTCCACATCGCACACACACATTCATAGATTAATTTAGCTCATTCACACGTACATTCATACATCCATCCATTTCTTGTATTCACTTACGCGCATACATGCAAGACACTCTCTCATTCACTCACACACCCTTACGGATACAAACACCCACAGGCACTCTTACATACATACACACATACATATACACATATATATATATTTCTTTACGTATCTGCAGCCGCATTCCGCATGCCACCTGCCACGATGGCCCTCTGGCTCCTGTGCACATGAAGAGTAACCCGGAAGCAGAGAGAGCTTCCTGGTACCTGAGGGCATGCACGGTAGAGCCACAGCACTTCCTTCATGCTGCACAGGGAGATCTAAGTGTACATGAAGGCAAAAAAGTGCTCCCTAAGCACTAGGACTGCAATTCCCCAGCCTGCATCCTCACTGGGCCGTGCAGGGCTGGGAAAGCAAAACGCCTCTGAACTTGCACAACCCAGTAAGCATGCACACTGCGGTCCTTAAACTGTCAAATGTCAACCACATTTCCCTTTGACAGCTAAAGCTAGCCAGAGTGCTTGGGAACGATTTCACTTAACTGGCTTCAGCCTGTCCATAATGGTCAATGGTAGCAGGTTGGTGCCCTGTCGCCAGTATGGACAAGCATCTCATCATCAATGTTTCAAGAGCTCCACTCCCTTTATGCCCTAAATGTGCAGTCCTTCCACCCTGATATCACACAACATGCATCCCAGTAGCCAGATTGCCTAAATCCCAATCTGGAGACAGACGTTTTTCTAGAACTGGCTCGTTGTGCCAAAACTGTGATAGGACCAAGAGTATAATGCATGAGCCGAGGTTGATAGAAAGAGGAGTCATGGATGATGGCAGTCTTTAAGCAAGCAATTCCCCTGCTGCATTAATAAGCTGTAGGGATGGGCTAAATACTTTCTTTCTGCAACCTCCTCAAACAGTCCCCACCCCAGCCTCTAGTGCCTGAGGCACCCCTTTTTCTTCCCTTTTGGCAGTAATATAATAAGACATATCTGAGAGCCTCATGGATATTTATTTAGCTGGGACTATTTTTATCTGACCATAATTTTTCCGCATTTCACCTCTGGCTAACCAACCTCATTAACGTGATTGGAGGTTTTGATTCTATGAATAGACATAGAGGTATTATGCATTTAGATTTTCTGTAATCCAACCAGCAGCAAAAATACAATTTGGTGAACAACTTTGTGAACAATACAACTATTTTATTAAACACAAACATAAACATCTCAGACATCAAAATCCAAGATGGAAGCGCAGGTCATGACTCACTTATAAGCAATCATCCACAATCTCAGGGCATACATTCCTCTCGAGTTAGTCTCTCATCCTTTTCTGTATATATGAGAACAAACAGGATAACCAAAACAGTCCCCAAGCCAGAAACACAATCAATCCCATCAATTAATCTAAGGAGACCCTCAGGAGATTCTCGACCCACATGCTGGAACTCAATGACTTTACTCCCCTCAAATAAACACCATAAGAGAAGAACAAACAAGCCTCGGAAGGTGGAGGGGATAATAATCACCTCTTTGTCTCTTAATAGAATCTAAACACCCACTCACGTTTATGAGGTGAGCTAGCTATTCTATGACAAGACAGGAAGCTTCTTATTATGCAAAGCCCTTGCAACAGAACATTAGCCAAACCTTCAAACACCCTGGTAAAAAGACTTCAAAGTTGACTCCCTGGAGAGGTCAGCGGTGCAGAGAAACTCATCCAACCCCACCCCCTCCGTAAGATTGATGTAGATGCCGAATTAACCCCAAATAGAGAAATGTCATCATCCACCACTTTCATCATCCAACGCACCCAGTGCACCAGGGTTTCCAAAGAGATGGCAATGAAGGGCTAGCAAAAGGAAATACACTTGTGAGAGGTGGATGGAGAGCACAGCCCTCTAGTCTGATCATCAGACATTGCAAACAAAGAACCACATACCGTTTTTGATTCTCCAGAAAAGAGGGATAAGAAAGGGAGGTTCTCATCAAGATAAAGCACTACTTTTAAATATGCAGACAAATATTTTTGCCACAGATAATCGTTGTCTGGCCATGATTGCAACAAAAGTTAAAAAACATTGACATTGCAAAAAAAACAAAGTACTTAGCCTTAGGCAATAGTTTAAAACATATGGAACCACCATATGCTCCTTAACCAAACCGAAACATGCAGAGATAGCTTCTGTACAATTAATGGCCCTGTATGATTTCCCTTCCAGGAATAAGGGAACTAGGAAATAAGTATTGTGGAAATCCCACAGGGTATTTTCCATACATTCCCCAACCAACGTATTTATTGAGGCAGGAACTGACTGCCACTTCCTGGCGGATGACAGTTGTTGAAGGTGAAACCCCTCCCCACGAAGGAACTGGAACCTAATTCTCAGGTATATATGGCTTTCCTCAAGGGAGTTACAGCATCACAGAGACTGAAGGTGAAAGGGGGGTACCGCTTGATTCCTCTAAGGAGTTTTGAGAAGTTCAGGTGAAAGCAATGTGGAGTGAAGAGGATACCAGACTGTGAGTAACCACCCACACCACTAGATATTCAATCCTGTTATATTATGTTAGAATATGGGTAGGCTTTGAGGATCGGGTTTATGTACTGTTTACTTTAGCCACAATCATTGTAACTTAATACAAAATACCAATACAAAATACAAATACAAATACAAACTTAGTTATTTCCTTTGAGAAGCAAGGAGCAACTATGAACCTTTAAAGATCAGACAGAACGTTTTGGTTGGCCTGGTCACGTGGATATTACTTTGTAGATTAGAGCACTTCTGAAGGGGTGAGCACTTAGTAGAACTGATGGGATTTGTATGTTCCATCACAAGGGGAATTCTGGAAGCACTAAGGATCGCCACTATGTTTGACCTATCCTGACACAATGCTATTTAGAAATCCTTCTTTAGTTGTTTAAACTTCCTTAGCCTCTATAGTTATTTATGAAACCTGAACCCCAACCCTATCTATTTGGATGAAACAAAGATACTGTCTGAATCAAAATTTGAGCATCTCCTTTGTATCATTGCCTTCTGTCCCCCTCTTGTCGTTGACTTTGTACAATTTTATAATTATACATTACATATGGCTCAATAAAATTAAAATGAACGTGTGTGCTGAGCTGCGAATAAATCCTAGTCAAGGGTGCAAATCCCCCAGTATAGTTGACCAAGGTGCAGATGAGTGTGTAATATGGGTCAGTAATTAACACATCAGTATGTCAAGCCAATCAAAGTTAGAAGACCAACGCAATCAATAAAACCTGGCACATTGGCTGGAGCCACATGATGAAAAGCCTGGAGTTACTCCAACATTCGTAACAATGTGTGGGAGCAATTGCATGCTGCACAGGTAAACAGATCTCGAGTTTCCCTGTGTCTTGTAACATTCAAGAGCCTGCCACCACCAAAATATTGTTCTGAGTAGGCTGCTGATCAAACGCCTAGAAACAATATCCCAACACTTTTAGGAAAACACAAGGCCCCGCTTTCTTTTCAATTACAATAAGAGTATCTTTGACATAACTCGCTAAGCTGGTTTAGAGATAGAGACCACCGAAGACCCAATAGGACTGCAGTACAGGAGGACCGTTTTTCTGACCCACCAGCCCTCCAGGAGATGTCACATGGAAGGTTTATTTGTCAGACAAAATGGCTGGGAAAACAGCCAGGAGATGCTGTCTGACATCTAAAACAGAAAAAAGGATAACGGTAAATAACAGAAATAACGCTGTCTCATCCCCTTGCTTTCGTTACCCCCCCCCTAAGAAGAATAGTTATCTGGGATAGCAAAAAGAAGGTGAAACCTAATGTCCATTGCAGGAGAGGGGGTAGTGTAAATGCAGGATGGCAATGAGGATCTGACCTGGGCAGGAAGAGGGGCACATTCCAGTGTGTCAAAACCATACAATGGTTTGAAGGTATGAGTTCCAAAAATAAGGCACCGTTCAAGTAGATAGACTAAAAGCAATCACACAAGTTAATTTCATGAGCACAAAAATAGACATTCCAAAAAGGGGACAAAACCATGAAAAAACACAGAGCACAAAAAAGAAAAGAAAAAGAAAAAGCTAAAAACTCACAATCCAGGGCAACCCAATAGAAGGTTGTTCATAACGCAGTTCAGAGGGCTGGCAAAAGTCTCAGTACACGGTAAAGACAATGCAGCAAGATACAGATAAAAGGAAAATTCTTGGAATACAGGAAGGTGAAATAACACACTGAAAAAAACAGAAACAGGCAGTAAAAGCTTTCCAGGTACGTGGGACAAGGCAAGCAGAAAAGCCAAGCAAAGAAACCTCAGAAAGAAGTATCACAACAAGCTACTCACAACAGAAGTGATCGTTGAGAAGCACTAGAGAGGGTCACAGCCATGTTTGAAAACTGTAAGAAGTTGATTCTGTTCTGGATTGAGCGTAGGACTGTGACATAATGACATCATACAGTTCCAACCAGCCAGTGTCCTGACAGCTATGCACCATGGGAAGTGTAGTTCGCTCCACTCTCCTGTGCAACAGTCGCAATGGCAATTTACAGCACACCATGAGAGAAGCACCGATCCTATGATGAAAGCGTGGGCGAGTCCTGACAATCTGCCAGTGGCGAATTCCATGCAGTGCCTTCAAATATATTCTGACATATAAGTCATCACACTTTCAATAAGTAACAGGAAGGCATGTGACAAAAACATTCAGTAATGTGGCAAGCTACTCATTTGTGTATTTATGGAATTATAGAAGAAGATCAAGTTTCATCCTTGTTGATGAATCTAATTTCTCAGAATTTATCTTGAAGAAATACAGCCATTTAGATGGGGAGTTTGTTTCTAGTTAGTTTTAAAGATATGTTGTGCAGCACTGATTGCCCTTAACACTGGTAGAAAGACTGCACTACCTGTACACTTCTTTTTCAAAAGTCACAGATACTTTTGTAGATGTGGTGCTAAAGATGCTAGACCCCACCACCCCTCAAACTCTAGGTTTAAAACTGAACATAAACTAATTACTGATCAAAAATAGATTGGTCAGTCATTTTGTAATTTGATCAGCCATTTTGGTTGAAAAGAAGTCAGACAAACTCTAAGATGGCTACTGAAAACACAAATTGGTGGAATTCTTCAAGTCATACTGAAATAATGATATAATTCCCTTATAAATAGTTCATTGAAAGTTCAGTAGGAGTGGACATACTGTCTGGACTTCTTGGCAGCAATTCTGACAAGTGACGGACCGGGAATATAGCAATCAGTACAGACAGCTGGTCAGCTAGCAACAATTGTTGGGTTCATGGGCAGTGCACACAGCTGATGCCCATATTTGGAATCCTTTAACAGGAAGACATGGTGCTGCCTGCCAAAAAGACACAGAGAAGCCTGCCAAGATTGCCCATTCTCAAAGCATCAAAGGATATGATAAAGATCAGGAAAAAACAAATTAGTTTACATGCATATGTATTACACAGTGGCCTGATGAGTGGCAGTTAAGGCAACCGACTCTGGACTGGAGAAGGGGTTGTCATTAGTTGTCAAAGCCAATCAGAACGTTTTGTATTAATTATTAAATTGCATCGGGCCTCATTACACGGATGGCGGTAAGGGTTTACCGGTACCGGTAAATCCTTACCGCCTTACTATGAGGTCCGTTTGCTGGTTGGGGAATTTAACACCTAATTTTTGCAGGCATTGAAAAACCAACCCGCAAAGAAACCAGGGAGCTAATTATGGTACCGCAATTTGCGGTAACGTAATTAGCGCCTTCCCCATTCCCATGGAGCCCTATGGGGCAAAAATGGGAATGGGGAAGGGCAATGGTGGAAGGGGGAATTACCACCCCGCCAACCTTGGAATAGGGCGGTAATTCCCCTTTCCACCAAGGCGGTGCCGGTATTTTACCGGCATGAACCATGGCGCTAATAGCGCCATGGTTCACCGCCATCCATGTAATGAGGCCCATCGTCTTTGAAAATGTATAAAGGGCAATTAAGTAAAGAGAGGAGTGGGGAGTTGCTGATTCTTTTGCTGTATGCTGTCCTCTGTATACCAAGAACAATTCAAGAGATGTTTTGAAATTCAGCCTGAGTCTGTTCCTGCCTCCCCGTTTGGTCTCCGGCATGCCTTCCCTGATCCAGGCATGCCAGAAGCTCAGAGAGGGTGTTGGGACCCTCTATTCACTTGGCAACCTCAAAGGAACCCTGCCTGAGATGAGGGGCCATGATATGAAGACTGCCCTTCTCCCCAGGGTCATGGACCCAGACGTAAGGTATGTACTGGCAGGGCTGGTAGAGGAGAGCTCTGGACCCCTGTAAGGATGGGGGTAACTAGAAAACAGAAAACTCACTAATTATTTCTAAAGTATCCCAAAGAATATATATAAATCCCCTCATGTTCTTCCTTCCTACCATCTCCCTACCTCAGTCTCCCACATACCTGCCCCAATCCATAGGTGCCTTCATTGCTGGGAGGGGATCCCAGAACTCACAGAACAACAGGGCACAGGGCATAGGGTGCTAAGGCGGGAGACTGAGGTAGGGAGATGGTAGGAAGGAAGAAAATGACGGGATATACATATTCTTTGGGAGACTTTAGAAATAATTAGTGAGTTTTCTATTTTGTAGTTTAGAAATATAACGGCAAGATTGTTTTTTTGTTTAGATTAATGACGAGGAGCGTCACCGATTAATGATTTGAGACTGTGAGACGGGGATCATCACAGTAGTTTGAGCCCACAGACCTTTGCCAAGTGGTGTCAAGAAGGAGCTTGTCCCAGAGTCCCAAGTGGATGACGTAGGCTACAAATGACCAAAGTGTTGTAAAAGGGAACAGCTCATACTAGTTGGAGTCATTATTAGGTGCAAGGGAGCCTCGAGGAGCATAGGTTGATTTATGTTGGGGCCGGCCAGTATTGTCTATGGCCCTCATTACGACCCTGGCGGAGTGGGTTTACGCCAGCGGTATTCGTGGCGGACCCGTCCGCCCTACTACGAGTTCCCGTAGCGCCATGGAGCCTTTCTCCGCCTGGTTTTTCCGGGCGGAGAAATCCATGGCGCTACGGGACCTTGTTGTTAATTACGCCACCGTACTTTACGGTGGCGTAATTAACGCCTTCCCCACTCCCATTATACCCTATGGGGCAAAAATGGGAATGGGGAAGGGTAAAATGGGGATTGGGGATTTACCGCCCCGCCAAGGTCGGAATGGGGCGGAGAATCCGCCAACCCCCATGGCGGTATCGGCAGCTTACCGCCGTGCTCCAAGGTGCATTTAGCACCGCGATTTCCGCCAGGGTCGTAATGAGGGCCTATGTATCTTATGTGTTATTGTATGTGTTTTTATGTTGAGGAATTAAGAAAATAGGTTTATTTATATAAGAGAAAATTGGCACCAATTCAAAAAATAAAGTGAAGAAAAATTGAAAAAGATAGAGGTTTTTGAGTAAAGCATTGAAAGGAGCATTCATTTATGTTAGTTTTAAAATATTATGAAGTAAGGAACTGGAAAAGAGTGAGTTTGCAGTCAGAAAATGTAGTCACCTTGAACCTGTGTAATAGCTTAGATACGGGGTTAATTTTTGAATTTATGAATAGTAGACAGTCCTAACTACAAGAATGTTGAACTATAGAAATTTGCATTTCGCTTGTCAGGAACGAAGAACACAGAAAGTATGGTTTGGTAGAAAAGTGAATCATGCTTTAAACGTGCGCAGTCACTTTGAACCTCTTTAGCAGGTAGATGCTGGGAGCCACAGAGTTAATATCTTGTATTTAAACAGTTAACCTCTTTAGGAAACTAGGAAACCTTCAACAATATAAATTTGCACTCTTTCTCATGCAAACGAAGCAGAGGTAAAAATGAGAAAAATATTGACTTGGGCTTTTTACAGCCAACGACGTGGCTATAGAGGAAAGGGTTGTAAATCTGCCAATACATTCCTTGCTTGCTTAGAGAAACACAATGAGTCACCATATATGCCTTGAAAAGAACTTTGTATAAATATACATGTTTAAACCAGAGTGTGTAACTTGGCAGAAGGCCAATACAGGCACACGTAGTAGATAAATGTTTGAAGCTTGCTCTGAACAGAGCCGCAATGTCCCACTCAAGGGCTAAGAGATAAGATAGGAAATTTGGGAAAGTATCATACAAAAAAGCAGTCCTGTTTTACAGAAAAATAAGGATAGTTTTTTCAGTTAATGCAACTGAGGCAGTTTGCTTGCATGAACATTCAAGTTGACAAAATACTGTGATTATCTATGACATTAATGTATTGTTATGATAACCAGATGTTGCGGGTTGGCGTGTGTTCTTGAATTGAGATGTGAGAAGTAATTTTAAAACTTGGTGGTGGGTATTGTGAAAAGTTGTTTTTTTAGACTGAAGAGTTACATGTGTGAAACCATGCTTTGGAAATGTCTTGTTTTTATTGAAGGCTGTGCACGGCTGTGAAAGAATGTGTAAACTGGAGAAGGTCTTACTGAGACACTGTTTAAAGATTGCATAACCTGTTTCTCATTGTAAAAAAGACTGGCTAGTCATTTGATGATTAATAATTGAGGTTTTATGTACAAGCTGCGGGGATTCTTATTGGAATACTTTCAGGATTGTATGGGTTGTTTCCCATTATGGGGGAATTTTTTGGTCATATTAGCTGGGTGGCGATGAATGCTTTTTTGATGGGTGCATGTTGAGAGTGCCCCTAAATTGTTTATTTTATGTGTGGCAAAAAGCTGCAACATTTAGAATGTACATGGGTTATTGAGACATGCACAGGTTGACTGTGCAAATGAGGAGACAGGGAAGAATATTCTTTTTGATAAAATGGTTTTTTAGTGTGCCATGAAGAAAAAAGAGACAGACTGCTAGATAATGCATGAGGAATGTTTTAGGTAACTAGGATGATGATAATGCTGGGAGTTGGGCATAGGAAGGCAGCATGAGGTGCAAGGCGTGTACGTTTTAAAACTTTGCACCAAAACATTCTGAGCACATTGGAGGTGGCAAGCAAGGGAACAATGTTTTCTGCACTGTACATCATGTCTGTGAAGTATGAAGACATTCAGAGAATATTTTTAAAATAAATGTGTCCAGGGTCAAAAGTGGCACAGAGATAGAAAAACTTGACTGCAAATTGCAGTAAAAAGCAAGCTAACATATTTGTGGGTAATATTGAACAAGACACAGTGAATATATATTGGAAATGACAAAAATAAATAAGAAGAAATGCTGTTTTGAAAATAATTCTAGAATATATGTGAAAAATTGGAGAAATAAAATGTTGTATTTAGCTGAAGAAAGCAGTAAGCATTGAAGGAAGTGCTTGCAAGCCATAGTGACATTGGAAGGCATTCACATAGATGCACTGACATGAGAGGGAATGCACATACACACATGCACAAACACGCATGTACACATGTGATTTTATGGAAGTGTAGACGATCAGTATACCACACCACAGACAATGCATTTAAGATAACACACACGCACACATGCAAGCACAGACACACACATACACAGGATGTTTTGGTTTTACAGTTAGCATGATAGCTGATACAAAAATTAAGAATGGCTGATCCTTTTTGAAAGAAATAGAAAGGACAGAGATTGCATATTCATATTTAAGAATACTGACATTCTTGCAGTACGCAAGCAAGAATGAAAATCAGGGGCAGTAGTTCACCACGGTTTATGGCAGAAACTGTTTGAAGTAGACATGAAGGCTTGGAAAGCAAATGGGAGTAAAAGATACGGTCATGGGACAGGAATGCAGTAACTATTGCGCATTCTTTGCAGGCAGATCGCTAGCACAGAAAAATAAGAAAAGCTTGAGGAAGCCGAGACAGTTCAAAGGACGAATATTAAGGAAAGCCGTAAGAGGGGCAATGCTGACAAGTACAAGAATAAAATTGGGAATGTGGCAAGCAGTGGATACTTCACAAGACAAATAATTAAGCACCACACAGATTAAGGAAGGAATGAGTGCATGCCAAGAGGCAAGGGAACAGATTTTGGAGGAAGAGATGGCTTGTAGAAAAACCAAGGTAGATTTCAGAAATGTGCAGAATGGTGGATGTGCAAATAGGGCAAATCAGAATAACTCCTCTTATAGATTAAATATATGGGTGGACAGAGCACTTTGGGTGTGCATATGGAAGCCAAGAATATGCGCAAGATGAAACATTTGTAAGTGAAAGTGGGAGCAGTGTACTCCAGTATATAGCTCAGAAGTTAAGGAAGGGTGTGCCCAGGATCAGACAGTGTATTAGACATAAGGGCTGGGAGTGCAACAGGCACAGCAGCCAGGAACAGTGCAAAATGGATTCACTACAGGGGGCAATTGCATTGAGCCTCATGTGGATTTAGTGACCTGCAAATACAGAATAGGTAGTGACACATAGGATAGGAGATACCAGTCTGGAAGAAATGAAATCCTTTCACAGTAACAGGGCTATGCATGTACCCACAGTAGGACAGTTCACAAGGTGACTCGATATATTCAGAATTATTAGTGACACTCGGCACCAAAAGGTGTCAAGAATCAATATGGCAGGGGAGGAGAAAAATCTTTGTTTTAATAATGGACCCTGGGACTGCATGTTTATGCAGCAAAGGCAGAAAGGTGTTGGATGATGGTAATTAATCAGAAGATTGAGCGTTCTTTTAAGACTATAAATGGAGTTTTCTTGTGTATTGATGAATTATCAGTCGCTGAACGAGAATGTGTATGACAGATTTTTGTTTTATTTGTAATAGGCAATTGTCAATGTAGTGGGAAGGGAGTGGATGACAAAGCCTAAACATGATGGTTCTATTTTGGCGATTAAGGGACAGTGTGTTTCACTTTTGGAATGCACCATTTGAATGTGGGTGAATTCATAGTGGTGTGCAGAAGGCAAGGGGGCCTGCGAGGTGTTTCTGGTCAAACCAGAGGATTTATTGTTGTGAGGTAAGCATGGTGCTATACATGGCTATGTGGCCAAGTGGAGAAAAATTGTGAGAATATTTGATGAATTCAGTTTCACACCATGGATACTTATGAATAAAGAGGGTGGGGACAGATAACCCCCATAAAATTAAAAGCAGCCATGGCGTAAGAAAAAATGGCAATGATCAAGGGAATGGACAATACGATCAGACCATGGAGGACAGTAATGGTTCTCATGAAAGGAACTAGGTTGATTGACGTCACTGATGATGACATATCTAGATAAGGCTTCACAAAGGATGAAGTGGTGTTTCTTTAGGAGCATCACACACTGATAAAAAAAAAGAGAAAAGTGAAAAATCTTATTGCATGTAGCCATAATATAATGGAGCTCAGTATACTTTTAGGCAGGTTTGGAGGGAAAGCCAAATGTATGGTGAACTATGGGCCCTTTTGGCATGGGTCCAGAAAAATGAATAGGGGAGGATGAAAATAAATGATTGACCTTAAAGAGTATAGGAGTAAGAGATGCGAAAACTGAAGGTTTAATGCTAAAATTCAAAAAGTCTAATAAATAAATAAAAAATGAATGAATAGAAAAATGAATGAAGAAATGATTCGATGAATGAATGATTGGATATTAGAGCAGCAGGAAACATACATAATATAAAACATTTGGAAATTGAAAAAAATAAGTAGCATCATTGAAGATTAGTGGCTGTAACTGAAAAAAAGTTCTGTATTCCAATAAAAAAAGGATGATGGGATTAATAAAGGACTAGAGGGGTATGGTTGACTAAAATTGAGTTAACCATACAAGAAGGTTTTTGTACAAGACTGCATCAAAGAACATATAGGAGTAAGTAAAATAACATTATTTGAATGTATATAATGGTGTTGGTTTATATTTTATAGATGAAGATTGTTGACCTTTTTTGAACATGGGAGGAATGTTTGCATGGCCTTGGAAGGGGAAGAGACATTGTACCACGACAATGGTGAGTATTAGTGAATAGGGAGAGAAGAAAGATGTGAGTACTGGTTCACACCACAGTGTGTGGACACTGTTGATCATTATAAGTAAGAGGACCCAGATGAGTACAGACAAATGGTAGCGAGGGTTACAGTATTTCAATTATGAAGGTTTTTCCCAAGATAGATGTAAAAAGGTCTGAATGTAGAGTAGCATATAGCTGTAAGCATGGCCTCCTCAGACAACACAGGACATAGAAGATGTCAAATAACAGGTGGAGTAACTACTTTACATTTTTTGCAACTGGCAAGATGCCAAAAAAAGGTAGATTTGATAAAAATGTAGGAAATGTTTAGAATAGGCAAAACAATGAGTGTCTTATATTAAAACTTGTAGGCACTTAGTAGAAGCAGTACCAGATTCCAAGAAAATAGGGGCAGGTTAAGTTAGTGTAGGGCGACTGACGAGCGGCTAGCATTAAGCGATTAGGGCAGAGTGCAACTCACAGCTAAATATGTTTATTATATTTTAATAGGATCAAGGCACAGAGAAAGGAAATTACTGCGGTCCTACAAGACCACCAGAAGGAAGAACATTCAGCTAGCCAGAAGGAAGAATGTTCAGCTAAGCAGGACAAGGCCAAGTACAGGCCTGAGTGTGATGCTAAAAGTGTTTTATTTAATGTGCACCAATGACCCATGAACATGCTAGTTTATAGACAGAGAGCTACAAATACTAGGAGAAATTATCTTAGTAAACCTCTTTTTTGAACAGCAGCAGTGAGCAAGGGTTTACGTTAGGAAGAAACCTGACCCCCTTGCCTGTCCCCAAATTACTTTTGCCTCTTTTGGTTTTCTGCAGAAAGCAAGATTCTGCACCAGCTTGGTCCTCTCCAGTTATGGATACACCAAGAAGACAGAAGAAGAGCAGTACACGAAGAAGATACATCCCTTTTTTAATATTTTTTTGGATTTGTCATGTTGTTAGTTTGTTGTTTGTTATTTTTCGAACACCTAGTCTGAGAATGTTGACTTTAATGGACAATGGCCCTCATTACGACCCTGGCGGATTTTTTCCGCCATCGACGGACTTTTCCGCCATGGCGTAAAGTCCGTTTACGCCATGGCGGATGGCGGACTTACCGCCCCATTCCGAGGTCGGCGGGGCGGTAAGTCCCCATTGACCCATTTACCCTTCCCCATTCCCATTTCGGCCCCATAGGGCTCAATGGGAGTGGGGAAGGCGTTAATTACGCCACCGTAAATTACGGTGGCGTAATTAACACCAAGGTCCCATAGCGCCATGGATTTTTACGCCCGCAAAAAGCGGGCGGAAAAGTGACCATGGCGCTCTGGGAACTCGGAATTGGCGGTAAGGGGTCGGCGCAGCTAACGCTGGCGTAAACCCCTTACCGCCAGGGTCGTAATGAGGGCCAATGTGTCCTTTGAAAGAATACATTTTGTGATAAAAAAGAAAAGCCCATAGAAAAGAAGGGCAAATGTTAGACACAGGTGAACGTGTTCAGTTTATACACACCAGGTCCCGGTAGTAGACAGCATACATTGAGAAAAAGTATAAATGTATGCAGAAAAGGAGTGGTGCAGTAGCTTTGATGTATTGAGAGCCAAAAAATATGATGTAGATTGTTTAGAAGGCATGTATGTTTAAAGAAAAGACACAAGGGTTGGTTTGAGGAGGAAGAATTGGTGATAGAGACATATGTATTTTTCAAAGGAAACTCAGTCAGTTTTTTATTACAGGTGGAAAGTAGAGAGAAGCATACATTGGGATATTGACGGCACTCGACCCTATGAGCAGAGAGAATGGTCAAGGGACCCAGCCAAATGCCCAATCACAATACACTTCCAGCAAGATTACTTCATCCTTGTGTCCCAGGTTCAAATCCAATGGTTCTTTATGCTCGGTCATTAAAGAGACACCGAAAAAGAAAATGGACTCCTGGCCTAGGCATCGAACAGGCCTGGGAGACTTGTTGCAAAGAAAAAAAAGGGACAAATTTAACAGGACAGACCATGGATACCAAACCAAGATGAAAGTGGGGGCATAATAGCCCCGCTGCTGCTGCCTCTGGAGCCTGGGTCTCCTGTAACATTAAGTAGAAAAAGAAGGTCCCCACTTTGAAGAGCCATATTCATGGTTTTCCCCCCTCCCCTAATTGTGGGTAAGATTTGTGTTTGGAGGGGAGTTGGTTCCTGGTCTCCTGAATGAAACACTTGTGCCATCACTACAATAACCAGAATCCTTTGAGACTGAAATTGAAAAAAAGTAATTAGCAACACCTGAAAAGGAACACAGCTAACACAGCCTCCCTGATGAGAGTTTGAGACTTGAAAGTACTTGGAGGAGTAGAACTAACTATTGTGCTTTGGAACTGTAGCAGTTGGGATTTAACCCTGGTAATTTTTTAACATTGTTGGGACTATTTGCATCTGGGATTCAGCCCTGTTATTATTTTTTGAACTGTGTTGGGATTCAACCCTGTTATTACTTACATCAGGATTAAATGACTTGGAACCAGAGTGCACGCCTGACCTTCTTTTTCTACTCAATCGTTTCAATAGTGTAAAAATCACAACTGTACTGCACATACATGTATGATATTTACCAAAAATAAAGGTTTAAAACTGAACAGAAGCTAAGTACTGATCAAAAATAGTTTGGTTAGTCATTTTGTAATTTGATCAGCCATTTTGATTGAGAAAAGGTCAGGCAGACTCTAAGATGGATACTGAAAACACAAAATGGTGGGTTTCTGCAAGTCATACTGAAATAATTATATAATTCCCTCATACATAGTTAATTAAAAGTTCAGTAGGAGAGGACATACTGTCTGGACTTCTTGGCAGCAATTCTGACAAGTGACGGATTGGGAAGGTAGCAATTCGTACAGACAGCTGGTCAGCTAGCAACAGTTGTTGGGTTCATGGGCAGTGCACACAGCTGATGCCCATATTTGGACTCCTTTGACAGGAAAACATGGTGCTGCTTCGCCAAAAAGACACAGAGAAGCCTGCCAAGATTGCCCAATCTCAAAGCATCAAAGGATATGATAAAGGTCATGGCAAAACTAATTGCTTTGCATGCGTAGGTATGACACATGGGCCTATTGAGTGGCAGTTAAGGCAACCAACCCTGGACTGGAGAAGGGTTTGTCTTTAGTTGCCAAAGCCAATCAGAATGTGTTGACTTAATTACTAAATTACATAATCTTTGAAAATGTATAAAAGGCAATGAAGTTAGGAGAGGAGTGGGGAGTTGCTGATTTTTCTGCTGTATGCTGTCCTCTGCATCCTGAGAAGAATTAAAGAGATGTCTTTGAAATTCAGCCTGAGTCTCTGCCTGCCTCCTTGTTTGGTCTCCAGCATGCCTTCCCTGATCATGGGGTGCAATAAGCCCAGAGAGGGTGTTGGGACCCTCTATTCACTTTGTACATAAATTCCTCTTTAGACTATTATTTACCTTTTTCTTATTTCAACAGTCCTATCTACTTGATACCGCCGATGTAGAAGTAAGACTAGTATAATGGCATATTTATTTCCAAAGTCGTGAAGGAATTATGGCACATGAAGCATTATGAAACATATTTGAAAGTAAAAAAGGGCATATACAATATTAAAAGCTATTGGATCACCATTTTTAAAATGTACTGTTGTGGGTGCTAAGCTTGGCACATCTATGTAGACACCTCCACTGTTTAGGAGTTCCTACACTTCTTGGGACGCTTTTCTTTCCTGCAATGCTATCCTTAACTGGTTCCTGTTGTTATTTTGCTATTGTAATTGAAACATAGCTAGGGCAAACATACAATCACAGCCTGGGGACAAACATTCTTATTAATGAAGCATTTAAGTGTGACATTAAACAAATGTTTTCCAAGCAGAGAGCATGATTATGGACTCCTGGGCACAATCATATCACTCCCTTTCCAAAACTATTCAGGTTGCTATGTCTTTTTTCAAATCTTCAATTTTCATATTTATGTCTTCAAAGACTTTAATGGAATGTTCTATAATCATTTTCAAACCATAAGTGATAACTCACGGAACGGTACTATTTTAACCCTATTTTACCCTAAAAGGGAGAAGGACCATTAGCCATATCAGAGTACGAAAACGGGGGATCAGTGTTGGTTTATCACATTTTTTATTAGGTAAATACATATCTTCTTTTAAAATCAAGTACACATACATATTACATAATTTAAACATTTGATGTTTCTAAATTCAACCTCTTGTTCTCACTCAATTTTCATTTAAACATACCACATATATCAAAAAACATCAAATAATCTAAAATACATAAGTGGACTGTTAACTAGGGCAAAATGTGCTTGTGCAATAAACACACCTGGTGGGGAAGGCACAGTAAATGTAATCACCTATTTATAATATCAAAAGGTCAAGACTTCTAGTCCCCACTAGAAAAAGTTACTCCACAAAAAAAAACGGTCATTCAAGTAATAGCCAACTATAGGCTTTTAAGGAGGGTAGTACCTATGTTTCTCCTATTATGATTTACAAACTTCCCTTGTCTATATTTTTCGACAATATATTGTCTAGATGCCCATTGCTGGACACTGATGCTCGTCTTCTTCAGGACTTGCAAAGGTGTAGCAAATATTTTTTCCCAAGGTATTGCTTGAAAGTTACTAAAAACAAATAAAAACACATCTACCATTAAAAACCAAACACTGATACACCATCCCTGGACCTCCCAATTATGTTATATGTTTCCTATTACTGGACTTAGTGAGGATCAATTTACCCATTTTTGTTCGACTCAACTGCTACACGGATCCTTATTTCTTTAATCTGTTGCCAATGTAGCAGGCATTTTTGCAAAGCAAAAAACGAAAGGTAAGATTCAATCATTCCTTTCGAAAAAGCATGGAGGGAAGACAGAAAGTCAAACACAACTGCTGGTGGACCCAATGATCAAACCATAATTTTATAGCATCCGTTAGTCCCATTCACAGCCCAAAAAGGGCATTCTAATTTTCCAAAAGCTAGCGTATGGTGTTCTTATCTAGCACTAGCAGGTACAATGACATCCGGAATGCAATGTATTCATATAGTAACAACATTGTGATTCATAATCATGTGGAGCACTCATGTTACAGTGCTAAAACTTTGCACGTACCTTAGCGTTCAGTGCGATCATTCAAATATTCTTGTGGGTTCATATTAAGCCCCCTCATGGTGAATTTTCAAAAACGTCAGCCTGGGAGCAAAAGTATATTTCAGCGGCTTCCAGTTGACTACAGCTCAGGAGTTCATGTGTAATATGCATATGACAACGTCATCGTTTGTTTCTAAGCACATGCGTCAAGCTCGCAGTGCGGCGCTTCAACTTTTTCACACACATACCTCAAAGCTCAATATTCTATTTCTGTGAGTCTTCTAGATTCATATCTCGCCTGTCACTGTTCAACAGCAGGAAGTGTTCAGAACGTCGCCAAGGAAGCCAAAATACAAAATCATGTTGCTTCCAGCTATCAAAAAGCCCATGACACTATGCAACTGAAATAGTGCGTAGCGCTCGAAAATGCATCGTCTGTTACCGCCTTATTGCACTTTATTCCCTAAATGTATTTCCCTTCTTACCTGTCTGGAACTCTTTGATCCTCTGTTAAGGTGCCATAGCCAGAAGTCTCCTTGCTTATGCAACAGTGCTTTGCCCATGCTATCCTCGCAAGTCTTTAATTAACATATTGTTAGTGTTTGTGTTTTCCGATGCATAGGGTGTAACGCGCAAACGTCAGAAGTGGCTCGGTGATAGAAAGGGAACTGTATTCCCTTCAGTTTGCAATGTCCCGTGGGCCATAACTTGGAAACAAAAAATGGACTATCAGTCCCGTCTTAGACAGTATACTGACTTAGTTTCCACAGTAATCTCCTTCTAGCCCCATGTTGAAACATCATCCAATCAGCCACAGAACGAAATAGTGTTTTTATCAATTCATAAGACGATATTGAACATTGTGCTGCTAATTACCATTATAGAGACGCTTTAGTACAGCTGATTATAGTTGCATAATGGACCGCAATGCAGCTCGTGTCTTGCCATTTGCCAGTGGAATTTTTATCTTGCCTTTCTTGGTAATGGAAAATTAGACCCCAAATGACTCCCCTGTGTAATATCCTATGAACCTTGGTCTAATCACTACGAGTGGACTATCAGTTCCATCTTCAATTATCTATTGACTTAATTTCCAATGGTCACACTCTGGTTCCACATTAAATCATCGTTCAGTCTGCCAACTAACCAGCTGAGTAAAAGTATCATGGAATGATATAATGTTGCAACACAAAACAAAAACGATCTTTAAACATTGTGCTGTTAATTATGACTCTTTCTTGTGTGTAATATATCTCATATCTTACCTCTCTTAACAAAAGTTTTTATCTTACTGTTCTAAATGGTGTATTCTGCAAAAGGAAATGGGTTTTCTTATATTACATAATGCATTGATTCCATTCTTTCTGTAGGTTCAAGCCACTTACATAGCTTTGAGTTTCATAAAGCCACCACTGTTCTTTCTGGGCCAATTCTGCAGCGATGTTAGGCCCGTCAGTCCCCCAGATTATATCTATAGCCCACCATTTAAGGTCGTCACAACTAAGATTCTGTTTGATAAAATGAAGTGACAGTGGTGCTTTAATATTTTTGCTATGTATTTTTGAAGTATGCTCTGTTATTCTTAGTTTGACAGCGCGTGATATTTTACCAATATAGGTCTTCTCACAGGGGCAGGTGATTGCATATATCACGTTACTACTATTACATGTCGTGTGGTTCTTCAAGTACCAACTCTTGTTATTGATGTTAATAGTGGTACATGCCGATGTGAAGCCACAATTACAGCATCCTCCACAAGGGAAATGACCGGAATTGGAGGCATCCCCCAAGTAGTGGTGATTTTAAGTTGTTTATCGCCTGTGGAACTTCTATCTGCTTTTGAGACCCATTCTTTTAGATTTCTGCTTTTTTAAAAAAAAGTTTACATAAGCTTTTGCAAAATTGGAATATTAAGCTGCAATAAATGCCAGTGTTTCGATATTACCTTTTTAATTTTGTTACGCTGAGTATAATATGTCAAAGCACAAACCAGACGCTCATTATTGGAATCAATTTAAGTCTCTTTATTCAATAGGTGTTCCCTATGTTGATATATGGCTCTCTTTTTGGATTGTTTCAATAGCTTAATTGGGTACCCTCTTTCTTGTAATCTGTTCTGTATGATGTTTGCCTGGGCAGAGAAATCCTCTATTTTAAAACAATTACGTCTGGCCCTTGAAAATTGGCCATAAATAATATTGGACCGTAAAGCTTGGGAGTGGAAACTGCTGTATTGTAAAATAGTGTTTCTGTCAGATTCTTTCTGATGTAAGTCCACCAGGAGCAGGTCTTGTTCCGCTTTGATTAGTAAATCCAAGAATGGTATTTGTTTTTGATGAAATAATTGCATGGTAAATCATAGATTAGGATTTAAAGTATTAATCCACTGGTGGAATAAATTATGATCACCTTTTTTCCTATCCCAAATGATTAAAATATTGTCAATATATCTCTTGTAGAATTTCAGGGACTCTCTAAAGGGGTTAGCTTCTGTAATGATGTTTAACTGCTTAAATTCCCACATATATAATGTTGCGTAATTGGGGGTAAAAGACGTCCCCATGGCAGTGCCCTTTATCTGCATATAGTAAGAAATTTTAAATCTGGAAAAGTTCCTAGTCAAAGCAATCTATAGCAACTCAATCAAGAAATTGCTTGGAACATTTCTTATTTCTTCCCTTCCTTCCAAGAATTTCTTCATGATTTAGAGGGATTCTATTTGCGGAATATAAGAATACAATGGGCATCATTAAAAGTATGCCATTCCGAAAATATCATTGCCGGTATTACCATAATGGCATACTTTACGGGACCGGAGTAGTCCGTGTCACGATGCCAGTGTCACCGTCATCGGCAGGGGCACACCGTTGCCGGTATAAGCGTTGACATGCGGCAGCCGTGCCAGTGACACCTGCATGCCGCAAGTAAGTCCACATTAAGAGGCATACGGACATGCAACCACCGGTATAGACATTCCGGTAATAACAGATACAATGATGCCCGAAACACTGGCATTGCAGACCAGGCGTTAATAGGAATCTGGTATGTAGAAACATGCCACGGGTGCACACAATCAGCACAGGTAGAGGTAGTGGACTGTGGCACAGCACAAAGGGATGACTCCCACACACCACACCCCTTCCAAATCCACAATGCTACCATTAGCACTAGCAGTACTGGAGCGGAACGACATGCCTGCACAGCTACTCATTGAGGAGGCAGTGAGCCAGAGGATGCAGCGGAGGCGCAGGAGGAGAAGGAGGGCCATCATGGGCCAGCAGATACCCAATGTGCAGGCAGTTGTACCCCGCAGGCAGCCACCAATCCCTCGCCTAAAGGCCACCCCATTCAATCTCACCCTCGCTCAGATCCACACCCTGTACATGCTGGACAGGGACACCATTACTACTGTAGTTGACCTCATACATGAAGACCTGGTGAGCCTAATCAATATCCAGACAGCCATTGCCCCCCTTGCTGAAGGTCGTGTATGTGCTACACTTCCTTGCCGCAGGCAGTTATCAGCACACAGTGGGTCAGCTGCATGGAATCTCCCAACCGTTTTTTCTCCCGTGTGCTCACCCAGGTGCCAGATGCACTCCTGTCCCATGTACGTGACCACATTAGCTTACCAGGGACTGCAGAGGAGGTGAATGCAACCAAAATAGCATTCCATGCACTTGAAGGCATGCCTAATGTAATAGGTGCGCTCGATCGTACACATGTGGAGCAGGTTGTCTGGCATGCTGTGGAGGTAGTGTACCGCAACAGGAAGCTGTACCATCCCCTCAAAGTACAGATGGTGTGCGATGACCGCAAAATAAGCACACATTGCTGTGCAAGATACCCAGGCTCCACACATTACTCCATGGGGCTGCGCAACTCCATGCTGCCCTGCTACATGGCACAACATGCTGGACATCATACCTGCCTGTTGGTTGAGTCTAACCACAGGGCCATGAGTGGTGTTGAATTGGAGGGGGCAGTTAACAGCATAGGCAACCTGTCTGCTGTGTGAGTTTAACCACATGGCCATGAGTGGTGTTGAATTGGGTTCGGGGGCAGCTAACAGCATTGGCAACCTGTCTGCTGGGTGAGTCTAACCACAGGGCCATGAAGGGTGTTGAATTGGGGGTGGGGGCAGTTAACAGCATAGGCAACCTGTCCGCTGGGTTAGTCTAACCACAGGGCCATGAGGGGTGTCCAAACAAAGCGTGGCTTGGCTTGCATGAAGAGCAGATGTGCACACTGCATGCATGAATCCATCATCACACCTTCAAATTCCTCTAACCATTACCAAGTATCCATTTAAATGCACATAGGCTGGATAGGCCAAAAGAAGGCCAAGTTAGATGAGGAACCAAGCAACCTCATCATTCCCAACCTGCACAACATCAAACCTCACACATTGAATGGAACAAGACCAGACACAGCGTACTGGGTGCCTTGAACTTTGACTTATGTAGATTTGATAGAATGTGCACCACAGAGAATGCATGCCGAAGTGCAAGGCCTTCGCAGCCGTGTCTCCATGCATTTAACATACACAGTGCTGACATCAGCACATGTATTAGGATCATCACAAAACAGAAACCACATGTACCACAATGCACCACTCTGTAGTGACAATGCATGAAATACATGAAAACCGTAAAGCAATGCACAAGTCATGATGCTCAGCCAGAGAGAAAACCATCTGCCACACTGAAAATAATAGTCCTCAGGTACACCGCACGTCAGTATGCCTGTCATGACACCTTCAAGTTGAAAGGGTCAAGCCTGAAATTAAAAAATGCCACAAATCTTGACCCCCCCAATACATGATTGAGAGGTGCCGGACTCAACCAATGTAGCTTCACTCCATCATGCAAACACCCACCCAGCCGTATTCTTGTAACGTAACCCTTCACCAGTAACACATACTGCCAAGAGATATCTTACCTAGTCATATGGGTTAAGGTGTTGATGGATATGTCCGTGAAGACCTGTATATGTTGAATGCATACTGGGAAGACCACTGTATTACAAAAGCAAATTAGACAAATGTGTATGTTACCACTGAATAGGCACAGTCCATTTCCATTGGTAACACATCAATGAGAACTGAGTCCTTTGTCATCAGATGTGCTTGTTTTGTGAGAGTACATGTTCACAGTGGATGGGCCATGTAGCAGCAACTGCACCCATCGCCCAACCCCCTACAACTGGATCACCCCTTAGTTCACTTACCGGGTTCATAGCCAATGACACATGCCATGTACAGTCATGAATCCCCGTGCTAAGTTGACTTTTCAAATGTACACTATACAGCCAGTGCCAACATGGAATGACCAAATAAATCACAAGTACCCTTTATCTTGCTCCTATGCAGGTGATGCCAGTTATCCCCTGATGGCATGGCTCATGACCCTCTTCAGACAACCACACAACAGGCATGAAGAGGCCTACAACCGTGCACATGTACGCACTCGCTGCACCGTTGAGCAGATGTTTGGCCTGTTGAAGGCCAGGTTCTGCTGCCTCAGCAGGTCGGGGGGAGCCCTCATTTATGGGCCAGAGAAGGTGGGCAAAATCGTGCTGGTATGTGCCATGCTACACAACATGTGCATCCGGCGCAACGTCCCCCTGGCCCCTGACATGGACATGATGCCACCTGAGTAGGAGGATGAAGAAGATGTAGGAAATGCTCTGTGCCACAATGGAAATGATGACGTACCACACGGCAAGAATTAATTGAACACTACTTTTCATGGACCGTTAAAAACACAGAACTGGGCATGGGTCACACTGGGCACTGAACACTGTACATGATTAAATAGACTCGCACTGAATAAGCAATGTCCAGTCATGTTTGTTCGAAACAACAGGTGCATTGCATAAGAATAAACTATGTACAGATGTGAATTACATTGCCTAACACTTCTATCCTGTTGTACTGACCCACCACCCCCTCCTCCATTACCCCCCCACAACCCCCCATTACCCCACCAACCTCTCCCCATCACCCCACACCCTCCCCCATTACCCGCACACCGCCTCCACCACCACCCCTCTCCCATTACCCCACACAGCCCCCCATTACCCCACACCCCCTCCCCCACCACCCAGTCCTTTACTACCCCCACAACCCCTTCCCAACTTCTCCCTCCCCACATGCACAAGAACCGTGGCCTATTTAAGACCCCTTTTTGGTGGATGGGGGTGAGCCTCCGGTGGGAGATTGAGTCACCGTGACCGACGCACAGGGCTACTTTGAATAGAACTGGTAGGTGTTGTGCTTGAGGATAGGCCGAGTGGGTGGTGATGTGGCGTTGTTCCACCATAGTGTTGACCAACAGGTTGATTGACTCCAACATTGGAGACATTTCTCCATTTCCCTCCCTCACAAGCCTCACCAGGTGGTACACCCCTCTGTGGCTCTGCCCAGCATTCGTGCCGTGTTACGCGAGGTGTCCTGAATGGTCTGCCGTGAGAGTTGTGCCTCAGTAAGGTAATGCGTGACCAGGAGCGCATTGCCTGCTGCCTTCCCTCCATTTTGGTGAGGCGCTCCTCAATGTCTCGTATGTGATAGAGTCCAGGTAGTGGCATGGGTGGTGGACTACAAGGGCCTGGGGGAGTAAACACTGGTTCATCCTCATGGCTACCATCAGTCAGTGTGTCATGCACACTGGCTTTGACAATGCTGTGTGTTCCTGGCCCTTGTGTTGGTGTTGCAGGTTCATCTGGTACGCTGGGTGGTGCGGAAACAGGCTCTTCCTGCTGGCAGGGTCCGGGGTAAAAGTCTCTCCCTGCTGGCTAGGGTCCAGGATACAGGGTCTCCCTGCTGGCTGGGTCCGGGGAAACAGTCTCTTCCTGCTGACTGGCCATCTTAGCAGCAGGTGTTGGTGGCTGCCGGAGTGCTTGGAAGAAGGTGTTGGTGGCTGCTGGGGCTGCTTGACAGCAGGTGTTGGTGGCTGCCAGGGCTGCTTGGCAGCAGTTGTTGGTGGCTGCTGGGGCTGCTGGGCAGCAGGTGTTGGTAGTTGCTGGGGCTGCTGGGCAGCAGGTGTTGATGGCTGCCGGGGATGCTGGGCAGCAGGTATTGGTGGCTGCCAGGGCTGCTTGGCAGCAAGTGTTTCCTGCTTGTGGCGGGACTGGGCCAATGGGGCCAATGGGTCGTGGCATGCTCCGGTCTTGTGGTGGATGTGCTTGGCTCCTGGCTCGAGGTTGTGGATTTCCTGTGGCAGCGATGTGCCCCAGTGGACCTGGGTGTGGTAGCATGTTCCTCTTCACTGTCAGATGATGTGCCTGTGAGGGACAGTGAGGCGGGGCATCTGTAATGGGTGTGGATCCATCTGACAGACATCAATGCTGGACATGGTGGAGGGCATTGCATGGTGCACACATGAATGTGTGGAGGATTCATTGTGGGAGCATGTTTGTAGTGCGGTCATGGAGTGCACAGTGTCTGTTGCCAGGGGTACTGGTGTTTAGTGGTTTGGGTGTTGTGGGCATGCCACAGGAGCTGTTTGACATGTAGAGTTTGATTGTGGAATGGTTGTGTTTCACTTGTGGAAGTTGCTGCGTTGATGTTGACTCTGCAGGAAGAGACATGGTGGGTGTGAAAAGTGTGTGACAGGTGTCATTGATGTGTGCATCTTGACATGAGGTGACTTGGCCATGTGGTGGCATGGCGGTGACGACATCAGTTGGACATTGTTTGGGTGATGTGTGTCTGTGGTCATGCAGATGCTACTTGTGTGGCCAATACAGGGAACATGTGGTGTGTGTCAGTGGGATTTCTTTTGGTCTTGCTGCTAAGTACATTGTACTTGTGTGGAAGGAGGTTGCCAGTGGATGGAATGGCAGCAGGTATCTGGTGTCACATACTTGATATTCAGACATGACCATTGGCATTGGGGCTACAAGGCATGTCATGTGACTTTGGGGTTTCAGACACTCAGCGTCATCATCGGATGTCGCTGCTCCCGCCTCACATCTCTGACTCCTTCTATGGCCTCCATGTGCAGGACTGTGCTGCACGTCTCCTCCCATGCCTGCAGTTTGATGGGGGATGGTACTCCACCTCCTGTGTCCAGGCCAGGGCTGCACTATGTGCAAGGAGGTTGCAGACACGGAAACCTAAGTCGTCACACCTGTTCCTACAGTCTTGGATGGTCCGGGGTGTTGGCCCCACCACCAAGACTTTACGTGCCACATCCTCCCAAATTGCCTTTTTCCATATTTGGTTTTGGCGCTGCAGATCTTCACAGAATACCTCATCTGCATGCTCTGCAAGGGTGTCTGCCAGCATGTTCAGTTCCTGTTCACTGAACCGGGGTTTGCGGCAGCGAACGACAGGCTGCCTTGAAAACATGTTCCTCTGTGTGGGTAGCTGCCCAGAATTTGAGTAACACTCCTCTGGAATGCGGATTGCAATGGATTGTGTTTTAATGATGGACGCTGATGCATTTCCTGTTCAAGCGTGATGACGTTATTTTCAGTGCTGGTAATACCTACACTGGTAATTGCGGGCGCCTCAGTGCCAGAGTCGTTGTCTGTGGCATCAACAATGCCGATGTCAGGGGTTTTGGGGCCGTTACAGGCATGCCGCTGCTACTGTTTCCAGCATGCCGGAATGCGCATGCCTGCTGACTCGGAATCTACTGTAGATTCCGGCATAAGAGCTACAAGGAGAGGTTGCACCAGAATGCCAGTAATTTTCTTTTTTTACCGGCAAACTCATAATGAGGCCCAATGATTCCACCTCCAGTGTAATCAAGATCTCTGAATTGATGTTGTAAGTTAGATTCTCAATTTTTAATAACATCAGTGGTGTACGCCAGATATGTCATAGTTTGTTTGGCCAATGGCTTACAAAAAAGAAATCTAAATATTGTCCAATCAGCTCCAAAATGGATCCACAAATAGACACAATAGGCTGCCCAGAGGATTTGTTTGATCCTTGTGCACCTTTGGCAGTATGGAGAATAATGGCATTCTCATTTTAGCTGGTGTAAGAAAAGTAAATTCCTTTTTTTAAAAAAATATCTTTTTCTAAGGCAACACTACAGAATCTCTGAATATCCCTTTGTATACTCTCCGTGGGGTCACCTCTTAGCTTTACATAGAATTCCACGTTGTTAAGCTGTCTCATAATGTACTGGTCATATTTTTTAGCATCCCACACCACTTTTCCTCTGCCCTTACCTGGTTTTTTGATCATGACTGTCTGGTCATTTTTTAGAGAGTTGAGGTCTTTGCAATCAGTGTTCGAAAAGTTGTAACTGTGATTATAGTTGTTTTTTTCTTTCTTCTCGTCATATATTTAATGAAAATATCTCAGTACATCTTTTTCGAAAGTTGCGGTTTCATTGGAGATCATTTGTAAGGTAGTTGTAAACAAGGATTTACGCTTAAATGGAGTATTGTTCACTTTCTCCTGTCTGTCTGTATTATCCATACCGAAAACATCTTTGAGGCGTATTTTCTGAAAGAAGGACCGTAACTCAATTTCTACTTCCATACGACTCGGGTTCTTCATAAGTATAAATGAGAAACCTTTCTCCAAAATTGATACTTCTTCCTTTGTTGAGATCTTCTCTGAGATATTGTAGACTGCAGATGATGTTTCTATCATCTGTATGCACGCTTATGTGTCTTGAAGAAATTTTATAACAGTGGAGGACCTTGATCTTGGGGTGGAAAAGGGAATTATTGTGGTAGATAAGCCTGTTGTTGTCTTTGAGTTAGAAAGTTAGACATTGAGGGGTAACCAAATTGTGAATATTGTTCTTGTTGGAAATGTTGTTGTCCTCTCCTACATCTAGAGTATCCCCTTTCATTCCTCTATGGGAAATATACCCATCCTCTGATGATGTGTCTGAGAAGGTTACTCTGCTACCTCGTGTTGGCTGACCTTGTATTTCATTATCCGGGTCTCTCCAGTAGGTCGTCTTTAAACTATAATAATTTTAATCATGTTTACTGAAGCATTATTTAGATTTCTTCCTATTGGCATCTTAGTCATTCACAGTAATTTTCTCCCAGAATGTATCAATTTCTTTCATGGTCAATCTCTCTAATTAAAGACATTTTGAAGACACACAAAGCAGATATAACTTGCATTACTGAGACATGGTTTAACTTTTTTCACAACATGTCTTTGATATATTATTAGCGGATGAGTACACCATTTACCACCAAGGCAGGCAAGATCAAATTAGTGGTGGTGTAGCGGTTATTTTGAGAATCTGTTGCAAGTATGCTAAAATTGTACCATTAATGGCTTCAATGATTAAATGTATTGCTTTAAAATTGTCAACTCATGCCCCAGAGTCGCTGCAAATTGCTGTGATTTATCATTCTCTAGTTAAAAATGAAATATTTACACAATAGTTTATGGACTTTATAGTGTCAACATGTATTTATATTTTTATTGCTATTTGGTTAAAAAAATGTACCTTTAACAATTAAGAGATAATCAACAGTAGTACAAGAACTAAACAATCGTAAAGAGCATAATCATCTATATGTACTTTTTTATGCAATAAAACAAATGTCAGTATTACTAAAATAGAGAAATTAAAATGGTTCCTGTACTCAGGTATAAATTGTGTTAAAAGATAAGAAAGATGGCAAATAATCACACCCAACATCAATCCAGCTTTCATCCCCAATTGAATTGGGTAAACTTATAAATACAAAAAAAGAGAAAAAAAGACTAACAATTACACTGAATGGAAGCAATCCTCAACACATTCAAGCTTCAATGATTTTAGAACGCCAGTTACTGCCACTGCAGTGGATGTCATTCTACCCACCAGGCAGCAATTCCATACCCCTCACCCATCGCACAATGTAAACAGTCCTGAGAATTATTTCAGAAAATTCCACCTTAAGCCCTGTATGGATGGACAACATAACATCAGATGCTTTAAAGTTTCTCTTTCTTCTTTGTTCTCACAGTATCTTCAGTAAGCTAAGTCAAGGTGCAAGATAGTGTATCTAACCAAGATTTCCTTGGTCAGTACAAGATTCCACAGAAACAGGAGGACTAACCTTTCGTTGCTCTTTTCAGGATAGATAGAGAGATATGTGGCTTGCGTGGCCAGTTTTCTGTTGTTACCGGAGCAGATGATTCAGTGAGGCATAATTGTGCATACCTTCTGGTGTGAGAATCCAGTCAAGGCTATATAGAGAACGCTTGACCATACCTGGGTTTTCAATCAGGTCACACAAACGCTCTACTAACGAAGGCGAAACAGTACTCATTAAGTTCCTGTAGTAGCCCACTTCCTTTCTCCAACAGAGTGACTTTTAGATCTACAAACAACGATCCTTCCGCTGGGCACATGATTTTCCTAAACAATGAAAGACATTTACAGTGGGCTCTTGCCTGCAGGGAAACCAAGCCCAACTCAAATCATATGGCCTGAAGAGGGACCTGATTAGGGATTTGAAGTGCTCTTTTCCAGATCAATGCCTCAAGGCTAGGCAGATATTCGAAGATTGATATGATGCATATTTCTATCCCATGTAGGTTCTTGGGTACCACGTTACCCTCATAATATTGAATGCAGGGTAAAAGTGAGACTTTACTGAATCACACGTCGACTGTACACACTTGATTGGCTAAGGCGGTGGCACAAGATTTTAGCCAACTCTACAACTGGGGTTTGCGTGTTTTCGAGGTAATCAAGAAGCCCAGATACACAAGATCCTCAACCCTTTCAACTGAATCAGTCCTGATCCGCCAGCAAAAGGTTGTGTGCTTTTTCCGTGAACACTCCATGACTTTAATTTTAGTTGGAATAATCTTGAGGAAATGTACATTCACGAAATTGGAAAAGCTCTCAATTAAACATTGAAGACCAATGGTGGTTCGGTCAAAAATCAAAAAGTTTTGGCATTTGCTGTGCACAATGGCCTCATGTTGTACAATTTGGGAGTCGCCAAGGCGACAGGCTCAAGATAATAGCCTATGTGTGCAATATATAGATTAAACAGGCACGGCGCTAATACACAACCCTGCTTGACCCCACGGTAGGTGGGGATATGGCAAGATAATGACCCAGGATGGTTTAGACGGAACAGGATGTTAGAGTTAAATTATTATCCATAAAAGACCATTTGGGATGCCCCAGATTTTAAGTTTGTACCACAAAATACTCTAGTCCACAGCCTCAAAATGCTGCGCAAAGCTCTATAGATGTCATATAAATCAAATCTAGTTTCCCCACCCATACCAGATTTTGAATGCACTTTAACATGAGGCCACTCAATGGTGTGCCCATATGCCTCCTAAAGCCAATCTGCCAATTATCGATACTCCCAAGTTCAGACGCCCACAGCTCAAGGTGCTAAAGTAAGATGCTTGCAAACACCTTGCTGTTGGCGTCTAGCATGGCGATTCGTCTGTGGTTGGTTGGATCAGATCTTACTCCCTCTTTGTATATGCCCACAATCTATGCTGACGACCAAGAGTTGGCAATTACAGGAGTTAACCACACTTTGAAATAGGAAAGTCATTGCAGAGGATTTCCAACAAATATGAAATGAGAAAGCATATTCAGTCCTGGGGCTCGCGAAGAACTGATCATAGTTATAACTTCATAAACATTCTCGTAATTGATGTTTAACTGACTATCCTCAACTCCAGGGTATTTATGTATTGAGCATTTATATGGCACCTATACAGCAGAAAGTGTTTCCAGGTTCCAGAAGACTAACGGGCCGGGGAACAGAGAAGGATAAAAACAACAATAAATGGTCCTACTAGACCTTGTGACATTCAGATCGTGGAGGGGCAGGGTGAGGGGGAGGTTAGGGGCAGGGAAAGGGGGTATGAGGGAGGGAAGGGGGGGGCAGGGGCTGGCTAAGGGCTGGGGAAGACCTGGGGGCAAGTGCTAGGTGAGGCCTGGAGGGCAAGCGCTATGGGGTAAAGGGTGAAGGTCAAGTAGAGCAAGGAGGGGTAGGGTGAACCAGACTCAGTAGTCCTGTTCATGGAGGGGTGCCCAAAGTCAAGTGCAGGATTCTGAGAAAGACTGGTCAATGGGGGGGGCTGGCCCCTCTAGGACTCAGAAGGGACCAGGCAGCCAGTGGTATCTGCGGGGGGCATTAGCAAGGAAGATAGAGAGGAAAGGAGGAGGAGAAGAGTGTTGTATTGAGAAGCTCCTGGAACTTCAAGAAAGTTTTCAATTGTTTGGTTTAATATCTTTCCCTCAGGTGGACAATACGATTCAAAGTGTAACCCCCAATCGTTTTCCGACACTGAGTTCATCTGTTGGGTTGATTGAGCCACGTTGAGTTTATTAATTCATTTCCAAAAGATATTTGAGTTTTTAAGTATATTGTTACCTATTTCATTTTTTTGGGAGATATTTTTATACCCTTGAGACATGGATGACATGTGCATGTTAATTTGTTTGAGAAATTAATTTTCTCAGTAAATCTGAAGCAAAATTATATAATTCCTCCTTATATTAAAGGGAACACCTTAGATTTGATCCCTACTCCTTTTAATGCCAAACTGTGAATCAAAACACAGTTGGTGGATTGGTCACATCAACTAATTGTATTATTTATTTTTACATGTGAACATTCAATAATTCACAGTCAAACACAAAGACTGACATGTGTAAAACATAATATTCATAAGATAGAGCAGGGTAAGTTGCTTAATGCTCTCCTTGACTCTTTATTGGCTGATATATCTTTCTGGTTTGCAGATTACGCGGCTAGTAAATTGTACAAAGCAACCCAGTTAGCAATGGATTCCATTACCCCTGTAGAAGTAAAATAAATGCGTATTAACCTCTCAGCAAACTACTTATCTGAGGAACTAAATATACAAAGACAAAAAGTAAGAAGAATTGAATGGATATGGCGTAGAAATCCATCAGTGGGAAATAACAACAAATTGAATGAAGCCCTCAGGCATTACTCACAGGAAATAACGAGAGCAAAACATATCTATTATTCAAATAGAATGTATGTATCTTTGAATAAACCAAAAACACTATTTGCTTTTGTAAACGAATTAGCGAAGTGTGTGCCATTTCAGACGACAAAATTAAAATGCAATGATTTTGCTAAATTCTTCTCAGAACATTAAAAAAAATACAAGATGAAATCATCCCAGTGCCACCATTAACAGAGTCTTGGATTTGTAAAACCTTATCTCGATGGGAATCTTTCAGTGCAACAGATACTGAGCTGGTCTCAAAAATTATGTCTAGCATAAAACCCACTTTTTTTTTGCAGATGCCCCCTGTCCAGGTAAGAAAGGTAGAATAATGTTTCTCAGTTTTTGCTCCTTACTTCTGTCTAGTCCTCCATCTTTACCTTACTGACTCCTTAAAAACTGGGTTTGTTCATCCATTATTTAAAAAAAAGTACTTCCTGATGCAAATTGTCTTGCCAACTACTGACCAGTCACTTCTCTCCCATTTCTTGGTACATTCTTAGAGTAGTATCTTTTCAGCTGAATGATTGGTTTAAGAAACAAAATCTACACAGAACATTTCAATCAGGTTTCCGAGGCTTCAGAGGAGAAGTTGTGACTGATGTTATGTAGAGTAAAGTTTGAGATGGGGGAGTTGTGAAGGAGTGGGCAGTGATGGTAGGTTGATGAATGAGGCAGTTGGTGCAGGCAGGAATAAGTGTTAGGGTGGGAGGTGGAGCAGGGAGGGTGCTGCATGGGCGATGCAAGATAGTGAGAAGTGAGGGAGGGGTTTGGATAGGAGGCGGGGGTGTTCTGGGAAAGCAGTGAGTATGGATGGGGACAGTAG
Source organism: Ambystoma mexicanum (assembly GCF_040938575.1). Taxonomy (NCBI): domain Eukaryota; kingdom Metazoa; phylum Chordata; class Amphibia; order Caudata; family Ambystomatidae; genus Ambystoma; species Ambystoma mexicanum. The sequence continues at coordinate 1,335,867,783 of NC_090934.1, forward strand.
AGTTGTCAGGTGTTATCATGGCCGATGGTATTGAGTCTGAGTGTAGAGGTTAGAATGGGATGTAAACTTGTTGCTCGCAGTGCATGTGTAGCATTAGTGGTTTAGGGGTGGAATATGTTGGAAGTATTTGACATTCAAGGAGCTTCCATTTTGAAGGTCGTCGAGAGTAGGTTTGATGAGGGAGAGGTGTGTGTCGGGTGTCCAGTGAAGATAGGAGGGGTATGAGATGAAAAACTGTGTATGTTTATTAAGGAAGATCGGGTGGGGGTGTGAACAGCCGTAAGAGGGTTGGGTCTGTGTTAAAGTATGTTGTGAGGAAGTGTGGGGTGGTGAATGGCTGAGAGTAGGTGAGGTGGTTAAGGATGAAGTAGAAGGTGCTACTAGTTGCATCTCTTGAATGCTTGTGTGGGTGGGGAGGATGGAGGAGTATGGACAGTGTCTGACCGAGAGTGATCACTGTCATTCCTGCTGCACCACTTGTTGCCTTTTATTTGGAGAAATTGGTCATTATTGGAGGCTAGATTCTATCTTATTGTGGAATGGATGTAACTCTATGTTCGGAATCTGGAATCTCAAGTGGTATACATTGAGACCAGTGTGGCCTAATTCTGGGTTAAAAGGAGAGACCGGACCAGTGCAGTTCCTGTGCTCTAAGGTTCAAAGCAGTATAAATGGACCTAGTATGACTTGAGTGTGGCCAAGTTCAAAGCAGCAGAATGATACAAGTATTCAAATATTGCAATGCCTCAGAGTAACAAGTTCAAATGTGGTGAAACTTCACAATAACAAAATTCCAAGCAGCAAAATTCGAAGCAGCAGAACTCAAATAGATACAGACATCACAATAGAACATTTTAAATGGTGAGGTTCAAAAAGCAGCAGAACCTTACAAAAAAAGAAAAATGTGCAAATCTCCCTTTGGCAACACTCTGAGTGGTAAAACTTGACAGTAGACATTTCAAAGGTTGTGAAATCTCACAGAAGTAAGGCTCCTATGTGGCAGGAACTCACAGTGACAGCATTTACAAAGGAAATCCAAAGGCAGTCTATCTCAACATGGTGCAAACCTAGAAGCAGCACGATTCAAGGAGGTGGAACCTCAAATTAGAAAAATCCATAGGTGGCAAGACCCCACAGAGGCAAAACTGAAATGTGGTGTAACCTCAAAGTGGCAGAATTCAAAGTGGCAGGATTCAAAGGCATCAATGCTTAAAATGATACAAATATCACTGTAGCAAAATTCAAAATGGTGCTGTTCATAAGTAGCAGAACTTAAAAAGGTACAAACATCAGGGTAGGAGAATTCAAGTGTGGCAAATCCTCGCAGTAGCACACATTTTAAGTGGTGAAACTCACAATAGAAGAAGAAACAATCAAAGATGGAGAAACCTCACAGTGCCACAACTTCAGCGTTGAGACCTCACAGTGGCAAATTCAGATGAGGTGAAAACTCACAGTGACAAAATTAAAAGTGGCAAAATTCAAGAGCATCCTAACTCAAAATTCAAAGAAGCAGTGTTCAAAATAGTGCACACCTTACAGTGGAAAAATTCGGAGTGGTGAAACTTCACAGTTGCAGCATTCAAGGTGACAAAGGTAAAAAAAGCAGCAGAACTCAGAATGGTGTAAAACCTCAATAGTTGCAAACACTAAAGTGGTGAAGCCCTCAGTAGAAAAAAACAAAAGTGGTGAAACCTCAGAGCACCTGAACACAAATGTGGTGCAACCTTACAGGGTAAGCATTCAAAGTGCCAAAATTCAAAAGCAGCAGAACTCAAAATGATACAAATAACAGAGTAGCAGAATTCAAGGTGGCAGAACTTAAACTTGTGTAAACCTCGCAGTAAGAAAGTTTAAAAGTGGCAACAATTAAACTGCAGTAGTTCCTAGTAGTGTGACTTCACCCAACATGATTCAAATAGTAGAGTTAAGCGTGGTGACTAATGATGGATTAAAATATTTGTGAGTAAGCTGTGTTGTCCTGTACCTTGTTTTCAGTGGTCCTTTCATTGGTGGGGGCTGCAGTGCCGGGCTGGGTGCCAGGCGATCTGACCAAAAGGAATCACTCTTATCCACTGCCCTTCGCCGGCTGCGGGGCACGGTTTCCCTAGACTAACTGTAGCAATAGCACCAGGGAGGGATCAGTTGACTTCCTGGGCATATTAGAAGCTTGGATTTCTTAAAAGGAGTGTTGATAGGGTTGTGCAAAATGGCTCCTTGAGAAATAACTCTGTTGTTGCAAAAACCAAAACAAACAAAGTAAAAAAACACCAATCTAGCTGAAAGCACACCAAGCCTCTTTAAAGCCTGTCCTTGTTATCAGAGAACAAGATATACAAGATTTATTAAATTTAATTTTACAACTAAAGCCTGGATTTATAATTACAACATGATGTCTCATATTATCATTCCCATTCACAGCCTGCATATTGTCTGGAATAAGTTTGAGAATTCAAAGAATTCATTAAAACTCTTAATTTTGATTAACAAGATGAGCATGCTATTACTGAACACTGGTGTGCATGCTTCATATTGTAAGTAATTAAGGAAATATTAATGATTACATTTTATATTAACTTATTCTTTTTTATCTTTATGTTAATTTCTTTTGTTTTTCTGTTCTCCCTTTTCAATTTTCAATTGGGTTTGATATCATGTGAGTTAGATATGATGTTTATATAAATGCCCCAGAAATTAAGGATATTCAAATTGATCAATCTGCATGCACAATTGTATTGTACACAATATGCCCTGAGGAAGCAAAACATGTGTTAGTCTTTACGTAGAAAAAACATGTCATATTCTGATGTTGAAGGATGTCTACAGAAAGGATGCAGATCCCAATATCAAGCAATAATGGTCTTAAATAACAAAGGTTTCTCTGTTGCCACTTGCAGATAGTCAATGTGATGTTGCTTGGCACATTTCTCATAAAAACTGTATCTTTTATCCAAAAAGTGTCAAAAGTGTGGGGCAGGAGAGTTTCTTTCAGTGGAAATTTGCTGACAACTACATTAGGAGTATATCAATCAGAATAGTCGAGAACAGTAGTCTTTTAATTATCCATTTAGAAAGAAGGTGGTTCCTAAGAGTTTTCTTCAAACCTGTAACTGCTGGAATGGCCTTAATTTCTCTGGGGGTAAGGAGTAAATGATATGGGGAGGTAGGTCGGTGAAGGAGCGAAAGCAAGAGCCAGAACAGGTACATGGTTTGTTGTGGCAAGCTTGGGAGTGTAGTATGGAGGAGGGTGAGTTTTGGTAGACAGATTCAGGTGGGCGGTGATGAGGGCAGGCCTATGGATGGTTAAAACACAAGAAGATGGATTTTGAACAGGGAGTGTTTTTATGCCGATAGCCAGCGCACATGGAGGGAGGAGAATAGAGGTTGATGACGATCATGTTTAAAAGTAGAGCGCATGGGTAGAAAAGTTCACTGTCTTCCTGAGATGTGCACAGGTGTAGAGAGGGAGTACCATGAGAAAGCTGGAGCAGTATTCCAGCCTGTTGAGGATTGCGACGGACATGTGATTGGACAAAACCTATACAAAGAAATCCCATCTTTTTCCAATTCGTCCATTCTCATTGGACACTTGTTATCTTCAGATCGTATTCATAGTACACCCCTTCTTGGCATTCATACGTGGTAGGTCACAACATCATCACACAGTTAAACATTTGTGTAAAAACATAATTCCTTACTAGTGACAACTGGACTGAGTCATTTAACCTTAATTGTAATTGCATATGGTTCACATGGCTAATCCAGTGACATGAGGAAAGAGAAAAAACCTGACGATAACCAAACTCATCCACCTCAACTTTTACTGGCATCCCAAACATTCTAATCTAAATGACTATCATTTCAAAATTCATGGCACATGTGAGAATACAATTGAAACTCCTGTGTATTGATTACTTTAGCCTTGAGTGTCGTTTCACCCTTTATTTATTGCTGGTTGAAACAAATGGCTAGCTTTCTCTGCAAGACATTAATGCGTTTAGAGAGATTACATCTGCCTCCTGCGGAACTACCAAATCATAAACATTGTGTCCTGTTCAATGGCTGACCATCTGCTTGGTTAATTATTGTTCCTTCCCCAGCCCTTATCCCTGCAGAACTAGATTTTCCAAGCCACCTGAAATTCACAGCTCAAACTGCTGGCTGCAAAGTCTAAATTAATTCATAAAAGCTCACTACGTACAGATTTATGAATTCCCTTTATGTGCACCTTAGTGTTCATGCATTTTTAATAAGTATCTCTCCTTTACAGTGGGTTCTTCAGGACAGGCACCCCTTTATTGCATGCACATTATTAAGTTCCTCATTGCCTGCAACTGGGCACTCTGCAGCATACCATGTTTGAATCACGTTTATATTTCGTTTGGCGGTTTTAACATTTTATCTTTCTGCACACGTGCAAATCTAATACGTATCAATTCAAACAAAAAGTAACACTAAAGTAATATATCCCATTCACATTTAATTACACTGGATTGATATGAAATTGCAATATCGTGCCCAATTTGTTGCACCCCTGTCACAATTATGTTGTGCACAACATGACCCACTCTGAATAATGGGGACCTTTCCTGACCATCCCAAAATTCCCCACTTTAGTTAATACTTTAACTAACAAACCATGGGCCCTACTTATAAGTATGCTGGTCCGGAAATAAGGGTGCCATTAGCAACGAACAAGCACACTTTCCAGACTGCCATACACCAACAATGCCAGTAGGGGCCACAGATCCCTACCAGCATGGCTGTCACAGAAGCACTGGCACTGTTAGCAACAGTACTGGTGCTTCAGTGTCCCCATTCCCATATGGGACTCCCGGGAATGGGAATTTACCATTTCTGCCGCCTGCCGTAATATCCCTGTGGCACTGGGAAGTCAGGTGGCAGAAACAGTGTTACGTGATTGCTGGTAAACCGCCGCCTACCAGTGGGTTTTCAGGCAACCCCGTAATGAGGACCTTAAACATCTTCTTGAGGAAGAACTCTAAAATCATCTTTCATACCGGTCCTGCTATGGGCATACTCCCCTGCTGCGCAAACCCAACTTGTCCCCTCACCATTTCCATAATCTACATGTTGCTCCACACAATCATCACAACTTGGTGGAGGACACACTACAGCTTCAGTCTGAGTACCCATGTGAGATGAAATGGTAGTGATTCTAGCTTTGGACAGGGTCGCAGTATGGTGGCTGTTTTCAGTACCTGGGCAGAACATCATCATAAGAGCATTTGACAGGAATAAAAGTTACTAAGAAAAAAGACAAAAATAGGAAGAACCATTTCTGCAGCAATGCTCATCCAATAAGGCACCCAAGAGAAAAGTGAATCTAACCATGAATCATTTGCAATTCCTGCCTCATTTTCCATAATCACTCTGAGTTTATGCAAGGCAGTGATGGTCTGGGTTAGGGACTCATTTTCCAAATCATTGAGTGGCACACATGTGTAGCACATGCTCCCTATCTTCTGACACACACCTCCCTCCATAGCTGCTAGGTGGTCAAGAATGTGCCAATTTCGTAAAGTCATGAGTCCCAGTACCTGCAGCTCTTCTTTGATGGCACTGAATGCAGACTCAGATGAATTAATAAACAACAGAAGTTAATACCGGGTCACATGGAACCACCTGGCATTTGTCGTGGTTTGGACACTGGATGCCAGCAAAGGGGAGACAAGTTTTTCTGTATGACTAAACAGTTGGTACTGCTCAGGAATGTCCATTAAAGCCTTGGATGATGCAGCCGAATGGTAATTAGAATGCTTTTTCTGTTTCAATAGATCCTGCTTCCTGTCATTGATTTGTCCATATGTGATGATGAAGGGGATGCAAGTGGCACAGGGGACAAAAGGGGTCCAGATGTGATTTTAGGCATGGGGGGGTGGGGCAGGACCTCTTGTTATCTCTGGGATAACAAGGATTGGCGCATGGAGTGTAGTGGCACATGGGCCCTCATTACCACCCTGGCGGAAATCGAAAAACGATGGCGGAAATGCAATACCGCCATCGAATACCGCCCGTTGCGATTATGACCCGTCACAGTAAAGTACGATGCCATTAGCGACACCGTAGTGAACGCCAACGCTAACTGCACCAAGTACGCGCACGCGCGCACTGCGAAACCGTAATTACCACCATGGCGCAACGGTACGGGAATTCTGACCCTAGCGGACATGTACCTAACGCCATCAAGCATGGTGGAAAGTACCATTCCGCCATGGTGATAAGTACGGCATCGCAAACCAACCGTAAAAGGCCTTACTGAGTGCCTGTACACCACTCCCTGGCCACATTGCACAACTCCTCGTAGGTGCAATGAAGTCAAACAATGCAACCAGTGAAATGTACAAGTCACCCATGCATGCCAACGAACAAATGAATGTAGGGGCTCCAAGTGCCTTGTGAGTGGCCATCCATATTAGCCATGGCACCATTGCCGTACTGATGCAGCACAGGCATGTGAAGCTCCAAGTACAGCAACATGAACTGAAAACTGAGACAAACAAAAACAGGCCCCCCATCGCTTGACACCAGTGCAAGGCAACATATAAAGCAGTATCCTGAGTGAGACTGCACCAGCCCTGTACTCCTGCCAGTAAACAAACCAACCAGCAGCATAAGCATGTACCACACAAGTTGGCAGAGTGACTGAGCAGCCAGGCACATCTCAAGAGGGGCCAATGGGAGCAGCAGGGCACAGATGGCACGAATACAGAAGCCATTCCAATGGACATGACCTCAGTCTCCCTCCAAGAAATGCATGCAAACACAGGCACCTGTGACCAGCCATATTCTGAAAATCACATCATTCCACCAATCCACCTGGCTGACCGGCATCTGTTACACAAAAGCCAATCCCCCTCCCATGAGCATGACATCATCAAAACAGTCATAATGGCAGCCCCTATCCCTGACCTTACTGGCCTTCGTAGGCAAACGCGCCCAGTACAGTACCACGCGACTATGCTCAGAAGGCCGAACCCAAAGCAGATCTCCTCACAATACATCGCTCCACAAATAGGAATATGCTACATTACTTGCAAAGAATAACGCTACAAGGTCAATATCATAATCAAAATTTAATGCACAACAAAATCACCCGGGCCATACAGCTATTAGGACATGAACTCCAAATCATATCTCATAATTGTGGGCTGCATCCGCAATAAATGACCAGCTTCTTCTTGTGTGACGCCCTGTTCCTCCATGGTACACAGGGGCTACATCCACGTTCAAAAAGGCAACATGGAAGCGCCTAGAACCGCAGGGCCGTCCCATAAGGTAGGCACTAGTCCAGCTGAAAGCTCGAAATGTTGCTCCTAGCCACTAGTACTGCGTAAGGGCATGTGGGCCATTGGCGATCGTCCCATAAGATCGTAATGGTGCTCCACTGATTAACACGAAGCAGCAGGTGTCGGGAGTAAAAGCCATATGCAGGAGTGGCATACAGATGGCAGCGGCAAAAGGGGAGGAGATACCTGTCACCCAAATGAAACGAAAAAGAATAGTATGGGCATCTGAACTCCATTTGAATTACTCACTTCAAAGATCACACTAAATCCACAGCCATATGCATGCTAGCCCACTCAAAAGGATTATTCGCACCCAATAATCACTTGCGAATCATAACTATATAAATCGAGGTGAAAACACTATTACAAACGAGTGTTTGTGTGCATGCGTCTGTTAAAACAGAATCCATTAGATGGGATTAGTAACGTGCATAGACACAAGTGTTTGAAGGTGCGTCGAGACAGGGAGGGTTCAACAAGGGCAGATAGACGATGGTCCCACTATGGCAGCCCTGCATCACATAGCGCAGAGGAAGTTGATAGATTCCCAAAAGCCATGTACATGGCAGACTCTCTATTAAATCATCTGTCCATGCATCCATACATCATTCCCTCATCCCGGTATAAAAACGCCTGATTATTTACTCACATAACATTTGAAATTTCCATTGATTCTGTGCTTAATGCAGTCTGCAAAATCCACTGTGCTGCAGGCCGGAATTCTAGTGTTGTGAAGTAACATGTATTTGGGAACGTCCTGCCTTATCCTCCACTACGCTATTGCGCATCCCATACTATTCATATCAATCATTGCATTTTCGGCATGACCCCTGTCCCAAGGACATTAAACAATAGAACTTTCTATCTGCAGTCAGACCTGTGGGCGTCTCCTCGCCGCTAGCTGGAAACCGAAAGCGATGTCCTTCGAATTCCTCATTTGCAACATCACGTCGAAAAGGCATCTGTGACCGCTTGAAATCACAAATCCATCCATTTAGTGCGGCAGTGTGTGAAAATGGCAACTGGCTACACTCACAAATGGGACGCCCCGCCCGTCGGTGAACCGCGGTACAGCGCTGCATGAGGGTCCACCGTTAATCGAGTACTACATTCCACGGACCCTTCACAAGTTTGTTCCCGACTGCAAAGATAGTATGTGAAACAATGGGAGCATAGCAGAATTAACATATGAAGCAATATCTCACTGCCATCGGGATGAAATACATGATTGTAATAGCAAGATGCCATGCGTCGATTTGCAGCGTTGTGTGCGGGACGTGCTCGCCCAAAGGGGATTGCAGCTTGCACAGGTGGAATGAATCACCACAGGTGGAGGCTATACAGCTTGGAAACACATAAATTGCACACCCAACCCCCTCCCACAACCACACCCACCCCAAAATGCTACCGGCAGGACTTGCGATGTTGGCCCTGGGGGACCTGATAGCACTGCAAGTACTCCAACTTCAAGAAGAAGACGAACACCAACTACTACAACAACCGGCCGCACAGAGGAGACGCAGGAGGAGGAGGAGGGCAAGGCAGGGCCAGCAAGGCCTACCAGCACAGCCACTACCACCACGCAGGCAGCCCGCAATCCCACGCCTCCGAGCACATCCGTTCAACCTCACTGATGAGCAGATCCACACCCTCTACCGTTTGGACCGGGACACCATAACCGCCATTGTGGACATGACACACGCTGACCTTGTCATCATGATAGATAGCCCAACCGCCATCCCACCCCTACTGAAGGTGGTGTCTGTACTCCACTTCCTGGCCACAGGCACCTACCAGCACACAGTCGGACAGTTGCATGGCATTTCACAGCCACTGTTGTCACGGCCACTATTGCAAGTGCTCGATGCCCTCCTGAAGCACGCAGACGACTACATCTCTCTACCACGCTCGGAGCAGGAAATTACGAACACAAAAGTGGGATTCCATGCACTTGCCGGCATACCGGGTTGAATTGGTGCCATCGACTGCACCCATGTGGAATTGGTTGTCCCACATGCCATGGAGGCCCAGTACCGCAACCGAAAACAATATCATTCTCTTAATGTACAAATGGTGTGTGACTCAAACAGGATCATTACACATTGTTGTGCCCGATTTCCTGGATCAACCCATGATTCCATGGTCTTACGGAACTCTACAATACCACGCTACATGGAGCGACATGCAGGGAACAGATCCTGGCTACTCGGTGAGTCTCATTTCATGCATGATAATGTGGGGTATGTGATGCGGCAATGACCTGCCAGGAAGGGGGGGGGGTGCTTACGTAGCAATGTCATTCCTCAAACATCCTTTATTGTCCACATACAGGTGATGCCGGGTATCCACTGAAGAGATGGCTCCTTACACCACTCCGGAACCCACAGGACCAGCATGAGGAGGACTACAACCATGCCCACTCACGTACCCGTGTAGTCATAGAACAGGCATTCGGCCTACTGAAGGGTCGTTTCCGCTGCCTCAGCAGGTCTGGCGGGGCACTCCTGTACCGCCATGAGAAGGTTGCTAAGATGGTCATGGCATGTGTCATGCTACACAACATGTGCATACGTAGAAATGTGCCCATGCCCCCTGACGCAGAACTGCAAGCACCAGAATATGGTCATGATGTGGGTGGGGATGTGGCAGAACCTGAAGGAGTCCGCGAGGCACAGGAGGGCCGTGAAATTCGTCAGATTATCATAGATTCATGCTTCTAGCACTCACGCATGGTGGTTGATACATGGACACGGGAGTTGTGGCACTGTGTGTGTCTGGAACATGCACAATATGGACTGTACGCCTATGATGGCCTCGTACACAAAGATCAATGTCCACACATCTCATTGGATGATTGTGAAATGTTTATAGCATATGTGAAATTGTGTTACACACCCCATCGACACGCCACCCAAGTAAGCCCAACACACCCCCTCCACCCTCCTACCTCCCCCCCAACAACAGTGTCCAAGGATGCTCATTGTCAGTGGGCAGACGCTATTGCAAGCCCCCTCTCCGGGTATCAGGGGCACCCCTGCCTGTGGAGCGCAGGTTCCTCCCAGATCTACGTTGGGGGCTGCCCTGGACGGAACTTGCAACGGATGATGTCTCTGCCTGCTCACGTCCATGCATGTCCCTAAGGGTTTGTGAGAGCTCAGTGAGCACACGGCACACAGCGGCAAGTTCAGCACATACGTCTTTGGACGTCGCATGCAGTTCCCCCCTCAGGCTCTCGGTGCTTCTCTCCATTTGTACTCTCAGGCTCTCGGTGCTTCTCTCCATTTGTACTCTCAGGCTTTCGGTGCTTCTCTCCATTTCTGCACTTAGTGTCTCTGTACATGTTTCTATGGCTGCCTTGGTACCCCCACATTCATCAGCATGGTCCTTGAGGAGCGTGGCCAGTTGCTGCTGTTGCACGATCACCTGGTCGAGGGACTGTTGCCTCTGCTGGGCCATGGACATTTGCGGTGGTGTCACAGAGGGGCTGATCACCTCATGTTGCCTTGACACAGGGCTTGTGGGGGATGGCCAGTCGTCGTCTTGTGAGTGCCCCTGCGTGGTATCCTCATGTTGTATGGGATGAAACAAACAGGGGGATTGAGACAGGTCATGGATGGATCGTACATCGACATCACCGTTTTCTGTGTCGGAGCATGCTGCCATTAATGCAGTATCACCTATGGTGCTGCTGCCACCAGAAGCAGTGCCTTCTGTGGCATCCATTGGGGGGGCCTGTGGTGGTGGTGGTGTTGTGGCCATGCTGGCTGCTGGGGTGCCTGTTGAAGTCCCCTCCTGTGTGCTGCCACTTGATTTGTGCTGCTGCCGTGTCTTGATGCGTGCAGCTGAGGTGGAGGGTCTTTGGCCGTTGGTCTTGGCCCTCTTTGCAGGTGTGCTGGTAGGGGTGTCCTGGAGCTCGTCGTTTGAATCGGACCCTGTGGTGGAGTAAAGGAGGGCGAGCGTTATTAATGGGTCTGTGGAAATTGGAATGGCAATGTATCACATGCATTGGGGTGGTGCCTGAGGGTGATTTGGGTCAGGGCCTTGGAGGTGGTTTCTTTTTTGTGTGGATTGAGGGTGCAGTTGTATTGCAGCCTGCAGTTAGGGGGTGCCTGCTGCACGTGTAGAGGGTGTTTTTAGGAATTTTAATTATTTATTTATTTAATTTGACTTTTAATGTCCGCTATCAGGCCTATGTAAGTGGACGTTCTCCTGGACATGTGTTTCTGTTGCACTATGTGGACACATGGTACTTCACATGATTGGACATTGTGGTTTTAGCATAGTTTTATTTGGGCCACCTACCTGATTCTTCGGATGTCTGCACTCCTTTCTCCATCCCTCCGACTCCCTCTATGGTCTCCATTCCAATGGTGGAGGCACAGATTTCTTCCCAGGGGGTCAGCTTGATGGGTGATTCCGATCCTCCCCCGGTAGCTGTGGCAATGTTACGGTTGGCGGATAGTATGCTCCGTACGCGTATCCGCAAGTCGTCCCATCGCTTTCTGCATTGCTGTGGGTTGCGGGGTGCGGTCCCCACCGCACTTACCCGCTGTGCCACCAGGGCCCATATGGCCTTCTTGTTCGCAAGTGCCGTCCTGGTCATTTGCGTCGAGAAGACGACGGCAGCATTCTCCTGGAGGGTCTCTGTGAGCACCGTGAGTTCCTCACGTGAGAAGTGGACCTGCCGCTTGCGGTCGCACGCTTTTTTCGCTACTTTTCCCATTGTTTTGGTTTCACTAGGGTGGATGACGGGTTGGGATGTCTCTCAGGGTAGTATTTTTAATGGTTGTGTGAATGTTCTGATTTTATAGGTGTACGGCGTGCTGTTTCCCGTTCCGGGACCATATTTTTGCTTCCGTTTCCGTATATTTACGGTCACCGTATTTTCCAATTGCCGCTCTTTACGGTGACCGCTATGTCCGGTGGCGGAATTGCACCTAGGTCGCCGTACGACGGCGGTGAGGGGCGTTTTGGGGACATTTCCGCCATCGCGGACTTTGCACTTCCGCCAAGGCGTACTGCTCGTGCCCGATGGGTCAGAATTAGCCACACTTTACTCTGTCGTGCCATGGCGGAAACGCTATTTACGCTATGGCGGTCAGGTCAGTTGCTTTCCGCCAGGGTCGTAATGAGGGCCATGGAGTCTTGTGAGAATGCACCCACCTGGCCAGGCTGGAGGCATATACCTATCGGCATATAATCCACATGTCCAAAAAACATCCAAATAGCAGCCGCAGTTCCCCTTTGTGACAACAGGCACTGTGCCATCGCCCTTAAAATACAGAGAAAAATTGGTAACTGTCTGTATCTTCATAGGTATGTCTGGCTCCTTGAGTCACGTCAGATACTGCAGGTAACTTTGCCACATATTTCCACATTATCAATTTACCTGTGCCACCCCTTCTTCTGAAAATCCCCTCATCACTGCAGCTGTGCAACTTTTTACCACTTGTTCCCATCGAGTTCTGGTAAAAATAGCCTCTTCTAAACTCTGTTGGCCTTTTTGTTTACACCAAACCTTCTTCTGCTCTTTAAAATCTGTGGCTGAACAGTCTTCATCAATAGGTACATTGGATGCCATAACTGATTGCCCTTTAAACTGCCTTTGGACCCTGCACAATGCTAGGTGCATTAGACACAGTGCATCTGCTACCTCTACTTCATTTGACATAAACAACATAAACAGCCTGGGGACACCAGAAGCAAAGGGCATGAGAGACCAAATGTAGCAATATCCTACAGATCTCTCTCTCACAACTTTCCTCATGTGGCTGTACCACACATTATCTGTTGTGAAACCATGTATTTACTTTGGGATTTATTTCATCATCCTCACTGTCCAAGAAATCAACATCAATATTTCTCTTTGACCTTAATTATATATCCTCAAATTCTGTAAAACTAAATACATTTAAACTTTTTACATTTATACGTATTGCCATCTTTGAACATGATGACAAAAGAAACACAAAGAATATATCCACCCTCACCCTAACATACATCATGAATTTAAATATTGTCTTCCTTTTCTAACCAAAGAAATTAAATTCCCAGATTTCGTTTGCACCAACCTTTTACACTGGAATGAACTGCGGTTCCTTAGGGCATACTTAACTTTGACGGCTCCTGCCCATGTGCTGGTGGAGGGGTACTGGTATCCCTTTGTGTATCACTGATTTGGATCCATTCTTGTTGCCCCCACCTTCACAGCAGCCAGAGTTGCATAAATAACCCTCTGCGGCCCATTTAAATGCTGCTCATTCCAGCGGTATATGAAGGTCCAGACGTAGATCTGGTGTCCTGGGAGCAGTTATTGCTTTTGCTGATAATCGCTTTCCTTGCCGCTTTCTCCTGTAGACTGTTGGTGAGAAGAATAACCTTTGAAGATATAATCTTGACACACTTGGTTAAAGCCCTAAAGTACTTGCTAAACTCCTCAACTAGGAGCTCTGCTGTCCTGTGCACGTCTGACGTATTGTGTGCAAGTGAGAGAGGTGTGTGTAGCCTACGCCCCGTCATGATCTCAGGAGGGCTGAGGTGGTGCTCTTTTCCTGGCTGATTTCTCAAATAAAACACTGTGAAGGGTTAGCAGTAATACCATGGCTTTTTTAAATCATTGAATATTTTTGCCAACCAAGCCTTAAAGACCTTGTTTAACCTTTCCACAATCCCATTGGCATGCATGTGGTATAATGAGCACAACCTGTGCTTGATTCCCAAAAGCAAAGTAATTTTTCCAAACATTCAAAATGTGGGTTGCATTGTCGGATTTTAGGACCTCACAAATTCCCTGCCATGGAATACCTCTCTCATCAGAAATGTTGTTGCAGACTTAGCATCAGGATATACGCAGGGCCCAACCTCAAGCCAACGGGAGAATGAGCAAACAATTACAATGAGATACCGATAATTGTTACATATTGTGAGCATGTCCATGAAATCTATGTGAAGCTCCCTAAATGGCCCATAGAACCTAGGCAAGACTCCCCTTCCTGACCTCATGATGTTTCCAGGATTGAATCTGTTACAAACTCCACAATTTCCTACAAATCTACTTACATGTTCCTGGAGTTTTGGTATAAACCATTTTTCTTAGAGCTATGCTGCAATGTGTCATTGAGACGCGTGTGATGGGTAAAGTAGTTGCTCTAGAGCCACACAGAGCAGTTATATGGGCATTACTACTTTCCGCATCAACTCCTGTCTCCACAGAAAATCAGTGGGTGAGAGAACACATCCTCTCTTTTTCCAGGGCTCCTGCTCTCCTCTAGGGGCTTTCCTTGCATCTCTATGATTTGAAGCACCGGGACAGCAGTGTATGGGGCTGGCAAGTGTACCTGCTGAAACACGGTTTTCTTTTCCTGGGAATCTGTGAATGGTAAGAACGCTGCTTCCTACATCTATGGCATCATTCCCGAGGGCTATTGGATTAGTGTGGTTAGTGTGCACAGCACATTTAACTATGCCTACCTCTGTGGACAGGGTTAACGTTTCAATTACTTTGGATAGCAGTGCAGCATGCTGGACAGGGACAGGGTCATATCACCTAAACTCTCTTCTCTGCCACCATGATAAACCTAAATGCACAGTGGAGGTGACATACATGGTGTCTGTCTTCCCTTTACTCATTTTTAGCAACTCTATAAGAGCACTCGTTTTGCCACTTGCACAAAGTAATGCAAAGGCAACCATCTTTTCAGTCTGGCCCGGTATTCCTCATCCACAAGGCCCACAACAGCTGCACCCTTATGCCCTTCACCAGTGTCATGATTAATTATTGAAGACCCATTGACAAACATTACCTCACCTCCCTCCAAGCCATCCCCTTTCACATTCATCCGCTTTCCTCTTCTCCATCATAAGTGGCACAATCATGAAAAATGTCATCAGGTTTCACTGGTTTGGCTACAAATGCCACAGGATTGACTAGGTGGTACTGCATGGGATATATTTATGCATTTGATAGAATAACCTCACATCCAAAACACTTTGGGTCATCAAAGTCGATTTGAATTTGTCTAAGATCGTGAAGACTGCATGTTTCACATATAGTGTCACTGGGCAGCCCGTGGTAAGTGTTGAAGCCTTTTGGATTGCAAAAGATGCTGCTGGTAAAGCTTGCTCACTAGGGAACTGCCCCTGCATTACTGGGTCTAGGAGACCACTATAGTACACTAAAGGTTTGTGGCCTAGCGATGTTTGCTGGGTCAGGACTGCTGTCATCACTTGCCTGTTTGAATGAGAAAATAAATAAAATGCTTTCTTGTTATTCAGGATCATCAAGACCACAGCATTGCTGACCTTGAGATCCCAAAAGCAAGTTACCATTTCTTCAGACCATTCTATCGGAACTTTCCCATTCTGCACTTCCTCAAGCCCCTGCAGTAAGGGCCTCAAGTAACTACAATAGTCAAAGATCCATGATCTACAACAGTTACAAGTCCAAATAAATGCTGCATTTGTTTCACCTTGACTGGCTGAGGTGTGTTTTGAACTGTGGTGGCTCTATCTGGCATTTCCTTCCTTCCTGCGTGCAATATAACTGGCCCCAAATATACTAGCTCTGTCTGGCAGTACTGCAATTTTTCTTTATCCACTTTGCACACCTTCTCCATGAGCAGGTTGAGGAGCGTTATTGACGTTCCTTGACACTGCTCCTCTGAAGTGCAACAGACTAAAAAATTGTCCACGTATTGGATTACTGTACTGGATACATGTAAGTTCCCCAAATCCATTTGAACCACCCTGTTAAATACACTCAGAGCTTCACAGTACCCCCGATGCAACCTTGTGTGCTTGAATTTCTGACCAAGGTACGTAAACGCTGTTAGGTACTGAGAATCAGGGTCTTAGGTGACAGAGAAAAATGCATTTTTTTAAATCAATCACTGTGAAGTGGGTTGATCAATTAGGGATATTACAGAGAATGGTGGCATGATTTGGTACCACCCGAAATTCTGCCTCAACAATATAATTGAGGGGGTGCAAATCCTGGACCATCCTCCAACTGCACCCCTTTGCTTTCATCACATGGTCGATGGCCATTTTACATGGGGACACAGAAGGTTGTATTATACCTTACTATAACAACACCATAATGGTTTTGTAAATTCCTTTGTCTGCTTCTCTAGACATGGGGTATTGCTTAATCCGTGGCAATATTGCACCAGGTTTTAATTTTATTTGCACTGCTGCAATACTTTTTAGCAGCCCCACATCATGAGGATTTCTGGTTCACAAATGGTCTCGTGCCTTTTCCAAATCCTTCTTCCATTGTGGCAATGTATTTCTAATGATGAGCATGTTCTGTGGTACATCTCTTTGCTCTATTGCTATCTGGCAAAGGACCCCAATTTCAAAAACCATCTTTTCTTATGTCTTCAGTGTCTTAGAACATTTGCTTGTTGGACACATCCCTTAGCGACAAGATCGGATCGGTGCACAGCACTGTGCGCCATTCTCCACCTTCTTCATCTGTGCCAGAGAGAACTACACTGTTCTTCTTCAACACTATTGACTCTAAGAGTATCATGACAATGGTGTTTGGTGTTACTTCGTGCGGCACAATAGGCAAAACAAAAATTCAATTGGTACCCGCTATGTATGATTTCTGAACCCTGGGACCCAACTCAACAAAACCATTACCCCATAAAGTAACAAAGTGGAGTGTACAGGCAGCACCTTGTTGTGCTGTCGCTACAGTATGCATGCAAACACGCTGCCTCTCTTACTGGATACAAACCTGGAATTGAGCATACCATACCATACATTCACAACTTATTCAAGAGGTCTCTACCTAGAAGATTCACAGTGGTATCTGTACAATAGAACAAAGGAGCAAATACATTTTGTGTACTTACTGTAATACATAGATATTCAGTATAAGGAATCTCTGTGTGTCGATCAGTTTGCCTGACAAGGGGAACTCGCCTTCCTTAAGCCACAATTTTGTAGCACCTGTGTCGACCATGAATGAGAACTTTCGGTCACCTACCTGCACACCTCCTCCGGTGGTAACAGACAGGACTGGACACATCAGAGATCCCTGTGGGCTGTCCTACTCCTGGTACATATTAGCACAGGGGAGGGAAAAAGGACTCTCTCCAAAAACACTTGCTCCAGTGTAATGCGTAACTGTTCCTTGGGGTAAAGGATTTTTTGCCCATAGTTGTACCAGTGCTTGTGCTAGCATTGTTGGTGGAATCCCATAGGCCTGTGCAGCCCCAGTCACTGGGTTCTGTTCAACCTGTGCCTGCTGCAGTTGCACAGATCCTGGGGCATATGACAGGGTTGGGGATTGCATCTGCTGAGCGCCAATGTTAAAATACTGTGACATGTTTCGACAATCTAGTGATACGTGTCCCAACCTCCTGCATGACCAACACTGAATCCCATAGAACACTCCATAATTATTTCCCATTGGCCCATTAAACCAGGGACCCATTCCTCCGAACCCACCAAATTACAGACGTCCTTGTGGAAATCCAACTCTACCCCTCAGAAACCCTCTCATTTGCCTTGGAGCTGGAGCATATCCATACATCCAAACTTGTGTCATACCCGACTCACCATGTCCCTGTTGTCCCAATTGCCCCTGCTGTCTCTCAGTGGAATTAGTAATCACTGCCCCTTCCAAACAAATCTTTGCAATTTTTTTCTAAACAAGCTTGGCCTCTGCTTTTTGTGGCTGCTCCATACTATCATTTTCTTTTTCTTGCCTCCTTTTATAGAAATGCACAATGTGTGCCTGAATTTCCAGCCAACTCTTGGCCTCCATCCCTACCACTTTATCTAAATTGTGCTGAACTTCCATGGGCAGTCCCTTCTTTAGTATGTGGTAAAACGTGGCCACATTCTTATCCCAGGCTTATTCCGTATCTACCCTCCACATCCCCTGAATTAACTGGATGTGTGCGGCAGGATCATGATCCAATTGCAGCGTTTTGGCTAGAATTTAATTTATGTCAGGCAGATCGGGATACATAGTCCACAAGGCCCCATGCCTGCGCCCTGCAATTATTTGTATTTATTAAGTTTATATAGCACTTTACACCAAAACGCTTTACATTAAAATACATGGGATAAAATAGAAGCATAAAATTACAAGACATGAAACAAACCATAAAAAACAGGATGTAGAACAATTTACTGAGGACAATAAAAGAGAAATAGAACCAGGGAAGAAAAGAGGGATGAAGTAAGGGAAGTCGGGGCAGGGGAGGAAGATGAGATTTCAGGGGGAGGGGAAGGAGGAATGGGGAAGAATGAGAGTTGTAGGAAGGAAGGAAGGAAAGAGGGATGAAGGAGGGAGATAGGGAAAATTAAAGAGGGATGTCAGGACAGGGGGGTGAAGAAGAAAAGATTTCAAGGAGGCGCGGAAGGAGGAGTAAGAGGAAATGTAGTGGATAGAGAGAGGAAGAGAGTTCCAGTGCAGGGGGGCAAGGTGCTGAAAGGACTGGAAATGAGAAGAGGCACAAGGAGATGGAGGAAGAGTGACTTGGAAGAGAGGATTATTAAAAGCTGCTCCATCCTGGACATTTGTATCAAACTAAACTCCCGGACACCCCAATCTCATACAATGCTCATCTGACCGCTCCCCCATTAGGGCCATGTCCCCTATGGCCAACATGACACCAGATCTGTGTTTCTCTAATGTATAAATCCACTTCCCTTCCCCTGCAGTGAGTGAAGGGAGTGCCTTCATCAAGTTATTCTGATCCATGTGTGACCACGGGACATAATACACCTTTCTAAGACCCTTCTGGAGCAATGGAAACTGAGGTGCACCCGCATTTACTGGGACTTCCCCCATTTCTCCCTTGATACTTACTACGGATGGCCATGCGAGTACTCTGGCACATCCTAAACCCCCATGGTATACTCTCTGTCACTGCTACTGGAGCTGGAGGTGGTTCGCTACACCCTGCTCTCTTCGCTTGACATTCAATTCCCATTCCAATTCATCTCCATCTCCTCTGATCACATGCCCTGACACTGGCATGGAAGCATAATTAGCACTACGATAGGGTGCTAGCTCCCGTCCTCCCTGCTCAAACCCTGTACCTGTGGCAGTATTTCTGTTCTCCATATCCACATTGACCTCTTTGATATCCAATCTATTCAACCTAACAAGAACTTGCCCATGCCTACACCTTCCTTCCTCTGCCTCCCTTACCTGTCTACTACTTTCTTCCCGCTCTTCATTTTTCTGCCTCAGTAACAGCATTACTTCTTCCTACACTAGCCTCAGTGCTTCTTCCATTTTTTCCTGTTCCTGTGTCTCTGCCACTCTTCACAACCTATCCTCTATTCTAGCAAGAAAAGGCCTAATCTCCTCCTTCTTCCTCATTCTCAATCCTTCATCCTCTCTTCTTGCTGCCGGACTTTCTGCTAGCCTAACAGTCGGGGGAGTTATTCCTTTTCTGCTCTCCATTTGCATCCTTTCTGTATCCCTCACCACTTTCCTCGATGTCCCATTTTCTCTGAATTATAGCTGGGAGAGGCATTACCTGTGTCTTTCTGGCAGCCATTGGAAAGCGGAGGTTCGAACTCAGCATCTGTATACCCCTCTGCAGGCGATAAAGGATAGCTCCCATATGGGGGTGGTGCAGAAGGAATTCCTGCACCCTCCTTTTTCGGTCCCTGTTCTGAGATTTTAACATTGGGGACATTCTTGCCTTTTTCATACATTCTCCATAGCTATCAAATGTTAAATTGCTTCTCTAAATTTACTGCCTTATGCCTTGTAGTTAAAAAAGTATGCAGGTTTTTCAATATCCCCTTATCATAGGTCTCCTCAATAGGCCAAGAAATGAGCATTTTACCCTTAGCTTCAGGCAGCCATTCCCAATGGTATTTTAGAACATTAGCCTTATAACTAGGAAGCACCAGATACAAATGATTCATCTGAGTCTTCATTCCCCAACCCAAGTTATGCAAAATAATTTCACAAAAACAACACTGAAGCCAAACCTGCGGCACAAAAAAACTCCACGAAAGAATCTGTTTTTCCCTTCCTGGTTTCTTAATCTTTCCCACAATCACTCACCTCACTTGCTTTCACTGCAATCGTCCCACTTAGCTATTCACTTTAGTTACACGTCTCACTCTTACATAAAAGACCACATGTTATCAAATATTTCTTATATATCTCCTTCACTCGAGCATATGATATGATATGGCATTTAAAACGTGCCTATACACAAGTGTTTCAAGGTGCGACGAGGCAAGGGAAGGGGAACAGAGGGAAGACAAAGACAACAATCTTACTAGGCCAGGTGACTTTGAGATCGTACAAGTGCAGGGGAGGGGAGAGGGCAAGTGCAGGGGTAAGGGGCGGGGCAGTGCAATACATAGGATCATAAGTGGCAAGTGCAGGAGTAAGTGCAGACATCAAGTGTCAAGAGCCGGTGGGGACTGTAGGGATACAGAACAGCCTCCAAGTGGTGGTGTGCAGCTGGCGGGGGGGGCTGATATCAGAGGGTAGCCAGGTGACCAGTGCAGTTTCAGTCTGGGGTTCAGCAGGGGAGAGGAGGAGAGAATGCAGAAGCAAAGAGGAAGGTCTTGAGGTGCTTCCAGAACCAGAGATGATTCTCCTCAAGTTTTAGGGAGGCAGGGAGGCTGTTCCAGAGGGAGGCCCCAGTCGAAGAAAGAGATAGACCGCCAACTCTTTGCTTGGAGAAGCGACTGATCCTGAGGGTGTTGGAGGCGGATGAAAGAAGAACTCGAGAAGGAAGATATTTAGGAAGATAGAGTTGGAGGTATTGAGGACACAGGCCCCAGAAGGCCTTGTGGACAATGCAGAGGGTTTTTAACGTAATCCTCGCAGCCACTGGGAGCCAGTGCAGAGATTCCACTCCTGGAGAGATATGATGCCTGGGCTTGAGGCCAAGGACAAGTCTCACAGTCCTGTTCTGGATGAGTTGCAGAGGTTGGGGAGTAGAAGCAGGCAGATTTAGAAAGAGGCTGTTGCAGTAGTCCAGCCTAGAAAGAACCAGAGCTCCGGAGACAGTGAGCTTCTGGGGGAAGGAGAGGAAAGGCTAGAATACCTCTGAGTAGGTGCAGCTAGTAGTGTGACTTCCTAGAGATGTCAGAAATGTGAGGAGAGAAGGAGAGAGTGGAGTCAAAGATGACCCAGAGGGTTTTAGTCTCAAAGGTGGGAGAAGGAAGTGGGCTAAGTGAAGCTGGCCCGAGGGCGACAGGAAAGGAGGGAGCAGGTGTGCCGATGAGGAGAATCTCAGTCTTAATGGCATTAAGGTAGAGATCGTTGATGGCACACCACTCCTGGATAGCAGGCAGACAGTCAGAGATAAGAGAATGGGAAGAGGTGGTGGAATGGAGCCTGAAAATTACCTGATTGTTGTCCGTATAGCACTGAAAGTTGGGGCAGAGAGCGGCAATGCAATGGGCAAGAAGTGCCAGGTATTGGTTGAACAGCCAGGGAGAGAGGTTACACCCCTGGGAAACACCACAGGTAGAGATGGAGATTGAGGAGAGGAAGGACCCAAGTTGGACCTGGGAGGGTCGATCAGAGAGGAAAGAGGCCAGCTAAACCAAGGCCTGATCGGTGATACCCAGGTTATCCCAGGAATAGCACATATAGATTTGTTCACAAGCACTCGTTTGATCCTATCATCCATCAAGAAAAAAGCCTCTTTACGTAGTGCCATAAGATCTTTAAAGACACTGCCACGACATGAACAGTTGATTGGAATTCACTCCCTTAAAACAAAGTACAAAAACTGGATGAGAGCTAGAAAGGCCTATATATATCAGCAGGAGGGCAAACAGATGTTGCTCTCCCTTGCATCTAAGAATTCGTGTGATATATGGTATCTACTTAATCAAACATCTCAGTCTTCTCAGTCTTTGCTTCAAATAAATGCTGTTACAGAACAAGTTTGGGTAGATCATTTTGTTTAACTTTACACGTGTTGCAACCAACATCTCACATACCCGAGCAATATTGCCTCCGGGGCCGTGCTATCATTGAATTTTGATGTGGAGGATATTACACATGACATACTCTGGCTTAGCTCTTCTAGAGCCCCAGGGCCTGATAGTCTGTCTAATATCGTACTTAAAACCAATCCAACGCAATGGGCAAAGATATTATATGACATTTGTTCAGAAGTAAAAAAGTCTGGCATCATTTCTCCATCATGGTACAAATCAATAATAATTCCCATCTTTAAAAAAGACAACAGACAATTACCACACAACTACCGCCCAATTGCATTGTTGCATGTCCCTGGCAAATTGATTGCGTGTATCATTCTCAGGGACCTCAACAAATGGATTTCAGAAAACAACCTTTGTGACCCTCATCAGACCAGCTTCATCTCAGGTCTTGCTACTACCGTTAACCTTACTACCATATCTGCAATAAAAACACAAGTTACCCAAAGCAAACATCTCATATACATGGCATATGTCGATTTTAAGGCGGCCTCCGATCCAATGTCTAGGAATCTTTTACTAACCAAGCTGAGAAATGCTGGCTGCCCTCCTTCTCTATTGTCCCGTCTCTAATAAAACAACTACACTCGCGAACCACCATTTAGGTGAGATTGACATTAGATGGGAAACTATCTCCTTCCATAGAAACTCCTCGAAGCCTCAAACGGGGATGCGTTTTAGCATCAACTCTTTTTAACTTCTTTGTAGCAGACATGTGCAATACTTTCACTTCCGTGATATCTGATCCTTCTACTTTAAGGCACTGCATCTGTTGCATGGATCTTTTACGCAGATTACCTGGTTTTGATATCGAAGACACTGCAAGGGCTGCAACATTTATAATCTGCTCTGGAGATGCACGTGGAAAAAAACTTGCTAGAAGTTAATGTACCAAAGACCAAAATCTCATGCTATAAACCCAATTGTCGGATGAAAGTAAATACACAAAATTGGCTATTGAATGGTAACAAGTTTGAGGTGGTTGATGAATATAAATACCTGCGGATTAACATCAATAACCACCCTTCTGATCTACCCTATTGACATGAACTAAGTCAAAAGATCAGAGTTTCTTCATCCCAAACCCGTATAAATAAGGCCACGATATGCCAAGTTTTCATATCTTCCCATCATAGCGTTTTACATCCAAAAAGCCTGTGCAATTGTACTGTACAGAGCGGAAACCAAACCTTGCAAACTCGAACCTTTTTGGTCCAAACTGGAGGGCATATCTTGGAAGGCAGCTTTGAGCCTACCAAAAGCCGTCCTATGTGCGTTTTGAGGTATGAACTGAGGACTCCATCACTGTACGCGATCTGTAACTGGAACATATGTGCACTATACAGACAGTGTATTATTGCTGTTAAAACTAACACTCTTTTAGGAAAACTCTCAGGCTACATCCTTAATTCAACCCATACATTTCCCAGAGAATGGAGAGCACATGCTGTCTCTATATTAAATGAAGCCAACATCACTTCAGGCTTGTTGATTGAAAACTCGACTCGAGCAAAGAATAAACTGCTGCAAAATGACTGGATATGCACACTTGAAAGATGCAATAAATATAAGAGTTTTCTGCAGCATCGGTTTATTGAAAAGACATTTCAGACGCCTGAAACATATCTCCTCAAATTTCCAGCTTCCAATTTTAGGAACACATAACTGCGATATCGTCTCAATCTTTGTAACACCAAGCATATCCAAGCAGAATATGGTCAAATTCCCAAGGACCACGACACTTGCAGATTTTGCTCAGTGAAGAATCAATCAGAAACTCTGCAACACCTGTTAACAGAGTGCCCTGAGGTCGCAAATCTACGGAATATGTTCCTGAAACCGTACTTTCATGAATATCGAAATCTGACAGCACAAGGTCTTTGGCTGAAACTTTTTCTGTCAAACTTAGTAAGAGTGCAGATTGCAATTGTCAGATGTATACACTCTTTACATCTTGAATAGTCTTTGAGATTGGCAACATTCAATTTTCAGTAGATCACTAGACTGCTGTGATACTGAATGTACTGAGAAATTTGGAAATGCACAAATATGTTGCATTGTGAACAATTGTGTGCTACTGTTTCTAAACATTGTGGTGAATCTTGAATATTTTTTGAGATTGGTAAAATTTCATTTTCAATAGATCACTGGGATGTTGACTCTACTGACAAATTTGAAAAGTAAAAATATGTTGCATTACAAACAACAGTGTGATACTGTTTCTAAAAATTGTCATCCCAAAGCTCTATACTTTCCGTTGTTATGTTGTTTCTTTTTGTTTTTAGATATTTTATCTTTACTTTTTTTTTTTGCATTTTTGTTGTTTTACTTTTATGAAACTAATTTGTGTACATAGACGTATTATTATGCAAATATTGAAAGGTTGATAAAATCAGACATAACAATACAAAATAAAAAAATACCCAGGTTATCACAGAGATGGTTGAGCAGGATGGCATGGTTGACTGTGTCAAAGGCAGAAGAGAGATTGAGTAAAATGAAGAAACAGGCGGAATTGACGTCAAGGTTGGAGAGCAGGTCTTCGCTGTTGTTCAAGAGAGCAGTTTCCGTGCTTCTGGCAGCTCTGAAGCAAGACGGATGGTCATGGAGACAACCAACCAATTCACTGTAAAGATTAAGCTGGGAGATGGCAAACTTTTCCAGGAGTTTTCCCAGGAAAGGAGTGATTGAGATTTGGCAGTAGTTAGCAGGGCAGGAGGGGTCAGCTGAGGGTTTCTTAAGAAGAGGGTACACAATGGAGTGCTTAAGGGGGGAAGGGAAGACTCCAGTGGTGAAGGAGTGGCTGAAGAAGTCAGCCAAATCAGGAGCTAGGGTGTCAATGTGGTCCTTGATGGTTTTAGAGGAACAGGGGAGAACCTGATTTGACAAGACTTTCATAGATCAGACTTGCCTAGAAACCTTGTTAGGGGAGAACAGGGGAAAGGCAGAGAAGGAGGAAGGAGAGGTGGCCACAGAAGGCCCAGAGGAAAAGGGGGAGTGGAGGGAGGAGGAAGGAGGAGAGGAAGAGAGAGAGGACAGGATGTCCTGAGTTTTAGAGATGAAATGAGAAGCCAGAGCCGTGCAGAGGGCCTGGGAGGGAACAGGAGAGGTAGAGATTGCAGCAGGATTGGCCAGCTCTTTGCAGATTTTAAAGAGTTTGCCGAGGTGTTGGATGCTGTAGAGATGCAGACTTGGATGAGGGCTCTCTTCTTGGGCGGACAGAGAGCCGGTATTGCCTTTGAAGGAGGCAGCAGGCCAGTTTGTCAGAGGATGTCAGGAAGCATGCCATTTCCTCTCAGCCACCCTGAACTTGCGTTTAAGGGTGACGAGGTCTGAGTCATCCCAGTAGTTGCAATTAGCTTTGGGCTTCAAGTGGATCCTCATGATAGGGGAAAGAACATCAAGAGTACCAGATATAGCAGAATGGAGCATAGGAAAGGGCTGCGTGAGGGTGTGAGTCAGCCAAAGGGGGGGTGAGAAAGTGGCAGCCAAATCCTCAACTGACACACGCTTCATGGGTCGGATAACTGAGAAGGTAGGTGGCAGAGCTGGAGTTGGCTTGGCCTGGGGGGTGGAGAGAGTGAGCTGGGAAGAAAGGAGAAAGTGATCACTCCAGGAGAGAATAGTGGTGAGAGGGATAGAAAGGGGAAGGTCTGTAGAGTCAGAACATCCAGAGTGTGCTCTGCAGATTGAGTCAGGATGGAGAGGAGGATAGAGAGTGAGAAAGAGTCGCAGAGGACACGAAAGAGTCCAGAGGATGGACAAGAAGCATCCAGATGGATGTAAAAGTCTCCAAAAAGGAGGAGTTGAGTGGTCTAGACGAGGAGGGAAGAGGAGAGGTCCGCCCACTCAGTGAGGAAGGAGGAGATCTGACCAGGTGGCCGATAGATGGTAGCCACAGTAAGGGAATGAATAGGAGAGAGAGAGAGCCTGCAGACGAGGCATTAGAAAGAGGAGTAGGTCTGCGTATGAATGACAGAGGCAGAAATCCACTCAGGGAAGATCAGGGCTACACCCCTCCGGAATGATTGGACCTGGGTGCGGAGAGTATCTGGTAGCCATCAGGGAGGAGAGTGTCAAAGCTCCTGACACTCTCGTGACAGAGCTGGCCGTGAACCATGTCTCAGTGAGACCGAGGACATAAGGGCCTTGCACCAAGATGGTACAATTCAGGTAAAAATTAAGGATGACCTTAGAGGAGTGGAAGGAGTCCAGGAGGTCCTTCCACCGAGTGCCAACATTAATGGGAGAAGAATAGAAAGGAGTAAGCACAGAGACCATATGGAGAGCCCATACATCAGGCGAGGGAATGACAAAGAAGATGTCGATGAGGGTTTGCCTGGAGGAGGCACTGGTATAGGTATCAGCAATATGGAGGCCTGGTTTAGAGACCAGGATGTTCTTTTTAAACTTCTTCCGACCAGATTTGGTGAGGAGAGCAGGATAGTCAATAGAGAAGCAGTTAGAAAAGATAGGAGAGACAGAGAGCACCAAAGAGAAGGTAGGGAGAGGAGAGAATAGGAAGAGGGTGAGAGGGGGTGACAGGGAGAACACTAGAAAAGGACCAGGGAGGTGCGCAAGCAGACAAGACAAAGAGAGACGAGACAATAGTAGAGGATTGAACAAGACTACAGGAGTTCAGACAATAGTTGAACAGTTTGCTAGAAGAATGCTTTGTTAAGAAGGCAAAACTAAAGAGCAGCACTACTTTCACAATGTGGTTCAAATACCTTAGAAATACACACTTAAGTCTGAGAGTCCTGTAAAGTGGGGAAAAGGCCTAGGTTTCACAATGCAATTTAATACTTTCACAATCCAATTTAATACCGGAGAAGAAAAAACACACCTAATTCTAAGAGTCCTCTATAGTGGGAAAAAGGCCTAGGTTTTACAATGCAATTTAAATACTTTCACAAATGTCGCAGTGCAATTCAAGCGTGGGACATGCTAACAATCACAGTATTAATCTAGTGGAGGTAAGGTTGCTATGTGGCAGTTTTTTAGGATAAAGTGAAGGCTCTTATTCCTTACCTGGGCAACTCCTACCTTACTAGTCGCTGTTGGTTGACGGCTGGCCACTGGCTTCCCCTGCTGACACCTACAGACACTAGCAGAAGCTGTCTCTGTTGGAGCAGCCCTTTGCCTTGGGGCCCTAAACCGAAGGGGCTGCCGGGCAGCGTGCAGCCCTGGATGGGCTCCTTAAGATGGCTCTGATGGGCCAGTGGGAGGTTCTGGGTGGGATGGAGGCGGGTGGAGGGTTTACAGGGAGAGGGGATTGGGAAAGAAAGAAAAGTACAAACAAAATAAGCACGGAATGGGGTAGGGGGAGGATTGGCCTACCACACGGCCACTAGTGCTGGGAAGTGCAGAGAGGCTCCAAAGGGGTCAGAAAAAATGGCTCTGCACTTCCGCATGTGCTAGGACCACGCCGGAGTGAGGGCCAGCAATGGGGGTCTCAGACCAGTGCAGGTGGTATTGCAGGGCCTACGGGCCAATGGGAGGTGCTGGGTGGGATAGGAGGTGGGTGGAGGGGGTACAGGGAGAGGGGATTGAAAGGACAAGGATACAATGGGAAAGAAAGAAAAAACAAACAATACAAACATGGAAGCGGGTCGGGGAGGTGCATAGAAGGAGCACAATGCTTTTCACTACAACAGCACTGCTTTCACTCTCTTCATCACTAGTACTGTCTTCTCTACTCCAATACCATCTTTTCCTGACTGCAGGAAGTTTCTCATTCACTACTTTGACTAACTAAGAAAAGCGAGGCGAGGGTTCCGACACACAACCAATACAGAATGAAAGATGCCATGGGTATACTTCAGAAAGGTATCTATGGGTGGATTTACCATAAAATGCCATCTCTCCTCTAGGTGAGGGCTGCAGCCAACCACACAAGCAAACTAAAGGGTATCAAGATCTACCTCACAATGGACGGGCAGGGTAGGATGCCACGTCACACCTCTAAAATAACAAACTATGTAAAAATATATATAAAGGACTTACAATGTAAAACAGTTCACTCACTTCTTCAAAGCCTTCACCCTTTCAATCCCCATAACTTCAACTAATTTCACAGACACAACACTGTCATGTCATTTTTAAAATGAGCATCACAATGTTCAGGGGCAAATGGATAGCACAGGGTGCACATGCGGGAGCAAGGTAGATGGATATGCCTTGCTCCTGGAAGAATGTAATGATGACTGCAATAAAAGGCAGGTAATTGTTGCCCTAGAAAATCACATCATTATGCTGGCAAGAAGATAGATAGGTTGAAATGGGGGGCAGCAATGGCACTGTTTTGCTTGGATTGGCATTTTAATGTTGTGGCAGTGTGAATGCTAGAAAGATAACATGTTTTTCCAGCATGCCTGATGTTGTTGAAAGTGTCATAACATTGATATGCCATGATTAATTGGGCAGTGTGAAACTGGATTGGCATTGTGAAAATTGGCCTTCCAATATTGAAAATTACTGACTGACTGATTAAGGTGAATGTTGGCTTATTTAATAACCTGCTACACAGAGAGTTATTTCAGATGTATTTGTTCTGCTCCAGCACGTTGAGTTGTATATTAGCAACTAGCATTGGAACAATTATGAACAATAAATGATCAATCTCCTGACACAACATATGTTAGTACTGGCATATAATGTACAATTAGCATTGTTCACCATATGGCAGTGGCACACAGTATCAGGCACAGTTTCAGTGATGTGGCACACACCAAAAAGCAAAGGAAACTTAGCCCTCTTTTGTTGCTAGACTTATCGGCCGCCTTCAATCTAGTCAATCACAAAATCCTGTGTAGTCACCTTACCTCATCAGCTTACTTTTCAGATAAAGCAACTGCATGTATACAATACTTCCTTGACAACAGGACCATGAGAGTCCTTGCACCCACTACATCGGCTGACCCAGCTCCGGTCACTTGCAGAGTACCACAGGGGTCCTGCGTTTCACTGACACTGTATAATATTTTCACCAAGCCCTTGCTTGACGACCTTGACGATTTGGGTGTCACCTAAACTAACTATGCAGATGACACCCAAATCCTCATACCTATCACTGGCAACTAAGACTCTGACACAACATTGCTGAATAAAATCTACCTTATCTTCCAGGTATAGATGGCCACACATGGCCTCTGCCTCAATGATGATAAGACCACACTACTTCTCATTGGCTCCCAATCCAGGCTAAACAAACTAAACCATCAGTTAAAATACATTAATATAGATGGCATTAACATAGTGTTGTCAAAATAAGTCAAAACACTTGGGTTCTATTTTGACTCATCTCTAACATTGACCAGACAAGTGAATGCGACAGCGTCTGCCGCAGTTTATACCTGTAAATTAATAAATGCGTGCAGACCTTTCCTGTCGCCAGCAAGCTGCATTACGCTAGCTAGAGCACTCATTTTATTTAAATTAGATTACTATAATGCACTTTACCTTGGAGCCAAAGAGCTAAATTTAAAAAAAATAAAAATACATAAAAAAAGTTTGCTCAGATCTGCCCTAAACATACCAAGAACTCACCATATATCAGTGACCAGGCGTAACTCCCAACGGCTGCCAGTCAAGGACAGAATTATGCTCAAAACCCTAATTCTCACCTATAATTGCATTTCTAACTTAGCTCCCAAATACCTAACTGGTAAATTTACTAGATACCATGCAGACCTACCTACTAGATCTTCTCAACTACACTGTCTCAGGATCCCGAGATTCAAGCTACAGAACTCTCTAGCCTCCAAACTTTGGAACTTCATGCCTGTAGCTCTCAGAGACAAACCACCATTCCCCCACTTCAGGAAAAATGCTAAAAAGTGGCTCCTCACCTGGGATATGCCATAAATGCATATCACCTACATAACCAACTGTAATTTTAAATGTGATGTACCTGTATATTCTATGCAACCTGTATATATGTTTTAAATAATGTATACAATGATGTCTCATGTTTGTATGTAACTATTCTGTAACCTTAAGCAATGCACCCAGATACCTGAGGGTTGGGTGCGCTATAAAAATGAATAAATAAATAAATATATATATGATTGCCTACTGTACATTCAGCGCTTCTATCGGGCACACTGTTTTCTGCCACAAACATGAAGCTCCTGTGTACTGCTGGTGACCTGTCATCCGAAGTATTGGAATATTTATTTAATGTATTTCCCTACAGAAGCAGGTGTAAACCCTAAGCTTTTCATACAATGTCAACAACACATTAAGATGTAATATACAGCATTTGGACACATTTTTAAAGCAATCTCTTGAGGTTAGTGTCCCCCCAAAGCTCTTGTGGGTGGTTTCGATCCCACTGTGGGCTTGGTGGGAGTAGGGGTTGCTAAGCAGCAAAACCTGCTCATAGGAGGTTGAATCTGAAAAGCAAGCCCTGCCCCATTTTGATATTGGCACGGCACAAAGTGCAATGTTTTCAAAATATTCACACAAATGTAGACAACAAATGGCACATTTGAGGCGTTTTGGCACACGGCCTAGCCATGTGCCCTTCTCTGTCCCTGGGTCACTAAGCAGGAGGTGAGGTGAACGATTGAAGTAACACAAAAGGTGATGTGTACTGTAACTGTAGAGAGGCTTTCCTTTAGTAGATGTTTTCATTTCTGGGGTCTGTGCAGCCCTCCATACACCCTGCTTGGGAGCCCAGTGCACAGCAGATTTACTTTTGAGTTTGTGTCTTAGAAACAGACAGACCCTACGTGAACGACCTTCAGTCCTCTGCTTCCACCCCCTAATCCCCCCTTACCTCCTGAAGACCTACAGCTTCAGGCTGCTACATTTCACTTGAAGGAGACACACACTTTAGCGATGCCCACCTGGGACTATATTAAATGTCTGGATCTGCCACATATTGTATCATTTTGTTAAAATATGTGTGCATGATGCTCTTTAAATGTCTGTGATATATGCTCTGGATTTAAGCCTGCTACCCTTAAAGACCCATCAACTTGCTGAGGTTGGGGGGGTTATTGAAATTTAAAACCAAAAGTTGGGTAGCCAACATTTTATACATATATCACAGAGGGCTTTGTAGACCAAAACAACTGGGAGCGTTGCATGTTGTCAACCAGTCTTTTTGGGCAAATCCCTCCTCGATGACTTGAAATGTCTCACATACTTGAGTGGACTTTATCCAATGTATAATTACTGATTATAATAATCCATCAGTGATTATCCAACTGCCCAATCTATATATATAAAACAAACTTGTGTTTGCTTGTGGGCTTGTATATAGCGTTGATTTGCGGACATAACTCCTCATGAGCAGAGAGGTCAGACGTCATGAATTTTGCATGGAATATTCTTTATCTGATTGATAAATAAATTCAACTATTTCTAGCTTAGTAGGTCATCCCTTTCCGGAGATAATTAATTTTGGGAGTTTTTGGTATTACGTTGTGTGGTGTTCCGCATGCTATCTACAGGTCATTTGTAGAAAGTTCTCATCATGTCACTGTCTGTGCTAAACTGGTCTTGCATTTTCCTTGTTTTAAGTTTTTTTTTTTAGAAGAGAGTTAGTGTGTCTTTCTTTTCATTGATTTGTTTTGCAATAAACTTGAACATGTTAATTTCACTGATTAGTTTAACACCAAATTTTTATTTACCTTCGATTTAAATTCTCACATGAATATCATATAGCAACGAAAATGTCAACCACTGCTAACAACACTGCATATAATCAGTGTAAGCATACAAATATGATATTCATTTGAGAATTTCAATCAGAGATAAATGAACATTTGGTGTTCAATTAATTAGTCAAAATAACATATATCACGTTTTTCCTTTGTGGCAAACAACAATATTTGTTCATCATTTCTGTGGAATATGAAAAGAAAATTGAGAAGAAAGGTACTTAAGCTAATACTAACATGAAACCAGAAACATAACACATCGAGGTAAATGCTCCCCTTTGATATGGTTGTATACAAATTGTTCGTATTACAATTGTCCGAATGACAATTGACCTTCTGCACAATTGACCGAATATAAACGGTCAATTAGGATATATTTGCGGGGGAAAAACCCCCGCAACCTCCCACCCAATCCACACCCCCAAAACCCCCCACCCAATCCCCTTATATTATTATTACCCCATCCCAACCCATTATATATATATATAAATGACCAGAAGGTCAATTGTGCAGAAGGTCAATTTGGACCACTGAAAAACGGTCAATTGTGTCATTCGAGCAATTGTACTCGAACAATTCAGGTAATACCTTTGATATATGTGTGACACATATAGTCACAGGTTCGCTTCTTGATGGTAATGTGCCATTCCTTGAATTTTTTAACGTCGATAAGTCAGGTACCATTAAATTGGTTATTAATCACATCTATCGTGAAGGTATTTAGAAGTGGGTTGAATCTAGTATGATGAAGGTATGGTATATTAGTAATATTATTACTATTATTATTACCATTGTTACATTCATTCAGTTGTGATAGCATTGCATGTCATGCAGCAAAACACATTGCATAATAGGATATGCCATAATATCCCAAATAATGTAAGTTGCACTGCATGCAGTACAATTCATCTTCTCTAGATGCACCAAAAAATATACCATCTACATTCCATGCCATATGATATGCAAAACAAGCATGGTCCAAGCTACAGTGGCACTGTGGGAGAACTATAATGTTTCCCTTCCCCAGAAAGGGCGTTACAGGACAGAAATGTTTGAGGAGATAGAGAACTATGTGGGAAGCTACAGCTCAATTTTTTGTTGTTAAAAGTGGCTTCAATCTTATGGCAGAGGTGATGTGCAATAGTGTTTGTGTTATGTGTGAGTGCAGAGTGTGTGGAGTGAGCCCGTGCCTTCCGCTAATTTGAGAAGGTGCAGTATACAGGAGAAATGGGTTAGCTGTACAAACAAAAATGTCTATTTCCTGGGTTGCATCTATGTACAAGGAGCACTGCTATGTTTCACAAGCGACCTAAGTGCTCAATTAATTCATAATACTCACCCTCTGAGAGGTTCTTAGCGTACGATAACACCATCTCCAGTTCCTTATAGTGCGAAAACAAGGACCCCATTTCATAATTACATGCAGCGGCACAGCCGGCCCTCCTGATAAATATACATGAATTTAAAGCAACTAATAGCGCAATTAAAAATGTGTGATCCCCTCCTGGAAAGAGGACACATTTTCGGGTCGCCACAACCTGTTGTATGTTTGTTTGTCCTAACCAAATCTGAGCTATAATGTTTCATCACCTGTGAACATTTTTGTCCAGTTAAGCTTTAAAAAATATCAAGCAATATTTAACGTTTGTAGAACCTAGTTAAGTTAATCAAACAGAATTGCTGGCACTTGCATTTGGTAATTTACAAATAGCCATTCAGCTTGTTGTGCCAGAACCTCTTGAAAGTACAATACATACTTGCACTTTTCCAACAGCAAAGTTTAGGATATATTGCTAATCACTTAAGAACAGATAATGCATCTGGTTAAGCAGAAATAATACTAAAAGTAGAGACATCCAAAATACTATGGTCCAGCAATTGAACCTCAGATGTGAATTATTCCTACAGGCTGCCAATGATATGACGTCCTAATCATGGGGTAGTGGAAGGGGGCGGGGTGGGTACATGTTGCAATCCCTTGTATTAATAGAAACATGGCTCTGACCTGTGACTTTACCAGTCTATAACACTAATATCATCTGTCTTTTGAAAAAGCCAATGAACAGTTATGTATGGGTTGTTGTGCAGATGGACGAGTAACAACATATCATCCCCACATCAGTGTGTGTACATATTCTGCTTCTTAATGTAGAATACTCAAAGAATTGTCTTGATCCGGCATATAAACAGATACCATGTTTTCACGTTATGGGCCTTTCAGAGTTGCCCGTAGGAAGAAATAAGAACATTGCATTTTAAGGACAGTCCCAAAGTGATAAAACACACCTGATATTGCCTGAAAATTGTTATTACAAAATAAAATATACATCACTGCAATGGTCTTAACTTGGCCTTTTTTGAAAATGCAACCCCCATTCAGATTGACGAGAAGTTGTAACTTTTTTAGGTATCTCAACTTCTCTACATTTCGGAATTTCCAGTGTGAATGCATTGGAAACAATTTACATCCAAACAAATAATGTAATTATTCTTTAAAAGGGTAGTAGGTTTACAAATTATTTTATGACGAAATAATTGTTTGTGTTTTTTTGGCAAGCATATCCTTGGTGATGTCACTAGAAGTCTGCATGTGCCTTCCCAAAAAAAAATAAGTTTGGCAGACAATCTGATCTAAGATGCACTTGTTTTCGAACTTTCCCATGATCCTCAGCCAATCAGGATGATGGGAGGTGATTTTTTTGAAATATGCAATGGAAACGTTGAACCATTAGAAGTGTTTTGCATTTTTAATTGGGAGTGATACAATGGGCCTCATTACGAGGTGGGCGTAAAGGGATACCGGGCACCGTTAAGGACATCGGTGCCGGTAATCCCTTTGCGCCCTATTCCGAGGTACCTTAGCCGGTCCCTTCCTTACTGCCTAGTTTTACCAGGCATTATGGACGGGGCCCGTTAAGGGACTTCAGAGCTAATAACGGTACCGCAATTTGCAGTACCGTTATTAGCGCCTTCCCCCTTCCAATTGAGCTCTATGGGGTCTCAAATGGGAATGGGGAATGGCTTTTTCAATGGGGACTTACCGGTCCCGCCAGGGTCAGACTGGACCGGTAAGTCCCATTGGACGAGGGCGGACACGGTCCCATTATTGGTGGTAGTCATGGCGCTAATAGCGCCATGACTACAACCAACCTTGGAATGAGGGCCAATGTCTATAGAAAGGCCAATCCTACTGGAAATGTGAAGAAGAACATTCCCTGTTTTCTACAAAATCCTTTAAAAAAGTAGGTACAATTGAGAATTCCTAGTGTACTTATACGGAACATCACTACTGAATCTAAATAACTTCCAAGGGCATATTTACTATTGTGTATTAGCACTGGGGCAAACTTTGCCCTGGTGACAAAATGTAGTGAAAATGTATCTTTTTGTGCACTAGGTACATTTTTTCTCTGATAATTATAACATGCCAAACTACACTTATTATGGTGCCATGGTTTTCTAATATGTCCAAGTGTTTTTAGAAATAGGTAATGTTAATACCATGCAGGTTTGTACTTGAACAGGTGCAAAGCTTCTGCAATCTGACCCCAACTGCCTTAGAATCTGAGAGGGCCTTTTGGATTATTCACTCTGGTGGCATCCCCTTGTAGAACAAGATTATCTTAACTTTGCCCCTGCACAAGAATGGGGTAAATTAAATTTGCACATTAACAATAAGAATTCAATCAATGAACTAAAAACACTGGCCAAAAAGCCACCACTGTAAAGAAAACGCAGAAAATGCAGATTATTGTAAAATGTCACACTGGGTAGACGAGCTTTGATGATCAGACACTCAGTTGGCACAATGTCAATGTTCAACAGTGTTTTAAAAGGAAAAGGCACACATGGGGGCCTTAATAGTCACAGTGGTCCAAAACGTGGACAACTGGGACAGGCCCTGCATAGAGAGGCCTTGGTCCAGAAGCAGTGAACTCCACTGCTCCCCGGGGAGGATTAGCGGATGGGCTCTCCTCTGCCTGGATGCCTTATGTCTTCACCTCTTTGACAGAGTACTTTGGAATGGACTCCACTCCTAGCAGAGGTCCAAAAGTGTATCCTCCTTTTTCTCTTCATGGTCTGAAGATGCATCAAAGAATAAGGGGTTCCTCACTCCTTTTAAAGGCAAACTGCAACAGGGGATAGGTCCAGAGCAAGCCTGCAGTAAATGGGCCAATACTTCTTGTTGTAACAAGTGCATTTTGCCTTATGACAACACACTCTGAGTACTCTGCCCTGCAGTAAATTGAGGGGACAGGAAAAAGGAACATAACCTTAATAGAATCAAGATAGTGGGACTCTTGTCCAAGCCTACCTTCCACCACTGGCTATGCTACCCCACTGCCTTGCCGTGCCTGCTGCCTTCCAAAGAACCCCAGTGATCTGCTCCCAGGAATAAGGCTGGCTTTGTTATGTCAGTGATGGCTCTGGAGCAGTTCTCAGGAGACCTTCTGGGGGAGGTTTCTCTGCCGCGTGGGTAAAGCTGTTACCCTACCTGTTGGAGAACCAAAGGGAGAGCATCCTGGGTAATATTTCACTTGGCAGCTATGGAGGCAGGTAGACTACATGTCAATTTACTCATCTGGCCAGGTTGTGTCCCTCTCCTCACCTGCTGCCCCACTTTTTCTTTTGGTATTTCCTGATAAATGGTCACTTAGGATTCTACTAAGCCCAAGTCAGCTCCTCTGACCCAGCACTGCTTCGACGGATCTCATTTAGGCCCTCCTCATCTTCCAACCCCTCCCTTTTCTGCTGCTCCATTACACTGGCTGGATTTCTTTTAAAATGTGAAAGAGGACTACCCCATAACACTTCCGTTACTAGCCACTTGTTTTTTTTGTGGGAAGTCCTTTTTTAAAAATAAAGTTTGATCCCAGACTTCGATGTTTGTTGTCCATAATCATACTGTTCATGCTACCCTTTGCAAATACTTTTAAAGCCGTTGGGCAACAGGAATACCCTGCAATGTGATAACCCTGAAAGCGCAGTAACTTCTGTCGCGTCACTACGAATAATCGGAGGTTCAAATCAGACCTTTATTACGAATATTGTTGGACTGCATGTATTGCGGAACTTGCATCGTGAGAGTGGTATTTGCAGATGGCAGTGTACGTAACATATTTTGAAATAAGCGTGACATTTTCTCATCTACAGGCATTGAGGTCTTCTTGGAACAGGGAACTAAGCAATGCCATCTCCATGAACATTGGTACCTACCAACTTTGGCTCACAAGATCAGGGTAAGAAGCCATATGCGTGCAGATGACCCCTTTGAGCAGAGGGGCAGAGCCGGTAATACAGGATTCACTGACTCAGAAGAACTGATGGACATGGCTCCATCAACTCTGGAGAGAGTTTTATGTAACACCGCAAGACTAGAATTGTCAGCGCTAGCCAAGAATCCGGTTTACAATACGGCCCATGGCCATTCTCAACAGAAGGGGGTCTAACATCGCCTGGCTCAGAGGAAGGGCTTCTAAGAGTGTTAACTCAGCATATAGCTGGTCTAAAGAGCAAGCTGTGGGATGCAAAGTGTATCGAAATATATATCTAATTTCGATGTATTGCTCTTACAGGAGACTTGGGAGATAACACTCACACAACTTCCAAACTTTCTTGGGTACCGGCATCATTTGTAGTCCGGAATATGCCTAAGGGTAAACATCATTAGTAGTATGGAGCAACCAATATCTTCCATACATTTCTATAATGCTACCCAGAGCATACTCCTGGGCTCAGATATAGCCTCCCTATTAAACTGCCTAGATAGCCCAGGTGCTTCCGCAACTCCCAAACGTATTGAGAACACATTCGTAATTACAGGGGGTAACTTTAATCTGAGGCTTGACGATTGTTTGCTAACAATGGATATAACAAAGGAAATAGACATAGCTCTCAATATATTGCCGCCAATTATGATAAATGGGTCCTCAAACAGGCTGGGCAATATGCTCATGGGGAATCTCATCGAACGCAGCTTGTGAATAGAAAATGGGCGATTACCAGCAGATATGCGGGGGCAATATACCTTTCGCCCTCCCAGATGCAGCTCGACAATAGACCTCTTTATAGTGTATGCGCATGATGGGCATTTTTAACATGATTTAAGAACTGAGCAACATCCCGAGAGTGAGCACGACCCCCTGATATTGTCGGTGGTTTGTGGTCATAGCAATAATTTCATTTTCCAGTTGGACCGCGATCACTACACACACAATAGAAGGAGGCCTTTAAAATGGGCATCCTTGCACAAGGAACGCTGCTCAGAATCTATAGATGCTGCATACCTCCCATCAATTCAGATCTACTTGTCTAGCACATAATCAGATATTGCGCTTTTACAGGCATTTCATAATATAATCAGTATTTTCAAGTCAAATTTCGCTACCACCTACTGGCCGTGCAGATGAGTGAATTCCAATTGTACATGGTATAACCAGGAATGCAGACACATAAAGACCAAGCGTCTGGAGATAGTCAAGAGCCCAAATAGAAATGCGATCAGTATGAGCATGGTGAGGCAGTCTCATTAAATCACATTGAAATAGGCTGAAGAAGTGTGAAAGCGCAAGCAATGGCAGGCGCTGGAAGCAGAAGGAAAAAGATCAATAGTCTCGCTGGGTAACTGGCCACCAAAAGACAATGCGTGTGCAGGTCACGCTGCTACAACCTGGATCAATCACTTTTCCAGGTTCTTTAACCATGGGGGTGATGGAGACGACCCAGAGACACTACGATGTCTGCACCAGGACCCCTTATCCACCATTCAACCTCCTCTGGAGTTTCAAGTTGATGAAGTAAGCAAATCCCTGTTTTCTATTCCTTCTGGCAAGGCACCGGGCCCCGATCAGGTGGTGACAGAGGTGCTTAGGCAGTATCACCTCATTTGGGTGCCGGTATTTACTCAAATCTTCAATGCACTCGCGGCCAACAATACGTTTCCAGACGGCTGGAAGGAATCTATAATAATTCCCACATTCAAAAAGGCAACAGATTGGATCCAACTTGTCCTTGCTTAGTTCAACTGCAAAGTAGCTGGGCAGAGTGAGCCACACGCGTATCATCAACTGGGACCAACTAAATAAAATTCTGCATGATGAGCAGTGTGGGTTCAGGGCAGGAGTTGGTACAATAGAACAGGTCCTGAACCTCAGTTTCATATTGGGCAAATATATCAAAGGCCACGATTGTCCAATCTACCTGCGGCTTATGGACCTGAGTCAAGCCTTTGACGAGGTAAATCACAAGAAGCTATGGAGCATATTTAAAACTATGGGTATGCTAGCAACCATCTTAAATTTTCTGATTTTACTGCATACCTGAGAGTGGACAGCAGTGGTGAACCATCCTCTTAATTTTGTGTACAGCGAGGGGTCAGGCAAGGGTGTGTCCTGGTCCCTCTGTTGTTTAATCTCTATGTTAGCACTTTGGCAGTGGAACTAAGCAAAGTAACCAGGGATATGACTAGAGCTGCAGAGGGAAACACATCTGTGCTGTCTAATGCAGATGATGTTGTGCTGCTGGCGCGTCCCCCGATTGCATTGGAGAAACTCGTCACTGGCTATGCTGAGTATATGGGATGTCGGGAACTGTCAAGAAATGTTAAGAAGTCTAAGGTTATGTGTGTCAGTAGGCCCAGTAAAAATCTACCATATATCTATGCAACTGGCCGAAAGCTTGATTGGGTTCACAAATGTTCCTATTTGGGAGAGACATTTAATAGCAGCGCAAATTGGGTTGACCACATTGCTGGGACAGTGCTGATATTTACCCAGACCTGTGGTGTAAGATAGGTTTGTACTTGAGATGGTTGGGCTAACCCTTAACACCATATTTGACATCTATTGGGCTAGGACGGTAGTGTCATGTGTCTACGGGGCTGAGGTGTGTGGTCAGTCCTCAGTACTACCAATCCACGTCCTCAATACTACCAAGTTAGGGGCTGTAAAGAGAACTTCGGCCCATTTGCTTCATGAAGAACTAAGGCTGGACTACATAGATGATCACATAAGTCTGAAGCCCTTGACATTTTGGATAAGATCATGGTCTCATGCTAAACATCATCTAACGCAAGAAATCGTAAAGGATTTGGTGATCTCAGACACTGCCAGGAATATCTCTTGGATGAACAATTTGAAAAAAAGTGTTCAGAAGCCTTGATCTTCTGTGTCCCTATGCTACTCCTGTGAGTCTCTCAAGGGACAATATATCCAGTGGTTCAGCAAAAATGTAGGGATTGTAGAAGGGAGCTTCATGCTAGTTCAGAGTCCAAGAAACAGTCTGCTTTTAAATATAATGATTAAGGCTGTAGTGGGATAAATGCTGACTACTTACACATGTTCACTAGCAAACGCAAAAAGAGTGTTTTGTTTCATCTACGATCAAGCTGTTTACTGTCATTAATTGATATGCAGGACAGCAGGAATTATATTGGCTCAGAATCGAACATTTGGTTCCCATGTAATGTTATTTTAACAGGCGATCTCACACACTGCTTGATTTTCTGTCCAATATTTTATAACGCAAGATTGAGATATTGGGGCCTCATTACGAATTTGGAGTTAGCAATGGTGCTATTAGCACCATGGCTGCCTCTAAAGTCGAGTCTGGGTTCTCAGAATGGTGACTTACTGGGTCATTCCAATCTTGGTGGACCCGGTAAGTCCCCATTCTGAAAACCATTCCCCATTCCCATTCAAGCCCCCATAGGGCTCAATGGGAATGGGGAAGGAGCTAAAATTAGCTCCCTGGTCTATTGGCGGCTCCAGCTAAGGGCGGCTGGTAAAACCAGCCGGTCTTAGTGGGAGCCGCTAAGGGACCTCGGAATGCGACGGTTAGGGGTTAACGGCACCGGCATCCTTACCGGTGCCGTTAACCCCTTTCCGCAGCATCGTAATGTGGCCCGTTGAATAACAATTTTAAGAAACTCTAACTGCCAATCGATTAAGGAGGCAATTAAATATATGCACTTGCTGCCAACAATAGAGGTTGCAGTGGCTGTGTATATGTTTTTGGAAGCAACAATGCAGTTGATTGCAAAAAATTGTTAAAATGTATATGGTTTCAATGGGCTCAAGACTGATAACCTACGATGGTTCAATAACAAAAGCATTTAAAAATGTGTTTTTTAATAGTTTTATTATTGTATTTTTACACGTTTTGCTGCTGTGCATTTAATCTTTTTGATATGTCTCTTATGTCTTTTATGAAGTATGTATTTGCTTGGAAACAAGATTGACTTTGTTAATTGACTTGTCTTCAGGTTAATTAATTGCTGGTGTTGCCTTTTGAAATGAAAGTTGAGGATTACTAGTCTACTAACAGCCAAGCACACAGCAGTCCTTCTCGCCCAATTCATCTATTCTAAGTCTAGCAGGAGCAGTGTCATTATAGCATTTCATCCTCTTCATTGCCCTTTTCAGTTTTGCTGCCTTGCCTCATTGTTATAGTATATATGCATGTGTGTCTAGCAGAGGCGAGTTAGGCATTAGAAGGAACACACTGGTGCGTTTTATGACCAGACACATTCCATATGCAACAAATCATACAAGGCTAGACCCCTGCTGATTTGGGAATCATCCCTGCATGTGATTTCCACCTTGTGCCATTTCCCAGGGTTTGCTACAGAATATGGCTTTTACCCCTGCTTTGGGGGGCGGACATGCTACTTAAGGGCCTCCGTGAGGGCTGGGGGTCATTAAAGGCAATGTCAGCCCCCCACAGTGGGAGTGAAAGCCATTTGGACCCTAGGGTTTATTCAGGGGGCAAATGTTATTTTGTTCTCCGTAGATTGGCTGTGCAAGCGACTGCAATCTCCTGAGAAAAAAGCCACAAATAAAAAGATGGCCGTCACCATGGGGAAATAGGGACTAAGTCCCTTTTCCATTTCAATAGTGGCAGTAGAGAGCAGGCAGTTGAGAGCAGGAGGAGCATCTGGAACGGATCACAATGCTGTGGTCTGGCAGGTAAGTGGGAAGGGAGGGGATGGGGAAGGGGCTTGGTTTGTTTTGGGGGGTGGGGAGGTGGGCAGGCAACAGGGAGAGGCTCCCGGTACCCTCCCCACATATTAAAAAAAAAGATGGAGCCCCCAGGGAAGGTCCTCAGGTGGCTGCAAACAGCGGGTGCAGAATGTGTATTCTTAACCCTTGTTCCAGCCACCTGATTGGCTCAGCGCCCTTCCTCAAGTGCAAATATAGAATACAACGGGGGTCATTACGACCCTGGCGTTAAGGGTTTAACAGCGCTGTAAAAGCTGTCGGCGCCGTTAAACCCTTAAAGCCTGATTACGAGGTCCCTTTGCGGGACCCAACCTTAATGGCTGGTTTTACCAGCCGTTAAAGTAGGGTGCCGCAAAGGGACCTCGGTGCTAATTACGGTACGGCAATTTGCGGTATCGTACTTAGTGCCGTCCCCAGTCCCATTGAGCCATATTGTGCGAAAATGGGGATGGGGAAGGGCCATGGTGAAATGGGGAAATACCGCCCCGCCAAACTTGGAATGGGGCGGTTTTTCCCCATTTCACCATGGCGGACTTGTTACAACACCGGCACCAACCATGGTGCTAATAGCGCCATGGTTTAGAGCCGGGGGTTTAATGAGGGCCAATAACTGCTTTACAACATGACCTAACGTTGTTTATCCTGAAACTCATTGTACTGTGCCAGTTTCCTTCCAGAGTGTCCCATGTGAATTAATGGCTTTCATTCTATGGGTGCAACTGCGCAGCTTTGCTACATGTCTAGCTCACAGCCCACTAAGTACGGTACTTGCTGCTGAGGTCTATGTTGACAAAGTCACGAACCTTCAAAAAGGTCTCTAAATGACCAAATAAAACAGAAAACCAGAAAAAAAACTGTCATATTGAACGTATGTTTAATTCGTCCCATGTACTGAACAGCACCTGCACTTTGCGAGAGTGTCAGAGGGTTACATATTTATGTAAGTGGGGTGCAAGTTGAATTTACCAGCTCTGTCCAGGAATACGTCAAGGTAAGTCAAAGTTACTCATGGTAACTATTGTGTGACTCAGACCCACATAAGGTTTTAGCGATCAGGGCATTCTAATGTGTCTGGGCCAGACCATCTCAGTACATCTGAACCTAAAGAGGGCAATATGACACCTGGCTGCAGCGTCATGCTGCTTTGACTTCTGGCAGCATTTAGGGCTGTTCCTGAATGCAACGGATCAGCACTGTTATTTCAATGCCAGGTATTCATCAGAAAAAAAGAGGCGCCCACCTCCTGTCCCACACCGTAAGGACTACCCGTATAGTGTTATTTAAATATAGACGAACGCCATTTCTGGGAAAAGGCTAAATGGCTGTTTAAAGTGGCCACCGCTTCACAGTCATCTGAGCTGCAGCCCCTCTGGGCACCATGCGCCTACTGTAATGACGAATATAAAAGGAGGTATATGTAGTGCCAGGCTGAGGAGTCCAGTGGTCTTGGAAAGAGTGCTCAAAGAGTCATTTCTGAATGCGCAACTCT
Source organism: Ambystoma mexicanum (assembly GCF_040938575.1). Lineage (NCBI taxonomy): Eukaryota > Metazoa > Chordata > Amphibia > Caudata > Ambystomatidae > Ambystoma > Ambystoma mexicanum. The sequence goes on from NC_090934.1 coordinate 1,335,911,209, forward strand.
GACTAAACAAGTTTGCCAGCTGTACTTGTATCATCAACGGATTGATATGTCCACAAGAAAAGCCTGTCACATACGTTTAGGAACTATGTAACGCAAAGGGGCGCTTGCAGCTGGGGCTTAATTGCATCTCACTCCACCGGAAGGGGCAAGAAACATTTGGCCTCATTAAAAGTTCGAACAAAGGAAAAAAAAAACACAAAATAATACCAAATTTGAAAACATACCAATGAAGTACATATTGACTAAAATTGATGAAAGGATATAAAGACAGTAAAAAGACTATACAGAGTTGTATTGATTGTGCAAAACAATTTTAATCCTCAAACAACAAAATATTAGACAATAAACAAATAAAGAAAAATGAAACGTGATGCAAAATACCCTCTCGTTACGAACACTCCCCACCAAAATGACCAAATCAAACATCCATCCATCCACAATCATAACACACTCAAACTACAACAAAACCAGAAAACCAGAAAATGAGACAAAACAATTCTACTTTACTGAAGAATGGTAACACACACCAAATGACGCCATTCTGCTGAATACTGTGAGCCACTCCCCTGTACCACGTGGCACCCCAGGCAGTTTTACACCTATGTGTGACAACTAGACAACCAAGAAATAAGCTATGAAGACTGCCATTAGCATGAGCATAACACACAGTGAAAGATGGCGACTCGAGTTTTGGCCTTGGGTAAAGTGATTTGCCAAAGGAACCCAGCCTTCTTCAGGGCAGCAGCATCAATATGGTACGGTGGGCATCCATGTTCATCCAGCGTGGTCCAAATAGAGAAAAACTCATGCACGTTAAGAATGACAAAAACTCGTAGTTAGACCAGTCTCTGTTATCAATGCAAAATTTGTAGAACAAATAGTTGCACTGTTCGGGGGGTGACGAGGAGTGACAGAACCACCACCTGACAGACTTCCTACCACTCCAAGGCCTGTGTCAACCACCAGGGACCAAGATACAATTACGTGGCAACCTATTACTGGAGGGAAAGACATGCTCTATCCATACCCATAGCTCCAATTAGCTACGCGAATCCCTTAACTGCCAGGCTATTATGTATGTCTATGCAAAAAGGACAAGCATACTCGTCCTTGGCACTTAAGGCAGAGGATGCAACACCAGCAGAGTCACAAAGAGTGTCTGGGAAGCATAACATGCACAGAGAACGAAGTGCTCAATCGTGTGCAGCAAGTAGGTGATTGTGAAAGAACCGAAAGTAGTCCACCTACAGAAACTAATCAAATGCCTTTGATACATGGCATTTAAAGGAGTCAAACGTGCTTCTTCCTATGTGACAGATATATAGATACTGCGGAGAATGGGTACCTTCTGTTTCGGGGCGAGACAATGAGACAATGTGCAGCTCAGCAGGTATCGTCTTGACTCACCTAAGGGTTTAGAAATCACATCCTGTGAAACCAATGGGATATGAGCATCAGAAGGTAAATCAATGTGTGCACTGCAATCCATTGTGACCGGTGGCTCAGACAGAAAAGGTCATGCACTCACCCGCAGGACAAGGATGCATGCACTTCGAGTCACGTTGACTTGAATTGAAACAGTTGGGTGTTCCTAATGCTAGAACAATAGAGACCGGCTGAGGCACCATTCAAGGATATTGGGCCTCATTACAAGTATGGAGGTAGCCATGGCTACCTCCATACCGGGTTCCAGCTCCGGGTTCCTTCAATGAGGAATAACCAGGCCATTCCAACATTGGAGTACCCGGTAATTCCTCGTTGAAAAAACCCATCCCCATTCCCATTTGAGCCCCCATAGGGCTCAAATGGGAATGGGGAGGGAGCTAATTACTAGGAGTTATTAGCTCCCTGGTCCCCTGCCTCTTTCCCTTGCGGGACCCGCTAAGGACATCTGGTCTGACCAGACGTTCTGTGCGGGTCCAGCTAGGGGACCGTATAATAAGGCATTCCGTAATGAACGCTGCCGGTCCCGTACCGGAACCCTTCATTACGGGAGTGCCAGGGTCGTAATGAGGCCCATTGACTCTGCGAGTCATGAAGAGAAGGCGGGCACCCTGTATAGGTCAGGAAATGTAAAAGTGCAGGAAAGCTCAACAAAGTCAATAGTAAAACGCCAAGGCAGGTGAACAGTGGTCACCTGACCCAGAGTGTTCATATGTCACGTGGGTAGCACAAATGGAAGTTATCACCCGAAGTGAGGAAAATAACTCAATTAAATACACATGTATACAACAGTGCCCATGATGGATTTTGGGTGGCAGCCGCTCATGCAGGGGCCATTTTATCCTGGTGTTTAATATATGGAAAGAACAGAACAATATCAATATAACAAAATCAAACCCTATTGTAACCAATAAAAGTTAAAAGTTTGGGTGGCAAGAATGATAACCAAATTAATATGTTCTATTCACCCAGAATCAAAAAGGGGATTTGTGATGTCAAACAAACCACGCTAGAATCCAAATCAAGACTGTATTCAAAATACTGTGATATGAGGTGTACTCATTGGCACAATTTCAAATTGTTCTCGGAAGTGCGCAAGGAGGTAAGTAAGGCGGCCAAAAGGACCAATGGCACCTATGACTGTGGATAACAACAGAAGACATATGATATGATTCGCTCGAAATATAGCAAATACACAGAACAAAAGCCCAAATCGAGAGATGTAGAAAAGACAGGATATACCATGATGCAAATAGTTTTACAATGGTAGCGGGCGCCCCTCTCTCGGGATTGGTAACCCTAGGTCTCCTGGGGGCAACCAGACGTGGTCTCCCTCTCACTGTGCTTAGAGAGGCATCAGCTTCACCTCACTGATGATCCCCAACAAGGGTGAAACACGTGTATGGGGTTGCTGGTGGTACTCTCGTTCAGATTGGAATTGCCATTGTATTTCGGTGCTGGACTGCCCCTGGGCAGGACAAAGACTGATATGCAAATGGATATTTCCCATCTGTGAAAGGCACAGTGAGTAAAAGCAGTGGCTGCGGACTCTCAAGTGGTTAATAACCACTGAACAGGTTATCATGTCTGTTCTTGCGAGAGAGGGGCGCCCGCTACCTTTGTAAAACTATTTTTTAAGGAACCTGGGATTGGTAACCCTAGGTCTCCTGGGGGCAACCAGACGTGGTCTCCCTCTCACTGTGCTTAGAGAGGCATCAGCTTCACCTCACTGATGATCCCCAACAAGGGTGAAACACGTGTATGGGGTTGCTGGTGGTACTCTCGTTCAGATTGGAATTGCCATTGTATTTCGGTGCTGGACTGCCCCTGGGCAGGACAAAGACTGATATGCAAATGGATATTTCCCATCTGTGAAAGGCACAGTGAGTAAAAGCAGTGGCTGCGGACTCTCAAGTGGTTAATAACCACTGAACAGGTTATCATGTCTGTTCTTGCGAGAGAGGGGCGCCCGCTACCTTTGTAAAACTATTTTTTAAGGAACCTGGGATTGGTAACCCTAGGTCTCCTGGGGGCAACCAGATGTGGTCTCCCTCTCACTGTGCTTAGAGAGGCATCAGCTTCACCTCACTGATGATCCCCAACAAGGGTGAAACACGTGTATGGGGTTGCTGGTGGTACTCTCGTTCAGATTGGAATTGCCATTGTATTTCGGTGCTGGACTGCCCCTGGGCAGGACAAAGACTGATATGCAAATGGATATTTCCCATCTGTGAAAGGCACAGTGAGTAAAAGCAGTGGCTGCGGACTCTCAAGTGGTTAATAACCACTGAACAGGTTATCATGTCTGTTCTTGCGAGAGAGGGGCGCCCGCTACCTTTGTAAAACTATTTTTTAAGGAACCTGGGATTGGTAACCCTAGGTCTCCTGGGGGCAACCAGACGTGGTCTCCCTCTCACTGTGCTTAGAGAGGCATCAGCTTCACCTCACTGATGATCCCCAACAAGGGTGAAACACGTGTATGGGGTTGCTGGTGGTACTCTCGTTCAGATTGGAATTGCCATTGTATTTCGGTGCTGGACTGCCCCTGGGCAGGACAAAGACTGATATGCAAATGGATATTTCCCATCTGTGAAAGGCACAGTGAGTAAAAGCAGTGGCTGCGGACTCTCAAGTGGTTAATAACCACTGAACAGGTTATCATGTCTGTTCTTGCGAGAGAGGGGCGCCCGCTACCTTTGTAAAACTATTTTTTAAGGAACCTGGGATTGGTAACCCTAGGTCTCCTGGGGGCAACCAGACGTGGTCTCCCTCTCACTGTGCTTAGAGAGGCATAAGCTTCACCTCACTGATGATCCCCAACAAGGGTGAAACACGTGTATGGGGTTGCTGGTGGTACTCTCGTTCAGATTGGAATTGCCATTGTATTTCGGTGCTGGACTGCCCCTGGGCAGGACAAAGACTGATATGCAAATGGATATTTCCCATCTGTGAAAGGCACAGTGAGTAAAAGCAGTGGCTGCGGACTCTCAAGTGGTTAATAACCACTGAACAGGTTATCATGTCTGTTCTTGCGAGAGAGGGGCGCCCGCTACCTTTGTAAAACTATTTTTTAAGGAACCTGGGATTGGTAACCCTAGGTCTCCTGGGGGCAACCAGACGTGGTCTCCCTCTCACTGTGCTTAGAGAGGCATCAGCTTCACCTCACTGATGATCCCCAACAAGGGTGAAACACGTGTATGGGGTTGCTGGTGGTACTCTCGTTCAGATTGGAATTGCCATTGTATTTCGGTGCTGGACTGCCCCTGGGCAGGACAAAGACTGATATGCAAATGGATATTTCCCATCTGTGAAAGGCACAGTGAGTAAAAGCAGTGGCTGCAGACTCTCAAGTGGTTAATAACCACTGAACAGGTTATCATGTCTGTTCTTGCGAGAGAGGGGCGCCCGCTACCTTTGTAAAACATGATGCAAATAGGTACAACCTTGATAGAGGCATAATCTTAAGTGTCCTAAAATGGTGTATATGTGGTTACTGATCCACATAATGGCACCTGGAGTGAGGGATGCTAAGTAATGAGGCCAATGTCGGTATTACTGTCTCGCTCTAATAGAGAGGCCCATTGAAGATCACCATTAAGTCCTGCCCTGTGTGTGTCTAGTTCGTGGATCCAAACTTGCTCTAACCTGTGAAGCTGTGCTGCTTTAGGAAACCCTAATTAGGCGGCTCGTACAAGATCAATGACAAACCATTTAATATCGTCTGGACCATGACAGTGTTCGAAAAAATGCTTTACCGTAAGGGGACAAAGCTGTGCCTGTCCTAATTCTACTGCGATGTTCTCCAATACATACAGAAACCTTGCGAGTGGTCATTCCCACGCACAATAGTTGACATGGACACATGATGATGTATATTACTTTCTTGGAATTACATGTGGTGAAATTGTGCAATTGCCAAGTGAAATTACCATGTGTAAACACCAACTTTTTGGTGTGAATTTGCAAACTTCACAGTTGCCACAAGTGTGGTGACCCCTTACTGGGACCAGAGGAGCATGGGCCTTTGTAGTAATGGTAGATTGATAATATACTTCATGAGATGCCAAATGAGAATGTACAAGTTTGTCTTTCAGATTGTGACTCAGTTTTATTGCAAATAAAGGCATTTGAGTGGTGCAACCAGTTGCCAAAATTATGCACCAATATTTCCTATGAATTTTGTTTGTCAATGGGGAAAACGTGGTAGTACATATCACACTTACAGGGATAGCGGCGTTGTGCCAACCTATCACATAACTCCTGTGCCCGGACTTCAAAATCTGTGGTGAAGGTACAATTTCTTCACATTCTAAGAAATTGGCCATAGGGCAAATTGTCCCTAAGGGTTTTGGGATGCTGACTGTCATAGGCTAATAATGTGTTATGATATGTGTGCTTGCGAAAGAGATGGTAAAGAAAGTTTCATCCTTGTGGTCAATACAAAGGTCTTAGAAGGGCAAGGAGTCTCTGCTCATATTACATGTGAAATTAAATTTACAGTGAGATGAATTCAACCACTGAACAAACGGATGAAAGGTCTTCTCTGAACTAGGCCAAATAAAGATTAAGTCATCAATATATTGGTACCTATGGGCGATGTTGACTGCGTACAGGTTGTGATTGTATATAAAAGGTTCTTTGAACTCAGCCATAAATATATTCCCCAAAATAGAGGCGAAGAACGCCCCCATGGTGGTCCCTTTCTTTTGGAAGTAGAGGTCTATTCCAAAGGCAAAACAATTATTACAAAGTGCTATCTGGAGTAATGACACAATAAAGATGATTGGTACTGTGTGTTGCAATGGTTTAGGGTAAATCCTGTTCCAAATGACTGAGAGTGCCTCGCCCTGTAATATCTTGGTATACAAGGCGGCTTTATCCAATGTTACTAAGATCTGGTTAATGGGATCAAAGAGAAGGCACTCAAAGATATTAATAGCCACTGTAGTATCCTTGACATACAATCTGGTCTCTGTAGCTAGTGGTTGAAGAAAAATGGCAATAAATTGGCCCATAAATTGCTAAATTGAGCCACACAAAGAGACAATACGTCTCTCCAGAGGACTGTCCACAGATTTATGCATGTTTGGAAGTGCGTAGATAGCAGGAATGCTGCATTCATAAGCGGTTAAAAAGTTGGCTTCCTTACAAGTAATGAATCCTTCCGGTATCCCCTTCTGTCATTAGAAGTTTGGCGGTGCAGGGAAAAAAGTGGTTATTTTGTTACCACCACTTATTTTGCCAATACTAGAATTAGTGCAATTTTTCTCACATCCACAAATTTTAACTTTGTGATGAAGTGGACATTGTTTTTTGAAAATTAAACATCCTTTGTCTGCCGGGTATTTTTAAACCAGTAGAGAGAACCTTTAGAACAGCCTATATATTAAATTGATTAGGTTGTAGCTGTAAGCCACTAAGGTAACACAATGGTGTACAAAATGCAGTTCAGGAAATTAATTGCGAATTAGATGAGCAGTGGTTTCTTGTGGCAATGTGGGGTCTCTACCCACAGGAAATTGGAAAGTGATACCAGATAGAGAGTTTTAAATATGTTGATTTGCACGTGGACACTTAACACCTTTAACCACTTATGTGATGAGACCCATTGCATATTGACTGTGCTTCATGCAAACTATTGCTGACAACTCAAAGAAAGCAAGAAGACAAAAAAACACATGTCTCAGATTTGTTTGAAACATTAGATAGAATGTATTAAATTAAAAGGTACACTAGAGACTTAGATAAGTTCAGAAGGTCTGGCATTTGTACTTAGTGCATGTTTCAATTATCGACACATTCAAATCAAATCAGCATTACCTTTCCATCCAAGACATTCACATAATGAACTGCCCTCACTGCTGCAAGTAGGAGACAATCCCAGTGAACACCTTCCGTGATACAAGCGTGCCTTGCCCATGAAAAAAAGGGAGGAGAAAATACTAGAATTGTTTGGAGGCAAGAGAGTACATTTAGCGACTGTAGTGAATGCGCCATCTTGTAGTGATGACGCAAAACAAAGATGTGAAGGAAACCTCTTGGAATTGGTTGGTGGCAGATTAGCATGTTTAACAGATGCATTCATCAAGAGTGGTGATGTGACAAAATAGTAGGTGAGAAGAAAACAATCTTATAATTGTTTTGAGGAAAAAGAGTACATACAGAGGCCGTAATTTAGCGAACCAATCATGGCTACTTGGAGTTAAGGAGGAGAGGATCCTAGTAATGGCCTGGTGTAATATACATGCACATGGCATCTCTTACCAGGGGGAGATGAAATAACTGTCTTTTGTGCCAACATGTCTGGAATAACTAAACGTACATGGGTGAGAGGGAGCGATGCAGCTAGACATATTCTTCCATCGGCCAATGACCTGCTGCGTGCACTGGTGAATTCACGATTGTATGTGGTAGACTGAAGACATTAATGTCAGATTCAGAAGCCCCTGCTGCTCAAGAGATAGTGGCACATGTTCGGGCATTGAGTCAGAGGAGGAGGGGGTTCAATCCACTGTCCCCGGGGCCGTTCAGAGGATCATAACAAGATTTAGCAAGTAACCTGAGGATGGGCCGAAAATTGCAGGGTCTCCTCACACCTGGACTCTCTGAGAAGAAGGGTGTGAAAATCTCTTCTTATGGCATTCCCAGATCAGAGAACACCAGGTGCTTACCGCGTGGAGTGTGCAGAAGGGGCTGAGTGATGGAGCATCCTTAAATTGTTTAAGGTTTTTATGTATCAATGCAATTGATGTTTACAAATATTGTGGATGTCAATTTTGTATGTTTGCAAGATGAATAAATAATATTTCACTGTTTGCTCTGTTTGGTTATGATAGAAGTTTAGGGAAGTTAGTTTAGATTGATGGATAAATGCAAAAGTATATAAATAGAACAATAACCATGGAGCTCATTTTTAGTCAGCCATGACGTAAATGAAATGCGTAAGCCACCCGTGTAAGATTGTTTTGCATTTAATGTAGCTTATGGTTAATTTTCTACAATTTGTATGGTGGAGAGGAAGCATAGATTTTAAGTTATGATCACTCCTTGTCCTACCTTCCCCATACAATTACTCCACGCATTTGCACCAGAATGTATTTTCATGCATGCGCAAATGCTGTGGATTCCTATGGAGTCCGCCTGCATTTTACACCATCCCAATCAGACAGACTCCATAGGAATCCATTGTAAATGCCACCTGCCATGGGTACTTGGCAGGCAGCATTTCCTCATTTTGCATGGCAGAGTGCAAAACAGGGGTGTACAAGCATATACGCCACCTTTTTGCTCTTTACTTTTGCACCCCGCAGTGCAAATGTTGAACATTTTGCAGAGGGGACCTGCCTATGCACAAGTGTAAACGTAGCAAGTCCACTCCATGTCATTTGTGTGTAACTCCAAAATGAGCTGCAATACCTTCTGGGTGATTTATACTATATGCATAGTCCTGAAGCAGAAGTGTACAGGGTCAGTTTGAAAGGTATATTTTTTGGAAGAGCATGGTGAGCCAGAAGGCACAATACACAGTGGACAGAAGCAGGACATGGCAAGTTCCCGGACTCTGCTACAGAACACATTCAATGAGTCTGAGAATGATGGTGATGAGACAGCTCAAGATCAAGATGGTATGGAACACTGTGATTTATTAACAGTGCTGTGAGACCAAAAGTCAGTAATTGCGAGATACCTTTCATAGGAAAGGAGTGAGGTATTGCATTCTAATAAAAAGATTTAAGGGTACCTAGATGTAAGAAGGTCCTTAAAAAGTGTAAAGATCCAACACAGAATTTGCACTACATATTTTTACATTACTGTTCAGCTTGCACTTTGCACTTTGCACTTAGGGTTGATCAATCCACAGTGGGCAATTGACCACTGTGGAGGAATTAACCAAACTAAGGTACTTATTTATAGGTACGGTTTACAGTATGTATTCTTTTATGATTGTCTACATCGTATTTTTAATGTTTTTAACCACATTGAGCTGTAAAATGATTGTGTTTTTGAGACATGTTTTTGTGTGATATTGATTATTGGTAAAAATATAAAATACATTTTCTATATGTTTATGATGAATTCATTTGTGTAATACCCAGTACCTATTTGGTACATGGACTGGGTGAGTATTAAAGAGAGAGAAGGGAGATACTGAGAGAAAAGTTTCTAAAGAAGGGAGACACACTGGTTCTTTGGTTTTGACTTTATGAGTGTATTTTGGGCAGAACCTTCGTGTCATTTAAATAGCCCACAGTCTCCTTTTGTTGTTTCTAGCTCAAGATCAAGATCATGACTCATCCAAGCCCAGGTTGCAGCAAGACATGATTCTGGAAACCACTGATACAGATGAGGAGGAAAGTGGCAGAGGTGCAGAGATGGGAGAGAATGGCAAAGCTTCTCTTCCACTTGTGTACAGCTTCTTTCAAACAGAGTCCATACGATCCGAAAGTGCAAAATGTACGCATCTGGAAGCCAGACGACTAGCAGCACCCTCACAGCTGGAGGAGGCTACTAAGCCACATTATATCCCACCTTGAAAATCTAAAGGGGGCAGGGGTTGGCAGAATGTCCTCTTCACCATGGACATGTGTGCCAGTAGGCACAGCATTCACTACTTTGCCATGACTGCAAACTGGATGACCTCATCCGTCTACCAGCTGAAGGGGGTCTGATTCCAAAGTAATCGTAGAGGGCAGCAAGTGCGTGCAGTTAAGCACCAGGCCACCTTGTGTATGAAAGGATTTGAAGGCAGAGGCTGTGGTGTAGTTGACACCTGTAAGAAGGTTGTGCAGTGGATGCATGAATCAAGGTTTGTGTTGGCAGTGCAAATTCACTTTTCAGCAGTGCAAAGTCACCTTGAAGGGTGCAAAAAATTCCATGAATCGGGCGGGCCCTAAACATCTTGCAGTGGAATCATACAGACATCTTCTCTCCCAGTGATGATGTCACATGTGATGTCACCTGTGATACCACCAGTGTGCTCTAGTCTCCAAGGATGGGACGGATGATGGAGTAGCATAGAACGGTGCATTGTAGTGCACATTCACCTTGGCAACACGTCGTGGTGCTTGAGCATAAGTCTAGACTAACGAGTTAGCACGGGTCGCACAGCTCAGTGGCAACGTGCTCGTTTTGAAGCACAACGACGCAGAGCAACACAGGTTTGAGTCCCGGGTCTGGTAATAAGCGGGTTATAAAAAAATGATGATTATGATATAATATACTATAGCTAAAGTGCTCCAACAGCGGAAAAGATAAGTGTTTACTTTTCGCCTGAAGTCAAGAGGGCGCAGTGAGGGAGATTCGAGAAGGCAGAGAATTCCAGCGCCTAGCTTCCTTGACAGAGAAATAGCGCCCACCTCGCTTGGGGATGAGTAAATGCGCCAATGAAGCTGATACGAGAGACATCCTCATCTAATAAGCGATGCAGTGATTTTGCAAAAGATTGAGGTATTGTTATTAAGAGGATTATGCATGGAAACAGGGTGACTTAAACCGAATCCATGCTCCTACTAGCAGTCAATGGCCCTCATTACGACCCTGGCGGAAATCGAAAAACGATGGCGGAAATGCAATACCGCCATCGAATAGCGCTCGGTGCGATTATGACCCGTCACCGTAAAGTACGATGCCATTAGCGACACCGTAGTGAACGCCAACGCTAACTGCACCAAGTACGCGCACGCGCGCCATGCCAAACCGTAATTACCACCATGGCGCAACGGTACGCGAATTCTGACCCTAGCGGACATGTACCTAACGCCATCAAGCATGGCGGAAAGTACCATTCCGCCATGGTGAGAAGTACGGCATCGCGAATCAACCGTAAACGGCCCTACTGAGTGCCTGTACACCACTCCCTGGCCACATTGCACAACTCCTCGTAGGTGCAATGAAGTCACACAATGCAACCAGTGCAATGTACAAGTCACCCATGCATGGCAACGAACAAATGAATCCAGGGGCTCCAAGTGCCTTGTGAGTGGGCATCCATATTTGCCATGGCACCATTGCCGCACTGATGCAGCACAGGCATGTGAAGGTTCAAGTACAGCAACATGAGCAGAAAAATGAGACAAACAAAAACAGGCCCCCCCCATCGACTGACACCAGTGTAAGGCAACATACAAAGCAGTATCCTGAGGGAGACTGCACCAGCCCTGTACTCCTGCCAGTAAACAAACCAACCATCAGCATAAGCATGTACCACACAAGTTGGCAGAGTGACAGAGCAGCTCAAGAGGGGCCAATGGGAGCTGCAGGGCACAGATGGCACGAATACAGAAGCTATTCCAATGGACATGACCTCAGTCTCCCTCCAAGAAACGCACGCAAACACAGGCACCTGTGACCAGCCATAGTCTGATAATCACATCATTCCACCAATCCACCTGGCTGACCGGCATCTGTTACACAAAAGCTAATCCCCCGCCCCTGAGCATGACATCATTAAAACAGTCATAATGGCAGGCCCCATCCCTGACCTTACTGGGCTTCGTAGGCAAACGCGGCCAGTACAGTACCACGCAACTATACTCAGAAGCCGGAACCCAATGCAGATCTCCTCACAATACACCGCTCCACAAATAGGAATATGCTACATTACTTGCAAAGAATAACGCTACACGGTTAATATCAGAATAGAAATTTAATGCACCACAAAATCACCAAGCCCATACAGCCATTAGGTCATAAACTCCAAAATACATTTCAGTATTGTGGGCTGCATCCGCAATAAATGACCAGCTTCTGCTTGTGTGACGCCCTGTTCCTTCATGGTACACAGGGGCTACATTCACGTTCAAAAAGGCAACATGGAAGCGCCTTGAACCGCAGGGCCGTCCCATTAGGTAGGCACTAGTCCAGCTGAAAGGTCGAAATGTTGCTCCTAGCCACTAGTACTGCGTAAGGGCATGTGGCCCATTGGCGATCGTCCCATAAGATCGTAATGGTGCTCCACTGATTAACTCGAAGCAGCAGGTGTCGGGAGTAAAAGCCATCTGCAGGAGTGGCATACAGATGGCAGCGGCAAAAGGGGAGGAGATACCTGTCACCCAAATGAAATGAAAAAGAATAGTATGGCCATCAGAACTTGATTTGTATTACTCACTTCAATGATCACACTAAATCTACAGCCATATGCATGCTAGCCCACTCAAAAGGATTATTCCCACCCAAAAATCACTTGCGAATCACAACTACAAAAATCGAGGTGAAAACACTATTACAAACAAGTGTTTGTGTGCATGCGTCTGTTAAGACAGAATCCATTAGATGGGATTAGTAACGTGCATAGACACAAGTGTTTGAAGGCGCGTCGAGACAGGGAGGGTTCAACAAGGGCAGAAAGACGATGGTCCCACTATGGCAGCTCTGCATCACATAGCGCAGGGGAGGTGGATAGATTCCAAAAAGCCCTGTACATGGCAAACTCTCCATCAAATCATCTGTCCATGCATCCATACATCATTCCCTCATCCCGGTATGAAAACGCCTGATTATTTACTCACATAACATGTGAAATTTCCATTGAGTCTGTGCGTAATGCAGTCTGCAAAATCCACTGTGCTCCAGCCCGGAATTCCAGTGTTGTGAAGTAACATGTATTTGGGAACGTCCGCCCTTATCGTCCACTACGCTATTGCGCATCCCATACTATTGATATCAATCATAGCATTCTCGCCATGGCCCCTGTCCGAAGGACATTAAACAATAGAACCTCATATCTGCAGTCAGACCTGTGGGCGTCTCCTCGCCGCTAGCTGAAAACCGAAAGCGCTGTCCTTCGAAATCCTCATTTGCAACATCACGTCGAAAAGGCATCTGTGACCGCTTGAAATCACAAATTCATCCATGTAGTGCGGCAGTGTGTGAAAATGGCAACTGGCTTCACTCACAAATGGGACGCCCCGCCCGTCGGTGAACCTCGGTACAGTGCTGCATGAGGGTCCACCGTTAATCGAGTACTACATTCCACTGACCCTTCACAAGTTTGTTCGCGACTGCAAAGTTAGTATGTGAAACAATGGGAGCAAAGCAGAATGAACATATGAACCAATATCTCACTGCCATCGGGATGAAATACATGATTGTAATGGCAAGATGCCATGCGTCGAATTGCAGCGTTGTGTGCGGGATGTGCTCGCCCAAAGGGGATTGCAGCTTGCACAGGTGGAATGAATCACCACAGGTGGAGGCAATACAGCTTGTAAACACATAAATTGCACACCCAACCCCCTCCCACAACCACACCCACTCCAAAATGCTACCGGCAGGACTAGCGATGTTGGCCCTGGGGGACCTGATAGCACTGCAAGTACTCCAACTTCAAGAAGAAGATGAACACCAACTACTACAACAACCGGCCGCACAGAGGAGACGCAGGAGGAGGAGGAGGGCAAGGCAGGGCCAGCAAGGCCCGCCAGCACAGCCACTACCACCACGCAGGCATCCCGCAATCCCACGCCTCCGAGCACATCCGTTCAACCTCACGGATGAGCAGATCCACACCCTCTACCGTTTGGACCGGGACACCATAACCGCCATTGTGGACATGACACAGGCTGACCTTGTCTGCATGATAGATAGCCCAACCGCCATCCCACCCCTACTGAAGGTGGTGTCTGTACTCCACTTCCTGGCCACAGGCACCTACCAGCACACAGTCGGACAGTTGCATGGCATTTCACAGCCAGTGTTCTCACGGACACTATTGCAAGTGCTCGATGCCCTCCTGAAGCACGCAGACGACTACATCTCTCTACCACGCTCGGAGCAGGAAATTACGAACACAAAAGTGGGATTCCATGCACTTGGCGGCATACCGGGTTGCATTGGTGCCATCGACTGCACCCATGTGGAACTGGTCGTCCCACATGCCATGGAGGCCCAGTACCGCAACCGAAAACAATTTCATTCTCTTAATGTACAAATGGTGTGTGACTCCAACAGGATCATTACACATTGTTGTGCCCGATTTCCTGGATCAACCCATGATTCTATGGTTTTGAGGAACTCTACAATACCACGCTACATGGAGCGACACGCAGGGAACAGATCCTGGCTACTCGGTGAGTCTCATTTCATGCATGATAATGTGGGGTATGTGATGCGGCAATGACCTGGCAGGAAGGGGGGGGGTGCGTACGTAGCAATGTCATTCCACAAACATCCTTTATTGTCCACATACAGGTGATGCCGGGTATCCACTGAAGAGATGGCTCCTTACACCACTCCGGAACCCACAGAACCAGCATGAGGAGGACTACAACCATGCCCACTCACGTACCCGTGTAGTCATAGAACAGGCATTCGGCCTACTGAAGACTCGTTTCCGCTGCCTCAGCAGGTCTGGCGGGGCACTCCTGTACCGCCATGAGAAGGTAGCAAAGATGGTCATGGCATGTGTCATGCTACACAACATGTGCGTACGTAGAAATGTGCCCATGCCCCCTGACGCAGAACTGCAAGCACCTGAAGATGGTCATGATGAGGTTGGGGATGTGGCAGCACCTCAAGGAGTCTGCGAGGCACAGGAGGGCCGTGACATTCGTCAGATTCTCATTGATTCATGCTTCTAGCACTCACGCCTGGTGGCTGATACATGGACACGGGACTTGTGGCACTGTGTGTGTCTGGAACATGCACAATATGGACTGTACGCCTATAAAGGCCTCGTACACAAAGATCAATGTCCACACATCTCATTGGATGATCGTGCATTGTTTATAGCATATGTGAAATTATGTTACACACCCCATCGACCCGCCACCCAAGTGAGCCCAACACACCCCCTCCACCCTCCTACCTCCCCCCCGAACACCAGTGTCCGAAGATGCTCATTGTCAGTGGGCAGACGCTATTGCAAGCCCCCTCTCCGGGTATCAGGGGCACCCCTGCCTGTGGAGCGCAGGTTCCTCCCAGATCTACGTTGGGGGCTGCCCTGGACGGAACTTGCAACGGATGATGTCTCTGCCTGCTCACGTCCATGCATGTCCCTAAGGGTTTGTGAGAGCTCAGTGAGCACACGGCGCACAGCGGCAAGTTCAGCACATACGTCTTTGGACGTCGCATGCAGTTCCCCCCTCAGGCTCTCGGTGCTTCTCTCCATTTGTACTCTCAGGCTCTCGGTGCTTCTCTCCATTTCTGCCCTAAGTGTCTCAGTTGATGTTTCTATGGCTGCCTTAGTACCCCCACATTCATCAGCATGGTCCTTGAGGAGCGTGGCCAGTTGCTGCTGTTGCACGATCACCTGGTCGAGGGACTGTTGCCTCTGCTGTGCCATGGCCATTTGCGGTGGTGTCACAGAGGGGCTGGTCACCTCATGTTGCCTTGCCACAGGGCTTGTGGGGTATGGCCAGTCGTCGTCTTGTGGGTGCCCCTGCGTGGTATCCTCATGGTGTACGGGATGGAACAAACAGGGGGATTGAGACAGGTCATGGATGGATCTTACTTCGACATCCCCGTTTTCTGTGTCGGAGCATGCTGCCATTAATGCAGTGTCACCTATGGTGCTGCTGCCACCAGAAGCAGTGCCTTCTGTGGCATCCATTGGGGGGACCTGTGGTGCTGCTGTTGTGGGCATGCTGGCTGCTGGGGTGCCTGGTGAAGTTCCCTCCTGTGTGCTGCCACTTGATTTGTGCTGCTGCCGTGTCTTGATGCGTGCAGCTGAGGTGGAGGGTCTTTGGCCGTTGGTCTTGGCCCTCTTTGCAGGTGTGCTGGTAGGGGTGTCCTGGAGCTCGTCGTTTGAATCGGACCCTGTGGTGGAGTAAAGGAGGGCGAGCATTATTAATGGGTCTGTTGAAATTGGAATGGCAATGTATCACATGCATTGGGGTGGTACCTGAGGGTGATTTGGGTCGGGGCCTTGGAGGTGGTTTCATTTTTGTGTGGATTGAGGATGCAGTTGTTTTGCAGCCTGCAGTTAGGGTGGGCCTGCTGCACGTGTGAGGGTGTTTTTAGGATTTTTAATTATTTATGTATTTAATGTGAGTTTTAAAGTGCGCTATCAGGCCAATGTATGTGGACGTTCTCCTGGACATGTGTTACTGTTGCACTATGTGGACACATGGTACTTCACATGATTGGACATTGTGGATTTAGCATTGTTTTATTTGGCCCACCTACCGGATTCTTCGGATGTCTGCACTCCTTTCTCCATCCCTCCGACTCCCTCTATACTCTCCATTCCAATGGTGGAGGCACAGATTTCTTCCCAGGGGGTCAACTTGATGGGTGATTCCGATCCTCCCCCGGTAGCTGTGGCAATGTTACGGTTGGCGGATAGTATGCTCCGTACGCGTATCCGCAGGTCGTCCCATCGCTTTCTGCATTGCTGTGGGTTGCGGGGTGCGGTCCACACCGCACTTACCCGCTGTGCCACCAGGGCCCATATGGCCTTCTTGTTCGCAAGTGCCGTTGAGAGAGAGGGAGAGAGAGAGAGAGAGAGAGAGAGAGAGAGAGAGAGAGAGAGAGAGAGAGATTGATTACCACCTCTGTTGTCGGCGCTATTTTATGAACATTTACATAATTACGAGTTAGCAGTAGGCCCAGTTCTAAAGTTGTGGTATTTCTTGTATACTGCCGATGGTATTCCAGGACTACCTGCCACTTGCTTCATTTACAAAAAATGTTAAATGATTTCGGCCACTATAATTATGATGTAAATATATATTGCAGATTAGTGGTTTAAACCACTACTGTATATTTTTTACATGCACAAAAGGGCAAATTCTGACTATTATATGCTTTGCATGGGTAACCGGGGTCTGAGGGGGCATCAAAGATGACCACCGTTTAACCCCCCTTCAAGTGGTGCAATTTAAAAACTTGTTTTACTGTATTGCAGGAAGTTAGATACATGTTTGTAGTCATGTATTATTATTTTTACCTCCGCCTCAGAAAACTGGCAGATTTTTGCCTGGCAAATCTGACTGGGGATACTTCCAGTGGTATTTCATGGGCATACCGGCAGAGGCCTTTCCCTCTACAATTCGGAATAGGATGGATGGCAAAAAACGGCAATATTTGCAAAACTGTTTCCCAACAACTCCTATTCAAATAACCGTTTAGTCGAGAATTAGACCAGTAAGCAATGATACTGTATCACGCATGCAAGAAAAGTAACACGCGTTTGAAAGGTGGAAGCTTTCGATTGCTCGATAATCGATTGCTAGATAATGTGTCGTGCTAACTGGAGACAACCCGTCTTTTCGAATTGTTCTCATCAGTCTGAGCTCTGTATCTCACTGATATCATTGTACAGCACCAGGCTGCAGAAGAATTGTGCTGCACGTTTGGTTTACTTGGAGCAGTCTTTGTTGCCCTCTAGTGGCCGGCTTGTTATTTTTTCGTTAAAAAAAACACAAATGCTACTGCATAAAGGTTGTTTTTAAAAGTCGGGGTTATTTGCTCCTGTTATCATTTTCTCTTCTTTGAATTGAAGCGATGATTGCGTTGTCCTTTTCTAACGATACAACATGTGGCATTTTAAATAGCACCTAGTTTATTGCACGGGGAGTGTAGCCCACTGTTCCTGTAATAACGCCTTTAAACAATTGTCGTGGACTTCTGTGATTGACTGTGTCACGCTTTCCATCTTCACATAGGGAGGGTGTGTGCGTGTTAGCAGGGCATTCTTAATGGCGTGTTCGTTCCATACGTCTTTCCTACGATGTGTTGTGGTTCGAGCTACCTTTTCCCTAATACATATGGGTTCTTAACCCCTTAACTGCCAAGCTGTAATCAAGTCTCCCCTTGTGATGAAGGCATCTGAATATCACCGCTTGCCTGTCAGCTCGCTGTTCAGCCAGGGTGGTAGCTACGTGAACGTGTACGTGTGAGCACTGACTATATCAATACAAATGTGCAGGTTCATACTTGTGCAGTGGAGGGTGGGGGAGAAATGCAGATGCAGTTGTCTGAAAACAGCTCATTAATGAGGCAAACTTTCTCTGAGTCGGTCTGCATCCCTTTTACAGAAAAAATGTGTCTGTAAAACTGCAGCCTGTCTTCGCTGATGTTGCATTTCTCATAGTTTAGGGCGAGCACAGCTTCTTTCAGGATATTGCTTACATCTATGAGGGCTTGCACGTGTTTCTCCTGGGAGGTGCAGTATATGAGGATGTCGTCAGAGTAGTTGAAAACCGACTTGACCAGGAGGGGTAGGTGTCTGATGGCCTCCTGAAAAATCTCTGCGGCGGAGGAGATTCCAAAATGTAACCGCTTGTAGTAAAATAAGCTGTCATGGGTGGCAAATGTGGTTATTCCTCTGAATTCAGGGTGCAGTTCCACCTGGGGGTGACCCTGGTTGAGGTCTAACTTGGAAAAGTGAATCACACAGTTGTACAATCATGTCTTCTATCTTTGGGCTGGGATGCCTCTCCCTCTTGATTGCACTATTTGCCACCCTCATGTCGACACATAATCAGAGTCTGTTTCCTTCTTTGGGTACTACCACCAGAGGTGAGATCCATGGCGTGGGCCCAGTTGCGTTCTCTATGATGTCATTCTTCAGTAGCTGCCCTAGCTCTACGAGACAGCTTCCTGCAGGTGGAACCTCACCCTTCTTGGGTGTTGAGGGTCTGGCTTGACATTTACATTTATGTGTAGGCGGATCACTTTGCCTTTTAATTTCCCCAGGTCCTTGCCTAGCTTGGGAAACATGGTTCTGATCATCTCCATGTCCACTTGTGCTCCCGTCATGTGGCAGATGGTCCCGTGTTTCCCACGTTCCCTGCTGCATTGCACCATGTAATTTTCCTGGCAATGGAAGTCTATCAGGCTGAGCTTCTTTGCGGTGTGGTAGCTAAGCAGACAATTCCCGCTGACTGTGCTCCTGAGCACATGAATGGCAGTGTTGGTTGCCTTCCCCTTGAATGAGATTGTCCTTCTGAATTGTCCCAGCGATGGTAGCCGTGCGCTAGCTCCCCATTGGAAGATTCTTGCTCTCAATGGTGCCAGATCCCTTCTGCTCCCAGAGAGCATGAACTCCTGTTCTACAATGATATTGATGGTAACCCCTGTGTCAATCAAGAAGAGTGACTCCTTCCATTTGCACCATCACTTTTGGGGCTTCGCTGCCATCTTGCTCCCCATGTACCAGAATTACAAACGTTTCAGGATATTCTAGATCCTGTTAATTTGAAAATGTGTCCCAGTTTGCATATGGGTTACCAGAGTAGCCGTAGTGATCTGTATAGTAGTCTGGTTGTACCAGCTGGTCGTCACCTGGTACCTCCCCGTATTCCTGACCTTGTTCCATTGCTCTGACCATTCTCCTTGGCTCCTGTGCTGTCTCCACTGTGCAGGTATCGGACTTGGACTCTATGGTTGTCACCAGCTACTTGGTGCTATTTGAGGCTGTCGACCTGGTGGGAATGACCTTCCTTCCCGGCAGACAGTCTGGAAGTACCCTTCTCTGCTTCATCTGGAGCATCGTTGGATCATTGCCAGGCATGTGCCCACATGGGGGAAGATCTGGCCACAACGGTAGCAGAGCCTCTGGGGGCAGGAACCTGGCCTTGTCTATGGGTATCCTTCTCTTGGCGGTCCTTTCGACTGGGTCTGGTAGTTGAGTACCCCTCTTCTTGCATCTCTGATGCCGGTGAGGGCCACACTGAGTTGTCTTTTTATGTCATAGTGGATGCTTGGATCTCCACTCTCTCATGGACCCTGGCCATTTCAATAACTTCATCAATCATCAGGGGTTTCTTCAGGAGCTGTTTGTATAGTACCGACGACGTGCATCCTAATATGACTCAGAGTCAGATCGCTTTGTCATCCAAAAAGGCTGAGAATTGGCAGTAGACCAGGTTTTGGCAAAAGTAAGTGATAAATTCCTCCACAGTCTCATGGGATGCCTGCTGGCATTGATTGAACATATATTGTTCATAGTCCCTGTTTGGCTGTATGGCTAATTTCTTGTCAAGGGCAGTCAAAAGTTCATCATAGGTGGTCCTGTCTTCAACTGGAATACTTTTGATGAAGCCATTTATTTCCGTCCCAGAAAGGTTTGTTAAGATGTCCTTGATTACTGGTGACATCTCTTCCTCTGTGGCTTTGATGAAGCCAACGAAAACCTCTGCCCACACGGTACACTTGGGAGTTCTGTCCAGATGGGGTTGGAGGCTGAATGGGCAGGGCTTTCTTAGGAATGCCACATTGCTGGTGACCTGCTGTGCCACTTCCTGTTCTCCTTCTGGGTCCACCATGTTGGCTGGTCCGATTGACTTCTTTGTCCAGTAGGGCGCTTGTGTAACGGAGTTGGGCGGCATTACCGTTACCTGCGTATGCTGTCACTGGTGGTGTGTGGCCAGTTGTGGTGGTGGATGTGGCCCCTTGGTGCAGGGTGCTCCTCTGCCCACCCTTGTGCCACTTGTAGGGGCTGAGGCTCACTTTTGCTGGTACCAGGGCACTGTATGTTTGCATTCTGATTATCTGGTACCAGCGCACTATGTGTTTGTAGTCCAGTGATTGGAGCTCTGCTCTCCATTTCTGTTCTGTTTATTCTTTGCTGATTTAATAGGTGCTGGGCCTCCCATGTGGTGTTAGGCAGGCTTGGTGGTGTGGCCAACCCAGCAGTGGGCCCTCGGATGGTGAGACGAGTCTGGTGGAGCCGGGCCGCCCTTATGGTGCGGTGAATCCTTTAGGTCACGCGTCTCCAGATGCAAAGGATGCCAGCTCTCCCTGAGTTTGTCAAAGTATGAGCAGGCTGCTCTGAAGGATGCCGGTAATCATCAGGCGGGTTAGCTGGCCTGCAGTGTACGCATCACCAGACGCAAAGGACGCTGGCCTTCTCCAAGGGTGGCACTGAACAAGCAGAATGCTCAGAAGGATGCTGAGTTTCCGGCGGGCGGGTCTCTTCGAGACCGCCAGAAGGGCAGCTGCTTGGGGAACGACGATAAGGAGGGCGGGCCAAGAAAACTCTGGTAAGTTCTCCGTTGCATGTGCTTTCCCTCATAACACATCCCCAAGAGAGGAAATATTCATTGTTCAATCTAAGAAAAAGCACACATGCCAAATACTGAGATCACGATAGACCATTGACCTTTTCCACACGCCCGAACAGGCAATTCTAGCCTGCTGCTTCTTATGCCTTCCTGAGGCGTAGCGAGGAGTGGCTAACAAGTGGGGCTTGAAGCTAATGTAGTTGGGCCCACTGTAGTGACATTAACATTATGGGTAAGCCTTGCCCATTCAGGCCCTACACTGTCTATGCTTCTGATGCCTTCCCTCTGCCCCCTCCCTCAGTAGAATAAAACAAGGTTGTGCCTGTTACAGACTGAAAACATCAATGGTGGCCTCATTATAAGGGAGCGTGGCACCAAAGTGACACTGCCTCTGGATAGTATAAACCTTAGCCATGCTCTGAATGAAAGCAGGCCTTTTAAGAGGGAAGAGTTTTCACGCAGAACTTCCAAACCTTGGTTTCCTGGATGAGCTATCAGGGAGAAGGTACATCTGTGAAAAGCGCTACACAGGATCACAAAGCGTTATAACGGCAATGCTATATGCATCAGATGCATCCACTCTCAGGTGATACACAAATGGTATCCATGCTTTAGGGCCACTGCATTCATAATGGGACACATGCACATGCCACCGATATTAGTAACCCCTGATGTACCAGATCCTGGCTAGTAAATATGATCTATTATCACACATGACACAAATGAGCCCTGTAACATGTGGGATGAGTTGTCTGGGTGGGGTGGCTGAAATCTACTTCCCTCCACTTTTCCAACAAAGTGACCACCATGTGGATTACATCATCAACATTGTGGTATGCTGTGACCACACTTTGATTGCAGCATATGCAGATGGCCAGCATTTTGGATACAGTTATGAAGCACATCCCTAAAGATGGACATGGCCTTATTCTAGATGAATAGATGACATTTTCCGAAAGCATTTTGTCGGATGAAATCATCTGCATATAACAACAAACAGAAATAATCCCTGGCAATCTACATTGTTCGATTACACTCCCGGTTTGGGTGCCAGTGTGGATCAAATCAATGCCATTGCCACTATAGAGAGGACTTGAAAACCCAGGATGGGCTTAGATAAGTTGATTAGTGGATGGATAGATGGATGGATGATGGGGGTGTGAGCGGGTGTATGGATGGATGGGTGGTTGGATTGGATGGACAGATAGATGGATGGATGGACAGGTTGGTGGATGGATGGATGGATGGATGGATGGATGGATGGATGGATGGATGGACGGACATGTGGGCAGGCGGATGGATGGATAGGCTGATGGATGGATCTATGAGTTGATGTGTGGATGGATGGATGGATTTGTGAGTTGGTGTGTGGATGGATAGATGGATTGGGTGGATGTATGGATGGATGGAAGGATCTGTGAGTTGGTGTATGGATGGATATGATATGATATGATATGATGGGTTATTTATGATGTGGTTTAAACCCAGAAGTTTCTAAGCGTGGACCGGGGATCAAACCCGCATTGCTCTGTGTCGTCTTGCTTCCAAGGCAAGCGCGTTGCCCCTGAGCTATCCTCCCAAGACAAATGCATTGAGTTTGTGGCTTGATTGATGGATGGATGGATGGATGGATGGATGAATGGATGGATGGATGGATCTGCGAGTTGGTGTATGGATGGATGGACGGATTGGGTGGGTGGATGGATGGATGGACGGATTGGATGGATGGATGGGTGGGTAGGCAATTGGGTGGCTGGGTGGAAGGATCTGTGAGTTGGTGTGTGGGTGGATGGATGGATGGATGGATTGACAGATTGGGTGGGTGGATGGGTGGATGGATGGATGGATTGATGGATGGATAGATGGATGGATGGGTTGGTGGGATGGATTGGGTGAATGAATGGATGATAGATGGATTTGTGAGTTAGTGTGTGGACGGATAGATGATGGATGGATTGGGTGGGAGACTGGATGGATGTATTGATGGATGGATGGGTGCACCAGTTGGTACTGTGGGGTGTAATCAAAGCCCCAAACCAACGGAACTGAAGGGCCCACCGGGGAAATGAACAGCTAGTATTCAGATACCTGCATGCTAAAAGGGGGCCTATTTAGGCAAACTGTGTGGGTGTCTTTCTGAAGTTGAAATCCAGAGAAAGCCAAAGAAAATGTAATCCACATGCAGATTGGAAAATCACATCACATTGCTGGTTGAGACATGAATGCAGCCTTTTTCACTGAAATTGTCACCCACCAAAAGGGGGTACTGTGACAATTCAGACCCACTTTGCAGCAGAAAAATGAAAAGCAGGTTATTAAAAATGTCTTTTATTAAGGACTGAAAGAAAAAGCCCTTTATGGTCAGCTGTTACCTTTAAAAACAAAAACAATACTGTATGAAAAGAAAGAAGAAATCCATCGATGCAAAAGAAAAGTGAACCCTGATCAGTAAAACAAACAGTATGTCAAAGAATAAAGGCTTAGGTTAGAAAATGCAATATTTGAGTTCCTCTCAGCCACGACAAATGGTGGGACTCGGGGCAATCTTCACAAAGGACCCCCTTCACCACTGAAAGCCTGGTGTGTGCATCCCAAATGTTACAACTGCAATACAATGTAGCCAGCCTGCAAGGTGTTGAAAACCAAGCGTCCCCCAGCCTCAGAGTCTCTGGAAGCACATTTCTGTGCAGGGTAGATGGCCCTAGCTGGTGCATGACTGAAATGCAGGGGGGAGGTGTGAAAACAGGGGCTGTGATCAAGACTGAACTCTGAAAAAATACTGCAAATTAGAATCTTTTCAGATCAAAAGGTGGTCCCCTTCAGATAAGAGGATAGGATGCTAGATGTCTGCAGTGGGGATCTCTGTGTTGGCTGGTGCATCCCAGGTATTTACGATCTGCAGCCTGCACTTCAAACAACAAAGAGACTAATAAAAACACTAGCCAAGTGAGACAAATGGCCTGGAGGACAAGAGAGCAACAATTTGCATAACATGAAGATTTGCTATTAATTTAAAAGGTTGATTATCATTTATGAATTTTTTCTCAGCAACCATAAGTCACACTTTCTTGAGTGATGTGTCATTTCGTAGGTAATTTTCAGGCAATTTTGTTGGAATAAAATTCATCCACCTGCAACTTAGGGAATATTAATGGTGAGTTAAAAGGTGTTCCTGGTTGCTCTAAACCTGTCCCGGATTTAAGAGTCAGCCAAAAAGTAGAGGGTAAAATTAGTAATGTGGAGAGTAAATTACATGTTCATAATTATTATACTTTCTGTTTAAATGGCGGACAATTACCACACGCCCACGCACCATAGTGCAGACCTGGCAGTCATTTTATTAAATTCTCCATGAGAAGCTGAAGCGGAATATATGTATATTATGGCAGTTACTATAAAATTATGAAGTTCTGCTGCAAAACAAAGTTTTGCCAACAAATTGACATGAAAACAAAAGGGGATTTAAAAGGGAAGTTGCCATATGTCGGTTCCAGACTC
Organism: Ambystoma mexicanum; assembly: GCF_040938575.1. Lineage (NCBI taxonomy): Eukaryota > Metazoa > Chordata > Amphibia > Caudata > Ambystomatidae > Ambystoma > Ambystoma mexicanum. The sequence continues at coordinate 1,335,936,096 of NC_090934.1, forward strand.
TTACATCAATCCCTAGAGAGAGACTGGTTTTGGGAGGAGAGAGAAGGCAAACTGGCCAATCTTCCTTGCAAGAACTCTTGAAGGGAACTACCAAATGTTGAGAAAGACACAGGTTTGGCAGAAAAAGTCACAAAACCACAGCACTTGTATGAATAAATATTAAGAGTGCACATAGGCTGCAGGTGCCTGAGAGGTATAGGAGTACTGCCAAGTACAACCCACTGTTGTGGAAACAATTAGAGCATGGGCAATTCTCAGTCGCACTGCGCCCAAGAGTGCAATATAGGCATGTGTTGCAAGTAATTGAAGAGAGATGTGGTTATAAGTCCGATGGATTTATTTGCAAAGTAGCCTGACATGTGTTTCGAGTTTAAACCGACACTTCATCCGAGGCTGCAAATGGGAGATGGGACCTAAGATAAATTGAATGAAGGACAGTGCCAGAAAACTCTCTCACGGCTTCGCAATTGCGGTAATTTCAGCACAGCAGGAAAAGCCAAAGTGATGTGAAAGGAAACAGCCCGGGCAGCCCTGCACATGAACACAGAAATGGTACAGCATTGCAAATGTAAAGTGATTTTATTCAGGAAACAGTGTTGATGATCATTTATTTTGAAATTTTTATGAAGTAAAATATTGTGATTTGAGTTTTCCCAAACAAATCGTGTGAGTTATTTATATAGAGAGAAGTTTATTGTGTTATGCCCCAGATAAAGTGGTGTGTCACATTTTAGTGTGATTTTCTATTACCTATCATCCAAATAAATACAAATATATTTCCTATACACCTGCCTGATTCTTGGCTCATCGGTAGCTCATGGGGAAGGATCCAAGGGGTATGATATGCATCAGAAATAGGGCTGAATAAATAAATTACATTAAACCGTGTATTGGGTGGCACCTAGATTAGGGAGGGAAGGAACTTCCTGTTTTGAGGATGGCCTCTCAATAAACCATGAGAAATTAGGGGCTTGTGGCCGGGATTTGGCTGGCTATTTTTGACTCATGACAAATGCATTGTGACAGACTATTCATTTTGATGTAATTGAATTAAGGTGGAGGGAAAGTCATCTTTATGTTGTTAAGAGGGCGCAAGAGGGCCGACCAAGATGGCGGCTCCATAAAGAGCTCCGCACAGCTCCTGATAAATCCTGAACAATCTGCGCTTCTGTGGTGGCTGTCATAACTGTTGTGCTGCTGGGAGTTTGCGGTGTGAGCTGCCATCTACACCAAGACTAATATCGCAGCTGACAGTGCTCCCCCCACCGAGATATCCACACTGGCGGGGCCGCGGTCTAAGGCTTGTTCACGCGGCACCTGGGCCCTCATCTGCAGTGGCCTCGCTGGCTGCGCCACGAGTGGCTAACATAGAAAGAGCCTGCAGGAGATCGCACCATCGACACGACAGGGCAACCATCAGCAGGCTGGTGGGATACCAGCGGTTGCCGGGAGGACTCACCAAGCATTTCCAGCCGTGTCGGCGACGTCCGGAGACGAGACCAGCCTGAGCGCCCAGGGAGATGGGGACACAGGCACACCCGGCATCAGCTGTGGGCCTCATCTGCCAGCCCAGTGGGACGAGAGGAGGCGGGGCTGCCGCCCACGAGCGAGCCACGCGTGGTGTGGAGGTAAGGGCATTCCAAAGTGGGCGCTGCTCCCCGGGCACACCTACTCTACCAACCTGAGCCCAGCCAGCACGGGCCGACTACATTAACACCCCGGCTCGCCCGTGTGACAAAGATGGAGATTCGTGCTGTGCTCCATCAGACGCCGGCCCTCCCCCGGGTAGAGTCTGCACAACATCCGACCCATATACCAGGACAAAAGAAAAATTAAACAAGTGGTGGAGTGCTGCTCTTTCCATTCTCCCACGCTATACGTGTATGCTTAGCTGGGCAATACAAGTCACGCTATGGACCACTGCCTCCCAGACCAGAGTGGAGTGTGAGGGGCGGCAAAGGCCAGGGTGTGCCACCATACCGCATCACACGGAACCAGTGTTCCTGGCGTCGCCTCCGGTGACATTCCAGATCCTAGCCAAAGCACCGATCATAGAGACTGGAACTAATCATTAACCACCTGGCTATCACCCTCCAAAGCTGCAGTGATAAGAAACCCTTCTAAAAGCCATATCCACGGCCATAAAAACACCTACAGGCTTGGGGTGACCTCCCCACTACACTGGCAATAATCCTCCGCCTCCACTGAATCACTGCATGCCCCACAAAGGAAAAGCTTGCAGACAGCACCAGCTAACAGGGTTGCAGCCCCCACAGTACCTCCTAGCAACGTCACCATAAAGCTGTGTACCCTAAGGAACGATAAGCCTGAGGAAACTAAACCAGTGCTGTCCCACGGTAAAAGAACCTCTCGAGTGCCGTGACCCCTCCAGGCACAGACCCACTCTGGTATTCATCAATCCTCGGTCATACCTCCCAGGATGCTCACAACACGTGAGCAAGATGCCGGCCATTGCCGACCCTGCCAGGCTACCACCTCAAATATCACAAACATCAGGCAACCACAACACGGCAGTCGACACCTCGGAGCCTGCCATGGGAAAGACCGACAAGTCGCAGCGGAAACTAAATTTCAAACCTGGTTCCTCCACCAAATCAACCAAACCCAACAGCAGGCCTGAGTCGCCCGTACAAGAGGCAATCCACGAGGAAGAGCAGTCCGAGAACTCTGACATTAGAGAAAACTTATTGGACCTGAAAGCTGGAATAGGGGGTCTGGAATGAAAACTTGACACACTGTCCTCAAAGGACGACCAACTGCAGCATTGTCTGGACAAACACGTAGATAGGCTGGATGCAGTTGAACAACCTGTATCAGACCTGGACGATGGCGCATCGTCTTTGGCTTCGAGAGTGTCATTGCTAGAGACTCAAATGAAGGTGGTGAGCGCAAAGAACGAAGATTTGGAAGGGCGCTCTCGCAGAAATAATATGAGGATCGTGGGGGTCTGGGAGCAACAGCTCAGAATCAAAATGGAAGATCATGTCGAAAAGATCTGCATGGAACTGTTTGGAGTTGAGACCCTCTCCCAACTGTTTGTTGTTGAAAGGGTACACAGGGTTCCCAACACTAAACCAATCCCAGGAGCAAACCCACGCCCATTCATAGCGAAACTCCTAAATGATAAAGACCGCAACTCGATACTCAGGCTAGCCAGGGAAAAAGGAGACCTCCAGTACGATGGAGACAACAGTCGATTTTATCCAGACTTCTCCCTGGCTGTCCAAGCACAAATGTCATACACAGCCGTCAAACGCCGACTGCAAGACAACCAAATACTGTACTCAATGCTTTTTCCTGAAAAACTATGCATCAAGCATGAAGGTAAAGTTACATGGTTCAACTCACCCGAGGAAGCTAGCAACTACCTGGATCAGGCCGGCTGCAGACCTGCCTCCAACAACCCGAGGCCACAACGCAGAGACTGGGTGAGGAGAGATCTGCCATAAACCATCACTCGAGCGTAGTAAGACGATTGAACCAGGTCCCAACCACTACCACAGGACTACTACCACAGAATCACAATCCTACAATTCAAAGGAGCCCTCCCCCCTTGGAAGGCTACTAGTGCCCCAAGCACGGCACAGTTAACTTTCTTGTTCATTAGGGGGGATTCTTGTGGGCCAGTTGGGGGTTGCCTACGCAAGGGAGGGGTAACAGTTACAGGGAGATGCCTTCAACAGCTCACCTATTCTCCATCATGGTTAAGCCTCGAGCTCCCACTGCACCACCCATTAAAACCAACAGCTCTTCACGCACTACCGTGGTACCACCGAGACTCGCCGTTCACCAAATGATCGCAGCTAAGAAGCTATATATCATATACCAGATCAGTTCAAAGTAGCCACTTGGACTATCCGGGGAGGCAATCAACCAGCGAAAACTCAGAGAATCCTCCAATACCTCCGGAGACACAAAGTTGATGTGGCCATGCTACAAAAGACTCATCTCCTCCCAGACTCAGAACACCACTGGGCCCGGACATGGGATTGTCATAGGTACTTCTCGTCATATTCATCCTACTCAAGAGGGGTAGCCATCCTGATCGATAAAAAGGCTAACTTCAGTCTGGTGGGATTCAAGAGAGACACAGAGGGAAAAGCATTACTAGTGAGGGAGATCCTAGCAGGGAAAAGAAATGGTCCTAGTGAACTCATACGCCCCCAATACTGACGGCCCGAATAACTTCAACTGGGTCATGACGCACTTGGGAACAACCAGCTCAGCAACAATTATCTGGGGAGCAGATCTTAATACACCAACAGACCCCCAGATAGACAAATCACACAATGTACCTGGTCGACCTTCCAAAGCCAGTCTCCAGGTTAAAGAAATCTTCCAAGCATTTGACCTGATTGATGCATGGAGACACTCCAATCAGGACTTGAGAGAATACACGTTCCATTCAGCCGTCCACAATACCAGTTTGCGCATAGACTACCTTATGGTGTCTGCTCGAAGCCCATTCCAATGGGGGCCCAGTCAAATCCTCCCCAGATACTTCTCCGATCACTCAATGGTGACACTTGAATTCACCTTACCTAATACCAGAACAACAGCACTCAAATGGATATTCAAGCCCGGATCGCTATTAGACCACGTGTTCGCAGCTGAACTACAACAAGAAATTACTTCTTTCCTAGAGAAAATCAAGATTCCGTCAGCTCTACAGGCACCCTGTGGGAAACACTAAAATGCTATATACGAGGAGTGTGCATAGCTAAAGAAAATGGAATCTTGAAATTAATAAGACGAGAACTGGCTCACAGCGAGCACTGACTAAAAAAGCTCGAACTCGAATGCACCACCTCCAATGAACCGCAACCCCAAGCCGAACTAAAAGAGGAGCTGCTAAGGTTCAGAGAAACAGCTAATCGTGAGCTAAAGTTCCTAGGGCGCAGACACCAAGTCTGGCAATACGGCGAAGGCCAAAAGCCAGGTGCCCTACTAGCCCATTTAATAGCAATCGATAGAAAACCCATCCGCATAGAATGGGTTTGTGACGCGCAGGGCACGCTAGTATACATGGAGGAAGAAATAGTCAACACATTTCGTGCTTTCTATCAAGACTTATATGGCTCCAAACACAGCACATATCCTGAGGCATTACAAAACCTCCTAAATGACACTGAACTCTACCGGGTAGAAAACGAACAGCGCAAACCCATAAACTCACCTTGGTCGTTAGAAGAATTCCCATTAGCCATCAAAAATCTCCCAAATACTAAAACCCCAGGCCCTGACGGCCTCACTGGCAAATTCTACAAGGCCTATGCAGCCACCATAGCCCTGTTACTACTCCAAGTCTACAAAGAAGCCCTAGACTGTGGAATTCTCCCACCAACGCTGCGAGAAGCCAACGTTATCCTCTTACACAAGGTAGGCAAACCTCCGGAAGACTGCGCCTCCTATAGGCCAATCTCTTTGATTAACCTACACAATAAGATACTAGCCAAAATTCTAACAGCACGACTGCTCCCCCTTATGCCCACATTAGTGCTAGGAGATCAAGCAGGATTAATTCCTAGGTATAGCACAACATATGGCATCAGAAGGCTATTCGGCGTTATGCAGGCACTCAACCCCTCGCAACAAGCGATAGCCATCTTACTCGACACGGAGAAGGCCTTCGACTCTGTCGAATGGCCTTACCTCTTTGCGGTACTCAAACAAATGGGGCTGGGGAATTTTCTTATCAAACTGGTCTCACCACTCTACAATGATCCTCGATCCTTCATCACATTAGGTAACACGAATTCTACCAGTATAAGGTTAGAATGTGGAACCAGACAAGGCTGTCCTCTATCGGCCCTAATTTTCACCTTATTAATGGAACCCCTAGCCTCACGGCTGCGCTCCCAACAACTCCACAGAGGCCTCACTCTTGGGCCCCATAAACTAGTGGTCTCCCTCTATGCGGACGATGTGATCTTATTTGTCCATGATCCCCAAACTAACCTCAACCCAATAATGCGTGAAGTGATCAAGTTTAGTAACATCTCCGGTCTCAAAACTAACCATTCCAAATCAGTGATATTCCCCCTGACACGGAACACCACTAAATTCTTAGACGATCACAGGCCTAGGCGGGAAAGCTCCCAGGTTCGATACCTAGACATCCTTATGCCCCTCAATCAGGGCAATACATATAAAGACAACTACGAGGCAACACTAGGATCCCTTCAAGAGTGCATACACAGATGGAGGACACTCCCGCTAACACTTTGGGGTAGAACCTCACTGATCAAAATGGTGATTCTCCCCAAACTCCTCTACTTATTCACCAATATACCACTACTCCTCCCACGGCCTCATTCTAGACCTACTATGGGCAGGAAAACCAGCAAGAGTCGCTTATGCCACATTAGTACTACCAAAGCTACGCGGCGGCCTCGCACTCCCTGATATAGAGAGATACTTCTGGGCAGTCCAGGCACAATTTCAAAGCCACTGGTACACCACACACTTTATCCAACCACACGTCCAGGTAGAACGAGCCCTTGCATCCCCTAACCTACTAATAGCCGTCATTATCGTCCACATCCAAGTTCCACATAACAAGATGAACACTGTCTTGTCCACCTATGCAATTTGGAAAAAATGGCACAGAAATACGATGTACGAATCAGATTCTCCCCCTGCTGCCAATTAAATTTATCCCAGGAGTCCTCCTAACAGCTGAGAAGGTTTTCCACCAATGGCTCAACAAGTTCAACTGCCACTCCCTCAGCGACCTGTTCCCCGAAGGCCTATTCATAACACCCCAAATGGCCAGAGAAAACGGAAGTCATTCATCGTTTAATACATTCATCTACTTCAGACTATGCCATACCCTGCAGTCATTGTTCCCATCATTCCCGTTACAACCAGCCACCTGGGATCTACTGCATAACATAATCCAAGCGAAGGGAGAGGGGAAGTTAGTCTCACTGATATACAAATCCCTACTAACAAACACAGTAGACATCGACACCCGAACAAAGATAGAGTGGGAAACAGCTATCCAAGCCAAATTACCTGATGACGACTGGGCATATATCCTAAGCCAAACCTAAAAAGTAGCGATAAACACACGCTTCAAGCAAATCCATTTCAACTTTGTACATCAAATTTACTTCACCCAGCCAAAAAACACAGACAACATCCAGAACTGGCAGCACAATGCGAAAGGTGTGGCACCATGGCTGCTGACTTCTTCCACCTCGCCTGGGACTGTCCCGAGGTGTCCCACTTCTGCACTCAAGTCCTGCAAACAACAGCTGCAATAATAGGAGAGAAACTGTCACCACTCCCTACGGTAGCCCTCCTTAGTCTAACCAAATACCTACCTGCCTCGACAAAGAATCTAACAGCCTCCTAGTACAAGCGCGCATGAGAATCGCGATGACGTGGGGTTGTGGGCCAGTCCCCACTCTGTCAGCCTGGCAAAGGGATGTTTTGTACTGCCAGGATATGGACAATGAATTTCTGCGAACACTACCCCTACACACACGCCCCCCTGACATATGGGGCCCCTACTGTGCGAGGAGAGCGAGACACCAGCACCGTTTATCCAAAACACAGACATGGGTGGGGGGGAAGCTTGAAGTGGTGAGCTGAGCGGCACAATTGTTGTTACTGCACCCCATTGGTGCAATTTTGTTTGTTTCTATGCAGTAAATTCAAAAATAAAGTTTAAAAAAAATCCTTATGTTGTTAAAGTGCTGTGAGGACTTGAACAATGAGTTCCAGGGTGGTGTGTAGGTGATAAATTAAGATTGAGTAAGAATTGATTTTTGATTTGGCATTGTGAGTGGAAATAAAGTGGGATCAGGGTGATGTTCACTGCTGCGCAAAGGAAATTCTACAAAAAGGCCAAAAAAGGCCATTGTTAAAAATTAATACAATTGAATTAGATGCCAGGAGACATTTCCTTACTAAGCTATTCTTTTATGGTGAGTGGACAGAGGCGGATGAAGGGAGCTGGCAAGCTAAAATGATATAAGAAGTTACATCAGAAGGAATTGACATTTGGTGTCAAGGTGTGATATGGTACAAAGCATTAAAGGCATTTTATATGACTGCAATCTTCATGAAAAACTGAGTCAAATGGCTCAGCTCACAGCTTATCTATGCTTCCACTTGCAGTTAGTGAAAGAGCGAGTGTAGAAGAGTGAGGCCTGTGTGCAGATTCCGACTGAGATTCTAAATGAGGCGCAGAAAGAAGATCAAGCACAGCAGAACCATATTTTCGATTTAAAACAAGAAAGCCTTATGGAACAACTCAAGCAGGAGATAAAAACCCAGAAGCAAGAGAGTGCAGAGCGTGAAACACAGTTTTTTGCACTGCAAGATGAAGATAAAGAGTGTGTGGAAAATGTAAGCACACTGCAACATAAGGTCAATGATCAGACTAGTTATAATAGAGAGCTTTTAGATGACTTTATTCCCTTTCAATTACAAATAGAAGAGTTGAAAAATGTATAAATGTCAGTTAATTATCGAAGGGGCTGATTCTCATAATGACTTTGATCAGATATATCAGAAGGTACATACTTGGACAGAACAGACAAACTGGTGAAGGAAAAATACCTCTTGAACCAGGAGAATAGTGCCCTTGCACAGGAGGTAAACCAGTTAAAGATGGATGCAGAAAAGAGTCATTCGGGCTCTCAGGAACTGACTGGAAATTGCCAAGAAAATGTAGAATGGAAGCAGACCTGTTACAGGCAGTGCAGTGTAGAAAGAGATTTGTATTTTGAAAGCAGACAGCTTTGAATATGTTCAAAGAATGCAGGCCGCACAATTGAAAATGAGTCAAGTCTGAATGAAATCAGGGAATTGAAAGATCGATTAATGGCCCAGATTAAAAACCTGAAGGCCAATCTGGCACTGGTCTCATAGCTAAAAAGACAGCTCTCTGAACATCATCAGAAAATAAGGACAGGGAGAAGCAGGTGTGAGAGTTTGTCAAATTAATTAGAAAAACAGAAACAGGCAGTAAGACACCCTACCAATCAGGATATGAGAAAGGGCCCTCTGATCCAGAGGTGATGCCCTCCACAGAAGAAACCACATGCCGGTTAACCACAACTTCCTATTGGCTGACTGTGACTGACCTCCTGCTTTCTACCTACCAAGCCCAAGGAAACTTTAGGACCTAAACACACTCATGCCTAGCCAATCTGTTCCAGAAGGCCAGTCCTTATCTGAGATTGAGGATTACTCACCTCTATCACACAAAAGGGAAAGTGGCTGGATGAGTGTGTCGTGGGAAGTAAGGAATAACCCAGTGATTACTTCAGACCATGAAAACTCCCTTGATTAGAAAATGAGGCTGTTGGACTTAATCCCTCTCCTGTTCCTTTGGCCTCATTGTAGGTCACCCCTGCACCCTCTCCTCTTCCTTTGGCCCTGTTGCAGCCACCCCTATCACTTCTCTGCCTTCCCTCTCTTCACCCCTGATGAGGTTTCCAGACAAGTCCGATCTATGAAAATCTCATCTAAGCAGGTCTGTCCCTGCTCTTCCAAAACCTTCAAAGACCACATTGACACCCTTTCTCCTGCCTTGGCTGACTTCTGCTACCATTCTTTCACCTCTGGAACCTTCCCCTCCCCCTTGAAGCAATCTCTTGTGCGCCGTCTTCACAAATAACCCTCAGCCGACCCCTCCCTTCTGGCTAATTATCGTCCGATCTCTATCATTCCTTTCCTGGGAAAACCCCTGGAAAAGCTGGCCATCTCCAGATTAATCTTCACACTGAATCTGTTGGTTGCCTCCATGACCACCAGTCTGGCCTCAGAGCAGCCAGAAGCACAGAAACTGCTCTCCTGAACATCCATGAAGACTTGCTCTCTAACCTTGATTCTAACCTCCACTCTGTCCTTGTACTACTTGATCTCTCTTCTGCCTTTGACATGGTCAACCATGCCATCCTGCTCAACCGTCTCAATGATAATCTGGGTATCACTGATCAAGCGCTGGCCTGGCTGACTTATTTACTCTGTGAATGACCCTCCCAAGTCCAACTTGGGTCCTTCCTCTCCTCTATCTCTATCTCCACCTGTGATGTTCCCCAGGGGTCTAACCTTTCGCCCTACTTCTTCAACCAGTACCTGGCACCTCTCACCCACCACATTGCTGCTCTCTGTTCCAACTTCCAGTGCTATGCGGATGACAACCAGCTTGCCTTAGGCTCCCCTCTGCCGCCTCTTCTCCTTCTCTGATCCCAGAATGTCTATCTGCAATCCAAGCATGGTGTCCGCCAGGGGTGTTGCTAGGTCTGGAAAAGATCTAGGGCTAAGCTAATGTTGAGAGCCAGCTAGGATTCAGGGCTAGCTATAGCCTTTTGGTTGTAGTCCCTGAGCTTCTATCTGGGGCAACAACCAAAGGACCGGGGGCTATAGCCTCCTCAGCCACCCCCTAGCAATGCCTCTGTGTGCCGCTAATGATCCCTGCCTGAATTCCAGTAAGAAAGAGATCCTCTACATCAACACACCTGCACCCCTTTTTCTTCCACTCTCTGGCCAGCCTCCCTTGGCCCTCTCCCTGCTCCTACTTGTGAGGCTAAGAATCTCTGGGTTATCTTTGACTCCACACTCTCCTTCTCTGCCCACATTTCTGATGTCTCTAAGAAGTCAAATCAACAACTTCACCTCCTCAGAGGTATTCTTCTTTTCCTCTCCTTCCCCCAGAAGCTTACTGTCTCCAGGGCTCTGGTTTTCACCAGGCTTGACTATTGTAACAGTCTCTTTTTAAATCTACCTGCCTCTACTCTCCACCCTCTGCAACTCATCCAGAACAGGACTGCAAGACTTGTGCTTGGCCTCAAGCCCAGGGATCGTATCTCTTCAGCACTTAAATCTTTCCATTGGCTCCCAGTGGCTTCAATGATCAAATTCAAGTCCCTTTGCATTGTCCACAAGGCCTTCTGGGGCCTGGGTCCAAAATATAACCAGCTTTCTCTTCTGAACTATCTTCCTTCTCGAGATCTTCGCTCCTCGACTTCCAACACCTTGAGGGTCATCGCTTTTCTAAGCAACACGTTGGTGGCAGATCTCTGTCTTCGGCCGGCACCTCCCTCTGGAACAGCCTCCCTGTTTCTCTAAAACTTGAGGAGAACCATCTCCGGTTCTGGAAGCAGTTCAAGACTTTTCTCTTTGCTTCTGCCTTCTATCTTCCACTTCCCTGCCTGATCTCTTGTCTGATACTGCACTGGTTACCTGACTAACCTCTGAACCACAGACCCAGGACCCTGCCCTCCCAGTTGCGCACATGCACTGCCTCCTAGGTACCCAGGAGGCAGGGCAGGCTTCTCCAAACACCTGTTGTCCGCACTTAACCCCTGTACTGCCACCTGCTGGCCACACTTCCTCTCTATTCCTTGATTCTATGAACTGCATTTCTCCTCCTCCCTTCGTCCTTACAATTTTCCCCATCGCTCTTGCACAACATATGGCACTTGCGCATTCTCAATGTCACTTGGCCTAGTAAGATCATTGTCTTGTCCTCCCTTGTTCCCCTCCCTTGCCTCAGCATGTCTTGAAACCCTTGTGTATAGGTGTACCATAAATAAAATATATCATATCATAAAGAAAATGAGATTGCAGAGAGACCACCTAGCTCGTTTCGCTGGAGGAGAACATTCAAAGCTTCAGCCCAGGTGCGGCATCTTAAAGACCTCCTTACATTCAGGGGAAGGTGTGCAGTTCCCCAGACTGTCTGGAAGGGGGAGACTACATAGTTGAGACAGTCTGAGGAAGAGACTCAGTATTATCCTGTGCCAAAAGGTAACTACAGGGGATATCACCCTGAGAATTCACAGCAGCACAGGCAAGAGGGGTCCAGACCCCATGGTTCTGGGAGGTATTCCCAGTCTCATAGAAATTGGGAGCACCTAGAAGAAAGGGAATGGAGTATCAGTAGCAGCTCTGAGTCAGAGGTGAATTAACTCAGGTGCAGAGAAAAAAGAGGACAGGGAAACAAAGAAAGGGTTGTGTCAAAGACCCAATTAGACAGATCAAGGCCATAAAGCGCTGGGTTTTTGCCGAGGTTTTGCAGTCTCTGGCAGCACGCTTGCTGTTCTGTTTACAGTGTCCTTTGGAGAGAAGGAGGAGCTTGCCATCAAAAACCTTGCTGCAACGTGGAGCGTTCATGGAGCTTTTGCCGAGGTTTTGCAGTCTCTGGCAGCACGCTTGCTGGTCTGTTTACTGTGTCCATTGGAGAGAAGCAGGAGCTTGCCATGGTTTTGCAGTCTCTTTCAGTGTTTGGCGGGCCGGGGCTTGTAGAAGGTCATGATGACAGCCCCGAATGACGTGGCAATCCATTTAACCCATTCAACAGAAGAGGTGGCACAGCTAGTAAAGCCATCGAGGACTTCAGAGCAGCGTTTACTAGACAAAAATGGCAAGGGGAGTGTTGGGAACTAACACGCAGGTTGCGCTGAATTGAGCATTGAGACCTCCATTCACATCGACCCCTGTGAACATTCAGCTACACATGCAAGTCAGGGGGAGGGACTCAACATTCCATAAACAAGCCTTTGCCCATTCAATATCTAGGTGGAAGTCATTGTGAGTACAGGGCAATACATTGATAGCTTAAAGGAGGTGTCTTCAAGGTTGAAAAAGTGGAAAGTAGCGGTCAAGGAGAGTGAAACAATTCACCAGTTCTCTAGCGCCTCGTCCAACACTTCCACCCCCATCAACAATGTGAACTTCACTGAATCACAGAAAAACACTGACAACAAACAGAAGAAGAGGTGGAGACCCCTGCCGTACCTCCTCTAACCTCAAGATTTGTAACAAATAGCAGATCTCTTGGCTCCCCCGACAATTCTAGATAATTTATCGAAGGACCATCCTGGTTCAGTCATTCAGCAATAGCCCTCTCCAGGCTCGACCTATGATCGCTGCTCTTCTCCATTCCCAAATTCTTATCTTTCAAAACTAGTCAACGGGGTGATCAACTCAAATACTGCTCAGCCTACCAGGGAAGAAAGCTATTTAACTCTGTTGCTGTCTCTTGCTTGGGAGGGACAGCCACAAGGAGGGATGAAGGTCAAATCTCACCAGGAGCTTGCTGTAATGAGCCAAACATGTGTTTACACAGCACTTCAAGAGAGCTAGCTGGAGCTATAACAACAACCAACTTCGGCTCCATAAACACTGGGAAAACTTTGCTGCTGGCTCTTACATCAAGCAGAAATGAACTGAAGAAGTGGCCCAACAACTTCTCACAGGAACCAGCTGGCAGGCTGACATCAACAAACAGACCTGGGCTTAGAAATGATGCAAGATCGACCAAGAACCACTGCACCATGTCAAAGTCCATCTGGCACCCGAATGGGCTGACTTCGAGCAACATGTTAGCCAACCAAAGATTTTATTGGAAACCCACCTTTGACAAAAGCATGAACTCGTTTACCCAGTCAAATCATCCAACTGAAGACAAGGGGGATGTGTCGGACTGTGTGTTGCTGGAAAGCATGAAAAACATAGAGTCGGGAGCTCTAGCCCAAGATGATTTTCAGTCGAACAGCACTGTAAACTCTGATAACGAAGGTTGCCTGGTGCATAATGCGGCACAGAAACTCACATTGCATCCTCCAGAAAACAATGGCTCATGGATTACCGAGGTGCAAAAGAGGACAGCACAAACTCAGGAGAAAGGTTGCCTGCTGGAATCTAGTTTGTGCAGTTCAACAAAGTCCCCAATTCCTACAGTTGTTCTACCACAGAGAAGTTCACACAAGAATTCCAATAAAAGATTGAGGCTCACTTTAAATTCTGGGGGCGGAGACTTAGACTCCTCTGATGACAAATTACCGATCCAGCTAAACAAGTCAACGTCGACAAATCTGCATCAGGCACAGGACAATAATCGAGCTAGTGTCAACCACTGCCCCGAGCTGGGCATCGACACTAACATAATAGCGGCCTTAATGATCGCAGTGGCTCCTTTCATGAAACTTTATGAATGTCTTAGTTACCAACTGAAAGATAATACTACGGTCCTTGCAATGCCTCATTCTAAAATACTGTTCATGGAAGTATTCATAACAGCCATACAAGAGAATTTGGACAAGAATACTGCACAGATCACTTATATACTGCACAGTATCTTAGACCAGATAATTGTGGAAAAAAACAAGCAAAGACTTGAAAGATCTGTATTAACCTTGGTGTCTCAAAAAGAGGGCAATATGAACATCACCTTAGATCCACTCAGCCTCTCAAGACTGGACCTGCCTAAAAGGAAAACAAATCCATAATACTCTGAGAAAAACTGGACCTAAAGAACCTCAACGATGGAGATCATTAGCTACTGTAATTGCGGAGACAGCCAGGCAAAATGTTCAAAAAAGACCGTAATCCAGGAAGACAAAGCTACTTTGCAAGGAAATGATGACGTGAGGTTGAAAACGATCACAAGGATGGCAGTATAACGGTGGATGAACCAGGCGAATATAGTCCACCCGTTGATGATTCAGATATATTGATAATTGCTGCTTCGTCAAAGTCCCTAGAGGATGACACAGGATCTGCACCCAAAGAGTCAACCATACCTTTGAAAGAATTTGACCTATTCACAAAAAAAGTAGAGACTGGGAAGTCAAGTTTGGGAGAACCAGCTCCAGTACCAACTAATGCCAGAGAGTGGAAGAGGCCCACGATGGGGGAAAAAACACAAGCAAAAGAGGCCACTCTGAAAAAATCTAAAAATGTTAAGGCCCCACATAAGCCAAGATCGAATGTGAGCAAATTGTTTGTTAAAAACGTGACTCTACCCATCAACACTTGTCCTTTAACATAATATAAGGAATTACCTCAAAATAATGTGAGATTGGGACCTAATCCAAAGGAAAGCTACACAATAGATCAGCCCATTGCCTCTTATTCGCCCTCAAGTATAGATGTAGCAGCGGATTTAATGTGAATATATCCATCTACACAATGTCAGATAACAAAGACACTGTGGTCAATAACACAACAAGTCTCACGAGATTATTCCCAACTTGTGGAAGTAAACAACAGGGATTCGGCCTGTGGCGAACACAAAATGGTGACAGAGAGTCTTGCTGAGTGTACTACATCACGCAATGACAAACCAGATGCTCTACTCAAGTATGGCCGATTGCAAAAGGAAGATCAACACCTAAGGAATGTAGAAAGGGGTGAAGTAAGTGATAGAGCCAGTCAATCAGGCCTGCACTTTTTAACCTTGGGAGATAAAAGAAAGGTGTATCAATCGATAGATGGAAGATGAATACACCCAACCAAAAAACAACAAAGAGTGGTCTGTTTTCTGAGTCCATCATGACCATAAAGGGCTTGAAGTAAGGCTGCTCGCTGACTCCAGCACTTGTCAACTTCGTTATCTCTGACATCCACAACACCTGAAGAAAGCAAGACGCTTTCCACTGAAATTAGCTGGAGAGTCTCTTGATAGACTGCTGTATGCAGCTGATCTTGATCTTATAGATCAAACTCCGGTCGGCCTGCAAAGACAACTAGATGCTCTTCAGCTTTATGTTTGGAATATGATTAATGTTGAGAAATCCCAAATATTGATAATGGAAACAGTGGGCAGCAGAGGAGGCAGCAACTACTCTTGGTTCATGAATGGTGAGAAGCTAATTAAAGTAAATTGATTGACTTACTTGGGAATGTGCTAGTATGTCAGTACAAACGACACTCCAAGAGATGCCATCCTCCAAAGCAATTACAAGAACTTAGCCACGTAGGCACAGATAATTCTAAAAAAGTATTGTGCATTTTCAATTTGCCCAGTGTTATCATTTTATTGTATGAAGGTGGTGCCTATTCTTACTTATGGCGCTGAAGCGTTTTTCGCTCTATCGGCAGCAGTATGGTCGGTTTTGGAAGGTCTATTTTGGAAGAAGGATCTAGACGTACCGAGAAAAATCCCAATCCAAGCAATAAGAATGGAGCTTGGATTAACCTCCCTGTACGCAATGGAGGTCTGGAAGTCCCTGGCCTTGTTCCGTAAATGTATACTACAAAGGCCGCCATTAAGCTACAAACTACTGCAAGCTGGTCTTTTGGATGGGTCAGAGGGCATCTTGCGAGAATGGAAGCACATCTGTAGTACAATTCTAGAGGGTCAAGAAACCTCATAGAAAACATTGATAACCAACCCCATCAGTGTGAAACGTAAGCTGTGGGCTCAAGACTGGATAAGGAAGCGCCAAGAAAGATCGGCTTTGAAGTTCTACGGGAAAGCTCTCTTTGAAGCGCATTCGCTCAACTCGCTCCTCGCTCCACAGATACCTTCTAAAATATCCAAGTAACCACTATGATGCACAATTTATGCGCTTTAGAATACATCTTTGCCCAATTAGAGAGATCTTGGGTGTCAGGTCAGTGGGGAATGGAGCTGATGTCAGTTGTAGACTGTGTACTCACAAGGACTCCAGGGAAACCTTACAGCATCTAGTGCAATTTTGCTAGGCAATAACAGAACTGAGGAAAAATCCTTTAGGTAAATACATCAACGATAAACTCTCACTATCGGCTGATCAGTGGTGGATTCTACTGATACAGAGGGAATGAGTATGTTACATTTTCTGAAGTAAATTTTCATTTTAATAGAAAGCGACAGACCACAAGGACTGAATAATGGTTGTAAAACTTTCTTTCTTCTTTGTATTGTGCGAAAAAGGCAAGTTGATGACAATGGCCCTCATTACGACCCTGGCGGAAATCAACCGACCGGACCGCCATAGCGTAAATAGCGTTTCCGCCATTGCACGACGGAGCAAAGTGCGGCTCATTCCGACCCATCGGGCACGAGCACCACGCCATGGCGGAAGTGCAAAGTCCACGATGGCGGAAATGACCCCAAAACGGCCCACACCGCCGCCGTACGGTGCCCTAGGTGCAATTCCGCCACCCATCTTAGCGGTCACCGCAATGAGCGGCAACCGGAAAGTACGGTGACCGGAAATATACGGAAACGGAAGTAAAAGCATGGTCCCTATAAAACCACTATTTCCACACAACCATTAAAAATACTACCCTGAGACACATCCCAACCCGTCATCCACCCTAGTGAAACCAAGAAAAATGGGAAAAGTAGCGAAGAAAGCGTGCGACCGCAAGCGGCAGGTCCACTTCTCCCATGAGGAACTCACCGTGCTCACAGAGACCCTCCAGGAGAATGCTGCCGCCGTCTTCTCCACGCAAATGACCAGGACGGCACTTGCGAACAAGAAGGCCATATGGGCCCTGGTGGCACAGCGGGTAAGTGCGGTGGGGACCGCACCCCGCAACCCACAGCAATGCAGAAAGCGATGGGACGACCTGCGGATCCGCGTCCGTAGCATACTTTCTGCCAACCGCAACATTGCCACAGCTACCGGTGGAGGATCGGAATCACCCATCAAGTTGACCCCCTGGGAAGAAATCTGTGCCTCCACCATTGGAATGGAGAGTATAGAGGGAGTCGGAGGGATGGAGAAAGGAGTGCAGACATCCGAAGAATCAGGTAGGTGTCCCAAATAAAACAATGCCAAAACCACAATGTCCAATCATGTGAAGTACCACGTGTCCACATAGTGCAACAGTAACACATGTCCAGGAGAACGTCCACATACATAGGCCTGATAGCACACTTTAAAACTCACATCAAATACATAAATAATTAAAAATCCTAAAAACACCCTCTACACGTGCAGCAGGCACACCCTAACTGCAGGCTGCAAAACAACTGCACCCTCACTCCACACACAAATGAAACCACCTCCAAGGCCCCAACCCAAATCACCCTCAGGTACCACCCCAATGCATGTGATACATTGCCATTCCAATTTCCACAGACCCATTTATAACGCTCGCCCTCCTTTACTCCACCACAGGGTCCGATTCAAACGACGAGCTCCAGGACACCCCTACCAGCACACCTGCAAAGAGGGCCAAGACCAACGGCCAAAGACCCTCCACCTCAGCTGCACGCATCAAGACACGGCAGCAGCACAAATCAAGTGGCAGCACACAGGAGGGAACTCCAACAGGCACCCCAGCAGCCAGAATGCCCACAACAGCACCACCACAGGTCCCCCCAATGGATGCCACAGTAGGCACTGCTTCTGGTGGCAGCAGCACCATAGGTGACACTGCATTAATGGCAGCATGCTCCGACACAGAAAACGGGGATGTCGAAGTTAGATCCATCCATGACCTGTCTCAATCCCCCTGTCTGTTCCATCCCGTACACCATGAGGATACCACGCAGGGGCACCCACAAGACGACGACTGGCCATCCCCCACAAGCCCTGTGGCAAGGCAACATGAGGTGACCAGCCCCTCTGTGACACCACCGCAAATGGCCATGGCCCAGCAGAGGCAACAGTCCCTCGACCAGGTAATCGTGCAACAGCAGCAACTGGCCACGCTCCTCAAGGACCATGCCGATCAATGTGGGGGCACTAAGGCAGACATAGAAACATCAACTGAGACACTTAGGGCAGAAATGGAGAGAAGTACAGAGACACTAAGGGCACAAATGGAGAGTAGCACCGAGAACCTGAGAGTAGAAATGGAGAGAAGCACCGAGAGCCTGAGAGTACAAATGGAGAGAAGCACCGAGAGCCTGAGGGGGGAACTGCATGCGACGTCCAAAGACGTATGTGCCGAACTTGCCGCTGTGCGCCGTGTGCTCACTGAGCTCTCACAAACCCTTAGGGACATGCATGGACGTGAGCAGGCAGAGACATCATCCGTTGCAAGTTCCGTCCAGGGCAGCCCCCAACGTAGATCTGGGAGGAACCTGCGCTCCATAGGCAGGGGTGCCCCTGATACCCGGAGAGGGGGCTTGCAATAGCGACTGCCCACTGACAATGAGCATCTTTGGACACTGGTGTTCGGGGGGGAGGTAGGAGGGTGGAGGGGGTGTGTTGGGCTCACTTGGGTGGCGGGTCGATAGGGTGTTTAACATGATATCACATATGCCATAAACAATGCACGATCATCCAATGAGATGTGTGGACATTGATCTTTGTGTACGAGGCCATTATAGGCGTACAGTCCATATTGTGCATGTTCCAGACACACACAGTGCCACGAGTCCCGTGTCCATGTATCAGCCACCAGGCGTGAGTGCTAGAAGCATGCATCTATGATATGCTGACGAATGTCACGGCCCTCCTGTGCCTCGCAGACTCCTTGAGGTGCTGCCACATCCCCACCCTCATCATGACCATCTTCAGGTGCTTGCAGTTCTGCGTCAGGGGGCATGGGCACATTTCTACGTACGCACATGTTGTGTAGCATGACACATGCCATGACCATCTTTGCAACCTTCTCATGGCGGTACAGGAGTGCCCCGCCAGACCTGCTGAGGCAGCGGAAACGAGTCTTCAGTAGGCCGAATGCCTGTTCTATGACTACACGGGTACGTGAGTGGGCATGGTTGTAGTCCTCCTCATGCTGGTCCCGTGGGTTGCGGACTGGTGTAAGGAGCCATCTCTTCAGTGGATACCCGGCATCACCTGTATGTGGACAATAAAGGTATTTTGAGGAATGCCATTGCTACGTACGCACCCCCCCCCCTTCCTGCCAGGTCATTGCCGCATCACATACCCCACATCATCATGCTTGAAATGAGACTCACCGAGTAGCCAGGATCGGTTCCCTGCGTGTCGCTCCATGTAGCGTGGTATAGTAGAGTTCCTCAAGACCATAGAATCATGGGTTGATCCTGGGAATCGGGCACAACAATGTGTAATGATCCTGTTGGAGTCACACACCATTTGTACATTCAGAGAATGAAATTGTTTTCGGTTGCGGTACTGGGCCTCCATGGCATGTGGGACGACCAATTCCACATGGGTGCAGTCGATGGCACCAATGCAACCCGGTATGCCGGCAAGTGCATGGAATCCCACTTTTGTGTTGGTAATTTCCTGCTCCGAGCGTGGTAGAGAGATGTAGTCGTCTGCGTGCTGCAGGAGGGCATCGAGCACTTGCAATAGTGTCCGTGAGAACAGTGGCTGTGAAATGCCATGCAACTGTCCGACTGTGTGCTGGTAGGTGCCTGTGGCCAGGAAGTGGAGTACAGACACCACCTTCAGTAGGGGTGGGATGGCGGTTGGGCTATCTATCATGCTGACAAGGTCAGCCTGTGTCATGTCCACAATGGCGGTTATGGTGTCCCGGTCCAAACGGTAGAGGGTGTGGATCTGCTCATCAGTGAGGTTGAACGGATGTGCTCGGAGGCGTGGGATTGCGGGCTGCCTGCGTGGTGGTAGTGGCTGTGCTGGCGGCCCTTGCTGGCCCTGCCTTGCCCTCCTCCTCCTCCTGCGTCTCCTCCGTGCGGCCGGTTGTTGTAGTAGTTTGTGTTCGTCTTCTTCTTGAAGTTGGAGTACTTGCAGTGCTATCAGGTCCCCCAGGGCCAACATGGCTAGTCCTGCCGGTAGCATTTCGGAGTGGGTGTGGTTGTGGGAGGGGGTTGGGTGTGCAATTTCTGTGTTTTCAGGCTGTATGGCCTCCACCTGTGGTGATTCATTCCACCTGTGCAAGCTGCTCTCCCCTTTGGGCGAGCACGTCCCGCACACAACGCTGCAATTCGACGAATGGCATCTTGCCATTACAATCATGTATTTGTACCCGATGGCAGTGTAACATTGGTTGATATGTTCATTCTGCTATGGTCCCATTGTTTCACATACTATCTTTGCAGTCGCGAACAGACTTGTGAAGGGTCAGTGGAACGTAGTACTCGAGTAACGGTGGACCCTCATGCAACACTGTACCGAGGTTCACCGACGGGCGGGGCGTCCCATTTGTGAGTGAAGGCAGTTGCCATTTTCACACACAGCCGCACTAGATGGATTAATTTGTGATTTCAAGCGGCCACAGATGCCTTTTCGACGTGATGTTGCAAATGAGGAATTCGAAGGACGGCGCTTTCGGTTTTCAGCTAGCGGCGAGGAGATGCCCACAGGTCTGACTGCAAATATAACGTTCTATTGTTCAATGTCCTTGGGACAGGGGCCATGGCGAGGATGCAATGATTGATATGAATAGTATGGGATGCGCAATAGCGAAGTGGGCGATAAGGCCGGACGTTCCCAATTACATGTTACTTCACAACACTGGAATTACGGGCTGGGGCACAGTGGATTTTGCAGGCTGCATAACGCACAGACTCAATGGAAGTTTCACATGTCATGTGAGTATGGAAAAAGGCGTTTGTGATAGTGTTTTCACCTCGATATAGATAGTTATGATTCGCTAGTGGTTTTTGGTTGGTGATGATCCTTTGGAGTGGGCTAGCATGCATATGGCTGTGGATTTGGTGTGATCATTGAAGTGAGTAATTCAAATGTAGTTCTGATGGCCATACTATTCTTTTTCATTTCGTTTGGGTGACAGGTATCTCCTCCCCTTTTGCCACTGCCATCTGTATGCCACTCCTGCAGATGGATTTTACTCCCGACACCTGCTGCTTCGTGTTAATCAGTGGAGCAGCATTACGATCTTATGGGACGATCGCCAATGGGCCACATGCCCTTACGCAGTACTAGTGGCTAGGAGCAACATTTCGGCCTTTCAGCTGGACTAGTGCCTCCCTATTGGGACGGCCCTGCGGTTCGAGGCGCTTCCATGTTGCCTTTTCGTACGGGAATGTAGCCCCTCTGTACCATGAGGGTACAGGGCGTCACACAAGAAGTAGCTGGTCATTTATTGCGGATGCAGCCCACAATGGTGAAATGTATTTTGGAGTTCATGGCCTAATGGCTGTATGGGCTTGGTGAATTTGTTGTGCATTAAATTTCTATTCTGATATGAACCGTGTAGCGTTCTTCTTTGCAGGTGATGTGGCATATTCCTATTTGGGGAGCGATGTATTGTGAGGAGATCTGCATTGGGTTCCAGCTTCGGAGTATAGTTGCGTGGTACTGTGCTGGGCGCGTTTGCCTACGAAGCCCAGTGAGGTCAGGGATGAGGGCTGCCAATATGACTGTTTTAATGATGTCATGCTCAGGGGCGGGGGATTGGCTTTTGTGTAACAGATGCCGGTCAGCCAGTTGGATTGGTGGAATGATGTGATTATCAGAATATGGCTGGTCACAGGTGCCTGTGTTTGCGTGCGTTTCTTGGAGGGAGACTGAGGTCATGTCCATTTGTATGGCTTCTGTATTCGTGCCATCTGTGCCCTGCAGCTCCCATTGGCCCCTCTTGAGATTCATTTGTTCGTTGGCAGGCATGGATGACTTGTACATTTCACTGGTTGCATTGTGTGACTTCATTGCACCTACGGGGAGTTGTACAATGTGGCCAGGGAGCGGTGTACAGGCACTCAGTAGGGCCGTTTACGGTTGGTTAGCGATGCCGTACTTCTCACCATGGCGGAATGGTACTTTCCGCCGTGCTTGATGGCGTTAGGTGCATGTCCGCTAGGGTCAGAATTCGCGTACCGTTGCGCCATGGTGGTAATTACGGTTTGGCATGGCGCGCGCGCGCGTACTTGGTGCAGTTAGCGTTGGCGTTCACTGCGGTGTCGCTAATGGCATCGTACTTTGCGGTGACGGGTCATAATCGCACCGAGCGCTATTCGATGGCGGTATTGCATTTCCGCCATCGTTTTTCGATTTCCGCCAGGGTCGTAATGAGGGCCAATGTCTGTAACTGGTCAAAAGTGTTTCTTAAAGACAAACACTATTAAAATAAATAAAATTAAAAAAATAAAAAAATAAAGAGCTTCATGAACCCATACCATAAAAATGCTAAGTATTCAGTGTGGGGACATCTCTAATTGTATGATATCCTCATTTGGAATTAAAAATGACATACATTGCATGGAGTTTGTTTAATAGATGTTCTCTCCTGAGTACTCTAGTTTGTTTTCAGGACAGGAGGACCAGAATCATTATAAATGTACCACCAATAAGGGAGCCATTTTGAAAAAATGTTCCACACATGGGAACCCAAAGGAGGCCAATAAAGCTGCATATAATTTGCAATGTAGGGAGGATCAGGTGCCTAGGGAGTTTGTGCACGAGATGAAGTAGCCTTTGTTCAGACTTCCCAGTGAGTGAATACAAATAGTGGGGAGTTCATACCTTCATATTTTCATGGACTCCCTAAATACATAATGACCTGTAGTGATAAACAAAATTGCAACTTTGCCAATCAGTGCTTTAGATGACAGCATTAGCCGCTGAAAGCCAATAGTTTATTCAAAGTATGTGCCAAAAATGCTGACAGTAGTCTGTTGTAGCACTTCCATTATGCAGTAGTGAGCTACAAGGAATATGCAGGCCTAGTAGGAGTGATAGGTCACATTATGCATTGTTGATAGACAGGCAGGGCGAAGGCCCCAGCTCTGTAGCTAATAGACATTATTGGAGTGTTTGGAACATTATGGCACCTATATAGCACTTAGATAGCCAATATTAAGCGCTATGAACACTAAGCTATGAGTGCATGCCTTTTAGAGCTTGCTCACATGGGGTTAATTCATCTCGGCTTCTCTTAGAATATTCTGCCTTTCTAACTGTAGCCCTGCATGGCTTCGTAAACTAATCTTCCTTTCTCTGGGAAGGCACTGATAAGACATTCCTGAGCTTTCGCGCAGATGGGCTCCAAGCAGGGAGGGGCACAGAAAAGGAGCACAGTGGAAATTCACAGAGTTGGGTTTTTCCATGATCAAGCCTATATTTTGCACAGGGAAAGTTCTGGAACTGTGCGTCATGGACTGACAGCCCGAGATTATAAAACTGCATGCCCACATGACTCAGGTGTGAGATCGATCTGTGGACTTGGTTCGAGCAAGATCAAGTGTCCGGAATTTATGGCTCTGCCGGCACCCTGCAGCGCTGTCCTCTGAGCGGGGCTTGTTACAGCTAGCTTATGAGGGCCAGGGTCTCCCAATGCTGATTTAAGGGGCGTAAGACTGTGTTTCTCTATGTTTTTCTAAGTTCTATGTTTCTCTATATTTTGCATTTCTCTAAGTTTTGTGCTTTGTAATCTTCTCTAACTTGAATCCCAAGATGTTGCTGAAATTCACTGTTTAGAATAAAATACTAAAACTTATTGAAGGTGTCATTTGTCACTAGCCTGAGTTCACTGCTCGGCACAATAGAACCTGTATTTTGGGCTGAATTGGGTAATTTTTGCTCCCAAGGGCTGGTCCTGAGGAAGATTTTCCCCTTTTCAAGACATGACCCAGTAAGTGTATGATTTTCACGAACACAGCACCCTGGATTGGGTGCCTGAACAGGCCACTTGGATCTATAAGGTCCAGAGGCCAGATGAGAGTAACCCCCCCCCAACATCCTCAAACCATTTAACACCACTGCTGCTGCAAAGGTGGCAGAGCTAAACACTACCCCTCCATTGGATGTGGAGACGGGGGCCTAAAAGTAGCCCTCCTGCCAACAAGCAAAATGGAAGGCAGAAAGGACACCCAACCTGTTCCAATTGAATGGTAGTCATGCAGGGGCCCAGAACAATGTGTAAAATCTATTTTCGGAACTTGTCTCTTTCATCAAACTCAAGTATCAATCACACAAGTTGTTATCCACCTCAAGTCTTGCTTGGTACTGGATCCGAAAATGTTGAAGGGAAGACAATAAGGTTCCTCCTAGGGACCCCTATACCTCCGACTCCAAGAGTCAGGACGCACAGGAACCCCCAGGGAAAACCCCCAATGGGGGAAAAAACCCTGTGTCGGGCTGCTAGGGTTCGTAGAGTCCGGAAACCAGCCGGAATAAACTTCCTCTGTTCAGGCAAGGAGATGATTGTCAATGGACCCGTAAGAATGGAAACTGGGTAGAATAATACACAAAGTGACAGGCTGGTGAATACAAAGGAGTGAAAAGTAAGAGAAATAGAAGTAAACAGACTACACGGATTACCTGGGTCTTATCCGGTCTATCTTAAAGTAAGAACAAGATGAAGCAGAAATTCTGTCCTGATTCTATAGGGCTAAAGAAGGATAAGTCGGTTAACCTTCCAATAGTATGTTACAAACTGTCTTACTACCTAAAAGTGCTTCCCTTACCGTCTTTGTGATTGCAACAAAGAGTAATCCCTGTCCTATACTTCCGGATAGAATATCCTACTGATTCCGTGGCTATGGCTGGAGTCGGAACTGCTATTGTAAAGATAACAAAAATAGCAAAAAATAACTAATAAAAGTATCCATCGGAGATGATGAGTAAGTGGAGAGAAACAGACCACTAAGCGTAGTGTAGCTGTGGAAATCACAAAAGGAACGAGGAAGATTTGTAATGAAGAAAGAACCTTTGCCTGCAAGCCCGGCTGGGTTTTCTAGCGTAAAATAAGAAAACACAAATAATTAAGAGAACAGCATTAAGAGGGTGGTAGTAAGGAGTAGAAAGTAGTGGTTAAGGCAGATGGAGATCTACGCGAAACTTACGGAGCGTACAGCTTGTCGTAAAGAGAGAAGCAACGCGTCTTGCGACGGGTTGGGTGTCCGGATATACTGTGCGGAAGTCAGGGGGCGTGGTCAACCTTCGGTTGAGATCTGGAGAGAACGCTAGAGTGTTACAGCCCGTTCCGTAGATACCCGGAAGTGTTTGAGCCGTGTTCGAGAGTCGGCAAAACACTGCGAAGACCAAATTAGGTGTAACACAATGATCCCTCAGACCCTGCCACATATGTAAGCCTTAGGTACAAGGGTACCAAACCAATCCTGGGGTATGTATACACTACCCTGGCGCAAGGGGGGGACAACAAATCAGGTAAATACTGCCCCAGGAAAATTCCCTCCAAACTTCCCTCAGGATAGAAGTATCACTCCAGCTCTGAATCTGGAGTTTTTCCCCAGAACTTCCAAAATACTCTTCCTCTCTCTCCCCAGTTCCAGGACAATGGACCCCTGACCCGGGAGAGGGGAGATTCAGGATGGAACATTTTGGGGGAAATTTCCAGTATCTGAGCTACTCCAGGAGAAGGGACAGTCGCCCTTTTGGGAGCAGCTGAGGAATGACTCGAGACCTTCCTACCACCTAGAAAAAGTTTTGCAGCAGGAGTGACAGGTGCAGCAACAGTCCAATGATTTGGAGCACATGCTGAGGGCTCATTCCAATCCTCAACCTAACCCTACTTCTTAGCATTCCCCAACACCCAAGTTTGCTGCCCCATGGGGGAAATGACGGGAGGAAACAATTGTCAAACCTCAGGCTCCTGAGGAGGGAGCCCGGGTGAAGGTGGGATGCCAAGCTCTAAAGGAAGTTTCCTTTCTCACCCAGACAGAAACATTAAAAAAACTCTCAGCCTGAAAGTGTGTCTTCTAACCCAAAAATGTTAGAACCCAAAGAGCAAAGGGTAAGTAGGAGAGGGCAAAGAAGAACCCACTTTGTGGTAGAGATCTAGATCACCCCCTTTGAAAGAGAAGAGTCCTTAGAGGAATCAGGTAAGTAGACCTTCTACTTCAAAAATGTGGAGATCCCTTCCAAAGAGAAATGGGTCCCAATAGACCCTGGGAGGGACAGGGAAAGCATGGAGACTGACCCAGAACAAGAAACTATTCATCCCCAAAATGTGAGCCAGATAGAATATAAATGGTGGTCTCCTTCCCCAAAAGGTTCTGAAAATGGAAAAGTGGACAGCAAAGAATTAGAGGAGAAAGAAGACTCATTCCCAAATCCGCCCATTGTTAGTGGTACAATTTTCTTCATAGATTCCCGATCTCTCACACAGAAAATTGCCCACGGTCACCCGGTGTCAGAGTTCAATATCAGAAAAGGGCCACCGGGCTGTCAAATGACTCACACTTTCTTTGCACCTTGGAGGAGAAAGAAGGCAGTTTTTATGTGCTGGTCAAGGTGCAGGGTCATTGTGAATTATCAGCTCTGGTGGATACTGGATACCAAGCCACCCTCCTGTCCGAAAATGCCTTTGAACAGCTAAACTCGGTGGAGGGCCACCAAAATTTCCCTCACACCACTTCCCATAAAACTCAAACATTTCAACAGGAATGACATTTTCATCGAAGGGACTGCTGATCTGGAAATAAAAACTGTCCGTTATTAAGTTAAACACCTGGTGATAGTAGTGACTCCAGTGGATACACCTTGTTTACTGGGGAATGATCGCCTGAGGAGGCTATCGCTTCTGATCAACTGTGTAGACAAGGTTCTCTGGACCCAGACTGTCAGAATCCGAGTCATCGGACTTGTGACTCACCTCTTTATTACTTATGGTTCCCTTCTTGGAGTTCGCTAGTTTCTTTTTCCTGGACGAGCGAGCCTTGTAGAGGTAAGGTCTAGAATCCTCTGAATCCAGTCTGCTGGGAGGCGATGAGCGCACTGGTTCTTGACTCCCAGCTGCGGCAGCTCCAGGACTTTGGAGGTGTTCAATGTTCCTGGAAGGACCCGGGACAGGACAGCGACTGGAAAGGAATAAGGTAAGCGAGGCTCCGAATACAGAGGTCACGGAAGAGGGAGGACGGAGAGACCAGGAAGGATAATGAGGGTGGGCACCAGGAATCACGAAGTGAACAGGGCTAGGAAGATTAGAACACAACTTGCTGGGTCTAAGGGTGCAGGCAAGCGAAGCGTTGAGATGCGCCAAGACGCGGGGCGTGTCAGTTTTCAAGGAAGCATGAGTACGAATACAGAAAGACTAGACTGCACCGTTCCTTGGCATCGGACATGTTGGAATGGATCAGAGTAAATGGTTATTGACTGAGAGACCAGGCTGACCAGAAGAGTCGATATCGCCGATTCGTGACAGCATGCCTCCTCCTAAGTCGCAGTCCACCAGGCTTGCCCGGATGAGTCCGATGAAAACGCTGCAACAGGTGAGGTGCACTAATGTTGGAGACTGGTTCCCATGTCCGTTCACCTGGTGGATAGCCCTTCCATTCCACCAAATATTGGAGACAACCTCTTCTGTATCTGGAATCGCAGATCCTAGAAACCTCGAATTTGACTTGGTTGTCGACAATGAGCGGGGGATGTCGAGGTGTTGACTTGGTTGAGTGGTGGAATGGTTTCAACATTGACGTATGAAAAACAGGGTGGATTCTGTACCAGGAGGCTGGTAATTCGAGTCTGAAGGCAACCTGGTTGATGATTTCAGTCACAGTGAAAGGTCCAGAAAAACGAGGTGCCAGCTTGTTGGGTCTCAGATGCCTGGGTAAATATCGAGATGAGAGCCAAACTTTATCTCCAACAGCATAGGAAGGCCCTGGTCGCCTTTTGGTATCCACACATTTTTTTATGTCCATTCTGGCCTTTTCTAGGTGTTCTTTCTTTTGCTTGTGAATGGAGACCAGCTGTGCAATCCAAGCATCCACTGAAAGAGTTAATGTGGTCTGCGGTAAGAGTGTGGGTAGCACTGATGGATGGAACCCTTAAGTACACAAAAAATGACTGGTTTTAGTCGTGGAATGGTCTGAATTGTTGTATGCAAATTCAGCCACAGGAATCAGTAGTGACCAATCATCCTGGACTTTCGAAGTGAAACACTGCAGGTACTGCTCAAGGGTTTGTTTTACTCTCTCAGTGATGCCATTTGTTTGTGGATGATAACCTGACGACAAGGCACGCTGAATGCCTAATTGCTGGCAGAGATGTTTCCAGAACCTGGAGATGTATTGTGGCCCGCGGTCGGAGATGATCTTAGACAGTAGCCCATGCAACCAAAAGATGTGGGTAACAAAGATCCCTGCCATTTCAGGTGCTGAAGGTAGTTTGGTTAGAGGAGTAAAATGGGCCATGTGAGAAAAGAGGTCTATAGTGACCATTATGGTGGTAAATCCTTTGGAGGAGGAAGGTCCACGATAAAATCAGTGGCAATAGTTTCCCAGGGTCGAGATGGTAAGTCAGGTTGATGAAGCAGACCCACTGGCTTCCTGTTGTCGGTCTTTTTCTGCTTGAGAACTGAGCAGGCTTGTATATAGGCGCGTATGTTAGAGCGCATTTTAGGCCACCAGAAGTTCCTTCTATTCGTCTGATAGGTGGCCTTGATTCCACGGTGCCCGGAATGAAATGTGTCATGGCAAAGACTCATGACCTTAGTCTGAGTATTCTGGGTAGGGATCACCAAACTCTTGTCCCTAAAAAGGTATCCATCCTTGGTAGAAAGAGCCCAGAGATTATCCTTAGTGTACTCCTTCCAAATGTCCGAAGTTGCAGTCTCCGCGCGTATCATTTCTAAGAGCAAGTTGGCCTGGGATATGAACACCGTGGGCCTCATTACGACCCTGGCGGAACGGATTTAATGGTGCCGTAAAAGGCTGCGGTGCCGTTCAACCCGTTCCGCCACATTACGAGGTCCCCTCGCGGGACATGTTAAGCACACCTGGGAAAACCAGGCGTACATACCGGGTCTCACGAGGGGAAGAGGGAGCAAACAACGGGCCATCTGGTAATGGCCCGCTGTTTACTCCCTCTCCCATTCCCATTCAACCCTATGGGGGCTGAAATGGGAATGTGGATGAACCGTGTCCGTGTCCTCGAGTGCGGAATTACCGGGCCATCCGAACTCGGAATGGTCCGGTAAGTCCTCATTCCGAGGACACGGACATGGATGCGGTTTTGCCGGCAGCCATGCCGCCAATAGTGGCATGGCTACCGGCATACCTCGTAATGAGGGCCCTTTTCAGGAAACATCTTGGGAAAGGTTAGTGTTTCCTCTTTCATGTAATCCGGTCTCCTGGAGAGAGAATCCGCTATTACATTAGAAGGACCAGGAACAGGTTGAATGCTGAACTGATATTGAGCAAATAAATAGGCCCATCGTGCTTGGCGACTGTTTCGGCATTCCATAGACTGTAAAACCTGGTGGCTCTGGTGATCAGTCCTTACCAGAACTGGATGTCTTGCGCCCAAAAGGAGATGACGCCATTCTGTGAAGGCTTGTCTAATGGTGAGCAGTTCCTTCTCCAGGACCGAATAATGAGTTTTGCTAGGATGTAGTGTTCGTGACAGATAGGAAATGCGGTGCTACTGTTAATCTTCAGCTTCCTGTTTGAGGACTGCCCCAATTTCGTATTCTGAAGCATCAGTTTCTACCAGGAAGGGTTTAGTGGTGTCCGGTTGAGCCTGGATGGGTTCACTATTGAATTGGTGTTTACGTTTCTGAAAGGCGGCTTCCTGGATTGCTGTCCATTGAATGGGCATGTCTTTCTTTAGCAGACAGACAATGGGTTGTACAATAGCTGAGAACGTAGAGATGAATTTCCTGCAAAAAGTAGCAAGTCCTAGGAATGACTGCACTTGTTTCACTGAGGTTGGAGCTGGCCTGGCGAGGATACCTTCAACCTTGGTTGGATCCATGGCCACCCCTTGAAGGCTCAGAACGAATCCTAAGTATTTAACCGTGGATACGTGGAAGATACACTTCTCAGGTTTGGCTGGCAGATGGTGTTTATGTAACTGTTGTAAGACCAAAGAGACGTGTTTATGATGCGGAGTCGGGTCTTGTGAGTGAATCAATATGTCATCTAGGTAGACGAGAACAAAAAGAAACAGCATGTCGGAAAAAACTCGGTCCATAAAATGTTGGAATATAGCAGGCGCATTGGCTGACCCAAATGGCATCACCAGATATTCGAAGTGGTCAAAGGGGGTCCGAAAAGCCGTCTTTCATTCATCGCCTTCCTTGAGGCGAATCAGGTGGTAAGCTCCTCTCAAATCCAGCATATTGAAATCACTGCTCTACGTAATGCCTCCAGGATATCCAAAATGAGTGGCAAGGGATATCTGTCTTTTAAGGTACATTTGTTCAGGCCCCGGTAGTCCAGGCATGAATGGAGTTCCTTTGTATCCTTTTTAGGTACGAAAAAGAGAGAAGATCCAGCAGGGGATTTGGAGGGACAAATTGTCCCATTGGACAGGTTGGAGTCTAGATAATCACGTGAAAGGGTCACTTGGAGTAGCACTAAGGAATTCTTTAGAGAACAGTCCAATGTAAGAGGAACGTCGGAGCATGATTCTTTCTCCCGAAACTGGGCTCCATTCAGGATCGGGAGCTGGCGTTTCCCGAGCGTCGTGGAGGGGCTATCGGGCAATTACGCACTAAATGTTTGTCTGAAGCACAATACATAGAGAGACCACTATTAATCTGCTGAGTCCTTTCCTGGGAAGTAATGGGCTCTCTCAAGGAACCAAGCTGCATGGGTTCTTGCTCAGTCAGACCTTGGGTTGTTGTTTCTTTTTCCCTGGGGCTGATGTATTCAGGTGGAGTCTTGGGTGGTGGGTTCCGTGTCTTCCTCTTCCCAGCCTTTCTTTCTTGTATCCTGAAATCGATCTGTAAGGACAGGTCTAGGAGGGCCTGGAAGGATCCGGGACGGGCTACCCCGGCCAATTCATCCTTAACCTCTTCACTTAATTTGTGTCTAAACAAGGTAAAGCATGCTCAGGGGTCCAATTAGCGTCTTTAGCCAATTGTTTGAAGCGGATGACATATGTCAACATGTCCTGGTTGCCCTGTTGGAATTCCAGCAGTTTTTCCTGGGTGGAATACACCTGTTCAGGACGGTCAAACATGGCCTTGAGGGCAGAAACAAATTTATCTTAGTTGTCGAGTAACGAATCCCCTGCAGACACTAAAGGGGTAGCCCAGGCCAGCGCATTGCCCGATA
Source organism: Ambystoma mexicanum (assembly GCF_040938575.1). Lineage (NCBI taxonomy): Eukaryota > Metazoa > Chordata > Amphibia > Caudata > Ambystomatidae > Ambystoma > Ambystoma mexicanum. Next base: position 1,335,967,681 of record NC_090934.1, read on the forward strand.
GATGAGAGATCATAATCCCCACCTTAGCTCTGGGGATGGAGAAGTAATAAGGTTTAAAGGTAAAATGAACCAGGCATGAGTCCAGGAAGAAGCGTAAGGTCTTTGGGTTACCATCGTATTTATCCACAATGCCTCCTACTGATGCACTTTCTTGATATGCTGAATCCCTGGACAAAACAAGCTGTTTTAATGCCGCATTTTCAGCTTTAAGGTTCTGTACTTCTGTAGTAAGTTCCAGCATACCTCTCATTAGGTCTTGTATGGCTGCCTCCATTTGTGGAAACGGTATTAATTGGGTGGCGTCTCAAACTGTCAGAATCCGAGTCTTCGGCCTCGTGACTCACCTGTTTATTACTTGTGGTTCTCTTCTTGGAGTTCATTAGTTTCTTTTTCCTGGACGAGCGAGCTTTGTAGAGGTAAGGTCTAGAATCCTCTGGATCCAGTCTGCTGGGAGGCGATGAACACACTGCTTCCTGACTCCCAGCTGCGGCTGCTCTGGGACTTTGGAAGCGTTCAATGTTACTGGAAGGATGTGTGACAGAACAGGGACTGGAAAGGAATAAGTTAAGTGAGGCTCCGAATACGGAGGTCGTGGAAGAGAGAGGATGGAGAGACCAGGAAGGATAATGAGGCCAGGCACCAGGAATCATGAAGGGAACAGGGATAGGAAGATTAGAACACAACTTGCAGGGATGAAGGGTGCAGGCAAGCAGAGCGTTGAGACGCGCCGAAGCGCGGGAGAGTGTCAGTTTTCAAGGAAACATGAGTACGAATACAGAAAGACTAGACCGCACTGTTCCATGTCATCGGCCATGTTGGAAGGGATCGGAGTAAATGGTTATTGGCTGAGAGACCAGGCTGACCATAAGGGTCGATATCGCTGATTCATTACACAGACTAACTGGCCGAAGAAATTAAAAATGAGTACCAATTATGTAAGCATGAACACTACCTGTCATTTGATTGATCGACTTTCTGATAAAGTAGAATTCCATTTCAAGAATAACCAAGTCTCAGACATCACTGTTATCTCTGTACGGGAACCAATTGGTGATGGGAACCCTTCTCCATTCTTGAAAATCAACCATCCTCCCAGTTTTAAGTGGCAATTCATACTATAAGAGAACCCCCTAACATGTTACACCACTCCAAAATCAGAAGAAACATTGAATCTGTGAAAACAGACAAGGAAGAACCCACTCAAAGTCTGAAGGTCATTAAGAAAAGGGGCAAACAGTTGTTTTCCCCATTCAGTTAAATTAGAGGGAGGTGCCGGTGCTCACCAGACTATGCCTGAAAAATGGAAGGAGCTTCATCAGCAAAGGATTATCCAGGAAACTCCCAAAAGATCAGACCATTCCCACATTTAAATTGATTGACAAATGGTAAATAGGTCTGGAAACCCCAAATTCAAAGCATCTCCTACCTAGAAGGTGTTTGCTAAAAATGTCCATGGGTGAAAAGAGCATAGAACATAATTGTTGGCTCATGTGAGATGTCCCTTCTGCCTTTTATTTAGGCAGTGACATTCTCAATCAATTCGGAATCAATTTGAACCTAATTAATAATAAAGCCTTTTCATGACTGGGGGGTAACCCCATGGTCTTTGACAACACAGAAAAAGCATTCAGACCAACTCAATTCCTGCCCTATGCCATTGAAGTTCAAGTGCGAGATGAGGTTACCATCCCAGGACAGGTGCAACAATTCACTATTCCCCTAAAAATTAGGCGAGGACATTACCTCAAACATCAGGACTCCTATATACATTTAAATTCCCATTTCTGACAATAAAGCTTGTATTTAAATCTGATACCTCTAGTAGACCTAGAACACAACACCATTCGAATGTTGGTGGACAACAGTGACCCTCAAAGTATCACTTTGGGCACAGACACCTTTATTGGAATGGCGGTTGATGCCCAACATTATTCTATTGATTTAGGTAATGAAATAATGGGACCAATCCCAAACAACTGTTTCAACATCAGCAACAGTATTCCTCCAGAAAAGACTTTTAGTAGGCATGGAGAGCATTTAATGGTGTTCGCTTACTCCAGTATTTGTGAAACAATACTTGTTATCTCACAGAGATTATTAAGAATTTAGAATCCCGTGGGATAATTTGTCCGATCCACAGTACCTTTAACAACCCAGTACTGGGGATATTCAAACAAAACAACCAATGGAGACTATGTGCAGACCTAAGGGAGTTGAACAAATGGGTCCACCTGTCAAGATGACCACTTCACTACATCTTTCAGGGGCTGGCACAGATCCAAGGGTCAAAGGTGTACACTGCCATTGACCTGACCAATGGCTACTGGAAGTACCCGTGAGTATGGAAGACGAGTGTAAGATTGCCTTTACCTTTGGGGTGCAGCAGTAAACTTGGACCCAAACCCCATTTGGATACATCAACTCAAGCAATGAGTTCAACATCTTTATACATAATGCCATAGCTGACTTGGGTGAAAGGGGAAACGCTGCATATGTAGATGATGTTCTGATCAAGAGCTCAACTCTGGAAGAACATATTGCAGAAATCTGCTACGTTCTAACACAATTGCAGAAAGATGCAGGCAAATTGTCCTTTCAAAAGGCACAGTGGTGTAAGACCAGAGTGAACTTCTTAGGGCACAAGATCATCCCTGAGGGTCTCAATCCCCAGGCAAAGAAGGTGGAAGCCCTAATTAAATTAAAAGAACATACTACTCTGCGAGAATTAAGAAGCCTTCTTGGACTCAAATTATAATTGGAAGTTCATTGAAGACTATGCAGAGGTCACTCGATCCTTAGTCCATTTATCAACAGCCCGAGTCAAGTCGGAATGGGGTCTTGAACAAGCTGAGGCAGTTAAACAACTGAAGAGAAGCCTTTCCCAGGTGAATTGTTTGGTTTACCCCATAAAGAACTAAGAGTTCCTCTTGGAAATGTGGTTCTCAGATACTTACCTAACAGCAGTGATTTTGTCAAAAGCACGACAAGGTCAACAAAGTCATCTCATACACAAGCAAGAATGTGTCCTCTCTGGAGGACAAATTCAATGACTGCAAGAAGGCACTCCTGGTAATGGTGTGGCATTGAAAGATTACTGCCCATTCATCCAGGGGGAGCACTTCATTGTTGAGACTCCTCACCAACGCTTGCAATATCTTCAAAGTGACGGAATCCGGGTAGGGAACGTTTGTAATTCCAGAATTTCTTCCTGGATGCTGTCCATGCAAGGCTTTCCTGTGGAGGTGAGATGTGGCCAAAACAAGAAGAGTCCTCTAGCGCAAGGATTGGCGGACTTGCATGATTGTGTTCAAGAAAATTGTTTTGATTGCGAAAGTCTAATGACTAAAAACAACACAGAGGCGTACTTAACTTCCCCACATAAGGTCTATGAAGAAGACCTGTTTAGGGGAAACACACAGTTTATGCGGATGGGTGCTCCTACCATGTTGACAACAACGAGGAAAAATAACTAACAGCGGGCATTGGAAATTCCTGGGTGAATGACATCCTCTGAAGGTTACAAAATAGGAGCCCGGAGTAGTCAGGTTACAGAGTTGATGGCCGTTCATCAAGCCACCCTCAATGCAGTGCACTACCAACTCAATGAACTGGTCATACTCACTGGCTCTAAATATTTCAGAAATGGGTTAGTGGAGCACCTGATTAACTGTAAGAATCGAGGCATGCTTTGTGCCAACAATAAACCCTTACAGCATGCCAAACTGATCCAGTAAATTGACGATCAGGTGACCTCCAATAAGATGACCATCTATTGGAAGAAGGTAAGAGGTCATTCCAAAATAGAGGGTCCTGATAAGACTGGGAATGACTGGCTGACCAGCTGGATAAAACCAGAGACCTGGAGGGGGATTTCATAGAAGCAGAATCCCTGCTCAGGGAAATCCAAGTTGCTGCTGTCGCCTGGTTACAAACTCATGCGAATAGTGAACTCTCGACTTCCTAGTCGAGTAAAGATACCCCAGATGCAGATTTGAACATTGGAACAGAGAGAGGACCAATCATTGGGAAATGTTATCGACACATAGAAGACCATGTAAGTTTTCCTCTAAAAGAGTCGGATTGTACTGTCAAAGAGGAACGCCGGGTGTTGATAACATTTTCTAAGATGTTCCATATAAAAGACTGTGGGTGGTACCATCCTCATTCCGGAGCCTGATGTTGAACTACACCCATTATGCGGCCACTGCCGGTCATAGGGTGTTTCACACGACATTTGAAATCTTGTGCAAGGTTTCTTACTGGCCACATATTCTAGGTGCTTGAATAATAGTTATCATGAACCAACTTTGTCATGCTTTGAAGGATAGTAATCTGAGTTGGGCAAGCCAGTGTGTAAATCTGTAAACTGCTGGTGTGTTAGTGGGTGCTCCGCTACTAACATGCCCTTCACCCAATAAATGAAGTTTATGCAAACAGAAGGGATCAGGTTGATGGCTTTATACACTTATCACTTTATACACTGTAAACACTTTATACACTTATACACTTTTACACTTATGGGCTCCTTCGGTGTCAGGTGCTATTCGTATGCCCATGATACCCAGCTGCTGATCCGTCTCGATCTTGATCAGTCTGAAGTGATGGCGTGCCTGCATAAGTGCCTGACGGCTGTGTGGGAGTCGATGGAGCACAACTGGTTGAAATTGAATTGGGACAAACCTGAGGTGTTGGTGGTGGGTTCTCCTCCGGATCCCTCACTTTGGATTTCCTAATTTTGGCCTTCTTCTTTGGGCTTGCTCCCTGTACCTTCGATCAAGGTAAAAAATCGTGGGGTAATTATGTCTGCCAATTTGTCCATGTTTGCCCAGGTATCTGCAGTATGCCAATGGGGCGTTTTCAGTTTTAAATCTTAAGAAAGGTGCTCCATCTGATTCCAAAAATGCTACGTCCCCCGGTGGTGGCTGCTATGATTCTGAGTAGGCCGGACTATTGCAACTCTCTGTACCTGGCGCAGCCCAAGGGGTTGGTAGGCCGATTACAACGTCTCCAGAATCTGGCTGCCAGGGTGGCAACAGGTACCCCTTTTGGGTGCCATATTTCCCCAGTATTGCGTTCCCTTCGTTGGCTCCCAGTGGCCCAGCCCATTCAATTTAAAGCTCTATGCATTGTTCATCGTGCTCTACATGCTCAGGTAGCAGGGTATCTGTGCGCCAAGTTTGAGTGCTATGTTCCGAACCATCCCCTGCGGTCAGCTGCGACTGGCATGCTGCGTGTGCCCTGTTTTTGCCTCACTCAGGTGGGGGGGGGGGTGCTTTTTCGATTGCAGCAGCTCAATTGTGGAATACTCTTCCACTATTTATGAAGTCAATTTCAAATCATCTAGTCTTTCGGAAAGCATTAAAAACTCCCCTGTTCAGATCTTTTAGCAATGCTGGTTCTGATGTGTTGTTCTGTGGGTCGTTACCTGCCTCTCTTGCGCCATGATGCCTTCGGACGACCATGCGCTCTACAAGTGACCATAACATAACAAACATGCATGCTGTAGAAAAGCCAGAAAACACAACTCGAAACTCTGTTGAACAATGTGTGAGATGATTTTTAGTCTTATATCTGCTGGATACAGTCCAGGAGTGCTTGGTTTCAACATTGGCCTTTGCATCTTTGTCTGAACAGGTGGCTGTATTGATAGTCATAGTGCCCACTAAGTTACGTGCCCATGAACGCAAATGTCTGCTGATGCTTCAACAATAGAATCTATTATATCCAATTTCAACCTATTCTTGTTATCAAGATGAGAAGCTGAGAGGGCTCTACTGGAATTACAAAATGTAGGTTATCCATATGTCTGTGTCTGCAGCAGCCACTGACCACCTGAACTATCATACCCATCTTACCTCTATTTTGAACAGCCATTTATGTTAAAGTAGTCTCACAAATTAAATCCAGGAACCCAATCGTCATCTTCAAAGTGCAGTAATCAATGTGAGGGGCGCAGCTACAACAAAACTTCAGGGGGGCAAACACATGAAGTGGTAGGGGCTACCTTCAGAGATTTTGTGTGGGCAGGGTACATTTACTTGTATAGTGGCTGTCGTTCCATAGGAATGTCTTTGGAAGCTACTGTCTATTTAGCAGTCAATGGTGCAATGTAATGCACCTCGGGTCATTGACACTGCTGAAAACAGAATAGGTTGTCATTGCAAAATGTGCATTTTTGTGCTACCTGCCAGCATGTTAATGATGTGGTTGTGATATGGGGCTTGATCGCCTTTGCCCGTTGGTAGTTCATGACGCATAGCCAGCTGCATTGTATCTTAATCCCATTTAAGACTAAGTGGTGCTATATTTGCTTTTTCTGTGAGGTGTCTGAGGGCATTTAGATGGGAGGTCCCTAGATACTGGGCCCTGAATTTGCACGATTGCATACTGTACCTCTCATTGCCTCCGCTAGCTGAACAACACATTTCTGCACACAACTTCAACAGCAAACCAACAAGCACAGACACACAATGAACTGTACGCCACCTGAAGACAAATGTTTATACAAAATGTCCCTAAACCACCACATACTCACCGCAGATACACAAAAACTATTCTCCATGCTCCTTGAAAAAAACTATGACAGAAAAGGCAATCACACAAAAATGACTTTAGCCACCTGGAACACCCATTAACCACTGGTCTAGACAAGTCACAAAACTCTTCCTTTGTTGTGCCCCAAATAGCTCTTCAGAATTCCTTACCACCTCTTCCACAAGGCCTTGTAGTGATGTCTCACTGAATTTGCGTTTTCTAAACCACATTTTGGGCACCTTCCCCTTGCCTTTTCCACCATGCATGTTTGACACTCCTGGGGTTGGATGGCGACAGGAAATGGGTGATTCTGAATGGATGAGTTTTCAAAGAAGGTTGCTGTAAAGCTTCCCGTTTGTGAGTTGATGGTATTTGCGGTACTTTCACTGGCTTCTTGTTTGGCTTACCCCAACAAGAGTTCCTCTTGGAAATGGGGTTCTCAGATACTTACCTAACAGCAGTGGTTTTGTCAAAAGCACGACAAGGTCAACAAAGTCATCTCGTACACAAGCAAGAATGTGTGCAGATTTGGTAATTCCTCCAATTTTCCAGCACTACCCGTCAATTTCGATACAAATTGTAGGATTTATCAATCACAGTTGCTTTTCAAAATGAATTCCTCCGGATAGAATTACCCTTTCCGCAGACAGGTGGTGCGTGTATTTGTAAACTTATAATGTGATGATAATTATGTTGGAACCACAGCAGTATCCGCAACCCTGTCCTGCGGAATCAGAGTCAAGTATACCAGTCAACTCGGTATGAGGCCCATTGACAATCCCAGCAAGCTCGGCAGTACCAGAAAACTCCCCTTTTGAAATGTCCAGGCAAGCCCCATTTTTTACATCGCCAGCAAGCTTGACCTTGGAAGTTGACGGCCTGATTTCATTCCTAGTAGGTGCGACCGTCCCTATAAGTGTGACATTCCCAGTAGGATCTCAGCTTGGCATTCTCCATCACCTCACAGTTTAACATTCACAGTAAATTTAACACTCCCAAACAAGATCTCAATAACCTTAACTTTCCCTGTAAGCTACAATTCTGACATGTTCAGATGCAGTGACATTCATCATGTGTTCCCAATAAGCTTGAAATTCACAGTAGATTCTCATTTCGACATCGCCCGAGAACTATGATTTCGACATTACCCAGTAATCTCATAACTCTGACATTTTATTAATATGGATTTTCCGGAGGATAGCTCAGGGGCAACGTGCTCGAAGCAAGAAAACATGGAGCAACAAAGGTTCAAACCCGGGTCATGCTTAGAAACCTCTGGGTATTAAGCGCGTTACAAATAACCAATTACAATCTCGCAGATTTTTGAGAAACTTTGGTATTTTCATTGAACGCCGGGTTCGACATTCCCCCCAAGTTGCTGTTTTCACCTTTACAGTAAGCCTCACTCCACACAGTTCCAGTCCATGGCACTGAGAAATTCCAATGAGTCCTCAAAAGCATGAAGAGCGAGCTAACATTTGAGAAACCCCGCTTGAGCAACTGAAGCTGGGAAGACAGCCTGCAACCCCTTCCGTTCTTATGGCTTAAAGGTAAGACATGTAAGGAGACCTTGGATTCATGACAATGACAAAATGCTTTTCAAATCCATGTGAAAAAATGCGTGTCAAGCTTCAGATAAAATGACTTGCAGTTGGCTGTTGGTGCCCTAAAAATACTAAAAAAAAATAAAATCCATTTGCAAAGAAAGCTACTCACTTTTATCTGATGGCGGTTTTAACATTTATCCTATTTATTCTAAGGGGGTCATTACGAGTTAGCGCCATGGCTGCCTCCAAACTCGTGTCCGGGTCCGGGTTCTCTGAATGGGGACTTACCGGATCATTCCAACCTTGGAGGACCCGGAAAGTCCCCATTCAGAAACCCATTCCCCATTCGAGCCCCCATAGGGCTCAATGGGAATGGGGAGGGAACTATTAATAGGCCCGTAAATTACGGGCCTGTTATTAGCTCCCTGGTCCCTTAGCGGCTCCCGCTAAGGACGGCTGGTTTTACCAGCCGGCCTCAGTGGGACCCGCTAAGGGACCTCAGAATGCGGTGGTAAGGGGTTAACGGCACCGGCATCCTTAACGGTGCCTTTAACCCTTACCGCCGCACTCGTAATGACCCCCTAAATGTTGCAAATGTAAACTTCTTTTGTTCAAAAATCGTATTTATATTCCTCTAAAATGTCTGTAGGGATGTTCCCCCGACATACTCGCTGACTTGCTCTCCAATGTCCCTCCATCCTCTACTCTTTCATCGGTTTCTTCCTTTCATTTTCTCTTATTTGAGAAAGTGAGCCAGAGTTGCCGGCCGCTGTCCACCCATTGCCGCAGCTTCACTCTCTATCCCTTATTCTGTCTTCTGTGATGTCTGTCGCTACTTCTTCCCTGTGAAGTTGCTTCCATCGCCCCGTTTCTACCTTGGGCCATGTGCATCCTCTCAGGCCTCGGCCTACAGCTACCACAGCTCCCACCCCCTCCTCGTTTTTGGGTTTCCACCTAGTCAGTACTTCCGTGGCGCTAGCTGTTTCGTTTCTTTCGTAATTATTGCTCTCCTTCAAAATTCTGCTTTATTTTCTGCCCCCTACCAATCTCTCCCTTGCCGTGTCGACTCCCATTCCCTCGCTCCATGCCTCCCATCATGCACACAGGCTGAATACTCATGCTCTGTCTTGTGACTTTAATAACATCATCTATCCTCCTCTTTCTTCTTCCCTTTGAATCCTGGACTCTGGAATGCGCGTTGCATCTGTAACAAGGCCCGCTCTCTTCTTGACACCTTTTGCCTCCTTAATCTTCATGTTCTTTGTCTCACGGAAATGTGGCTCATTCCTCCCAATCTTGTCAATCCTGCAGCCATTTTTCGTCTACTACCTCTTTCTTCCAAATCCCCCATCCTTTGGGCCGTGGGGGCGGTGTCAGTGTTCGGTTCACATCTACTTTTATTTTACTTCCCTCCCCTGGAAATATTCCACTCTTCCTGTACTTTGAATATTAGTTTTCCTCCTACACTAAGCCCCTTTCTATTGCTTTTCTCCTAATCTATCATCCTCCCAGGCCTCTCAACTCCTTCTCTCCTCCCACTTGAAGGGCCTCTGATTCTGCTGGGTGATTTCAATCTCCATCTCCCCTCTACTCATTCTGCTATCCCACTTCTTCCTTGTGTTGATTCCTACCACCTTGTACCTTCCCTTCTCCCCTTCCAATGTTTCTGGTTCATCTCTCAATCTAATTTTCTCTTGACCTCTTTCTTTTACCTAAGTCACGGCTCTTCCTCTCTACTCATCTGATCATTCCCTTCTTTCTTTCTCGCTTACCCCTACTTCTCATTTTTATTTTCTCAACGTGACCTTTGGTCCTTTGACACATCTTTATTTATTTCTTCTTTAACATTGTCTTTATCTTCTTTGGATGTCCTTTCATCTTTATCAGTTTACAGTTACTCCTCTCTGTTCTCAGCCACGATCCTAGATACCCTCAACTAATTGTATCCTTCTACTTCTTTCTCACCATCATGTAAACCTTGCCAATATGGCTTACCACCTTACCAGCTCTGAGCTCTCAGTCCTCCGCCGAGAGCTGCTGGTGGATATCTCCTTCTCATTCTGACCTTCTTACCCTTTATTTCCTCGACTCTGACTATGATGCAGCCCTCCTCTTGGCCAAACAACAATTTTACACTATCTGTCTGGATTCTCTTTTAGCCTACTCTCCTCACTTATTTCAGACCCTTAATCGTATTCTTTGTCCATTGGCCACTGACCCTCCCCTCTCCTCTTCCTGCACTGCATTTGATGTTACCTCTTGCTTTGCTCCTAAAGTTACTCTATCCTCTTCTCTTCTCGGTCTTCCTCTACTTATTGTCCCCTTCCTCCTCTTCTCTGTCCTTTTTCCTTTCCCTCCCTGCCTCTAACAACTCTTGCTTTCTTTCTAAAGCTCACCCTATGGCCTCTCCCTCGGATCCTCTTCCTTCCTCTCTTATCCCTAAGGACTATTCCTTTCTGTATCCGTACCTGGCTCTGTTCTTTAATCTTTCTCTTCAGTCCTCCACGTTCTCTTCTTTATTCAAATGTGCCTCCATTCTTTCAATTCTCAAGAAACCTTCTCTTGGCCCGTCTCTTCACCCTGTCTAATCAAGCTTGTACCTTTCCTCTCTAAACTCCTTGAACATATTGTCTATTCTCAAGTCTCTTCTTGTTAACTCCTCTTCTCTCGACCTACCAGTCTATCAATCTGGTTTTAACCATCTTCTCTCTACGGAAATGGTTCTTCTCTCTGCCTGTGACGTATCCTCTGTTTGCTCGCTATTCTAGGCAATCTTTGCTTCTGGTTTTACTTGATCTCTCTCCCACTTTCAATACTGTTGATCACTCTCTTCTTCTCTGATCTAGGTTTTGGTGGCTCTGTTATAAAATGGATTCGCTCTTACCTGACAAATCGCACATACCCGGTGCCTGGGCTGGTCTTACTTCATCCACTCCTCCTCTTCAGTATGGGTTTCCTCAGGGCTTGGTCTTGGGTCCTCTACCTTTATCTCTCTACACAATTCCTCTTGCCTTTCTCATTTCCTCTTTCGGTCTTTCTCATCATCTTTACGCTGATGATACGCAGCTCTTTCCTTCCCTTTTTTCTATCTTGTCCTCTATACACTCCACTCTTACATCTTGTCTTCTGACAATTCAGTCTTCGATGTCAGAATACTTTCTTCATCTAAATCCCTCCATGACTGAAGTTCTTTTCTTTCCTGCCACGACTGTCCCCTTTCTTTGCCTCCCATCCCGCTATTTCCTTTCCTCCTTCTTCTCTCCCCATCTCTCTTCCTACCCGGAATCTTGGAGTCATTCTTGACTCATCTCTGTCTTTCTCTTCTCATATGGCTAGACCATTTCTTTCCTTTTCTGCTACAAAAATGTGTATTTGTTCTTTCATTTGTTCCTGACTGTTCTCTTTTACTTGGTCTTGCTGCAGTCGATCTCTCTCCTCTTCGCTCTATCATTCTGCTATTTGCCTTCTTTTCTCCTTATCATCACGTGATTCTATTGCCCCTGCTCTTGCCTCTCTTCATTGGCTCTCCTTTGAGTCACAGCTGCTGTTTAATCTTCTCTGTCTAGTTTCGAAATGCCTTCAAGGTATTATCCCTCAACTCTTATTTCCTTGTATGTCCCATCACTTCCTCTTTGCTCTCATTCCCGTTTTCTTCTTATTGTTCTTCGTCCTCCTTGTGCTAATTCCATTTTACACTCTTTTCCCCTCTAGCCACAAAGCACTGGAACATGCTTCCCCTTTCTCTTCAATCTTTGTCTTATTTTCCTACTTTCCACTCTCATCTTAGGACTCATCTTCTCACTGGTTAACCTGTGCTTTTCAATTTTGTCTTGCATGATGTTTAACCATTTTCACCTTTGTACAGCGCCTTGGCGTACAGCGCTATATAAATACAAATAAAAATAAAATAAAATATGTTTATTACCATCCTGTGGCCCCCACCATTCATCCAGAACTCTCCACTACAAACCAAACTCCCCCATCTTCCTTTCTACTTTTACTCACCACTTTTTCCCTTATTCAAATGTGACCTAACCCTCTTACTGTTAGAGTGCACATTGGGCCTCATTACGAGTTCAGTGGTGCAGTAAAAAAATAATGGTAATTTTATTACTACTTCTTTTTTTGATGGTAACAGGATTGATGCCATTTTTACAGCAACACAGCATTCAGAGTTTGGTGGAAAAGTCCACATGGAGTCCTATGTATTCCAGAAATTGGGAATGGCACTACCCTACCACCACTCATAATCCTGTGGTAAGCCCATGGGACCAAATAGCGGTAACTGTAAACAATTGTGGTGGTATTTCATCAGATTTACTACCAAATTACTCCAAACTCATATGACGCAGATTTTTCTTGTTCTGCGATTAGAAGTGTGTAAAAGTCTTTTGTTTTCTTTCTAGAAAACAATACTTTTTGGTCATACCCTGGCATGTGTTTGCTTTCACATTATATGATAACCAGCCCGAGACAATATGTGGGCATGTTCTCCCCGCTCCCTCTCCTCCTATAATCCTGTTAACTCCTGTAAAGAACTCTCCTGCCTCATGAGCTGGGTGGATGGTGGGGTAACTGAGGGTGCACTGTGCCATCACAAGATGCATAATACTGGGCCAGTAGTGGCTTGAGTAGGATCCCCTGGCCATCCTGACCATGCCGCCTATGGAAGATGAGCAAAACGCTCCGCAAGGTGACACTGGAAAAGGGAGAATTCATGATGGTGGCCCCATATTTAGCCACTCCGACCACAGAACAGCAACACGGAAGTCCTTTTAACCATGCACACACCGGGAAGTATCAACCCACTCAGCCAACCAGAGGTCCCATGTTACTTGTCCCTTTGCTGAAATGTCTTTATCATTTAGATCATCAAGTACAGGCCCTACAAGATTTTAACATTGGGGAAGTAAAGCAGGGTAGTGTGGGTGTTTAAATACGGAAGAAGAGACAGTGTGGAGGAGACTGGAGGAACACAAAGTAGCAGTGAGAGTTGGAGACTGTGGCAGGAGGAAGGAGACAGGAGGAGCATGAAAGTCATCAGAAATAGTTGGAGAAAAAATAACAATGGGAGAGGACGAGGATAAACGTTATCAGGGGGAGGAGGAGTTGGAGAGGATCAGAAGGAGATAGAAGGAGGAGGATGTAAGTTATCAGAAAGGAAGAGAACATCAGAAGGAGAGCGGAGGAGAAGTATGTAAGTTATCAGAAAGCGGAGTTCGGGAATATTAGAAGGAGAGAGGAGGAGGAGGAGTTAAGTTGTCAGGAGGAGGAGATGGAGAGGATCAGTAGAGAGGAGGAGGAGGAGGATGCAAGTTATCAGAAAGGAGGAGAAAATCAGAATGACAGAAGAGGAAGGCGGTTGTTATCGGGAGGAGGTGAGGAAGAATATCATTGTGTGAGAAGAGGACGATGAAAGTTACCAGAAGGAGATAGAAGAAAACATCAGAAGGAGAGGATGGGAGAGAGAGTTATCAGACGGAGAGGGAGAGCATTACCAGTAGGACCCTGGGATAGGTGGGGGACTAAACACGTTGTGAAAGCATTGAGGAGGTGCACATAAATCCATTATTCAGAGAGAAGAAGGGAAAGAGATTAGAAGGAGCTTCTGTAGGTACAAGCCTCAGTCAGGTCATCGAGCGGGAGACTTAGACTGAATGGGTGGGTCAGACAACCAGAACCCTTGGAAAAGCAAGTGATCTGATACCCAATGGAGGATCAGGGGGTGGTCTTCTGGTCTGCTGTTTTCCTAAAACTCTGTGCAGTTGAGTTATGAGGTACCTGCACCAGCCCTATGACCTTGACACTGCACCAGCGAGGTAGGCCTATTCCTGAGAGGAGTGAATAGAAGGAGATCTCCCCAGCACACTCAAGCCAAATATGGCCAATGCCAAGAAATCTGTAAGACAAGAAAAAAACATCTCTCTACTGTGAGTGATGGGCTGGGAGATACAGGAAACACTAGTCTTTACTTTTTTCTTATTTATACTTTTCCCACTATTCCCAAACCTGTTCAAAGCCACAATAGACCATATTAAACTGGACATTGAATGTTGTGGCTTTTTTGTGGGAACCACTCAGTTTCGTGACATTCCCTTCCTGAATTATGTAACCTGCAGCTACACAGTAAGCAGGTTTACCCCCAGGAGAGCTAATATATCATCTTGACCGTGGTGCATTCCCATCCCTACCCCTTTGCATTCTGCCTTGCCGTCAGCGGTTCTCAAATTTAAGGGATTTTTCCAGTATGGACCTAATATATAATTATCCTCTCCCACAAAATGCACGGATATTCTTGTAATAGTCTCATAACATCCATAACCCATTAGTACTGCATTCCCTGCCAAGGTCCTAGGAGCCGGCCACAGTACTCACTCTTCAAGATGCAAACTGATTGTTTTGTCTTCTTGCCCAAAATTAGCTTCTTATCATTTCTGCTTCCATTTTACCTACTTGAATAGTGAACCCATACACATGATTGTGTAAACAGTCCAGTATTGTCATTCATATCCACACGTATCCGTTCTGTCTGAAACTTCTTAAAATGTGTCACAATTGCACTCTGCTAACTGAATGTTGTATTCAATAAATTACTGTTATCTAGAAACAAGTAATTTGCCCATTTTTTTTAAACATTTCCAGTGGTTGAGTGGAAAAGGCGTCTACAAGTTGTGAGGGACCTGCTTAATAATGTAGAGAAGGGCCAGCAACAATACCCACAGACAGGGCCATCTTGGCGTAGTTTGCAAGCTGCCATTGCTGAGAGTGTCACTGGAGTGTATGCTGCAGGAGAGAACCCATTTGATGACGAAAACATTGGACTTATTACGTTGGCAATGTGGTAAAAAGCGGTGGCTATCGCTGAATTACCTCCACAATACCACACCACAGAACTACAGGTTTGGAAGTAAGGCAGAGGAAATACCTCAGCACAATGCTGGAGGTAATTCTGCCACCTTACTGCCCAGAAATGACCAAATCAGTGATATTACTGCCAAAATCCACATGGAGTCCTATGGATTCCAATTAATGGGGGCTAACACCACCTACCACCGCTTGTAATCTGGTGGTAATTATGCTGTTGGTAATACCATTTGGTGGTATCTCAGTGATATTACTTCTGAGATACCACCAAACTCATAATAAGGCTGAGTGTCTTCCAGGGTGGATGAGAGAGCAGCTTTCATTGAGTGTTATGTTATGGTATGTTACTTTGCATTTATATAGCGCCTTATGTACCATTGGTATGGTCTGAAGGCGCTGGTAGGTTGAACACCCTTGGCAACCGAAGTTCAAGTCAGTAGAGAGAGTGGAGAGAGTCAAAGGTGCGTGTGAGCACAGGATATGTGTGCAGCTGGTGTGGCATTCGTGTAATAGCTGCTTCTTAGTGGTAGGTGTGGTGGTTGAGAGATCTAGAGTATGTGTTCATTCTGGCAGGATTTATCCAGATCGATTGTGGCTGTGTTAGGCCTGAGGAAAATGCCTGACTGGGGGTGTGTAACCAGCAGTGTTTAGTTAGAGTTATGGGGAGTATGAGGCAGATGTTGGTATGACAACAGCTGTACCGAATGGTTTCATAGTATCTCTGTGTTCTAGTTGAATGGTGGTGTAAGGAAGATAGTAAGCGTGGTGATGTGATATGATGGGTTACATGCTCTTTCAAATTTTCCATGGATTCCAAACCATTCCATGAAAGTCGCACAATTCTACTCGCTCCAATCCATTCCATTCACTCTGGTCCGCTCTATGCACTCCAGTCCGCTCCATGCACTCGAGTCCGCTCCATGCACTCCCGTGTAGTAAGCTCCATGCACTCGAGTCCGCTCCATGCACTCCGTTGTAGTCTGCTCCATGCACTCCAATCTGCTCCATGCACTCCAATCTGCTCCACGCACTCCAGTCCGCTCCAGGCACTCCAGTCCGTTCCACGCACTTCAATCTGTTCCACGCACTCCAATCCGTTCCACGCACTCCAATCCGTTCCACACACTTGAATCCGTTCCATGCATTCGGATCTGTTCCATGTACTCCGGTCCATTCCACGCACTCCAATCTGTTCCACGCACATGAATCCCTTCCATGCATTTGGATCTGTTCCATGTACTCCGGTCCGTTCAGTGAATTTCTAAGTTGTTTTATGCACTCCATCCACGTATTTCACCCGTACCATCGACATACTTCCCTGTACCTTTCACATATTACATCAGTACCTTCAACATACTTCATCCATTCCATCCACATATTTCACCCGTTCCATCCACTTTTGCCACCCATTCCATCCGCATACATCACCCGTTCCTTCCACATACATCACTCATTCTATCCACATACGTCACCCATTCCATCCACTTACGTCACCCATTCCAACCACACACGTCACCCATTCCATCCACATCCTTCACCCGTTCCGTCCGCTCTACGCACTCAACGGCTCTACGTACTCATCCGCTCTACGCACGCATTCGCTCTAGGCACTCATCCGCTCTAGGCACTCATCCGCTCAAGGCACTCATCCGCTCTACATGCTCTAGGCACTCATCCACTCTACGCACTCATCCACCCCACGCACTCATCCACTCTAAGCACTCACCGGATCTACACACTCACCCGCTCTTACGCACCCCTCTGCTGTCATGCACTCCTCCGCTCCTACGCTCTCCTCCGCTCTTACGCACTCATTCGCTCTTACGCACTCGTCTGCTCCATACATTTGTCCGCTCTACCCATTAGACTGTTCTACGCATTCATCCACTCTACACACTCCTCTGTTCTTACACACTCCTCCGTTCTACAGACTCTTCCACTCTGGGCACTCTTCCGCTCTGCGCACTCTTCCGCAATGCGCACTCTTCCACTCTGCGCACTCTTCCTCTCTGCCCACTCTTCCGCTCTGCCTACCCATCACACTCCACACTCCCTTCTGCTCTGCGCACCCGTCTGCTCCATGCACCCATCTGCTCCGCACACTCATCCGCTCTATGTACTCGTTCTTTCCACGCACTCATCTGCTATATGCACTCATCTGCTCTACAAAGTCGTTCGCTCATATGCACTCATCCGCTCTATACACTCATCCGCTCTATACGCTCATCTGCTCTATACACCCATCCCCTCTGCACATTCATCTGCTCTATGCACTCCTGCGTTCTACACACTCCTGCGCACTTACGCATTCATCCGCTCTACACACTCATCCACTCTACACACTCATCCGCTCTACATCTCATCTGCTCAACACACTCATCTGCATAACATACTCATCTGTGCTATACACTCATCCAATCTACACACTCATCTGCTCACGCTTTCATCCGTTCAGCGCACTCATCCGCTCCACGCGCTTCATCCATTCTAATGATTTCATCCGCTCCATTGACTTCGTTCATTCATCATTCATTATCGATTCAGGCCATTTCAATTATCATACGCACTGGATCTGTTCCGTGCTCTCTATCTGCTTCATGCAATACACCCGACTATTCTGTACTTTCCCTTTATGCCATGCACTCATACACTCGCCATTTTGTTCATTTTGTCCATTGCACTCATTACATCCATTTCCTTAATTTAAACCTTGTTCCTGCTTTCGTACGATTTATTCTTTTATCACTTCACTGCTTTGATCAACTTTACTTGTTCCATTCTGTCTGTCGTTTTAGTTTACATTACCGGTAATTAGTTGTCGATTTCTAGCATGGATCTTGATGTTGTATTGTTATTTGTCTTATTGTTATTCAAGATCTAGTAGTTGGTGTCATTGAGATGCTGTTATTCAGTTTGGGATAGTTTGCATACGGGTTGGCTTTAGGAGAAGAGCCAAGTTTTTAGTAGTTTGCGGAAAGACATTAGATCTTCAGTTAGGCGTATGTGGGGTGGGAGTGCGTTCCACAGCGTGGGGGCCAAGGCTGATGATGATGATCTGCCTAACCTGACTGGGTTTGTTTTAGGTATGACTAGGAGGCCGGCTGAGCTTGATCTTAGTGTATGTCGAGGGTGATAAGGTTTTAGCTTGTCTTGATGCTATTGAGGTCCGGTTTTATGCAATGCACGATGACAAATGCATAAGGTTTTGAAAGTCACAGTCACCCTTTGGGCCATTGGAAGCCAGTGTAGAGTTTTAAGGGCTAGGGAGATGTGGTCTCTCGGGCCGAGCGCTAGTAGGAGTTTGGCTGCAGCATTTTGTGCTCTTTGAAGTTTATTATCTTGGTAAGCGTGGAGTCCGAGGTAGAGGGGGTTAGCGTAGTTCAGTATTGATATAACAATTGATTGGACCGTAGAGAGTCTGTTGGGAAAGGAGAGATATGGAAAGAAGCGCCTAAGAGTTTTAAGGTGGTAGTGGTAGGACTTTGAAATGTTGTTGACTTGGCGTGAGAGAGTTAGGTCAGAGTCAAGGGTGCATCCAAGATTTTTTACTAAGTTAGAGGGAGTCAGTGAGTTGCCCATGGCGGATGGCCAGGGTGGTGGGTGTGGAAGAATTTTGGAGTTGCCACATATCATGATTTCAGTTCTGGAGGGGTTTAACAAGAGGTGGCTTTGGGTCATCCAGAGCTCTATGTCAAGGAGGCAGGAGGCGAGGTCAGGTCGGCAATTGGGTTTTGAGTTCAGGAGTTTTAGGATTAGTTGAGTGTCATCAGCGTAGTTGTAACACAGGATGTTGTGTGAACGAATTATTGGTGGGAGGGTGATCAAGTAGAGATTGAACAGGCAGGCAGATAGGCATGAGTGGAGAAAGAAATGCGGACCTTTGGCCGAACACCTGCGTTAACGGGCCGATGACATTACACCATACTGCAGCCAAAAAGTCAGGAAACAAGGAATGGCTTTGCTGAGGAGAGATGAGAGGACACCTTTGAACAGCACTCTGCTTGCTTCCAAGATACACTTGTGCTTTAAAAAATCCCTTACAAAAAGCAAGGCCACCCTCCATTCTGCAGAGGAAACAGAAAAAACAGCGGCAACCGGGCTGGAAAATCCACAAACAAACACTGTGAGCAAGTAGGAAAACCCTAATCCAGGGATGAAGCAAGTACATAGGAGGGGTTAGGGGGTGTTTGTGGGAGAGAAGGAAACAAAACAGAACCATGTGTGTCTCCCGTGTGGTCGAGGAATTCAAGCTGGGCCACTGTATTGAGGAATGTTAGATATATTTTCTGGAGGAGTTAAACCTAATCTTGTGGTATTTTATTATTGTGGTCATGGAGGTATCTTATTGTGGTATATTATTGAAGTGATGATTTGTTGGATTCCCCTTAGTGGTAAAGCTCTCCTCAGAATATCGTCTACACTTGCCCTTTTTGTCACTGGATAACTCACAATACCAGATACTGGACTTATTACACTTACTTTGAGGCAGTACCCCTACCTCTCTACATCTTATTTACGATGTTGACATATGCTCCAGCAGCCAATGATAACAATGATATAAACAGGTAATTGTGTACACACACCATACACTCCTAAACTCACTTACTAGGAAAACCAAAAACCTGCTTCAGATTTTACCACCTGTGGTAAAATGAATTACCACCCATGGTAAAATAGTCCTAGTCTCTGTGAAATCTCAGTCTATTGTACTGATAATCTAAATATGAATTGTACGCTTCTAAAGAACACCATTGTGTGTGCAGGAAAAAGATGTTACTTTTGTAGTTTAGCAGGAATGGGCAGGACGGATGAAGTGGTATGATCTAGTTGAGGGGAAGGATTCCTGTTGAGTGGCAGCATGAGGTCATAAAAGAGACTGTGAGGGGGTGTGTTTGTCAGATTTTCAGAAACCTCCTGGGAGTCAGGCAGAAACCTTTCTGAATGCTGAAGCTGAGACGTGTAGACAGAGTCCAGTGTTGGCAGGCATTTTGAGGTCACCTTTGCCTATTCTCTGTATGCTGTGGGTGGATAAACAGGGGGATATTCCAGTCTGATCAAACAAAGAAATGTGCAGCTTGGAGGTAATATGAGTAATAAGTGAGGTTTTGCTGCATGAATGCATGACAGGCACCCGCATAGGGGAGCAAATTGTTTTCATGTGTAATGTTTATCAAAGTTTGAAGCAAATAGGATTTCAATGGTTCATGAAGGAATTGTATTGCTGTTGTGATTTTTTTTCTCTCTCTTAAACTGCATTGCATGGTCATTTGGTAAGATAATGCTTATTAAAGTCTGTTAATGTGTGCAAACTTTGTAATGTAAAATATCACTTCACATGTTATGTACACATGCCTTATATCGCATAATTTTTTTTTCGGAACAATTTTGAATATCATTAGTATATAAAATTAGAAACTGAATATAAGAGAGTCAGGTTTTCATTCCAGGACTGTACTATCAGCACAATAGACGGAGATTTCACAGAGACTAGGACTATTTTACCATGGGTGGCAATTCATTTTACCACAGGTGGTAAAATCTGAAGCAGGTTTTTGGTTTTCCTGGTAAGTGAGTTTAGGAGTGTATTGTGTGTGTGTACACAATTACCTGTGTATATCATTGGCTGCTAGAGCATATGTCAACATTGTAAATAAGTGGTTGAGAGGTAGGGGTACAGCCCCAAATTAAGTGTAATAAGTCCAGTATCTGATATTGTGAGAAATCCTGGGACAAAAAGGACAAGTGTAAGAGTATATTTTGAGGAGAGCTTTACCACTATAAGGGGAATCCACCAATGCATCACTACAATAATATACCACAATAAGATACCAATATCACCACAATAATAAAATACCACAAGATTAAGTGAAACTCCTCCAGAAAATATATGTAACAGGAATCGGTTCCTCTTTAGCCAACCGGACACAGACTTGAAGTTGCCAAGCGGTGCCTGGCGAACATTGCTTGACCGAACTGCAAGTTTGACAATTACTAAATATAGAACTGTTATTTGTCTAAATATCTTGGACTGCTATTTGGCTACACCACTTTGCCTTGGTCAAAAGCGAAACAAGCCATTAGCAGACCATGGTTTTGTTTTTGGATGGATTTCATGAAATATTTCACGCTTGCAATAAGAATCCCAAAGTCTAAAAAAAAAGCATTTTTTGTGAAACAATGCTGCATTGTGGGAATTACATTTCCAAAGACTGAGAATTACTTGCTACTGGACTTCAAGTAAATTGTAGTGTGCGCCGATGCCTGGAGAGGCCAGTTTGGTGCACTGTCCAACTAAATAAACACAAACAAATAAAGTAACGAGGAAGTAGACATGAAGAATGGCATAACATGAATTACAGATTGTGTAGTTCACCAGACAAATTGAACGCACATTATTTAACTAACGTTATATTATATTTTACATTAAAAATATGAGCACTGCCTTTATTGTTGGTGTTATTACTACTTCTAATAAAAATATGAATTTTAATTACAATATTAATTATCACACATCCATACTCAAATACGCATGCACTGGTTATACCCATTATGATAATTATAGCGGAAAATACATAATGGTGAAAAAAATATAAATGTGAACATTATCTCTAAGTATGTTATTAAATTCATTAAACAAAGGATACAAAAAATAATTAATTATGTATTTTTACTTCTAGCTGCCATGACAACAGTGGAACACAAACTGAGTGAATTCCGAACATACACTCATAACTTGGAAGAGCTTCCCCTTTAAGTTGAAAGTGATTCCCTTAAGCAGTGTCAATAACTAATACACATTGAGTCTCATTACGAGTTCTGGTGGTATTCCGGAGGTAAATCTGCCAGAATACTGCCAAATGGAATTAATGTTACCGCCACTTGGTCCAACGGATTTCTCACCAGATTACAAGTGGTGGTAGGCAGTGTTAGTACCCATTAACTGGAGTCAATAGGACTCCATGGGGTTCCATGTGTTAAAATCGCAGAAAAAATGTCAGTTTACACAAAAAATAGCGGCAAAAAGGCTGTGGTTTTGCCGCCGCAATCCATGTAAAGGATGCAGGGGACACTCCCGCAACCCCCAGACACATTATACCATTTAAAGGGAGCGGGGGACACCCCCGCAACCCCAGCTCCCCTTAAATGGTATAATGGGGTACACCTTTACCGGATCAAACCACAGCATTTTTGCGGTGATTTTTTTGTAAAGGCAACAATTTTGCCACGATTTTATTACTGCATACCCTCCATGGGGATTTTTGGCAGAATTACCACCAGCGGTAATTCCGCCAATTTTGCCCAGATTTGGCAGTAAGGTGGACCTCCAGCTTCTTGCTGGAGGTTTTTCCTCCACCTTACCTCCAAACTCGTAGTTGGGTGCTGCGATAATGCTGTGTTAAAGCAGCGATAAAGCAACAGAAATGGAAGAGCTGTTGCATTACCGTTGATTTTTTTACCACACCCCAACTTGTAATGAGGCCCATTGCATTTTTTTAAAGTGTGTTAGTTGGCCTCGAGTGAGGCTTGCTCATTTTGTTGTACTCTTGGGTCACTGTAGTTTGCAGTGACGGCTGTGCCGCTGGCCTTCCCTGAATGCTGGAAGAATGTGTGTGCGTGCTGAATGAGTGACAGCGATTGAGATTGTTGGCAGCATGGCTTGAGTGACTGCTTTGAGTGTGTTAGTTGGGCCTGAGCTGGAGAGGATGAGCAGGGCCGCTAGGGGTTGGTGGGCTCTCAATTTAATACATTAAAAGTAACTTGAATCTCTAGATGCTGTATAATAAAGTGCACAGACGTTTCTAACAAGAGGCTCAAGGCTAGTTTGTGACAAGGGAGCCCTTACACTTCTGTTATATCACAATAGTGTCGGCGAGCTGTACGAACCTACAAGAAAATCCCGTGAGAATGCTGTGGTGGGGGAGCAGATAAGAAGAGACCACACATTGCCCCAAAATGACCACCCATCCCAGGTTAGCTGCTGATCTAGAGGAAAGCTGCCAGGGTGGAGCTGCGCGAGGGCACTTAGGAGGCTCTCTGTACATAGATGTGGACTCTGGCAGGGGCAAGCATTAAAGCACTTCATAGCTCCTGTTTCTTGCTCTTACCTGTGCCCAGGGAGCTAGAATGCAGCTCGGGTTGGGAAACAGGGCATAGGCAGCTTGGAAATCATGCATCTTTCAACATGTTATGCTGAGGGTGGACACCTAGCTTCCATGGAAGTAGCGCAGCGGGCTAAGGGCACCACTAAGGTGCCAGCTGTGTGTGTCGTCTGTTTGGTGACTAAACTGCTGGTACTAAAAAAGCGGTTTGGACTTAATTGTATACCAGGCTGCCTTGTTGCAGTCACGTGGGGCCATCTGATAAGCTCACAGGAAGCTCAATTATTGCTGAGTCTTAGGGCGCAGGGGCATGAGGAAGCAAAGCATGGTTAATGGCAGAGGTGCCCTCAATTATTCTGGGGCAACTTTGGTGGTTATATTCCAGCGGCATCTTCCCTAGCTTTGTCGTGTTGGCTCTGGTCCAAGGATTAGTGGTGCTTAGAATGGGACCAGCAACTCAGCAGCATTTGGGAGAACTCCAGTCCCTTCCGCGCGTCCCAGAAGGTACCTGATGACCTGTGGAGAGCATGGACATTCGCTGACATTATATCTAACATTGTGTGTACTTTTCCTGAGCAGCTCATCTGGTGTGGCTTTTAAGGAGCGCACCAGGTTACAAGGGAATCAATCAATGGAATTCCCGGGAAGGCGGAACCTTTTTCTGCGTGTTTTTCGCGTTACATTAATATGCGGCCCTATGGGCTTATCATCACACTCCTGTTGCTGCATGAGGAAATTGCTGCACGAGGAGCTTCTCCTGGGACAGTTCTAAATGGTGTAGGCATGGGCGGGGTGATACTTGGAACTTCAGTTTTTCTCAGGAAGATACTGTAACATGCCTCTCCCACTGGGTGGCGCCCATGGGGGCATTCATGGGACTAAGCAACCCTCACGCGGAGTGATGTCACTATTGGGAGTGTGGTTCCCGTGCCAGCAAGGAACTATGTCGGATCCATGTACAGTTGCCTTTATGTACTGTGTTAGAGATGTTTTTCTTTTAGCTTGTTATTAGGTTTGAGTGTCCATGCAATAGTATGGATGATGTGGCTCCATATTATTGTCTATTGGGGAAAAGGGGTTCTATTGGCAGGATAATTAGGCAAGGCAGGGATGGATGTTTTGCTTCATTATGTAAATACCTTGAAATTCTTTGAGGCTATTGGTCTGTTCAGTGAGTGCTGTAGGTGTGGCCTTGTACGTTTTTTAATGCTAGGATTTTCCTAGTTACCTTGGGGTATAGTTTATTTGTTAGTTAGCTTATTGGTTGTACGTAAGCTAGTTATTTAGTTAGATTTGGCTACCCATTGTGTTATGCTATTTATTTTTCCAAAAGTGTAGACTGATGGATAGAAGGTCTTAAATGAATCATAACCTCTGGCATTGCTCTGCACAACCCTCCAGAACATAGTTTTTTTTTTCAGCCTGTTATCCTATAACAAAAGGGAAATAACCTGTGGAAATCAGGCATGGCCCCACCAAAAGCGGAATTGGAGAGAGTTACTAACAAAAACTGGAGAGAGTTAATAAAACTACCTCCCTCTACTCCGATGCCCCTAATAAGAAGGGAATTATTCATTGGATCCTTGCAAGCGGTCGTCGAGAGGAATAAATTGATGCTCTACAGAAAGGTGATTACACCAGACCGCCCATTTATTTTCAACATAAAACACAAAGAAATTTTCGGTGCAAATTCGAAAGCACTAAAGGTCTGGCGAGAGAGTATTACCCTGATTTTGCAAGAAATAGGATCGTCAGAAGACGAGATAGTGTATAAACAAACAAAAGTGGCCACGAAGCTGGAAACTTGGGACTGGATAAAGACTCAAGATCTAGCAGGATTATATAAAGTGTCAGCTCATATAACTCCAGCCAGTAGGAAATTAAATGATATAAGGAAATATCTGAAAATATCTCCAAATGAACAGTTCTGCCAAATCTTTATGAGAGCCCGTCTTAACATTTGACAACGAACGAAATGAGGGGAATCAGAGGCACATCAAATGCAGATGGATGTCGATTTTGTGGGTGAGTCGCCTTGAAAGAAACCTTAAGACACCTCCTGTTGAACTGTACTGGTCTCACGAAAGAAAGAACTATACACATGATTCACATATTCAAAGATCTCCACCATTATGAAGAAGAGCGTTGGTGGAACCGCCTAATGGAGGGTGAGAACACTAGCGAAACAATTGCAGTGATTCCATTCTTACACCACATCGACTTTACAAAATCATAAGAAGGGGGACTACATTCAAATCACGCAGGATATTAAGTTGACGATTTACGCGTAAGAGCAAGCATGTCGGGTAGGGTGCCCCTACCTTCAACTTGACATGGTGATATCGGCTGATAGGCAATATGTCTTTTGATTATGTAACACAATCATATCTGTTTGGAGTTCCTGTGCCATGGGGAACGACGAAGAATTCATTTGTGATATTGCTCATGTTATTTAAACATACTGGTCAACCAGGAGGGAGACTGGAAATGTAGACAAAAACTAAGAGAAATTGGAAAGGAAATTTTAAAAGAATGTGCAAACATTTTAAATCAATAAAAAAAAGCGGAATTCCAGCCCGAACTGCACTCCATGGGTATTATGTACCCAGTTTGTATCTATCTCTTGTGTGGTACCTAGTGGTACTATGCAGGAAGTAAATAAAACCATGCTGGATTTGGTGTGTGCATGCATTAATGTGTATCTGGTGACACATCGTTCTTGGCAGCAAGGATGCATGAAGCATGTTGGTGCATGCACCAATGTATGGGTGTCTGGTGACATGGAGTGCTTGGTGGCCGAAGTGGGTTTCTGACTTTGCTGTATGTGTGGGTGTGTAGGTATCTCGTGGCATGGTGTTCCTGGTGGCATGTTTGGCAGCATACAGTGATGTTTGCTTTGTGGCACATGGATTGTGTTCATGTACCAGGGATGCGGAAGCACATATGACATTCTCCAGCTGTGCAAACACTGCTCTTGCGGTTTGTGTTGTGGATTCAGAGCGGAAGGTGAATTAGGTAAAAATGCCCACATTTTGCACCAATGGGGTAGGTGCTACAAAGCACCAGGACGTTCAGTGTTTCGCCAGCTTGGTTCCTTGTTGCCTGACCCACTTACTGCCAAGTAGGTGTGCAGTGTCAGTTTTGTGATTATGTAAAACACGTGTGCTTTTGATTGTCTGCCGTCCTGGGTGAGGTTGTGTTTCTGTTTGTAAGGAAGCAATATGTGGTATCTTGGCTACCGTCTGTGTGTTTTGCCCTTGTGGCATCCATGCACTCTGGTAGCCCGTGTGTGTACGCTCAATGAATGAGAATATTGGGTTCATGGTTTGAGTGGGCATTCTGTGGGTGCTAGTTGGGTCTGGGCTGAAGAGGATGAGGATAGCTTGTCTCAATGTATTGTATTAATAATACCAGAAACCTTTTAACAGTGACAGTGTATACACAATACCTGGTCATGGTGAAGCTTCCGGCTAGTCTGTGGCGAGGTAATAATGCCTCCTACTTGACACTGCAATACATTCAATTTTAACTATTATGTTCTGATGAGTTCTGATTTTCGTTTTTCAGATGTTGCTTTTTATGTTTATAAACTACAATCATGAATGTGATAAAGAATCTTATATTGCTGCTGGTGACTCCTCCAGGCTAATAGTGTGTCTGAAATGTTGTCAGGCCTACTAAGATAGTCACTTGTTTGGTTCCTCTCCTCCCTTTCTGCACCCCTCGCCCTCACCTTTTGTTTTTCTCCAGCTCTCCCAGAAATGTCGTCAGGCCTAGCCCTGTAGTCACCTGTCTCTTTCCATTTCCTTCCCACTCCTCCCCGTTCCTTATCTATGTCTTATCTCTTGCACTATCTGAAATGTCATCAGGCAGAGTATGATTGTTAATTTCACATCCTTACTTTTCATGGCCTGTAAGAATGTCATTGTATTTTCCCTTGTTCCCTCCCTTGCCTTGAAGCGCTTTGAAACACATTGTGTATAGGCGCTATATAAATAAACTATCATATCATAACATGTTATGTATGAAATGTGTCCACTGATCACTTGATTTCTTCTATACCTTTAGGCCTTCAGTTGCTGATGCTTGTAATAAACCTCTGTTTGTAAATGTTTTAAGTTGCTGTTCATCAACATGCAGAAGTGTCACGTTTTTAATGAAGAATGTATTGCAAAATGTGCAGCAACCTGCCAACGCTGTATCATGCAGCGTTCATTTCTGTGATAACCCACAAGGTCATGGGACATGCGCGGACCACCCTGCTAACATTATGGGGTCATTCTATTTGGGCTGAGCAGGAAACCCTGGCGTAGGTAAAAGCAAGACTCAAAACATTTACTCCATGCTTTGCTGACGTGTCTGTCCCGCTTTCCTCATCAAGTGCAGTTTGCTTTACGCCTGCAGGAGATTTTCTTGCAGAGGTAAAATAAATGGATTCCTGTGAATTCGGCCTCCATTTTGAATCTATTGTAAATGCTGTCTGCAGAGAGTAACAGGCAGGAGCCATTTGCATCTTTCAAAAACGCAAAGTGGAATGATAGAGTGAAGGTGAGTTCCCCTGTATTTCCGCTTTCGTTTTCCTCTCTGTTT
This sequence comes from Ambystoma mexicanum, assembly GCF_040938575.1. Classification (NCBI taxonomy): domain Eukaryota; kingdom Metazoa; phylum Chordata; class Amphibia; order Caudata; family Ambystomatidae; genus Ambystoma; species Ambystoma mexicanum. The sequence continues at coordinate 1,335,995,315 of NC_090934.1, forward strand.
TGTGAAAGTTGAACATTGCGTAGAGGGGACCCAATATCACCTGTGTGCTAATGTTGGTGGACCCTGCATGCAATGAGCCTTTTTTCTTACAAAATGAACGTGAATGAATTTGTAGAATTAATGGCACAGATTCCACGCGCCTTTTTTATAATTCACATGCACCCACGTGGGATGGAATTGGTGCCATGGATAAATGTCTTACCAATAACAACTATGAGTATCGCTTATCTCAGAGATGAAAGGATATCGAAAAAATGTAGAAACAAAAATGGAGTATGGCAGTTTAATAACATTGACATACAATAGTCTTTGCCGAACCAAACCGTTGACAAATAGTTCCAGAAATTCTGAACTATATTATGATATAGCTTTAATAGGTAGGAATGACCTAGGAAAAATAATTTAAACAGAAAAAACGCAAAAAAGGCAGAATTATGTTTAAAAAATCATAAAAGAGCAGAAAGTGTGAGGAGCTTATTTTCGTCTAAAACGGTATTTGACGGTGAGGACCTGGTACGTTCGCCCTCAGGCGCAAACAGGTAGCCACTGCCAAACATTAGTCATTTGCATGGCAGAGGACAAAAGGCGGTGTACACACTTGTGCAAAGATACAAATTCATGCCCGGCACATATGCTGTAGCATTTGAATGGAAGAGAGGAAGGAAAGTGGCAGAAGTGAAAGTTGCCCTCCCCCTCTCTTCTCCGCCCCACAAACGATTGAAAATCTGCTGTGACATGAATGGAAAGCGTAAAAACCACAATGGGCGATGAGCTCCTCACAATGGGCCATGAGCTCCTCACAATCGGCCATGAGCTCCTCAACCGTGTATTCTTAACAAAACCTAAATGCAGAAGTTCACAAGACTATCTGATAAGTGACACACTTCCTGTCCAACTTTTTATGGGCCCCATTAAACGAAGGACAGCAATTAGTGCTAACAGCATTGTTGAGAGTTGTCAGCCTGTTGAGAAATGAGAAAACATTCACTTAGATTACATCACGACAGGGATGTGCAGGACTGGGGATTTATTGCATTTTCTTATGTATAATGTGATGAAATATTGATGAGAGATGTCACTTTTCTTGTCAGTGGAGCCATTGTTGCGCAGAGATAAACTGCACGTCTGCTCATCACTGGACACACTTGAAGACTACATCCGGGGAGGCAGGGGATGAAATCACTTCCCTTATTACGCTAGATGCAATTTCCCAAATTGCTACTGGATAAACGAGATGAGAATTTCTTCTAGTGTCCAAGAACTGATGTATGAAAGTGGTGACTTTAAACAGATTGTCTTTTCTCTTGAAGACGTTCACAATTTGCTACTGGATGCGAGAAAAAAACATGAGATGCTAGTTTGCTTAAGGAAGCCCCCAGCACTGGTATGTGAAAAGCGACATCTTTCCGCATAGTTGTTTTGTAAAATGTATCATGGCTATTTGCAATATCCTTTTTTATTTTTATTGTTTCATTTTATAATCTTGAAAGTACTGAAGTCAGGAAGAAGAAGAAATTCAGAGAATTCAAAATAAAACAAGGATATGAATAATGATCCAAAAATGATGAAAAAAGTAGCAATTGTGGCAATATGTTTTCCATTAATTACAGAAAAACCCCAAAATAACGTCAGTTTCCAACTATAACACGGTCACATTACTTAGGTTTGTGTTTCTGAGCTAATTTCTTAACAGGCTCCTGTGTTTTGTTCCCCACCAAATTATTTGTCTACTGTCCAATTCCCCTTTCCTATCAACTTCTTGCCCTCCAACCCTTCTTTTAATATTAGCAGACCAAGGTATGATGACACCTTGGTGGGGGTTCTCAATACCTCACTTCTAGGATGAGGTCAGGATCCGTAGGACCACTACAGTGGTGATGGGTCGCAGTATAAATACTGAATAACAGAACTTATTGCACCAAAGGCCAGGACATATATTAAGAAGTTATTCTTCCTAACATGATAAAAGGGCCAGCAATCATGCTGAGGGGAACTTGGAGAAAGAAATGGGGAGTTTCAAAATATGCAGGAACCCTCATTTTTCTATTTCATTGGGATGTTGTGCGACATGTAATCAAGGTGCTGCAGACGAAGGGGAATTGTACTGTGTGTGAGAAGAGTCCACCGCAGCTATAAAAAGAGAACCTATTGGTTAACTATGTGCCCCTTAATGTCTCGCATTGAAATGGGAGCCTGTGGGTTAAACATGGCTCTGAAGTTCCAATAGGGGTTAAGAATTGGGGCGCATAGAACTATTTTGATCACAATCTTTACAAATAAAAAATGAGTGTCTTCATGGGTAATTTTAGCAGGAACAGAATCAAGGGTCAGGTCAGGTGGTGATTGCAAGAGGCCAGGCACTGGTGAAGGTAGGATCTGCTTAGAGAAAGTCCAAGTTAACACCTGTATGTAGTGCAGCTCAGTTGAGTGTGTGAACAAGTAGTGTTGAAATCCAGTTGAACAACATTGGATGTGCTTGATGGGGGACTGTCGTGAGGATGGCTCGACTAGATGAGAAAGCTTTATCAAAATCATTGGATTTTGGCACAATACATTTGAAAATTTGAGTGGGAATGACTTGACAATAAGCAGGGAAAGTAAATTAAGGAGAGACAAGTTGGTCTATCCTGAGCGTGAGATTACCAGCAAAAAGGTACAACCAAATCCGAACCTTCAAACTCCTTCAAATACGGTGAAATTTGACTCTTGTGTTGGTTTCTTTAGATTTTAGCAAATGTCTGTGCACATCTTGGCTGAGAAAGTTCAAAATTACAAGCGATATGAGGATCGAGGTGAATTTGATTGGTCTAGCGTACGTGAAAGGGAATTAATCAGAATCAAAAAGGAAATTGAATGAGCAAATCCTTGCAGTCAGCTTTGCACTAAATAAAGCAGTATAGTTACTATTGATGACAGTAGTGTTAGTTTAGGTGCTCTTGTGCAGAATTTGTCAAGGACATTTGTAATATCGGGCGCCCTGATATGTGCCCTTTTCCACCATACAATTTGCTGCATCTTGGCAAGTTACCTGTTTCATGCCTTTTCTTGTCTATCAGGGATAATCTTAAACATAAACTAACAACAACTAACTGCACAACATCACTCCAATGTCTTTGCCCATGTGTGGAAGTTAAGCCATGCCCAACATGTCAGATTGTCTAACATCCTGCATTTCGGGCACAAAACGCCATGTCAAGATAGGGCCAATGCATAGTGGCATATTGTGCTCATAATTTTATATTAGTATTTGTAATTTTCTTGATGATTCATAAAATGCCAGGCATGTGAAATAATTCAGCACATGGGGTGCTCAAAGAAGAGATACAGATGGTGAGATGGACCTCATTTTAAACCTTCCTTTCATCAACATGCTATTCATGTTGAACATCAACAATGCCAAACACCCCCATGTTATTTTTTTAATAAGTATTATTCAGTTTGACAATACATAGTCAACTTTAAATACTCATCATCATTACAGTACGAACATCAAAATCTTACAAATCATTCTCAGTATTTCATCAAAAATTACATATTACACAAATTACAGTCTCGGGATGATAGCTCGGGGGCACCGTGCTCGCCTTGGAAGCAAGACGACACGGAGCAACACAGTTTCGATGCCAGGGTCCATGATTAGAAACCTCTGGGTATTAAGCACGCTACAAATAATCTATCATATTATATTATATTATATTGTGAAGCCTCAAGCCGCTGGTAATACGTTACAAATAAACCAGAGATACAGTTGTCTGCAAGCTCCACCAAATGTTGTTCTATGGAAATGGCCTCAAGGAGAAGGTGCAACTTATTCTTGAATCCTAAATATGGGAGTTTTAAAGCATCGTCAGTAAACCTATTTAGCCATCCGAGAGGACGGCCCATAAGTTTAGTGATATTACTGGATGGCACATATGCATTTTTGCTAGCATACACATCTCCAAGGTACCATAATTTAGAGCCAGGAGCCACATTCATAATCCTCCAATACTCCCCCATATTCAGACCTGACTGTGTTACATGAACCACAGGAGTTTCACCCCACAGCTCCTTGTGCCAATTTTCAGGAATGTCACAAAGACTGTCAGATATCCTTAAAGACACATATTGAAGATAATTCATACAGCATGCTACCAGCTGTCCCTCCTGTGGAAAATGAAGCCATTCTGAGCAGGCAACAGCGGAAAACGCACCATAGAGGGCCTGGTCCTATCTCTTTTGAATGGAGGAAAAACGCCTTGCTCAGCAGCCTACGCACCCCCGGGATATTACCTACATGACGAGTTCTCCACTGTAGCAGATTTTACGACATGGCACACTCCAGACCAGGACTCTTTCCACTGGCAAGGAATGTGGCACACAATAAAAAAACGCTTTTCTCTTCATTGATTTCAGATTCTACTTTGAGAAGGCACCTAACCCATCACACACACACCCTTAACAAACACCCTGTGTCGCAATGGACCATGAACCAGGCCGGTGTATAAGGAAATATTTATTTATTTTTCAAGTCCAAATGTAAAATCAGAGCGAAACCAATTTTTAGGGCAGCAATCACCAGTGGGGTGTTAATATACAGCAACATGTTATAATACAATGAATTTGACTTTCTGACATCAGGTACATCAATTTGGAATGGAGGTGGAAGCAAGATCACTTTTTGTCCCACTAATACTGTTATGCACTCTCCCTGCAACACTCCCCAAACATTGGCTAACGAAATTATGTGTGGATGCAAAGCAGCGGCAAGGAGTCAGAAATAAGAGGGAAAAATCGTTTTTAAACTCTACCTAAACCCCAGAATGGGAAGCCAAAATGAAAATTGAAAAACCGAAAAAGGAGCAAAAGTGCATGCTCAGAGTTCACTGGATACTTCGAGGTCAGTTTACATGTGCGGTTGAATAGATAGGACAAGAATTTGTATGGCTGTACTAAAGAAGCAAGGAAGCTTACAGCTACTGGGCAGAAAACTAAAGCAACATGAACACAGGTCAGAAAATAAACTTGGGGAAGGAAAGCAGTGCAGCAAAAATCACACGTGGCAGAATTGCAATTTCTTAATTTTACACTGACTTTAAACGAGCCAACAGCTAAAAAAATAGGCTAACAGTCAAAATCTGAAATCAGTTTTTATGATGGGGAACAAAGGCATATAGCAGATAGGATAATGAAGTGAAAGAATGACTCTTTATTGGGTGGCATTATGGGTTTCTCTATAAGAAATGAAAATCGAATTTCTTTTAAGGAAAGCAATTACACAGGCAAAATCGGTTTTGTTAGAAAAATGATTTGTTCTACTGCGACTATATTTTAATGGCTAGATTATTAAAGAAAGACACTGCAGGCAAGGGTGTTCATTTTTAATTTTAAGCAGCTCGTGCCACATTCCTCCTTATAGGGGAATTAATTAATTAATCTCAAAAATGGTACTAAGGACGTACACAGATATCTAAATGGTTTGAAAAGAATTACGCTAACACATATAGATTAACACAGATTCTTCTAAGAACAGGATAAACAGAGGATGTTGAAAATTTGGGAAATTAGTAGGGTTCTTATGGGATTTTTATAGGATTTGGAAGAATGCAAGGTAACAGAGCGGGGTATGCAGTTTTTGGGTACTGGGGAGGATGATACTTACAAAATGCACTTCAGTTGAGTAATTTGGACAGCCAGCCAGGTCTCTGTACAGTGTGATGCATCAGCTGGGAAAAGGGTCTGGTTGCTGGATTCTCCCAAAGGGATCAGAAGCCTTTTCTCCTTTCTCCCTGAATTATTGGGATGAATCAGGTTCAGGATATGTGGTTCTGGATAGTGGTTCTGAGTCAGCTACCTCTGGACCAGGTTCTGGAGTCTTGGAATCTTACAGGGTGAATTTTGAATGTTGAATCACCCCGTTCCTCCTTGTCTACCTCTTAAATAGCCAGGATGACCTCAGATAATTTTACAATATGGGCGGAAGTAATCTGGATATACCCGTTGACTAGGATAGGTCAGACCATTAATGTCGCCACCTCCCTCCGAGCTGGTTGGTTTGAAGGAAGTGACCTCACCTTAGGTGTATGCATTTTATGACTCCTTTTGTCCCACAAGCCTAATCTTTCACAAAAAAGAGTTATGGAATACAACTTTATATTGACAATAATCACCATCATAAAATTCAGATAGGCAGATCGCATATTTCAAAAGGAATATGCCAGTTTGAACGCCACCTCTGTTCAATGCTGCTTCGCCCTTAGGCACAATTTCACTGTTTTTAGGAGAACCAAAACACCTAAAGTTCTACAAATGGTTCCATATATGCATACTATCATTTGGCATATTTTCCTCAAGTTTCATGTGTTTGCCCTTTATAATTCACACCAAAATACAATGTTTCTGTCATTCCAGTTCACCATGGGCTCAAAAGACGCACCTAGTCTCATTCTGTGTGTCTAAAAATCCCATGAAAACTGCCATAATATCACATTACTGCTTATTCTGGATATTGAAAGAAAGGTCTTAATGTAAAAAGTTCTCTAAAGTCTATGGAGGGCATGTGTCACTGTATGGGCAGTCCTTCAAATCTCCATAGTCAACCTCCCCCCTCTGTGTCAGTCTGAACAACAGGGTTACCATGGCGCCCTTTGATCCTAGGCAGTTGAAGGTGAGGAGGGGTGTCAAAGGAATTCACACTTCTTTGTGACAGTGCTAGTTCCCCTTGGGCCCATTGTCCCTTGCTGTAGAAATGCCAGCCAGTCTGACGAGATTGCAAATCTCTACACTTTAGCCCTTTCATATTTGTGGAGGGGCTTCATTTCCCATGGGGCTGGTACCTTTGAATTGCCTGCCTATGCCAAACTGGTTCTGCTGGTTCAAAAGTCTTTTTGGGAATAATATATGATATACATTTAAACCAAACCCCATCCCCACACATATAATACAGTTTCTTTGAGAGTAACAGTGTTATTTCACATTTAGTTTCCAAAATGTTATTTCCCTGCTTTGCAAAGCGGGTTTTCACTGGTTCTTTTTTATCTCCTATTCATTTCTCAAATGCGGTTTCTTTGGCATTCATTTTCTGACAGGCTTTTACAGATCAGGTCAGTTTCTGAACACAGAAAGATGCTGAAAATAGTGTTTTTGGTAATTGACACACAGCAAGGGAAAGCATATTTTCTTTGAAGTACTTTGTGTGTGTTAGTTTGTTGCAAAAGTAAATCCAAGCCGTGCAGATTTGATACTGATTCTCTGCTCTTCATGGACTTTCTGTGCTGAAAACAATGCCGTTCTACAGGGCTTGTCTCATTCAATGGCATTCAAATGCACTACACAGGCATGGCTGTGTTGAATAAAACAAATTGGGTGATGGTTAAACGAAAAGAGAGGCACCATTGTGATGCCGTCTGGAATGCAGGTCATTTTCTGGTGCAGCCTGGAGTTTTTAAATGGCAGAAGAGAAAGGCAGAGCCATTCTGCCTTCAAGACATTTTTTCCACATTCACATGAAAGAAAAATAAAATGCAGCCATTCTTGGGGTGACTGTGTTCAACTCTCGCCCCAGATGTGCTCAGCAGACAAAAGCACAGCACTTTTTTTTGTAACTTGCTAAAATGCAGTTTTGTGATGCAGGGTATTTCTGTTGGGCTGGTAAATGTACCCCAAATAATCCCGCCTGCTCTCCCGGGACTTCTTGTAGAGGGAGAGTAGGGCAGAGTGGGGTTCATCTGGTAGAGTTCTCCTTCATCAGGAAGTGGCACATCAGGATTTCCTTCCGTCTTTCAGTTGGAGAGTATGGAGCGGCAGCCCTTTCCTTCCTTCAATTTCCAGGTCCCCGGGGAGATCTTCGCCAGACTAGGTGGTAATGAAGTTAATTATCTATTAGGAGATAGATAAAAACAGGTTTTTGTATATTTTACTGACACAGTTCCTGGAAAAATTACAACAGTGGAATAATGCTCACAGTTACAATCTCCCACATTCTTTTCCTTACATTTAGACAATAATATCAAGCAAATTACTCCACAGAACAATACCACCATTTGACTTTTAAGACACATTTTTTGTTTCCATTATTGCAGTAACACTAAAAGAAATTTCTCCCTGTTATATAGATATACCTATGGACCTACATATTTTCTTCTGCTTTTCCTTTTTGTTTCTTCTCCTTCTCCTTTGTTTGATTTTCCCTTGGTTCATCAATCAGCTACAAAGTATGTCTGGGGTGACAACGTTTTTAACTGATTGATGTGGACCCATTTCTCTTCTGACAGCTCTCCTTTTGGGATGCAGATTTTATAGGCGACAGGTGAAATTTTATAATTTCAAATGGACCGCACCAGAATGGGAGGGATTTCCGCTCCTTAGTCTGGTTCCTTTGAAAATTGTACAAGTAAACCCTGTCCCCTACTTGGTATTCTTTTTTAGTTGTTTTTAAGCCATATTGAGTATCATCCTCCCAGCCGATTTCTCCAGATTCCGCTGAGCATACGCAAAAGCATGCTGAAGGTGTTTTCTTAGATTCTCAACATATTCATGTATTGTGGAGGCCGTTTATCAGTGTCTGCTCTTGTGTTCTATAGAGCAGATGCTGAGGTAGCACCATTTTTGATCCAGTCATTAGCCCACATGGAGACATTTAGGTTGCAGAGGATGGTGTAGCTGTGATGGTCATCAGGCCAAGCTGTAATCAGATGTCCCAATTTGGCCCAGAATCTGCCACTAACTACTTGAGAATGCTCACAATGGTTTTATTGTACATCTCAACTCCCCCACTAGAGGACGGTGGTATGCAATATGAAGTTTCCTTTTTATCACAAGTATCTCCCACATCTTTGTCATAACTTTGCTGGTGAAGTGATTCCCTCAGTCTGACTCAATCCTTTGGGGAAGGCCAAAATGCGAGAAAATGTGGTTGGTCATCAGAGCAACTGCTGTTTCTGCCTTGCAATTTGGGGCTGGGAGACATTCCACCCATTTGGTAAACAAGCATGTTTCTGTTAACATGTACTTGTTCCACTAGAGGAGCAAACCACAGGCCCGATGAAATCTACTTGTAAATCTGACCAAGGAAGTGTCATCCCCCTCTTCTGGAGGGGAGCTCGGAGTGTGAGTCAACTTGGCTGAAATTGTGCACACACAAGACACACCTTCAAATATTGGTTGAGGTCCTGCCCCATGTGTGGCCAGTATGCAACCTACTGCAAGATTTCTAGAGTAGTATGAAAAACCAGATGACCGGCTGTGGCCGTGTCATGGCCGTGATTTAGCATCTTGCTTCGGAATGAGGTAGTTACCACCCACTGGTCACATCCAGAGATGGATCCCTTTACCGACAAACCGTCTTGGATTCAGAACATTTTGGCAAACTTCATCAACACTCTGATATCCTCTTTCCCAATGTAATCATTTTCCGTCAGAGGAAAGTTTACCGGGTCCTCAATGTGTTGGTAAAATTTCCCAATAATCGGATCCTCTATTTGTGTCGTAATTAAATCAGTATCTGGGGTCTCTTTACTCCACTGGGCAGTTGAGAGTTCATTGTGAGCATTTGTCTAGGACCTGGTGACAGCAGTGACCTGGATTTCCCCCAACAGTAACAAGAAGATCCCCCTGGATGGCTCCAGTTTTGGCCAACTGTTCAGCTAGGTCATATCCAGTTTTGTCTTGTCCCTTTATTCTGGAATGACCCTTAATCTTTTTCCAATAGATGGTCATCCCACTAGAGGTAACCAGATCATCAACATTTTGTATGAGCTTGTGATATTTAAGAGGTTTATTATTTGCACACAGCATGCCTCTGGTTCTCCAATTGATCGGGTGCTCCACAAACCAATTCCGGACATAATCTGAATAAGTGATTATGACCAGTTCATGGAGTCAGTGTTGCACGGCACTGAGGATGGCCTGGTGAACTGTGAGCAAGCAAAGGAAACACAAACTGACACCTGCTCCTGCAATGTGTGCATATCAGAAATCCACTATTGATCTCTGCGAACCATGTCAGAACAGCAACCCGAGGAACCGAGTATGCATGCCTTCTTTCACCCAAAAACATATGGGTCTATTTTTAAAGAAAGAGCACACAATTGAGCAAAACATAGGAGCCTCCAGGTTACATAGAGTTTATTATTCACCTGTCTACATCTGGTTCATATTCAACCAAAAGATAAAAGATGACTCATTCTTTGAGGCACCATTTCACATAAAAAGACAAACAAAGTAAACATTTCACTTTTAACATATACATATATACATGAAATTTATAAAACAAATGTATCACAACATGGGTTTGGGTAAAGTGCCACTTGAAAACACGTATAATTTCCTTCTATGTCACTCTAGGTTCTGACTACTTTCCAAATTCGTGTTTTTCACATGTTTTTTTCTTAACCTCTTACCTCTAGGGAATACTAGTGAGCAGGGGATGAAGCTGCTAAACGATCATGTCAACGTGGTGCGTTAAAGCCCCTATGGCATCAAGATAGACCGCATCCATCCGTGGTCTTCTTCTTTAGTGGTGCCGGGCCTTCATCAGGATAAGGGGGATACTTTTTCTGCAGGGCTTCTGTAATCTATAGCCATGTGATACTTCTCTTATGTCTATAATAAAAAATAAATCCTGTTTAAGACCTGGCCTTAGGTTCTGTGGTTTTTTACAAAATGCTCATTCAAGTAGGGCATATCTGACAAAGGTTTCAACATGCACACCTCAATCACTGTTCAAGGTGAGCGATGCAGGGACAGAGCTCAGTCACTATGTTGATTGTAGCTGACTGTAACGGCCGTGTGATGCAATAAGCATAGGACATTTTAGCCTCACAAGTGCTAAAAAACTTTTTCTAATCATTTGAAAATACATTAGTGTACTTCACAATTTATATATATTCAAAAATACCTAGGGTGTTTGATTGTTGCTGTGGAGTGGGCTTAAGTGGATGAACAGCCAGAAAGAATTTTTCAAAGACTACTGGCTTGCACGTGCTCCTAGTCCAACCTGTAGAAAAACGCAGTTAGACACAATCGGGTCAGTCTGTTTCTCTAACCACATGGAATATCAGGTGGCACAGATAGCCTGTTTGTCTGAACACATTAAGTGTGGACTATCAGTTGGCACAAACTGCCCCTCATGCTTGGTTGTACTTACTCGTAGGGGGCGGGCATCTAGGATACTTTCTGGTCTCTCAGTGGACGCTCAGCCTGCGTCCCCGCGGATCTCCAAAAAGAAATGGGTCATCAGGGGCCAGGTTATTTATGTGTCCTGTGTGTAGCATTCACGTGACCTACGTTCACGTGATGCCTGGGGGTGGGGAAAGAGCCACTGCGTGAGCCTTATTGGAAATGGGGTTTGCTCAACAAAGAGCTCCAATCCATTTTTTGAATGCAGTACGAGCAATCTTCATGCCCGCACTCTTTTCTGCTAGTATGCTTGCGCCAACAGCTTGATGCCTATATCTAGATTGGCCAAACCAACAAACGTGTTTTCATATGTTTCTGATCGGGCGATCATGCAGCCTCCTTGGTTTAATAACAGTGGCATTATTTGGCAGTTCACATCAAAAAACGAAAACTTGGTGTGTAAAGGCACCACAGGCAGCAATATATTCTTTGGTAACGTACATTATTGAGCATGTCACATTCATATTGTTAAACATCATCTATATGTAGTGCTTCACATGTGGCTAAAGCGCTACATCCACATGTGCATGCGTTATTTAACAATTCAAAAAACGTTTCTAGACTCAGTGTACCACCCACTGTATCCACTCAAAGGAATTGCCTTTTTCAGATTTTTAAGCATAGGGCAGCCTCAAGTTTTAAGCACCACAGGCTGCAATGAAATTATTAATCGAGTGGCTTATTTGACATATCACATTTGAAGTGTCATATCTAGTTATGGTCATAGCACATCACAGGTGGCTAGAGCAGCCCAACACATTTGGAGTAACAGTTCTGCACGTCATTCTAGGATTCAGTTTTTTACTGCAACCTATATTCAATAGTTCAAACTGAACACCACTGGTCTTTGTGTACACTTGGGAGAGTTCAAAAAAAGGGGAGGGGTCCTGTCCTCTCTTGCTGGTGTTACAGTGTCTGCATCCATGCCCATGTGCATATCGTTCCACTCATTTGCTGAGTCTTCCACCCCATGGTCACGCCCCATGTGTATAAACACAAAGATCTCTAGACTGTGTCCTATACATGCTTAGTGGTTGGTAAATAGATATTATTCTGCCACTGCAATATAATGAGATGTTCAATTTCCAAAAGTTCTTAAACCTCAGTGTGTCATGTTTCTTTTCGCCGCCGTTCTGATTTCGGCGGCTTGACTCGTCTTTCCTAGTTTTTTTTTTTAATTAAGATGGATACTTCTTGTTGTGGTCTTTCCTTCAGTGATGATGTTCAAAACTATTATCAGTGTTTCAGATATTCAATTAAGTGTATCATGTTCCTTTGATGTGCTGTTCTGATCTCAGTAGCATGGCTTCCCTTTCTGGATTTATGTAGTTCAGATGGATCCTTCTTGTTTGGTCTTAGGAGAAGAGGTTGCATTCAATACTGATGTTTAGACCATTTTTCATGGTATCTAGCTTCTGGACCCAACGTTGTTCCAGGCGTCTTAGGGCTAGATCTCGTCTCCTCCCCATTTCTTCAGAGGCTCTGTTTGTATAACAAACCATCTGATATCCAAATGTGTGTGCTGTTTCCTCTTGAAATGTTCTACCAAAGGTTTATCGGGCACTTGGTTCTTAACGCATGAGCGGTGTTCGCAAATGCGTTCTTTCACCAGTCTTTTGGTTTTTCCTATGTATAACATATTGCAAGGGCAGTGTATCACATAGATCGCCCATGTTGTGTTGCAGTTGGTGAATTCAGCACATCTCAAGTTTATTTTTTTTAGATGGATGGTTTTCGATTCTCTGTGAGGGGGCATACTGAGCAACGGTCCGCATTTGAAATGCCCTATGACTCGTGGCAGACCCGAAAGGTTGAGTTGGTCGTCTTTATTGTTCTGTTCTTGAAAAGTATGAACTAGCATTTGTTTTAGGTTCCTGGTTCTTTTGAAAGCAAACCTCGGTTTGTCCAACATGAAATCGGGTGTGGCAATCATTGGCCAGTGTTTTAGAATCGTCTTCTTGATGAAATTACTCAGGGGGCTGTATGTCGTAACACAAGTGATTTTATCTTCTTTCTCTCTGATGCTTTTAATCAGGCAGGTTTCTCTTGGTGTATATTTTGCCCTTTTCATTGCATGCTTGATTGCCTTACAAGGGTACCCCCGTTGTTTTAGTCTCGATGTGAGCTCTTCCGCATGGTGCTCGAATTGTTGATTTGTGCTGTAATTTCTCCATATACGGAGGAATTGCCCGTAAGGTAGGTTCATTTTCAAATTGAGGGGATGATAGCTATCATAGTGTAATAGAGTGTTCTTGTCCGTGGGATTATGGTATAGTGTTGTAACTAAATTACCAGCTCTGTCCTTTTGGATCATCAGGTCCAGGAAGGGTATTTCGTTGATGTAAAAGGACATCGAAACCTTAGGAAAGCATCTTGTATGTTTATCCATGCTTTGAAACCGTCCAATTCTGTTGGTGTCCCCTTCCAGATTATAAAAATGTCATCGATGTACCAATGCCAATTACTGATGTACATTCTGAAGGGGTTGGACTCATTGTAGATGTATGAATTTTCAAAGAAATACATATATATATTAGCTATATTGGGCGCAAAAGTCGCGCCCATGCTTGTCCCACGCTGGAACAAACCTTTTGCAACACAACCCCTCGCTAAAAACACATTTTGGGTTCACCTGTTGCATACACTATTTTGACAACCTGTGGTTGTTAGGTTTGATCTCGGGTAGAGATCCGAAAATACTGTTAGTAATACACAGCTGCATGAATAATCAATTGCAGAGAAAAGACAAGATATCTGGAAAACATAGGCACTGAGACATTTATCCAGATTAAGAACACAAAAATAAAAAATAAAAAATAAAACACAAATACTCAAATAGAAGGAAAGTACCAACACAGGCCGGTCGATCACAGAACGGTAGCCAACCAGTTTTTGAGACATGACGGAGACTAGAAATATAGGAGCCGATTCATGGAATTAATGTGCGCTGACATTTTCAGCGCCAGCGTGTGAAAGCGAGCGTATCGCAGTGCCAGTGCGAAAATCGCAGCGAAACCCACACACAGCGATTCATGGAAGTCCGTGCGCGAGGAAATTCCAGGATGTGCGCCAAAATTCTGCATCTCCAAACAGCGTGCGCTAAGCACACAGCGAAATCGCACCTAGCGTGGCGCACACAACAAAAGTAGGAGGAACAGGGGGCGGGACACGCGGAATGGGGAACAACTCATGAAAATGTGGGCGTCACGGGGGAAGTACAGGAGGCAAGTGCGCGGAACGCCGACACGCACGTTCAAAACACGTATTCATGGAATCAAACGGGGCTAACGCGTGCGCCAAAAAAGATGCGCTAATCCGGAAACACATACGCCAGCAGGAAGCAGGCGTACGTGGACCCGAGCAGCATAAAAGTGTGTGCAAACAACAAACAAGTACAGATGCCAGGATGAATATACCGTTCCTAGCAGTAGTGGTCGTGGGATACCGCAGGAGGAGGAGGAGGATAGTCAGGCCCAGAATTTTTACACCCAGAGCCAGCCTTTTTGGGATGCCTGATGACCAGGTGTATGGGAGGTACAGGTTTCCACCTCACATAATACTCGACCTGGTCAGTGAGTGGGAGGATGACCTCACATCACCCACCCTGTGCTCCCAAGCACTCAGCCCCCTGCAGAAGGTCCTCAATGTACTGCACTTCTTGGCCACTGGATCATTTCAACGGACAACTGCTATAGTGGGGGGGGGGGTGTCACAGGCCACGCAGTCACGCTGCCTACACCAGGTGTTTTGGCCATCATGACTGCACGCCCATCAGTCTGCAGGCACATATACCTGCCCAGAACACCTGCAGAATGGCAGGCTTTCGTCTAGGATTTTTACAGGGTGGCACACTTCCCCAAAGTGCTAGGTGCCATTGACTGCACCCAGGTGGCTTTACATCCCCCAAGGCATCAGAGCACATCTACAGAAACGGCAAGCACTGGCATTCCATCAATGTCCAGGTAGTATGTGATGCCAAGGGAATCATCACCTCAGTATATGCCAACTATCCAGTGTCCACACACGACAGTTTCATTTACACAATGTCAACCCTAAACCGGACCTAGAAGTTGGGCGGCATGGCGATACATGGCTTCTCGGTGAGTATAAATGCCACAGCACATACATGCATGTCAGATACTGAGCAATGTCACAACCCCACTAATGATACCCATCACCACCTCCCCAGGGGACAGTGCCTACCTTCTAAGCACCCACATGATCACGCCAATTCGGAATCCCACCACGCCACCCGAGGTAAGATACAACACAGCCCACATTGCAACCCGGGGCATAGTGGAGCGCACATTCGGAGTGCTCAAGTCACGCTTTCGCTCCCTTGACCATTCTGGCGGGCAGCTGTTATACACTCCCCCAGTAGTGTGCAGGATCATAGTGGCAGCATGTGTCCTGCACAATGTTGCAACACGCCGGGGCCTGCCGGTGGACATGGTGGTGCCCCCACATCCCCAACCACAAGCACGGCTGCTGCGCATGGGAAGGGAAAGGGCACGCGGTGAACCAGCCCGTACACAGCTGGTGGATAATTACTTCAACTAAAATCACACCCGTGTGGAGTGCACACAGCCCTGGCACATGCCAGCTGACAATCAATGATGATGACATAAGGGACAGTCAACTGTCACAACCATACCAGCCTGAGATTGGTCACCTGGAAGTGTTACATTGTGTGCCCTATCTACGCAAACACCACCAATGGTGTGTCATCAAAAGACACACTTCTATGCTGCAAAAATCATTACCCCCTTGCAAAATACAACATGACAACAGTGCCATGTCACCCAACCCCTCCCCAGCACCGCCACCCAACACACCATGGCATGTCATGCTATGTGAGAGCAAACAAAGCAATCCCCAAAACATCACACAAGTGTCAAAGTACAGTGTCCTCAATGGAAACTGCCCACACACAATATGCTCCCAGTAATGTAGAACTAACAACACACATGACCAAATACTTACCAACAGTTCAATGCAGCTACACAACCTCAAACATAGCATAAACATGACAGTACTAAGTTAAAGTAGTGGTAGTCTTACAACCTGATCATGCCAGCACATCGGCCACTTCCAACTGTACAGTGCTGCTGCCACGCAAATGTCCAAGTGCACTGCTTACAACATGAACTCCATCTCCAAAGTAGACGGCCTTGTGAAGACATGAGGAATTAACCTGCAAATTAGGCGAAAGACATGGATGCACAAGCACATAGCAATACACCATGCGTTGTACAATTCAACAACAATATCCACTAGGAATGTATACACAGTATTGACTACAGACTGCCCACACAGCTCATGGGAGTCCTATGTCACCGTGTAAGTCAATGTCACTTGGGCACACCCTTTGCAAGCCCATTGAAACGGGAAGCAGGAGGGGTGTGTGTCTCACGAACCCAAGCAACTAACACAAACTCAGGACAAGCCTGCATGTGCCCAGCCGGAATACAGTGGATGCCCACGGGAGCCACACAAGGCAACACACTGCAAAAAAAAAAAAAAAAAAAATCAAACATCAAAAATCAAAAATGGCCATATGGGGGCCGGGGGGGGAGGCCACTCAGGAGGTCCGAGGACAGGGTGGGCACCAACACCCACCTGTGTGGATGTTGGGGAAAAAAAACACTTCCATGGGCTCATGGCCTGCACGGCTATGCCAATGTAGGGGAACTGCTGCTGTTGCTATCATCACCCTCTGCTGCTGCCACAGGAGGTGGTGCTGCCACAGGAGGTGGTGGTGCAATGGGAGGCAGCCCACGCAAAGCCCTGGTATGGTCCTCCATGGCAGCAAGCATGCGTGTGTGGAAGGTCTCATTTTGGAGGATTATAGTGCGGAGATCCCCATGCAGCACCTGACGTGATGCACGGATCTCCTCCCGAGTTGCCTGCATCTCAGCTGAGAGCGAACGTGTGAGTCGCTCCAGCTGCTGTTCTGTCCTCAAGTTAGTGGAAGCCTCAAGGTCAACAAGAGTCTCCCTGAGGTGATTGAGTTCTACCCTCATGGCTTCCCTGTGGCCCTGGGACTCTATTGATATCGATTGGCGTAGAGTCTCCAGTGCCGCCCGTCTGTCCCTGTTGGATGCCAACATGTCCTCCCTGTGTGATTGGCAAATGGAGTCTGTTGCCTGCTGTAGTAGCTCCATCTGCCTGTCAGGGGGGACAATGGAAGTGGCCACCCTCTCAATTGCTTGAGCCATCATCTCAACTGATGCTGCCTGTTGGGTTGCCATACCGTAAATGGATCGTTCCCATGCGGTATTGCCTGGTGGCGTATGGCCACCGAGTCCGCGGGCACCACACCTGTTTGGGGCAAGGCGATCTGCGCCTTGCTGTGCCGGCACTGCCTGAGGCTGCAGGACTGCATTCCCCCTCTGATCTGCTGGCCCAGGAACAGGATCAGATGTTGTGGAGTGTGACCCTGCATCCGTAACCGCCAAAGGCGGACTTACCAACACTGACATCCCCATAGAGGGTTCTACCCCTGGTACAGGTTGGTTGGACAGAACAGAATCCCTGCCAATACACTTACCTGTGACGCCACATAGGTCTCATCATCCGAATCAGCACCTGAATAGAGGTCTGGGAAGGTGCACCCAGAGGCACCCCTCGATAGAATGTTCTGCAGCAAGATTGGGTTCTCACTCACCACCACATCACGTCCCCCACTGGTGCCCGGTCGTGCCTGAGATCCCTCCTGGGTCTGTACCATCAAATCAACCTCAACAGCATCAAGTGCGTCATCCCCTGCAAAAACATGAAAGACAAAAAATGGAAACAGGCATTAGCACCATAGCACACAAATAGGCCTGACAAGCTATATAACCAGTACATGATTTACACGATTTACACATGTCCCACATGACTATAACCCTCCCATGCATGCACTGTCACTGAGTTTGAAGGGGACCCAAAAGGAAGACACTGATGACATCTACATGGAAGAGCAACACATTTGCTGCATGCTGGGTAGCACTGCCATCACACATTGGCCTGTGAGTGGCATGTCCAATACACATACATGACACATGCCATCACACAGATGGCATGTACCATAGCCATGGTACATTCCACAAGTACATACAAATGTCAGTGAATGAATACTGTCAGCCATCCATGTGAGATGGACATGATGAGATGAAAAATGCTACATAGTGTGACAAAATAGGCATGTGCCACACACTGCAACACATCCAGTGTCCAAAAATACAGTGATTGCAGGCCGATGTATACATCAATGGTTTGTCACTTCAACATGACAGGAAACAACTATCATGTTCCACATTCAAACAGGCCCCAAAAACTCTTGTGATCAGGCCAATACTCAATTAGCCTGAATGGTCAAATCATTCATCTAACAAGGTAACACATGTGGTCCAATGTGGGATTCATCAATGACAGAAGCATGTCACAAATGTGACAATAGGGCTGAGGAATGCGTAGCCAAAGTGGGAGAATTGAAACAATCAGCCTGAACGAACACTGAAAAATACAAACAATGTTGTTGCAAGATGCCACTTCAAGGGCAACTGCTGTAATGTTGAGCCAAATTACTAATGTGGGCAGAAGGGATACTGTCACACCCAAATCCAAGGCCGCTGAATGTTTTGGATGAAGAAAATGGGTGACCCATACCACTCAGGCACACACACCCTCACCTGGCACACAATCAGAACCCGTCACCCAAACAACATACACATGCATTACACACACATGCATGGGCACTCACCGGACAATGCTTCATAATCAGGTAGTCCTCCCACACCTTGGATCTGTTCCTCTGTGACAAAGGCCCCAGCAACAGACTCATGTTCAGTGAGTTCGTTGTCCTCTTGTGGAGACCCACCGCCAGTCACCAGAGTAGCGGCATGATTTGAGGCCAGCTTCTTCTTTGCTCTGCGTTTCAGGTCATTCCACCGCTTGTAGCAATCATCAGCTGAGCACCTCACAAATCCAAGGGCACTTATGCGGTCAGCGATGGTCTTCCAGTGTGCCTTATGTTGACCAGGTGTGGTCTTGGACCCTGCAGTCACCAACATTTCGTGGCTATGTGCCGACACATAGTGCACAAGTGCATCAAGTTCTGCGTCATTAAAGCAAGGCTTCCTTGACGTGCCGGAGTGTGTAGCCATGTCTGGGGTCTCAGCCTGTCGTGCCGAGCGCCCTTCTTCCTCTTCTTTAAAGGTGGAGCAGAGCCAGAGTGGCTTACGCCTCTCTAGTCAGTAGTGGCAGAATCACTGGTGGACTGGGTAGTAGGAGTGTGGGAATGCACAATGACCATAGTTCTTGATGCAAGCATTTGTTGCTGGGTAATGTTGGCAGGGGGAACGTCAGTTTGATGGACTGGGACTGACACTGTCCTGGCTGGGAGAGTCAGAGCTGGGGCGGATGGAGCTGCAGCTGCCCCTGCAGCCTCCCCACCCTGCATACTTGGGGCAGCAAATGACAAAGCTGCCCCAGATACACGTGTATTGGTGACAACAACTTGCACCGCCACACGTGGCCTAGAATTGCTGACCTGGAAGTCAGCCAGGGAGTCATCCTGGGCCAGGTCAGGTGCCACAATGGGCTGGTCCAACAGGGGCTGAGCTTGGATGGTGTCAGCCACATTTCCCTCAACCATGGGGGGGGCATGGGTGTCCCTGATTGTTCCTCCACACATGGGGGCCTAGGGGCACCCTACAAATCCCGGCCACGTCCCATACCGCGCACACCACGCCCACCTTTTGAGGGTTGGCCACCTTTGCCTCACTTACCGCTTGGTCGCCTCCCAGCCATGGCACTGATGTTGTTGTGCCTATGGGAGTTGCAGTAAACTATTGTCCTGGGCAATTGGGGGTCAAAGGGGTAGGATACCAGATGGAATTCATACCCTAGTGCTCTAACAAGGCTGTCTGTGACCCCTGGGGGAAGATGACGGGTCACGCAATGCACAGGCAGCCCAAAATCAAAATTAAACGTGCAGGCAACCCCTCGTAGACCACGTGCGTGAAAAAATGAACTTGCACTACGCTGTGGCACCCAGAAACACAAAAATAAGCGTATGCGTAATACACTCAGCCTACAATGACCACTGAAGGGGAACATGACACACGGGGCAAGCACAGTTGCTAAGTACGTGCAGAACTCACCGTCTGCCTGGAAAAAGAACGTGAAAAATACGCACGTGTGCGCATTGGCAACACCCCCACCAAAAGAAGAATTGTACGCTGTCTGAGGAGACAGGACAAAAGGAGAAGTGAACTCTGTTTGAGGAAACAGGCCCAACAAAAAATCAGAAAAGAGTTGTCAGAGCTAACAGGGAGTACGAACTAGAAACGCTGTGAAGTAATCGTGTGTGAAACGACAAGAAGTACAGATTTCACCCACTCGCTCTCCACGAAAAGCACGTACAAGGAAATGGCGTCCTACACACAGCTTTTAAACCGGCCCACACGTACACGTCAGATACGCGTGTACGCGGGCGCCTTCCTCCAATTACACGCGATGACACTCGGACGTGCAGTTTTGCCACGTGTGCTCTGTCATCACGTGCTATGAGGTAAACGCCCGTGCGCATAATGTAACTTACGCGCCTACGCGCTAAGGGCCTTTGTTCCAATGGAATTGCGTGCGTGCTCTGATGCGCTCACGCGCTAAGTCCCTTTCCTCGAATTACACGCTGACGTGCAATTTTTTCACGTGCCAAATCACTCCGTATCAAGCTGGCCACGTGAAAACACACGGAAGACCACGCTCCTGCCCTCAAGGCCATTTCCCTGCCCCCAAGAGCCCCGAGCACACTCCCACCTGCCATCTGCTGCTGCCTGCCTGCCTGCTGCCCACGTGCCCTGCTATTTGCTGCCTGCACATCAGCCATCTGGAGGGGTGCAGTTGCTGTGACCACCCCTGCTGGAACTGAAGACTCTCGACTGGAATACCATCGCTCCACAGTCCAGCCCCAGGACCCAGTTGCCCACCCACGCCTGCCTCTGGGGTTGCCATGTCGGGCACACCACCATGTGAGACCACTGGCAACCCCCAGCCAGAGAGGTAGAAGGCCACCAGCTTCACTACCACCGAAGTTGGTGTCCTGGTGGAGCAAGTCCTGGGGCAGTATGATGCCCTCTTCGGAAGTTTGCGCGCCGATAAGGAAGGACGGACCAGGATCTGGACGGACATCGTGACTGCCATCAACGCGGAGGGGATGGCAGTCTGAAAATTCCAACATGTCAAGAAGCGCTAGGAGGACTTCAGGTCCAGGACCCTCAACAAGGCCCGGTGCCTCTTGAAGGCAGCGGATGCTAAGGGGCACTGGGGCCACCTGTCGGAACATCAAATGAGGGTCTTGGAACGCATATCCCCAGCGCTCCACGTCCAGGTCCTTGAGAGGCAGACCCGTCTGCAGTCGAATGGTAAGTGTACATGCATACTGATTGTAAGCTGTGCGTGTGGTGGTGTGCCAGTAGTGTGCAGGTTGCACATGTGGTTTTGTAGGGCCATGTATGGATGTGTATGTACAGGGCCGTGAGGCTAACAAATGCGAGTCCTCTCATGTGTGAGACACATGGATGGTGCATGTGTGTGTAAGCTTGCATGCCAAATGCAGATGTGTGAGCACACATGCTTGAATGACTGTGTATGTAAGTTGGCATGGTTGTGGTGTCACACTTGGATGTCGGTTCCAGCTGCATGTATCTGCACCGTGTACATGTGCATGTGTGTGTATTTCACAAGGGTGCAACAGTGATGCAACATGGATGCTTGGGACACTGATATGTAGAAGACTGATTGCCAGATGTGACATAGATGCCGATCTCATCACTGCGACAGTTGGTGGAGGTGTACACATTCATGTAAGTGTGGTGGCGTGTGTGCATGTCTAGTACACTCCCTGTGTTTCATGTGATGTCTGGCTCACTTTTGGCTCCTCATGCTGTAGTATGTGTATGGATGGTGCTGGCTGTTGCCATATGGCTGTGGAATTGCTCATGTGTCTGAGTTGACATGCCATGTGTGTTGGGGATTGTGATGCCATGTCTGAAGTTTGACACTGCCACTCATGTGCAACTGGCATGTGTGTATCAGTCCATTGTACAGTGTCCTGATGCCTGTCTCCTATCTCTCCCTGTCTGCAGCGTCAACTGATGAAGAGGGCCGAGAGGGTGCTGTGGAGCACAGCGGCGGGGATCACACCACCAGCCGAAGACGCAAGGCCCGGCTCCCCTCCCAGGTTGTGATCTCGTCAGGGAGTGAGGAGTCCGGTGCTGCATCCCAGGCTGCAGCTGCCAAGGGTAGGTCCAAGAGGCAGAGGTCGGAGTTGGACTCCTCGGCAGCAGAAGGGGCAGCTGAGACCCCACAGGGTCCGACGAAGGAAGATGGCACGGAGTCATCCAGGTTGGTGGGGGGTATGGTGGAGGAGGAGGCCGCGCAAGGGACAGAGACGGGGTCTGGAGGTGGGGATTCCACTGGTGCCAGTGGTGCAGTGTAGCGGCAGGGACAGGAAGCAGCACAGGCCGCCGCAGAGATGCCTGTGTGTAATCCTATCCCTGATCCTGTGACTTCATCATCCCGCACCAGCAGGGATGCCTATATCCAGACCCGTTTTCAGGGAGAGGATCCGCTTACAACAACTGACCTTCCTCTCCCTGCGGATGTGGCTATCCGGGACCGGGTTGAGCCTGTCCTGGGTGGGGTGGCGTTGTGTCAACGGGACATGCGAGGTGACTTGCAGTCTTTTCATGGGGAGACTGCACGTCATCTCGAATGGCTCGTTGACCACATCAGCCTACTGGGACAGGTCACCCAGGCCGGATTCCTCTGTTTGCTGAACCTTGCTTCGACCCCCTCCTCACCTGAACCCCCTATGCGCCAGTCGACCTCTGTGCCATCTTCCCACCCATGTGTCACCTGGGGACCCTGCGGAGCAGCCTCTGACTGTGCGGCCAGGTTGGTGGAGGACATATCCCTGCCACAGTCGGGAGTCGGACGTCCAGCAGGGGTGGCCACCTCAACACTGCACCCCAGCCGGAGGAGGATGTGTAGGCAGCAGGAGCCAGAGCACGGGCACAGGCACAGCAGCAACAAGGTGGGAGCCATGATGGTTCGGGGCCTTCGACATCGGAGGGGCAGGCATCAGCCGGAGGGCAGGAGGACCCAGGACGGGAAATGTCTTCCTTGTGGCAGCGTTTAGGCCATGCTATAGATGCGGAGCGGCAGCGGGCGGAAGAGGCACGGCTCACGATGGTCAGGGCGGAGAACTCCATGCAAAGGGCTCAGAGGCAGGCCGAGAGCCTCGAGGCAATTCGCAGGGACCTGGAGGTCCAGATGTCATAGTCCCTGCGAACCCTCTGGGCCTTTCCGGGACATCGAGCAGGAGTTCGATGATGCCCTGGCCTGGGAAATCAGGAAGTGAGCCGTCGGACTAGCCCGCTGCCATTGTATATAGTTAATAAGTGTTAGGTTTCCTTTTGGTTTTGATTTCATTTGGGGCGCTTGGACAATGCCCCACCTTTTTGTTTATAGTTCTTCATTAGGTAGGGTGTTTGTAGGTTTCCTTTCAATGGTTGGGCTCATAGACCCTGGATTTGTACTTTGTATATAGTTCTACACTGGATTTCACTTCATTTAAGTTTCTTTTTTACCATGGATCAATGGATGTGTCTTATTTTTACACTTTGGATGTGGTTGGACGGACAGACTCTTTGGACCCATTTGCTTTTGGATTGATTTGGATTCTGCTTTCACACATTTTTTTTTGAATATTTTGGACATGCAGCTTTTTCTTCATTATTTCCATTATTGTGTGTTTTTTTTGTTATTAATTTGGTTAATTATTGAATACACATTTATTATATACTTTACTGATGTGGTCTTATCTCTTTTGTTTTGTGCATGTCACAATGTTGATCTTTTCACAGTCATGTGTCACCATTGCGTGGGTCTGAGGGACATTGATTCATGGCCATGCTGGTTATCTATTTTCTATCAGGACTTTGGGAATTCAATGTGGGGTGTTTGGACTGGGGTGGGATTTGGGTGGCCATGAGGGGCATGGGTCTGGAGTGTGATGACCTGTCGGGGGCCTGCTGGCAGGTGCCCCTGACTGCTGGGGGGTGGGGGTGCAGGGGGACATGTGTGGGGGCCTGCTGGCAGGTGCCCCTGACTGCTGGGGGGTGGGGGTGCTGGGGGGCATGTGTGGGGGCCTGCTGGCAGGTGCCCCTGACTGCTGGGGGGTGGGGGTGCTGGGGGATATGTGTGGGACATGAGTGGGGGCCTGCTGGCAGGTGCCCCTGACTGCTGGGGGGTGGGGGTGCAGGAGGACATGTGTGGGGGCCTGCTGGCAGGTGCCCCTGACTGCTGGGGGGTGGGGGTGTTGGGGGACATGTGTGGGGGCCTGCTGGCAGGTGCCCTGCACTGCTGGGGGGTGGGGGTGCTGGGGGACATGTGTGGGGGCCTGCTGGCAGGTGCCCTGCACTGCTGGGGATGGGGGTGCTGGGGGATATATGTGGGGGCCTGCTGGCAGGTGCCCCTGACTGCTGGGGGGGTGTGGGTGCAGGGGGACATGTGTGGGACATGTGTGGGGGCCTGCTGGCAGGTGCCCCTGACTGCTGGGGGATGGGGGTGCAGGGGGACATGTGTGGGACATGAGTGGGGGCCTGCTGGCAGGTGCCCCTGACTGCTGGGGGGTGGGGGTGCATGGGGACATGTATGGGGGCCTGCTGGCAGGTGTCCCTGACTGCTGGGGGGTGGGGGTGCTGGGAGACATCTGTGGGAAATGCGTGGGGGCCTGCTGGCAGGTGCCCCTGACTGCTGGGGGTGGGGGTGCTGGGGGACATGAGTGGGGGCCTGCTGGCAGGTGCCCCTGACTGCTGGGGGGTGTGAGTGCAGGGGGACATGTGTGGGGGCCTGCTGGCAGGTGCCCCTGACTGCTGGGGGGTAGGGGTGCTGGGGGACATGTGTGGGGGCCTGCTGGCAGGTCCCCTGCACTGCTGGGTCTTGGGGGTGCTGGGGGACATGTGTGGGGGCCTACTGGCAGGTACCCCTGACTGCTGGGGGGTGGGGGTGCTGGGGGACATGTGTGGGGGTCTGCTGGCAGGTGCCCTGCACTGCTGGGGGGTGGGTGTGCTGGGGGACATGTGTGGGGGCCTGCTGGCAGGTGCCCCTGACTGCTGGGGGGTGGGGGTGCAGGGGGACATGTGTGGGGGCCTGCTGACATGTGCCCCTGACTTCTGGGGGATGGGGGTGCTGGGGGACATGTGTGGGACATGAGTGGGGGCCTGCTGGCAGGTGCCCCTGACTGCTGGGGGGTAGGGGTGCAGGGGGACATGTGTGGGGGCCTGCTGACATGTGCCCCTGACTTCTGGGGGATGGGGGTGCTGGGGGACATGTGTGGGACATGAGTGGGGGCCTGCTGGCAGGTGCCCCTGACTGCTGGGGGGTGGGGGTCCTCGGGGACATGAGTGGGGGCCTGCTGACAGGTGCCCCTGACTGCTGGGGGGTGGGGGTGCAGGGGGACATGTGTGGGGGCCTGCTGGCAGGTGCCCCTGACTGCTGGGGGGTGGGGGTGCTGGGGGATATGTCTGGGGGCCTACTGGCAGGTGCCCTGCACTGCTGGGGGTGGGGGTGCTGGGGGACATGTGTGGGGGCCTGCTGGCAGATGCCCTGACTGCTGGGGGGTGGGGGTGCTGGGGGACATGTGTAGGGGCCTGCTGGCAGGTGCCCTGCACTGCTGGGGGGTGGGGGTGCTGGGGGACATGTCTGGTGCCTGATGGCAGGTGCCCCTGACTGTTGGAGGGTGGGGGTGCTGGGGGACATGAGTGGGGGCCTGCTGGCAGGTGCCCCTCACTGCTGGGGGTTGGGGGTGCTGGGAGACATGAGTTGGTGATCATATTGCAACGTGACATGTGGCTTGGCTGGGGGGCATGCCCATGGTGGATGGGCTGCCTGCGGGACATGACCAGGGGTGCAGGGTAGTCCCCTGTGGTGTGGGCTGCCTGCAGGGGCCGTGGAGGGGGTAGATGGGACACCTGGGAGGACCCACACTGCCAATTCATGTGTAGGACTCCCCCGGCGCACCCCCGAAATACGCGTTCTCCGCTCTGACAGCAAAATCGCTTGTGAAACTTCATGCGCAGCAATTAATACACATACCCTACTCCAATCGCATGTGAAACTTCCCACGCACCCCTGAAGTACACGTACCCAGCCCAATTGCGTGTGAGACTTCCCGCGCACCCCTGAAATACACGTACCCAGGCCAATCGCGTGTGACACTTCCCGCACACCCCTGAAATACAAGTACCCATGCCAATCGCGTGTGAAACTTCCCGCGCACCCCCGAAATACACGTACCCAGGCCTATCGCGTGTGAAACTTCCCGCGCACCCCTGAAAAACACATAACTAGGCCAATCGCATGTGAAACTTCCCGTGCACCCCTGAAATACATGTACCCAGGACAATCGCGTGTGAAACTTCCTGCGCACCCCGGTAATACACATACCCCACTCGCACAGGCCCTTTCACGTGTGAAAGTTCCCGCGATCCCCGTAATACACGTACCCTGCTGAAAGCACGTGTGAAACTTCCCGCAAATCCCAGTAATACATGTACCCAGCCCAATCGCGTGTGAAACTTCCCGCGCACCCCCATGATACACGTACCCCACTCGCACAGGCCCTTTCGCGTGTGAAACTTCCCGCTCACCCCTGAAATACACGTAGCCAGGCCAATCGCGTGTGAAACTTCCCGCGCACCCCTGAAATACACACACCCAGGCCAATCGCATGTGAAACTTCCCACGCACCCCCGTAATACACATATCCCACTCGCACAGGCCCTTTCGCGTGTGAAAGTTCCCTTGCGAACCCCGTAATACACGTACCCTGCTGAAATTGTGTGTGAAACTTCCCGCGAACCCCAGTAATACACGTACCCCACTCGCACAGGCCCTTTCGCGTGTGAAACTTCATGCGCACTCCAGTAATACACGTTCCCCGCTTGGCGTTTGCTGTTTGGCAGCCCTGTAAACTGGTCCAGGGTTAGCGCAGCCCTTTGCGCTGAATTGGGAATTTTGATGGCTTTTCCTTGCGCCAGGGCATTCTTGGGGGCGTAACTGGCTATGCTGCAGGGTCGCTGCGCCACTCTGCGCCACTCTGCGCCACGGCTGGTTTTGGAGGCTAAAATCCATGAATACGCAGTGCGCGGAAATCGATTTTAGCGCACATGGCTGGCGCAGACATTTGCACGCGCATACTGTGCGTCAGCCGCGTGCGCCACTTTTGTGCGAAATTCTATGAATTACCCTGTTAATCTCTTTCACAGATGAACACTTCCAACGCCTGATAAATGCCCCATCCCTTTGCAAAACGAACCCACCAAAAACAAAATCAAGTGAAAATCACGCAGAAGCGTTGACATGATCATTTAGCATTTTCATACACTGCTCACTAGTATTCCCCTGTAGGAGAGAGGTTAAGAAAAAAACCTAAAAAAAACACAAATTTGGAAAGAAGTCAGAACCTAGAGCGACTGAGAAGGAAATTATACGTGTTTTCAAGTGGCACTTTACCCAAAACCATGTTGTGATACATTTGTTTTATAAATTGCATGTATATATGTATATGTTAAAAGTCAAATGTTTACTGTGTTTGTCTTTATGTGAAATGGTGTCTCAAAGAATGAGTCATCTCTTATATTTTGGTTGAATAGGAACTTGATATAGACAGGTGAATAATAAACTCTATGTAACAAGGAGGCTCCTGTGTTTCGCTCAATTGTTTGCTCCTTTTTTTAAAAATGAACCCAAAGGTTTTTTGGTGAGAGAAGGCATGCATACCCGGTTCCTCGTGTTGCTGTTCTGACATGGTTCGCAGAGATCAATAGTGGATTTCTGATACGCGCACATTGCATGAGCAGGAGGCAGTTTGTGTTCCTTTTGCTTGCTCACAGTTCTATTAACCCTTTTGCAACACAAACCCCTCGCTAAAAACACATTTGGGTTCACCTGTTGTATACACATTGGCATGGTGAACTGCCATCAACTCTGCCACTTGATTACTGTGGGGACCAATTTTGTACCCAGCGGAGGGTTCCAGGGCATCATTCACCCAAGCATTTTCCACATCAGCCACCAGTTCCTTTTTTCCCCGTTGTTGTCAACATGGTAGAAGTACCCGTGCACATAAACTGTGGGCATCCCCTAGGCACGTGTCTTCTTCATAGACCTTGTTTGGGGAATTCAGGTACGCCTCCATGTTGTCTTGGATTTTGAGACTTTTGTCCTCGAGACAGTTTTCTCTGGCACAATCATGCAAGTCAGCCAGACTTTGCACGAGGGGACTCTTCTAGTTTTGGCCATATCTGACCTCCACAGGAATGCCGGAAGTAATTCTGGAATTACTCACATTTCTGGGTGGATTCTGTCACTTTGGAGGTATTGCAAAGGCTGGTGCAGGGTCTACACTATGATGTGCTCCCCCTGGATGAATGGGCAGTAATTTTTCAATGCCCACACCGTTGCCAGGAGTGCCTTCTCAAAATGGTTGAATTTTTCCTCCACAGAGGACAAAGTCTTACTCGCATAAGAGATGACTTTATTGACCAAGCATGTATTTGGAAAAACCCTGTCTCCAAGAAAAACTCCTTGTTTTTGATAGGGTAAGCTAGACAAGGTACTTGTGAGAGGCTTCTTTTGGGTTGTTTCACTGCCTCGGCTTGTTCTGGACCCCACTCCCACATGACCCCCCTTCAACAGATGGACCAGGGGTCTTGTGACCTCTGCGTAATCTTCAATGAACTTTCTATGTGATGCATCCACTGTAAGTTTGGTTTGGTTTGTTTGTTTTTGGAAAATTAATAAAATTGTTTAAAATCAGAAAATATAATTAGTCAGTCTAAGAAGGCTCCTTAATTCACGCAGAGTTGTGGGGTCTTTCAGTTTTAGTAGTGCTTCCACTTTCTTCGCCTGGGGACAGAGACCATCAGGGGTGATTTCATGTCCCAAGAGGCTGGCACGGGCCCTACACTACTGTGCCTTCTCGAAGGACAGTTTTGCACTGGCAACCCTCAACTGGGTCAGAACATAGCTGATTTCCGGTGTGTGTTCCTCCACAGTTGAGCTTTTAATGAGGACATCATCCACATGTGCCAGGTTACCCCTTTCACCCAAGTCAGGCATGGCCTTGTGTAGGAAGATGTTGAATTCATTGCCGGAGTTTATGTATTCGAAGGGAGTCCTGGTCCATGTGTACTGCTGCCCCCCGAAGGTAAAGTCCAGCTTGTACTGCTCCTCCCTACTGACGGGCACGGTCCAATATCCATTGGTCAGGTCAATGGCGGTGTACACCTTTGACCACTGGATCTGGGCCAGCCCCTGGTCAATGTAGGGAAGAGGCCATGAGGACATGTGGAACAATTTCTTTAGCTCCCTAAGGCCTGCTCAAAATCTCCATTGGCCATTTGGTTTTAAAATCCCCAGTACCAGATTATTAAAGGTACTGTGGACTGGGTGAATTATCCCACAGGACTCTCGGATATTCCTTCACGAATACAGGAGACATTCCAGGGTACGTGGGAATTGAGGTAGTATGCATCTCAGTGTGTCCACAGTCATATGAGTCCACTGCAAAGATATCTTGAAAATCTAAAAATACCTGTTTCAACTTTTGCTTTTGTTCCTCGGTCTCACAGGCATCAGCGAGGTTCACCCGTTCTTGAAACATCTGAAGCCTGGAAAGACCTCGGGATTGGTGATCTCAGTGGCCTCCTTCAGCTCTGTGGAGAGGTCTCTGGTGAGGGTGTTGAATGGACAGAGGGTTTTAGGTAGTAGGCAGTCATTGTGGACCTTGACGACCTCCTCATCCTTGCTGATGTCACAGGTCACTTCTTTTCAACCGGTAAGGGCAGGAAGAGTACACCAGGAAATTCCCCCCTTGCCGGGTGAAGATCCTGTCTGGCGGTATGACATTGTCACAGTCATAGCAGTCTTTGGGGATTGGTCCTATAAGTTAATTTCCTAAATCCATGGAAAAATGCTGGTCATCAATCGCCATTCCAATAATGGTGCTTGCACCCAGAGTGATACTCCTAGGGTCGCTTTTATCCATCAATATTGGAATGCTGTTGTGTTCTACATTAACTAATGGTTTTGGGTTTAAGCCCAACCCCTGCTGTTGGAGATGGGAATTGAGGTGCACATAAGCATCTGGATTTTGAGGTTTCTGTCCTCTCTTAATTTTTAAGTCAAGTGGAAATTGTCGGTCCATCCTGGGATGGTTACCCCTCTCCAATTTGAACTTCAACTGCATACAGAAGCAATTGAGCTGAACGAAAATGCCTTTTCAAAATCATCAAAGCCCATAGGGTTGCCCCCCAGTCGGGACCATGCCTTGTAATTTATAAGGTCCAAATTAATTGTAAACCGATTGAGAATGTCACTACCTAAATAGAATGCAGCAGAGACATCTCACACGACCCAACAATTACGGTCTATGCTTTTATGACCTATGGACATTTTTAGCATACACCTGCTAGGCAGGAGATGTTTGGAATTGGGCGTTTCCAGGCCCATTTCCCACTTATCAATCAATTTAAATTTGGGAATGGTTGGATCTTTTGGGAGTTTCCTGAACAACACTTCGCTGATGAAGCTTTTTCCATTATTCTCTTACCCACCCTCTGTTCCCTGGGTTGCAGATTTTTGGGGCCAGGAGATTTTACTTCTGGTTCCGGGGTGTCTAGGGCTTTTCATGGGTGTGGAAGGAAGCTTCCTGTAGGGCTTTGCATCCCACTTCCTCCCATGCCTTATCCACTGGAACTGGTGGGTTATTGGGGTTCTCTCCCTGTCATTGTTCTGGGGTGCCAGACCCTTGGTTTGAGGTATTCTGAGCCACAATATTCATCTGGGGGTTCTGCTGAGCCCTCAACATGAGACTCAGGTCTGAGTTAGGTTCCAGACCTGGCCCTACAGTTGGGACCCCCGCTCTGGCTGGTATGGGGGTCTTAGATCAAATCTAGGTTGTTCGATGGAAGGGTAACTATCCCTTCTCCCGGAGTTACCTGGGTACTGTGGGTTTCCCTGGCAGCCCTCCACCCTTGGCCTCCCCTCTCCCGGATATGGTGGTCTGGACTCCTGAAAACGGCGAGAGTAAGGAGGGTTGTCCTGGATGTTGGGGTTTTGAGGGTACATAGGGAAAAACTTAACCCAGAATTTGGGAGATTACTGCCCTCCTGAGGGAAGCTAGGATGGACGTTTCCTGGGGCACTACTCACCTGATTGGATCCCCCCTTGGGTTGGGGGAGTCCACACATACCGCAAGATGGGTCTGTTGCCCTGGTACCTAGGGCTGATGTTATTGGCAGAGTTAGGGGGCACATTGGTCGGGTACCCTGCCTGACTACCACCTGTTTGTGACTGATGAGAGGGTCCTCTCTGCCTCTGATTTGGTTGGTTTTGGGAAGGTGTATTTTTAGGCCCCCCCATTTCTATGTCCAGAATGGGGGCAACCTTCAACTCTGCCACCTTTGCAGCAGCGGAATGTTGGCTGGTTTGGGGTTTTTAATTGGATTTATGTTTTCTACAGGTTTTTGGACATCATAGATCCGGATTGCCTGCTCTATTACCCAATCCAGGGTCCTGTCATCATGAAAACCTCTTACTAGTTGTGTTATAATATATTTTGTGAGTGCATGAAAATAGGCATTTATGAATTCCCTACTATTCGTGCGCACCCACCAAGTAGTTTGCGCAAATGCCCATTTTAGCTCCTGCACAAATTCTCTTGGGGCCTGATCCTCTCCACACTGCAGGTTGTAGGCTGCTTATGCGGGCCTCCTGGGGGTTTCTATGTGTGGATAAGTGCTTCAAGATGCCCGCCTTATAGGTGAACCACCTTGAATGGTTCTAGTCTTCCAGCCCAGCAAAGAAGCTGGAGTACTCTAAAGAGAACGTCCATTTCCCAAATTCTATGCAATTCTGACTATTCTTAATGGCAAAAGAGGTCATCATTTGTTCATATAGCCCCAGATGCTCCCAGATAGAATATTTGGAATTCTTGTGGTACAAAGTCATGAAACTCCTAATAGCTTTAATCTGTTTAATGGAGTCTTTAACCAGAGTCTGCTTCACCTGAGTCCATTCACCGTTGGACTCAGAGCTGCTGCTATTTGAGGTCCCCTCATTATGCTCTAAGCGCTGCCTAATTCTTTGAGCTTCGGAGTCTCTCCCAGAATGGTGGGGCCTAGTTTCTTCTCCCCTGTTGTACTTTTGGCTCTCTGGGTCACTTCCCTTGGACTCCCTCTTTCGCACAGGAGAATAGTCTTCTGACTCCTCCCTGCTTCCAGGGTTGGTGGAGAATCCCCCCGACTGACCTGATTGGGTAGAGGTTTTTAGAATACTCTTTTGGGGCCTCAATGCATGCTCTTTTTCTCTGTAAAGCGAACCAAATGGTCCCTGTGTAGATAATGCTTCTGCAAGTCTAACTCCCTGATTTTCTCGTCATAGGAGTCTTCCTGCTCAGATATATTGGGCATAATGTTTTTGAATCTGTACAAGGTTGCCCGTCCATCAATCTCTGATGGGCGGTGGCCTGCCTGCTCAATCATGCTGGACATACCAGAGTCTGGCTGCCTCATGGTTCCCGGTTCTTGCGAACGAGTGGACATGAAGTCAGCAGTGCCTTGCGCATATAAGGGGGTAAATGGGTTTGAGGCCCTTAGTACAGAGGGCATCACACTGTGATCAGGGGTAGTAGTGATTCAGCCTAGCATACTCTATTTCGAACAGCTCAAGTTTCTCACTCCCAGCCCCTAACTCCTGATGGTAGGCAAAGGCCTAACCCTTTTGCTCTGCTATCAGGGCTTGGCTTACCTCTATCACCTTTCCTTGGGCTGCTACTTGGCTCTGGAGTCCCCTGTTTTCATCACAGAGGGCCTCATTGTCTTGTTGTGCTGCCTGTATTGCCTCGGAACACTGAGACCATTTTTGTTGCAGAAGATCTCCTGACTTTGCACATTTTTGGCTTGGCTGGTCTCTTCCAGAGCACCTTCTACTTGTCTTATGCGCCCCAATACATTTTCATATTCAGTTTTTAAGTCAGTCAGTTCCAGAAGGTCTGACTCTTGTTTCTGTAGGTCTGTTTTTAATTTGCACACTTCCTGATATAGAGCCTCTTTTTCATGATACAGGGTGCCCCTCTGTTCAGCCAGGTCATCCCTCTGTTGTTTAATAGCACTTAATTTCCTTGATCAAATTCTGTTTGAGAGAGGAGTTATTTAATGATTAACTTACTATCCACCTCTTCCAACTTTTTGATCTGATTTTGTAATGCCAACATGTCCCCTAAGCAGGTTCTATTATAAGATACCTGTTGGTTTAACTTTAATTGACTCTCTTTCAGGGACTCTACCTTTTCCTGACACTCCTCTTTTAAGGTAGCTAGTTGGGCCTCTTGTTCTGAGTTGGTTTGTTGATGTATTGACAACTCCTCTTTTAACAGTTTGATGTGATTTTTCAAATTCTCCCTCAGAATTTTGGCTCTTTTGCAATTTTACTTCTACTTGTTTTAATTTCTTCTGGATTTGGTTTAAGAGCTCAGGCTGGTTTTGTGCAAGGGTTCTATTTACTTTATATTTTTCCTCCATAAACACCATTTGTAGGTATATGTAGGCAGTGAGTCGGACCATTTTAAGCTGCTCTTTAATATTCAGAGTCACATACAACTTAGTCAAGGCTTGATGTAACAGGCCGCTGTCCTGCCACACATCCATGTTTGTGGAGGTGACCTGTTGCATCATGTTGGTTAGCCAGGCTTCCTGCTCCTGCTGCGCCCATTCCCTTCTAATGAATACTTTGGACAGAAGGTGCTGCCTAGCTATATTAATCTCTACAGTGCTCATTATGAAGAGTATTCTTCCTTTATTTAATTATTTATACAAGGACACATCTGACTCTGCTTTTGTCTAGTTCATGGTTAATTTTACTTTATTGTTACACACAGACCTAATACTTAGGGTCTAAGTTTTGGGATGGTGCTTTTTCAGTGTAACACAGTTTTCGAACCACAAAATGTATCACTACCTTTTCTGGGTTAGCCGGCTGTGTTAAGCTGTCACGGGTGGAAACACTTATCTCAGTCCCAGCAAACGAGCCCCGACTGTGCAACAGACTGCATGACACGGCACACTCCAGACCAGGACTTTTTCTACTGGCAAGGGATGTGGCGCACAATAAAATTGCTTTTCTCTTTTTTAATTTCAGATTCTACTTAGAGAAGGCACCCAACCAGTCTCACACCCGCTCAACAAAACCCTGTGTTGCAATAGACCATGAACAAGGCCAGTGTGTAATAATGAAATATTTATTTATTTTTAAAATTCAAATGTAAAATCAGAGCAAAACTAATTTTTAGGGCAGCAATCACCAGTGGGGTGATGATATACAGCAACATGTTATAATACAATTAATGTAACTTTCTGGCATCAGATAAATACATTTTGAATGGAGATAGAAGCAAGATCACTTTTTGTCACACTCATAGATTGCACTTCTGTTATACACTCCCCCTGCAACACTCCCCAAACACCTGCAAACACAATGTGTGGATGGATAGCAGTGGCAATGAGTCATAAATAAGAGGGACAAATCATTTTTAAACTCAACCTACCACCCCAGACTGGGAGGCCAAAACGAAAATTGAAAACCTGAAGCAGGAGCAAAAGGGTATACTCGGAGTTCCCTGGATACTTAGAGGTCAGTTTACATGTGTGGTTGTATAGGTAGGACAATAATTAATTTGATTGTATTAAAGGGGAAATGAAGCTTATATCTACTGGGGAGAAAACTAAAGCAACATGGGCAAAGGTGAGAAAATAGACTTTGGGAAGGAAAACAGTGCAGCAAAAAATCACACGTGGCAGAATTGCAATTTCTTACTTTTACACAGACTTTAAACAAGCTAACAGCTAAGAAAATAGGCTAACAGTCAAAATCTGAAATCAGTTTTTATGATGGGGAACAAAGGCACATAGCAGATAGGATAATGAAGTGAAAGGATGACTCTTTATGGTGTGGCAGTATGGGTTTCTCTATAAGAAATGAAAATCGGATTTGTTTTAAGGAAAGCAATTACACAGGCAAAACTGGTTTTGTTAGAAAACTGATTCGTTCTACTGAGACTATATTTGAATGGCTAGATTATTAAAGAAAGACACTGCATACAAGGGAGTTAATCTGCAATTATAACCAGCTTGCACCGCATTCCTCCTTACAGGGAAATTAATTAACTTATCTCAAAAATTGTACTAAAGACTTACACAGATAACTGAAATGGTGTGAAAAGAATTACGCTAACACATATAGACTAACACAGATTCTTCTAAGGACAGGATAAACAGAGGATGTTGACAATTTGAGAAATTACTAGGGTTCTTATGGGATTTGTATAGGATTTGGACAGAATGCAAGGTAACAGAGCAGGGTATGCAGTTTTTGGGTACTGAGGAGGGTGATACTTACAAAATGCACTTATGTTGGGTAATTTGGACAGCCAGCCGGCTCTGTGGATAGTGGGGCAAGGATCTGGTCACTGGGCAGTGGCTGGGCTCTGCTTTATGGGAACAGCTGGGCAACAGGGGTCTGGTCATTATGGACAGCGGGATGCATCAGCTGTCATGATCCATCGATCACGCCCCTTTTGGTCCTCCTGGTCCCTGGCACATCGGGGGTTACTCGCTGTAGTACACCCAACATGGCCGAATTCGCAGAACACGGTCTATCGACCTTTACGTCCATGCTGCACGTTCCATAAAGGAACCCCGCCCCTGCGGCTCCACGCATCTCAACGCTATCGTTAGCTGAGGCTAGACGTGCATCGCAGTTTGTGCTCCTGGAACTGAGTTGCTACTCAAATTTCCCAGACCATTTCCTTCTCCTTCTCCTTCCTCCCCCTTGTACCTGTATTCCATCCGCGTTCCGCACAGACCGCTCTCGTGTGCGGCCTTCCTTCCTGGTCTTCCTGTAGTTCCGTGGTCCCGGACGAAGAAGCTGAACGAATCCTGGAATCTGACGACGGCCGAGCGGGCTTGTACAAGACCCGAACAGCACGGAAGAAAACCCCGGCGAAGGATCCTGCAAGGCAGCAAAAACAGGTGAGCAAAAAGGAAACCTGTGACAGATTGAGATGCCACCTGATTGAATTCAACACAGACATGGAAGCGGCCATCCAGGACCTTATGCGTGGCATGCAAGAGATGACGACCGAAGTGCAAAATTTAAAGGTAGAGAACGCCGCCTTGAAGCAATTGTTATTGTCCCGTGAATCTGCTACAAATGAGAGTGTAATCCTGGGCGGCATTGTTGATGAATATGATGGTTCCGCAAAGAGCCTTCGTGGATTCCTTGACTCATGTTTGGTCCACTTTAATTTCAAGCCTTATTATTTTTCTCCGCCCAAGGCTAAGGTGGGCTTTATTATTTCGCATCTTTCTGGCAATGCCTTGACCTGGGCCACCCCACTGGTTAACTCTGGGGATTTTCTCCTGGATGATTACAATGGCTTCATACAGGCCCTTAAGACCATGTTTGACCGCCCAGAGCAGGTCTACAGTGCCCAGGAACCTCTACTCGACTTTCAACAAGGGTCCCAGGATATGCTCACCTATGTCACACGCTTCAAACAGTTGGCTAAAGAAGCAGATTGGTCCTCTGAAGCTTGTTCTACCCTATTTCGAAGGGGGCTAAACGAAGACATCCAGGATGAACTAGCCAGAGTGGCGCGCCCAAGTTCTTATCAGGCCCTGATGGATCTTGCTCCACAGATTGACGTTCGCATTCAGGAGAGAAAGGCACAGAAAAAGAAAAGCAAGCTACCACTCCAGAAGAACCCCATTGGAATAACCTCGAGCACTGAAGGTATTTCCACTTCGAGTAACGAGCCTGAACCTATGCAGCTAGGGGCATTCCGTGGACCCATATCCTCCCAAGAAAGAATGTGTAGGATCCATACTGGGTTGTGTATGTATTGCGCATCAGACAAACATTTAGTAAGAGAGTGCCCAATAGCGCCCCCACGGCGCTCGGGAAACGCCAGCACCCGATCCTAGATGGAGCACAGGTTCGGGAGAGAGATGTCTGCTCCACATCAATTCCATCCTTGAACTCTCCTGGACAAAATTCTTTGGTGATCTTACAGGCCTTTTTATCGCCATCCAAGAAGGAAACGTATCCCATCCTGGCACTGGTGGACTGTGGAGCTATGGGGATTTTCATAGACCAAGAATGGATTCTTAAACACCATATTCCTTACGAATCCTGGACTATTATGCAACCTGTAGAAGCTATTGATGACAGGCCCCTTTCTTCAGGACCCATAACCCTTCAGACCAAGGACGTTGAACTTGCCATAAACCACCATCGAGAAAGGATAACATTTGACATCATCAAGTCGGCCCATTACCCAATAGTATTGGGAATGCCCTGGCTTCAAAAACACAATCCGTACATCAATTGGACAGCGGGTTCCTTGTTCCTGGGCTCAGAATTTCGTATGTCCCACTGCATAATGTCAGACCGCGCTCCGACACCATCAGAAGGACCTCCTACGAATCACCAAGGTACAATCTCAGTCTCAAAGATTATCCGGGTCCCAGAGATATACCTGGAATATTCTGATGTCTTCTCTTCTGCCATTGTCCAGGCGTTACCTCCCCATGGACCAGAAGACTGTGCTATAGAAACGGACCCTTCCGCTGTGATTCCCTTTGGAAGGATGTTCATCTTGTCCGAACCTGAAAAGAAAGCCCTTCGAGAATACCTGTATACTAATCTTGCAAATGGCACCATACAACCCTCTAAATCCCCAGCAGGGGCCTCACTGTTTTTTGTCCCCAAGAAAGATACCAAGGAACTCAGACCATGTCTGGATTATCGAGGTCTAAATCAATGCACCCTTAAGGATCGTTATCCGTTACCCTTGATCTGGGACATTCTGGAGGCAGTAAGGGGCGCAGTTGTTTTTACCAAGTTGGATCTCACAGGTGCCTACCATCTGATTCGTATTAGGGCAGGAGACGAGTGGAAAACAGCCTTTACAACACCCTTCGGTCATTACGAATACTTGGTCATGTCCTTTGGACTTGCTAATGCCCCGGCGGTATTCCAACGCTTCATGGATAGGGTGTTCTCAGACATGCTGTTTCTTTTTGTGATTGTCTATTTGGATGACATCCTAATATTTTCCAAGGACATTTCCAAGCACAAAGAACATGTAAAGGCAGTGTTACAACGACTACGCGAAAACAAACTCCTGGCAAAACCCGAGAAATGCATCTTCCATGCTTCTACAATACACTACCTAGGATTTGTTCTTAGTCCAGAAGGCATCGGAATGGATCAATCCAAGGTTAAGGCTATATTATCCTGGCCAAGTCCCACCTATGTGAAACAAATCCAGTCTTTCCTGGGCTTGGCTAATTTCTACAGGAAATTCATACCTTCCTTTTCCGAGATAGTCCAACCAATCATTGCCCTGTTAAAGGAAGACATTCCCTTCCTTTGGACCACAGCTCAAGAGCAAGCCTTCCAACGGTTGAAGACTGAGTTTACACAAGCCCCCATTCTGGCTCAACCTGATGTCAACCAACCATTCATAGTGGAGACAGATGCCTCCAGCTACGCTATTGGAGCCATTCTCAAACAGCTATTCGGTGACAGGATGGAGCACCCCATTGCTTACCTTTCATGGACATTAACTCCCAGTGAAACCCATTACTCAGTCTTGGAAAAGGAACTGCTAGCCATTCGTCAAGCCTTCACCGAGTGGCGTCATCTACTCCTCGGAGCAAAACATCCTGTCCAGGTCTGCACGGACCATCGAAATCTACAAGTACTGCAGGCCTTGGAATGTAGGAATAGCCGTCAAGCTCGGTGGGACTTCTTCTTTGCCCAATATCAGTTCCAGATTCACCACGTTCCCGGAACATAAAATCTAATAGCTGACACCCTCTCTCGACGTCCAGACTACGAACCTCTGGGAGATCGGGCATATCCCAAGATGTTTCCTCACACAATATTTAAAGCTCAAGCAAACAATCTCCTGGCAGACATTTGCATACAAACTCAGAATTCGGAACTCTGGAAGGGTCTTTCAAAAAGGAATCAATGGGATCTGAGAACCAAGGACGGATACTTGTTTAAGAATAACAACCTGGTCATTCCCACACAGAAACTACAACAAACACTTCACTCCGGTCATCGTGGCATTTCCAACACCCTCCGTCTAATACAAAGACAATTCTGGTGGCCCAGAATGATGGGTGACGTTCAACTGTACGTTCAATCTTGTTCCGTCTGTAATCAAAACAAACATGACAACCAGAAACCAGCAGGACTCTTATTACTGCCTACTCCACCAACAAGACCTTGGGAAGTCATCGCTACAGACTTTATTGTAGAATTACCGCCATCTAGAGGGTACACCACTATCATGGTCACTATTGACTTGTTCACTCATATGGCTCATTTTACACCTCTGTATAAATTACCATCCTCGTCAGAACTTGCTGGAATCTTCCTGGAACACATCTTCCGACTGCATGGACTTCCTTCCGAGATCATATCGGACAGAGGACCACAGTATATCTCTCAATTTTGGAAGCACCTATGCAGGATTCTAGGAATCCAACGAGCCCTCTACTCAGGATATCATCCACAAACCAATGGAGTCACAGAACGAGTAAATCAAACCCTTGAACAATACCTTTGTTGTTTCTCTACTAAAGTCCAGGAGGATTGGTCGCTTCTAATACCAGTGGCAGAATTCGCCAACAACAATTTGGATCATTCGGCTGTTAAAACCAGCCCTTTTTTTTGCAGCCATGGATTCCACCCTGCGGTTTTACCTTCAGTCCTTCCACATCCTACTCCAGTTCCAACAGTCGACTCCTGGATTGAAACACTCATCAATATACAGAAAGAAGCCAAGGAACATCTAGAAAGGGCACAGATCCAAACTAAGCACTATGCAGATTCAAAGAGAAGACCAGGGCCTTCTTACTGCATAGGGGATAAAGTATGGTTATCCTCGAAGCTACTGCCCCGTCATCTCAGACCGAATAAGTTGGCTCCTCGATATTATGGTCCTTTTCCTATAAAAGAAGTCTTTAACCCTGTGGCCTTTCGACTTAAATTACCAGACTCCTGGAAGAAAATCCATCCAGTTTTTCACAAATCTCTATTGAAGCCTTACATCCAAACCACCCAGACTAACCTTAGACCCAGTCCTGTGATTGTCAATGACCAGTTAGAATATGAAGTTTCTCAAATATGTGACTCCAGATATAGGCAAGGACAACTTCAATACCTGGTGGAATGGAAGGGCTATCCACCCAGTGAACGTACCTGGGAACCCGTCTCAAACCTGAACTCCCCCAGATTACTCAGAAGGTTCCATCTAATACATCCAGGCAAACCCGGTGGAACGAGTTTTAGAAGGGGCATGCTGTCATGATCCATCGATCACGCCCTTTTTGGTCCTCCAGGTCCCTGGCATGTCGGGCGTTACTCGCTGTAGTACACCCAACATGGCCGAAATCACAGAATGCAGTCTATCGACCTTTACGTCCATGCTGCACGTTCCATAAAGGAACCACGCCACTGCGGCTCCGTGCATCTCAACGCTATTGTTAACTGAGGCTAGACGTGCGTCGCAGTTCGTGCTCCTGGAACTGAGTTGCTACTCGAATTTCCCGGACCATTTCCTTCTCCTTCTCCTTCCTCCCCCTTGTACCTGTATTCCATCCGCGTTCCGCGCAGACCGCTCTTGTGTGCGGCCTTCCTTCCTCGTCTTCCTGGAGTTCTGTGCTCCCGGACGAAGAAGCTGAACGAATCCTGGAATCCGACGACGGCCGAGTGGGCTTATACAAGACCCGAACAGCACGGAAGAAAGCCCTGGCGAAGGATCCCGCAAGGCAGCAAAAACAGGTGAGAAAAAAGGAAACCTGTGACATCAGCTGGGCAAAGGGTCTGGTTGCTGGATTCTCCCAAAGGGATCAGCAGCCTTTCCTCCTTTCTACCTCAATTTTTTGGGATGAATCTGGTTCAGGATAGGTGGTTCTGGATAGGTGGTTCTGGGTAGGTGGTTCTGTAGAGGTGGTTCTGGGCCAGCTACCTCTGGACTTGGTTCTGGAGTATTGGAATCTTGCAGGGTGAATTTTGAATGTTGAATCCCCCTCTGCCTCCTTGTCTACCTCTTATATAGCCAGGATGACCTCAGAGAATTTTACAATATGGGTGGAAGTAATCTGGACATACCCCTTGACTAGGATAGGTCAGACTATTAATGTCGCCACCTCCCTCCGAGCTGGTTGGTTTGAAGGAAGTGACCTCACCTAGGTGTATGAATTTTATGACTCCTTTTGTCCCACAAGCCTAATTTTTCACAAAAAGGAGTTATGGAATACAACTTTATATTAACAATAATCACCATCATAAAAATCAGATAGGCAGATCGCATAATTCACAAGGAATATGCCGGTTCGAACGCCACCTCTGTGGGATGCTGCTGCACCTTTAGGCACAATTTCGCTGTTTTTAGGAGAAACATAACACCTATAATTCTACAAATGCTTCCATATACGCATACTATAATGAGGCATATTTTCCTGTTGCTTCCTGTCTGCATCCTTTATGATTCACACCGAAATACAATTTTCTTGTCATTTCAGTACACCATGGGCTAAACAAATGCACCTAGTCTCATTATGTGTGTCTTGAAATCCCATACAAACGATCATAATATCACATTACTGCTTATTCCGGATATTGAAATGTAAAAAGTTCTCAAAAGTCTATGGAGGGCATGTGTCAATGTATGGGTGGTCCTTCAAATCTCCACAGCCAACCTGTCCCCTCTGTGTCAGTCTGAACAACAGGGTTACCATGGCACCCTTTGATCCTAGGCAGTTGAAGCTGAGGAGGGGTGTCAAAGGAATTCACACTTCTTTGTGACAGTGCTAGTTCCCCTTGGGTCCATTGTCCCTTGCTGTAGAAATGCTGGCCAGTCTGATGAGGTTGTGAATTTCCACACTTTTGCCCTTTCATATTTGTGGAGAGGCTTCATTTCCCATGGGGGCTAGTACCTGTGAAGTGACTATCTAGGCTAAACTGGTTCTGCTGGTTCAAAGGTTTTTTTCTTCTTCGTTTTCTTTCAACAGAAAACAAGTCTTTTGGGAATAATAAATAATATACATTTAAACCAGACCCCTTCCCAACACATATAATAATGTTTCTGTGTGAGTAATTGTGTTATTTCACATTTAGTTTCCAAAATGTTATTTCCCTGTTTTGCGAAGCTTGTTTACATGTGTTCTTTTTATCTCCTATTCATTTCCCAAATGTGGTTTCTTTGGCATTCATTTTCTAATTGACACATGACAAGGGAAAGCATCTTTTCTTTGACGTACCTTGCGTGTGTTAGTTTGTTCCAAAAGTAAATCCGAGCTGTGCAGATTTGATACTGATTCTCTGCTCTTCATGGACTTTCTTTGCTAAAAACAATGCCATTCTAAAGGGCTTGTCTTATTCAATGGCATTCAAATGCACTACACAGGCAGGGCTGTGTTGAATAAAACATATTGGGTGCTGTTTAAATGAAAAGAGTGGCACCAGTGCAATGCCCTCCGGAATGCAGGTAATTTTCTGGTGCAGCCTGGAGTTTTTAAATGGCAGAAGAGAAAGGCAGAGCCAATCTGCCTTCAACTTATTTTCTCCTGATTCACGTGAAAGAAAAACACAATGCAGCCATTCGTGGGGTGGCTGTGTTCACCTCTCACCCCAGATGTGCTCAGCAGACAAAAGCAATGCAGTTTTGTGATGCAAGGGATTTCTGTTGCGGCTGGTAAATGTACCCCACACCACACTGGTGCATGCCTCATAAAAGGTCTCTAGAAATACAAACGCATAATGCCCAGACTCTTTGAACTTCACTGGCTTCCACAACAAGAGCACATCACTGTCAAAGCCAACTGCAGCATATACTATGCTGTCAAACTGTACGGTACCTGGCAGACAATTTCAACATCTCTGGTGGCCAGAGCATCACCAGAAGTATGTGATGACCTTCAAAATGGAGGAGGGGAAGGGTGTTGTCTCTGTGGATGGTGGGATTTAGATCTGAGCACAAGTTCTTACAGTTTTCTGGAGTTATTGTCCAAATGGAAGTCCATCCTGAAATATTGCAGGGTGATAAGGGTGGGACATCTTTGTTGTGTTTGGTGATGTCAAGGTGTTGGCATATCTTTTTTAACTTCTCTGTGAAACAGTTCTTGTTGGTATTGAATTTGTCAGTGGGCGGTTGTAGTGCAGGGTCTGGCAGGGTGAGGATGCAGTTCTCCCCACTTGGAAGATTGCTCTGCTCTTGTTGGATGCTTCCATGATGGTTGTTGTGTAGTCTTTTGATTTGGCTGAGGGGATGATTGTTCTGTCTGCTGAACAAGGGGTTCTCAGAGTGATGGGGTCTACTAGTCGGTGGGATTTCCTACAGTAATATTCTTGTCTGTGTATGGCACACGTGTTGTTGATGAACTCCTGACTGCACCAAGGTGTGGGGCATATGATTGTTGAGCTGAAGTTTCATTAGTTAATTGTAGTTAGTGGCATCTGATACAATGTTCTGAGCTGGGCGTTGACATTCTCCGAAGGGTCAGACATGGATGCCAAGGTGATGATGTTTCTATCAAGTTCATCCACGGATAAGTTCTTCAAATAGTGGTGCAGTATTTTAGTTGGTTTAGGTTGGCCTAGGTGGGTTAGAAGTGTGTGTGGTGGATGCACATGGCTGCGTAGTCTGTCTTGTTCAAAGGTAGGGTGAAGACA
This sequence comes from Ambystoma mexicanum, assembly GCF_040938575.1. Taxonomy (NCBI): domain Eukaryota; kingdom Metazoa; phylum Chordata; class Amphibia; order Caudata; family Ambystomatidae; genus Ambystoma; species Ambystoma mexicanum. Next base: position 1,336,039,340 of record NC_090934.1, read on the forward strand.
TACACTGGAAGGAGAGGTGGTGAATGCTAGATTACGTGAATTACCTTAGCTGTGGGTTGATTCTATAAAAAGTCGATGACCAGGAATCAAGGAATTCAGTTGTAGGCTCTCTGGTTTTCTTGATGCTATGGCTATCGGGAAGGTTGAGGTTTCTGAGCAAGGTGTTGGTTGTATTGTAGATGAATGCTGTTGCGATGAGGTCTGTGATTTCATCAAGAAAGGTCTTGTTGGTATTGGGTAGTCATTGGAGCAGGTTGGTGATAGCTGTCTGAGTGTGTGTGTGTGTGTGTGTGATCGGGAAATAACAAGTGAGCATTCTATGGATGCAGGTGTGGTGGTATGCTCCAGCAGGGTGCACGTCCATGAGGTCTTATAAATTAAATCAATCCCTAAGCCAATCCCCCCTTTGCGTTCCTTGTTTTAGATGTTTCAGCCTTTTGAGGGTGTGAACATCCAGGATGTGAATGTGGGTGGATGTGCCATGCCTCTGTTATTAAGTGTTCATCTAGGTTTTCAATGGTAATGAGGTCAGCAGTGTATGATGGATGTAGTTTTTCAGACTGAGCATTGATTAGCATGAGGTGCTTGTGTTTTGTAGGTGAAGTATACATTGCACTTACTTGAGTGTGATGAGGTTTTGTGGGATGGAGGTACATAGGAGCCAGGTGTGGATTGTTGTTTGCATCTGTGGTAAGGGTGGGAATGGGAAGAGGTGAGTGAATAGTGATACACTAGCTGCTGGCTTTCATGTTTTCCTTGGACCAGAAGTTCTGGCTCTTTTCACTTAACCAAACGAATATTGCCAAAAGAGTGCCAAAAGATGAGCGAGTGAGGAGGTCAGACGTCATGTGACCTAGATCCATTTGCACCATCTGAACAACTGCTTTCCCGAAGCCCATTGAGCAAGAAGAACAGACTGTGCTTCTGATGGGAATGAAGAGCCCTCCTATAACAATTGGAATTTGGAGTTCCTGAACTAGATCGGTTCGGGCTGATCGATTTTGATTCTTGCAAGTTTAATGAGAATTCCACCTTGTCACTTGAATCCAAGAAAAAGTCCAAAAAAGCGTGTTCCTCCCTACCTGATTGGAACACTTTATGCTGTTTCCATTTACATTTTATACAACCCCCAAAACATTTTGATCTAACTGTTTTGAAGCCCAAATACAACTTGGCTAGATGTCATTGTGACATGTAGCTCTGCCTAAGGTGTTCCTCGAGTACATCATCAAATCTATTGTGAATTCTTGGTGTGGCTGCTGGAATCAGTGAAAATGGAAAGTACCGTGGCCAGTCACAAAGCACATTAAGTATCTGAGTTACACCATAGGAAATGGATTGACCAAACTGCACATCTCCAAACTCGTTGCCATGGAATCCATACATTAATTTCTGGACACAAAGAAGGCTATCTTCAATTTTGTCAGGCTTTTTGGGATATTCCCTGTGGACCATCGCACATTTTAATACCATCATTGCTTAATTAACCAGTCTTTTGAAGAAGTTGGCTTCTGCCAAACTTTATTCATATTTACTATCTGATGTACCTCCTGCTTTTGTCCAACTTGAGCAATGTCAGGCTTCAGGCTCTGATTTCGCATTGGCCCAATTTTCTGTATTGTCCTTGAAGTTTTGGGAGTAAGACTGGGGGCTGTACTGTCAGAGCAACAAAAGGGGAAGTGCAAACCAATTTTCTTCTTTTAAAGAAAGTTGTTAACTCATGAACTTCCTTAGGCCACTATCAAGAAGAAATGTTTGGCCATCAAGTGGACTGCTGAATCACTACAATATTATCATTGTCAACATTTTTTCTGTGCACAAATCATGACCCTTTTACTTGGCTAGCCAAGCACAGGTATTCCATTCATCGGTCAGCCGAGAATATGGGCAGGATTAAGAAAAGGAGATGGGAAGTCAGTTTAAAAATTGAGCACAAGCAGGTGCTTTCGCTTGGCTACTCTGTTTCTTTTCTTTCTAGCCCAGAAGAAGCACTGACAATGAGTTATCACTCCCTGTACAGGAAGAATGTCCAGAGATAAACCTCAATCGGTAGAACCTCTTTACTCACATTGATGTTCAGATACATAATGTCCTGGAGACAAAAGGACCCTACACCAATAATCAGCCAAAGAAAAGCGAGTTGCACTGTGATTTATATTATACTCCAAGGAAGCATTGTCCTCTCTACTCTGACAGTATACTGCTTTTGGTGACACTAATTGTGTAACTTTTTTGCTATATAAATCTTAAGTTGTTTTGATTGTCCTAATATATCTACAAATCTTATTGTTTAATGTTTTTCTAAAATCTAAAAATAGCAGTAAAAGGTTGTTTTTCCTTTTTCAAAGCATTAATGTTTTTGAATCTCCTTATTTACAACATTGAAAGTATATACCGAATGTTGCAACTGGAATCATGTAAATTAGGAAACCTACAATAGCTACTTTCTAAACTAACAGACTGGGGGTCTTTTCTCCCATTGGAGTGCACTGTGGGCAGGCAGGTAGCAATACATGTCTCTTTTTCTCTTCAGTTCTTTTGATAGTCCCGAGTGCCCCGTGACATTTGCCACAGTGCACCTGAAGATTTATTTTAAACTAACACCTACCATCTGAATCTAATTAGAAAAAACTATTTCGCATCCTTAATTAAGTCTTTAGTGCCTCCCTCCCTCTCATTACATCGACTAACACATACCACATTGTGCCCCCATGCTGGTGATGGTGGCTATCCCTTGAACCGTGGCTACTTACCCCTGTACAGAACCCGCAGAACAGGCACGAAGAGGAGTACAATCGGGTTCATACCCGTGCTTGTGCTGTGATCGAGCAGACCTTTGGCCTGTTGAAAGCAAGGTTCCGCGGTCTCAGCAGGACTGGTGGAGTACTCATTTACATGCCTGAGAAGGTGGCAAAGATCACCATGGTCTGTGTCATGCTGCACAACATGTGCATCCAGAGAAACATACCAATGCCACCTGACGTTGACCTACATGCACCGGGTGAGGAGGATGATGGGGATGATGGAAGAGGATCAGTACCCCTGCCAGTTCACGATGCACAGGATGGCCGTGCTGTGCACCAATCACTGATTGACGATTTCTTCTGAACCATAGGAATGCAGATGGTTCTGTGTTAGTATTGCACTGGGCACTGGGATCGTGTGGATATGGACACAAGATGTGTTGGGAGTTGGGCACTGTGCGCAGTCAAGAATTGAATAAACACACACGAAATGAACAATGTCCAGTCATGAAATTATTTTTAACACAACGGGTGTATTGGAATATTAACAATGTAGTGCTAGAACCCTCCACCTCACACACCCCTCCCCCTACTCCCACCCCCCAACACCCCCAACAACCCATACCCCCCACAAACCATACCCCTAACAGCCCATACCCCCAACAACCCATACACCCCAACAACCAATATCCCCCCAACAACCCAAACACCGCCAACACCACCTCCCCCCTCACCCATTGTTAGCACACACACAATGTTCTATTCAAGAGTTTTGCAAGGTGGCACTTGCCACATGCAGTGTGGGCCTGCTGCTTTCGGCCTCTCTTTGGGTCTGGGGGTGGCATGTACGTATGGCGTGCGCTGTGCCTGACCATGCGCACAGGACTAGAGGGAGTCGAACTGGCAGGTGTGGTGGATGGGGTGGAGGTGGATGGGTGTGCCACTGCCGCCGCTGTTTGTTGTTGCTGAATGTTCTCCAAGATCCTGCCAAAGACCTCTGTGACCGCAGATAAGGTGTCCCGGATCACTATGGTGTTGGCATTCATGGCAGTGATGGAGGCCACATTTGCCTCCCGAATCTCACGACGGGTCTGCACTCCCTCCACAACATACTGGCAGACCAGCTCGATCAAACAGTCCTGCCGGGCCCAAACCTCGTGAGGCGGGCCTCCATGTCTGTGGGGGCTGCGGAGGTGGAAGGTGCCTGCTGGGTAGCCCAATGCTGGACTGCCCTCAGATGTTGTGGACAGATGTGGACTGGCCAGTAATGTGGGATGTTCTCGCATGGGGCATACAGGTGTGCCCTGTGTGGAGTGCAGGCGGGTGGGCTGGGGACTGGGTGTATGCAGACATACAACATGGATATTGTTCTCCATGTCAGAGAATTCCTCTGCGTGGCCCTCCGAGTCACTGAGGGGGTGCAATGGCTGCTACCTCCCCAATGGAACCTGTGGTAGCTGACTGGATTGCATAACCCTCTGCCACTGCAGGTGTGGTCGACTCCATTGTGGATGTCTCGTTGTCTGGTGTCGTCTCCTCCACAGCTTCCCTGGCCTATACTGCTGGCCTTTGTTGGACTCTCGGCATTGTTGTTGCCCTGGAGGTGGAAGCTCCTCTGGCTTCTTGTGTGGCCCTGGTACCCTTAGTGGATGTGGTGGCCTTTGGGACAGACTCCTGGCTATCACTTTCTGCTTCTGTGCCTGTGGGGGTACGAGAGATGCAGGGCATCAGTGATGGGGGTATGTGCAAGATTCATGATGTGGTGCTGTTCAGTATTTCACATTTCATGCATTGCTTTCTTGTAGGTATGAAGCTCAGGGTACTTGCAATGTGGGGGTGCCATTTGGCATACGCCGTGCACTCTCATTTCTGGTGTGTTGTGTTCTAGATGTCATACCGTTATATTGCGGTTTGCGTGATGTGTGTCATGTGATTGATCCCTGTGTGTTGGGTGTCTATTGGTAATGGTATTGGCATGCAGCATGCATTTCATTGTGTCTGGGTTTGGGCAACCATCTATGTTTGTATGATGGCCCATGCATTGGCTAGGTTCACTTTCACATCTGTTGTGCTGCATCATGCTTTAGTTTACTGGGGTTTATGGGGTCACTCACCTCCATCTCCCGATGTCGGCGCACTGTCTCCATTTCACCAAAGCCCTCAATGGACTCCATATTTATGGTGGTGCTGCAGGTCTCTTCCCATTGCATCAATTTTAAGGGTGAGTGGGCACCCCTTCCTGTGGCCATGGCTTCCCTGTGATTTGATGCCAGGATGTTACGCACCCGGAGACATAGGTCATACCATTGCTTCTTGCAGTCTTTAACCGTGCGGGGGGTGGTGCAATCCGCTGTCACCTTATGCACAACCTCCTCCCATATTTCTTTTTTTCTGAGTTGAACTTCCCTTTTGAGGTTGTTGGCGAACACCTCATCCGCATGGGCTGAAAGCGTATCAAAAAGCATGTTGAGCTCCTCATCGGAGAAGTGCTTCTAGCGCAGGCGGAAGGTGGTTTTGCGGGTTGCCTTGGACATGCTGGATGGTATGGCCCTGCTCTCAACTCTGTAGCACTGCTGGATTGAGAGGATTGCAATGGATTGTGTTTTTAAAGATGGCCGCCAGCACATTTCCCCTTCCGATGAGATGACATTTCTTCGGGGTCCGGTATTACAAGCCCGGTATTTGCATAATGTTATTACCGGGTCGTTATTAAGGGGTTGCTCCTTGGTGGAGGCGTTATTCAGCGGTTCCCGTGATGGCACTATCGGAGGGTTGGAGGGCCTTTACCGGCATGAGCACTCGTAATCAGCGCCATTAGCGGTGACAAGGGTGCACAGACGCGCTATTATCACCATGCTGGTAATGACTCCGTTTTTACCTCCATGCTCGTAATGAGGCCCCCTCTGTTTTAGATCCAGCAGCACGGATTCAGTGCCATCGATGGGGCGGAATCCAGATTGGTTTCTAGGAAGTGTTGAACCTGCAGGTTTGTGGCACTAATTAGAAATTCCAATAAGAATGGGACTGTCATTATGGGCCTGTAGTTATTTGGAACTATGGGGTCCTGTGTTGATTTTTTAAGGAGGGGGAGTGCCCAGGCTTCCTTGAGGCTGGATGTTACCACTCTCGAGGTGAAGGAGGGGTTTATGAAGTTAGTGATGAAAGGCACTTCAAAACAGTCCTTGATGATTGCGGCGGGACAGATGTCCCCTTTGCATTAATAGGGTTTTAGGTTTTTCAAGATAGAGAGTACTTCAAGTTCGGTGATCTCTTTGAACCGGAACCAAGAGATGTCTGAGGTCTGTGGGTTTGCAGTAGGGGCTGTGGCTGTAACGAGGTGTGGTGTGTGCCGGCCACTTTGGTTGGAGGTATTTTTTTGTTTAGTATGTCAGTTTTGTTGAGCATAGCGGTTTGGATATTGTTGCACCAGGCTTCATCTTTAGTGAGGGGCTAGGAGGTAGGGTAGCAGGGGTCTTGGGTTCTCTAAATATGAAAAAAATCTCTCTAGTGTCTGAATTCACATTGGTAATTCTCAAGTTGAAGGAGGTGGATTTGGCCGAGATAATCGCCTGTTTATAAGATTTGGGTGTGTTAGTGATCTCCAATTACATAGCGTCAGAGTTTTCTTTTTTTGGTTGTCCGGAGGATTGGGAAAACAGTTTTTTGTTCCGGAGTTCGAGTAGGTCTAGAATGAAGCATGAATTGGAGTGTGTAACAGGTTTAGCTCTACGAGGCGTAAGGGGGGCAATGGTGTCCACTTCCATGGATCTATGTGATTACAATGACCCCCAGAATTCTGACGGCCGAAACAGCCGACCTTTTTTTTTCCCCAAAACCCTTTACACCACATACATATGCTGGGGAGACCCCCGCAGTCTCCCCACACTACTATTATATCCCATACCCCCCACATATTAATATGTGGTGTAAAGGGGGTCGGAAAAAAGTCAGAATTTCGGGAGTCGGAATTCTGAGGGCGACATTTTGGCCCATTACCCATTTCCATTGCTAAGGTTGATCCATATAGGTCTGCAAGGATGTTGGGGTCCTTGGAGAGGGAAGGTTTGAGATTTGGAATGTCCAAGAAGGGTAGTAGGCGCTCTTTGGTGAGCTTGCGGGAGCTGCGTGCTCGTGCCGGTGGTAGTGGCACCATCAATGGGTTGAGTTTTTTAGGCCTAGGGATAGAGAATTGCATCACATGATGGTCAGACTAGGGGCAGGGGGTGTTGATTGTGGTTGGGCAATTGAGGTCTGCAATCCAATCCAGTGTGCAGCCTTTGCAATGGGTGGGGTTGTTAGTGTGGATTCTGAAGCCTAAGGTTTCAAGGGCTTTGAATAATGATGTTGGCTGGGAGTCCTCGGGATCATTAAGGCCCAGGTTCAAGTCACCCATTAGGATAATTTGGGAGGAATTCTTGATGATGTCACTCATGATGGGGAGGTGATTCTCATGAAAACTGGCCAAGAGACCAGACAGGCAATAGATAATGTGTAAAGTGATGGTGCAGTTGGGTGCTGTGGACAATTTGAATGAAAGAATATCGCTATTCCCTTCAAGGGAGGAGTTGATCTGCCTGATAGGTAGGGATTCCTTTGCCAAGAGGACCACACCCCCACCTCTGCCAGACAGGTGGTCTTTTTGGTAGATTTTGTAGACAGTGGGGAAAGGGAGGGAAAGGGCTGGGCCTGAAATGTCTTGAAGCTAGGCTTCAGAGATGGCTAATGCATAGCAGTTTTGTGAGGTGAGTAGGTCATTGATGTGTAGGGCATGAGCTGGGAGGGAGCGGACATTGATTAGGGCACAGTTTAGAGGCGGCAGGGTGAGCCCCTATTTCATGAGCACGTCTGAATCATGAGAGATGTTGAGGCTCTGAGTATAGGGTTGGGAGGGTGCCTCTGAGGAGCAACTGAGGCGGGGTTGGTGGAGGTCCCAGTAGACTTAGGGGTTCTGTACTTGGTTGGGGCCAGATCACGATCTGTGTTGGCTGTGATAGAGTTAAGTGTTGGCTTAGGACAGTGAGCCTTGTTTTTAGTAAAACCCAAACTGGTGTAACCAGGAGGGCGCAATGAGTGCTTTTGTTGCATTTGTCAGGGGTTGGAATGTTGGGAGTGAGTAGTTTTAGGCATCAGGATGTGTTGTGCACCACTAATACAAGTAGTGTCTGTAGCTTTGGTGGTCGGTCGAGGTTGGTCATTGCTGGAGTGAATGCCCTGGGTTGGGGGTGATTTTGGTCTGGCTGATAGTCAGGGGCAATGGGGCGTTGTTTTTTAAGTTGGGAGCATGTACATGGTTGGTGTTTGCGTTCTGAGTAGAGGCAGCAGATTTTTCAGAATTCTCGTGTGGGGGAGGATTATTAGTGCAGGAGCTGACCTGATTCCTAGAATTGGTGTGGACAAGAGCGTAAGTACTAGTGCCGGACACGGGCAGGGAGGCAGTTATAGCTGAGTTTGTACTGGTGGGGGCCGTGCTCGCCTTACAAATCATAGGCTGGGTAGCATTTGTTATGGCATTGCCATAGCAGAATTTCTTAACATTAGGAGTTGAGGGGCATGAAAGTATTTACACCGATGTTTACCCTGCTAATGGCGTTTCTGGCACTCGTTAACACACGGCAAGTAGCATTGTTAGTACAGTTAACAGCACTCCTTCTGCTCCTTGACCTATCCACAGCTTTCGATTTGGTAGACCATAACATCCTATGCCACCATCTCTCCTCTGCGGCTAATTTCTCCCCATCAGTCATGACCTGGATTACCTCCTTTCTCCAGGAAAGAATCATGAGGGTTTTCTCCAGCGAAGCCTGCGCTCACCCTAACACCATCAATTGTGGAGTCCCAGAGGGCTCTTGCATCTCTCTGAACCTGTATAACCTGTTCATAAGGCCTCTCTTCAACATCCTAGACGTGTTAGGCATTACCTACACAAATTATGCTGATGATACGCAGGTTCTCATCCCCCTCTCTGGCAACCACGACTCAGACATGGAAACCCTCAACTCTATCTACTCCACTATTCAAAAGTGGATGCCTGAAAATTGGTTGTGCCTCAACGGCGAAAAAAACCGAGCTACTGCTAATCAGTTCACTGGCCACACTAAAAAAGCTTGACGAACAGTACAGCTCTTTCGTGGTGGATGGCTCTAAAATCCCTGTCTCCAAAGCAGTCAAGGCCCTGGGGGGGTCTACTTAGACGCCAACCTATCTATGGTAAGACAGGTAAATGCTATTGCTTTGGCGGCAGCTGACCACTCCAAACTGCTCAATTCCCCAAGACCCTTCGTCTCGGAGCAGAACTGCCTCACTATAGCGGGAGCAATAATTGGTTCCAGGCTAGATTATTGCAATGCACTCCTAGCGGGCACCTCTGCAAAAAACAGCTGCAAACTACAGACAGTTCAAAACAATGCCCTTAGGGCCGTCACTGGCATCACCATAAGGGAACATATCTCAAAACCTAGGAAAATAGTGCATTGGCTTTCCATCCTCTTTAAAATACTTGCTCTCACGCACACGTGTGTCCACAACACTGCTCTCTATACTTATCTCAGAGATTCGCTAGACCCAGTATAGCCAGGCCCACTGGGGCAGCCTACACCAATCGCCTCACCATACCCAAGACCCTAAGGATTTGTGCAGGGGGCTCCAGTTTTCCAGTCATGGCAGCTACCCACTGGAACTCTCTCCCACCCCACCTCAGAAACCTGGACTCACACACAGCCTTCAGGAAATCACTAAACACCCTACTGTTTGTATAGCTAGCCTATATTGCTGGTTCCTACTGTCTGGACCCCGGTGCAATTGTTTCTACCAATGTAACTTACAATTTGTCAATTATTGTATCTTGTAATATCCATGCTACACCGTTGTAACTCTGTGCAAAGAATATCAATGTAACTAATGTAACTATAAGCAACCTTCCTGAAACAGCACCTCGATGCCTTCGTGCTGTTAGTGTGCTATACACATGCAAAAAATAAAAATAAAATAAAATAAACAGAGATAGCATTTTTAGTATCGGTGGTTGCAAGCATGTATACATTACAGTTCACACCGATTGTGGCATTACTGATATTGGAAAACACAAGCCCGTAGGCGTTCTTAGCAGGGTATGCAGAGGATGTAGGCATAGAGGCATTATCAGCACAAAGCATATTAACTAGGGCATTATCAGCACAAAGCATATTAACTAGGGCATTATCAGTACAAAGCATATTACCTAGGGCATTATCAGCACAAAGCATATTACCTAGGGCATTATCAGTACAGATCACACTAACTGGAGCATTTTTTACATTTGCAGTTGGATGAAAGGTTTCCTTCTTTACAGCTTTGGCGTAGGTAGCAATTGAGTCTTTAGTGGAAGCGGGCAAGGACTCACTGTTGGCAATGTTAAGGCTGATGGTATTTCTTTCAAGGGTAGTCAGGTGTGCAGATATATTATAAGCAGAATTGGCACTGGCCAACCCGTGGAGGGCGAGGCGATGGTTCGCCGTTGGCGGGAGCAGGGTGCGTGACCTGAGCAGGACATTTCTGACTGTAGTTTCCCTTGGGACGGTCGGGCGCTGCAGTGGGTAGGTGCGAGCCCCCGGTGCGCTGTTGCGGGCATGCCGAGGTAGCGTGGTGCGAGGCACAATGCTTGTGAGGCTGGTGGCAGATGCACAACTAGGTTGTGGGGACCAGGGACTGTGATGGCAGGAGGCTGGTGTTTCTAAATGTGATGACGGTCTTTGTGCAGCTTGCAACCATGTTCCAGAGAAAGGTTATAACCGGGCCTTAAGCCAGTGTGTGCAGGTCATGTGCAGGTTCATCTCAGAGCATTGTTCCTGTAATGAGGCTCGCGAGAGGGTCAGTAACACTACAGGTATAGCATTCTTGGCTGGATGTGGAAGCTTTGGGCATGCTGGTGCTCAGGGATGTCTAGGAAGAGGGTTAGGGGTGAGGCAAGAGGCAGATAGTAGGATGGGAGGAATTTCGGTTACCAAAGACCCAAGAGTTGTTTGCAGATTGGGCGGGAGGAAGGGGGAGGAGGAAGGGATCGGGATGTGAGCAGAGCAGGATATGTTCTGGACATAGGTGGTAGTGGGTGGGGGGGTGCACCGAGGGACCGAAGATATGGCTTGTGGCCTTCTGCTTACCGTCTGTAGGTAGTACGTGCCTCAGCACGGGGTGGAGACCAAGCAGCGCGGCAGGAGGTCAGGGCTTATCATCGCATCGCCGGCTGAGAAAGACACAGGTGGCAGCAGTAGGCCTTAGCTTCTGGCCTTTGGTTGTGGCCGGCTGCGCCTTTGGGCTCTGGGTGCAAATGCCTGAAGAAATCCTGGGCAACCAATCGGTTGGCTCCATGCTGCCTGGAGCGGCCTGCGAGCCTAGTGGAGGCTCAAAAACGGCGGTGGCAACCTTAGCAGGGCTCAGGGGTACCTGTTGTGAATAGTAGGTGTCAGGAAAGTTGCATCTAGATGAAATCAATCTATGGGTCCCAGGATGGTCAGGGGGCCAGCAGAAGACTGCAGCAGTAGGCCTTAGCTTAAGGACTTTAGTTGTAGCTCTAACAAAAAATATGTACATATGTTTGAATCGTAGATATAGGAAAGATGAACACAGTGGGTGGTCGTGAAAATCGGTGCTGTATTGATGAAGTCAGTAAAGGGATGGAGCACCCATCTGATGATCTTTAATAGGCCAAAACACAACGTGTCAACTCTCAGAGAAGAAATCAAGACACTGCAGGTCACCAAAAAGCCAAAAGCAAGATTCTACAGGTCCCCCGATATGCCAGGTGTTTTTTTTCACAATTTACATATATGTTTTTTACAGTTTTGTCTGTGAGGTATATTGAATATTTAAGGTCCTTGTGACTTATGAATTTTGGATCATATGTTGATGTAGGTATAAGTCAATAGATGTATTATTTTTTGGTTCACATATGTACACTTACTTATGTACAGTTGTTAACTTTGATAGATAAATATAATAGATTATTTTTGTTATATTGATTAACTAAGTAGGATTGGGTGTGGACGGTGTGGCATGGCATGGCGGTCTTAAACGAAATACACATGATATACAAGGCTTTGAATGTGCCAAACTTGTGTGGCAAATTGGTCTCTTCATGATGAACAGGCGTTGCCAGGGGATGACCATGTAAATTACACAAGTGTATGGGCCTCATTATAACCTGTGCGGAATGGGTTTAACGGCGTCGGTAAAGGTGCTGGTGCCGTTAAACCCACTCTGCACTATTACGAGGTTCCCTCGAGGGACGCGCTCTGGACGTCTGGTTTTTCCAGACGTCCATAGCGGGTCCCGCGAGGGGAACAGGGAGCTAACAACAGGCCCGTTCGTAATGGGCCCGTTGTTAGCTCCCTCCCCATTCCCATTGAGCCCTATGAGGGCTTGAATGGGAATAGGGAAGGACCGGGCCCTGGTTCCCTGAAGGAGGAAATACCAGGCCCTCCATACTCGTAATTGCCCGGTATTTCCCCATTCAGGGAACCTGGACCCGGACACGATTTTGGAGGCAGCCATGCCCTTATTAAGGGCATGGCTGCCTCCAAAGTCGTAATGAGGCCCTATGTCCTAAAAGTGCTGACATCATTGACTATATATTTATCTCAGACTCCTTGGACTCACTTGAAGTTGACCTGTATATCGCTCTGTGTGGGGTGAGTGACCATTTCATGCTGGTTGCCACAATTGGGCTGACTGAACCGACACAAACAAATGACAAGACAGGCGCAGTCAGAGTAGAGTTAGCTGGAATCCCACTAACATGGATAGCGCTTGTGCCATCCTAGCGCCTAGGTATCTTAGTTTTGACAGCAGGAGTCACTTGTGCAAGAACATCAATAATGCAACTGGTACCACTCCTGGCAACTCGGGTATGGCTCAACTGGCTACAAACTCAAATGGCAACCGCAGCCTGCTGACCTCACACCTTGAGCTATATCTAGAAGGATATTCAGATAAAATCATTAGCATATCCGAATATATTACAGCTGCAAACTTTAATAAGGCACAAAATTGTCTTACATGACTGGAGGGGACACCGACACAATAATTTTAGCATGAAATATGGGCTGCCAAACAGAGACTGGGGTGCGATTTACGTCATATTATTTGAAATAGTAAATCTTTCACTGACTTTCATATGGCAGTGAGTCAGAAGAAGGCTACTTATCGCAAATGGCTGAAACTCCATCACAGAAATAAAATCATGGAACAGTGCAAGTCCCCGATACTAGTGGCTAAACAGAATACCTCCACGTCCCTCTTCCACCAGTTAATTTTCTCCTGTCTCCAACAGGGACTGGTTATTCACTGGGGAATGTCATTGCTGAGTCTTCTGTGGTGGCGTTCTCCTGCGGGGCGGAATCGTGTGCCCGATAAGATGCGGGCTCCTGGGAACCCTGCGGGGCTTGGGGCCCGGTTAAGCTGTTAAAGCTGGCAGGGGACCTCCTGCAGGGCTTGGAGGTCCTCCTGCTGGTTGATTCCTTTGATATGCCAGCTCGGCTGCCTTTCCTTGTTCACGGCTTTGCCGGTCGCTGTGTTTTGTGTTTCCCGGCACCCTCCCCTCTTCCGTGGGTGCCTGTGTTCGGGCAGGGTTTTCCTCTCCTCGATTCAGGCTGCAGAAGTCGCTGGTCTGACTGTGGGCAGAGCTGTTCTACTCTTCTTTGCAGGGTGCCGCCTCTAGGTGTTTCTGCTTCCTGGGAGACTTGGTTACTGGGTAATGGCTTCGGCTGCCTTCGGCTGCATTCTGCTTTAATTTTCAGCATTTCCTGTTCTGCGCGGGCTAGTATGTGCAAGTGTTCAGAAAAGAGGAGACTTGTGGACTCTCCTGCTGTTTCTAGGAGTCCTTACCAAAGACATGCCAGAAAAAATAAATAAACCAGTGGAGATTAAAGTCCTTATGAAACAGGACATTAAGGAGCATGAAGGTTCTAGGGGCAGGCACATGCATAAGACCAGCCCCTCCTCTTCATCTTCTTCTTCCTCTTCTTCCACCTTGGCCTCCACTGCCTCTGCCCATTCCTCAATGGTGTCTGGCTCAGATGATGAGGCCGAAGGAAAATATCGCCCCCGGGATGAGGTTGAGACTGTGATTTTCCAGGTTTGTGACTCCATGGGGTATTCTGTCCTGATGGAAGGGGAGTGCTCCTCTAACCCTAAGATAAGACAATATAAGAAGATCGCAAAGCTGGGGCTCCCCCTGATCTCTGATATTAAGAAAAACGTGCTCCATGAATGTAAGGATCCGAAGCACATCTCCATGCCGCACTTCATGGCACGTCTCTATCGTCTACTAGCTGCTGAGGATTTTCTCCCAGAAGCAGTGGTGACGGATGATATCCTGACCAGTTTGGTGGGCCATTTCTCCATGGCTGCTGAGCACGCTGCCCTTCGGGACCCGGTGGACAGCAAATCTAATGCTGCTCCGAAGAAGGCTCATGTGGGTTATCATCTGGCAGCGCGGGCCAATGTCAATGGTTCTTATACGACTGAGACAGTTCTGGGGGGGTTCCGGCTTCTACGTAAGGCTGTGGGAGCAGGATTTGACTGCTCTCCTGTGCTTGATGATATGCAGCACCAGGTCCACCTCCTTTCAGATCATTCTTATGATAGCGTCAGGGGTACTGCCACGGCCATCGCTCCTCCAGTGGGGTTTCCTGATCAACTGGGGGAAGTCTCAGTTGGCCACTTCCCAGGACCTGGTGTTCATAGGGGCACGTTTCTGCACCTTGAGTGGGAAAGTTCTTCTGCCCAGGGCCAGGGCTCTCCGGCTTCAGCCGCTCCTTTGCAAAGTCCTTTGCCCTCCCTGGGCTTCGGCTCGGAAGCTCCTTGTGCTTCAGGGGCATATGGCCTCTTGTGTTTTCCTGGTTTCCTGGGCTCGCCTCCATCTTTGTCCCCTGGTGATTCATCTTCTGCTTCTCTGGTTCCCCTCCTCACAGTCTCTCAAGCTGCAGATCCTGATTTCAGGTGACCTATGGGTTTCTCTGGATTGATGGTTGAGAAGTTCCTACCATCTGAGGGGGGTGGATTGGAATCATCCTCCTCAGGTGGTTCTGACCCCCGACGTCAGCGGCTTGGGGTGGAGGGCCTACATGGGGTCTCTTTCTGCTTAAGAGGGGTGGGGCGAGGAAGGTCTCCTTCATTCCTCGAATTTGTGGGAGTTGGCAGCCTTTCATCAGGCTCTCATGTGGTGTTCTCCCCTTTTGCAGGGCCAGGCTGTGTTGGTTCGGCCCAACAATTCCTCTGCCATGGCCTATGTCAACATCAAGGGGGTTTTGGTTCCAGGGTCCTGAATTCTCTGGCAGGTTGCATAAGGGTTTGGACCTAACAGCATTTGCTTTCCCTGGAGTCAGTACACATTTGAGTGGTTGAGAATGTGGTTGCCGATCCTCTCAGTCAGGTGCTCCTGGTCTTCCCTGGAGTCAGTGTTGTCCAATGCAGTGTTTGCGGGGTTTGTCATGGGTTTTGGAACCCTGGTGTTGGATCTGTTTGCTTCCCCTTCCTCAGCCCGGGTTCCCAGGTTTTGATCTCGGTTCCCATCGGTGAGGACGTGGGGGGTGGAAGCCTTGAAACTCGAGTGGCCCAAGGGTCTCCTGTATGCTTTCCCTCCTCTTGCTCTCATTTCCCGGGTGGTTCAGAAGATCTGCCAGTGTTCTTCTCTGATGATCTTGGTGGTTCCCTTTTGGCCTCGCAGGGGGGTGGTATCTGTTGCTGTTGGATCTCCAGGTGCAGGAGGTCTCGAGGATTCCAGTTGGCCGTGCCCTCTATGGGTGGATCTGGGGGCAGGTTTGCCTGTGATCCCCTGGTCAGCTTGGCTCCTGAGAGGGCAAGATTATTGACTTTGGGTTTCTCGGCTCTGGTGTTGAGGACCATTCTCCATTCCAGGCGGCCTAGTAAGTAGAAAGCCTATGATAGACATTGGGCCCATTTTCCCAGCTGGTGTGGTGTGGACGGTATTTCCCCCATGGTTGTGTTGCAGTTTTTGCAGGATGGCTTCGGTAAAGGGTTGGCGGTGGCCGCTTGGCGCGCTCAGTGGGCTGTGTTGAAGACCCTGTTGGGGGGTTTTGGTGTTCCTGTGTTGGATTTGGGTCTGGTGGGCCGGTTCCTTAGGAGCCTGCCATCTTCTAGGTGTCTGGTTTGTTTGGGTTCCCCTTCTTGGGATCTGTCCCTGGTTTTGTGTTTTCTTCAGTCGGCTCCCTTTGAACCAATTGGCCTTGTGGCTCTTAAACATCTTCCACTCAATACAACCTTTCTTGTTGCCATCACCGCTGCACGTTTGCTGGGGGAGATTGGGGATCTCCTGTGCTGTCCTACTTTTCTTTGTGTCTTGTCTGACTGCTTAGTATTGAGGTGTGATCCTGGTTCTTGCCTAAAGTTGCTTCTAAGTGTCATATGACTCAGGAAGTGGTCCTCCCAGCCTTCTTTCCTGACCCTCTGTCCCCAGAGGAGGTGTCTTGGCACTCCCTTAATGTACGTTGTGCAGCCCTGAAGAAGCTGGCCAGGACGGAGATTGTTCAGCATTCCAACAGTCTTTTGGTGACCTTAGGTGTGGCTGGGGCGGGGAGGAAGGCTTCAGTCGTTTCCATTAGTCACTGGATCAATTTGGTGATTTCTATCCCGTATTTGGCCTCTGGTCTTTCTACACCTTTGGGCGTACAGGGTCATTCTACCAGGGGTGTGGGTGCTTCCTGGGCGGATGCTCAGGGTGTTCCTTTACGTGAGATTTGCAGGGCCACCAACTGGGTGGACCCTTTACCTTTATTACACTTTAAAGGCTTAATGTGGCCAGATCTAGGGATGGCTCCTTTGGTGTGGGGGTGCTGTCCGTGACCCAGCTCTGATGTTCTATTGTTCAATTGCTCATTAAACCTGGTGTTTCTGCATTGATTCTGGGTGTCCTCTTGCTTCCTGCTTTCCTTTGGGCCCTTCCATTTTGTTTGGCTTGGGTATGTCTCATTGGTGAGTACTGGCAGGAGGAAGCGGGATGTGGAGGTAATGCTCAGATTACTTATTGGTAATCTTCATTACACCTAGACCTACTTTTCCTTGTCACAGAACTACTGAATCTCTGCACCCTCCTGTGGTGTAAAAGGGGCCGGACTATGTACAGGCTTGTTATATATTGGTGTATTGTGGGTAAGTGGGAGGTTATACCTCTGGGGAAAAAAGTTCCTGTAGGGGAGAACGGGCCTCAGTGGTGAATACTGTGATGAGGATGAATAGGACTAGAAGTAATGAAGATTACCAGTAAGTAATCTGAGCATGATTACCAAAGCTTCTGGAAACTGATGAATCCCCATTACTCCACACAGGGCCTGTTGGGATGTGATTAGTTATCCTATTGGGCCATTTGATCAAACAAGGCTTAGACAATATGACGTCACTGATAAGTGTAACTATACCGGTGGGGAAGACACAATTGTTGAAATTATTAAGTAACTTAATAACTTGCGCGCAGCAGGTCCAGACAGACTCTGCAACCCCCTTATTAAATCCCATATGGTGAGTTGCACATTCATCTAAAATTTCTTTCCCTTTTTTATGCTTATGAATTTCCTATTACATAGTGTTTGTGCAAAGTAATTAAACTGGGCAGCTCTTTGCTTTATAAGCTTAAAAAATACAAACACAAGTCATGAAAATGCATTGGAAAATGATCCTGTGTGTGACTTGCATCTAATGGATTGTTGCATGTATTAGCCTCCAACATCAGTTGTAATCTGTATGGCTTTTTGTCCATTCTTTTCACAGAAAGTGTGCTACAAAATGTACCATCTTAATCTATCATTTTGACTTACTCCTCTGAGCCCCCCTTGGTTGGTTTTGACTCCCTTGCAGCACTCGGACGCTCGAGTGCATGTGTGGGAAATATTGAAATCCTACCCTAGATGCCATGTCACAAGTATATTTAATCTCACACAAACTAGACACGATAAAACCGAGCGGATTCTCAAGTTATGCATTAAAAAAGATTAGAAGAGAGGGTATACAAGGCAGGTAACATCAGTAATATTGTGTTTCAATATGTATTTCATTGAAAAAGTGTTTTAAATGTACTACATAGAAATGACCACAAGATGGCACTCTTAACAAGGTTTTTGTTTCATACGCCAGCTTTTAATTGCACATTTTATTCAGTCCAAAGAGTTTTCAGATTGCAGCTATGTGGTGTGAAGAGTTACATTTCACATTCTACGTTGAATGTTTGTTTCTGTTCTCCCTTAATCTTTACAGTCCTTAAACCATGTCAAAGGGGGCCATAAAATGCATGTTATGATGAGCACGTACGCTAGTATGCCGAGAGGCAAGGACACGCAAGCGCACAGGATGCACAGTGAGTTCGCGTTATCCAAGAGGAGGAGGCAGCAGCAGCCTCAGCTGAGGATTCAAGTGGTGATGTAGTGCAGTGATGTCACTTGCGCCTGCACGTCCACTGCGGGTGCACTTTGCCTGTTATTGAAACGGTGTCGCTAGCGCATACTTGCCAACATTCTGTGGCCAAAAAGATGTAGGATTTTTCAAGTTTCAAAATAATACTATGCATGACAATTACATCACAGGAAATTACAAAACATACATTGTTGGCACCACTGAAGCATTCTAAAATACACAACCCATCAAACAGCACATGGAAAGATGTTCAAATGTTTAAAATGTATAATTTTGAATGGTAAGTTAACACAAATTCAATGACCTAACTTCACAGAAGGTGATCACACAGAGCTGGTAGGCAACGTTTGCCACTGCTCTGTAGCAGCAGCCCAGGCAGTACATATGTATTCCTGCAGTGCAAGATGAATAACTGAACAACATGGAGACTGAGACCCTCCTCAGTCTGATAGGCAGATGCTGTGTGATGGTGGTACGCTCTGCCACTTGCCTTCATTGGTGGTTCACCTAAGGCATGTCCCGGCCAGAGTGTAGGGCAGAGTCATGAAGCTGTCGGGTCACTGGATTGATCTGAGCCCATCGCGCACATGTATCACTAACCCACCCACCGCACAGATAAACTAATGTGTTGCATGCTTTTTTCCCGGGCCGGTCTCAAGCAGCCTGCCTTAGAGTCACATAAATTACCTGCCCTGTAAAAAGCAATAGGACCCGTCACCCAAATCTGCAGGCGGCAGGACTGCTTAAAAAGCAGTCGCCTACTGCCTAAATCAGTAGGGTTGGCAAGTATGCTAGCGTAGCACAGAATTTGGCGGAGATTACCGCATAACGTTATTTGTTTTCCTGCTTGCAGTCGCAGTGCTCAATGAAGCATGTTCGTGATCAGTGCAAGCCTGGCACAGAGAGTCAAGCCAACAGAGAATTGGAGTCAAAAGAGACAATCTTAAAGCAAAGGGCTGCACAGAGGTACATGGGTTCGCTTTAAACCAACACCTGCCTCACCTACCTCTCACCCCATGACAAGCCGTTCTGACAGAACAAGTAGTGCAAGTATTCAATATCAAATTATTTGTTAAAAAATGGCCATGAACCGATCGTAGTGCAAATACCACGCCCCCAAATCCTTCAAACTGCATTCTGAGGACGGTAGAAATGTCGTTATGAAATCCGACATTTCCACTGCCAAATCCTTCTACCTCCTTTCTGAGGTTGATAGGAGGAATTGGGTGGGTGGTGGGGGGCTGGGTGGTGGGGGCGCTGTGGCAACTGCCCATTTAAGTCATGTAAAATGGTCACAGAAGGAGCGCTGCAAACCTACTACGTGCAAAGCAGCCTCCTGGACCAAATACAAGCTTCAAAGACGCGTTTCATCTGCTCCCTGCTTGCAGGACCTCTAAAAGCACGTTCTGGGAAGTCGAAATGTGGCCCAGAGCAATGGGACAGAGAGCATATTTTACAATGGGCTCTTCTGCCATCTTGTGGCCAATTTATGAACGAGCATGAATCCACTATAGGAATGTCAATTCTGTCCTCTGCGAACATTCTGTTATTTAGTACCTTTTTTTCAGGTGCAAAAGTGACGTCGGTCTTTGAAGAATCAGCACGCACTGACTGCTCCATACTTTTGGTGGTGTCTAGGGGCCTGATTCTGACTATATAGAATAACGACAGCCCCCCCCCCTTCAAATCTTCCCACCTGCCTCCCGAGGTTGGTGGTGGGAGTGGAGGAGAGAGGTCGTGGTAGCAGCCAATAAAAATAATATAAAAAGTGCACAGGTGACGCGCTGCAGTTTTAACGTGTGCCGATCACCTATGACCCAAATGAAAAATTCAACGACACGTTTCTACAAGCTTGCAAATGCTCGGTAGCACTTTCTGTAAAGTAGACATGTGTCCAAGCCATGTGGAAAGAAACCATATTTTTAAACTAACCAATACACAGTTTCACAGTGCACTCTTATGCCATCTTGTGGCACAATTTTGTATTAGCATTTAAAGGTCATGTTAAAAGAAAATCCTTGTTTTAATCAGCAAAACCTAACTCTCTGCAAGGAATGCCACCTCTTTTCGCCAGAGCAAATCCTCAGGGTTGCCGTAGTTTAGTACCTTTTTTTTAGGGGAAAAAGTGACACTGGGGCGACCAGAATGAGCATGCACTGGCTGCTCTGTACTTTCTGTGGTCTCTGGGGCTGTTGTCATGTCGTAAGATACTGACATGAATTTTCATCGAAAGTGGTGGATTCCCTGTGAGATCGTCAATTTCATGTTGCATCAGAATATGGTGCTATTTAGAAAAGTGTTGCTCGTCCACAGCACATCACTTTTCTAAATTTGCATCATCATCAGAATCAGGCCCTGGGACCCATGAAAACGAAAGTGGTGGATTCCATGCAAGCCTGCCACTTTCATATTGTTGCTGAATATGGTGTTAGTTGGAAAGGTGTCCTTCTGCCACAGGACGTCACACATCTCTAACTTTGCACCATCTTCAGAATCGGGCCCCAATTGTCATATGGCAGTCTTTTGCGACATTGTCATGGAAGAAGTGTAAAAGAGTGCACTCGCAGCGCTTGTTACAAAAAACAACATAGGACCTGATTTTGAGCTCATGCTAAATATAGCGAAAAAAACTGACATTCTCCCCTCCAGTTTCCAGCACCATCATTCTGAGATGAGTGGAAATAATGAAGCAGAAATGTTGTGCTTTCCCGCAGCAAAAGCTGCCAAAATCACAGATTGTAGGGAAAACATGTGCTCCAGTAGCATTGCAAGCATTTATCAAAAGGCTGCCACTTTTCTAATTTAGGAAAGTGTGCTTAAACTTTCATTGAACTAGAAAAGTGGAGCTGCAGTCTGAGAAATGCTATTTTCATAATGCAAAAAAGTGTGCTGTGGAGTTTAACCGCACATCCCGGGGAACCGTTAATGAACGTCTCTTTAGGCTGGTGCAGGAAGGGTGTTCTGGCCACTGAATACAGCCCTTGCCAGCCCCTTATATGTGAGATGGTTGGCAAGGCTTTTGCCAAGTCTCAAATCACGGCTTTGCAAGAGGGGAAGACTTTGTTCATTGCTGCCACTCCCGCATCAGGTCAGAATGCATGTCTTCATGGAAAAGTGTCTTTCAACTCAGACACGGCACATTTCCATTATTACACGAACCTCGGAATCAGGCCCATGAAGTAAACTACTACATCACTTTCTGTAAAAACGCGTTGTTCGCATGAACAGAAGCCGGTGCATTCGCATGTGCTCTATTCATGGCATTTATGTATTTATATATTTGAATTTATATGGCGCACAAGCAGCCGGGGGCCTCACAGCGCTGTTACAAGAAAATGGCTTAGTTACTTTACAGAGAAAAAATGCCTAGGTTACATTAGCCCATATATGAGTTTAGATATGCACGATTGGTTACACATGTGCTATAGCAGCATAGGGTTACGAGTTTAAACTGCATATCGTGATTCAATGACAATAGGGATTAGAGATGGAATACCACCACAAACTGATTTGGGACCTAAGTGTGCAGAAGCCAATCATAACCCCTTTCCTCCCTGGCTACTCCACACTTACACAAGGCTAGTGCAGCGCAAAGGTAGACAATTCTAAAAGCAGTGGCATCTCTCTGGCTGGACCCGTCAAGCAATGTCCTCCCTACCATAATGCCTGGACCCACTTGTGCCCCACCTGCAGGGAGCAGACATGCAGTTCTTAAGTGCTCTGGTGTGGATTCAATCTGATTCTGCATGGATGCAGTCCATTTCTGCACCACGGTCTCCTGTGGCAGATGTCACTTTGGGCCTGTGGTGCTGGGGGTGCTGGAACAGTTGAGCAATGGTTGGGCCGCGCAGTCGCAAGACGTCCTGAGTCCATTCCCACAGCATCCCCCACACTGCCAAAAATGGCTGAGACTTTTCACACAGCTAAGCTTGTTATAGGGGCTACAGCATGCACCTCATTAGTGATGAATGAAGAGTGAAGAGTGGGAGGGGCCCTATTCACTGTCAAGTTGAAGTCTCTTTCATAACGGAGATACCATTTTACATTTACATTTGAATACGTGCGTAGCGACTTCGGCCCACAGACAAGAAGCGGGCGCGTACACATAATGCAAACTAGCAGATAAAAAAAAAACAATTAGAAAAATAATTCAAATCTACATGTGCATTCCAAATCCACAAGTTTGTGGTGCTTCCTCTGAAGTAAATTAACTAATTCAGCCAATAACGTCTTCTTTTTTAACACACATTAATCTGGTAGTATTTTTACCGAAATTGCTGATTCCATTTACATCATCCATAACAGCAAACGTTGTGTCATGTGACAGACAAAGAGAAGAAAAAAACGTGCCATTTAATTCACATCGTTTTTTGGGGGAGGATTTACGTTCAAGTCTTGAAAGTACAACACACCCTAGGACAGTCCATAAAGATCTCAAGTTGTCACGTGCCATTCGGGTGAAAAATGATAAGCCCAATCCCAGCTTTTAGGTTTGTACCATATTGCACCCTGGTACTAGTAGTTTCTATACACACACACCACACCACCTCACCTCTATTAGTAACATTCACAAATGTAAAATTGGCATGTTCTAAAAAGTCCAAGTGCTGGATAATAATTGAGAGTGTTTTTTTTATGATAGTTTTGAGAACAACACGTTCAATGGAGTTATGCGTGTGACAAGTGGGATGTACTTTGTCCGCTTTGCTGGCTTTAGCATTGTCTCATTGAGCATGTACTTTTTGGCTTACTGCACAAAAACCCAGACTCATTTAAAAGTGGAAAAGGTTGCTTTAATGTGACAGGCCAAAGCTTACAATTCAAAATGCTTAACTGGCTCCATGGCCTAACAAACTAAATGAATATTACAACAAACAATTAAATAATTAAACATTCTCCTTTTTTCATTTTCATCTTCCCAACAATTAAATAAATAACTCATCTATCTCCTCCCTACTTACCCCTTGCCCTTTTCACAGGCGTCCCGCTTTCTCCCAGGGGCCATGCCCCTCCAGGCTCAATACCTGCTCCCCCGGGGTGACCTGCTTGTGTAAACAGCGCCACCCCCTCCTTTCCTGTGTCATTCCCCATTGTGCTTCCCTCCCCTCACATCAAAAGGGGCCATGCCCCCGGCGCCCCGAACACTCCAACCCCATTATACTCCCCTCTACACCAATCTCCCCCTTTCCTCTGACCTGCAGCCAGCCTGACCTGCCACATCAGCAACTGAAATCACATCACATCTTCACAATGCCCTGACCTGTCACAAAAAACTACCACCCCTACCTCTAGCAAAAACCCCCCACAAAATGTACCATGGACCCTCTCTCGGCGTCAAACAGACCTATTCCTAACATACAAAATGAAGGGGTGGGAGGGCGGGACAATCTTCAAGTCCTAACCGTCGCCTGGCTCCCGAACCTTCCCTGAGCCCCTTAAATACCCCGGGAGGCACTCTGCCTCCCACGGCCACTCGCTGGCCGTGTGCAGCGCCAAAAATCTCCCCGGGGGGAAACGCTACGCGTTCCCCCCGGGGCCTCCCCTTTTGGCTTACTGCACAAAAACCCAGACTCATTTAAAAGTGGAAAAGGTCGCTTTAATGTGACAGGCCAAAGCTTACAATTCAAAATGCTTAACTGGCTCCATGGCCTAACAAACTAAATAAATATTACAACAAACAATTAAATAATTAAACATTCTCCTTTTTTCATTTTCATCTTCCCAACAATTAAATAAATAACTCATCCATCGCCTCCCTACTTACCCCTTGGAGCCTACCGTCTCCTTGCCCTTTTCCCAGGCGTCCCGCTTTCTCCCAGGGGCCATGCCCCTCCAGGCTCAATACCTGCTCCCCCGGGGTGACCTGCTTGTGCAAACAGCGCCACCCCCTCCTTTCCTCTGTCATTCCCCATTGTGCTTCCCTCCCCTCACATCAAAAGGGGCCATGCCCCCGGCACCAGAACAACCCTCCCCTGAGGAGTTCTTTCTGCCCCACTCCCCTTCCCCCTTTTTTCCTTCCTATCTCCACCTTCTTACCCAGTCTCCCAGCCAGGAACTCAGATCCGCCAGGTAATGACTATTCCCATACATGGACAAGTGTACTCCGTCCTCTCTAAAAATAAGGAGCCCTTCATACGTTATGTCTTTGTGGTCCATCACCTGTACCGCCGCCGAGGCACAAAACTTGACCATTTCCCTGTTTATCCCTTTCCTAGTCCTCTGTATTGCTCCCTCATTTCTCGCCCCCCTCCAAACTCTCCGCGGCAACAACTTGGTCCAAACCACCTTTGCTTGAGGCCACATTTCCCTCATCCAAACTAAATCCCTCTTCATCTTCCTTCGCAGAGAGACCCCCGTATCCTTCACAAGGTCATTCTCTCCCGCGTGAATAATTACCACATCTGGAACCCCATAGCGTTCCCTCATCCCTGCTAATATAGGAAGCAGCTGATCCCAGCGCAGACCCCCCAAACCGTGCCATTTTACCACCACCTCCTTATAGCTGCATCCCAGCTGCCTCCCAAGCACCCTTTTCTCCGGCTCTTTCCCAGCCCACTTAACAATTGAATGGCCAACAATCCACACTTGCGCCAACTCCCCTTCCTTTCGCGCAGCATCTGAAACAAGAAAATTAACAATCACTGGCAAGTCAAAACATCACAATAAGAGCAGTCCTGCCTAAAATCCTTTTCCCCCAACTCATCACACATTCCCCTTATCAAAATCCCTGACGTACCCCCTGTATTTCCCAGACCTCCAACGCCCCAAGCTTTTCACTTTGTCTTCGGAAAATCCCAACCTACTGCCTTCAGATGCTGCGCCCATCCTAAAAGAATGAGTCCCAAAATCTTCAGCTTTTTCACCCACCACTTCCAACGCCTTCCTCAATACCCCCAGCACATGTGCCGCTGCCACTGGCGACCCATCCTCATGCTGAAACACCAAGCCTGCCCTACCCCCACAACGCTCCTTCCACACCAATCCTACCTGTACTGGACATAAATTCCTACTCCCTCTACCCAGTAGAACCGATGAACCCCTCCCCTTCTGGTCAGTCTTGGATCTTCTGATCTTGATGTCCAGACCTTCCTCAGTAATTCGTACATCATCCCATTGCAGTCCTCCTACCCCACCTTTTCCCCCTACCAACTCAGAAACCCTGAAAGCCCCAAAAAATAACCAAGTAAAACAAGTCACAAACAGTTCCCCCTCCCATACTGACCAGCAAACTCCCCCCACCACCTCAGTCAGCCTCTGCAACAATTCCGCCGATATCGGCCTCCTCTTATCCTTGTCCCTCTTACTCTCCCTAGCCCAACCTTCCAACATCCTATTTGCCATTTCCCCCCCACTTGGTTGAAAACCCCAAAACCATTTCCCATAGAAAGAAATCCCTGCTAACTTCCCCACAATCGTTGCCTTTGACCACCCCCTGTCCATACACCTCAAGAGAAAATTCATAACATCATCTCTCCTTCTCTCTTCCGTGTCCCATCTACCCTTCCAACTACAAGCTCCCCCTCTAATAAAATCCTCCCAGGCCCTCCTATATGCCTCCTTAGAAGCTGAGGCCAATGAACCCTCCACCAGTGAAAGCGCTCTCAGCTTCCTATCTTCCACAGCTCCTCCGGAATCTGTTGCCCCTCCTGCTCTGCATCTGGAGCCAATCCACAGAATTTCTGCCATTGAAAACGAGATAATGCATCAGCGATGCCATTATCCTTCCCCGGCACATGTGTTGCCTTAAACACCACATTCCATTCCATGCACCGCAGCACAAATTCTCTCATCAATCTCACCACCCTCTGATCCTTAGCTGACTGCCTATTCACCACATGAACTACACATTCATTGCCAACATTAAAATTCACCTTCTTATTCTGAAAATCCTTCCCCCACAACTGCAATGCAACTAGAAGTGGAAAAAATTCAAGAAATGCTATACTCCTTCCTTCCTTCAACCACCGTACTGGCCATTTCTCTGCACACCACTTTCCTCCCCAGAAAACTCCAAAACCTCCCGCTCCTGCTGCATCAGAAAATATCTGAACTTCCCAAGTCACCGGGTCTCCCTGCAACCACATTGTCACTCCGTTGAAATTCTCCAAAAAGCGCAACCAAATTCTGCAATCCTCCCTCACAGCCCCCGACACTCTTATTCGATGATGTGGGCACTTCGCTCCTGCCATAGCCCTCGCCATGTTCCTGCAAAATGTTCGCCCTGGGGCCACCACCTTGCATGCAAAATTCAAATGCCCCACCAAACCCTGCATTTCAACCAGCATCATTTTCTTGGCCACCACTGCTTTTTCCAACAAAACCACCAATTTGCTCACCTTGTCGTGCGGCAAGCGTGAGGTCATGGCCACTGAATCCAACTCAATTCCTAGAAATGTCAATACCACTGCCGGCCCCTCTGTTTTATCTTCCGCTAAGGGCACCCCCAGCTCCTCCATCAGCTCCTGAAATAACTGTAGCATTTTTTTACACTCCTCCACTCTTTCTGCCCCGCTAATGAAAAGAAAATCATCCAAATAGTGCAGCACACTCTCCCAACCTGAACTAAATGAGAAGACCCAATGTAAGAAAGAGCTGAACCGCTCAAACAAAGCACAGGAAATTGCGCACACCATTGGCAAGGCTTTGTCTATGTATATACCTTCCTCAAACTGCAAACCCAACAACCATAAATCCTCCGGGTGCACCGGCAATAGCCTAAACGCCGCCTTGATATCACACTTGGCCATGAAGGCCCCTCGCCCTTCCTTCCTTATCAGTTCCACCGCCTGGTCAACACTGGCATACACAACTCCGCACTCTTCCGGAGCAATAAAATAATTGGGCCTCATTACGACCCAGGCGGTAAGTTACCGCCTGGGCCGTGACTTTACCACCATGGCGTAAACTACGTTTACGCCATGGTGGTTGGCAGACTTACCGCCCCATTCCGAGGTTGGCGGGGCGGTAAGTCCCCAATCCCCATTTACCCTTCCCCATTCCCATTTTTGCCCCATAGGGCATAATGGGAGTGGGGAAGGCGTTAATTACGCCACCGTAAATTACGGTGGCGTAATTAACTCCATGGTCCCTTAGCGCCATGGATTTTAACACCTGCTAAAAGCAGGTGTTAAATCCGCCATGGCGCTAAGGGACCTCGTACTCAGGCGGTAAGGGTCGGCGCTGTTTACGCCGTCGTAAAACCCTTACCGCCTGAGTCGTAATGAGGCCCATTAACTGACATACCCTCCGGCCATGACAAATGATGTATCAGTCTGAACTCCCCCGGAGCTTTCTTCGGCACCACCCCCAATGGGGATATTACTAAATCCCCCGGCAAGTCAAGAAATGGGCCCACTATCCTTCCTGCCTCTATTTCTTTGGTCAATTTATGTCTCACCACGTCAACATTTTCTCTTGCTGACTTCAAATTTTCAGCCCACCTGCGCACTCTTGGGCCCTTGTACCCTAGTCTGAACCCCTGACCGAAACCCTCACTCAAGATCTTCGCCCCTTCTCTGTCCGGATAAAATTGTAACCATTTTTCGAGCACCCCCACTTTAATTGGAGTAAAAGCTTTTCCCCACAACCCCTCTACCTGTCTCCCTCCCCCTCCCCCTGTCCCCTTGCTGGAAACACTGCGTGAGAGGGTGTTTTCCACCACACTTGCTACACTCGTGCCTGAACCTACACAGGGTCCGTGCGCAGCCATCCTTATTATACCCCCAGCACGCTGCTGATGACTGCCCCCTACCTCCTCCCCCCGCCCCTTCGTGGGCGGGGCGACCAAGAAAGGGCCGGAAAGGTACAGGCAGCCCGCTCGCCGTGTGCAGCGTCGGGGCAGGCCTCGTTGGAGCCATCCATTGCAACCAAAGATCCATATCTATCTCCCCCCAAACCACCTGACTGTCCTCCGCCAATCTCGCTCTGAATTCCTCATCATACCTTACCCATGCAAAACCCCCAAAACACGTGAAAGCCTTCCTAATAACATCCATATATTTAAGCAGAGCCACGCATCGCTCTGGAAATTTTTCACAATAAACGCTGGCATAAATGATAAATGCCGACGTCCAATTCTCAATAGTCACCGGGACCCTTGGGCGCGACGCCAGTTCCCTTTCTTCCTCTTTAGACCCCTCTTTTGCTCTCACTTCCCTATGCAGTAATTTGAACACATCTACAAACTCCCCTGCCTGAATCTTTTCCCTTGTCGTTGCCATCAAGTGTGCCCCCAATGGTTTTGTTATCCCCATGTACGGCAATTTTTTCTCCTTTCCTTTCACTTCATTCTCTTTTTTATTACCAGCTTGCACTTCAAGCACCAATGGCTCCATCGCCTTGTCCGTTTGGACCTCCACTGAGCACATGCTCTTTTCAACCCCCAAGGCTCCAATGGCCTGCACACCAGCTTCTTTTCTTACCCCATGCAAACTCGTCCCTTCATTCCCCGTCACCCTTCTCGTGACCCCTCTCTGCCATGCAGAGGACCATTCCCGTTCCTGCTCACCTCTTTCCACGCCTGCCGTCTGTGGTCTGGCGTCCACCCCGATGCTCCTCATCTCCTTTCTTAGAGGGCTCCTACTGCGGGGACAAAACATGTCAACAGACTCACCCAGCCAATAATTTCCCCGACCCCTTACCCCCCTATCCCCCTCCCTTTCCATATCCCACATCAAACTTCTTTTCTCTTCCCCCCTTTCCCTTGCCGATCTATGACCCTCTGCCTCCCACTGCCCCACATATTCCTCCAAACCAACTTCATCATCCCTTATGTACCACTGCTGATGCGAGCTCCTGCTCAAGTTGAGGCGATCTTCTTCTTGCGAACCCAGGGCGTACGCCCCGTCACTCGTTTGACGTCTTCTCGGCGGGGCCGGGGGGACCCCTGCCTGGTCCTCTTCTCTTGGGCGAGGCGTTCCGTCCTCCACCCTGTATTCCTCATTGCTAGGGGCCGTGCTGCACCCTCTAGGCTCTCCTTGTGCCGATCGAGGTGGGGCCGTACTAAAACCCTCAACCTCACTCCATCCTCCTACCCCTTCCGCGCCCCACTCTACTTTCCTCAATTGATGGGGACCTCTCCCTCCTTCTCCCTCCTGCACTCTTCTGCAAATATTTTCCCAGTCTTCCCCTCTGCCCTGCCACCCCCCTAAGCACCCCCTCGCTCGGGTCCCCAAGAGCCCTCTCCATCCGCGTACTTCCCTTCTTCCCTAGGGCTATTACCCACTCCCTCACTCAGAGGCTCCCCACCTGAAATCATCTCTCCCTCAGACGCTCTCCTGTCTATCTCCCTTCTCATCCTCCTTCCCCTGGATTCCCATACCTCCCCTCTCCCTGCGGCCTCCCCCCACTTATCTCCCCCTCCCCCGTTCCCTCTCCCCCAGTAACCTCCCCAACTGCCCCTTCCAATTGGGCCCTAGATGCCCTACTAATTATTTCCAAAGCCTCCTTAAGAGCCTTGGCATCAACCAACCCCTTCCTGTTGGCTCCCTGACCTACCATCATGCACTACTAATAACTTGTTTGTGCACCACAAATATATATATATACCCCCTTAAAAATGACCTAGCAAAACCTAAGCCCCCGAGCCAAAACTACCCGTGGGGATCTACAAAATAGAAAACTGCTAACTTTGAACTAAGCTTTTTTTTTTTTTATTTTTTGTTTTTTATTTTGCCCCACTAAATACCCCCAAAATACTGCCCTATCCCTTGTAGCCCCCTGCCCAGGCAACCAAGTGCCCCCCGCTAGCGAAAAACCCCACCAAAATAAACCTCACCACAATAAATTACTGTTTCTTTCCCTGTCACACTGCCCCCTGGCGACTAGAGAGCGCCACCGCACCTCGGGCCCACAAAAATGGACGAGGCCCCTTTAAGTAGGAGCGCTCTGCCCCCTCTGTCCTTCGACGGACACCGCACTCCCCGATCCCCTCTCCCTGCAGGCACAACACGGGACCAAAAGATCCCGTAACCACAAAAATGCTCCCTATCACACCCGCTCCTGAGCGGATGCCAATTCGTAGAAGCCCGACGCTTCCCCACACCCCGCCGGCGAGCAACGGAGCACGGATGCTCTTACACTAAATTCCCCCCCGCGCGCCCACGGCAACCCACGCCCTCGGAATAAACGCCTCTACTGCGACGCGGACCCGGAGCTAAGGTAAGTAGTGGGGGTGTCTTATTTACGGCACCCCCAATAACCCTTCCCATAAAATTGTATATAACTGCTACACTGCTCTTTAAATATTATATATATTTTTTTTTTTTTTTTTTTTTTACTAAGCAAGCTATCTACCCGCCCACTCTACCAACACTACCCTCTAAATCACCCACCTCACCTGTTCTACACCTCCACAATCCTAGGCCAAGCTACACAGGGAAGGTTTGGGAGCAGGCGACCAGGACAATCTTCAAGTCCTAACCGTCGCCTGGCTCCCGAACCTTCCTTGAGCCCCTTAAATACCCCGGGAGGCACTCTGCCTCCCACGGCCACTCGCTGGCCGTGTGCAGCGCCAAAAATCTCCCCGGGGGGAAACGCTACGCGTTCCCCCCGGGGCCCCCCCTTTTGTGTAAATGACTGCTATGGCAAACAAGAGAAAACAGCGTCTCTGTAAATAAGGTTGGTGCATCCGATGGGAAGAGGTACCCATATGCTTAGGTCACAAGAGAACTGTGGGGATTGCTGTGCTCCCAGCATGACGTCTCTGCAGTTCATGCTTCTATGAGAGCATTACACAAATAATGCGCCTTATTACGACCCTGGCGGAACGGGTTAAACGGCGCCGTAAAAGGCTGCGGCGCCATTCAACCCGTTCCGCCACATTACGAGGTCCCCTCGCGGGACACGTTAAGCACGCCTGGGAAAACCAGGCATGCATACCGGGTCCCGCGTGAGGAAGAGGGAGCAAACAACGGGCCATCTCGTAATGGCCCGTTGTTTACTCCCTCTCATATTCCCATTCAGCCCTATGGGGGCTCAAATGGGAATGGGGATGAACCGTGTCCGTGTCCTCGAGTGAGGAATTACCGGGCCATCCGAACTCGAATGCTCCGGTAAGTCCTCATTCCGAAGACACGGACACGGATGCGGTTTTGCCGGCAGCCATAGCGCCAATAGCGGCATGGCTACCGGCATACCTCGTAATGAGGCCCAAGGTGTTATTATTGTCTTTGAAGAAAATAGAGGAAGGGGTGGGGTAAAAGAACTGGGCATGATCACTTGGGGGGGGATCAAATAATGGGCTACCGTAGATTAAACTGAACACAATTTTACCTAAGGAACAATGACCAAATGTATTTGACCAAAAATGGTAGGTAATGTGGCATATGTGTAGTGCATAATAGGTGGTGTAAGGGTAAAAGTTAGGGTAGGGAGGGGTAAGGGGGGACCACGTGGAGTCTCCCCCCACATGAACAAAAAACAAAGAAAAGTTTAAAAATCTAAAAGTTAATTTAGATTTTCGGTAAAGTAGATTTGGTCACTTCTCCATTAGGTAAAATATTTCCGATAAAATCTACCCCATGCAGGCAAATGTCGAGATCTGGGATATAGATAAACCGGTATCACCCCATTATTGTGGCTCAGATAATACAGAGAACGAAAATGTCAAATTTCTTACTGCGCATTTCAAAGTGAATATATCTGGGGGGGTGAGTTGGGGTAATAAATCATGTGAGCCGGTATGGGAGGGGCTGCGGGTGACATTTTCATCTTTGGTATTTTTTATTAGCAGTAATCACATGCCTGCCCTACAACTGGGTCTTATCTTTTCGCACTCCTCTCTGTTTTTTCTCAAGTTGTCAAAGAAAAGTGGCACAGAGACAGGAGTGCAACTCAACCCTCTTCAATGTGATCGGCAAGATATAGGGCCTCATTACACGGATGGCGGTGGACCAAGGTGCTATTAGCACCTTGGTCCATGCCGGTAAAATACCGGCACCTCCTTGGTGGAAAGGGGAATTACCTCGCTATTCCAAGGTTGGTGGGGGAGTAATTCCCCCTTCCCCCATTGCCCTTCCCCATTCCCATTTTTGCCCCATAGGGCATAATGGGAATGGGGAAGGTGCTAATTACAGCATCGCAAATTGCGGTACCGTAATTAGCTCCCTGGTCCCTTTGCGGGTTGGTTTTTAACGCCTGCAAAAAGCAGGCGTTAAATTCTCCAACCCGCAAAGGGACCTCGTAGTAAGGCGGTAAGGGTTTACCGGTACCAGTAAAATACCGGTACCGGTAAACCCTTACCGCCTACCGTGTAATGAGGCCCATAGACTAGCATTACCTCACGTTGAAGTATGGCGGAGTTTAGGAAGCAATCAAGTAGCAAGAAACATGTAGAGGACAAGTGCACCCCTACTGAGCCGGCAACATTGCACTGGTGCTATACATGCTGTACCTATTTTGTGGGAGGGAAGGGTAAATAGCTGCTATCTGTGCTTTACTATGGCGTGGAAAATGCTAACTATTGTGTATCTGTTCTGTAGAAGGGAAGCTTGCACTGGAATTGTCTGTGAGGGGCCAGCTGAGCAAAGGAAGCATGCACTTCAGGGGTTCGAAATTGTGGGGAGTTGGGCTCTATTTAGATCCTGCTTGTAGCCTAGAAGAGCCTGATTATCTTGGTAACAACAGCAACAAGGAGCTACTTTTGGCTCCCTAAGGCAACTGATGCAGAACAACCACACCTATGTGAATTTAGCTCTGTGTTTGGGACAAGCTATACATAAATGGTAGGACACTTCTATATGAAATTTAAAGCATAAGGGGTCAAAAATAATTAGAACAATTATATTTTTACATAAGTGGAAGCTAGATTGGCAGAACGCTATGTACTAGCTCCTTGCCCCAGGGTGGCAGCTCCTGGTCACAGCTTACTCCCGAATACTGTTGCGTTATATTGAGACCTTCCGTTATATTGAGTTCCTTCCAACCCCCAATCAAGGAGTCCTGCAATGCTTGTTTATGTTTTTTTAGTGCTGATCTTATTGAAGACTCATATAGAGTCACACAAATCTCCCCTCATGTGCCCGCAGCGAACCAAGAACCAGGCCAAGGTATAAGAAATATATTTGTATTTATATGAATGATAAAAAATGAACATCACACTATAACGACACATGCCAACGTCTTTGTGGCTCACAATTAAACTTCTGGTTACACAAATAAATCACACAAGTTGGTTGGGAAAAGCACAAATGGCAATACTTTTTTTTAACCCAATTTCACTTCCAGAAGTAATCGACGCTGGTTAATGAACACAAGCAATGTGCATATGTATTGCTGTGCAATTTCGATTCTCCTGCATGCTTAAAAGGCTAGCAGTTTGGTTTATAGATTGCTACAAATGGATAGGGCAATTATGATTTCACCCACACTTTTGCTTTAAAATAAACACAGGGTGATTTAGCAGCTTGTTTTCAGCAGTGATCGAAGTGAGCGGTAACGGTCGGGAGCGGTGTTCCATTACTTACATTTTTTTCTTCTTACCATTCCTCTACTTTTTACAACCATATTCCCCATTCCATACAGTTGTTTTGTCCATTCATGTCCCTGTACAAGTGTAAAGTTGTAATAGGAGCCTAGTTACTAGTTACTTAGAGTATTGCAATGCTCCAGCCGCACCACCTTGTTACATTTTGCACTATGCTTCCACCTTCCCTCTCCCTTGCCGAGACCATTGTTCCACTACTTTTTTCGGTACACTTCTACCACTGGTTTTCAGACCCCCTCACTTAAAGGTCTGTGTTGGGGAAGTTAGACAGTAACAATTGGAATGGTTTACACATTTTCGATTGTCAGCTGCACTTAAGACCTGTGTTGGGGAAGCTGGACCCATAGGATTAGCCAATTCAATTACAGTCTATAGTTTATAGTTTTTAGCACATGCTGGGAATGAGCTTTGTTAATTTTGAAATGGATCAAAAATCACCCCATGGTGATATGCCAAGGGGAATTAATTAGTCTAAGGCTCTACCCAGTATTGCCCCACGCACTAAAAAGGGCAAGGATTTAAGGCCAGCAGATTCCTCACCTTTTCGTTTCAAAGGGGTCAATTCTACATACATTGAAAACCTCTGTTTAAAGTTCAGGATAGCCAGCTGCATTTCAGGACCCTCCGGGAGGACAAGGCAGGTGGCTAGTCACTCCACTCTCAAGGATGGTCCTCAGCTCTTCACCAGATGGCCAAGTCAGCTTTTAAAGCCTCCCCATCAATAGACCACTCCACCCATCCTGGGTGTTAGTCTTAGCAGTGCACGGTGGTGGCGCGAGTTATGGTTGCTTAGCTTACCATAACTATCGAATGTCAGCGGTTTTTCAGTTTTACTTGTAACCATAATGTACCTTTAACAAAGTTTTTTCACTGAATATATATAGATGTAGATAGCATAAATTTGATAGGTGTTTAGTAGGATTCCCTTAGTTTAAATACATGTAACATATAACATACTGAACCCCCTGGCCTTCGCTAATGGTTCTGATGTTCGCAGACCGTGCGCATGTCCGCAGATGGACTCGGACAACATCAACACTATCCAAAAACTCAGGGGGCGTCTTACATTGTTATATCATGCAAAAAAACACTACACATGTTCAAGAAGCAGCACATAAATAAATGACAATCAATAATAAATAAGAAGTGAAACTGTATATGTAAGACACCAACAGTCCAATTACATAGCATATGCAACATAATGGAACATACCAAAAGAAAATAAATATGCCTTCAGGAGAATTACCCACAGAAACTTCACAGGAAAAATCAACAGCACACCTGCGCAGTAGTAACAGCAAAACTTAAAAAGAAACTAGTAAGTACACTACATTCATTTTATATATTTAGAAACGTTCTGTGTTAGGTACACTAAAATTATTTTTTTTTGTTATTTACACACAAATGTCTAGTACTTTGGAATGACTAGAAGAAAATTTTCCTCGCGATGAAATGAGTGAAAATAGTGATACTAATGTTAGACACCACTCTTCTGTAAATAAACCAATTAACACCCATTACTTTATGTGCACGTAACACATTTTTATTAACGGACCATACAGACATTAAACATAAAACAGAAACAGACACCTTGGAAACTCAGCTGTAGCGTGTGGAGCAAAATATTTATCTATTAATGAGAAATGTTATTCTTTTAAAAAACTTTGTGTAGGACCATATAAAGGAAAAAATTAAATATCACTGTCCCACATGTACCGGTACCCCTTCTCCATGTCCTAGCCAAAGATCCCCAAAAACTCCCCAGCAAGAAAAATGTTATGATGAGACTTCAATCCCTTCCTCCCCTAGTATCCAACATGTACAAATCCCTAATTACTCTGTATTTGTATCAGTTTCTGCTTCCCCCTCTCTTTCATAATTTTATACCATAATAAAATATGATGTGTGAGGTTACTATATTCCTCTGTGTCTTTTTTTATTTAAAAAAGGCAGTTAGAGTGTCAGCAGACTGCACGGGTGTCCAAGATGTCCGCAATTAGCCAAAATGGGGGTGTCCTAAGGACACTATACCTGTTCGCACTGTCCGTAATCAAAATGGAGGTGTCCTTAGAGCACACAAGATGTCTGCCTGTGCACAATTAACCGAAAAGGGGGTGTCCTAAGGACACTGTACCTACTCGCACTGTACGTAGTCAAAATGGAGGTGTCCGCAGGACACTAAATCAGTCCGCATGTCTGTAACTCTTCGAATTTAGGTGTCCTAAAAACATTCCCCCTGGTCGTATTGTTCGCAACCAGAATGAATATGTCCGTAGAACACATATCCTGTCCACCTGGCTGCAAAGTTGTGACACACATTTATTTTGTTCGAGGACCTGAACACTGTCCGTAGTACACCCGCGCGCGTGTGTATCACACCCTTGGCCCCTACGAACATCGCGCCTGTCCGCAACTGTCCGCTGCATGTGTGTCGCACTATTAATTAGTTTGGGTACAGGAACACTGTCCGTAGAATACCCGCACGCATGCGCACAACAGAGCCCGCGCATTTGGTGTCCTACAGACAGCCATCCCATTCGCAAACTTGTCCGCAATGTCATCATGTGACTGCACCCATGCTAAGCGTGGATCCTTGTTTGTGAATACTGTTGTGAAATTCCACCCTTGCTCATGTCCCAGACAATGGGCTTCATTACACGGTAGGCGCTAAGGGATTACAGGTACCGGTAAGGTTACGGTGCCGGTAATCACTTAGCGCCCTACTACGAGGTCCCTCAGCGGGTCCCGTCCTTAACGCCTGGTCTGACCAGGTGTTAAGGATGGGACCCGCTAAGGGAATTCGGAGCTAATAACGGTACCGCAAATTGCGGTACCGTTATTAGCTCCTTCCCAATTCCCATTCAGCCCTATGGGGGCTCGAATCGGTATAGGGAATGGTATTTGGCATGGGGACTTACCGGGTCCTCCACAGTCGGAATGATCCAGTAAGTCCCCATACCGGCTACCCGGACCCGGTATATGCTAAAGGAGTAGCCATGCCGCTAATAGTGGCATGGTTACCTCCTACCGTGTAATGAGGCCCAATGTCCCTGGTGAGCTACTTACTTTTTGGAACTTTTTGAGCCCTTTCTTGGTGTTTGAAGTATTCGCGGACATGCCCCAGCACCACTTAAAAGGCCACACCCCAGAGCTGCTCCTTATTCTGTTTTTGGGCTTCCAGGACAGAGACTGCTCATTGTTGCATTGTTGCATTGGATTGCAGTTGCTCTTTCCTGTGTGCAGACTGCTCACATTCTGGTGGTTGCTGACACCATGGAAGATGGCAACCATGGCTGCTGCTGCTCCTGCTGGTGCTACTTCTGCCTCAGCACCACCCCCAACCCCTCCACCACCACCACCTTCCCAAGGGCCTGCAGATTGGAACAGTTGTGAGGATTCAGAGGAGAGTGATGAAGAGGATGACGAGGATGAGGTAGTGGAAGTCCCTACTACTAGTTCTCCATGCCAGTGCACTTCCACATGAGGGAATCCAAGATGTGCAGCCACTCCACATCAATCTGCATGCACCTCCAACCAATTTATCCATGAATCTCCCAAAATTCAGACAATCTGCTTTCTAAAACACACAGCCATATCTATCTGCTCTCCTCTCAGGAAAAATACTTTCTGACAATGTCTCTCCTTACACATCACACCCAGTAAACCTTATTGACCAATCCCTTGCTCTGCTAAGTCTCATTTGCATGCCTCTCAACCTCAAAATCCCTGTATGTAATATGCGCTGTCCGTGGACAAATCGAAAAATCTGAGAGTGGGGAATGAAAATGTAAATAGTTTTCCCCATTTCCCCTTTGAGGTTGGCTCTGAAAAGAGGCCTTTTCAGGGTTTTTTTGCAGATGCTTCAGAAACACCTTTCATTTTGTAATTTCTTTTGTTTTTTCCCTTATTTTCCTCCAAATATCTTCACATTAGCTTCTCCAAAGCAATCCTTATGTTCCAAAACAGCATTACATTTCCCATAAAAGATAAAGACATGCCATCTGCTTTAAAGTAAACAACATTACCAGAATCAATGCTGTCATTGTTGCAAAAGAACATGCCAACTCTAATCATAAAGCAAACAAGCCTCAGTTGATTAAACACCTAGCAACATTTTGCTGAGGACAAAAAACAGAACTATTGTCCCATATTGCCTTAGGTACCAAACTAGAAAACATAACCTTGGCATTTGGAAGTATTTTCATTACTGCTGAACCAAGTTTTCCAGATCTTCCAATAGGGGCACTGACATAGCCCAAATGCAAAGCACCACAGTGCAGGACAAACACATGTGGACTGTTAACCCTAGCCATATTTTGACAAACTTCTAGCATTGCCTGCAAATTGAAACCAGGCAGAGTGCTCCACACCACCCCCACTCCTTTTATGTCAAATTCGTTAGCCACATTCCTACATTTAGCATGCTGCTCCAAACCATTCACAAACATATCTCCAAGCACCAACACCCTGACTTTCTCCATCTCTGCCATCTTCACTACACACAACCTCTCTCTATACCAAGCAGAACCTCAACACCTGATTAGCTAATCCCTACAGTCCCCGTTCCATGCTGGATTTGCTGATAAACCCCGGATGTGGCACGCCGGTTGTACGCAGAGCACGTAACACTGGGGCAGCCCTTCTACCCTTTCCACTACACTCTCTACACCATTCCCCCATTGGCTACTGTTAAGCAGTCACACAACCATCCACCAATCACATCCAAGAACTCTACATCTAACTCCTTCATCACAGTTCAGCACTTTAGATGTACTGTTGATCTCTCTGAGTACAATTGGGCTGTGATTGCAAAGCAACTACAGCAACTACTACAAAACTCTCCAACATTTCTACTTGCAGATCCATGCACAATCACATGCATGAACACAAACTACAGGTATGACTATTTTCTGTAACACAATACATGTGCAGCTATTACCGCCACTTACCCTACATAACCTGTAAAAAAAATAGCTTACTGTCATTTCTCCCATCTGCTATGATCAAGTGTCACTTGCAAACCTATCTGTTCTCCTCATTTTTATTTACTCATATTACTAACTGTAATGTCCAATCGATTATTTTGTTCATTCATTCCATCATTTCTGTAACCACTGCCACCTATTTATCCACATTTCAACCATAACAAAATGTAATGCATTATAGTGCATAGGATTTACATACAATTTCCTTTCTATACATTCTGCATATTTAACATACATTCTATCATGTATGTTTCCTTTGGAAATGATTACAATAGTAATCAGACAAAACACACACAGCTATCTAACAAAGTGTCATTTCATGTTAAAAGATGAGACAACTAACAGTATAATTATAGAAGGCTTTGTAGTGTGTTATAAAATGACACACAGCCAGGATGTGTGCATGCATCTTTATTCATGCACACATATAGCTAATATCATTTTAAAGGCTTCCAGCTGAAACAACACCACTGCCTCTACAACTGTTCTTCCAATCTAGACAGCTCTCTCATTCCAGATGGTTGCCCATTCCATTCTTGAATATACAACAGCATTCAACTATGCACAGGTGCAGTCATGTCTATCACATCATGTACAACTATGTACAGTGTTGTAAAGCAATACATACAACATCTCCCCCTTCCCTTCAGTCTTCAACGCAAGTACCCGATCCAACATTGCAACCCTTTATTTCATACTCTCCCATCGCCAAGCACCACAGGATTACCCAGTAGTTTGGTAAATCGAATACTGAGTAATAAGCTGCTGCACCCATCAAATCCTTCTGCTTTATTTCCCACACTTTCACAAATGTATACATTGCATGTTTTTCCCTACAGTTCCTGCCATTTACACTGTAAAAATAGCAAAAAAAGCATACAATTATTTCTTCTATCGCCTATTGCCTAACATCCAATAACATCGCCTTATGAACCCAAGTCTGCTCTGTGTGCTTACTATTGTTATCATTTCTAAAGCACGTTCAACTAGCAGATTCTAAGTAAAATATACAGAATGCACAATATACATAATGCACATAGGCAAAGGAAAGTGCATGTACATGCTTTGCACAGTTATCAGAAAGCACTACTACTGCAAAAACAAAGAAATCCATGTCTACATTAACAACTGTGCTATTAACACACATATTTACTAACTTCCTTCTTTCACAATTGCAGTGAAGGCCACTCTCCTGAAAAGCAGCAGCATCTGAAGTACGAACCAGAACTCAGAAGAAACCTACTCTTTCCTCTTTCCAACCAAAAAAGTAATTGCAATACTGCCATAATGTTCTAACTC
The DNA here is from genome assembly GCF_040938575.1 of Ambystoma mexicanum. Lineage (NCBI taxonomy): Eukaryota > Metazoa > Chordata > Amphibia > Caudata > Ambystomatidae > Ambystoma > Ambystoma mexicanum. Next base: position 1,336,079,248 of record NC_090934.1, read on the forward strand.
AAACACTGTAGAATTCTAGTATTTTAGAACAAACAATGGTATTAACCCTGCAACATTAGATTCAGTATTAGTGCTTTCTCTCACCAGATGCATACTTTGTATTGTCATCTGAACACCAGTATATTAACACTCAAATACAAGAATAGCCTTCCCAACTTGAGGTAGCAGCCCATTGCAAAATCACACAACTCTACATACATCCTTACCATCATACTCAGACACTCATGCAGAAAGCACACACACACTGCACAAGATCCCAACCCACACTTTCTTTTTTTCTCCAACGGACCCCAAAGAATGCCTACCAAAAAGCAACTCTGTAGAAAGCAATGCAAAAGTAAACAAAATCAAAATAAAATTCTCCAAAATAAGCATCCACCTCTAGCAGAATTTGTGCAAAAAGTTCAAACAAAACAGCTAATACAGTCATTAAGTGAAATAAAACAAGCTTCCAGTAAAGAAACCTTGCCTCCTCTTTCAAAATGTAAAACGAAACAGAAAGGGATTAACAAGACTGCTGCTACCACTAGTGCTAACACTGCACCTATAAATCTTGATGTGGCCACAAGTAAGCATACCAAAAAATGTATTTAAAAAAATGTTCCGCCACAGAGTCCTTCAGAACCTTATAAAAACAGGAGAGAAATCACACACAACCCTTAAAACCTACCGTAGAAAATTAATCCTAGAAGCTCTCATGGATAGTGCAATCTTCTCAAAAGGAAATTATTTATTTTAATTTTAAACATAATGAAACCACTAACAAAATTAAGTACTAAACTACAAAAAGACTTCTAAATAAAAGGAATATCAACAAAGATAGCTTCACAAACATCTGTGGAGGTGGATGGAGTCACACCACAAGCACAGAACCATATTGCAATGAAGAAGCATACAAACAAAAGCAAATAAACACAATTGCCATACATAGCAGTGGACAAGGGTATGAAGAACTTAATAATACCATTATTGGACAAGAAACGCCGCTCACAAAAATATCCCCAGAAAACTTAGTATCAACTCCCCATTCCACTGAACCAATACGTCCAGTCTACAAATGGCCGTGCACATCAATGTGTAACATAGCCAAAACATCTTTAAAGTCTTTACGCCAGTTCCTCAATCAGTATGTGAAAGGCAAACACAAATTCAAAATGAAACTACTACAAAATATGGGCTCCTGTCCAGTGCACAAATACAGAGGACTAGAAGGGCATTTATTAGCCTGCATTTCTGGGCCTATTTGCGAAAACACCTTCCACCATATCAAAATGATATCAACACACCATTCAACTATAAGAAATCTGGTTCATAAACTGTACTATGCCAAAAGTCCTGCTTTAGCACTAGCCAATTTAAATAACAATCTTCTACATGGTACAGCCAAAGAACTACTCGAAGAAATAGAGCATATTCAATGAAAATATTTTGGAAGTGAAAGCCACTTACAAAATGCAATAGCTTTACAACAGACTAGCAACGATTTTACAGATGGCAACCATCTACTACACACATACAAAAAAGGAATACTAAAGTTTAAAAGTACATCTGCTGAAGTACCAAACTATGTGTGTTTGTGTTCCCGCAGCACAAAAACTGTAGACATAACGTACAAAATAGAAGACAATGAAGATTCCAAGTGTTTTCATTTAGCTCACTATCATATAGCAGAAAACAAATACACAAATACTGACCCCATAATATTTTGCAGTTACTGCACTGCAAAACTTGACAACAACCAAACACCTTCACGTGCTATCACAAATAACGTGGAATTTTTCCCACTACCAAAACCCCTGCAACAACTTAACTTATATGAAAGCACCATAATTCAAAAAGTGCACCCGTTTCAAGCAATAATACGCCTTCAAACAAAAACAGCAAACTCACCTCCCTCTGAATTAGTGAAAGGCATTCGTGGCATTCGTGGCAAAGTAGTTTATTTGCCATTAGATCGCAAAGAAAATGTACACACTCTGGGAGTGCAACATCCAATAGATCAATCTTTAATTATCTTAGTAAGTGGCGTACCTACAAAAGACAAAAAAATGTGGCACCAACTCGTGGACTTACATAAAGTTAGACAAGCTCTGCAATATCTAAAAGACAAAAATGCATACTACAAAGAAATTGATATTGAGGAAAACCTGAGGGAAACCAATGAAATAATTCAAGACTCATCAGAAACTGGTCAATTTCAACTTCTAGATCTTCCACAGATTCCAATATTTTAGACCATTATACAATTCACTGATTACTCTCTAAAGACACCATAGATGATGCACTGGAAACGTACCAAATGTTACAAGCCAAAGGATCTCCAATCATCATATGGGAAAAAATTATAGAAGCACATGCTTTTCCTCTACTCTTTCCTACTGGAAAAGGAGGAAGGTACGATGATAGACCCACACAAATAACAGCATCAGAATATCACTCTTTACAAATGTATTCTGAAGACCCCAGATTCAGACAAAACGTGGAATACATATTCCACCTTCTCTTTGAAAATGAACTAGCAACTCTATGCTATGGAGTTGCACATACATTGAAATCAGGTACCCATTTTCAAAATATGTCAGCTACACAATTACTACAAAAAGTGCATCAACAAAAATGAAGTTTTACAGTCAAGCATTACAAATCTTTTAGCAAACATGCGTGGTGCAAAGGAATACTGGTTCCGAAGTCACAGAGATGTACGCTGTATGATAAGAAACCTTGGCCCACCCACTTGGTTTGTGGCATTAAGTTGTGCAGAATATGCATGGGAAGATTTACAAGATTTCCTACGCATAGCAAACAAAAACAAAACAAACATAGATATAAAAACAACAGGAGAACTCAGCTCTCTAGATCCTGTAAATGTATACAAATATTTCCATCATCGCTTCATTGCTATGCTACACTTCATTTGTAATATAACTGTTCCTCCCCTCGGAGAAGTGCAACACTTCTTTTGGAGAAAAGAATACGAAGCCAGAGGAGCACCACACATCCACATGCTTTTGGGGATTAAAGATGGTCCAAAATTTGGTCAAGACAGTGATGCGACTGTTTTACAGTTCATCCAAAAATATGTCACTTGTGAAATCCCTTCACAAACAAGACATATGGCCTCATTATGAGCATGGCGGTAGCCGTGCCTGTATGGCAGGCATGGCTACCACCATGCTCGCTACCGGCACCGCCTCCCGCCTCCCGCGATGGGCAATAACCAGCCCATTACGAGATGAATGGGCCGCTAATTGCCCATTCGCGGGTGGTGGTTTTGCCGGGCTCCCGATCCCCATTCTGCCCGTAGGGAAGAATGGGGTGTGGAGCATGGATGCGCCAGCACTGTTGATAACGGTGCCGGCGGCATTACGAGTTATGCTCACGGGTGCTGCACAACCCTCCAGGTAAGACCTGGCAGGCTGTCAGGGACTCGCGAGCAGTACTTGTAATGCGTCAGCACGGTATGAATCGTGGCAGTGCCTTACCAGCACCATTCATACCATGGCCGCCACCCTTATAATGAGGCCCATGGTGACCTTCATGCACAAATTTTACAATTTCAAAGAAACAAATGTCGGAAGTATTTTTGTCAAAAATATAAAAACAAAGGGAAATACTACACCAAATGCTGCTTTGGTTTCCCTAGACCAGTTTCAACAACAGGACAAGTAAATAACTTCATGTCTTCAGTTAGACATAGGGTCTCATTACGACTATTAGCGCCATGGCTGCCTCCAAAATCGTGTCAGGGTCCGGTCTGGTGGAGTGGGGATTTACCGGGACATTCTGGCCTTGGTGGACCCGGTAGGTCCCCATTCCAAATGCCATTCCCCATTCCCATTTGAGCCCCGATAGGGCTTAATGGAAATGGGGAAGGCGCTAATTACGGGCCTGCTAATAGCAGGCTCATAATTAGCACCCTGGTCCCCTAACCGAACCCGCAAAGGACGTGTGGTCCGATCACACGTCCCTTGCGGTTCCTGCTAAGGGACCTCGGAATTGGGTGCTAAGGGATTACCGGCACCGGTCTCCTTACCGCCCAAGTGTCAAAGGTAAATCACCTAAGAACACATATTACATAAAAAGACCAGAAGAATCAAAATACATCAATGATTACAATGCAATCATTGCCCTCCTATGGAATGCAAATATATATGTGCAGTACATTGCAGACAATTTCACTGCAGTTGCACAATATGTCACAGCCTACTTAACCAAAACAGAAAAAACAGAGCTTCAAGACCTCTGGGATGACATATCATCTGACAAACACTATCACAGAAATTGTACAGCTTAGGCATAAAAATGCTCTCCCATAGAGAATGTGGCTGCTATGAAGCTGCAGACCGTTTAACCGGTACTGCCTTGTATGGAAAATCTGAAAATATAGTATGGCTAAGTCTTGGTTCAGCTAAATCTAGAAAAAGAGTTCTCAAATCATATGAAGACAATAGCCAAAAAAGATCCCAACAGCCAAGACATTTTGTAAAACAATTTACTAGACACATACTACCCAAACAGAAGTACCACTTTGGAAACCATATGTCTATACCACATAGCCCAAAACTTCACATACAAAAATAATATTAAAACAGATGAAAAGAAAGGTAGATACAGAGTGGAAAATTGTGAAGGCAGCTTAGTGAAACTTACCAAACGAAGCTTAATTAATCATATCAAATTGTCATTAAAAACTCCTCAACATAAAGAACTGTATTACATGTCCCTGTTACAACTTTTTAAACCATGGAGAAAAGAAGAGGATTTACTAGATATCTATGACTCCTATGGAGATGCTTTCAAAGCAAATGAAAGCACTATAACAGACGTAAAATTTACACAGTACAAAACAATGTTGCACAATGAACAGCAACATGAGGAAGAACTCCAGGCCCAACTAGATGTGGACACTCCTGACAGTAATCAACCTTCTGTAACAGGAAGCCAAGAACCACTTGGACAGCCACTAATAGCAAATGAGGCAGAATTAGCCATGACAGAAGTAGAAAACACATGTGTCAGTATGAGCAATCTACATAAGACTTTTCTGTACTAAAATCACAACTAAACAATGAGCAGCGTAGCATTTTCCAAGAAGTAACAAAACAAATTGAACATGGTGTGCAACATGAAAGTAAAAATGGTGTCTGCCAAGACTATACACCCATTCTGCTATATGTGAGTGGTCACACTGTTTCAGGCAAAATGTTCTTAAACAGAATCATCAGCAAGTTCCTCCAACAATTGACAAAAAACAAACTGTCAGCTGTTGTAACTGCCCCCACAGGTTTAGCTGCCTACAACATAGGCGGTGTCACTTTACACAGATTACTACTCCTTCCAGTAGATCACCAAAACTAATTAGACTATTACAAACTTTCGCCAGAAGCTGCAATGGAACTACACAGAGTTTTCAAACAAATGAAATGCTGCTAATAGAGGAGGTAAGCATGGTTTCCAATCTAATGTTAGCCTTCATTCACCTCAGATTACAAGAGGTACTGAAAACAGACTATGTTAATGTTAATGTTAAAGGATATTTGTACCGCGCACTATCACCACCGGAGTGGTCCCCTGGCGCTCTGGCGGCTCTGAAAAAGGGAAGGGGGTAGGTTAGTGGGAATAAGCTGGAAAAGTGCAAGAGAGCAGTGATGTGCTGTTGGCAGCCTCAACCCGGTTGGTCCGTTGGCTGGGCTTGGGGTGTTTTATGGTCAGTAGACGTCATGTGCTGTTGGGCGAGTCTATGTGTGGTTTGTTTTGTTGTTGCAGTGTAGTGAAGTTTGTGTGGATTGTGGTGTTGTAGGCTTGTGGTTGTGTTTGGTCAGAGTTTAAGAGGTGTATGCAGAGGGGTGAGATTGTTAGCGCATTGGCTAATTGCCATTGGTGTCCTTGCAATTATGTCTAGGTGTGAGTATTGCTATCATTCACTATTCCATCTAAGTGTGGCACATGCTAACTTTCCCATTTCTATCTAGGTGTGATGCAGGCTAAAGTTGAGAATTCCATCTAAGTGTGGCACATGCTAACATTCACATTTCTATCTAGATGTGACACAGGCTAAAGTTGATAATTCCATCTGAGTGTGGCACATGCTAACATAATATGAAGAACTCTTTGGAGGAAAACACATTATAGTTTTCAGAGATCTTCTTCAATTAACACCAGTTAAAAGTGAACCTATTTTTAAAAACATAGGGCACAAACTATGCCATAAAACTCTTGGCAGTATAGGAAACATAAACCTTTGGCAACATTTCCAATACAGAGAATTAACTGAAAATATGCGTCAGTCTGCAGACCTCGCATATGCCAACATTTTAAAACATATTAGAGTTGGTGTACTATCTCAAGAAGTACAATCTATATTAAAAACCAGACAAATAAATGCACTCTATGGCCATAACTCATGTGCTCCTGAAGTCATGGAACAGTTAGCACACAAAAATGTCAATTGTATGTCCTTAATGCCAACTCTTGCAAGCTGTTCAAAAAGTAATGAAACAATATTAAAAAAAGAAATGCAACGAATAGTTAAAATTTTCTCCACAGACAAACTGGATGTACATGGTATGACACTACCCATGTGTCAACAAGCCACAACAAGGCTAAACTCCTTCGAAAACTCTATCTCTAACACAGCTGGTTTGGAGAAAAAATTAAAATTATCTTTAAACTGTAGAGTAATGCTTAAATGTAACTTTGACGTGGACCAAGGACTAGTTAATGGAGCACTTGGTAGAGCTGTTGGCTTTCAAACATACCCACATGACAACAACATTCAGTTTGTCAATATTCTCTTTGACAAACTTTCAGAAGTTAAAAGGATAGGACGCTCAACAGCCCGCTTCCTTCTTTTCAAAGACATGCATGTACGCAAAGAAACATTTTCTCTAACTCTAGCATATGCAGTCACCATTCACAAAACACAAGGTCTTACCCTAGATAAAGCATTGATAGATATTGTTAGCACAGTCTTTAAAGAAGGCATGAGCTATGTAGCACTATCACACTTACGTACACTTACAGACTATTTCTAATCAATTTGGATGCAAGTAAAGTAAATGCTGATATTCCTTGCATTCTAGAATACAATAGACTGCCTTCCCTCTACACCCCCATCTAAAAACCTATCCTGTTCCACAAAAAGCAAAACGTTGTAAAAGAAAACTACTTCAGACTCAAACTATGTAGGATGTCACAGCAATTGCTCCAAAGAAAGTAAAAGAAGTTAATACTTCATCAAGGACCGGAACCAAAGAGAAATCTACTGCTCAAACTAACTCAACTACCTCTTCAAAGAAACAATGCACACTCCGAACAAATTACTTGGACACAGAACTGTCAGGTCCATTCAAATTTTCAGATACAACTGGTGCAAATTGCTACGCAAATGTAGCAATCAATATTATATTCCAAATGCCACCAATTATTGACAACAATTACAGAAGAATTGTGTTTGCAAATGTTAGTCCTTCACAGAAATGCAACCAATAATCCTTACAACACTTACAGTGTTTCTGGAATAAGGCAGGAATTGGACTACTGTGCAGTAATGGTCAAATTCACTATAAACACACAAGAAGATCCACAATTGTATGCCTGGCCAGATCGAGATGTTGCTAAATAGGTATATTAACTTTGGCACTACCATCATTTTAAGTAGGGCTATCCGGCCATATACTGATATTGGGAGTGTGTCCCAGACTTTCAGCTTTTGTTCCGGGGGTATTAAATATGGTTCATAGTTATTAGAGTACAGGGTGTGTCTGTCATGCACTCATTTTCCCAGCATTCATCCAACCTGCTCCCGACAGTCCAAGACACGCCCACACACAGGTCTCGCACCCCCACACTGCAGCAGTGTGGGAACGTCCTGTCAGCTTCTTGGCTAACAGGCCAACGGACACTGTGTCTCAACATAGGACACAGTGTTCCGGGCAGTTGCGGCCGCTTCTGCATTGGCAATTACCTTGGTGCCTGAAAACACGGCCAACAAGAGGTCACGTTCCCATGGTACCGCAACTCTGTGCATGTCACGTGATACGGTAGCTATCATCACGTGCTTTAGAATCCATAGCAACACTATAAACAGCTGCCGTTCATGCCACACTGTGCTCCTCAGCTGTTTTTCTCCAGCGTTTGGCGTTTCGTCTTTCGGACCTAGTTGTTTGTTTTGGACTTTTGACCTTGGATTACGGAAATCTGGATTTACTTTTGCCTCGCCCATTGTCTCGTCGATCTTATGTTCTACTCACCTGGAACTACTTTGACTCCGGTTTTGCTTCACCAATTGCTCTGGATTTGTCCTTTGGTGCCGCGCCTTACTGACTGCTTACCCAGTATCCACAACCTTGATTTACGCATTTTGGACTTCCTGGTGTTTAATCACCACATACTACGTTGAACACCTAACCTGGTAGGGGCTTGCTTGGCCCTCTCCTCACCAATCAGGTGCATCCAGTAAGTGTGTACCATTATCCTGACTTGCTGTCACGGGTGCCTCCTGCTGCTGCAACACCTTTCACTGAGGGCACAAAGTAACACCACCCTGGGGGAAACCTTAAGTAGGATTCCTGTTTCTCTTTCTCCCTTCTGATCTCCCTCCAGCCTCCACCCTGGTAGGTGCCTTATCGTTACCTTGCCCTAGATTTGCCTTGCATTATGGGCCCTGCTGTGTATTTGCCTAACTTGCCTTTCTCCTTTGTAGTCACTTGCGGGACACAGTGTTCCAGTTCCTGCCACCTGTGGCCCTAGTAACTGAACAGTGACTCTTTCTTATCTCCCTGTTCAGTGCTTAGGGATGGAGGTATATAACCTATTGCTTCCTCCGGTGTCTCAAAAAAGTGTGCCCTTCCGGAGTGTTGCAGACGGAGCTTTGCTGGGAACAGCATGGCATACAGTATAGATCTCGCTCTGAGTGCTCTTTTAACCTGATCAAATGTGCGACGGGATATCTGAAATCCATTGGAAAAATCAGGGTAAATGTGGATCCTTGTAGAGTCATAGGTCAATGTTCCTTTTTCGCGGGACAGGTGGAGGATCAGGTCCCTGTCCCGGTAGTCAAGTAGACGTGCGATGACCGTTCGCGGCGGTGCTCTGGGTTTGGGCTGTGGGGCAAGGGACCTGTGGGCCCTATCGATGAAGAATTGCTGGGCGCAAATTCTGGGAGCATTGTGTAAATCACGTCTTCCAAAAATATTTCCATTGGCACGTTTAGGGTTTTTTCTGCCAGGCCCCCACTCTAATATTATTTCGACGTGACCTTGATTCTAAGTCATCGCAATTGGATTGGAAAAGTTTCAGGTTCTTCTGTATGTCTTCAATGTCTTTGATATATACTGTTGATGTGTCCTCCAGTGCCCCTTTCCGAGTCTCTGCTTCAGAGACCCTAATATTTACTTTCTGTAAATCTGTTCTAATTGAGGATATGTCACCCAGTCTGCTATTCACCGCCACGAATCCAGCTTGTAGAGCTGCCATATAGGGGTCAGTGTTGGATTCCGCCAGTGTCGGGGTACCGGAAGGGCCAGTCTGTGAGGCACCCGCTCTTTCATCTTCCATATAGGACCTTTCCTGTGTTCTTTGTTGCCCCTAGTCATGTCCTGAGCCAGTAGTGTGTGTGGGTGATATCCCTGGCTAATTGTGAGTTCAGATCCTCTATGCGTTATAAGTTTTTGGGTGCTTGGTGGGCATCAGGAAGGTTCAGGCAGTTGTTTCCGTGGGTGTGGAACCTCCTTCAATTCATTCGTTGTGATGGGATATCTGCCTGCCTTCTATTGTTGACAGGAGTTGAGGTTCTAAGGTTTATTCCCTTTCTATACAGGAGGGCAGTCTTTGTGATACTGTTTGTACTTCTTATCCCTGTTTGTACTGCCAGCTATGTCCCATGCAATGTATTGATTTCTCGTGTGGGTACTATCTCGCCTTCCCTGCAGGTTGGGAACCCTGTGGTAGAGATTGCTGCGTGGTGTTCTCTTTATATCTTCAATGCTGTTATGCATAAAAGTTTCTGTGCATTGTTCAGTGTATGTTTCTGAACGTGGAGACGTTCTGCTAGAGTGGCTATAGCTGTGTGTCTCTGTGTGATTATCCTGTGAATGTCTCTTTGAGCTATATTTACTGGTAAAAGTTTTACAGGGGTGGGCCCATTGATTTAAATGAGCATGCGTTTATCTCCTGGGCTTATCTGGCTCCCCCGGCTCTAACGTGGCTTTGTAAATTGGATGTTGTGGACTGTTGAGCTGTACACGGGTTAATTGTCCCAGCGGGGCTGCGCTTTAAGTATGGTGTGACTATAGCACGTACCTGGTCCATCCGCCTGTCGGGCGTTGGGTCTGGGCGGCATCCCCCTCTACCCTGACCGGACCACTCGCTCGCTCTCAGCGCACACGGCGGTCCGATGGGGAGGCGAGCCTGCTACAGGTTTCGGATGCTATGATTGTCAGCAGACCGCCAGGCCTCCGGGCAACGATCCAGTGTCTACATTCCCTGCCTAAGTTTTGTTTATTTTTTTATATGCAGCTGCTGCTCCTCAGTGCTGCTCACACCTTCGTGGCCGCTGCCCCGCCGGGTGCCTAGCTTCAGTGCACCGGAGTTTGTCCCACGCGGTATGGAGCTTGTAGATATGCTCCGAGCCGCGCCGCAGTTGGGGGCAGGGCAGGATGTCTGCTTTTCCTGCTTTTTGCCACACAACCGCTCCACCTGGCCCCCACTCAGCAGCTGTTTTCTGGGGGATGCCCACCGAGGTGGGCAATAAAATAGGTTCCTCTGGGTCCCACGATCTTCCGCCACGAGGTTCCAATCAGTCCCACCTGCATTGCTTCACCGACCCACAGGATTTTGCTGTTCAGGATTTATGTATTAGCGCAGCTCTGTGCCTAGGCAACCATTTTAGATGGCGTCCAACAGCGCCCCTCCAATATTCACTACATTCTTAAGGAAACATGCAAATAGTCCCATTTGTAAATGCAACAATTCTGAAAGTCCATTTAAACCAAGGGAATCTTCATATGTGCAAATATGAGGTTCCTTTCCTCCAGACCATTTGCCACACTTTGCCTGCCTGTGGCCAGATTTCTTTTTTTTACTACCCTCTTTGTTGTTTGAATTCAGTGTTCAGCCTTGATTGCAGCCCCTGTTTTCACAACTCCCCCCTACATTCCGGAATGGTAATGCACCAGCTAGAACATTTGGTCTGCGCATAACTGCCTTCAGAGACAGCAGGTCTAGGGAAACCTGGTGTTCAACACTCTCCATGCAGGCCACATTTTTTGCAGTTGTACGCAGTTGGGATGCAAGCCAGGCTTTAAGTGGGGGAGTCCTTTGTGAATTTTGCTGAGACACCCACCGTTTGTCCTTGGCTAAAACAAACGCACATATTGCATTTTCTAACATCAGCCTTGATTCTTTGACATACAGTGTGTTTTACGGATCAGGGTTAAATTTGCTTTTGCATTGAAAGTACATGGCTGTTTCTTTCAGTCATTAATAAAATACACTTTTAATAATCTGCTGTTTGTATTTCTGCTGCAAAGTGGATCTGAATTGTCACAGTGCACAACCTTTTGATGGGCGGCAGTTTCAGTGTAAATGCTGCATTTATTTCTCGGCCTGTAATGTGATGTGCTTTTCCAATCTGCACGTGGGTTACATTTCTGCTTTAGCTTTCTCTGGATTTCAACTGCAAAAAGACACCCACATAGTCTACCTAAATAGTCCCCTTTTCAGCGTGCAGGTTTCTGAATGCTGGCAGGTCATTTTCACAGTGGGCTAATCAGTTTTGTTAGTTGGAGGCCTTTGATTACACCCCACAATACCCAGGAGCTGCTTTTAGCTCCTGCTTAGCCAATTTTAATGTCAACCCCTGCTAGCTCCTGGTTCTTCAGTGGTAGATCCTGGTCACAGTTTAAGGCTGGATACCCAGGAGCTACAACTACTGCACATGGTACATTGGCAAGACACATTCTCTGCTGCAGTTGATATGCATGCTCTTTTGCAAGAACTTTGCACATCTGCTGAGTGTGTTGGACCATTTGTATGAGGGAGATTTGCACTGCTGGAACCTGCTTAAGCCAAGTTTTCTGAGGATGCTTATTCTGCTGCTGGGCTGTACAGGGTATCTGCTGTGTGGGAGGGATACTTGCACAGCTGCTCACCTTTCTGGACATGTTATGCTTTAAAAAACCTGCACCGGTGCTTCTTGTCCAATACCTATATTGCTGGAGGTAAGCTGAAACTGCTTCTGTCTATGAAGCACTATTTGTGTGTGTGGGGTGGGGGGTCACTTGAACTGTGCCAACCTCTGTTGTGCCTGTGTGTCCGTTTTATTTCGTCTCCTCCCTTTCCTGCATGTATCTCACGTCTGCTGATGTGAAGGGATTATGTGAGCAGTTTGCAAGATTAAACAGGTTGCATATCATAACATGGAACTTTGTAATGTAAGCGATTTTAAAGCTGGGGTCCTTCAGATAATCACACCTATCACACATCATTATGCAGTCCCAGAGAAGATGAGATGTGGCAGTGCTATTTTATGCGAGTTGCTCTATGCACTATGTGTGATGGTGTTCCACAGGCATAAATACCATCCATTCACAGCAACCCCGATAGTTGCTAATGCTTTTTTTATGGGAGCTATGTGCTATTGGGTTTTGAATAGTTCCCATAAAATAAAGCATTATTTCATCTCCTATTGTCTGTTAATACAGAAGTATGTATGGCCCAACACCCTCACAGCTGTATTGGAAGGGATGCTCATAGGGGGCAGAAGTTCAGATAGGATCTACTGTATAGCTCTGGTCACCTGTCCAATATCACAATATCATGTTCTTGTGCATTTTACAAAGTACTCATGATAACTGCATCCTTAGTAATTATACATGGCACAAGTGGAGGGTTATCCTGCAGGCTTCATGATGTCCCTGCCATCTCATTGCCAGTCCATTAATAACCTTATCCAACCTCACTGATCTTCAGTCATGCTATTAAAAAAAGCTGAACTCAGGCAGTGCTTTGCTTCCATGATATCGGACTGAGTCCCATTGTCTATACAGCCATGACTGGAGCTGGAGTATTGTACAGTGTTGATGTAAGCTGACTAATACTTAAAGTGAACGTTAAGGTTGGGTTTGTAGTAGTATGCAGTGAATGTTTGTACGCCTACGTTTCATGGTTGAACTTGTAGTGGTATAGAGTGAATGAGCAGTAACTATGTTATTCCCACTCTTTGTAGAGTTTGTTTTGTGAGATTAACCTTACATCTTGATTTTAAATGGTTTTTTCATATCTAGGTTCAGCTGTGCTTTGTGGGGAGTAAGCACTCTTCTCATTAATTAAATTTATCTCTGTTGTTACCCCTTCTGTCAGACTGTGGTGTAAAAAGACTCCAACTCCCAGAAGGCAGTTCCCTTGTTTCTCATTAGATCTATTAGCACCTCCTGAGCTAATCAGTTCACTTTGATTATCCCCAGGCTATTCAGCCTTCACACGTGTTCCTCTTCTGGAGTGATAGAGCCACAACTTGCAACACACATTGGGCCTCATTACGAGGTTGGAGGTAGCCATGGTGATATTAGCACCATGTCTAGCCCCATACCGCATTCCGGGTCCGGGTTCTCGGAATAGGGACTTACCGGGTCATTCCAACCTTGGAGGACCCGGTAAGTCCCCATTCTGAGAACCATTCCCCATTCGCATTCGATCCTCCCTAGGGCTCAATGGGAATGGGGATGGAGCTAATAGCGGGAACATTATTAGCTCCCGGGGCCCGCTAAGGGACCTCATAATGCGGCAGTAAGGCGTTAACGGCAACAGCACCCTTACCGTTGCCGTTAACCCCTTACCGCCGACCTGGTAATGAGGCCCACTGTTTCTCTCTTTCGCTTGCTCACTCCCTCTATCTCTGCACCTCTAGCACTCCACAGTTCGCTTTGTTTCTTTTGAGGCCTCTCTTCACCACATGCTTTGTGTTTGGGAGTGAAATCCCCACCTCCCCCTGCCTATCTTGCAGGCTCTCACTGACACACAGAAAGCAAGAAACTGAGTGCCGTGTAATTAAACTGAGAGGTTGCGCTGTGCTTCATTGCAAATGCATTGACTCTCTTTTAAACATTCAGAATAATTCGCTTTCAGCCTCCCCCACGCATTTTCTCTGCAATTGAGGTTGAAGACTTGTTATTGGAGGAGTTGCAGATCGTAAATAGCAAATGTGTGCACAATCAACTCTTATATTGCCCAACGAATGTATTTCAGATTCGTGTGCCATGTAGCTAAAACACAATGCTGGTAAACAACGGACAATGTAATTGAATGTTGGTTATACCGTCCCTGCTTTATTCGGTGCGAGTAAGAGAAATGTAAACTATATGCTATCTATCTATCCAGAATTTAGCTTCGAATTTATAAGATGATTGGATTGTTTTAAAATCTCACCGTAGAATAGTATAGTTCTGTAAGAAAAAAGAAAATGAAGAAAAATACCTCTGCATTTTTCTCTTTTGCCACAAGATGGCTCTAGCGGTGTGCGGATGAGAGGTTACGAGTCACTGATGCACTGTTGTATTGTTTAGTGGTCTTAAACTTTTTTCATCATCACCATAAATACGTTTATTAGGAGAAAAAAAAATCCATCCAACGATATACAACAATTCATATCACACACGGATTCAAATTCATATAATAAAATACAAGATACCCAATAAACCAAGTGATTATTAAAATGCAGTTAACACGACAACATTTTAATACAGAGCCCCCGCTTGAGTACAAATATTGAACCCCCGATAAGCCAAATGCTTACTTTTTCTATTAAAAACAGACACTGTACTCCCATTTTCAAACGCTGTGCAGCCTTCTTTGGGCCCACTAGGGGCTGGGGGAGGGGGGCAGCCCTGTAGTTTGAAGACCACTGCACTAGACTAAAATTATGACCCCGTCAACATGGTTGAAAAAAACATGATGTAAAATGTTTAAACTTTACTCCTGTTCTCTAAATTGCAGGAAAAGGCTGTTTATTTTGTTAAAACGTGTAAAGTGTTTTAATTGCTTGAGTTTTTATTGGGTAACTAATCTTATCTGCAAATTAAACTACAGTATCGATGCGCATGTGCAGACTCACACACTAAACCCAGGGCATCTACACAGTCTAACTATTGGTGTGCAGTGTCCTTAAATAAAATAAAATAACAAAAAAACGTTAAGTAAGTTCAACTAAGTGCACTGACGGGTTAACCCTGAGTCGCCTCTTCTAGCCCTTTTCTTAGCGGTACATCGGGAATAGTGCAAATATGCAGGTTTCAATATGCTCTAATTGTGCTTGGTTAGGTAACTCATGCACACACAATCAGCTTCAGACCCTGGCAAGCTCTGTTAAACCTGCAGCAGCCTTTTTAGCACTTCTTTCTCATATGTTTTGTGTTCCCCATTTGTTACATTGTATTGAGCTGTATACTAGCATATTTTATGTTAATGTAGTTAATATTTTATTGGTATCCATTAATTTTATTGGAAACATTACAGAGTGGTACATAACAGAGCGGACAATAACACAGACAAACACAGAAAGATTAAATAAATATATAAACGGAAGTGGGGTAAGGGGTTAAAATGGGTCAGGGTGGGGTTGTGGTGGCATTAAAAGGATAGAAAATCAGGGGGCTTTGGAAGGGGACCCCCCAAAAAAACAAAAAAAAAGAAATCTGTGTTTTTCAGTGTTTTGCCCGCAATGAAATGTACCACTCTGTAATTATGGTGGGTAAAATCACATATAACCATTTTATTGTATTATGTATTATATCACATCATATAATTCCTAAATTCTGTAAAGATATGCAATGATGTGATAGTGTGCATAGGATGATGCAGGACTTTAGGGTGTTTTCCGCTGAGGAACACCCTTACGCCGTATTCCATCCTAATTCCATCCAATCCCCAAAAAGTATCCATTACCCAACACACTCTTGTGCATGCTATGGACACCAGGCACCTTGTCGATGCCTTTGCTGCTCTGCTCCACTGAATCCTCCATATGCCACGGTCCATCAGGCCAGCCTGGGGGTCTCAACTACCAATCGTGCATTGTAGGTCAGGACACTCATTGCCCTTAGAAATTGTTGCAGTTCAGCACATGTATTGCTCTTACAGAAATTGCAGAGGTTAGCTCTTCTTTTACACTTGGAGGCAATTGTGTGAGTTAGCACATGAGTTGCACTTGAAAGAATGTGGGTACGACTAGCACATGTTTAATACCCGAAGATCTGTGAATGCTGAACATTGGGTGGCACCTAGAAATAATTGTGTGGGCTGGAACCTGTATTGCACTTTGAAGGAATGGGATAGGCTGACACACGCATTTCAATAGAAGTGGACAGCTTGTGTTGCGCCTTATAATGGCAGTCTGCCCACTTCGCTTGAAGATATATGTTGGTAACCCTCCTTGATCCTTGAGATTGCCATTATAACGCACAGTGGTTACGCTCAGGTATCCTTCATATTGCATTTAGTAGATTCCTGTGGGTATCAAAAATAGAACCTGGAAGATATTTAGTAAGAATATAAAGGTGACCTTTCCATGGTGTTCAGAGAATCCTATTATCCTAGATCCTATGATAGCCTGTCTGTCCCGCCTAGGAGATGTTCTTGGACACTTAGTAGACTTGAGCGTAGCCTGCACATAGTGCCTTGAAGAGTCTATGAGGGTAGCTTGTTTTCTTCCCCAAAGATTATCGGATGACACAGAGACATCAAAGATAATCTCCCTCTGAGCTTAAGATATGCATAAACACACCACTCTGGTTGACATCTGCCGCAGGCACGGCTATCCATCCACACACTTTAGAAGGCAGCTACGACTATGACAAATACGGTCTCGCTGGGCCCATAACCGCTTCGCCCTTACACCAGACTTGCTTCAACGCCTCAGCCATTAGAATACAGCGACAACGTATAACAATTTTCGTTCTAGCTGGTCACATATCAAGTCTCCTGCACTAGCGCTCTGTTGTGACCTCCCTCAGATCCCATCCACATGCCTGACGTCTTGCGTTGCTTACTGGAGACTAACCAGTCCACCCAATTCCTAATCTTGGCCAAATGCACACACGCCCTTTAAGCCTTTCTCAGGATGTTCCCATACCTGGACTTCCCCGAAGACGCTCCTACCATGCCATATCATATCATATCACAAAGCGCACTGGGGTCATACAAATGACAACTACAATACAATACATCCTGACACACTAGCTTCAGCCTCTCGCTGCTGCTTATGAGCGCCACTTGCCAGAAATCTTCTTCATGGCCTTCCATGACCTGGATCCATGTTCCTCCTGTGCCACGTTTTGTGGATGGCTTTGAAACTAAACTGCGGTTTGGTTGCAAGTGGCCTTTGCTACTGTATTTTGTTTGATAGTTGCTTGGCCGATTGCAGTTTAGCCTCAGTGGTGTCTGCAAACGTAGGTTTATCACCAGAGTGCTTTGCTACTGTGTTTTGGTCAGCAGGTGGCTGTGCAATTGCATTTTCTCACTAGCAGCATGAGTATCCGCATTGTGTTCACTAATGGCCCGTGCAACTATTGTCTGGTAGATGGTGATGTGTAAAACAGTTTCTTGGTCAGTAGTGTCATAAACTGTGCTTTACCCTCCATCTTGATGCCTGGCATTACTCACCCTCAATATTCTCATGCCAAATTAATTCTCCTAATATTCACTCTATCCCTATACTTCAATAGGGAATTTCAGGCACACATTTTCACCATTCGTTCTGTGCTCCTCCCACTTTACAATTCCACCCTATCCCGCGCTTGTTACAACAACTGTAACAACTTACCCGGCCTGGCAATTTCCTGATGCATCGCAAAGCTTGGACCTTGATGCTCTAACCAGCCAAACCTTGATGGATCTCCCACCAAGCTATTGAACAGCCAGTTGAGAGGCCTGCAACGGGGTGGGGTACGGTTAGATTGATTGATTGACAGGCAGAGAAATGAGGCCTCATGCAGAATATTCAACCACAGTGCCATTATCTTTAGGAAGCTTCTCTAGCTACTCTTTCCCACATGAATCATTTTCAAGGGAACCTACAAAGCAGTAGTAGCGTAACACAAAATGTGGGGGCGCCCCTGCAAGCCCTGCTGACCGCCCCACTGCCACTGGGCCCCCATCCCCCTGGGGATGGCAGCATGGTGCCTCCTGCCCCGAGGGGTCACCGGGGCCCCTGTTACACCATTTCAAAGCAGTCACAACTGTAACACCACTCTACAAGCCATTACACTCATCATCTGTGGAGGCCAAAGCACCACCAGAAGCCACAACATTGACAGTCTGGAAACAAGGAACATAAGAGGGAAAAGAACTATGAAACATGCTTCTTCGTGCAATGCACTCTTGCTCTGGAACAATTTACCAACACAGCAATGACTGGCCACTCTACCCCACTTCTCACTCTTTGAAAGTTCCCCATCCCAAACAGCCCTCTACCCATCCCAGCTATCTTTGTTACCCCCACAGCTTACCTGTGATCTCCTGGGTGTGCCCCCTATTTACACTCTGGTGATTGGCAGCTAGGTAGGTATATCACAGAGGAAACTTGATTTCTATACCAAGGTCTGTGCTTTTGGAGTCAGGGCCATTGGTTCTTCTAGAGTAGGGGATACACCATATTGTATGTCCCATCCTAACAGCTCAGGTTGTAGACATCTCACATTGGTCTTTTGTTGACTAAGGAAACACGTGGAACACATACGAATTGTCCCAACACTTTTCTGTGATCCTTACTCTCCGGGTGTCTCTCATCAGATGGAACATTGACTGTGGGTTGGTGGGTGCTTGTGACAGAATGCAATTTGTGAGGGTGTACAATACTGACCTTTTTCCTTTTCGAATACAAAATGATAGTGGTAATTTTATCTCAGCATGTGAGATCTGTTAATCGGTCCACGGTTTATTTAGTGTTCAGTGCACCTGTGTTTTTGAGGGACCCTGTCTCCTGACATACCAGCAACTGCCATGTGGTTTGGCAACCTGGTGGCACAGAGGAACATATGCATTTTGACAATCTGAGAAAACTTATTTCATCTTTAGCAGCACTGGGGTAGCACTTTCAAAAGTGTTCCGGTCCAATGTGTTCACTAAGTGTAAACCTGATTTTGGTTGTCAAATCAGCTAAAAAAGAGCGAGCACTCTGCAGCCATATTTAACTGTAGCTCCCCTAGGCCTTGTGGCAGTTTGATAAAAAAATATAAAAAAATACACACAAAGCTATATTTGTTTTGGGATAGTGGCTTATCGAGCGATAAAGGTATAACCTGCCAAACAAAAGTTGATGTCGATTTACCCAGCTGGCTTCCAGTGGCCACCACCAACTGTCAGAGTTCTGTATATCATCCTGTTTGGGGCCCTTACAGAAAAGGATGCAATGCCCAGCCATAGAGACTTGCTCTGTTATGGGCTGGGAAGAATTGACACCTTCTCAGCAGATAAGGATCGGACCCTTGGGTGCTTTATCAGCATCACAGATTCAAAGTAAACTCTGCCAGCATAATATTATGGTTTTACCAGGTGAATAATGACTGCAGTCTCTTTGAAGAAAGGGGGACAGGGTATAGGGGGAAGCATGGCTGCACAGGGTACATGTTACCAACAAAACAGGAGTTCCACCATCTTGATAATTCTTAGGACACCCATGATTCCTGTGCCCCTTAACACTTCTTGCACATTTATACCGTGCACAACTGCCATTTCAAGGTCTTCAGACGCTATGGCGGGTCTGAAAAGGAAGGAGGGCCTCAGTTAGTGGCACAAAGAGGGACAGCGCTAGAGATCCTTGTTGGGCTGTTGGTAGCTTCATTTTGGAAAAAAACAGTGACTGCGTGCTGGGTTTGTTTTTAGTTGATAAGGATTAGGTTCTGTTAATTTAATTATTTCATGTAGTCATTTATTTGTTTATTTATATAGCACACCTAACCCAAAGGTATCTGTGCACAGGATTACAGGTTGCAAGTGGTTTTGTTTACAGTATAAATCTGAAGGTATATACAAGGCAAGGTGATACATAAATAATACAGCAAATAGTAAAGTTACAATGCAGTTGTAAAACAAGTTCAGATGCACAGCAAGGCACAGTTGTAATATGTATACATTTCTCGACATATGTCGCCTAATATTTACGTAATATTATTCTTGTGAGAATAGCCAAGTTTTTAGGTTTTGTTCGAAAGTCCCAATAGGCTGTCTCAGTTCTCTGGTCTGAATGCAAGGCATTCCAGAATTTAGAAGCTAAAACTGGAAAACTCTCACCTCCTGTTTTTTCTAATTTGTACATAGCTGTCAATAGTTGGTTGACCTGCAAGGCTCTGGTCGGTCTGGTAGTTTAGTTTGTGGTGAACTTGCAGTTTAGGTATTTGGGAACTTTGTTCACAAGGCACTTGTGGGTTACTGATAGGGTTTTGAAGGTGATCCCATTGTTCACCAGAAGCCAGTGGACCTTTTGTCTAGTAGCAGTGATGTGATTAGATTTCGGTACGTTTAATGCCGCTCTTACAGGCATTATTCTGAAGTACCTGTAAATTGTTTAGGTTAAGGCAACTAGTGCCAATATATAGAGAATTGCAGTGATCCAATCTTGATAATATGAGGTCTCTGGCCAAGGTGATACAGCTGTCTGCGGATAGGAATTGCCTGCAAGCTGTGATGAGTTTTGCTGTATAGGCCACCGAAGAGGCTGTAGCATTAATTGTTTAGTTAGAGTGAGTGTTAAATCTCGATAAATCCCGAAGGTTTTAACTTATTTAGCTACTTTGATGGTGATATTATCGATTACAAAGGATTTTAATTAATCAAACAATTTGTTAAAACGGTTTTGGGAGCCAATAAGTAATATCTCAGTGTTTTCGTCATTCAAACAGAGGCCATAAATGGTCATTCATGCCTGAATAACTTGGTACATTTGTTTGTTTTTTGTATGAGTGTATGTGGGATGAATTGTGTGGAATTGGTTTCATTTTCTGTAGTGTGTGGGTGCTGCTGAGTGTGTGCATTTTGTGGTAGTTGTAGGTTTCTGCTGCGGTAGTTGTATGTTGGTTTTTGTTTTGTGTTTGGCAGTGAGTATGCAGGATATTGGAACGTTTTAGGGCCTGATCATGCGTTGGGCGGTATCCCAGCTGGGATATCGCCCAACTTTATTAGCATTAACGCCCACCCGTCCGGCGGTATTACTGTGTTGGGAGTTAAGTGTAAGACCCCATTCCCCATTGAGTCCATTGGACCCAATGGGGAATTTTTTCGGTGCAATTACTCCTCTGGTGGTAATTGCAACAAAAATGGACATTTTTGCAGAGTGTTTACCCCCAGCTCAGAGCTGGGTTTAAAAACAATAGATCGAGATTGGGCGGCCCCTTAAATGAGGCGGTAGCGCCATTACTGCTGCATTTAAGGGGTACCACCCAACTCATGATCAGACCCGCAGTATGGTTATTTAGTGATGTTAGTAGTCTGTGCCCTTCTGTGTTGTGTTATCTTGGTCTGTCAGGGTTCATATTCTTCTATGGTGGTTTGTGTTAAAATGCTTTATTTTGTTGGGCCTCGTGGTTTCGGTTGTTTGGGGTGTTTGTCGTGTGTTGTGTTGGCTGTTTCCTTTCAATAGTGTTTCCTGTTTAGCTTGGTGGGATAAGGAACCATGTTTTTAGCAATTTTCTGAATTTTAAGTGGTTTTCTGTTGTTTGCATTTCCTTCGTGAGTGAGTTCCAAACTTTTGCCAAGAACGCTGATAGACCCACTTTCTCCTTTGGGTTTTGTTATGGTTCAAGGCGAATGTTATTGCTCGACCTTAGTGTTCGGTTTGGTTTGTAGATGAAGATTGTTCCCTGCATGAATTCCACTCCTTGGGCATGGATTGCTCTGTGGGTTATGCAAAATGTTTTGAAGGAAATAATTTTTTGACTGGTAGCCAATATAGGGTTCTTATTTCTGGTGTGATGTGTTTTCTCTTAGTGAGTTTAAGGAGTAGTCTTGCTGTTGCATTCCGTATTCACTGTTGTTTTTTGGTAAGATGGTCCAACATTCCAAGGTAGATGCTGATGGTGTAGTCTATTCTTCACAAGACGAGGGAGGTCCTGCCAAATGATCTATGTGGCAAGGTGAAGAAAGGTAGTATCCACTTGATTATGTGCAGGTAGAAGTAGCACGTCTTTACTACTGTGTCGACTTGCGGTTCTAGGCCACTTGAGTCATTGTCCAATAATATTCTGAGGTTTTTAACCACTTTGGAAGATTCCGATCAAATTCCCATTTTGATAGGCCATGGAATGTGGTGTTGGTTCGACGGGATGTGGGGCATGATCATGACATCTGTTTTATACAAGTTTAGATTAAGGCTGTTGGTACTCATCTAGTGGTTTATTTCTTTGAGGCAATAGATAAGGGTTGGGTCTTGTAGATGATGTGTGTGTTATCTGTGTAGTTGTAGCAAGTGAGACCATGTTTTCTGATGCGGTTGTTGAGAGGGGTCTTGTAGAAGTTGAATAGCAGTGGTGAGAGTGATGAGCCCTGTGGAAATCCGCAGGTAGTTGTGCTGGGTGCTGAGTTGAATGGATTTAGCCACAATGTTTCTGTTCTTTCTGCTAGGAAGGATTTTAACCATAGTAACGCTGTGTTGCTGATTCCTTTTTCTTTCGGTCTTTAGAGGAGTGTTTCGAGTTGGACTGCGTCCTGGGTCACCAGGTGACTGATAGATCTAGTAGTGTTAGTGCTAATGTGACAGAGTTGCATGGGAGGAAAGGTCTTTAGGACACCCTCCCCCACATTGCACCCCTACGTGAGGCTCATGACTCATCAGCAGCCCCCATGCACCTGGGCCCGGGAGGCAGGTTGGCTGCGGATTGACACGTGGAGCTGCACGGCTCACCTTGTAGCATAACATAGACTCCATTTTGTAGTACACTTAGACTGCATTTTGAACATACTGAACCCGGGCCTCTATGGAACAGGCTGCCCGCAGAAGCTGCAGCTCCCCCCCACTTGTCCGCGCACAGCGAGCCCTGCACTTCTCCCAGCCTCCTCCCCATGGTAGATCCGTTGAAGGCAGTGGCGTAACACAAGCTCTGGGGGCCCCCCTGCAAGCCATGCTGAGGGCCCCCCCCAACTCAGCAAGAAATCACAAGTCGCGCCACACTCTGGGCCGCCCTAGATTATCACGCTTGTGCAGTACACACAAACGTGTTGCTGAAGGGGTATGCCACACACTGCACTAGGAGAAAGATATAAATATGTGTTTTAATGCAATATGCAGCACACTTTCTGAGAAAAATTGACTAAAAAGCCAAAGTGTTTGCTATTGTTGTGTAGGGTAACAGCAATCCAAAACATGCAAGTCACCAACAGTGCACATGAACATTAATGCTTTCGTATTAAAAATGCCATGCCACAATAAAAACATGTCCAACTGGCTGCACAATGTAGACCAGTGTAGACACATAATAACATTACAGTAACATTAAGACATACCTAGACTGGTTGCACCAAAATGCCAGTCGAAGCAATAAGACTCATCAAGAAGAGAGCACACATTCAAGCCTGCATCTCTATGGCCTCTAACAACACAGCCAAACTCTTTAAAATCTGCAAGGTACTGGCCAACCCTGTTGCGGTTTCTACCTCTCCTGTTCCCTCAACTGGCCCTTTGTACGGCTTTGGCCTCTCGCTTCTCCGCTAAAACTCAGGACATGCTGTCCACTATCACCTCTTCCTCTCTCTCTTCCTCTCTCGGCCCCCTTTGGCGATCCCTCCCTCGCCTCCTCCTTTCTCCTCTTTCTCTCTAACACCTGACAAGGTTTCTAGACAAGTCCCATCTATGGAAGTTTCATCGAAACAGGTGCTCGCCTGCTCCTCCAGAACGATCAAGGACCACACTGACATGATCTAGCCTTGGCCGATTTCTGTAATCATTCTTTTGCCACTGGAACTTTCCCCTTTCCCAAATTCTTGGAAAAGCTGGCCAACTGCCAGCTTACACTCCACACTGAATCTGTTGGTTGTCTCCATGACCATCAGTCTGGCTTAAGAGCTGCCAGAGGCACGGAAACTGCACTCCTGAACACCTGTGAAGATCTGATCTCTAACCTTGATTCCAGCATTCCTTCGGTCCTCATCATCCTGGAACTTTCCTCTGCTTTCGACACGGTCAACCACGCCATCCTGATCAATTGACTCCATGAGAACCTGTGCATCATGGATCCAGCCCTGGAGTGGCTGACCTCCTTTCTCTTGGGCCGCCCCTCCCAGGTCCAACTTTGCCCCTTTCACTCCGCCAACTCTCTCTACATGTGGCGTTGTCCAGGGCTCTATCCTCTCACCCTTGTTATTCAACCTCTACTTGGCCCCTTTGACCCACCTGATCTCTACCTTGTCCTCTAATTTACAGTGTTATGCGGATGACACTCAGCTTTCCTTCAGGCTCCCCTCAGCCTACTCTCCTCTCTCGCTCATTCCTGGTGTCATCTTCAACTCCCCGCTCTCTTTCTCTCCTCACATCTTGGATGTCGCCAAGAAATCCCACTACCAGCTGCACCTCCTCAAAGGGACTCTTTCATTTCTCACTTTCCCCCAGAAGCTCACTGTCTCCAGAGCTCTGGTTCTCTCTAGGCTGGACTACTGCAACAGCCACTTTCTCAATCTGCCTTCCTCTACTCTCCACCCTCTGCAACTAATCCAGAACAGGACTTCGAGACTTATCCTTGGCCTCAAGCCCAGGGACTGCATCTCTCCAGCCATGAAATCTCTCCATTGGCTCTCGGTGGCTGCAAGGATCAAGTTCAAGACCCTTTTCATCGTCCACAAGGCTTTCTGGGGCTGGTATCTGCACTACATCCAACGCTATCTTCCAAAAACCTTCCTTCTCGAACCCTAAGGGTTAGATACTTCTCCAGGCAGAGAGTGGGGGGTAGATCCTTCTCCCCTGCAGGCGCCTCCCTCTGAAATGGCCTCCCTGATTCTCCCAAACGTGAGCTGGACCACTTGAAGTTCTGGAAGCAGCTCAAAACGTTCCTCTTCTCCTCTGCTTTCTCTCTCTCCCTCCCCTGCTGACCTACCTGTCTGCTGTACCAACTGGTTGCTTGGCTACCCTCTGTCTCACTGAGTCCAGGCTCTTTCTTGGTCAGTCACCCTTGCACTGCCTCCAGGCCTGCCACGCAGTTAGGGGCTGTAACTGTAACCCTACAGTCCCTTGTTCTCCTTGCGCTACCTAGAGCCGTGCTGCCCTGGCGGCACTTACTCAGAGCATTGCTGCCCTGTTTTCCCCTCCCCGCTCCCTTGCACTTCCCCCCTCCCTTTCGCCTTGCACTTCTCGTTCTCGCACTTGCACGATCTGAATGACACAAGGCTTAGTAAGATAATTTGTCTTGTCCTCCCTCAGTTTTCCTTCCCTTGTCTTGTCGTGCCTAAAAACACTTGTGTACAGGTGTGTTATATATGACTTATCATATCATAACATATTATTTTATCACAGATGGCCAGAAAATATACAGTGCCACAGTAAGAAATGGCTAGACTGGCAGAACGCAAATGCCAGTCTAGCCAGGTAATTACACTTAGCAGGACTGTTTTATCAGAAATGCCCAGATAAAAAAAGTCATGCCAAACTGAGGAACGACTAAACTCGCTGCACCAAAATGCCTCTCTAGCCAATAATACCACATATCATGCCTGCTTAGCATGGACACGGACGACGATTATGATTTATTGCACAACCCCACCCCCTACACATCCCTTCTCCCTCCCATCCCCTACCTCAACCTCCAAAATCAGCTCATTAGCCCAGAATTACCTCCATGTCCCTCTTCCTTGTCCCAGTGCTTACGTATGAGGCTCCTTGCCTCACTGGTAAGTACGGAGGAAGAGTGGGACTAGGAGTAATGAAGATTACAGGTAGCCAAGTCATTACCTTCATGTACCTCTACCTTATCCCAGTACTTGTGTATGAGGCATAGTGCCTCATACACAAGTACTGCCTCATACACAAGTACTGGTATGAGGAAGAATAGGGCTAGGTGTAAAGAAGATTACCAATAATTAATCAAGGCATTAAACACAAGTAGTGGTGCAGCACCATTGAGCTGACTGGGCTACAGCACTCCCCCCCCCACTAAAATTGTGGGCTATGTTGACTTGACCTGGCTGACCTTCAGAGCAGTTGCCGGTTAGAAAAGGACACAGATGTTAAACGACACCTGGGTTTTGCCATTAACAAGGGCCCAGCCCAGCAATTACTAATGTACATCATTTCACTGTTAATACCTGCATTCAAATGCCAAATCTTTTAAGCAATTGAAATTGTAATGTGTGTTTAGTACTGACATGCCAGGGGAGTGATTGGAAGGGTAGAGCGGAAACAGGACATCAGTCATTCTCACAGAAGCCCATAAGTGGGTGCTTTCAAACCTAAAGGAGAGAGTTAACTGCTTGTAACATTGAAGCTGCACTAGAATAGTCTCATTAAAATGCGTAAAGAAGTTAGATGGCCCCACACAAATAAGTTTGCTCCTCCCCACCACACATGAAGTTAGCACCTCTCCCAACATTTGAAAAGTTAGCCCCCCTGAAATGTAGGTTTTGTCGCGCCCCTGAACACAAGCACACACACCATTAACCATGTATACACCCGCACACCCAGCCATCCATATATTTAAGTGTGCACCCTTTCACCAGCAACACGCCAGCAACATGCGTTCCAGCAACACGCCGAATTTGAAAAAAAAAAAAAAGAAAAAAATCAAAACAAAATGTCGGGCGCGATGCGGCGCCAGAGCGAGGCTCGGCATCCTGGTTGCTAAGCAACCGTGCTTCTTAGCACTCAACATCCGCCGGCAGGCGGAAGAGCCGGCCACACGCAAAGGCCACTCTAAGGCCCTGTTTGCCCCTGTTCGCCGCTAACGGCGCGTGGCGAGTCCCCCTACTATTCACTCACGAACCTCTGATGCCCAATGACAATACATGGGCTTACACTGGGGAACGCAGCGGCTGAGCAGGAGCTCACGACACGGCAGAAGCAGCGGACCGTGCTTGGAAACCCTCCGGGAACAAATACCTGGTAACCGCGGCCACATTGCGCTACTTTTAACTCTGTTTCTGTGTTGGTCTGCCAGCCTCGATTTTGCTTCATTTGGTATAAAGGCACACAAGTGCTCCGAGTTGCCCCATAAAGGCCTAGGCAACGTGCACATGCATGCCCCTCAGCCTCTGTATCACTCTCATGCTCATTGCCTTACTCTGCACCCACCTTGCCACCCTCTTACCCTTCACATCCAGCCACGTACTCAAATACTTTGACGCACTCCAGCCAACATACAACCCTATTGTATATGAGTTGTGTTGTGCCCTATGGTCGTCCCAGACTACACTCGAACTGTGTTGTGCCTTATGGTCGCCCAGACCACATTTGAATTGTGTTGTGCCCTATGGTCGCCCCTGTCCACATTTGAACTGTATTGTGCCCTATGGTCGCCCCTGTCCACATTAGAACTGTGTTGTGCCCTATGGTCGCCACTGTCCACATTTGAACTGTGTTGTGCCTTATGGTCGCCCCTGACCACATTTGAACTGTATTGTGCCCTATGGTCGCCCCTGACCACATTTGAACTGTGTTGTGCCTTATGGTCGCCCCTGACCACATTTGAACTGTATTGTGCCCTATGGTCGCCCCTGTCCACATTTGAACTGTATTGTGCCCTATGGTCGCCCCTGTCCACATTTGAACTGTGTTGTGCCTTATGGTCGCCCCTGACCACATTTGAACTGTGTTGTGCCTTATGGTCGCCCCTGACCACATTTGAACTGTATTGTGCCCTATGGTCGCCCCTGACCACATTTGAACTGTGTTGTGCCTTATGGTCGCCCATACCACATTTGAATTGTGTTGTGCCCTATGGTCGCCCCTGTCCACATTTGAACTGTATTGTGCCCTATGGTCGCCCCTGTCCACATTAGAACTGTGTTGTGCCCTATGGTCGCCACTGTCCACATTTGAACTGTGTTGTGCCTTATGGTCGCCCCTGACCACATTTGAACTGTATTGTGCCCTATGGTCGCCCCTGACCACATTTGAACTGTGTTGTGCCTTATGGTCGCCCCTGACCACATTTGAACTGTATTGTGCCCTATGGTCGCCCCTGTCCACATTTGAACTGTATTGTGCCCTATGGTCGCCCCTGTCCACATTTGAACTGTGTTGTGCCTTATGGTCGCCCCTGACCACATTTGAACTGTATTGTGCCCTATGGTCGCCCCTGACCACATTTGAACTGTGTTGTGCCTTATGGTCGCCCCTGACCACATTTGAACTGTATTGTGCCCTATGGTCGCCCCTGACCACATTTGAACTGTGTTGTGCCTTATGGTCGCCACAGACTACATTTGAACTGTGTTGTGCCCTATGGTCGCCCCAGACTACATTCGAACTGTGTTGTGCCTTATGGTTGCCCCCAGACCATATTTGAACTGTGTTGTGCCCTTTGGTCACCCCCAGTCTATATTTGAACTGTGCTGTGCCCTATGGTCGCCCAGACTACATTGCCTGTCCCTGACTGCATTCAACCTGTCTCTGATTGCATTTAGCCTACATATGATTGCTCCGTCTAGCCTAGAGGTACCCGACTCTTGCAAACCAACAGCCTAAAACCAGGCCACAATGATACTAACTTTTATTTACCTGTCAGCCCTTTGGACCACAATGCCTAAAGTAAACCACTATCCGAGGCCCACACTACAGGGCATACCGCCTGTAGATGAAGGACTCTTAACTCCCCCCCTAGAGCCCAGCCATCTACTTTCACACTCACTTATTACCCACCAATCACTAACACACCTTCCCTGTGACATCGCAAATAGAAACGCAAAACTACGCTCAAGACTACCTAAAATTTACGAACCATTAGCTAGACTCAATACCTCCTGCAATAGAAGTAACGCTAACATCCGAAACACTCCTCCTGTAAAAACTGACCTCCATCGCAACAACCGCCTAAATAAGCAGCCCAACACTAACAATAGCATACCAAAAAAGAAAAGCAATGCCACCCAGCCCACAGTAAAGCCGAACATCCAACTGAAGTGCGCCCTTATTAATGCCAGGTCACTAATAGCACACGCTACCGAAATTGCGGATCTCATTCAAATAGGAGACTATGACATCTTCGCCATAACAGAAACTTGGCTGCACCAAGCTGCAGGACCTGCCCTAATGCTTGCCTTACCCCATAATTACACCATACTTAGAGAAGACAGAGTCAACTCTCGAGGAGGTGGCCTAGCTATTATTGCTAAAAATAATCTCTCCCTAAAAATTGATTCAAGTTCAACAACCAACTCCTGCGAATCATTAACTGCTAAACTCCTCGCATCTCCCTCTCAAACTATTACTATTCACCTTATCTATAGACCACCTGGCCCTATTGGCACGTTCGAGGAGGACATTTCCACAATCCTCTCAAACAACCTAAAAACTTCATCCCAAGCTATCCTTCTGGGTGACCTAAACCTAGGCTACAATGACCCTAAAGACCTGCAAGCAACTAATATCACTAATGTCATCTCAGAACTAGGCTTCTCCCAAAAAATCCTACAACCCACACACGAAAAAGGCCGTATACTTGACTGGGTTGCTGACTATAACTGCAATACAACGATTGTCGATATCACCTCACAAATCTGGACTGATCATGCACTGATAACTTTCCTCCTAAATGTTAACTTGGCCCTACCTATTGAAAATGCTCTGGCTCCCCCCTTGCCAACCAGAAACAAAAAACTTATAACTACAGAAAAACTGCTACCACTCATCCTCCCTAGATTAAACTCTCTACCTGACTCATTGGACACCTCATCACTAGTAAATGAATTCAACTCTTCTATGGCTACAGCTCTAGATACTATTGCCCCACTGAAACTGAGAAAGAGCAAGCCCAGAGCCCACCTAAACACCTGGTTTACTCCTCACCTTAAATCTCTAAGACTTGAAAAACGTAAATGCGAATCTGCTTGGCGACTAACCCCAACAGAGACAAATAAAATTACACTCATCAATGCCTCCAAGATCTACAAAAATGAAATAAAGAAAGCAAAAAGAGATAACTTCAACAACAGAATACTGCAGGCCAAATCTGGAACGAAAGAACTATTCCTTATACTAAAGGAACTAGAAAACCCCATTCCTGTCCAAGATAATTGTGACAAAAATAAAATATGGTGCTCGAACATCCAAAAAGCACTAAATGACAAAATTGCCACACTCCAAACAAAAATTGAGATAAAAAAACAGAATATTCCACCCTCAACTAACCCAAGAGGCAAACCACCAATCAGCACTAAACTAGACTATAAATTTAACTTCTCGAAAGTAACTATACTCGAAACTGAAAAGATAATACTTTCACTTAAGCCATCCAATTGCCGAGGCGACCTATGCCCAGCCCAACTAATAAAGGACGCGGCCAGAGACCTCTCCCCATTCATTTCTAAGCTTATTAATGCCTCCTTTGCTTCAGGCACCATACCAGATAACCTCAAGCAATCCTGGGTCCTCCCCCTCCTAAAAAAACAAACACTGGACCCATCCATCCCGACTAACTACAGGCCTATCACAACGGTACCCTTCCTATTAAAAATCCTAGACAGGGTAGCCTACCTACAGATCCAAAAACATTTGGAGTTGCACCACCTCTTAGGCACAAGACAATCAGGCTTCAGACCCCAGCACGGAACTGAAACCGCGCTCATCGATCTTAAAACTCAGGTTGATGAGCTGAGAGACTCTGGAAAGATGGCCCTACTCCTCTTACTGGACCTCTCTGCAGCCTTCGACCTGGTGGATCATGATGTGCTCTGCACCCACCTTGAAACAGCTGCCCATTTCTCCACACATGCCATCGCATGGATTAAATCATTCCTAACCGGTAGAACTATGAGAGTCTTCTCTACTTCTGCTGCTGCTGACCCTGTATCCATCACATGTGGAGTCCCACAAGGTTCTTGTGTCTCCCCCACTATGTACAACGTCTTCACGAAGCCCTTGTTCGATGATCTAGATGATCTGGGTGTTACCTACACTAACTATGCGGATGACACTCAGATTCTCATACCACTTTCAGGGGATTATGAACAAGATTTGGCCTTGGTGAACAAGACTTATCTCATCATTCAGGCATGGATGGCCACCCACGGGCTATGCCTGAATGATGACAAAACTGAACTTATCATACTGGGGAACAAACAAAACATCAATAGATTAAAAGAAGAATACTCCTCCTTCGTCATAGACGGCAATATTATCAAGGTTGCAAAAGAAGTAAAAACATTAGGGTTTTACCTTGATTCCCACCTCTCCCTAACCAAACAGGTGAGCGAAATGGCATCCAGTACCGCATATACCTGCAAACTGATTAGAGCCGCAAAACCATACCTATCCACTGCCAACTGCCTAACCCTTGCTCGAGCATTAGTGCTGTCGAAATTGGACTATTGCAACGCACTATACTTAGGGGCCAATAAACATACGTTGCAAAAAATTCAAACACTTCAGAACAATGCTCTTAGAGCTGCCTTAGGAATTCCAAGAAGGGAGCATATTTCAGAAGCTAGAAGACAATCCAACTGGCTCTCCACAGTGGACAAAATCAAACTCAAGACAGCTTCTCTAACTTTCAAAAGTATCAACCATCTAGCACCCAAATACCTAGCCGCTAGATTCAACAGAAAAATCTCCACCAGACCCACCAGAGAAGCATACTCCAACCAGTTAGTGATCCCCCCATTTAAACTAAGTACGGCCGGAGGAAACAGCTTCCCGGTCAAAGCTGCCCAGCTTTGGAACTCCCTCCCGCCCGGCCTGAGATCTACCCAATCCTACGCCCTCTTCAGATCTAACTGCATCAACTGGATCAAAGAAAATGACCGATAGTCCCGCCCTACACCAATATAACTACTGTCCTACAGTCGTACTATGTACATAATTAAATACTCTCTATCTTCCTACTGCATATTTCCTGTATATATTATGCTATATGTCTATATTATGCACAATGTATATTCTCCCTATTGTCCTGCATTATGTAATTTCTACTATGTATAACTACCATCTATAAGCATGCGTAACCTGTAAAGTTTAAAGTATCCTTGAACAACGCGCCCGGTTACCCTCGGGTTTGGTGCGCGCTATAAATAATAAACAAACAAACAAACAAACCATACAGGCACACCCAGGCAGCCACCCATACATTTAAGTGTGCAACCTTTCACCATACAGGCACACCCAGGCAGCCACCCACACATTTACGTGTGCATCCTTTCACCGTACACGCACACCCAGCCACCCATACATTTGTGTGCACCCTTTCACTATCCACTCACACACGCACATGTCATGGGTTGAGGGGAGCCATAATACTTCAAAAATACAATGGGCCTCATTAGGACCCTGGCGGTGAAGGTATGAACGGTGCCGGTAAGGCACCGGCACCGTTCATACCGTCCCACCGCATTACGAGTTCTGCTCGCGGGTTCCTGACAGCCCGCCAGGTCTTACCTGGCAGGCTGTGCGGCACCCGCGAGCATAACTTGTAATTGCACCGGCACCGTTATCGACGGTGCCGGCACAACCATGCTTCCCACCAGAATGGGGATCGGGAGCCCGGCAATACCGCCAACCGCGAATGAGCAATTACCAGCCCATTCATCTTGTAATGGGCCGGTAATTGCCCAATCGCGGGAGGCAGTGCCGGTAGCGAGCATGGCGGTAGCCATGCCTGCCATACAGGCACAGCTGTCACCATGCTCGTAATGAAGCCCAGTGTTTCTTTTTGAAGTCACTCTAACTTAATAAAGAAATTATTTCCATTAAGGACTAAACC
This sequence comes from Ambystoma mexicanum, assembly GCF_040938575.1. Classification (NCBI taxonomy): domain Eukaryota; kingdom Metazoa; phylum Chordata; class Amphibia; order Caudata; family Ambystomatidae; genus Ambystoma; species Ambystoma mexicanum. The sequence goes on from NC_090934.1 coordinate 1,336,112,130, forward strand.
ATAACGGAAATAATTTCTTTATGAAGGCAGAGTGACTTCAAAAATAAACTATTTATTTTTTAAGTCATAGGGCTTTCCCCCACCCCATGACATGGAGGCCTCCAGTCTAGGGTCTTCATGTCATGGGGTGGGCATAGCCACCAGACTTTTTGTATTCACTCTGCCTTCGTAAAGAAATGATTTCTTTTAAAGAAATCATTTCTTCAGAAATGCAGAGTGAATTCAAATAGAAAATGTAAAAAAAAAAAAAAAACATTTTTTTTTACTTCAAGTGTGGCTCCCTTCCAGAACATGTGGTCGCGGGCCCCTCAAACCGCGGCGGCTGTGGGGGCCCCTGTTACGCCAGTGGTTGAAGGCCCGTTCTCATGAGCAACTAGATGCAAACAAGTAACAGAACAAACACTGTATCATTTACAGTACATCATTGCCCTGGCGGTGAACTGACTTTTAGTTGGGGTCTGGGAAAGAACAAATTTGTCCCTATCAAGAATACCTCGAACCTGCGCAGACCCCCTCACACCCATGACATATGGTGCTTATGACCCCCAACCCTGTTCCCCCTGCTGAAGTGTTAAACACAAATGTTAAACCCCTGGGTCTCCCAGCCTCATACAATGCTGCTAAGTGTTTTGCTAAAAGGGTCAAAACCCATAGTGCCAGTTTCTCGGGTTAATATGGTACGACCCCCGCCTACCCCAGGACATTTCCGTGTAAGGGTGTCAAGTGTATGGACACTCGAATCCTCCTTTTTCTGACCAATGTTTGCTGCTAGTGTAAAACAATTAAAAAGAGCAATATATAAAATGCTTGTGTATAGCATGATTGAGAGTGTTATGATATTTGTGGGTTATTAGACGTTCTGAGCCATATCCGCTGTGGTTGAAATAATAGCAAACTTGTTGTTTCCCCAATCCTTGAGCCACAAATCCTAATTATATGTTTAAAGCTGTGATGTGTCACTAAGACCCATGCATCCACCAACCAGGTGCTACCTCACGTTTTGTGTACATTTTTCCCCCGCGGGATCAAAGCAACAGAGTAATGAATGTTATATGATGTGACATTAATTAAAAACTTTTCATTGTCTTGATTCAGTAAAAACGAGTATATGTGAATTATAGAAATGTGCCCTTTACAAAATGCCCCAAGCCCCCAGTCACTCGGCCCTGTAAGAGCATTCATGCTGTTTCGTTAACAGAGACCCACGAAAAGTCACATGGCCATCTCTCCCTCCTTCTCGAAAGCTGCACATCTACCCCCCTCCTCCCCTCAAGGCTCGCTGTGGCTTGAAGGTCCCCGGTATTCTGTTGTCGAAACAGTGCAGCTACACCTCCCCGCATTCCTGCTGGACTCGCACCAAGCGTTTACCTTCCCCCATGCCTCTGACGCCAGATGCCACCATAAAATCACTATGTGCCGCCTTGGCCAGGCCAAAAAGAATTACGACCCACACGACCCCAACTTCCACCACCTTTTGAGGTATTAGCTATGTGCCCCCTCTGACCCTTCTGATCCAATGGTATTTCAGTTCACCCTAAGTTTAATGGGCCATAGAAACAGTTATTCACCCTTGTACTAACATACCGTACAACTATCACTCACTGCATCTAACAGAATAGAATGATGAAGATAGCCTAACACGTGCCCCCTGACAAGGCACATGGGCCCATGAGATTGGATCCTTTGTTAATGCCAACTTTATGATGATGTATACAGGAAGCCTTGTATTGCATACTGTTTTCCTGTGTCCCCTCCCTGGTACCAGATTGATGTGTTAAAGATTTTTACATACCAGCTTGACATAGACATAGACGGGTGTGATGAATGTGTATGAGTGGCCACAAGGGCAAGTTTTAGTGTTGAAGTAGTGAATCTCCTTGATCCCCACCAATCATGGAGCACCTTGCCTGCAGCTAACATAGTAGCTAGTCGTCGCCATCCAATCCCCAAGACTATGTGCCCCCTATAGCTTAGCTCATGCATGACGTGCATTTGTAATATAAATGACTGTCTTTGCTATTGTCAGACAGAGCACTCTCAGAGTTTGCAGAGTCCTTTGCATGCCCTATATAGATTTAGATAAAAAGACTTTTACTCTCAACCGCACTTGGTCTTGGTCTCATTCCCTCCAGGGGTGTGTCCATCATTGACTCTCATTGGGTAGTGTTATATGCCTTTTAGGGGACGCTTACTTTGAAGGGGTGACCCCTTAGACGTAATTTGTCTTTTTGTCCCCTTTTGGCATGAGACATCCCCGGCCAAAGCAGAGACGCACGGCGTGTCCCCTCGGAGAGCTGCCCGCCTATGGCAACTGGTACGCTTAGACGTGCGCACGCAGTAGGGTGAGAGGGTACGGGTCCCACTTCAAAAAACCCTTAGTACCGCTCGCCGGAGCCGGGGGCGGCCATTGAGTGTGAGGCAGCGCCGCCTGGGCGGACCGAGTCCGGAGAGTCTCGGATCAAGACGGGCACGTGAGTATTAAATGCAAGTGACATTAAAAGGAGTCGGATATTGATAGAAGTGTACGAGGTTAGAATAAGCTAAAGGGGGTTCTCTTAGGGATAAATTAACTGTTGATTTCATACTGTTTTCTTTCTGTTGCATATGGCCATTAGGATAAGGTAAAAGGATTACGAGGTAAAGGAAGATGGGAAGCTAGCTCTGCAAGAGGGTAGAAGGCGGCTCTGCATATTGCTATCTTGACTAGCACTGGGAATAAGTGAAATAAGGGAAAATATAAGTAAAAGTCTTAGAAGAGTAAGACTCGGTGTAAAAATAAGAAAAACGCTGCTTTTTTTCTCATTCTTTCTAAACCTGCAAGAAAAAAAAAAACGTCCGACATTCCAATGGGACGAGGGTGTAACTTGTCAGCGGTAGGGAGATCCTTAGAATAAGAAACGGGGGAGGAAGGAAAGGGGGTGTATGTTGTGTGTTGTAAGTAAACGTTTGTCAAAGTGACATCATGTATTCAATATATTATGGTCTCGTTTTACTACCAATAAGGTGACAAAATGATAAATTGATTGTATCAGTATTTGATGCAAAGTGGTCATGGTAAGTGTGACCTTTTTAAATTAAGTACAGAGGGTGTGACAGAGATATATAAGTATCTCGGAGCTGCTATCATTGTAAGTGTGCGCACAAGGTACCCCGATTAACGTAAGGTGAAACAAGTGGGTGGAAGACAGGGGAACAACATGGGGGCCGAAACATCCCTGGCCCATATTTGTAAAAATTTAGCAGATTACGCAGAACGCATAACCAAGCACCATGACCTGTGGCTCACGGAACTAAAGGGGGAAGGCCTACCCCAGGTATGGCCCCAAGGAGGGTCATTCGATAAAAGTGTACTGGACATGGTAGACACATGTTTGTTTATAAAATACAAAGGGAAACAGTTCCACAACAGGAGAGAGATATTACATCTTTGGAAACTGTTTGTTATGCTCACCTGGTTCCCACAGGGGCGTCGATCGGACCCGGACAGCTGCGGTCTCCAACAACGTGAAGCGTAGTGAAGAGATGACAGTCTGATCTGACCCGCCTAAACTCGTCTGCTTGACCCATAGAAATATTCTCCTGCAAGTGGAGAAAGGGATTTAGCCCTGTGGATTTTAGTGATGGTCCCTCCCCACTGTTCTCATTCTCCCCACTAGTCACCTCCGATATTCCCAATTAGTATCCTCACCTTATGTTTTTAAATGATGAGCTCTCCATCCTGTGTGGCATGCAGGGGCGCGTAGATACCAGTTACTTCACTGGTTTGGGGTACTGGAAGAGTTCCGCAGGAATATTGACTGCGGGTTTATAAAGTTCAAAGAGTTCAATATGTCCGATGTTCACTCTTGCATCCCCTTGTTGAATTGCAGCTAAAAAATATTGTCTGGAGGCTGCTGATGGCGTTCAGGTAAGAGTCTGTATTACCAACACTGTCTGGTAAAAGTTGCAAGTTTAAATTGTTGTTTTCTCTCCCTTTAAAGATGCGGCATAAGAAGATGTGGCATATTGAAGGGTAATGCCTCCGGTTGTAAATCAGGTAAGCCTGGTGGTAAAAGTGATTGTATTTGTCGGCTCTCTAGGCTCACCTTGTTATACATAGAGGAAGATAAGTTGGAAGCAGAAAGACTGGGGGTAGAAACAAGGGAATTGTCAGAAAGGCTGGACGAAACACCTCTGGGGAGGGCCATGGAAGAAGAGTGGATGGGGAGATTGAAGAATAGAATAGGAAGAATGGCAATGCTGGGGAGAAAAGGGCAAAAGGTGAGTAGTGGGAAAGGAACAAAAAGTAAGTTACAGCTACCCCTGATAGTATTTGTCGGCTCTCTAGGCTCACCTTGTTATTCCTTTGTTTTCCCCCAGGTATTGGAGTTCGCCGAAGAAAATGATGGAGGCAGTGCCGAGTCGAAAGATGCTGTGGACTGGTGAGTATGGCGCGGCGCTGCAGCTGGCGATGCGATGCGTGCTGAAGTAATGTCCTTTCAGGCTCGGAGTCGTGCAAGATCCAGAATCAGGTAAAGAATTGAAATAATGTCCGTGATCTAACCTTTTCTCCTTCTTTCCCCTTTTTTCTAGTGTTGCTGGTCGGGCGTGGTTTAAATAGCCCCAAAAGTAGTCCCAGGTAAGAAGTCCCTAGAACCACACCTGAGTAAAAAATAGTCCCTGTAGTAAAATAGTCCCCTCCATGCTTCACGTTGGCCTGGATTCATTTGCAGCATGGTCTGCCTGAGGTAAGTAATGACTATGAGCCTGGCGCCTTAAGCGCCAGGACTGAACCCAGATAGCCCCTAGCCGGGGCTGCTGAGGTTTTAATAAATGTCTAGATGCCTGCTTCGGGGGCTGATGGGCTTGGTCCAGATGCCCGGGGGTAGGCATCATGACACTGTTTGAAGAAGTGCCCCCAATTAAAAAGAAGGAATTAGCGCAGGAGCAGGTCACCTCTCAACTGGAAATAGAACAAGGTGAAAGGGAAGGCAAAGGGAAGGAAGGGTCAAAAGAGATAACACGGTTGTATCCCCTGCTAAATAAACCAGTCCGGGCCGAGGGGTATAGTGATCCCGTGTATGTGTACACACCTACTCCCGCAGTTGTCCCGCGACCCACTGCACCGCCACCATATGATTGCCCCAGAACTAGTGGGCAGGTAAGTACTCCTACAGTAGATATTGAAAAATTAACAGAAGACCTAGACTCCCGACTCTCAATGGCCCGGAGTGAGCTATCTAGAATACAAAATATATGTGAGCAAAGTGGGTCAAGTGTGCCGAGAACAGAGCAATCACCAAGGGCACAAACACTTGACAGCCCTTCTGAGGAAGGGTGGAAAAAGGGGGAAATACTATTCCGAATACAGGAAGAGCGAACTAGGATAATAGAATTGGAATCACACACACCCGGAGGAAACAAAGGGGAGGGGGGAATGGCCCCTGGAGGAGTGGAGGAGTTATGGTGTGACATAGAGGAAGATAAGTTGGAAGCAGAAAGACTGGGGGTAGAAACAAGGGAATTGTCAGAAAGGCTGGACGAAACACCTCTGGGGAGGGCCATGGAAGAAGAGTGGATGGGGAGATTGAAGAATAGAATAGGAAGAATGGCAATGCTGGGGAGAAAAGGGCAAAAGGTGAGTAGTGGGAAAGGAACAAAAAGTACGTTACAGCTACCCCTGATAGTATTTGTCGGCTCTCTAGGCTCACCTTGTTATTCCTTTGTTTTCCCCCAGGTATTGGAGTTCGCCGAAGAAAATGATGGAGGCAGCGCCGAGTCGAAAGATGCTGTGGACTGGTGAGTATGGCGCGGCGCTGCAGCTGGCGATGTGATGCGTGCCGAAGTAATGTCCTTTCAGGCTCGGAGTCGTGCAAGATCCAGAATCAGGTAAGGAATTGAAATAATGTCTGTGATCTAACCTTTTCTCCTTCTTTCCCCTTTTTTCTAGGAGCTCCGGATTCGAGGCGGACGTGGCAAAAGACTGGATGCTTGCTTGCAGGCACAGTGAGCGTTACGCTGCAGAATGCAGAATAACGCGAATCGTGTGTTGCTGGTCGGGCGTGGTTTAAATAGCCTCAAAAGTAGTCCCAGGTAAGAAGTCCCTAGAACCACACCCAAGTAAAAAATAGTCCCTGTAGTAAAATAGTCCCCTCCATGCTTCACGTTGGCCTGGATTCATTTGCAGCATGGTCTGCCTGAAGTAAGTAATGACTATGAGCCAAACTACATTCCCTGGGTTCAGATGGATAAAGCCAACTTATTGAAATCATTGCCCCCGCTGTCGGGGGGGAACAAGTAAATGGATATATGCATTCGAGAAGCACACAGCAGGAGTCCCATTAGCTGTTGGTGATGTTGAAAAGTTTGTTAGTGTCTGCATTGGGTGACCAAGCCGACAGGGTTTGGGCAAAGACCGGATTCCGAGGGATCACATCAGATTGTGACCACCATGACGGTGCTTCTTTTAGTATAATACACGCCAGGATCTTGGACGCATTGAGGGAGACCTTTCCAGATACACCAGATTTGCAATCAGTCATGCAATGTACAATGAATGAAGGGGAGGTTGCTATGGAATTCATTTTAAGGATGCAGGAGATGTGGAGAGCGGAAACAGGTACGGGCTGGGAACAGTCAACATCTTTGTTTTCCTTCATAATAAAGAGAGGGCTCCCAAAAGAAGTTCAGAAAGCACTCGATAAAATAGCAGGGATTGAAGCAGAAGGCTGGCTTGAAATTCAATGCATAATAGTACACCACTGCAAGAGAATAAAAGAAAGGGAGAAGGAGATAGCACAGAGGAGATTGGCAGGCAAAGCAAAATTATTACAAACAAAACTGGTGAAGGTCGCAGCAGCTGTAGCCGCACTCCCTCTAGATAGGGACGCGGAGAAGGAGGAGGGGTCGGTAGCGATACAAGGGAAAATGACAGCAAACTGGGCATGGAATGGGCAGCCACAGTGGAATGGACAGGAATAGTATGGAGGACAGCAGTGGCAAGTGCGGAGCGCCCGGGGAGGAAGAGGTGGGTACAGAGGGAACCGAGGGGGTGGCCCAGGATATGGAGGGAATGGCGGCTACAGGGGACAAAAAGGGCTCTGGGGGGGACAAGGAAGTTGTTGGAATTGTAGGAGGTGGGGGCATTTCTCACACAAGTGTAGAAGCAGGCCAATGTACAATTACCAAAACGATCAGCAGTATGGCCACCCCCACCTGGGAAGCCCATACGGCCTACCGATGGGCAATGGAGGGGGACAAGAATGGAAAGATCAAAGGTATCCAGAAGAACATAGGGAGCAAACGCACAGTGTCCAGCAACACCCTCAGAGCCGCGAGCACATGCCATACACCCAGGGTAACCCCTTCTCCACAGCCGCAATTGGTGAACCCGCACCCTTTGGGGGGGTGGCCGTGGTATCAGGAAATGTTTTCAGCCAAGGGGGTACCACAAGACACTCAGCATAGGACAGCCCACAGAGAGCACTTGCGTGTCCAGTACTATCGACGACCCTCGATGCAGCAGAGGAAACATTGATAGACAATTCATCTTTATTGTAGATTTGGGAGCTGAAAAATCATGTCAACGTGAAGACAGGTTTCTGTTATCTAATCGTAAATTGAAGATGCAGGGGTTGTCTGGGGCTGTGGTCGAAGTTCCTTACACAGAAGATTTGGATGTAACAGTGGGGGGGTAAAACAGTAAGAGCACCGCTGTTGTATTACAAACAATCCCCAATCAACTTGCTGGGAAGGGACCTCCTCAGCAAGCTCAACATGACTATTTCTTTTACAAAAAGGAGGATAGTTTGCTCGAGTGATGTTGGTAGTACACACATGAGCAACAGCGCCAGAAGTATTCAGTATACCAGTGGACCCAGACATGTTCATCAATGGGTTAAAAACACTGGCACGGGTAGTCCCAGAATTGAAACCCCTAGAGTGGAGGGTGTCTGCAGAATTCATTTTCCGCCCAATAGCATGTCCAGATATAGTGCCAGGAACAGTGATGTCATTAAACTTACATGCAGTTCAGGGCCCAGCTCAAAGAATAGCGCAATGGACATACATGGCTGCGAGTGACGCACAGTGTTGTGCATCAATGCTGACATTGCACTGCAAGATTTATCAGATGAAGACCTCTTCACAGATTCAGATAGTGATGGGGGAATAATAATGGAAATAGCTATCCCCTGTGATATCATGATACAGACAAGACAGGTGCCAGTGCAACTGATGGCAGTGGTAGGAGCACCACCTTCATTCTTTGACAATGACATGCAATCAGTGCCGGGTGATCTGTGGACCACCGGCCCACATGAGTGGGACTGTTGCATGAGGTGACACCAGCTAATATAAAACTCAAACAAGGAGCATTATTACCCAGAGTAAAACAGTACCCCCTGTCTCGGGAAGCAGAAGAGGGGATAAAAGAAACAATCACCACATTATTAGCGCAGGGAATAATCGTGCCATCAAATTCAGCATGCAATACCTGTATCTACATCACTAAAAAAGCAGAAGGCGGGGCTTGGAGGATGATCCAAGATCTGCGCCCACTCAATGACGTCATTCAAAAGGAGTTCACATTGGTCCCCAATTCTGCATCAATTCTATGCAGCATCCTGAAAGATGCATCTCACTTCACAGGGGTCGATTTGAAGAACACATTCTAAATAGTATCACTCACAGAAGAGTCTCAATATCTAGCAGCATTTACACTCGGAGGAAAAAGGTACAAGCATTGCAGACTACCCCAGGGGTACTGTGAAAGCCCAAGTATATTCAACAGGATTCTACACAAAGATCTAGGAAATGTGGTCACAGACAACACAATTATTCAGTAAGTGGATGATTTGCTGATTTGCGGAAAAAATGAGGAGGAGTGCAGGAAAGATTCTATTACACTCTTGACATTGTTGGCCCACAAAGGTTACAAGGTGGATAAATGAAAGTTAAAATATTTTCTACAGGAATGGTTGTACCTGGGACAACTAATTTCAAAAGACGGTAAGAGTATCATACCAGACAGAGTGGCTGCCATTAGAGCAGTAAGCAGGCCAAAAACAGTGAAGGAAATGCAGAAATTTCTCGGCATGTGTAACTACTGCCAAGAATGGATATTAGATTATTCAGCATATACAAGGCCATTACTACAGGGACTCAAAGAAGCTGAAAGAGAAAACACAGAAATACAATGGTCAGCAGAACTGGATGATGCCTTCACATCACTGAAAGAGCTAATTTCAAGCATGCCAGTACTCACGAACCCAGACTATGAGCGCAAGTGTTATCTGTTCTCGCATTGCAAAGGGGCACTCATGACAGCAGTACTGACATAAAAACCATCTTTGGGACACAAGCCACTGGCCTATTACAGTGGAACACTGGATGCAGTTATGCAAGGACACTTCGCTTGCGAGCAATCTCTCGCCGCCGCAGCGTTCGCAATTGAGAAAAGAGCAACAGTCATGATGGGGTGTTCCGTGACACTGTTCATGGAACATTCCCTATTCGCTATATTGGAGAGGTCAAAAAGCACACTCACAATGCAGAGAGCCACAGCGTATGAAATAATTCTGTCCAGTGCAAACATACACATAGTGAGATGCAAAACAGTGAACCCTGCAAGATTTATCACAGAACATGCACAATGGAAGACATGCAAGTGCACGACTGTGCAACTTATAGAGGTGAAGAGGGAGACACGCCCACTGTAAGTGAAAACACACTAGCTGAAGGAAAAATATATTTCATAGATGGATCTGCATCAATAAACTCAGAGACAGGAGAAATACGTGGGAATAGCTGTTGTGAGACTAGAGGAAGAGGAATATGAAGTGCTAGTACAGCAGCGATTACCAGCCAATTACTCAGCACAGGCTGCCGAAATGGTAGCACTTATTGCAGCCTTACATGCCGCCAAAGGGTGTGCTGTTACAATTTACACAGACTCAGCATACATGACTACCACAGTGCACGGGGGATTAGCCCGATGGAGGAGAAGGGGATTTCATAGGGCAGATGGGTCACCAGTGCAACATGCAGAATTGCTTAAGGAATTGCTAGAAGCTTTGAAAGACCCTACAATTGTAGCCATCATGAAATGCCAGGCCCACACAAACAACACCGATTTTATCTCTTTGGGGAACGCGGCAGCGGACGCTGCCACCACGGGGGCATCCTACCTAACGAAAGTGAGAACAGGTGAGAACTTGATACAGAAAAACATAGAGGAAGATCTCCCAGATGGGTATAATACAATGCCCGTATCACAAATATTAGAACTCCAAGATGGGGCAGCAAATGAGGAAAAAGAGGTGTGGGAGAAAAGAGGGTGTAGCCAGTCACCCACAGACCTCCTATGGCAACAGAACAATGCAGGTAAGGTGGTTATGCCATGCAAGCTACTAGAAATAGCGTTCCAACAACTCCACTTTCCAGCTTACAATGCAAAACAGCACATTGCCGCAGAGATACAAGAGAATTTGTTTGTCCCAGGGTTACAGGACATACATTTCCAAACTTGCAATGGAATGTACAACATGCCAAATATATAATTCAGGAATGACATTGCAGACACTGTGGGGGACATTAGCCAAACCGTCAGGCCCCTTCAGAGAACTGCATATTGATTATGCAGACATGGGAGAGAGGTGCAATGGGTCACGCTACATGATCGTAGGGGTGTGCCCATTTTCAAGGTGGGTTGAGGCAGGACCGTGTGCCCACCCGGATGCCAAGTGTGCTGCAAGGTTCTTAGTACAGTAGGTATTCCCACGCTGGGGAATTTGTGACACGATTCACTCCGACAACGGCACACACTTTGTAAACGATCTCTTCAAGGAAGTAACAGCCCTGCTAGGTATAAAACACAAGCTATATTCTATTTATCACCCACAAAGTAACGGTGTGGTTGAGAAGATCAACGGTCTCCTCAAGGGGAGTTTGTCAAAATTATGTTTTACTCTGAAAAGAAATTGGGCGTATTGTTTGCCCTTCGTATTGTTTGAACTGAGAAATCAGCCCAGCAAGGAGTACCACCTGTCACCCTATAAAATTGTAACAGGAAAGCGCATGCACACAGCAAATTCTCCACTCCGTAGGTATTCAGATGCCCACAGAAGTGCTACAGTATTAGGTGAAGAATTCAATGACTATCTGACAAAGCTCACAAAAGCAGCCCATATGATAGCAATACAGTTCACGCCCCCGTTCACAAATGAAGAAGGAAATGAGACAACCCCTACCACACAAAATGCAACAAGCCAACTACTGCCAGGGGAGATGGTCTGTGTAAGAAGTTTTGTACGTAGGTGGAATGCTCCAAGGTTTTATGGCCCATATGAAGTAGTGTATTCCACACCGGCCGCGGTTATAGTGAAGGGCCTGAGATATTGGATACATTTAACAGATATTCGAAAAGCCTATGATAATGTTACACAGGGACAGGATGAGGGAGTGGAGACGAGGGAAAAACGGACATAATAAGTACAAAAAGAGAGAAACAACTCCCTCCTACTGGTAATGATTGATGTAATATAAAAAGGATTCAATGAGTGACTCTTATAATGTACATACTGTTAATAACGCACTACAATATGTTACTTTCTCTTTCTATTTTTCTCTCTCCCTCTGTCTCTCTCTCCCTCTCTCACTCTTTGCCTACCATTAGATAGTGGTGTAACCTAAACGAAATAACTGAGCAAAATAATTGAGTAATTTTTAAAAGTGTACATAATTTTGTTAATGCAATACAGAGCTCTCTCTCTCTTAGACGAAAATGTGGAAGTAAAAATAATACATATTTTCTTTGGAGATGCTTAATGCACTTTTATGTTTCAATATATAGGAGAAACCATGGCAATGGACGGGCCGCCCGGAACGAATAGTATTAGGGCAGACAGGAATGGGAATGCATATTTTGATTTACAGAGATATTCGTATGAGTGTGGTCTGTTTGTATGCGCTGTCATATTTTTTACACTAATATTTAGACTAGTTCTATACTGGGCGGTCACATTCATATCTATCGATATGAATGAGGGGGAGGGAATGGAACCAACATGGGGAATGGAACCAAGATGGTCAAAGAAGGAGCCTATTTAATATGGGACGGCTTCCAGCTCATATGGGGATATGGCACTCACCCTGATCATAAACAGCACCCAAATCACATGAGTAATAAGCTGACCCCACGTCCCACCTCCCTGTACAATGCCTCTGAATATAGTGTCTATGGTTTAAATTATCGTAATCCCTCTGTTTTATCATGGTTATATGACACCACTGCCACCCCTGTAACGCCAACAGCCCATCCATCCATAGAATATGAATCCCCCACAAGTATACAGGAAGAAAATGCAGAAATGACTGGAAGGTTCTTGGCCCTATATGATGAGTGGGAAAAGGGGGGCGGGTGAACAGAGTACAACACCACAAGCAGCAAGGAATGCGAGAGGGTACCTAAAGAACAACAGAAGGAGGAGGGAGGTCGGGAGGAGGAAATATAACGAGTATTCCGGCCTGGGGCTGGACACAATGGAAGACATCCACATCAATCAAATAAGTGGTATGAGCTCCACCGCCAAGAAAACAACCAACGAGAGCTGTTACGTGTGCTCTCTGATATACCACACCTCAGGCACACCTAAGGTACTACTGCCTCAAGAATTGCCTCTTGCAGATGCCCAGAGTCTCCTTCATCTCACCCTATGTAGAATCAAGAACACCTTACAGGCACCCACAGTATCTTTTGAAATGCCGTAAAACGAGAAAACATGCTATTCGAGACCCAAAGGAGTGATATGTTTAAAAGAACCGTTCTTAGTGATTAAAGGAACATTATTTTTGGAAAATACGTGGAAAGAGGAAGTAATAACATGCAAAGCAGAAGCGCTACTAGGATTTCCAGCAGAGAAATTGCAATACGTCGAGAAAACGTGTGCGCCAGTGTGGACTGAGCACATCACAAAGCTAATCTGGGTGACAGCCATAGAAAAACCCTTCAAATTGCAAAAATAAATCACATATGAACTATGGTTCCTTGGCGAGGGAAAAAACAACATGGGCCCAAATAAGAACTGTGACAAAACGCTCATCATCCCCGACATGAAGAAAGGGACAGCTGCCCTCATGGACACCTACTGGGTCTGCGGTAAACAAGCATACCTACACCTCCTATAATCCTGGAGGGGCACATGTTCTTTGGTGACGCTGCATTCCGCCCTGATGATGGTTCCGAAGAGCCATATCGAAGGGGGAAATGGACTGCAAGCCATCCAAGTTCCAGAGCACATGCAACTAATGCAAGAAACTCCAATGTATGCCCTATCCGCAGACAACATGCAAAGTCAGATGTCGAGAAAGCGGAGATCATCCAGCTACATATCCAAATCTTCCACAGAACTGTTGGCACAAATTCCTGACAGGTTCCGGCTATTCAACTCCGCTGAAACATTCTTTGCTTCCCTCATCCCTAGTATCCAAGCGCGAGCCAACACAAAATGGCTGCAAATAACGCGCTGGGAGCTGATCCAACTACCCAACGACACTGAAGAAGATTTCAACAAAATCAAGGTGGAGCTAAAGGCCCTACGGCTAATGACAATGCAGAAAAGGTATGTCCTCGACCTGTTGATGGCGATGGATGGAGGTGTTTGCCGAAAAATCGGGATCGCGTGCTGCACATTCGTACCTTCTGCAGATGCAGACAATGGAACCCTGTCACATGTTATTGCAGTCGTGCACAATTTGGGGGAGCGGATGAAGAAAGAAGGTGAAGTTGACCCGAGCTCTTGGTTCAAAAACATTTTTTCATGGGTGCCGTCCTGGCTTGGAATGACTGTTAAAATGCTGATACCCATTATCGTGTTTTTGCTCCTGATTTTTTGTGTGTGCCAGCTTGGTCTTCGGTGCTGCGCAAACGCAGTTCCAAATGGTACAATGATGATGGTGACAATGGGCAACCCTAGAGGAGCAACGCAAATTATGAAGGAGGCACAAGTACAAACAGGTGAGGATCCTTAACCCAAATATAGAATGGTGGCTTTATATTATGACGGGGACATAGTGGACAGGTTATACCACACAACAATAAAAGAACCCCTCGAACGAGAATGGTACAAGGAAGTATGGGTAGACTTGGAGGGGGATGGGGTATGTATATATATATGACCTGCACTCCGGATGAGTATGCTAGGGTGGGAGAAAGCCTCCGAAGGGTGTGTAGGGCATGGATGCCCATCAAGGGGACACCAGCATGGGGTGACGCAGTAGCTAATGAGAAAGAACGTGAAAGGTTGGGTGAGTTACAATATTCGTTACTTAAGTAACAAAATAGGGGAAATGTTTTGGAGGAAAGGTCTATAGGATCCCCCTCCCCCACATTGCACCCCTATGTGAGGCTCATGACTCGTCAGCAGCCCCCATGCACCTGGGCCCGGGACACAGGGTGGCTGCAGATCAACACGTGAGGCTGCACCGCTCACCTTGTAGCATAACATAGACTCCATTTTGTAGTACACTTAGACTCCATTTTGAAGATACTGAACCCGGGCCTCTGTGGAACAGGCCGCCCGCAGAAGCTGCAGCCCCCCTACTTGTCTGCACGCAGCGAGCCCTGCACTTCCCGCCAGCCTCCTCCCTATGGTAGATCTGTTGAAGGCCCGTTCTCACGAGCAACTAGATGCGAACAAGTAACAGAACAAACACTGTCTCATTTACCCTCCGCAGTGCATCATCGCCCTGGTGGTGACCTGACTTTTAGTTGGGGTCTGGGAAAGAACAAAGCCGTCCCTATCAAGTATACCTCGACCCTGCGCAGACCCCCCCACACCCATGACATATGGTGCTCATGACCCCCAACCCTGTTCCCCTGGCTGAAGTGTTAAACACAAATGTTAAACCCCTGGGTCTTCCAGCCTCACCCAATGCTGCTAAGTCTTTTGCTAAAAGGCTCAAAACCCATAGTGCCAATTGCTCGTGTTAATATGGTACGACCCCCGCCTACACCAGGACATTTCCGTATAAGGGTGTCAAGTGTATGGACACTTGAATCCTCCTTTTTCTGACCAATGTTTGCTGCTAGTGTAAAACAATTAAAAAGAGCAATATATAAAATGCTTGTGTATAGCATGATTGAGAGTGTTATGATATTTGTGGGTTATTAGAAGTTCTGAGCTACATCCGCTGTGGTTGAAATAATAGACAAACTCATTGTTGCCCCAATCCTTGAGCCACAAATCCATCCACCAACCATGTTCTACCTCACGTTTTGTGTACATTTTTTCCCCCCGCGGGATCAAAGCAACAGAGTAATGAATGTTATATGATGTGACGTTAATTTAAAATGTTTAATTGCATTGATTCAGTAAAAACAAGTATATGTGAATTATAGAAATGTGCCGTTTAGAAAATGCCTCAAGCCCCCAGCCACTCGGCCCTGAAAGAGCATTCATGCTGTTCCGTGAACGGAGACCCGCGAAAAGTCACAAGGCCATCTCCCTCTCCTTCTCGAGAGCTGCCCATGAGATTGGATCCTTTGTTAATGCCAACTTTATGATGATGTATACAGGAAGCCTTGTATTGCATACTGTTTTCCTGTGTCCCCTCCCTGGTACTAGATTGATGTGTTAAAGATTTTTACATACCAGCTTAACATAGACATAGACGGGTGTGATGAATGTGTATGAGTTGCCACAAGGGCAAGTTTTAGTGTTGAAGTAGTGAATCTCCTTGGAAAGCCTGCGCCCTGGCACCTCACCCCGATGAGCCCGGCTGACCCAAGCACTCCGTGATGCCACCACGTGGATCCCTGCCAATCATGGAGCACCGTGCCTGCAGCTAACATAGTAGCTAGTCGTCGCTATCCAATGCCCAAGACTATGGGCCTCATTACACGGAAGGCGGTGATCCAGGGTGCCATTAGCACCCTGGACCATGCCGGTAAATTAACGGCACCGCCTTGGCGGAAAGGGGATTTACCGCCCCATTCCAAGGTTGGTGGGGCGGTAAATCCCCCTTCCGCCATTGCCCTTCCCCATTCCCATTTCTGCCCCATAGGGCTCTATGGGAATGGGGAAGGCGCTAATTACGGCACCGCAATTTTGCGGTGCCGTAATTAGCTCCGAGGTCCCTTAGCGGGTTGGTTTTTAACGCCTGCAAAAAGCAGGCATTAAAGCACCAACCCGCTAAGGGACCTCGTAGTAAGGCGGTAATGGTTAACGGTCACCGTTACCATTAACGGTGGCCGTTAACCATTACCGCCTTCCGTGTAATGAGGCCCTATGTGGCCCCTATAGCTTAGCTTGTGTATTTGTAATATAAATTACTGTCTTTGCTATTGTCAGACAGAGCGCTCTTGGTCTCATTTCCTCCAGGGGTGTGTCCATCATTGACTCTCATTGGGGAGTGTTATATGCCTTTTGGGGGATGCTTACTTTCAGAGTGTATGTTGGTTTTTAGATCATGCTTAATAGAGAGTAATGCTGTTTCCGTTCCTCTCATGGGTTTGAAGCCTACTTGTGCCTGGTCTGGTATCTTATTGTTTTCTTCATGTTCCATGATGTTTTCCCAAATGTAGCTTTCTACAAGTATCGCCTGGTACGGAATGTTTGCAATTGGTTGGTAGTTGGTTAGGTCTTCGTGTTTCCTGATGGGTCTTTGAGGAGTGGCTTTATGTATGCTGCTTTGGAGGCTCATGGCACATGTCCTGTTGCTAGTTAATGATTGAATAGGTTGTGATAGTATTCTGCAGGTTTTTTTTGGGTGAGGATGGACTTGTACATCTCTGGTGGGCAAGGATTTGTTTGCGGGTGAGCTCTGTTGCTTTTGTTCACTATGCTTGTAAATTATTCTGTTGAAATTGGTTAGTACTTGTTTCGTTTTTTAGTCAGTTCTGGCATTGGCTTGTTAGTCAGGTTTTTGGTGTTTTTTAACATGCTTTTGAGGACTTGCTGGATGTTTTTCATTTTGTTTTTGAAATGGTCTGCAGGCTCATTGCAACGTTTTTGTGAGGGTGTGTGTCTTGTTGCAGGCAGTTGCATTTCTTCGCTCGATTATGTTGAACATCTCTTTCTGGGTGTTGCTGCTTGCGTTAGTGATATATTTTTTTGCTTTGTATCATCATATCCGTCTATGGTATGTGATTTTTTCTGTTGAACATAGTTTTTGTTTGTTTGTTTATTAATTTGTAAGGCGCACCCAACCCTTAGGTAGCTTTGCGCAACAGAATACAAACGATACTTACATTACATAGTAGAGAAGGTTAGGTAAGGTACATACATGCATTGCATAATCATGAGGTCAAAAAGGTTCATACATACATGAATACAAGAGTCAGGATAAAATACAGTAAGGAGCCAGGTACAAGCAAGTGCAGGAAAAGGTTCCGAGGCTAGTGCAGGTAGGTTAGTCGTAATGGCCGTTGGATCGTAGCAAGGTAAGGTTGTTACGTCTGAAGCTATAATAGGTCTGGTCTGTTCTAAGATCAAGTGGGAGTGCATTCCAGTACTGGGCAGCTTTTACCGAGAAGCTGCTCCCACCTGTTTTCTTTAATCAAAATCTAGGTATTTGTAGGCGGTGGGAGTTAGCCTCTCTGGAGGGGTGGGTCGATGTTCTTCTGACTATTCTTTTCATAAGGTAAGGTGGGGCTGTGTTATTGAGGCACTTGAAAGTTAGCAAGACTGTTTTGAGAAGGATCATGTTGCTTATTTTTATCCAGTGGTAATCTCTTCTCGTATTTGATACATGTTCCCTGGTAGTTAAGTTCAGGGCCGTTCTAAGGGCATTATTTTGCGTTGTCTGGATTTTGTTAGTGACACATTTATTGGCTCCCAAATACCGGGCGTTGCAATAATCAAGTTTTGATAGTATTAGAGCATTGGCTAGGATAATGCAACTAGTTTGTGCTAAGAATGGTCTGCATGATCTAATAAGTTTACAGGTATAGGCGGTAGATGAAGCCAGAGAGTTTAGCTGTTTTCTCAAGGTTAGTGTAGAGTCAAGGTAAAAACCTAACGTTTTCACTTCTTTGGCTACTGTGATTATATTGCCATCGATATTAAAAGCAGAGTAGTTAGTGTTGAGTTTTTTTAGATTAGTAGTGGAGCCAAGAATCAGGATCTCTGTTTTGTCATCATTCAGGCAGAGGCCATGAGTTGCCATCCATGCCTGAATGAGGAAGTATATTTCCTCCATTCTTGTTCTAATTTCCTGTTAGTTTTCTTTAAGGATATGAGGTGGGGTGTGAACCATCTCATGATGTTTTTTATTAGTGGAGGGGTGGTTGGTTTTTTCAGTGTGATGTCATCTATGGATTTTGTGAACCATTTTTGTATAGTGTCAGTTCTTCGATGTTGGATGAGTCCAGGAAGTGATTGAAGGTTTTGTGGGTTCCAGTCTGATGTTTAGTTCTGCAATGTTTATGGATTTCCAGTTTCTTTTATGAATTGGAGGAGTTTTGGGGATGTTCGTTAGTATTTGCGTTGGCAGGTGGTATTATGAGGTGGTCGCTCCAGAGGATCTGCATCGTGGGTGCTGTTGTGACAAGGTTTCTTTGCAAAAGATTGGATCTAGGATGTTCCCTGCTGTGACCAATTGCTACAGATGCATTGTTGCTAGTTGATTTGTTAGTGTTGTAGGTGAGTTGGTGTGTTCTTCTTCAAATCAGTTGTTGAAATCTCCTAGTATGATCATGTGGGTTGCATTTACCAGCCCTAACAGAAATTCCCTTCACCTCAAAACTGCATTTAAACATTTCACCGAAAAACTGCTGTGTTGTGTTATCCCTGGCACATGTGTAGCAAGCATTGAACACTGCCACCCAAAGAACAGCTCTGCAATTGCTTTCCTGTAATTTAAATCATAAGAAAATGACCTGCAATCAAGAGAGTGTGCAGTTCATTTCAACACAGCCATGCGTGTGTTTTTCATCTGTTGCCAAGAAGTGAGGCAATACATCTCAAGAATGGCATTGTTTTCACTGATAAAGTACCTGAAGAGCAAAGAATTCTGTTTTCAGTCCACACAGCTTTTGTTTCCTTTTGAAATTAACCATTGCACTCAAATTACAGCAAAGGAAAGAAATAGTGCATCTCGCTCTCTTTTCCCATGTCAATTTCAAAGAAACTCTTTGCAGTATCCTTTCGTGTCCATGAACCCACAGTCTATGCAAAAAGCCCTACCAAAGATTAATTGACACATAATTCTGTGGGCTGCCGAACCGCATTTGCAAGTTGAAAGGAAAAGCCTGTACACATGTGAATCAGTGTTTTAAAAAATGAATAAACAGCATTTCAAATTCAAATGTCAAATGACAGCTGTTGCTCGCCAGAAATATTATTGTATCTGTGGATAGGGTTTGGCCATACAATGTGCATTATATTTGTTCTCACAAAAGTTGGTTTACTTGAAAAGGACTCAGAAGTCAGTAAAAATGTTTTTTGTTTTCTGGCCCAGGCACTGAATTCAATGACAAACCCTGCCTCCAACAGTGGGATAAGTTGCATCCAGAAGTGAACGGGCCTACAAGGAAACATGAAAAGTCCAAAAGTGTGAGGATTCACGGCCCGCTAGACTAGCTGGCAGCACTGCAAGAATGAGCAAAGGAAGTCAGTAGGGCTGGTGCATGAACGAGAGGTGGGACTTCCTGCAGCATCCCCTCTGGAGGGAGCACTGTCAAAATTGCAAAGGGCATCATAAAAGTTCTTTGTTGCAAGCCAAGCCTGCCAGAGACAGCTTTCTGTGGGGGTTGAAGCAGCGCCCACACATGTGACAAATCCAACCCATTGACATTAATGAACATATGTATTCAAGAGATTTTTCCCAGCACCCTCAATAAGCAGTCATTTTATATTTATGCCAGTTTTTTGTGGGATTTCTTAAGGAAAAGAGACCAATTACATGTTTCTAGCACTTGGTGAACTGAAATGGCCGTGAAAGATGATTTTCGGGGTGAATTATAAATGGCACAAATTCGAAACTAAATGGGAAGATGCGAGATGTTATTGGGAATATGTGTAGCCATTGGCAGAATTTTTTTTTTTTTTTTTATTGTTTTATTGTTTTGGTTTATACAAACCTTTACAAAAATGAATCTTCAGAACTTCAAGAAAAATAAGAGTTTAAAACACACTTACAAATGTGGGTTATACAACAACAAGTTAACTACCCCGTATAAGAGTCATAAAAAACACCTATTATGCATTAATTAATTAGCACTTTACTGAATTATTACAATTCATTCTGATAATTCATTATTTCTTTTCTTTTTCAGAAAACATTATTTACATATCTTACATATTATAAAAACTTAGAATAGATATTTCAACACACTAGACAATGTACATATTGCGGTATTACAAAGTGTATAATATCCTTCCATTAAATTAATCACGCAACCAAGCAAATATTTTGTGAAAAATCATTAACACATATTTTTAGTGCAACAGAAGTCCTGTGGAGCATTTCATACCATAGCTTATCTCTATCAATATTCGTAATATCTCTAACAACCCTTGAGAAGAATTCTATTCTATATGGCAGGAGGTTGGAACAGACCAAAAGCAAATGCATCAAGTATTCTGTCATACCATCTTGCTTGCAAAACCTACAATATTTTTTCACTACAACACTTTTTCCCTGAATATTCTGCATCTCATTGGTACTTAATACATTAAACCTAAAATGCATACAGACCGATTCATGGAATTAATGTGCGCCGAATATGGCAGCGCAAGCGTGAAAATCGCACCACAAGCGTGCCAAAGCCGTGCACATCGATTCATGGAAGTCAGTGCACGTGTAAATCCTGAGATGTGCGGTAAAACCGTGGGTGGCGCACGTGGGCGCACACATCATCAAACGGCGTGCGCTACGCGCAGAGCGAAAGCACAGATTGCGCAGTGCACACAACAAAAGTGGGTGGAACACAGGGCGTAACATGCGGAATGGGGAACAACGCATAAAAATGTGTGCGTTACGGGGGAAGTACAGGAGGTAAATGCTTGCAACGCCCAAACGCACGCCTACAACACGTATTCATGGAATCGAACTGGGGAAACGCGTGCGCCAAAAAAGACGCGCTAATCCAGAAACACGTACACCAGCAGGAAGCAGATGTACACGGCCCCGTGCAGCATAAAAGTGCGTTCAACCAACAAACAAGCTCAGAAGCTATGATGAATATATCGTTCCTTGCAACAGTGGTCGTGGGACACCGCAGGAGGAGGAGGATAGCCATGCCCCAAATATTTACACCCAGGACCAGCCGTTTTGGGATGCCTGATGACCAGGTGTATGGGAGGTACAGGTTTCCACCACACATAATACTCGACCTGGTGAGTGAGTGGGAGGATGACCTCACATCACCCACCCTGTGCTCCCAAGCACTGAGCCCCTTGGAAAAGGTGCTCAATGTATTGCACTTCTTGGCCACTGGTTCATTTCAGCGGACAAGTGCCATAGCGGGGGGGGGTCCCAGGCCACGCAGTCACGCTGCCTACACCAGGTGTTGGCCATCATGACTGCACGCTCCTCAGTCCGCAGGAACATATACATGCCCAGAACACCTGCAGAAAGGCAGGCTGCCATCCAGGACGTTTACAGGGTGGCACACTTCCCCAAAGTGCTAGGTGCCATTGATTGCACCCATGTGGCTCTACGTCCTCCCAGGGTAACTGAGCACATCTATAGAAACTGCAAGCACTGGCATTCCATCAACGTGCAGGTAGTATGTGATGCCAAGGGAATCATCACCTCAGTATATGCCAACTATCCAGGGTCCACCCATGATAGTTTCATTTTCAGAATGTCACCCCTAAACCGGGACCTAGAAGCTGGGCGGCATGGCGGTACATGGCTGCTTGGTGAGTATAAATGCCTCTGCACATGCATGCATGTCAGATACTAAGTAATGTGACAACCCCACTGATGATACCCATCATCACCTCCCCAGGGGACAGTGCCTACCCTCTGAGCACCCACATGATGACTCCAATTCGGATCCCCACCACACCACATGAGGTAAGATACAACACAGCCCATATTGCAACCCGGGGCATAGTGGAGCGCACATTTGGAGTGCTCAAGTCACGCTTTCGCTCCCTTGACCGCTCTGGTGAGCAGCTGCTTTACGTGCCCCCAGTAGTGTGCAGGATCATAGTGGCAGCATGTGTCCTGCACAACGTTGCAACCTGCCGGGGCTTGCCGGTGGACATGGTGGTGCCCCCAAATCCCCAACCACATGCACCGCCGCTGCGCATGGGAGGTGAAAGGGCACGTGGTGAGGCAGCCCGTACACAGCTGGTGGCTAATTACTTCACCTAAAATCCTACCCCTATGGAGTGCACACAGCCCTGGCACATACCACCTGACAATCAATGATGATGACATAAGGGACAGTCAACTGTCACAACCATACCAGCCTGAGATTGGTCACATGGAAGTGTTACATTTTGTGCATTCCTACCTACTTAAAGACAACCAATGTGTGTGACAAAAAGACACACATTCATGCTGCATGAATGACTACCCCCTTGAAAAATAGAACATGAAAATAGTGCCATGTCACCCTACCCCTCCCCATCTCAGCTACCCAACACACCATGGCATGTCATGCAATGTGAAAGCAACAAAATAAATGCACAACACATGACACAAGTGTCACAAAGTGCACTGTCCCAAATGTAAACAGGCCACAGACAATATGCTCCCAGTAATCAATAAGAAACAGCACACATGAACAAATACTTACCAGCAACACAGAATAGCAACACAGGGTGAAACAGTGTCAAAATATGACAGTACAAAATCAAAGTAGTGCAAGTCTCACAACCTGACTAATCCAGAACATCGACCCCTTCCAACTGCAGAGTGTTGCTGTCAGGCAAATGTGTCAGTGTACTGCATACAACATGAACTGCATCTGCAAAGGAGACGGCCTTGTGAAGACATGAAGAAGGTACATGTGAATAAGGAGAAAGACATGGATGCACAAGCACATATCAATACACCATGCAGTGTTCAATCCAACAACAATCCCCACTAGGGATGTACACACAGTTTTGACTACAGACTGCCCACACAGCTCATGGGAGCCCAATGTCACTGTGTAAGTTACTGTCACTTGGTCACACCGTTTGCAAGCCCATAGAAAGGGGAAACAGGAGGGGTGTGTGTGTCAGGAACCCAAGCATCTAACCCAAAGACAGGACAAGCCTGCATGTGCCCAGCTGGAATACACAGTGGATGCCCATGGGAGCCACACAAGGCACACAAAAAAAAAAATGCCCATGTGTGGACCGGGGGGGGGGGGGGGGTGGGGAGGCCACCCAGGAGGTTCGAGGACAGGTTGCACCCCAACACCTACCTGCGTGGATGTTGGGAAAAAAAATACCTCCATGGGCTCATGGCCTGCACGGCTATGCTAATGTGGGTGAACTGCTGTCGCTCTCTTCACCCTCTGCTGCTACATCAGGAGGTGGCCGTGCTATGGGAGGCATCCCACGCAAAGCCCTGGTATGGTCCTCCATGGCAGCAAGCATGCAGGCGTGGAAGGTTTCGTTCTGGAGGATGATATGATGGTGCGGAGATCCCCATGCAGCACCTCACGGGTAGCCCGCATTTCTACTTGCATGGCCTCGCGTGATGCCCGTATCTCCGCACGGGTTGCCTGGAGCTCTGCTGAGAGTGAACGTGTGAGCTGCTCCAGCTGCTGTTCTGACCTAAAATTTCAGGAACCCTCAAGTTCACCCAGTCTCCCTGAGGAAATGGTGTTCTAACCTCAGGGCTTCCCTGTGGCCCTGTGACTCTACAGATATGGCTTTGCGCAGAGTCTCCAGTGCCACCCGTCGGTCCCTGTTGGACGCCAACATGTCCTCCCTTTGTGATTGGCAAATGGAGTCTGTTGCCTGCTGTTGGAGCTCCATCTGCCTTTCAGGGGGGAGAATGGAAGTGGCCACCTTATCCATTGCCTGAGCCATCATTTCACACGATGCTCCCTGTTGTGCTGCTATAGGGTAGATGGAGTTTTCCCATACAGTATTGCCTGGTGGCGCACAGCCACCGCATCGGCGGGCACCACACCTGTCTGGGGCAAGGCGATCTGCACCTTGCTGTGCTGGCACTGCCTGAGGCTGCAGGACTGCATTCCCCCTTTGATCTGCTAGCCCAGGAACAGGATCAAATGTTGTGGAGTGTGACCCTGCATCTGTAACCGCCAAAGGCGGAGTTACCAACACTGACATCCCCATAGAGGGGCCTACACCCAGTGCAGGTGGGTTGGACAGACCACCATCCCTGCCAGAAACGCTCACCTGTGATGGCAAATATGTCTCACTGTCCGATTCAGCACCTGAATCATAGAGGTCTGGGGAGGTGCACTCAGAGACACCCGTGAACAGTATGGTCTGCAGGAGAATTGGGTTTCCACCCACCACCACCCCACGTCCTCCACTGGTGCCCGGTTGTGGCTGAGATTCCTCCTGGGTCTGCACCATCTCCTCTACTTCAACAACATCAAGTGCGTCATCACCTTCAAAAACATGAAAGACAACAAATGGAAAAAGGCATGAGCACCATAGCACACACATAGGCCTGACAAGCCAGAGATCCAGTACATGATTTACACATGTCCCACATGACTATAACCCTGGCATCCATGCACTGTCAATGAGTTGGAAGGGGAGGCAAAAAGCAGACACTGAGGACTCCAAGATGGAAAAGCAACATATTTGCTGCATGCTGGATAGCACTGGCATCACACATTAGCCTGTGAGTGGCATGTCCAATACACATACATGACACATGCCAGCACACAGATGGCTCGTAGCATAGCCATGGTACTTTTGACAAGTACAGCCATATGTAAGTGAATGAGTACTGTCACCCATCCATGTGAGATGGACATGATGAGATAAAAAATGCAAAATAGTGTGACAAAATACACGTGTGCCACACACAGCAACACATCGAGTGTACAATTATACAGTGATGGCATGCAGATAGATAAATCAATGGTTGGTCACTTCAACATGACAGCAAACAACAGTCATGTTCCACATTCAAACAGGCTCCAAAAATTAATGTGAGCGGGCCCTTACTCAATCAGCCTGAATGGTCAAATCATTCCCATAACAAGGTAATAAATGTGGGCCATTTTGGGGTGTAATCTATGGCAGAAGCATGTCACATATGTGGCATTAGGGCAGAAAAATGCGTTGCAAAAATGGGAGGATTGAAACAATCAGGCTGAATGAACACTGAACATTTTGAACAATATTGTTGCAAGATGACAGTTCAAGGGCAACTGCAGTAATGTGGTGCTAATTGGCTACTGTGGTCAGAAGGGATACTATCATACCCAAATCCAAGGCCGGTGAATGGTTTGGAGGAAGCACATGGGTGACCCATACCACTCAGGAGTACACACCCTCACCTGGCACTCACTCAGAACACATCACCCAAGCAACATACACATGGATTACACACACATGCATGGGCACTCACCGGACAATGCTTCATAATCTGGTAGGTCTCCCAAACCTTGGATCTGTTCCTCTGTGACGAGGGTTCCAGCAACAGACTCATGTTCAGTGAGTTGGTCGTCCTCTGGTGGAGACCCACCACCAGTCACCAGAGTAGAGGCATGAATGGAAGCCAGCTTGTTCTTTGCTCTGCGTTTCAGGTCATTCCACCGCTTGTAGCAATCATCAGCTGTGCACCTCACAAATCCAAGGGCACTAATGTGGTCCGCGATGGTCTGCCAGTGGGCCCTACGTTGAGCAGGCGTAGTCTTGCAGCCTGCAGTCACCACCATTTTGCGGCTATGTGCCAACACATAGGCCACAAGTGCATCAAGTTCGGCGTCATTGAAGCTAGGCTTCCTTGACGTGCCGGAGTGAGTAGCCGTGTCTGGGGTCTCAGTCTGTATTGCAAGAGCACCCTTCTTCTTCTTCTTGGAAGGTGGTGCGGATCCTGAGTGGCTTACGCCGCTCTGGTTAGTAGGGGCAGAAGTGGAGGTGGACTGGGTACTTGATGTTTGCGAATGCACAATGACCAAAGGTCTTGGTGCAGGCATTGGCTGCAGGGTGATGTTGGCAGGACCAACGTCGGTGTGATGGACTTGGACCGACACTGTCCCGGCTGGGAGACTCGGAGCTGGGGTGGATTGAGCTGCAGCTGCCCCTGCTACTTGGGGCAGCAGATGACATTGCACACGTGGCTTAGACTTGGTGACCTGGAAGTCAGCCTCAGAGTCATCCTGTGCCGGTTCAGTTGACAAAATGGCCCGGTTTAACAAGGGCTGAATTGGGATGGTGTCAGCTACATTTCCCACAACCATTCGGGGGGCATAGGTGGCCCCGATTGGTCCTCCGCACAATGGGCTCTAGGGGCACCCTGCAAATCCTGGCCACGTCCCCTACCGCGCCCACCACGCCCACCTCTTTGAGCTCGGCCACCTTTGCCTCCCTTACTGCTTGGTCACCTCCCAACCATGGCACTGATGTTGTTGTGCGTATGGGAGTTGCAGTAAACAATTGTCCTGGGCTATTGGGGAGAAAGGGGTAGGGTACTAGATGGAATTCGTACCCTAGTGCTCTAGCAAGGCTGTCTGTGACCCCTGGGGGAAGATGATGGGTCACGCAATGCACAGGCACCCCAAAAACAAAAGTACACGTGCACGCAACCCCTGGTAGACCACATGCATGGAAAAATGAACCCGCACTACGCTGTGGCACCCAGAAACACAAAAATAAGCGTACACATGTTAAACACAGCCTACAATGACCTCTGAAGGGGTACGTGACACACGGGGGCAACCACAGTTGGTAAATACGTGCAGAACTCACCGTCTGCCTTGAAAAAGAACGTGAAAAAGACGCGCGTGTGCGCGTTGGCAACACCCCCGCCAAAAGAAGAAAAGAATGCAGTCTGAGGAAACAGAGAGTATGAACTGGAAACGTTGTGAAGTAATTGCCTGTGAACCGACAAGAAGTACAAGAATCACCCGCTCGCTCTCCACAAAAAGCACGTACAAGGAAATGGCGTCCTACACGTATCTTTTAGGCCTGCCCACACGTGCGACGTCACTCATGCGCCTATGCGCTAAGGGCCTTTCCTCCAATCACACGCAGTGACACCCGGACGTGCATTTTTTTACGTGTACAATTAACATGCACCCGTATCATGGGAAACGCCCATGCGTCTAACGTCACAGGCGTGCTTACGCTCTAAGGGCCTTTCCTCGAATTACACACTAACGTGCTGTTTTTTCACGTGCCAAATCACTGTGTATCAAGCTGGCCATGCAACAACACACGGAAGACCACGCTCCTGCCCAGAAGGCTGAATTACTGCCCCCAGAGCCCCGAGCACGCTCCCACCTGCCATCTGCTGCTGCCTGCCTACTAACTGGCCACATGCCCTGCTATTTGGTGCCTGTATGTCAGCCATCTGCAGGGGTCCAGTTGCTGTGACCACCCCTGCTGGAACAGAAGACTCCCGACTGGAGTACCATCTTGCTCCACAGCCCAGCCCCAGGACCCAGTTGCCCACCCACACCTGCCTCGGGGGTTGCCATGTCGGACACAACACCATCTGGCACCACTGGCAACCCCCAGTCAGAGAGGCATAGGGCTACCAGCTTCACTGCTGCAGAAGTTGGTATCCTGGTGGAGCAAGTCCTGGGGCATTATGATGCCCTCTTTGGAAGTTCACGTGCCGACAATGAAAGACGGAAGAGGATCTGGACGGACATTGTGGCTGCCATCAACGTGGAGGAGGTGGCAGCCCGCGACTTGCAACACTTCTGGAAGTGCTTGGAGGACATCAGGTCCAGGACCCTAAGCAAGGCCCGGCGTCTCCGGAAGGCAAAGCATGGAAAGGGGTGCCGGGTCCACCTTACCAACATGCAGATGAGGGTCCTGGAACGTATAGCCCCAGTGCTCCACCTCCAGGTCCCTGGGAGGCAGACCCGTCCGGAGTCGAGCGGTAAGTGTGCATGCGTACTGATTGGATGCTGTGCATGTTGAGGTGTGGCAGGTGTGTGCAGGTTGCACATATGTCTTGGAAGGACCATATATGGATGGGTATGTTCAGGGACATGATCCTGCCGCATGAGACTCCAGTCATGTGTGAGGCACATCAACGGTATATGTGTACAAAAGCATTAGGGCCAAATGCATGCTGGGGTGCACACATATTTACATATCCTTGTATGTACTATGGCATGGTTGGGGTGTGACACATGGATACGTGTTCCACCTTCATGCACGTGCATGGTGTACATGTGTGTGTGTAAGGGTATTTGACATGTGTGCCACTGTGATACACCATGGATGCATGTGACACTGACATGTAGGAGGCTGATTGGCAGATGTGAAATGGATGCCGAGGATTTCACTGCAACAGGTGGTGTAGATGTACAGATGCATGTACGTCTGGTGGCGTGTGTGCATGTTTTTGCCAATCCCCGTGTTGCATGTGATGTGAGCCTAACCTTCGGATGGTCATGGTGTTGTATGTGTACGGATGGTGGTGGCTGTTGCAACATTCGAGTTCATTTGAGCGTGAGTGTTGATGGAGATGATATGTGTGTTGGGGAGTATGAGGCCATGTCTGAAGGTTGAGACTGCCACTCAGCTGCAACTGTCATGTGTGTATCAGACAATTGTACAGTGCCCTGATGCCTGTGTTCTGTCTCTCCCTCTCTGCAGCGTCAACTGATGAAGAGGGCGGAGATGGTGCTGTGGAGCACACAGGCAGGGATCCCACCGCCAGCCGGAGAGGCAAGGCCCAGCTCCCCTCACAGGTTTCCATCTCATCGGGAATGAGGAGTCTGGTGCTGCCTCCGCGGCCACAGCTGCCGGGGGTAGGTCCAAGAGGCGGAGATCGGAGGTGGACTCTTCGGCAGCAGAAGTGGCAGCTGAGACCCCACAGGGCCCTACGGAGGAAGATGGCACGGAGTCATCCAGGTTGGTGGGGGGTTTGGTTGAGGGGGAGGCCATGGAAGTCACACAGACGGGGCCCGGAGGGGGGGATTCCACTGGTGCCAGTGGTGCAGTCCAGGGGCAGGGACAGGAGGAAGCACAGGCTGCCGCGGGGGTGCCTGTGTGTAATCCTGTTCCCGATCCTGTGACTGCATCATCCGGCACCAGCAGGGATGCCTTCATTCAGACCCGTTTTCAGAGAGGGGATAGCCGCACAACTGGCCTTCCTCTACCTGCGGACGTGGCAATCCGGGACCGGATTGAGTCTGTCCTGGGTGGGATGGCGTTGCGTGTTCGTGACATTCGGGATGACGTGCGGTGTTCTCGCGAGGACAGCACACATCATTTCAAATGTCTCAAAGACTGCGTCAACCTATTGGGCGGGGTCACCAGTGCTGGGTTCCTCCGTGTGCTGGAGCTTCTGCCGACCCCCTCCTCAACTGAACTCCCTATGCGCCAGTCGCCCGCCATGCCATCTTCCTGCCCAAGTGTCACCCGGGCACCCTGTGGAGCTGTCCCTGACCCAGCGGCCAGGCTGGTGAAGGACACATCCCTGCCACAGTTGGGAGTCAGAGGTCCAGCAGGGGTGGCTCACATGCAGGTAACAACGGGCAGGGCACATGCATGGCAGCAGCAGGCTCAAGGTGGGAGCGATGATGTTCCGGGGCTGACAAGATCAGAGGGGCAGGCATCGGCCGGAGGGCAGGAGGACCCTGGATTGCAAGTGTCTTCCGTGTGGCAGCGGTTGGGACAGGCCATAGATGCGGAGCGGGGGCGGGCAGAAGAGGCACGGCTCACAATGGTCAGGGCAGAGAACTCCATGCGGAAGGCGCTGAGGCGGGCCGAGTGCCTCGAGGCAATTCGCAGGGAGTTGGAGTTGAACATGGCATCATCCCTGCAAAACCTCGGGGACATGGAAGAAGCCTGCCTCCAGGACATAGACCAGGAGTTCGATGATGCCCTGGCCCGGGAAATTGGAAAGTGAGCCGTCGGACTAGCCTGCCCCCATTGTATATAATTTGTAGTGTTAGGTTTCATTTTCTTTTTCATTTATTTTGGGGTGATTGGACTATGCCCCACACTTTTGTATATAGTTATTTTCTTAGGTAGCTTTTTTGGATAGGTTTCATTTCTTTCGTTGGGCTCATGGACCCTGGATAAAATCGGTGTACATAGTTGAACAGTGGATCATGTGAGGATTGTATTTTATTAATCACCATGGATCAATGGATTTTTCAATTTACGTTTCCTTTGGATTTCATTTGGTGGACCGTGAGATTGGACACATGTTTTTTTTTCATCACTTTGGATTGGTTCTTCATATGTTTTTTTTATTCTGTTTCGGACATACATTTCATTTCATCGTTTGAAATATGTTTTATGCTTTCATTTCATTTCATTCATTTTGCTCATAACACATTTTTGTTTCTTACTTCCATGTGTGGTATTCGCTCATTGGTTTACTGCATGTGAAAAAGTGGATTTAGACAATCACTTGCACCCAGTGTGTGTGTGTGTGAGGGACATGTTTTGATGTACATAGGTGACTTTCGGTTTGTGTCATGGAATAGCCATTTCAGTGTGGGGTGGATTGGGGACTTGATTGCCTCTCAAGACTGGGGTGGCATGCTGTGGGATTTTGGTGCACATGAGGCCCATGATTGTGCATCTTTATGACGTGTTGCGGGGGCGACATCAGTCGGTGCCTGCAGGCAGGCCCCCCTCAATGCTGGGTGGGTGGGGTGCTGGGGGACATGAGTCGGAGCCTGCTGGCAGGTGCCCCTCAATGCTGGGTGGGTGGGGGTCCTGGGGGACGTGAGTCGGAGCCTGCTGGCAGGTGCCCCTCAATGCTGGTGGGTGGGGGTGCTGGGGGACGTGAGTCGGGCCTGCTGCCAGGTGCCCCTCAATGCTGGGTGGGTGGGGGTGCTGGGGGACGTGAGTCAGGGCCTGCTGGCAGGTGCCCCTCAATGCTGGGTGGGTGGCAGTGCTGAGGGACGTGAGTCGGAGCCTGCTGGCAGGTGACCCTCAATGCTGGGTGGGTGGGGGTGCTGGGGGACGTGAGTCGGGCCTGCTGGCAGGTGCCCCTCAATGCTGGGTGGGTGGGGGTGCTGAGGGACGTGAGTCGGGGCCTGCTGGAAGGTGCCCCTCAATGCTGGGTGGGTGGGGATGCTGGGGGACATGAGTCAGGGTCTGCTGGCAGGTGCCCCTCAATGCTGGGTGGGTGGGGGTGCTGGGGGACATGAATCGGAGCCTGCTGGCAGGTGCCCCTCAATGCTGGGTGGGTGGGGGTGCTGGGGGACGTGAGTCGGGGCCTGCTGGCAGGTGCCCCTCAATGCTGGGTGGGTGGGGGTGCTGTGGGACGTGAGTCGGGGCCTACTGGCAGGTGCCCCTCAATGCTGGGTGGGTGGGGGTACTGTGGGATGTGAGTCGGGGCCTGTTGGCAGGTGCCCCTCAATGCTGGGTGGGTGGGGGTGCTGAGAGACATGAGTCGGGGCCTGCTGGCAGATGCCCCTCAATGCAGGGTGGGTGGGGGTGCTGAGGGACATGAGTCGGGGCCTGCTGGCAGGTGCCCCTCAATGCTGGGTGTGTGGGGCTGCTGGGGGACATGAGTCGGGGCCTGATGGCAGGTGCCCCTCAATGCTGGGTTGGTGGGGTGCTGGGGGACATGAGTCGGGGCCTGCTGGCAGGTGCCCCTCAATGCTGGGTGGGTGGGGGTGCTGGGGGACATGAGTCGGAGCCTGCTGGCAGGTGCCCCTCAATGCTGAGAGGGTGGGGGTGCTGAGGGACATGAGTCGGTGATCATAGTGCAAGGTGACATGTGGGCTGCCTGCGGGACATGACCAGGGGTGCAGGGTAGTCCCCTGTTGTGTGGGCTGCCTGCATGGGCTGGGGAGGGGGTCGAGGGCACACCTGGGAGGACCCACACTGGCAATTCACGTGTGTAACACCCCGCGCACCCCTCAGAATACACGTACGCTGCTCAGACAGCGAAATCGCATGTGAAAGGTCCCGTGCACCCCAGGAATACACGTACCCCGCTCGCCCAAGGCCTATTGCGTGTGAAACTCCCCACGCACCCCCAAAATACACGTACCCCTCTCGCACAGGGCCAATCGCGTGTGAAACTTCCCACGCACCCCCGAAATACACGTACCCTACTCGCACAGGGCCAATCGCGTGTATAACTTCCTGTGCACCCCCAAAATACACGTACCCCGCTCGCACAGGGCCAATCATGTGTGAAACTTACCGGGCACCCCCAAAATACACATACCCCGCTCGCACAAGGCCAATCGCGTGTAGAACTTCCCGCACACCCCCGAAATACACGTACCCCGCTCGCACTGGGCCTATCGCGTGTGATTCTCCACGCGCAGCGGGGTACGTGTATTCGGAGGCGTGCGCAGGGAGTTTTACAGATGTTTTCGTGGTTGGGAGGCTGTATGCTGGTCCACTGGCCTGTGCGCAATGTACGGTATTTGTGCGCTGTTCATGGCGCATGGGGAGGGGTTGGGGTTGTAACTGGCGCTGCTGCAGGGTCGCTGCATCACTCTGTGCCATGGCTGGTTATGGATGTTAAAATCCATGAATACGCTGTGCGCGGAAATGGATTTTGGCACACGAGGCTGGCGCAGACAGCCACACGCGCACACTGTCCGCCAGCCGCGTGTGCCACTTATGCGTTGAATTCTATGAATTACCCCCATAGTCTTGTTCCTGAAGTTTCCGCGAGAGGTATTTTACTAGATACTCCACAGGCATAAGGTGCCCATTTCCAAAACGAGATTGCGTGACAGTAAAGATTTGAGTTCAACACAACAAAGGCTTTTAAAATATCTTTGACCTTTCCTGGGTTGCTAACCAAAGTCGTAAAGGATAGCCCCATATTCAACAATATTTTCTCGCTAGTAATTTTCAAAGAATACATAAAATTACCCTTCAGATCTCCTTTTAGGAAGTAATACAATGAATCCTTTCCTGCAACCATACATTTTGTCATCAAAGCAAGTTTTTTCGCATACATGATACTCATAAGTGATTGTAGACCTAGTTCATGACGAATCAGCTCCAACGGAATTCATTTAGGAATAAACAACAATATCGTACGCCATATTAAAGCTTCCAGTTGCCTAAGAAAAGGTAACAAGGCATCTGGTAAGAACACCAGACCATATGTTATTCTTAGGATAACTTTTAATCGGCAGAATTGGATACAGGGGGCAATGTGATTCCCAAATTTCCTTTCTATGGTCCTACTTTGATTCACAGACTCTTTTGCTTTCAGGAGAAGGTTATTTTTCAACACGACATGGGATTGCGAACTGGTGAATACATAACCTACAAAACCCATAACCGCTTGGTTCTTTATTCTCACACCACTGCAGTCCCACGAAAGTGAGGATGGTCTCACACTTTTACTGCCAATGTGAAATATTATTGTTTTACTAGGATTAATTGTCAATTTCCTTTCTGCTATAAAATTCCCAAAGGCTGTAATCAATATCTGATGACCTATCTTTGTACAATCAAATAAAAGGAAATCATCTGCATAAGCAATTTCCACAGATTTGGCCTGTCAACTAGGTCAAACTAGGTCAAACGCCATTGTTAGATCCATTGATGCGATATATATATGCTCCACCATTTTTAATTTAGCTTGACTCTGTAATTGTGACACAATAAATCTGCCCACATCAGTTCCCACTTGCCTACAAAAACCAATCTCTGCAGTCAAGAATAGAACAATCGTCAATCCAGGTTGACAATTTTTTCAGTACAATGGCAGCAGGCAAAGATTTTCGATACGACGTTCATCAGGATAATGGGTCAATAGTTTCTCGGACAGAGTCAATTACCTTTATTGAAAATCAACGGCACATAGGACATTTACCATGACTCCGGTGTCACCTTCTTACTACAGATGTCCCCAAACAATATGTGTAATAGGTTAGACCACATTAATACATTACTCTTTAGATTTGCAAAGGACAGATGATTGGGGCCTGGAATGGTGGTAGATTTGGATTTGCTGATTACTCTTGAGATATTAGTGGCTGATATATCTAGGGACCACTGCGCAAAGAAAAAAGACAAGCAGAAGCCTGTTGAAACAAACCCATCTTCCCAAAATAAAAATCTCCTCACTTCCCCCACTGAAAGATATAAGAAGAATTATACATTCAAAATAAGAAACCTTCAACGACAGAATTAGAAAAGCAAACTCAATCTCTAGGGACATTTTCTCTATTCTCAGAGAATTAGAATCCCCTATCTCACCTGTAGACTCATGCACCAAAGATAAAGCTTGGTGCACAAACATTCAAAATGCCTTATTCAATAAAATTACCATGATACAAGACAAAATATCTGCTAAAAGAACCTCCTCCCACAAGATTGTGCTTTCCACTCAAGAAGCCATCTTACAAGAACTCGCTATCAACCAAACCAAACCATGCAACCAATTCAACTTCAGGTCTATCTCCATTGCGGAAGCTAAGAATATCATCACATCACTTAAACCTTCTCAATGCCTTGGTGATACCTGCCAAGCCCCCATTATCAAAGAAGCTGCACAAGACCTAGCTCCTTTTGCCACCTCCTTTATCAACTCATCCTTTAAATTCTGTTCTGTGCCTGCCAACCTCAAAGATGCCTGGATACTACCCCTTTAAAAAAACGAACTAACCTAGACCCTAGTGCCCCAACGAATTATAGACCCATAACGACAGTTCTGTTTCTGCTTAAAATCTTAGATAAAGCTGCCTATCTACAGATTCAATCCTACTTGGAGATTAATAACTTACTAGGCACTAGACAATCTGGATTCATACCAAGACACAGAACTGAGACGACCCTCCTCGATCTCAAATAGATGAGCGTAAAGATAAAAGAGAAACCTCCATTCTCTTACTCCTAGATCTGTCCGCCGCTTTTGATTTGGTCGACCATAAAGTACTATGCAACCTTTCAAATTGGCTTCTAACTTCTCCACAAAGGCCACTGCGTGATAAACTCCTTTCTGGACAATGGAACTATAAGAGTCTTTTCCCCCTCATCAGCTGCAGTCCCAGTACCCATCACCTGTGGCGTTCCTCAGGGGTCTTGTGTCTCTCCTACTTTGTACAATATTTTTACAAAGCTGCTCTTCGATACACTGGATAAACTGGGTGTCTCATACATTAAATATGCAGACGACACACAGATCCTCATCCCAATCCAGGGAGATTATGACAAAGACACCAACCTCATATCAAATCATACAAACCTGGATGGCCACCCACGGTCTATGTATGAATGACGAAAAAAACGAGCTTTTAATCATTGGGCCCACCAGCAAACTACCTTCTCGTTTAGTCTACACTCTGCCCGCTGGCCAGTTGGACCTTAACACAAGTGGTTTTCCATCTGACAGCTGTACCTTAACACAAGGGGTTTCTCACTCAACAGCTTTAACACGCACAATATATAAACACCCGCTCAACCAGCGGGCCATATTTAATATGCACCGACCAGATGCACATGGGACAACTTTTTTTGCAGTCCCATATATGTACACAGATCACTAACATCAACTCCATGTGGATCAGGAGCAGTAAATACGTAATCCAAGCACGAGATGTCCATACACATAATATGTATTTACTCCGATTGATGCCTATGTGAATCGGAAACCAGAATCCTGGCTTCACTTTTACAAGACTTCGGCTTTACTTACTGGGGGACCCATCCAGAATCGAGCCAAGCAGGAAATGAGAAAGATTAGACTTTAACTCTCTGCTTCAACGCAGTGCAAATCTCTTCCGTGTCTATTACGTCACTGCCCATCAGGGCACTTGAAACCCGGTACCCTGATTGGACGACGAAGACACACATATGGGACTTGCGGGGACCCAACCAGCACACGAGCCGCAACCGGCTTTGATGTATATTACGCAGATTCTCTACAACACGCCTCTCCAGTACACGCAGCACCGTGGAGAACTTTGAGGCAGCCTGACTTTTCGGGAACAGCATGTATGACTGGCTCCCTGCAGACACCGAACGTTACGGCACCCACTTCCGTTACTACTACGGCATATCCAATCAGGGCACAGGCATTCCTGAACCCTGATTGGATGGAGTACATACACCCACAGCCGTTCTGAGGCCCGATCACAGAACGCTTAGTAACCTGCCTCGCCGCACGGAACGCAGATCTTTCCTACACGGTGCTCCAGCCAGCAAGAATACTGTGAAGCTCCACGAGGAAGTCGTACACTCGGGAGCACAACTGAGGACGACACTACCCCCGTCACTTTGCAGACAAAGGATCCCAGGTAAATATGACGGATGCATCTGCCCACAGATTAGATAATGTCTTTCTTGCAATAAGGGCGGCAGGTCTCACAGCTGGTTTCTGTTATAATGTGTGTCTTCCCTCCTGTGTCTTCCTTGCAGGGTGAGGTGATGTGATGTCAGTGGAATGTGGTGAGGTCACTGTGCTCAGAGTGTTGTCATTTGAATAGTGTTCCATGGGGGACAGTTGGAGACAGAGAGCTGGCTGGCTAGGATGTGCTGGTGTTTTCCTGCTGTACTAATGAACTAATAAACCCATATAACTTACCTGCTGGCTCAGGCGTGTTGATGACGAGTCCACATTGTTACACTGGCGACGAGGATGGGATTCTGTCGTGGAGGGGACAGCAGTTAAACAGGACGCCGCCCTCCAAGTGTCCACATCCCGTACAGCAGCCAGCTGTGCAGCCCTTGGCCGGGTGGTGCTGGGAGAAGAAGCTCTTATACGGTGGGAGCCGGGACCCTGGAGGTGAGGGGTCAAAGAAACTGCTCGTGGAACTCCGGTGGTCTGCAGCGGGGAGTGCATCCCTGGGTCCAGAGCTTGAGCGACGAGCTGCAAGAGCAGGCTCTTTTGCGGGGGAAGTTGAGGACTGGAGGCGTGGGCGTGAGGCCGTCTGGATGCCTGCAGCGCCCTAATGTGATCACTTCTGGCCTGTAGTGGGGGGCTTGAAAGCCCTCTTGTCCCCGTGTCTAGTGCCATTGGTTCTAGGCATCTGAG
Organism: Ambystoma mexicanum; assembly: GCF_040938575.1. Lineage (NCBI taxonomy): Eukaryota > Metazoa > Chordata > Amphibia > Caudata > Ambystomatidae > Ambystoma > Ambystoma mexicanum. Next base: position 1,336,149,150 of record NC_090934.1, read on the forward strand.
AAGGTTCGTGTTGCGCCTTCCGGCGTTTGCGAGCTGTTGGAGCTAGTGGTCGCAGGGATACTACAGCTGAAATCCTCCGTTGGTTTTGGGTTGATTTTTTTTCATTAATCGAACGATCCTGTTTTCGCCTGGAGGCCGGGTGGTTCAGGCGGAGTTGGGGCTTACAGTGCTCGCCAGTGGAAACAGGAGCCCGTGTGGAGGAGGGAAACAGGAGCCCGTGTGGAGGAGCTGGCAAGCAGTGTAGCCAGTCTTATCCATTTGGAGGCGGTCGGTTCCGCCGTCGGGTTGGTGTGTGCCTGGACGCTGGGTTGCCGGAGAGGAGCCAGGAGCGATCCTATCCCTTCGGTCCTGCATGAATAATGATGACGTCAAGGGGGCATTGTCATACGTTCCTGGGTTCCGATCACGGAGAATGGAACGTAATGGTGTGCGCGGCGTGGTGGACGCATGCTGTGCGGCCTGACGTGAGCTCCTTCATCCAGGAAGTGGAACTTAATGCTTCAACGTCCTTTCCAGGAGAGTGCACTTCGGATGTCTGGACGTTGGTAGTCGGCGGGGAGTGGACTCCCTTCAAGGTACTGTTGCAAGTGATGAAAGAGGCAGATTGCCAGGGTCCGGAGTGTTCCCTTGTGCAGCTGTTCAGGACAACGCTGTGGACACTAGTTCCGTCTGCAGTGACTCTTGGAAAGGACTGCGTTTGAATGCCAACATCAGAGAGAACCATTACGCAATATAGTAATGGTATCATGTAGCTGTGGGGTCAGTGTGCATGGAGTGGTGTATTCGTGTTGTGGCCCTATGTTAGGAATAGTTTTCTTTGTGTTTGGCCAGTTTGGATGAGAGTAGGTGTGTATGTTCATGTTGTGGCCTCTTTAATGAAACGTAGATGTTTGAATTATCTTGCCGTTGTCTATTAACGTGCTTCCTTACAGGGAGGTTTCAGAACTGTTTGATTATAATGTTGTGCCATTAACATATTTTCTTACAGGAGGCATTTGGAAACGGCATCGGGAGATGTTTTATTTATGATGCGATGGAAATATTTAATTCGGTCTGTCTGATATTTGTGGGAACTTTGATTTGCTTTGAACTTGCCTGGCGTTTTTACCAGTGACTTTTTGTTGACAATTTTTACTTCTATCTATTTTTATGCAATAAGTGTTCTGTTTTTAACACATGCCAGTGTACGAAGAAACATATTATTATTATGTGTCATGTTTTTTTTTTTTTTTTTTTTGGAGCATTGCAATTATTAGAGCTCTGTTGATATTTCATTTGAAATGCTACAGTTGTTTTACAATTTGCGTGCTGTTGTTGTGGTGTGATTCTGGGTGTGAGTGCGCATGTAGGTTGTGCGCGTGTGGTGGTGCCTGTTGTAGTAGCCACCGTGGTAGCCTAGTAGGTTCTAGGGGTCCCATTTCAAGGTGATGTGTATTTCATTTTGCACTTTGTTAATAGTTGTCCTTTGTGGTAGCCTGGCGGGTGCTGGGGGTCTCATTAGGGGATGGTGTAGCGTGATTTTGGTGTAGTGGTGTTTTGGCAGGGACTAGGGTCCCACTGGTGTAGTAGTGTTATGGCAGGGACTTGGGGTCCCAGGGTGTAGTGGTGTTTTGGCAGGGACTTGGGGTCCCAGGGTGAGTGGTGTTTTGGCTGGAACTAGGGGTCCCAGGGTGTAGTGGAGTTGGTTGGCAGGGACTAGGGGTCCCAGGGTGTAGTGGAGTTGGTTGGCAGGGACTAGGGGTCCCATGGGTGTAGTGGTGTTTCGGTAGGAACTAGCCTTCCTGTGTGCTTTTGTGTGCTCACAGGAACTTTATGTGTATGTTATCTTGAGGTTGGATTGTGTGTGGAGGTAAAGCTGTTCTCTATATTTTTAGAGTGTTGGAACTGATGTTGTCGTTTGTGCTTGTTGTGCTCATTAGAGTTGGGTTAGTGCCCGGTGGTTTCTCTTTTGGGTTGGGTAGTGCCGGGGGTGGCAGCCCTGGTACCCTGGGGTGGCGGACCAGGGTGGAAGGTTGTAGGTGCACTGAGGGGTTTCGGTTGTCAGTGGTGTATCCGTTTTAAGGGACGCTGGGGTGTGGCAGGCCCTAGGCCTCAAGGGGCAGCTTGAGGCAGGTGGAGTTCTTGTTTTTGTTTTGTTCCTCGATATGTATTCCAGTTCTGTTGAGGGGAGGTGCAGCCCTTTAGCCATCTCAGTGGGTTCCTCTTTGGTGAGTTATTGGTGGATAGAAGGTAGGTGAGGTGTTGTAGGTTCTATCTGTGTTTCGTTGAGTGGTAGTCACCTTGCATTTGTTATGCTTCCGCCGGTTTACTGCTTTGGGTTTTATTAGTGGGAAATAGTTTCAATGGTCTCAGTGTGCTTTCACCTTTATGGAGGGTGGAGTTTTTGTGCTCCTTTGTTGGCCTTGGTGTGTGAATGGACTCATGTGGACCGTTTCCTGGGGGTTTGGGTAGCGTGTTCATATTAGTTTGGGTGTCGATGGGCAGATACGTGGTGGCCACACGTATTTGTATCGTTTTGTGTAGGATGGCATTTGCGTTAGGAACACCTTTTTGTCAAATTAAGAGCGGGAGGAGTGTTATAATGTGTGTGGCGTGTAGGATCCATCTTTATTTAATTAAGAGAGGGAGGAGTGTTATAATGTGTGTCTTCCCTCCTGTGTCTTCCTTGCAGGGTGAGGTGATGTCAGTGGAATGTGGTGAGGTCACTGTGCTCAGCGTGTTGTCATTTGAATAGTGTTCCATGGGGGACAGTTGGAGACAGAGAGCTGGCTGGCTAGGATGTGCCGGTGTTTTCCTGCTGTACTAATGAACTAATAAACCCATATAACTTACCTGCTGGCTCAGGTGTGTTGATGACGAGTCCACATTGTTACAGTTTCCCTAATATTTCGTACACAGCCAGAGGACCTAATATGCCTCCAGACAAGAGGACCTCACAATAGACTACTATATAGATGCGAGGGACCACGCGCCTTGCCCCTGGAGTTTGAATTACTACAAGGGAGAAAACACCTGAGCCAGAACATTGAAGGTACACCTCCATGATTATATGTGAAAAATTTCACCGAAAATAGTTTAAGATAGGAGTTTGTCTACCGTTTGCAGGTTTCCCCAACAGATGGGCGAAATGCGGAGAAAGTAGCAGCAGACTACATACATCCTCCTTTCTTTCTTTCTCTTTCCCTCTCTCCCTACAGGGGAAGGCTGGATGATTCTGACATCTTTACCCTCTACCCTCTCTACTACGAATGCTTATCCCACAACTGCGGCGTTAAGCAGCTTTGTGGTACCCACATCAATTGGGTGTCCAGAATTGTATGCAGCCCTTTGACTGAAGTACGTGCCTAAAAGAGATAACCTTTAGGAAACCCGGGGTGAGTCAACATACTTAGGATGTACGGCAACCAAGGCAGGGCAGGGGTACCAAATTTAACCCTGACCTATTCCAAGCCCTTTCAAACGATGATTTCTAACATTTGTTTTTCTTGTGCACTAAATGCATGTTATCATTACTAGTTACCCTAATATGTCCAGGAAGTAAACACACAATTCTTAAAGAGGATATGCTATTTATTATTTCCTCTTTGGCTTTTTTGGTTATAGGGGCTGTTTTTTCGCCCTGAAGAAGGCGGCCACCATGAACAGCTAGGAATCACTCTGATTCGGTTGATATGAGTATGCAATTGCCGCCCGAAATGTAAACTCTCCGCAAGGGGGAACACCAAGCCCACCCAAAATTAAGGACTAGAGACTGACATTTCTAATGTGATCTATGTTTACCTGTTGGTCGCACTAAAATCCTACCCCCTGTGACGTTGGCATGTGTTTATTAGACGTTTCACTTCAAAAGATATTTGATATCTGTCTATGGCATATGCATATTAGAAGTGTCTATGCAGGAGACACTTGACAACTGTTTATTTAAATGTTGGCATCTGTTTACAAAAAAATGTCTATTTGCCACAGATTCTGTCTATCAGATTTTTGGTATATGTTTCCTAGAATTCCAACTGCAACAGAGACTTAGCATTTGTTTATCAGAATTTTGACATCTGTTTATTCGAATTTTCATGACAATAGATACATTGAGTGCGATTTATGTGGCACTATTATCTCGAAATATAGGTTTTTAAACTACCAGGAATATCCAATGTTCTTGTTTTCTGCCCCTTTTTCATTTTATCTTTTCTTGTTTCCATTTGGTTACCTCAGAGAACTAAATCAGTTTAGGGACCAGTGTATTCTCCATGTTTCCCTATTCATGACAACTATATATTCTTCTGTTTTAAGCAAAACGTTGTTGTATATGCAAGTGGATGTAAAAGAACCCTTCTCTTACCCTTTTTGTTCATTACGATTTATTATATCCACTATGCAGCCTCACTACGTGTGTTTCTTTCTGGACACTACTATGGGTTATATACTTTGGATGTGTACCACTAGTAATTAAAAAGGGTTTCCCAAATTATAACATTCCCAGAGAACATTATATATATGGGAAGAACCCCCGTGTAGCAGTACTTCCATTCTTTGGTTTATGGTTATGATTGCCCGAGTCTGCTACTAGTCACTTTGGGCAAACCAAACTTTTGTTGTTGATCCACCAGCAAACTAAACAACTCTCCCATATGTACAAATTCATCACCATTGATGGTATTAAAATCAATGTAGCCAAGGAAGTTAAAACCTTAGGCTTCTATTTAGACATAGCTCTTAACCATAACAAGCGAGTAAATGCCACAGCATCTGCAACAAGCTACACTTGCAAACTAATCTATGCATGTAAACCATTTCTGACCACTGATAGCTGTACCACTAATGCACGGGCCTTAATCCTATCGAAACTTGACTACTGCAATGTACTTTACCTTGGCACTAGTAAACACAACACTAATAAACTTCAAACCCTTCAAAACAATGCCCTTAGAACAGCCCTAGGCATTCCCAAAGGACAGCACATATCTGACCAAAGGAGATCCACCAAATGGTTGGCATCAAAGACAGAATCAAACTTAAAACTCTGAACATTACATACAACTGTCTCAATAACAAGGCACCGGCAAACCTCATAGAGAAATTCACTAAGGATACGTCGGAACGTCCCATCAGAAAGGCTGAAGCCAACAGTATCAGAATCCCCAACTTCAATCTGAAAAGAACAGGATGCTCAAGCTTCCCAGTACTGGCAGCTCAATTATGGAATTAAATCCCAGATTCCTTAAGAGCCACACTTTCCTTCCACTCCTTCAAAACCAATGTTAAACTCTGGCTACACACCAATGACTGCTGATGCATAACCCTATGACCAGTCTCTATGCACCTACTCTCCGGCAATGCACCTGTGTTCCACTTAACATACTAATGTTAATTCTCTTCTCTGTATAGTTCTGCCACTCCTATATGCTGCTTTAAGCTGCAAATGTAAATCCTAAATATGCAACCGTACCCTTACCTATGTTGCACATGTACATACTAATGCAAACTTTCTTCTTTGTATACTTCTGCTACTCCGATATGTTGCTTTAAGCTGTAAATGTAACCTAAGATGTAACTGTAACCTAAGACTTCATAAGCGCCCAGATGCCTAACGGCCCGGTGGGCTCTACAAATAAATAAACAATACAAACAACAAACAATGCAACACTGAACCTCACTCCCAAATGGGGATGACCATTCCACCACTGACTTCATATACAGACTGTCAAAATAGTCAGTCCATATCTTTGAGTCAATTGGATTGGTCTGCAACTGATGCTGAGTAATTTGGGTGCTATTTATGACAAACCAATACATATACGGGAATTAGACCCCCTCATAGCTTTGATCATTAGTTCGCCATCTGTTTGTGCAATAGAGGCTCTGTGACTGATAAGCCAGTTTTTATAAGTTTGTTTGCTTTGTTTGATCTTATACTTGACCTCTTCTAACCAGGCTTGACCCTGCAATAATATACAAATATCTTTTCTCAGTTTGGCTTTCGCATTTTTTTTGACTTGATCATATGCATGCTTCTGGCCATTACTCACATCATGTGCAGAGGTATAAAAGACTTGTTACGTTGTAATATAGATTCTAAATAATCTTTAAACCAGTCAACAGAATACACAGCAAACTTCGTTTCGTATGGAAAGGATTCAAAATCATGTATCATAGTTAGATTGAAATGTACAAGTTTACGAGGGGTCCATTTCACTTGGGTGCAGATAATGCTGACTTCAATTTGCTCAGGGAAGTATACCTCCTCTTTTGGATCCTTTACCCATGGAAAATCAAGGCAGAGCATAGCATGGTCACTAATGGGGGAGTACACAACTTTAATATTGTTGAACAGCGACATAACATGATCACTCACAAAGATGTAGTCTATGATGGAACTGACCCCTCTATCTTGCCAGGTAGGTGTTATATTAAACATGTGTTTCAAACACCAACTCTTTCCGTTGTCAAGCCACATGCTCCCTCTATTCTTTTTGTTTGAGCCTGATAGAGGTGCAGACCTGTGGTTTGCCAGTGCCAACTGCATTTCATCCTTTGAAAGGTTACAGTCAGCGTTTAAATCACCCGCAAATAATATGATCCCCTGTGGGTTGATACCAAGCCAATTTCCTATCTGTGCATTTTAGCACTCAAAGAGATCATCCAACACGCAATCATGTGCTAGTCCATTGTTCCAACAGATATTAAACATTAAGACATAAACACTAATGTCTTTAGATACAATTTAAAAACTCGCAGAGATGGTACAACCCATAATCATTATATTAGACCCAAGCACAATTGTGTTGTCATTCCTATATGCCAAGGCAAGGCCACCCATGTGCCGGCCTCTACTTCGTTTTTTGACAGGTAAGCAGATAAAGCTAAAACCATCCAACATCAGACTACCAGTGGCCCATGTCTCTTGCAGAAGAATAAAGTCAAACATTTCAAGAGTCAAACATGCTTTAGTATCTTGAATACAATGCTTGTTCCCCCTCGTATTCCAAGATACTAGTCGAAAATAGATATCTTCGCTAAAGGGGTTTATGTACCAGTTTAAGTTTGTTCTATTGAGTCTCTCAATGAGAGTGCCAGCCATCGCCATTCCTGCATATCCTTTAACTGGGTCCTGGCTTCGTTTACAATTAGGGATCCCTCACCTTGCTGTGGCATTGAGTCAGTTTGTTTAACATTCCGATCCTTTCTGGGCGTATATATCTGAGATTTTCAGATTTTTTAATATTGATGTCAGAATAGGGAATTATATCAACACCCTTTTTTGCAAGGCCCCGGCCTCTTTAAGTAGTAGGGCTCTAACCAGAGGAGATGTAATTATTAATCTTACATAGTCATACCGGTAAGTGCTCTGGGGCCCCCTTCCTCAAATAGATAATATAGACCTAGGCTGGGCTCATTAGAAAAAGCTGGAGCCCTTAGGGAACTCGCTGATACTGTCACGCACTCACGGCTCCGTTCAAGTACGCCAGTCATACACCCCTCATCCTCACACAGCTCTCACACACGCTCTCATGTCCGGGGGGTGTCACGTGAGCAGGCTCATCTCTGGGGTCGGAAGCACCAAACAACCAGGTACAATAGGAGCTTTCCATACCTCCACTGGCGGCTTCCATGGCGCTTACGGGACAGCAACTACAGACAAACGCCTCGGCATTCGTCAACACAGTTCCAGCGTGCACTTCCTGGTCCCGGGTCACGTGACACGCTCACCGGTCCCGCTCGCGGATCAGCTGACACAGGGACACACAGGATTTAAACGCTGGACTCCCGCGAAACAGCGCTTCACAGCTGTTCGCACCGGAGGACTCTGTTCAGCTATTCTGCTTCTTGGATTCACGGCTTTTGACACGGATTTCGACTCTGGACCTTGCTCTGCTCTTCTGCCCCTCCTGACTACTTGTTTGCTTTGGAACGTTATTCGGAATTGCCTTTGGATTGCCCCTTGCGGATTTTGTGTCTCGGATCTGGCCTCTCGCCATTCCAGCTTGCGCATATATCTCTGCAGGTTGGTTGGGTGGACCCTCGCACGACATTGGTCTTGATACTACTGGGAGGCCAGCTCACTTGATCACCCCCCCTCTCCACGAAGTACCCCAGCATAGGTATACGGCATACCAACTCTCCACATAGGTAAGACTCTGCCTTCTGTTTTCATCAGTGTGTTGTATTGTGCTCGCTTGGTAACTAATCAGACCTTTTTCTACAGCTGTCTGGGGTCAGCAGTTTCGTGGTATCAGGCCGGCGAGGGAAACCCACCTGTGGCCCCAATAACCGCAGAGGGAGTGCTTTTACTCTTCCTCTGTGGTGCTTGGGGACAGAGGTTCCATACTCTGCACGACAATCAAGAACAGAACAGACTGTGAAGCCTCTTGTCGTGCGGAGTATGGAGGGTTCCGCGAATGACCCCATGGCGGCCTTAGTGCAAGCGATCACAATACTCAGAGCTGACATGGCCGCAGCAACCACAGCCCTTCATCAGCGGCTAGACACCCTCCAAAGCACACGCCACCCTCTGCCCGTTGATACAGAGTTCGGAGAGACGGTACCACCATTGTCCACGCCCCGAGGCTCGACCTCGACTTCGCCCTCTCCCCTGGTTCTCCCTACTCCTTTCCCCCTGGCTGCACCCGAAAGGTTTCAAGGGGACCCTGACAAGTACCGCACGTTTATCAATCAATGCAAGCTACACTTCCTTTGTCGTCCCACTTCCTTCCCCGATGCCACCTCAAAAGCTGCCTTTTTGTTATCACATCTGACTGGTACTGCGGCAGCCTGGGCTAACCCCCTACTCGAAAGCAATAGCTCTATGTTATACGACTTTGATCTTCTTGTAGTCGAAATGTCACGCATCTTTGATACTCGCCACAAGGTACAATCCCGGGATTTGGAACTCTTGGATCTCCACCAGGGCAAGGGAACACTCATTGAGTATCTTACGCTGTTTAACCAGTTGTCCGCAGAGACTTCCTGGCCAGAGGGTAAGAAAGCCGTCGTCTTTTATAAGGGCTTGAACAATTCCATGAAAGACGCGCTTACCGCAGTGCCTTCCCTGCCCACTTTGTTCCCTGATCTAGTGGACCTGGCTCTTCAGATCGATGCCAGACGTCTTGAACGCCGATCCGAAGCCCGGTTCTCTGGTCACGCCTCCACCACTGTCTCTCCTTCCTCCGAGACTACTGCGGAGCCCATGCAAATCGGAGGGCTCCGTAGTCCGTTAACTTCCTCCGAAAGGGAGCGCAGGAGACAGGACAACGCCTGTTATTACTGTGGGTTACTGGGACATTTCGTAAAAAACTGTCCTCGTCGTCCCAAGCCCAGGACGCAGGGTTTTCGGGAGCTCGACCCTAGAATCGGGGGCAGGATCGAGCACTGTTTGTCCTTCTCCGAATCCCTCGCCTGCCTTTGGTACCATCCGACCCCTTGCGGTGCAGGCTTTGTTACAACCTAGTACAAACAACCAACACCCAGTCACCATCATCATAGACTCAGGTGCCACTGGCAACTATATGGACATTTCTTTGGCCCTCTCTTACAACTTGCCGCTTATCAACAAAACCCGACCAGAGCAGGTACACTCCATTGATGGCAGCACGTTGGTCTCTGGGCCTGTTAAACACCAGACAGCCCCCCTTATGTTGATCGTACAAAGCATTCACAAGGAAACCATTAGTTTTGATTTGATTACCATGCCACAATACGGGGTCATCTTGGGTATTCCATGGCTACGGCTACACAATCCACTGATTGATTGGAAAGCGGGTACGGTACACTTTGAGTCGGATATTTGTCAGGAGTTCTGCCTATCGACTCCCCCTGGTGAGGATTCCCCTGCCCAGGTCCTTAGCTCCATCGCGCATCTCTCCATGGAGGTACCTTCCACCTCTGGGCTCGATGCACACACAGTGGGTCTGGTTTCTGATGTAATTCCCGAGGCTTACCGTGACTATGGCGATGTTTTTGATAAAGGGTCCTCGGAACTACTCCCTCCTCATCGGGAGTACGATTGTCCCATCGATTTGCTACCTGGTTCTGTAGTCCCTACGGGTTGTATCTATTCCCTGTCCCCGGGGGAGGAGAGGACCCTCAAGACATATATTCAGGAGTCCTTACGTAAGGGTCACATACGTCCCTCCTCGTCTCCTGCTGCCAGCCCCATTTTCTTTGTGCCCAAAAAGGAGGGTGACCTCCGTCCGTGTGTTGACTATCGGCGCTTGAACGCCATTACCAGGAAGGATCGGTACCCTATACCACTGATCACACCCCTATTGGACCGCCTCACACACGCATCCATATACACCAAGCTCGATCTTAGGGGCGCGTACAATCTCGTACGTGTGAAGATGGGGGACGAGTGGAAAACGGCTTTCTGCACTCGTTATGGGCTTTATGAATATCCGGTTATGCCCTTTGGCCTCTGTAATGCCCCCGCCACTTTCCAGAGCTTCATGAATGAGGTGTTCAGTGACATTTTGGACGTTTTCATGGTCGTCTATTTGGACGACATACTGGTATTTTCACGGTCACTGGAGGAACATGTGGTACATGTGCGGGAGGTATTGAAGCGCTTGCGCACCTTCTCCCTGTTTGCCAAAGCCGAGAAATGCCACTTCCACACTGACAACATCGAGTTCCTGGGTTTCCACATCTCCCCTCAAGGCCTCACTATGAACCATGCAAAAGTCAAGGCGGTTCTGGATTGGCCGGTCCCTACTTCACGGAAAGCTCTGCAATCGTTCCTTGGTTTCGCAAATTACTATAGGAGATTCATCTCTGGGTTTTCTTCCATAACAGCTCCACTTACACTTCTCACCAGTCCCCTCGTCCTATTCAAATGGTCCTCTGAGCAACAGTTTTCGTTCGACACTCTCAAATCCGCTTTTACCACGGCCCCTGTCCTTCAACACCCCGATCCTGAATTGCCTTTTGTAGTGGAGGCAGATGCATCCTCTTTCGCCCTAGGGGCAATATTGTCCCAGGAGTGTCCCACTACTAAACGACTGCACCCAGTCGCATTTCACTCACGCAAGTTTACGCCATCGGAATGTCACTACACCGTGACAGAAAAAGAGCTCCTGGCGGTCAAGGAGGCTTTCCAGGTCTGGCGTCATCACTTGTTGGGTGCAAAGCACCGGGTCACGGTATTCTCGGACCATCAAAACCTACGTGACTTGGCGTCCATGAAGTGTCTGAACGGCAGGCAAGTCAGGTGGCACTTATTCTTCGCCGCCTATGATTTCACTTCAGATGCATTGTCCCGTTCTCCTGGTGGTGTCTCGTTGCCTGCCTATCCCGAAACCTTGCTTGACAAAAAAAACGTCATATGCCTCTGTACCCCTTCTTTGCCTCTATTAGACGGCATCCGTTCCTGGACTACCGCCCATCCTTCCCTGCTTCCTGACTGGGATTTGACGGTGCGGGACAGCCTGCCCTTTTTCCATGACAAACTGTTTCTGCCCACTTCTGATGCCCGGAACCTGGCCCTCGAATGGTCACATGACCTTCCTGTTCACGCACATCCTGGTCAGCGTCGGACTCTCTCCTTGTTACAGCGGTGGTGCTGGTGGCCCTCTATGAGGAGAGACGTGGAGTGCTACGTCAGCACCTGCTCTGTCTGTGCCCAATGCAAGCACCGGAGAGGCCGTCCGTTAGGCTTGCTTCAACCCCTGCTCGTCCCTCCTCGGCCTTGGCACACTTTGTCGATGGATTTCGTAACAGACCTCCCCAGGATCCAGGGTTACGATACTATCTGGGTAGTGGTTGACTCCTTCACCAAGATGGCACGGTTCATCCCGTGCACTGGTATCCCCTCGGCCCCGGCGTTGGCAGGGTTGTTTTTTCGTTCCGTCGTCTGTCTCTTCGGTTTGCCGTCTGTCTTGGTATCCGACAGGGGTTCCCAGTTCACCTCCCGCTTTTGGCGAGCCTTGACTACGTTAGTTGGGATCGACTCCCGCTACTCTTCGGCATATCATCCCGAGACGGACGGCCAGACCGAAAGGGTCAACCAGACTATGGAACAATACTTACGCTGTCTGACCCTCCAACACCAACGGTCCTGGTTGCGCATCCTGCATTTAGCCGAATTTGCCTATAACAATGCAACTCATTCATCCACAGGGTTCACCCCATTCTACGCCTTGTATGGCCAGCACCCTAAGATCCTGCCCATTCCCGACTATTCACTATCTGGCAATCCGGCCGCCTCTTCGTGCATCCGTGATCTCTCTGCTGTCCACTCGCAGACCCTGGTGCATCTCAGAGAGGCTCAGGCCTCGATGAAAGCCTCTGCGGATCTGAAGCGCTCTGACGCTCCTTCCTTTTCTGTTGGGGATCGAGTGTGGCTCTCGTCCCGTCACTTGCATTTGCGGGGTTGTCGCAAGTTGTTACCCCGTTTTGTGGGCCCTTATCTGGTCTCTCGGGTCATCAATCCGGTGGCTTATCGCCTTCGGGTCCCTTCCTCTTGGCGGCTGCATCCTGTCTTTCACGTTTCTCTTCTCAGGCCATGTCCTAGCCCTACTCGTCTTCGCTTCCCCGCTGCCCCGGTTTCTCCGTCCTCTCCGGACGTTTTTGAGGTGTCTGCCATTCTAGGTTCCCGTCTTTTTCGGGGGGTCTTCAGTACTTAGTGGACTGGGTCGGTTATGGTCCCGAGGAGCGGTCTTGGATCCCTGCTGGGGATGTCTCTGCCCCTCGTTTAGTCTCCCGTTTCCATAGGGATAATCCGTTGTGCCCAGGGGTCATGGGCCTTTGGGGGGGCTCTGTCACGCACTCACGGCTCCGTTCAAGTACGCCAGTCATACACCCCTCATCCTCACACAGCTCTCACACACGCTCTCATGTCCGGGGGGTGTCACGTGAGCAGGCTCATCTCTGGGGTCGGAAGCACCAAACAACCAGGTACAATAGGAGCTTTCCATACCTCCACTGGCGGCTTCCATGGCGCTTACGGGACAGCAACTACAGAAAAACGCCTCGGCATTCGTCAACACAGTTCCAGCGTGCACTTCCTGGTCCCGGGTCATGTGACACGCTCACCGGTCCCGCTCGCGGATCAGCTGACACAGGGACACACAGGATTTAAACGCTGGACTCCCGCGAAACAGCGCTTCACAGCTGTTCACACCGGAGGACTCTGTTCAGCTATTCTGCTTCTTGGATTCACGGCTTTTGACACGGATTTCGACTCTGGACCTTGCTCTGCTCTTCTGCCCCTCCTGACTACTTGTTTGCTTTGGAACGTTATTCGGAATTGCCTTTGGATTGCCCCTTACGGATTTTGTGTCTCGGATCTGGCCTCTCGCCATTCCAGCTTGCGCATATATCTCTGCAGGTTGGTTGGGTGGACCCTCGCACGACATTGGTCTTGATACTACTGGGAGGCCAGCTCACTTGATCACCCCCCCTCTCCATGAAGTACCCCAGCATAGGTATACGGCATACCAACTCTCCACATAGGTAAGACTCTGCCTTCTGTTTTCATCAGTGTGTTTTATTGTGCTCGCTTGGTAACTAATCAGACCTTTTTCTACAGCTGTCTGGGGTCAGCAGTTTCGTGGTATCAGGCCGGCGAGGCAAACCCACCTGTGGCCCCAATAACCGCAGAGGGAGTGCTTTTACTCTTCCTCTGTGGTGCTTGGGGACGGAGGTTCCATACTCTGCACGACAATCAAGAACAGAACAGATACCATGTTAAAACTGGGGCGACCAGCAGGGTTATGGTGATTACCATTTGCCACATTTGTTATTTGGACACCCCCCTCCTTATCCCCACCTTACGGATAATTAACCACCTGGGTATTATGATCAGTAATGCATACACCTGTATGAACCGGGGGGCAAGAGGGGATTTACAACATCTTTCACCGGAGCAGAATTTAGGGGATCCCTAAGAAACATAACATTATAACAATCTCACATTTTTTTATTCAAGATATTTTCAATAATTGCACTGAATGTAAATTAATTTAACCCATTCAATGAGTTGCCAACACCCTTCTGCACTTGCTTGATTTTGATTGTGGCTTTTGCCCCCTTATTACGCTGACTTGGGGCAACTTCCACAATCTCAGGTTGACCAGATTGCATACCGCTTCCCTCATTGCCATTCACATTACTGGCCACAATAGAAAATTTAAGATCATCCAAACAATTTATAGATTGTTCATTTAAATTAGTAGGCAATGCAGAAAATGCTGGACCAGCAGAAATGGGAGTATTGGCTCGAGACGGTGCATCAGGATTCTTGAATATATCAAAAATATCTAACACATCCCGTTCCATTATTTTCAAATTCCTGTCAATACGAGCATCTGTCTCCTTCTGTTTTAGTACATCAGACAGCCTATTTGAGCTTTTGAGATAGTCACTCGGCTTCCAGAGCCTGTGATCGGCTATAAGAGTTTGCGCAATATTGGGCAGAGTGCGATCATCAGAAGAACTATTCCCAACTCTTATTTTTTCAATTCTAGATACTACTTTTTCTTTTCGGTAGTCCGCAAGGTCATCCCGCAAGTCCAGACCCCTCATGAACCTATGTGATGACACATTAAAGACCTTACTAGCAGACATGTTCTTTTTCCATATTAATTTTCTTTCTTTTTTTTTGGATGTTTCACCTCAAAGGGGATGCTATCCTTGCTCATGGTGATTACATCATCCAAGATAGGCACTGAACTATCTAAGGCATTAGTTGTACAAACTGTGGCACTGTGTTGATTCTGGATATTTACTGAGGTCATCAAATTAGGTGCTACATCTGTCGCTGGAGATTAGGTATTTACTGCTTTCTCCATAAAACCCCTATTTTTGGCAGGCTTATTGGGACCATTGTTATCATTCAACAGAGGGTCCATTCGTCTCTCTGATATCAGCTTGCGACATAACTTGGGCAAAGATGTCAGAGCCACCACTATTTCATTTGGGGGTCTCAAATGTTTTTTTAATCCTCCCAACATCATACTATTTGTGTTGGAGTATCTTGTATCCTCAGTATCGAACACCTTGCCACTGTTTACTTTAGATTGATGATTACTTGAATATTCTACAACAGTGTCAAGGTGTTGTGAGAGACCCAACATAGTGATTTCACCTGTGCTAAAGATGGAAGGGGTATTTGCATACATATAGCTTGAGTTCAAATCTCTACCTGTAAAGACATTGCCATTATTAAGATTTGTTTGTTTAGCTCCTTCTCCAAATAGGGATTGCGAGGATGCAGATAGTACATCATTACAAGAGATCAGAGCCCCACCCCCTCCCAAAGAGCACATTTGGGCACACTCAAGTAGGTCCTCATCTGTATCGGATGACCCAGGCAGTGGCATCACGACAGCCAACGCCGTGCTCGAAAGCCGTGTCATAACTGCGGGTGCAGTAATGATTGTATGTTTAGTTTTTCCATTGAAGGAGGACATTATTGCTCCTCAGAACGTAACGGAAAAAGCACCAGTACACTCGTACAAATGTAAAACAGCTTCAGGTTATCATACAGCACAATGTATTAGCAACTGCTCTGCAACATATGTTACAACCACACATTCATCAAAGGCCAATGAAGGACAGCAAACCCAGGGAACACGCTTACGGCGGAGGGAAATTAAACTGTGATTGCAAATACTGGTTTAATGATTCCACCTTGCCCGAGCCACACAGGCCAAACAGGCACAACAAACCACTTGAGAGGCTACTTGCTGAGGTGTGCATGCTGATGGCACGCGGCCTCGATGATAAATACGGTCCGCCTCCAATGTGGGCGTTGCCTGTAAATAAATGGATATAACACCTTTTTACTTTGTTATAGTGACTATATAGTAAATAACAATAGTCACCAGCAGTAGTGTAAGGTTCATTTAGACAGTCACCAAGAGTTAGAAATCCAAGGGCAGAAAAACGTGAGAGTCTTGACACAGGCTTCCACAGCTGCGTAGCTTGAGCAGCGAGGCAGGCACAACAGGCCCCTTGAGAGGCTACTTGCTGAGGCGTGCGCACTGATGGCACGTGGCCTCGATGATAAATACGGTCCTCCTACAATGTGGGTGTGGCCAAGAGTTAGAGATCCAAGGGCAGAAAAACGTGAAAGTCTTGACACAGGCTTCCACAGCTCTGGGAGCTTGAGCAGCGAGGCAGGCACAACAGGCCACTTGAGAGGCTACTTGCTGAGGCACGTACTGAGATTTTTAAATATTATGCATGTCATAAAAATGGCAAAAATGGGCCAAAGGGTGATGCAACCTCGCACAGAGTCAGCATTCAGACTTTCCAATTCCCTTTGACTTAGTGAATCTGCATATCTAAATCTTATGGCGGTGGCTAGTATAAATTTGAAGTTTTGATCGATAACACATTTTTGGTAAAAAGAAGCTTTCAGAGTCAAGGGAAGGTCATAAATGCAAACACACACCTGATGTCATTTGCCCTGAACCAGGTAAACAAAAGGGAAAGCCATATACACAGGGAGGTCAGAAAAGGGCATCAGAAACTAGTACACAAGGGGAAAACTGACCTTCCCGCATGGGTTGTTTTGCACACTTCTACTTTTCGTGTGATTACTTACTTAGTGAGGCTCATATAAAGTTTGCCTCCAAGAGCAATAAATGTTGAATCCAGGAGATGCTCTGGATATATCAATGAATCTATATCCTTGGCTGACCCATTTGTAGATAAAGGCACCAATTTGGAGCAAGCAAGAAAAAGACTCTGACTGACTACTGTATTGACTTAGTAGCCATTATTTAATTTGAAATGTAGAAAGTATTTTTGGATGTAAAACTATTTCAATTTTGAGGTATTCCCCAACAAATGGTGTACATATTGAATTACAGGTTTTTACCAACAAATGTTGAACATACACATAGGTTCATACAGGCATTGATGAGAAAAAATCAAGTGTCACAGACAATACCCAAAACCTAACAAAGGAAAGTATTTGTAAACAGAGTTCATTTCAAATACACAATGACCACACGTCTAGAACAGCACCCTTTGTTCTATGAACATGATACATTAGACAGTCTAAGTCTGCCATAGTCATGTGTGGTGTACGGAGACAAGTGAATTGACCACCCACAGGAGTCCAGCCTCTCGAAAACTGGTATATAAGAGAAGTGCCTAGTCTTGTAGCTTAAAAGTAAGCTACTTCTAATCCTGAGCCAGTTCAAAAGAAGAAAAGAAGAATTAGTGTCCTAGAGTACACAAAATCCGTAAGGGGCAATCCTAGAGTACTGTGAGTGTGTAGAGACCAGTCCTAGGTCAACGTCGGTAAATGTATTCCTAGTGTTTTGAAGTGGGCCGCAACTAGATTGCGTGTCCAAAGACGTTTTGGTGGGCAGTAAAGGCCACCTTCATCTTGACCTACAGATGTCACTCTTGAAAAGGGGTGCTACTGTAGTCACTGAAGAAAAATAAGTCCCTGGTATAGGGGTCAATTGTGGAGCAACTGCGCTGCAAGGAGCTTGTGCAAGGCTTGCAGATTCCAAAAAGAGGAGTTCCAAAAGTGTGGACTGAAGTGTTCAAGTCGAGGAAGACTTCTGACAGAAGGTATCACAAAAGGCATTAATCCTGTGTTGAGCAAAGTCCCAAAAAAAACAGTGTCTTACACGCAAGAACCAATAATCTGCTGGAGCCTCATGCGTTGGCGGGCACACTGAGTGGTGCCTTGCTGAATCAAATGAGCGGATCTGCATCCTGAGCTATGTTTGCCCTGAACCAATCGGCACAGAGAAAGGAGGGAACACTGGTAGGCTGCCCTATCCCAGAAGAGGGTAAGTCCATAATACTCCCCCCTAGGTTGTAAACCGATGATGACATTTTAGCTATATAAGGAGGGGACAGGGAAACACAAGAGACAACCCACTGAAACCCAAACTTCAAGATCCAGGAAAGCAGAGACAAATGTATCTAAGCAGATCCAGGCACATACACCAGAATCCAGGGAGAAAGTAGGGGAGGCAGCTGATCTCATTCAAGAGAGCCCAGTGACCAGATCCCCTGTCTATCTGTCCAGCATCCCATTCAGCTGTCCATAGTGACCAGACCTTGCCTACCTGTCCAGCACCCCATCCAGGAGAGCCTAATGACCCGATCCCTTGGTCCAGCTGTCCCAGTGACCAGATCCCTTGGCCTAGCTTTCCAGAGACCTTGCTGGCTGCCCAGAACCCCAAACACAAGCTTACATTCTAAGTATCACATCACCCAGTCCCCAAATTGCATATCCTGCTCTTTTGCCCGTTGCACCCCATTGAAATCCCTTTAAAATCCCAAATTGCCAGTATAATCTGTTCACCTTTTCATAGACAAATCTGTATTAGCCTGTGTATGTTAGTTCATTTCTTTGATAAGTCTTTCCAAAGTCTGTATAAATCCTCAGCATTATGTGCAATTAAATCAATTAATTCCCCTTTAAAGAGATTCACGGTGAGCTGGTTGCCATTCGAAATCAACCACCTCATTTCAAGTGCCTTTCTTTAACAATTATAGCCATTAAAATATAGACTCATCAGAAATAGTCTTTGTTTAAGAAAGTCTTTGTTTAAGAAAAAACAAATTTGCCAATTCCGATTTGCATTCATCCCATAGAAAAACCCAAACTGTCATCCTATTAAGAGTAACCCCTTTCTTAAGAATCTTACCTGCATATGCCTCTGTTTTTCCTCCTTGAAACAGATCTCCGATTTTGACAGCTAACCCCTTTACTTGGCTGCTGTCAGCACCAATCTTGTGTTGAACTAAATTCCCATTTGTGCACATGTGTTTACTTTTTGCATTTGTTTTCATTTCCAAATTGATTATCTTACATGTGTTCACATTGGCTTGGTGCCCTATTAGTAGTCTGTAAGCTTCCTTATCTCTCAAGTGTAACAACAAGAATTTCTGTCCTAGCTATCCCACCACGGCTGTGAGCAACCGTGTGAGTAATAAGTAAAATCTATTTATGCTGTTTTGCTGTTTTGCTCCTAAAACGAGTTTTCATTTTCTTCTTTGGCCTCCCATCTTGTGGTGGTGGGCTGAATTCACAATCCAATTTCCCTCTTTATCCTGACTCCTTGATACTGCTTTCCATCCAAAAAGAATTAAGTTAGCAATGGTTTGGGGGTGAGTGTTGCAGGTGGAGAGCTTAACCTTTACACCATCACACGCTTGAAATCATTTTCTTGTCTTGCGATTTAAGATTCATTTAAATTGTGGGGAGTTTTAATTAACTGTATTGTGAGAATCTTTGTAT
Organism: Ambystoma mexicanum; assembly: GCF_040938575.1. Taxonomy (NCBI): domain Eukaryota; kingdom Metazoa; phylum Chordata; class Amphibia; order Caudata; family Ambystomatidae; genus Ambystoma; species Ambystoma mexicanum. The sequence continues at coordinate 1,336,168,360 of NC_090934.1, forward strand.
TTGTCCTGCCACCCCATTGGTGGATGCTGCCCATTATTTGATTTTGCTCTGATTTTTCATTGAACCATACAATTAATAAATATTATTTTGTTACACACCGGCCTGGTTCCTAGTCCATTGTGACACAGGGTGTTTGTTAAAGTGGGTGTGAGACTGTTTTGGGGCCTACTCAAATAAAGAACGCAGGGTTGAAATAAAAATAAAAAGCATTTTTATTGTGCACCACATTAGTTGTCACTGGAAGAAGTTCCTGGCTGGAGTGTGCTGTGTTTATAAAACCATGACAATCAGGTGGTCATATTTTATGGCAATGTTGGTGACGTGTGTCCGTGAAAGTTGGGTTGTATGTCGACGGTCTGTAGATGAGTAGGGATGATAGGTTGGTTTGGTAGTCAAGGCTAAGTGCAGAAGGAATGATTCACAGTTTGGGATGTTTATTGGTGGTGCTGTTGCCATCTTTAGGTGATCTTTGTATGCAATTGCAATACCTCCTCCTCTTTTTCTTCGCTGTTGGCTTATTCAGTTTCAAGTTGTTGGGTAGGGATTTGTCAGTGACTACCTTGAATTCATAGAAACCTGGTTTGGCCCATTACAGAAGGTTTGAAACAGACCACTAAACTGTGGCAAATTGACCTGAATCCCCTTTGATTGAATCATATTTGGGTTTCAGAAAAATAAATTTTCCTGGACCTCTATCGGGGTTCAGTTTGCCCAATGCCCTCTGCCACAAAGATGAAGGTAAAGGCTGCTCCAAGAACTGCTGTATGGACAATACATTGCTGATGCTTGAACAGTGGAGCCAAGAGCTTGCTCACTGGAGGTGACATCCCCTGTAAGTGCTCTCTGCCAGCATAAAATGGCAGAACATGGACTCTCCTTAACCCTGGTGACCCAGGACGCAGTCCCTGAGCAACCCATGAATCAAGGATCTGTTTCCCGCATTACTTCACTTTTAACCCAGCTTGACCAGTTTTGAGTCATTTTTGATCTGCTGCAGGCCTCCGTGAGATGTTTTTGACACGCAACATTTTTTAATGTGATTCAAGCCATTGAATCCTTGACCCAACCATTTACATATGCTCCATCTGTTTTTCAGCTGATTGCCAGTGAAGAACCACATCACATAGTTAGACCTTGTTGCACTGACTTCCCTGCATTGACATGCCAACTCAATGCCAATCTGCCTGTTCTTTACCCAATTTAAGACTATCACTGCTGCAGGAAAGCTTTGCATCGAAGGACCATCTTAAGCTGACTCAAACATCCTGATGACCTCGATCCATTGGGAAACATCAACTCGACTCTCTTGACACTGACTCAACCGATTGCAAACTGCCTAGAAGCCTTTCTTGATGCTGTTGAGCCTCATGAACAAGCCTAATAGGTATTTGTTGGGATTATGTACCCATGGTCTGCATGAAAGTGCTCCATTGACACTTACAACACTACACTTTTTAAAGACATCTTCATTGAACTTGAATATTGCTGCTGAAAATATCACCTGTTGTCAAGCCAAACCAAACTGCCTATTTCATCTTAAAGTCTGGATATTCCATACCTTCTCTTACAAGGGTTGGTTAAGGTGTTTTTGATTTTTGTGTTTGAATTTTTAGTTTAATTTAACTCCCCTATTGTTATAGAACCTTGATTGGACATTTCTTCACTTTGGTTCCCCAGAAATAGACTTATTTGGATGTTTCTCTGCTATTCCCCTCCCCCTCCGTGCCCCCTGAAGAGGGGAGCTTGTCCTTAGCCCATATTCCCACAATGAGCTATATCTGGCAGGCTGCGATTGTTTCACCTTTATGGGTGGGATCTCTGCTGGTTTTTAGTAGTGTGAAGCTGAAAGGGAGATTTTATCACTTCTCATTCCTGTACTCTTGTATAGCAGTAGTTACTTTGTCACACCGCTATTAGAATTTTGAATGGTATCACCCTGTGGCCAAGAGGGCTATGGCTATCTATTTAATGGCTTTATGAAGTGGACAGCTTCAATCTGTGAGTCAATCTGTTAGTCAAAAAAAAGTATTTGAGAATTCCAAATTATAGTCAAAGGGTTTTATGTTCTTCACCCTGTGGCAGGTTCATTCCACAGCAGGGATCAGCAACTTGAAGCTCTCCAGCTCTTTGGGATGACGTCTACCAGGATCCATTAGCAGTGACTGTGATAGATAGGTCTGATGGTAGTTGTAGTCCAAAGCATCATGAAAGATAAAGACTGCAGACCACTGTTCTGGAGCAGGCTTCCTAACTAATGCATTATGTATAAGGTAACATGAAAGGACCAAATTTGAAGCTCAAATTTATTATTATTTTTCTGAAATTAATTACGTACAATACCTGTGATAATGGGTCGCTTTTACACAATTTTGGATTATGTCTCCTCTAATGCTAAATCATAGTGAAGATATATTGGTGGCGCTCGCCCGTGGCATAATGAATTGTCCAAGAGCACCCTCAATCCTTAAGACGACGGACGAGGAAGTGACAGCAAGAAAGGCCCACTGCGGTCATCACCCATACAGAAGGGCTCAAAACAGTGAAGAAAAGGCCATGTTATGTTGATGAGCATAGTTTCAAGGAGGGCATGAAGGAGGTCAAGGGAGAGAGGATTACATTGTTGAATCGGCGTGTGTGATTGTGTCAGGTGTTCATAATTTTGACAGTGGTCAGTGGCATGGAACTTGTCCAAACATATCATGCAATGTTGTAGGGCTGCTCAAACCAGCCAAAACAGTGACCCTCCAAAATTCTGCAACAAATACCATGCTGCACATCATAAACGATGTGGACCAATATGGAGATGTGCCACCACTCAAAGGTGAGGAAGAGGACATGCAAGATGGCCAGGGCTCCCGATAATCACTGCGGGGGAGTGCGACTGTGCATTGCTTACAAGTGCCAATCCAATAAACAGCCACTCAGAAGCTTTCCAAAAATGCCCACCCAGTCCCGAAAAGTAGCACCATACAATGGGGGTCATTACCAGTAAGGCGGTAAGGGATACCGGGCTCCGGTAAGGAGACCGGTGCCGGTAATCCCTTACCGCCCTATTCCGAGGTCCCTTAACGGGTCCCACCAGGAAGAGATGGTCTGACCAGCCGTTCTGGATGGGACCCGTTTAGGGACCAGAGGGCTAATAATGGCCTTACCATTCGCAAGCCCATTATTAGCGCCCTCCCCATTCCCATTGAGCACTCTGGGGGCTCAAATGGGAATGGGGAATGGCTTGTTCAATGGGGACTTAGCGGTCCTGCCAGGGAGTCCCGGTAATTCAATGGGGATTCCCGCCAACGGTGAGTCCCCATTGAACAACACTGGTGCTGGACCCGTTATTTGTGGCAGTCATGGCGCCATGATTACCACCAATCTCGTAATGACCCCCAATGTCTGCCATGGGGGAAAGTAGTCCAGTAAGTGTTAAACCCAATCACCCATCCATACCAAGCAAGACGTCCATCGTCTCTATCTCCGCAGGCATAACATAGTGTGGTGAGAGGACATGTATGTTCCCCAGGGGACATGTGTGTTCTCCAGGATATCAAAGACCAGAATCAGGTCTTCTCTGGGGAAGTCCTGCATTAATGTTTTAAGGAAGCGTAGCTTTTTAGAAATTTAGAGTGAGGTGGGAATTCCCTGCATGTTTGAAGTGTGTGTGTGGCAGCTTACTGCCTGAATCACTTTTTTTTACTGCTTTGCGTGGTTGGCACACTATTGCTGCCATTTTGGCACACAGTTCCCCTGATTCAGTTTTTTTCTTTTGTGCTTGCGCATCACTGACGTGCCCATGTGTGTGAATGTTCAACATGTTTCCTAATCCTTTCAAGCTATTATGGATGCACGTGCACATTTTGTGAAATGCACAAGTTAGTTGTTGACTAACACAAAAGCAAATTATGACTTGGCCCACATTTTGCAAAATCATATTTTAGTGAACAAATTTGTAAAAAGAGATAGTAGGGGCGATGTAAGTTACATCAGTTTGCATATGTCTTCCTATCATGGGGCGTGCATAATGGCATGATTCTTAATTCATTGGGTGCTTATTTAGGAAACTGCAAAGAAGACAAGCATAACCCCCTATTACAGAATCTTTAAACTGTTATAAGATGCAAATTGCACTAATGTAGATGTCTATTCCAGGGGTTTGAGGAATTTGACCATCCGCACGGGGAGTGTACGTTTACTTGGGCTTTTTTTTTTTTGGGAAATGAAAATGAATGATGGGAGATCAACCTCCGAAAATGTGTGAGGTCATTCTGCACACATTGTCCCTACTCACCGCATGACAACTGCATATTCATGCGTAATCCGGGAGGACACAGCCTACAGGTGCTGTTCTCCCCTGTCATGTTCACCTGGTATGTGACAGCCACGGGTACATCAAAGCATCTCAAGAATATGAAAGGCAAAACCTTCTACGGCCATGGGCAGCCTAATTATTATATCAAAGGCTACATGGATCTGCTGGTGGCAGCACATACTAATAGGAGTTAATTGGAACAGGCCTGGGTCAGGCTTGATAGCAGAATGGACAAGAGGAAGGCAGGACTAACACCTCTTGGATATGCAATGTGTCAACTTGAAGCTAGTTCCCACCCCTCTTATGAAGGACAGTGAATGGCGTGTCTGGGTCCACTATTTACTTTATTCAACCCCTGCAAATCACACCCATTTCAGACGGATGAAATATGTGATTTGAGTGAGACAGAAGTCTGTTCTCACGACAAACTTCAAGGGAGACCTGCGCTTTGATCAAGAGCTACAGAGGGCTCAGTTAACCAGAGAGACACTTGGATCTACATCAGACAGGAAGATGGGTGGGATTTAGGAATACATGTTGTCACCTCTTACCTTTCTTGTTGCAAAACACTGTGGTCCTGACCTCACCCATAACAGAAGATTGTTAGTAGGGACCCAGGATGGGTTCATTAAGGTAAGCTTAGCCTGCACCAATCACTGGGGCCCATTTGGCTTTAAAAGGGGGCTGAGTTCCTCACTTAAAAGATCATCCGATGACTTTGAAAGGAGTGAAAAGATGGACTCATTTGGACCCTGGCTGACGTCTGCCTTACATCTTCGCCAGTGAAGGAAGGCCAGAATTTCCAAGAGGGAAGCAAGATCCCTCCCCTAAACATCTCCCAGGGAACAGAGGGAGATACCGGACTCAAAGGACCCATCCAGCAGCTCCAGAACTGCTACCAAGCCAGCACACAGCATACCCTGCTAGGTTCTGCCAGCAAGCTTCCTAGATGTGAAGTGCCAGAGAGTCTCTGAACAAAGGTCAAGGCCATTCTCTGCAAACACTTTCCCCAGCTTTGGGCCGCCTACCTTAAAGGACAACACAAGCCCTGCGAAGAAGCTAGGAGGAGTGCCATGACAAGCATCAACCAGTGTCCTTCTGTTAAGGACATTTTCAAGGCAGTCGAGCCCTTGGACCGCAATCAGTTGCACCACTGACTGTTATCATACTGCAGTCACTAAAGCCATCCGAGACGCCTCGACCAGAGTTCCAGATCCGACAACCAGCAGATAGACAACAATTCTTGACCCAGAGCCACTGTGTAGATTAACCTGCAGCCGTCCGTCTAGCCTCACTTGCCAAACTGCCTGCCGCCTGACTCCTGCAGCTATCTCCCATCACAAACTCTGTCACAGGAGCTGCAGAGCATCCTGGAACCGACTCAACACTGTCGAGCATCAAGATCATCTCAAGCACCAGGTACATTGTGGTTCTGTCCCCCTGGTCCTTCTCCAAAGGCCCCTAGTGACATTTATGACCCCCTTCTCCCTTGGTGCTGAAACCAAATAACCTTGAACAGTTAAGATTGATTGCTTTACCGACTACCCTCCTGCCAGTAGCCAGAGTGCATCCCTTTCCTTCGTGAAACTGTCTGTCCTTTGTGTTCCTTTACAGGATGGGTTTTATTTTGTAGTGTGTTAGAACTGTCTGTTGTAATAATAATAAAGTAGATATGTGTACACAACCTTGACTGGACAGTCCCCTTTATCATTGGGTAATAATTGTATTTTTGCTGTGTTGCAACTAACCAATGATGCACGACCTTGTGGAGATAAGACTGACCATCCATCCACTTTACCAAAATTGGACAAGGAGATTTATAATCTACTTGTGTTTCCAATCTCTTCATATCACTTCTGGTTTACTAGAGGTGTGGGGCTGATTGATGGTTTAGAAACCGATATTCATCCCTGGACCACTGGTGCCTCGGAAGTTGATTTGTCACAAAAGGGATGTTACGTGTCCATGGCCCTTTAAAAGAGAGACATGAGGTGGCTGGGAAGAGAGAAGTAGAGGGGAGGAAAAGGAGGAGTTAGGACAGGAAGTCCTCAGTTACGTAACAGTGATTAATAAAGAAAGACGTTTGCTTGTATCCTCCAATTGCTTTGTCCTTATTAATGAATACCCGCTCCGGTTAACAACTGCCGATGAGGCCGACTCAGGCGGAGCAGAGGCTTCTTTACTGGTGGATGATCCCACCACGCCGTCCTCCTGCCAGCAGCGAGTGAGCCCACCGCTGCAACATCCAGCAGCACTGATACACTTTCCACGTATCACTCCCACGTGTGTTCCAGCGATCTTGCTACACTTTGCATTCGCGCCTGATCCCTGGTGGGGGCAGAATACGCTTTTGAGGACATTCTCCATTTACGACGTCCCACAAGGGGAGCGAGGCATGAACGCTTTTTGCCATCCACGCGGAATTCTGCCAGCGGTTCTTCCTGAAGGCAGGCCCACATGGGGAAAACACATGCTGGTACAGGGAGCACGCTTTAGGTCAGTGACCTTGCAGCACGTGCTGCGCCCCTCCTCCTCATCCAGCCCCGCTGCCCCAAGGAAAGACAGCACTAACTGGCCTCCAGAATCTTACCAAAAAGGGGAGTGCACACACACACAAAAAAATAAAAAGAAGGGAGGGAGTGCAAAGAAGGACATAAATTCAGTGAGAATTGTGCATTCAACCACAGGAGGACCGAGATCCAGACCCTGAGAAGAGGCAGCACCCGTGCGCACTGACCAGTACCAAAAACCACATGCAGTGCTCACAGAAGCTGCAACCACCACACGCCCTTCCCACGGCAAGGGAAGACCTCTTGAGTATGGCACAGCAGCTACCACACCTCATTTGTGAAAGCGGCGGGGGAGAAGAATTCGCCCAACCTGCACAATATGTTTATCAACCTGGTTGGCAATGAGATAAAGACCATCGTCAGGACAATTCCACCAGGTGGTGACCAACCTGATTTTCCCACACTAATCACGCCCTGAACAGGAAACTTGTCATTAAACCAAACCAAGGCTACGAGAGGTATATGTTCAACCAATGCACACAGAAGGCGGAAGAGACTGTTGACAAATTCATCACCCGTCTTCGGGTCGAGGGCACTCACTGTCAATTACATGAATTCTCCTTGGATTAAGCGGCATAGTTATGAGCTATAGAAGGCTGTCTGTCACCAACCCTGAAGAAACAACTGCTAAAGAAGCCCCCGTCGATCAACTAGCAAGGATTTTTGAGAGGGTTGACGCGCAAGCAGCCTCCATGACGGGGAACCCTGTTACGAAACAGGACAATACGGAACTCATTACTGCAATCCAGCCAGCAACCCAGGCACCAGGAGACAGAGGAGCCACATCGAACAGGATGTCCAATCAGCCTGGACCAAGACTGCAAAGGCAGTGCTACCGATGTGTAATGGCCTTCCCGCACTCAGGGCCCTGTTCTGCCCTCTCGCAAAGATGTGCCAACTGTGGGAGTTAAGGCCACTTCCAATCCATCTGTAGGGAAGGGAGACCGTTCCTTACTCCGAGAATGGACCCACAACCACAGAACAGGATGTATAGGTGGCCCCTGCAAGCCCCAACTTACCAAAAAAGGTTCTACCTCCCAGATCAAAGACGATACGTCAGAGCAGTAGAGGAATACCACTCACCTGATAACACACAGGACGACGGATACTATGATCAGCCACCCCGAGAAGAGGATGAGTATGATGAGCCCCAACACACCTACCAGGACTACGAGGACCTACAACAGCACACATCATATCACGCAAGTGTCAACTATGACCAAATCTACCAGGATGAATATGTCAACCTCATTCAGGGTGACAGAGAAGCGAGGGAGGCGCAGAGAATATCAGTTAACATCGGGAACAGTTCTGTTTCCTAGTTGACTCTGGAGCCACAGTCAACATTATGGTGGAGCAAGAATTCCTGCAAATCCATGAGAGGCCGAAGCTGTAGAAGATGTACTCAAGAATATATCAATGGGGCGCAATGTTCCCCCTCCACGCCATTGGGCCATTCAAATGCCAACTCATGCTCAGGGGTCTAACGATGGACTCCACCATCCACGTCATCAGGAGCCCGACAAAAGGCTGGTGACTCCTCAACTACCATACAGCATTGTGTCTAGGCTTCATTGACATTCACTTTCGCGAAGAGGATGTAATCCACTCGACTGTAAGCGCAAGTGACAACTCAAGCACAGTATGCCCCATCCGCACTGTCCCCACTGGCACAAACCTCATCACCAAGGAAGAGATCCTGTCAAGGTTCCCCCAACTATGTACGGGACTTGGGAAGCTCAAAGGAGCACCCGTTAAATTATACATAGATTCGGCTGTCAGGCCCATCCCACAACACCCCAGAAGGGTGGCTTTCCATCTCCAAGAGGCCGTTTCGAGAGAACTGAATCAGCTACTCAATGACGGCATCAGAGGGTGTCTCCTCTGGTTATTGTACCCAAGGAAGGTGGACGTTTACCCCTGTGCATAGACATGAGAATGGCAAACACTGCTATACAAAGAGAGCACCACCCTGGGCCGCGCATAGATGACATGATAGTTCAGCACAACAAATTTGTAATGTTCTCGAAATTTAACCTAATTCAAGGGTATCACCAGCTATAACTGCATCCAGAATCAAGAGGTATCACAAAATTTGCCACCCATGAAGGCCTATTTTGTTACGGACACCTTAATTTCGGCATTTCCTGGGCTGCCAAAATCTTCCAGGAGGCCATGAGGCAGGTGATTATACCCACCAAGGGCGCGCTGAACTACAGTGATGATATACTCACCTTTGAACATCACTGGAGGACCACAAAGCTGCCCTATTATCGACCTGCACAGCGATCCAGAATGCCCAGTTGATGCTTAACATCGAGAAATGTCATTTCAGCAAGAATAAACTGAAGTTCTTTGGCCACATTTTCTCTGCCGACGACATGACACCTGACTCTGGCAAAGTCAAACTATCAAACTATCACCAACCTATGGACACCACTGCAAGTGGCGGATGTCCATTCCTTCCTGGGCATGGCTGGGCAGGGCTGGGTACAGTGCACGCTATATTCCTCATTATGTGTCCATTACTGAGCAAATTCGAAGTTTTCTGCAGAAGGAAACAACATTAATATGGTCCCCTACCTGCCAAGAAGCCTTTGTGTAGATCAGAAAAGCCCTTGCAGAGGCATGTCACCTGGCCTACTTTGACCCAAACTGGCACACGCAGATCATTGTGGACGCTAGCCCTGTAGGCCTTGGGGCCATCGTGGCACAGACAAGCAGAGCTGATACACATCCCAGGCACATCATCGTCTATGCGAGTAGAGCCCTCTCAGGCACTGAATCTGCCTACTCGCAGGCCAAAAAGGAAAGTCTGTTGGCTGTCTGGGCCTGTGAACATTTCCATAATTTCATCATGGGGAAGAAGTTCACATTGATCACGGACCACCAGGCTCTATCGTCCCTTTCTGGAAATCCACCCATAAAGATGCTGCCCAGTATAGAGAGATGGGGCATCCGACTCCAGGAATATAGTCATGATATCATCCACAGGCCAGGGTGGGACCAGAATCTGGCTGACTACCTGTCCCGCCATCCGGCTGGTGCTCCAACCATGCGAGCAGGTGACACGGAATACAATTGCACTCCCCCCAGCACTGTCCCTTGAGGTAGTCGCTGTTGCATCCGCATCCAACCCATGGTGCTGGTGATCAGCTTAACAGGCAACAATAAGTAGAAGTACTACCAGCGTGCCGTACTGAATCACCCGGGGGTGCAAAGAAGAACTGGAGAGGCTGGCAAGAATACACATAAAACTGGCAGTCAAAGACCATGTTACACTACTGAGTGGTTGTAGGCTAATCATCCCTGCAACACATTTAGAGCCAAGGTCATTAAAACAGCACACTCCTCCTACCCCCACCTGCGAGGCCAACAACCTCGGGGTCATCTTTGACTCCACACTTTCTTTCTCCGCACACATCTCTGACGTCTCTAAAAAGTCAAACTTCTTACTCCACCTCCTCAGAGGTACTCTGCCTTTCCTCTCCTTCCCCCAGAAGCTCACTGTCTCTCAAGCTCTGGTTCTCGCCAGGTTGGACTACTGTAACAGCCTCTTTCTAAATCTACCTGCCTCCACACTCCGCCCTTTGCAACTAATACAGAACAGGACTGCGAGCCTTGTCCTTGACCTCAAGCCCTGGGATTGTATCTCTCCAACTCTGAAATCACTTCATTGGCTCCCAGTGGATGCAAGGATTACATTTTAAACCCTCTGCATTTTTCCAAAGCATTCTGGGGCCTGGGTCCAAAATACCTTCAACTATCCCTGCGCAAATACCTCCCCTCTCGAGCCCTTCACTCCTCTACCTCTAACTCACTCAGGGTCAGTCGTTTTTCAAAGAAACGAGCTGGGGGCAAATCTCTATCTTCGGCTGGGACCTCCCTTTGGAACAGCCTACCAGCCACCTTGAAACTTGAGGAGAACCATCTCCGGTTCCGGAAGCACCTCAAGACCTTCCTCTTTGCTTCCGCCTTTGCCCCTCTTCTCCCCAGCTGACCTGTTTTTCTCTCTTGGCACTCTGCACCTGGACACCCTCTGTCGGCCCAGTTGCCTGCTCACCCTGCATCCTCCTGCACTGCCTCCGGGCCTCCCATTCCACTGGGTTCTGCATCTGTACCCATACAGTCCCCCACTCTTCCTCTGCACTTATCAGATATACCCTATCCGACTAATCTTGCACTTGCCACTTGCTGACTGCACTACCACTTTTTCATTGCCTGTATTTATTCATTTAACTTATTATTTTCTTTCCTCTGTTCTGCACTTTCCATTTCTCCCACTTCCACGCACTTTCCCCCTTTTCCCTTCTCCATGCACTTGCGCGTTCTTAATGTCACTGGGCCTTGTAAGATCGTTGTTTTTTTGTTTGTTCTCCCTTGTTCCCTTGCCTTTGCTTGGTTGCGCTCTGAAACACTTGTGTACGAGCACGATATAAATAAAATATCATATCATATCATATCATATTGAGTGGCCGACAACACAAGAAGGCAGTTACGATGCCATGTGTGGTTCCCCTTCATGGACTCACCGGTCAGTAGCTGGGTCAAGAACTGCCTGGCATGCCAGTGTACGAGTGGGAAGCACCAATCCCACTGCAGCCGACTCACATCCCAGACCGGCCCTGGGACAGAGTAGTGGTTGATTTTTACATGCCAATGGAGTCGGGGGATTATCTCCTACTGTTCATCGATGAATATTCAAGGCTTCCCTTTGTTAAGAAAGTTACCACCACTGCATACTCACAAGTAGCAGCAATGTTTGATGAAGTGCTCAGTGAATGGGGCATCCCAAGGTCCATCAAGTCTGACAACGGACCCCCATTCAACAGCCTCAAGTTTGCAATCTTCGCAAAACATAAGGGGTTCACCCACCAGAAGATAACCCCTAGGTGGCCACAGGCAAACAGTATGGCCAAACGCTTCATGGCGTCACTCAAGAAGACAATTCAAAGAGCTTGCATAGAAGGCACCAATGAACACCAAGCACTATGCAGACTCCTACGAGACTATCGCAACACACCACAAGCAGCCACCAATAAGTGGCCGGCGGAGTTGATAAGATACGAAGTACACACCCACATTGTGAGACATCCCAGTGCTCCAACAGAAGGGGATGTAGAAATCATAAGAAGGGACACTGAGAGGAAGAAGTGGGCCAAGGCGGACTCAGACATGAGGCGAAGAGCCGTGCCAAAAGACTTTCATGTGGGGGATGAGGTCCTGGTCCAGCAGGCCATGACAAGGAAGACAGCCTCCCGATATGCCCAGAAACTGCTGAATATAGTCGCTGTCAAAGGAACCATGGTGACAGCCCAGAATGGTGACCGTGAGGTCACAAGGAACAGTTTGCGGTTCAAACCTCTCATCAAGGGAGACATTAGCGAACCACGTCCTCTGGAGCCGGACCCGGAACCAAGGGAGCTGCGAGATGACCTGTGGGCCCCTCCCAAAGAAACCAGCCTATGGGTCCAAGTGCCATGTGAAGCATCATCTCTGGAAGGACAGAGCAAGAGATTGCACAACCCCATCGACTGATCAGGAGGCCCACTCGCCTGGTCGAAGAATGTTAAAGCCGAACGTACGAACATTTGTCCGGGGACGATGTTTCGTGTCTCTGCCCCTTTAAGGGAGAGACATGAGGTGGCTGTGAGGAGAGAGGGCAGGAAAAGGAGGACTTAGTTCGGGAAATCCTGAGTTATGTAACAGTGATTAATAAAGAAAGACGTATGTTTGTAACCTCGGTTGCCGTGTCCTTATTGATGTATACCCCCTCCAGGTAACAGGGTCTGCAAACTTTGGCTCTACAGATGTTTTGGACAGCAATTCCCATCAGCCCGGGCCAGCATTGTCAATAGTAAGGGATCATGGGAACTCTAGTGCGCAACATCTGAAGAGCCACAGCTTGCAGACCCCTGGAACTCTATTCTTTCAATGTATTATTGTCCCAGGGCCATTTGCTAGTGCCGTGCAAAATAGCAGTGCATTAGCACAATGTTTCTGCAGTGAGGGGGTTAATATTGCTACTATTTCATTCACTATGTAAAAATGGTACTGCTCTGAGCTACATTCCAAAATTCTCCTTTATTTGAACTGTCAGGAAAACTGATTTCCTGTCAGAGGAAATGTAGAACCATTTAACAAAAGCAGATAAAATAATGCCAGAAACAGGGTGAAAGGATTGTTTTGACTTTGTCTATCCCGACATTTTACAAGGAAAGTCAGCAAGTAAAGTCACGTTTTTAAACAGTGTAATTTTTTTGGTTGTAAAAGCAAATAATGTGCATCTTTCCGAAAAAAAAAACACTTTCACGTCATTCTATTGCATCTGCCAAAAATCACTTGTGTTAATGCACACTTCAAGAGTCTTTAACATAACAGTGAAAGAAGGGAAATGTCTACCAAAAATGGTCCTTGAACACAAAGGGCCTGACTCACAGAAGTGTTTTATAATGGTGCAATCCCATTGGAAAACGGTCTGTGAATCAGGGCCATGATATTTTCACAATTCAAAACAAGGCCTTGTGATGTTTTCTTAAGGAATGGATATTTAAATGTCTCTCATATGAAGAACACAACGTAGAAAACCCACTAAAAGTACATGTTCGACAAGACGTTACATGTTTGACTAAACAACAAAAACGAAAGGGAAATGGTGTGTAGATGGATTAAAAAGGTAGAGGTGTGTAAGAGAAACAGTAGCTTCTTGACATAGTGGCCACAATTTCGATGACTGCCCAACCCCTATCGGTGTTACTGCTTCCCCCTTTTCCAATATCTCTTTGAGGGTGCGGGTGAGGAGTTTTTCCAGGGGTCCCATAAGTGGGTGGAATATAATGAAATACATTTGGAGTGCTTAGAGGAGTGAGTTGAGGGAATGTTTGCCAGTGCAGGGGTAATTAAAGGTGAATTTCTGTTTGAATTGCACTCTCCAAGCTGAATAATAAAACGACCTTAGCAAGCACATGCAATGGTGCGGCAGGATTCCCCAAAACAGGTGGACATGATCTGTGCAAGCACAAAAGGATGGCAAGAGGGGGGTGCACCATATCTCCCACTCCCACCTCAGGTATTTCTGCACCATAAACGCATGGGGAGTGTGTCAAGAACACCTTGCCTAAAGTCCAAAGTATTGTGTTTGCGCCATGACTATACTAATTGTCATCAGCTCACAAGACGTGCTCCAGGCATGTATCTGCCATGTGTCCCCATACTTCCATTCCTCCTTCTGCTGCATGTAGAATTCCATGATCTGCTGCAAACTGAATCTGGACCAACCACGAAGCATGATGCAAGCAATAGTAGGACATGCAAATGGTCTTCCATCAATAAACCTCTTTACTTTTTCAAAATTAGAGACCTCCAGCAGAGTGGAATGCCATAGGCTGCCTGCCAGTCATTCAATAACAATAGGTGGGACTTGTGCAAACACACCTCATAGCCTGGTGTGGCCAGCCAGGCATAACAAATGATCCCAGGCTTGTAGGGTACATGTAACTTGGTACAATGGTGGCAAGGGTCGGGTTGCCAACCTTTTCTCAGCTAATGTTGAATTTCTACCACATGGTGTACATATTATATTTTATCGGTTTGTAGCATATTTTAACTCATCATATCCTCCTTAAATTCTGTGAAGATCCACTATGATGCAACAAAAGCTAGTCATAGGATGATGGTGTTCCGGGGAGGAGCACTTAGGGTCTGGATCAAATCCAGCCAATCCCCCCACAAGCACTAATGACCCAACACACTCTGGGACCTGATATGACCTCCACAGCCCTCACCTTAATGTGGCTGTCGTCACTGCTTCGATGAGCCCTCTCTATGCCACTACCCGATCATCACAATCCTGGTGGTCTCAACCACCAATCCTATAATCTGTATCGCTAGCTGCAGCCTCTTGCCGCTGCTTACAATCATCACTCACCGACCTTGCTCGGTTCTATGTGCTTCTGGGGGCACCTTTTGTAGATGGCTTTGAAACTGTAGCTTGGTTGCTAGTGGCCTTTGACATTGTATTTCGGTTAGTGGTTGATAGTTACTTGCAGTGGTGACTGCAAATGTAGTTTCATTGTTAGTTGTGTGGTAGGTCAAAGTCAGGACAAGGACAAGCTGTAATGATAGTTTGACCTCCTTTTTATCATACAACACAAAACTGAGCTATTCCTATATCTAAAGTTCTTAGCGCTACTCTTCAAAGGAAAGCAGCGGATTGTGTAGCCCCTTTGTTTTTGTTCACTGCCATATATATATATATGTATATATACATATGTATATTCAGTAAAAAAAATGTTGTTAAAGGGACGTTATGGTTCACAGTAAAACCCCAAAACACTTGCCATTCGCTAATTATGGTAAGCTAAGCAACCATAACTCGCGCCACCTACGTGCATTGCTAACACTAACACCCAGGACATCAAAGATGACATCACAAATGCCATTGATGACATCACTAATATATATATATACATATATATATATGGCAGTGAACAAAAACAAAGGGGCTACACATGTGATATCATCAGTGATGTCATCAATGACATTTGTGATGCCATCTTTGTCATGGGTGTCAGTGTTAGCAGTGCACAGTGGTGGGGGCAGGTATGGTTGCTTAGCCTACCATAACTGGCGAATTTCAGGGGTTTTTAGGTTTTACTTTGAACCATAATGGCACATTTTTAAAGTTTTTTTAGTGAATTGCACAGGTCTTTAGTAGGGCAACTTAACCATATCCTCCCTTTAAAAAAGTTTTTTTTTACTGAATATACACTTTCATCATGTGATTTTGGGAGATATGTAGTATAATTTCCTTACTTTATATACGTGTAACATAGAGCATACTGAACCCCCTCGCTATTGATATTTGAAAGGCACGGACTGAGTGCCTGTCTGTGGACGGGCGCGGACGAGGTCAACAGTACCCAAACAGTCAGGGGGTATCTGAAATTGTACTATTGTGTTACATAAAAAATGCACAACTTTGAAAAAGGACACATGAAGATATTATGAGTACTAATAAAAAATAGGTAAACCTAAACGCCTGAAACAATAACCATGCATTTAATGACCATGTAGAATGAAATGGATTATACCATAACAAAAAAAGTATGCCTCCAACGTAATTACCTCACAGAAACTGTGCAGCCAGGATCGACAGTAGACGTACACAGTACAAGGAAGACAAATTACAACAAAATAGTAAGTGAACTTAATTTTTCTTACTTTGGAGTGGCTGGAAGAGAATTTTCTGCATGGGGAACTGTCCGAAGAAAGCGATAATAATGGTACACACTACTCTGCATAAGCAAATTAATGGTCAGTATTTTATGGGCATTTAACATATATATACATATATTTATTTTTAACAGACCAGGAAAATAAAGAAGAAAGGCCAACAAACGACACAGAGGAAGACAGGCTGAAAAGGATAGAAGTGAAAATGGACACAATAAATGACAATTTTAACAGTTTAAGGCCATTTGTGGAGGAATTTGTGAGGGGAAAATACGTTATCAGTGTCCCACCTGTACCTGCCCCTTCTCCATTTCCTAGTGAACTATCCCCAAACCTTCAAGAAGAAAACAAACGTTTTGATGAAACATCCATTCCTTCATCCCCTCACAAATCATCCCCTCACAACCATCCATGTTAAACCCTAATTCCCCTATATTCGTTTCAGTATCTGCTTCCCCCTGTGTTTCTCTTGATTGATGTGTGTGTGTGTGTGTGTGTGTGTATTGAAAGTTTTTTATATTAGTTGTAGTGGAAGTGTTTGAGGGAAACATATATTTTTCTAAAAGAGTCAAAATATCCGCGGACAGCGTGTCTGTTCGAGCTAGCCGTAAGCAATAGAATATGGATGTTCTAACGCCAATACACCTACCCGTACCAATAGCAACCAAGATGGAACTGATCTTAGAGCGCACCATCTGTTCAAGTTGTGTGTAAATGAACAGAATGGGGCGTCCTAAATACATAATACCTCTCTGTACCGCTCAGAAACGAGATAAAACATGTTCTTGGAACTCACCAGGTGTCCGGGATGTCTTTAAATGAGCAAAATGGGAGTGTCCTAAGGACACTATACCTGTCCGTACTGTCCGCAGCCAAGTTGGAACCGTCCGTAGAACAGGCGCGGTGGCTGGCATGTCCGTAGTCAAACAAAATGGAGGTGTCCTAAGGACACTGTACCTGGCCGTACAGTCAGCAGATTATGTAAGCACATGCGCAGCACACCCATAAGTACTGCTAACATCGCGCCTGTCCCTAACTGTCCGTCTCACTTGTGTCGCACTTTTAATTAGTTTCAGGACCCGAACACTGTCCGTAGAACACGTAGCATGCGTACATCCGTTACTCTGGATTTGCTGTCCAGCGGGCACCCATTTCCTTTGCAGATGTGTTCAGGACGTCATCATGTGACCGCACCCACGCTCAGCGTGTGGACTAATTTGCGCAGTTTGTATGCTTCCCCAACAATGCAAAAGAACTTATACAAACATGGGAAATTATTTTACAGTATAAAATCACCATTTCACATGTCCCATACAATGGTTCTACCTTTGAACCAATTGTTTAGAATTTTTGCAACGCTTTTGAGTGATCAATATGGTCATGAGCCACACCCCTCCACCCATATTAATGGACACACCCCCAAGCTCATCTTCATTGTGCTTCTGGCTATAGCAGATGAGTTGTGCTGCCTTTACTGCTGTAGCGACCATTAGCCAAGTAATCATTATGGCATCCATGGGTACTGTTGCTTCATTAGCCTCAGCACCACCCCCAAACCCTCCACTGCCACCATCTCCCCAAGGGCCTGCAGAGGGAAATATGGGTGAGGATGTAGAGATTGAGGAAGAAGAGGAAAAAGAGAATGAGATGGTGGGACTCCACACTACAAGCACTCGCCGGGAGTCGTGGGCGTGGTGGTTGTTTTCCGCTTTTGGGAACGTACCAAAAGCACATGCGAACCTGGTCAGGTGTAACCAGTGCCAGTTGGTGCTGAGTCGCGGGAAAGCTGGTGCGTACAGCTTTGGTACAACAACCATGAACGACACCTAACTTCGTTCCACAGTGCGGACATTCGCAAGGTGGTGCCATGTGAAGAATTTAGTAGATTGAGTTCCTCCACAGCATCCTCCGTGTCGATCCTCTCACCACAAGAGACACTCCTGTGGGGGAGCGCATCCCTCCAGCTGCCTCATAAGCCATTCACAATGCTGTTGACCCTTACCTTTCGAGGGTCACAATACTGCGATGCAGTATTCTGCAGGAGGAGAGTCTTCGAAGTGCTTTTGAGGCTACGGTCACGGAACACCAGAAGAACTGCCCCCTACCTAAGTAAAGCCCACCTTACATCTTTCTCTCTCCACCTAACCTTTCTTATCCCCATGATTGGTGTCCCTTCCTTACTCTCATTTGCCCTCCTCTTCTAGTGTGTCGTGCGCAAAAGCAGTAAACTGGAAAACAACAAAAATTACAAAAAAGGCTCTTTTCAGAGCCGCCTTTCTCATTTTAACAATAGAACTATCAAGTGACCGTTGTAGGCCCCCGTGCATTTTTCCGAAAGTTTGCAGATAGTCGTAGGACGCACAAAAATGGAGGGTGCAAGCGTAGCAAATCCAATGGACTTTTCGCTGGGAGTAAGTGGTGGCTCTTTCAGTGGTGTTTTGTGTGTTTCAAAAACTGTAGATTGGAAAAAACGGATTGCCAAATAGGTGACTATGAATCCAAAAAAGGTTGCAATGCATTTCGTACATTTCAAAGAAAAATCTGATTGCCAGCATATGTGAGATGGACTCCATCTCTGCGAAAAATGAAAGTGCTGCGAAACAAAATGTTTTCATTGTGGAATCAGGACATGCCAACATTCTTAGAAAGGCAGAAACAGCCTTATTGACATTGCACCTTGCTTTCTCCATTTGTGGACCAAATGCAGAAGAACACAGCCATATTTGTCTTTGTGCAATACGGGAAAAAACTATTTGGCAATTTGGAAACATGTCCATGACCTTTGCAAGTCCTTCCTTCATTGCAAATTGCAAAGAAATTCCAGAGACATGGCCTAAACTGTTTCCTCCGCAATGAATGATAAGTATATCAGGATGACGCTCTGTCTGTAAAGTAGCACAGAGAGGTACCAAGTCCAGCCACCTCATTCCAAACACGCCATGCCAGTGCACTTCCACATGAGGAAATCCAAGATCTGCACATAGACCGCAACTTTCTGCATGCACCTTCAACCAATGTCTTAATGAACCTCCCAAAATCCAGATAATCTGTTTTCGAGCACACAGAGCCATGGCTGTCAGGTCTCCTGTCAGGGAAAAGACCTTCTCACTACATTTCTCCGTTCAGAACACACCCACTGAACTTTACTGACCAATCCCTACCTTCGCACATTCTCATTTGCATGCTAGTCCACCCCAGAATCACCGTTGGTAATATGCGCTGACTGCAAACTACTGCCATGTCCGCTGACACGTAGAGGATCAGAGCATGATGACTGTACATTGAACTATTGTTCCCCTTTTCCCCTTTAAGGTGGGCTCTGAAAAGAGAATTTTGATTTTTGGGCAGATGCCCTACAGACACCTGTTATTTTGTTTTTTTTAAATATTTTTTCCTCTTACTTTACTCCTACAACCATTACAGAACCTTCTCGAAAGCAAGCCTTACATTCCAAAAGAACATGTCATTTCCCAAAGAAGACAACGCAACACCATCTGCTTCAAAATAAGCCGCATTACTGGGAACAATGTTCTCGTGGCTGCAGAAAAACATACCAGCTCGTAACATGAAAGCATGCATGCCGCAATTGATGTTACACCTCCCAATACTTTGATCAGGACAGAAAACAGAACTGTTGTCCTATTTTCCTCTAGGGAGTAACCCAGAAGGAATTATTTTCGCAGTTGGAAAGATGTTCATAACTGCTTGAACCAACTGGTCCAAATCTTCCAACAAAGTACGTGAACTCACGTAGCCCAAATGGCAATCACCGTAGTGCAAAAGTACCACATGAGGAGAGGTCATCGTAACGCATGTCTCTGCAAACTTGGAGAATTGGCGCAACATTGAGATCAGTCTCAGCGCTCCACACCACCTCCACTCCTCTCACATCGAAATTGTGTGCCACATGCCTACTTTTGGCATAGTGGTGTAAACCATGGACAAAAATATCTCCAAGCACCAAAACCCTGACCCTCTCCACCTCTGCCATCTTCAGAATACGCACCGTCTTTCGACACAAAAGAGAAATGTGAACATCTGATTGGCTGATGCCTACAGTCCCCTTTCCATGCTGGATTTGCTGTAGAACCCTGTATGTGACACGTCCTACCCGTGGACAAGCATTGTGTGCGTGCAGCATGTAACTCTTAGCCAGTCCTTCTACCCTTTCCACATCACTCGCAAATCCATTCCCTCATTGGACACAGCTAAGCAGTCACACAACCATCCACCAATCACATTCAACATCTCTACATCTAACTCTGTCATCAAAATTTCGCACTTTAAATGTGCTATTGATCACTCTCAATGCAAGTCCCATATCATTGCAAAGCACCTACTTCAAAAACTACTGTGTAAGTGTCACGGATTTCTACGTACAGCTCCATGCATGCGCACATGTATGAGTATAAAGTACAGGCATGCATATTTTAATCAGAGAACATGTGCAACCCTTATGATTTCATTTAAACAAATTAATGCCACTAAATCTGCATAGCCAATACATACCAACGCTCCCCCTTTAAGCGCAAAATGTTTGATTTTTCATTGACAAAGTGCACTACTACTTACTGTCTCCCACATAACCTATACATACGTTACAACCCTCCCTATTTAGCTCAAAACTCGATTTTCCATTAGAAAATGTCACAATTATTTACTGTGTACCGCCTACATTAATGCTACTTCCAATGCGATCGTATGAGAAAAATAAACGCTCCCGATTGCTGTGGTGACATATCCCTCTGAGGGTCTCCCGATTTTACGGATTAGTAATTATAATATGAAAGTAGTGACATTTTTCCCATCTACTATAATAACTTATCACTTATAAACCTCTCTGCTATGGATAACACAGCTTAAAAAAAACAAGGCATTTTAATAACCTAAAAATTGTACTCATTTCTGAATCACGTGCAACTAACATACTGCAAATAACATACAAAGGCAGCACATAGTGAAGTGAAATGCACACATGCACTGTGTTGAAATATCAAAGGAGAATACTACGACGAAAGATGCAAAATTAACGTGTACAGTAACATCACTGTTTTAAACACACAAAGTTACTAACTTCTTCTTTTTACAATCGCAGTGAAGACTACTCTCCTGAAAATCAACAGCATCTACACTGCAAACGACATATCCGAAGAAACCCTGTCATTCCGCAAAAAAAAGTAAGTACAGTACTACCTTTATATTCTACCTATTCCTCAAAGTGTCTGTGTGGGTTATTTATTTAATTTGTTCACCAAAACAAACATTGATTTCTGAACCATTCTACCCACAAATCCCCATTTGTTAAACAAAGAAGAACAGGCAGAATGGCTTACAAATCCCTGTGTTTTTGGAACTTAAATAACATACAGAAGCCTTACAATGTTAGTACTAGAAAACAAATAGATGTTTCAATTTGATACCATTACATTTACTATTAATGCTTCTCCTCACCACTAGCTCACTTTGTACTCTCATCTGAAGCACATTGTAGTAGTATACGAACAGAAAAATAGCCTTCCCAAATCATTGTAAGAGGCCAATGCACATTCACACACTGCCACAAAGAGCTTCACCGTCAAACTCATGCATGCATGCACACAGCACACATACATTGTACAATAGACCAAGCTATGCCTTCTTTTTTTCAAAAGACCCCAAAGAAAGCCTACCAAAAAGCAAGTCCATAGAAAGGAACGCAGAAATAGAGCAAATAAAAATAAGTGTCCAACCTAAGCATACATCTGTAGCAGAGTTTGTAGAGAACGTTGGAACAAAACAGCTAATACCGTCGTTTAGCGAAACAAAGGAAGCTTCAACTACCAAAACTTTACCTCCTCCATCAAAATATGGCACAAAACATAAAACTCTTCACATAAAATCGGCTACCAGTACTACTAACAATGCTCCTATTAATCCTGATATAGTAACAAGAACCCATAGTAAAAAAAGTATTTTAGCAAACATGTTTCACCACAGAGTCCTTCAGAATCTAATAAGAAGAGGACCGAAATCCTCCTCAAACCTTAAAACCTACCGTAGAAAATTAATCCTACAAGCTCTCGTGGACAGTGCAATCCTTCTCAAAAGGAAGTTGTTTATGTTAGTGTTAAATAGGATAAAACCACTACCGAAACTAAGTACCAAACTACAAAAGAAACTTAGCAATAAACGGAATGTGAACAAAATTACCTTCTTACATATTTGTGGAGGTGAATGAAGTCACACAACAACCACAGAACCATATATTAATGAAGAAGCATACTAACAAAATCAAACAAACACAATTGCCATCCATTGCAGTGGATGAGAGTATGAAAAAATCAATAATACTATCATGGAACAAGAAACACTGCTTAGAAAAGTATCCCATGAAAACTCAGAATTACCTCTCGATTCGACTGAACCAGACCGTCCAGTATACAAATGGCAGTGCACGTCAATGCGTGCCATTCCTAACAAATCTTTCAAATCTTTACGTCAGTTCCTCAATCAGTATGTGAAAGGTAAAGACAAAATTAAAATGAAAGTGCTGCAAAATATGGCTATCTGTCCAGTGCGCAAATACACAGGACTACAAGGACATTCATTAGCCTGCATTTCAGGACCTATTTGCAAAAGCACCTTCCATGATATCAAAAGGATATCAATACATCATTCAAATGTAAGAAATCTAGTGAATAAAATATACTATGCTATAAGTCCAGCTTCAGAATTAGCCAATTTAAATAACACTCTTCTGCATGGTACACTGAAATACCTACAAGAAGAAATCGAACGTATCTAGAGAAAATATTTTGGAAGTTAAAGCCACTTACAAAATGCAATAGTTTTAGAAGAGACTAGCAACAATTCTGCACATAGCAACCTTCTATTACACACATACAAAAAAGAAATACTAAAATTTAAAAGTGCAACGGCTGAAGTACCAAACCATGTGTGTGTGTGTTGCCGTAGAACGTTTTACAAAAGATACACAAAAAATATAGATATAGCATACAAAATAGAAGACAATGAAGATTCCAAATGGTGTGACTTAGCTCTCTACCTTTTAGAAGAAAACAAATACCTAATAAGTGAACCCCTAATATGTTGCAGTTACTGCACTACAAAACTGGACAACCAAACTCCTTCACGTGCGATCACAAATAATTTGGAATTGTTACCACTAACAAAAACCCTGCAACAACTCAATTTGTATGAAAAAACAGCAAAATTACCTCCCTCTAAATTGGTGGAAGGCATTCGTGGCAAAGTAGTTTATTTGCCATTAGATCTAACAGAAAATGGACACACTCTAGGAGTGCAACATTCAATAGAGCATTCTTTAATTGTCTTGGTAGATGGTGTACCACCAAAAGACAAAAGAAATTGGCAACAACTGGTGGACTTACATAAAGTTAGACAAACCTTGCAATATCTAAAAGACAATAACGAATAGTACAAGGAAATAAATATTGAAGAAAGCTTAAGGGAAACAACTGAAATAATTCAAGAGTCATCAGAAACTGGACAATTTGAACTTCTGGATCCTGCTGCAGTATCCACTCTTTTGGACCATTACACAATTCACCCATTGCATTCCAATGAAAGCATAGATGATGCACTAGAAACTTACCAAATGCGACAAACCAAAGGGTCACCAATGAGCATATGGGAAAAAGGTATACAAGCATGTGCTTTTCCACTGCTATTTCCTCCTGGCAAAGGTGGAAGATATGATGATAGACCCACTCAGATTACAGCATCAGAATACCGCTCATTATGAATGTATTTGCAAGATCCCAGATTTAGACAAAATGTGGAATACATATTCCACCTACTCTTTGAAAACTAGCAACCCTATGTTACGGAGTTGCACACATATTGAAATCTGGGACCCACTTTCAAACTATGTCAGCTACGCAATTAATACAAAAAGTTCAAGGAAAAGATGAGGTTTTATAATCAAGTATAACAAATCTGTTTGCAAACATGCGTGGTACAAAAGAATACTGGTTCCGACGGCACAGAGACGTATGTTGTATGATCACAAACCTTGGACCACCGACTTGGTTTGCTACACTAAGTTGTGCAGAATATGCATGGGAAGATTTACGTCAGTTCCTATGCATATCAAACAACAACAAAACCAACATAAAAAACCCACACAGACTGTCACACCCTAAACATGTGTGTGACGCAGGACTGAGCCACAGCGGAAATGAGAAGGCTGATGAAATGCCATGCAATGTAGGTCCCCCTGGACTCCTACTACAATGATCATCCAGTCAAGGACACATAGGGGCATGAGTGGAATACACATGGAGCATGAATGGGCACTCATGTCCCTGCGGGGCATCTAACCTCTGCACAGTCCAAGTGAGACACCCTTCATCAAGTTCAAAGGATGTACCACACAGCATATGTCTGGCAGATTGGCTGCTGGAAGTTCACATGTACACAGGACGCATGAACAGGGAAGTACTCAACAGCAAAATTGAAACATACCAGTGTTAAGGTGGAATTGGGGTGCAGAGGGGGGGTGGAGGGGCAAGGGAGCATGCCTACAAGGAGTACCCGCATGCAGGCAGAGGACACATGCACGTCAGTCATGCTATGACGTAGTCCCTGGACTGAGAGAAAGGTCACCCCACGCTACATGCAGAAGGGCCAGTGAGTTGGAACATGGACTTGAGGGGCATCCTGGTGACCAGCATGTGAGTAGGGTGCAAGAGTGGTGATGCGGACAGTCCCCGTCCGCTCCACATGTCCACCATCCAGCAGAGCACAGCAGAGCAGACATGCATCAGGGAAGCATTGCATTACTTGCACATCAGAACCATGTGCACGTGGCATGTAGTGGCACTCATGCACAACACATCACACAAGTAAAACACACATGTCCACAACAAACACTCAGCAACACTCACAGGACTGGGCATCAAAGTCTGGCATCTCTCCCACTCCTTCGACCGATTCAGATGGTATGAACTCTGCAACAAGTGACTCATGCGGAGTGAGGTCTTCCTCCTCAGGTGCAGGCCCACTGCCAGTCACCAGAGTCAAGTTGTAATTTGAGGCACGCTTAGCATTAGCGCTGCGTTTGAGCTCATTCCAATGCTTGTTGCACTCTTGCACCGTACGCACCTCATGGCCGGATGCACTCACATGTTCTGCAACTTGCTTCCAGTCGGTATCACGGTGGGCAGCCGTAGTCTGGCAATTAGGACCCACTAGCATGTCACGGCTGTGGCCCAGCACATAGTCCACGAGGTAGTCCAGTTACTGGTTGCAGAAAGGCTTCTTCCTCGACGTGGTGGAGGTCGTGGCTGTGTGTGGGGTCCCAGCCTGTGCGGCTGGTGCAACCTTCCTCCTCTTGGATTGTGGCACAGACCCTGGCTGGCAAATGCTGACCTGATCACTATGGCCAGTAGCACCGGTGGATTGAGCCAAGGGAGTGGCAGGTGGAGGGTTGACCAAAGGCCTGACTTGCGTCAGTGGCAGCTGGGTGCCCTCTAATGGACCGTGCGCAGCAACATCCGGTGTGGCAGGGTCATTGACCGCGACTGTCCTGGTTGGCAGACTCACAACCGGGGTGTTGTTGGCAACATCTGCCCCTGCACTTGCCAACACCCGGCTGGTCGGGGCAGCAGATGACATTATTGCCCCAGGGACACGTGTCTTGGTCAGGGCAGCCCTGCGTGCACGTACGGTTTCCCTCCTGGCCTGTTGGAAATCTTCCAAGGGCTCTTCAAGTGCCAACGCAGCCTGCGCTGGCAGACACTGAGCCTGGGTGGTGGTGTCCACAGCTGCACCTGCAGCAACCACTACCCTTGAGCCCGGGGCAGTCGATGAAACAGACTGCAGGGTCACACGGGCGCCAGTGCCAGATGCAGAAACTGCATCTCCCGGAACCACAGGGGGTGGTGGCATGACTGCACCGACACATGGCACAACATCGTGCTCAAGTGGCGCACCCCTGCCTCTTCCCCCTCTGCGGCCACACTGGACACCCTGGAGTCCCCCTACTCCCTGGTCACTCCGGCCACATCCCTGACCACGCCTGCCACGAGGAGGACACCCAGCTGAGGCGCCCCTCACCTTTGGTGGCCTCCCAACCATGGCACAGATGGAGTAGTGCCGGCACAGATGAGGAGTGCCAATGGGAGGTGTACACCACAATTGTCCTGGGCAATTGGGGTGAAGTGGGTGGGATGCAAGATGTTAACAGCCCCCCTGCACCTGCAAGGCTGTATGTGACCCCGGTGATGTAGTGACTGGCACCCCAAAACTGCAGTAAAACCGTGCACGCAACCCGGCAGCCTACGTGCGTGGAATCAACCTCCCGCAGTACGCAGTGGCACCCAGTGACATGGAAAATGCATACGCATGGGAAACGCATGCTACTATGACCTCGAAAACGGGTGCGATACACAGGGGCACCCGCAGTGGGAAAAATAGCGTGCGCGAATCACTGTCTGACTAGCTGGATAATGAAAAACACGCGTAGCCAATACCCCCGCCAAAAGAAGAGATACGTCCTCGATCCACTGTGAAGTTGTGATAGCGCGCGAAACAAAACGAAGCAGCAACACACGTCGGTCCCCACGAAAGGCACGTACAGCGAACTGCTGGCCCCGCTCATCTTTAACCCATGCTGAAGGAAATACCCACGCGTGTCATGTCACTTACGCGCTAAGGGCTTTTCCTCGAATTACACGCAGACATGCATTTTTTTCACGTGCCAAATCATTCCGTATCAAGCTGGCCACCCAACAACACACGGAATACCATGCTACTGCCCAGAAGGCCACATTACTGCCCCCCAGAGCCCCGAGCACACTCCCACCTGCCATCTGCTGCTGCCTGCCTGGCTGCTGCCCACGTGCCCTGCTATTTGCTGCCTGCACATCAGCCATCTGCAGGGGTGCAGTTGTTGAGACCACCCCTGCTGGAACTGAAGACTCCCGACTGGGATACCATCGCTCCACAGCCCAGCTCCAGGACCCAGTTCCCACCCACACCTTCTTCTGGGGTTGCCATGTCGGGCACACTACCATCTGGCACCACTGGCAACCCCCAGCCAGAGAGGCAGAGGGCCACCAGCTTCAGTGCCAGGGAAGTTGGTGTCCTGGTGGAGCAAGTCCTGGGGAAGTATGATGCCCTCTTTGGAAGTTCTCGCGCCAACTATGAAGGATGGACCAGGATCTGGATGGACATTGTGACTGCCATCAATGAGGAGGGGGTGGCAGTCTGCGACATCAAACAGGTCAAGAAGCGCTGGGAGGACTTCAGGTCCAGGACCCTCGACAAGGCCCGGCGTCTCTTGAAAGGCGGCGGATGTCAAGGGGAGCCGGGGCCACCTGTCCGACTACCAAATGAGGGTCCTGGAACGCATATGCCCAGCGCTCCACGTCCAGGTCCTTGAGAGGTAGACCCGTCTGGATTCGAGCGGTAAGTGTGCATGCATACTGATTGGACGCTGTGCGTGTCGTGGTGTGCCAGTAGTGTGCAGGTTGCACATGTGTTTTTGTAGGGCCATGTATGGATGTGTATGTACAGGGGCATGAGGCTGACACATGTGAGTCCTCTCATGTGTGAGTCACATGGATGGTGTATGCGTGGGTAAGCATGCAGGCCAAATGCAGATATGGGAGCACACATGTTTGAATTACTGTGTATTTATGTTGGCATGGTTGTGGTTTTAGCAAAACAGAAAGTTGATGGCTGGAAGGTTTTGAATTAATCATAACCACGGGCAAAGCTCTGGGCAACCCTCCAGTCCATCGTTTTTCAGCCTGCCAAGCCATTACAGTAGGGGAAACACCATATGCAAATCAGGCTTGGTCCTACCCCAAAAGGGGCAGTCCAGCCCAAACTGCTAGGTCACATCCCTTCTGCACGAGACCACAAGCATCCCCAGACATGTTTCAGCCTTGTTGGGCATCATCAGTGAGGAGTAGCTTGGGTCTCTAGGCCCGGCAGACTCGGGACCCACGTCTGGGCATACCCGTCCCACTCAGGGTGACTTTAGCAAAACAGAAAGTTGATGGCTGGAAGGTTTTGAATTAATCATAACCACGGGCAAAGCTCTGGGCAACCCTCCAGTCCATCGTTTTTCAGCCTGCCAAGCCATTACAGTAGGGGAAAAACCATATGCAAATCAGGCTTGGTCCTACCCCAAAAGGGGCAGTCCAGCCCAAACTGCTAGGTCACATCCCTTCTGCACGAGACCACAAGCATCCCCAGACATGTTTCAGCCTTGTTGGGCGTCATCAGTGAGGAGTAGCTTGGGTCTCTAGGCCCGGCAGACTCGGGACCCACGTCTGGGCATACCCGTCCCACTCGGGGTGACTTTAGCAAAACAGAAAGTTGATGGCTGGAAGGTTTTGAATTAATCATAACCACGGGCAAAGCTCTGGGCAACCCTCCAGTCCATCGTTTTTCAGCCTGCCAAGCCATTACAGTAGGGGAAAAACCATATGCAAATCAGGCTTGGTCCTACCCCAAAAGGGGCAGTCCAGCCCAAACTGCTAGGTCACATCCCTTCTGCACGAGACCACAAGCATCCCCAGACATGTTTCAGCCTTGTTGGGCGTCATCAGTGAGGAGTAGCTTGGGTCTCTAGGCCCGGCAGACTCGGGACCCACGTCTGGGCATACCCGTCCCACTCGGGGTGACTTTAGCAAAACAGAAAGTTGATGGCTGGAAGGTTTTGAATTAATCATAACCACGGGCAAAGCTCTGGGCAACCCTCCAGTCCATCGTTTTTCAGCCTGCCAAGCCATTACAGTAGGGGAAAAACCATATGCAAATCAGGCTTGGTCCTACCCCAAAAGGGGCAGTCCAGCCCAAACTGCTAGGTCACATCCCTTCTGCACGAGACCACAAGCATCCCCAGACATGTTTCAGCCTTGTTGGGCGTCATCAGTGAGGAGTAGCTTGGGTCTCTAGGCCCGGCAGACTCGGGACCCACGTCTGGGCATACCCGTCCCACTCGAGGTGACTTTAGCAAAACAGAAAGTTGATGGCTGGAAGGTTTTGAATTAATCATAACCACGGGCAAAGCTCTGGGCAACCCTCCAGTCCATCGTTTTTCAGCCTGCCAAGCCATTACAGTAGGGGAAAAACCATATGCAAATCAGGCTTGGTCCTACCCCAAAAGGGGCAGTCCAGCCCAAACTGCTAGGTCACATCCCTTCTGCACGAGACCACAAGCATCCCCAGACATGTTTCAGCCTTGTTGGGCGTCATCAGTGAGGAGTAGCTTGGGTCTCTAGGCCCGGCAGACTCGGGACCCACGTCTGGGCATACCCGTCCCACTCGGGGTGACTTTAGCAAAACAGAAAGTTGATGGCTGGAAGGTTTTGAATTAATCATAACCACGGGCAAAGCTCTGGGCAACCCTCCAGTCCATCGTTTTTCAGCCTGCCAAGCCATTACAGTAGGGGAAAAACCATATGCAAATCAGGCTTGGTCCTACCCCAAAAGGGGCAGTCCAGCCCAAACTGCTAGGTCACATCCCTTCTGCACGAGACCACAAGCATCCCCAGACATGTTTCAGCCTTGTTGGGCGTCATCAGTGAGGAGTAGCTTGGGTCTCTAGGCCCGGCAGACTCGGGACCCACGTCTGGGCATACCCGTCCCACTCGGGGTGACTTTAGCAAAACAGAAAGTTGACTGCCCCTTTTGGGGTGGGGCCAAGCCTGATTTGCATATGGTCTTTCCCTTCTGTAATGGCTTGGCAGGCGAAGAACGGTGGTCTGGAGGGTTGCCCAGAGCAATGCCAGTGGTTAAGATTAATTCTAAACCTTCCAGCCATCACCTCTTTGTTTTTGCTATGTCACCCCGAGTGGGACGGGTATGCCCAGACGTGGGTCCCGTGCCTGCTGGGCCTAGAGACCCAAGCTACTCCTCACTGATGAGCCCCAACAAGGGCAAAACATGTTTGGGGATGCTTGTGGTCTCGTGCAGAGGGGATGTGGCCTAGCAGTTCGGGCTGGACTGCCCCTTTTGGGGTGGGGCCAAGCCTGATTTGCATATGGTCTTTCCCTTCTGTAATGGCTTGGCAGGCGAAGAACGGTGGTCTGGAGGGTTGCCCAGAGCAATGTCAGTGGTTAAGATTAATTCTAAACCTTCCAGCCATCACCTCTTTGTTTTTGCTATGTCACCCCGAGTGGGACGGGTATGCCCAGACGTGGGTCCCGTGCCTGCTGGGCCTAGAGACCCAAGCTACTCCTCACTGATGAGCCCCAACAAGGGCGAAACATGTTTGGGGATGCTTGTGGTCTCGTGCAGAGGGGATGTGGCCTAGCAGTTCGGGCTGGACTGCCCCTTTTGGGGTGGGGCCAAGCCTGATTTGCATATGGTCTTTCCCTTCTGTAATGGCTTGGCAGGCGAAGAACGGTGGTCTGGAGGGTTGCCCAGAGCAATGCCAGTGGTTAAGATTAATTCTAAACCTTCCAGCCATCACCTCTTTGTTTTTGCTATGTCACCCCGAGTGGGACGGGTATGCCCAGACGTGGGTCCCGTGCCTGCTGGGCCTAGAGACCCAAGCTACTCCTCACTGATGAGCCCCAACAAGGGCGAAACATGTTTGGGGATGCTTGTGGTCTCGTGCAGAGGGGATGTGGCCTAGCAGTTCGGGCTGGACTGCCCCTTTTGGGGTGGGGCCAAGCCTGATTTGCATATGGTCTTTCCCTTCTGTAATGGCTTGGCAGGCGAAGAACGGTGGTCTGGAGGGTTGCCCAGAGCAATGCCAGTGGTTAAGATTAATTCTAAACCTTCCAGCCATCACCTCTTTGTTTTTGGCATGGTTGTGGTGTCACACATGTATGTTGGTTCCAGCTGCATGTATCTGCACTGTGTACATGTGCATGTGTGTGTATTTGACAAGTGTGCAACTGTGATGCAACATGGATGCATGTGACACTGATATGTAGAAGGCTGACTGCCAGATGTGACGTGGATGGCGATCTCATCACTGCGACAGTTGGTGGAGATGTACACATGCATGTAAGTGTGGTGGCGTGTGTGCATGTCTTGTGCACTTCCCGTGTTTTGGCTGCTCATGCTTTTGTATGTGTATGGATGATGCTGCCTGGTGCAATATTGCTGTGGAATTGCTCATGTGTGTGAGTTGAAATTACATGTGTGTTGGGGATTGTGATGCCATGTCTGAAGTTTGACACTGCCACTCATGTGCAACTGTCATGTGTGTATCAGTCCATTGTACAGTGCCCTGATGCCTGTGTCCTATCTCTCCCTGTCTGCAGCGTCAACTGATGAAGAGAGCGGAGAAGGTGCTGTGGAGCAAGGCGGCAGGGATCGCATCGCCAGCCGGAGACGCAAGACCCGGCTCCCCTCCCAGGTTGTCATCTCATCAGGGAGTGAGGAGTCCGGTGCCGCGTCCCAGGCCGCAGCTGCCAAGGGTAGGTCCAAGAGGCGGAGGTCGGAGTTGGACTCCTCGGCAGCAGAAGGGGCAGCTGAGATCCCACAGGGTCCGACGGAGGAAGATGGCACGGAGTCATCCAGGTTGGTGGGGGGTTTGGTGGAGGAGGAGGCCGTGGAAGGGACAGACACGGCGTCTGGAGGTGGGGATTCCACTGGTGCTAGTGGTGCAGTGCAGGGGCAGGGACAGGAGGCAGCACAGGCCGCCGCGGAGGTGCCTGTATGTAATCCTGTCCCCGATCCTGTGACTGCATCATCCTGCACCAGCAAGGATGCCTACATCCAGACCCATTTTCAGGGAGGGGATACGCTTACAACAACTGGCCTTCCTCTCCCTGCGGACGTGGCTATCCGGGACCGGGTTGAGCCTGTCCTGAGTCGGATGGCGTTGCGTCAACGGGGCATGCGAGGTGACCTGCAGTGTTTTCGTGAGGACACTGCACATCATCTCAAATGCCTCGTTGACCGTGTTGACCTAATGGGACGGGTCACAAGGGCCGGATTCCTCCGTTTGCTGGACCTTATTCCGACCCCCTCCTCACCTGAACCCCCTATGCGCCAATCGTCCTCCATGCCATCTTCCCACCCATGTATCACCTGGGTACCCTGTGGAGCTGCCTCTGACCCTGCAGCCAGGCTGGTGGAGGACACATCCCTGCCACAGTCGGGAGTCGGATGTCCAGCAGGGGTGGCCACCTCAACAACTGCACCCTAGCCGGAGGAGCACATGCAGGCAGCAAGAGCAGGGCACAGGCACAGGCACAGCAGCAGCAGCAACAAGGTGGAAGCCATGATGGCTCGGGGCCTTCAACATAGAAGGGGCAGGCATCGGCCAGAGGGCAGGAGGACCCAGGATTGGAAGTGTCTTCCATGTGGCAGCGGTTGGGCCAGGCCATAGATGCGGAGCGGCAGCAGGCGGAAGAGGCATGGATCACAATGGTCAGGGCGGAGAACTCCATGCGGGGGGCTCTGAGGCGGGCCGAGTGCCTCGAGGCAATTCGCAGGAAGTTGGAGGCCCACTTGTCATCGTCCCTGCGAACCCTCGGGGCCATGGAAGAGGACCGCCTCCGGGACATCGAGCAGGAGTTCGATGATGCCCTGGCCCGGGAAATCGGGAAGTGAACCGTCGGACTAGCCCGCTGCCATTGTAAATAGTTTGGTTTCCTTTTCCTTTTCCTTTGATTTGTGGTGAATGGACTATGCCACACACATATGTATATAGTTTTTTTTATTAGGTAGTTTCTTAGGTAGGTTTAATTTCTTTTGTTGGGCTCATGGACCCTTGACAATGGATTGCACATAGTTGGACAATGGATTTATTTGAACTTTTTCTTTTGATTTCACCATGGCGCAATGGATTTTTCTTTTTACGTTTCCTTTGGATTTGCGTTGGAGGTGGGAGAGTTTGGACTATTTTTCTTTAGGATTTCTTTGGATTGGTTATACTTTTCATTTACTCATCTTTTGCACATGCTTTTCATTTCATAATTTGCTATTTTGTTATGGTTTCATTTCATTGCTTTATTTTTGTACATAATACATTTTGATATTTTACTTCCATGTGTGGAATCCGCTCATTGTGTTAATGCATGTGAAAATGTGGGTTTACACAATCAATGCCAACCAGTGTGTGTGTGTGACGGACATGTGTTGATGTACACAGTTGACTTTTGGTTTGTGTCTTGAGCTAGGCATGTCAGTGTGGGGTGAATTGGGAAATCATTGCGTCTCAAGAATGGGGTGGCGTGCTGTGGTATTTTGGTGTAGAAGTGGGCCATGATTGTGCATCTTTATGTCATGTGGGGGGGACATGAGTGGGGGAATGCTGGCAGGTGCCCGTCACTGCTGGGGGGTGGAGGTGCTGGGGGACATGAGTGGGAGCCTGCTGGCAGGTGCCCCTCACTTCTGGGGGGTGGGGGTGCAGGGAGACATGAGTGGGGGCCTGCTGGCAGGTGGCAGGTGCCCCTCACTGCTGGGGGGTGGGGTGCTGGGGGACATGAGTGGGACATGAGTGGGGGCCTGCTGACAGGTGCCCCGCACTTCTGGGGGTGGGGGTGCAGGGGGACATGAGTGGGGGCCTGCTGGCAGGTGCCCCTCACTGCTGGGGGGTGGGGGTGCTGGGGGACATGAGTGGAGGCCTGCTGGCAAGGGCCCCGCACTGCTGGGGGGTGGTGGTGCTGGGGGACATGAGTGGGGGCCTGCTGGCAGATGCCCCTCACTGCTGGGGGGTGGGGGTTCTGGGGGACATGAGTGGGACATGAGTGGGGGCCTGCTGGCAGGTGCCCCTCACTGCTGGGGGGTGGGGGTGCAGGGGGACATGAGTGGGGGCCTGCTGGCAGGTGCCCCCCACTGCTGGGGGGTGGGGGTGCTGGGGGACATGAGTGGGGGCCTGCTGGCAGGTGCCCCTCACTGCTGGGGGGTGGGGGTTCTGAGGGACATGAGTGGGACATGAGTGGGGGCCTGCTGGCAGGTGCCCCTCACTGCTGGGGGGTGGGGGTGCTGGGGGACATTAGTTGGTGATCATGTGGCTTGGCTGGGGGGCATGCCCATGGTAGATGGGCTGCCTGCAGGACATGACCAGGGATGCAGGGTAGTCCCCTGTGGTGTGGACTGCCTGCAGGTGCCGTGGAGGGGGTAGAGGGGACACCTGGGAGGACCCACACTGCCAATGCACGTGTGGGATTCACTGTGTACCCCACTGCATACACGTACCCTGCTCTGACAGCGAAATCGTGTGTGAAACTTCACGCGCACCCCCGAAATACACGTACACCGCTCTGACAGCGAAATCGCATGTGAAACTTCATGCGCACCCCCGAAATACACGTACCCTGCTCTGACAGCAAAATCACATGTGAAACTTCACACGCACCCCCGAAATACACGTACCCCGCTCTGAAAGCAAAATCGCTTGTGAAACTTCACGCGCACCCCAGAAATACACGTACCCCGCTCGCACAGGGCCAATCACGTGTGACACTTCCCGCGAACCCCAGTAATACACGCCCCCCGCTTGCACAGGGACAATCGCTTGTGAAACTTCCCGCGAACCCCAGTAATACACGTACCCCGCTCGCACAGGGCCAATCGCGTGTGAAACTTCTCACGAACCCCAGTAATACACGTACCCCGCTCGCACAGGGCTAATGGCGTGTGAAACTTCCCGCGAACCCCAGTAATACACGTAACCCGCTCGCACAGGGCCAATCGCATGTAGAACTTCCCGCGAACCCCAATAATACACGTACCCCGCTTGCACAGGGCCAATCGCGTGTGAAACTCCCCATGCCGGGGTGTACATGTATTCGGAGGGATGCGCGGGGAGTTTTACAGGCGTTTTCGTGGTTGGGGGCCTGTGCGCCATGTACGGGATTTATGCACTGTGCATGGCGCACAGGGAGGGGTTGGGGGCGTAACTGGCGCTGCTGCAGGGTCGCTGCACCACTCTGCGCCACGGCTGGTATTGGATGTTAAAATCCATGAATACGCTGTGCGCGGAAATGGATTTTAGCGCAAGCGACTGGCGCAGACTGTCGCACACGCACACTGTACGCCAGCCACGTGCGCCACTTGTGCGCTGGATTGTATGAATTACCCATGTGTCACTATCAAGACGATATAGAAGACTTAACTGTACAACAAGCAAAACTTAACAAAGATCAATGCACCTTTTTTGAAGAGGTAACAAAACAAATTGCACATGGTGTACAACACGAAAATAAAGAATTTACCAGCCAAAATTTCAAACCCATACTGCTGTTCGTCAGTGGTGAAGCTGGGTCAGGAAAGACATTCTTAATCAAAATCATCAGCAAGTTCCTTTAACAATTGACAAATAACAAACTGTCAGCTGTTGTAACTGCCCCCACAGGTTTAGCTGCCTACAACATAGGCCGTGTCACTTTAGACCGATTACTACTCCTTCCAGTAGAACACCAAAACAAATTAGACTATTACAAACTTTATGCAGAAGCTGCAATGGAACTACGCAGACTATTAAAACAAATGAAAATGCTACTAATAGATGAAGTGAGCATGGTCTCCAACCTAATGTTGGCTTTAATTCACCTCAGATTGCAAGAAGTACTTAAAACAAACTACAAAGAACTCTTTGCAGGGAAACACATTATCGTTTTCGGAGATCTTCTACAATTGACACTAGTGAAATGTGAACCTATTTTTAAAACCTTAGGACACAAACTCCGCCGTAAAACTGTTGGCAGCATATGAAATGTCAACCTTTGGCAACATTTCCAATACAGAGAATTAACAGAAAACATGCAGCAATATGCAGATCTCACTTATGCCAACATCTTAAAAAGTATTAGAGTTGGTGTACTATCTCAAGAAGCACACGCAATATTCAAAAACCGGTATATTCATGCACTTTATGTCGATAATGCATGTGCTATTGATGTTGTGGAACAATTAGCGCACAAACATGTCAATTGTATGGCCTTAATGCCAATTCTTGCAAGCTGTTTCAAATTCAATGAAACAATGTTAAATAAAGAAATGGAACCAATAATGGAAATTTGCACCACAGACAAACTAGACGTACATGGTATGACACTACCCATGTGTGAGCAAGCCACAACAAGACTAAATAGCTTAGAAAATTCAATCTCCAACACAGCTGGGTTGGAAAAAATATTAAAATTATCCTTAAATTATAGAGTAATGCTTAAACGTAACCTTGACTTGGAGCAAGGGCTAGTTAATGGAGCACTGGGTACAGTTGTTGGCTTTCAAACATACCCACGTGGCAATAACATTCAGTTTGTCAATATTCACTTTGACAAACTTTCAGAAGTGAAAAGGATAGGGCGCTCAACTGCTCCATTCCTTCTCTTCAAAGACATGTATGTACTTAGAGAACAATTTTCTCTAACTCTTGCATATGCAGTCACCATTGATAAATCCCAAGGTCTTACTCTAGACAAAGCATTGATAGATATAGGAAACACAGTCTTTAAAGAAGGCATGAACTACGTAGCACTATCACGCTTACATACACTTGACGGCGGTCTATTCCTAATCAACTTTGATGCAAGTAAACTGAACACTGATATTCCTTGCATTTTAGAATACAATAGACTGCATTCACTGTACACCACCCATCTGAAACAATATCATGTTCCAGAAAAATTATAACGTGGTAGAGAAAACTAATTCAAACAGAAATGCAACAGGATCTGATGGCAAATCCTTCAAAGAAAACAGAAGAAGCTAAAACTTAATCAATTACCACAAGCAAAGTAGAACCTATTAGGGAAAGTAAACCAGGTACTTCTTCAAAGAAGGAACAGAAACTTCAAAAAAAGCACTCAGATACAGAACTAGCTGGTCCATTCAAATGTTCAAATGAAACTGGTGTAAATTTCTATGCAAATGTAGCAATTCATATTCTATTTCAATTGCCACCAATTGTTAACAATATTTACTTACACAGTACAGACCAATTGTGTTTGCAAATGTTAGTCCTTCATAGAAACGCAACAAACCATCCTGACAACACATACAGTGTTCACAGAATAAGGCAAGAATTGGACTACTGTGCTGGAATGGTGAGATTCACTATAAACTCACAAGAAGATCCAGAAGAATGTCTAATGTACTTACTAAAAGTACTGGAAAACAAAAGCATACCTATAAATGAAATCTTCCAGATTTCATACATGTGGAAACATACATGTACTCTATGTAACAATGTGATACAGGATCAAATCACAAATGAGCGATTTGGGTATATATCCATACCTAATTTTGAATCCATTCCATTTCAGCAATAGCTTTAAGACTATCTCTTATCTTGGTGTGTGCTTGCATTGTTGATGGTTTTATGGACTATGTAGGGGTGGTTTACTCAGTGGGGATCCATCATCTGAGAGAAGGTGAGTGTTATCAAAGAATTGATTCTTGGTGTGTTACTGTGTAGTGTGGCTAGCCCCAGGTCTGGTGTAGTGGAGTTGGTTATGTTGGAGGAGCAGGAACGGTAAGTGGGTTACTAAGTTGGTCGGGTTTGTTGGAGCTTCTGGTGTGACTCTTTGGTTGCCGCTTCATGGTATCTACCCAGGTTCTTGGTATGGTTCATCGGCCCATAATGCCTCCTCTCTAGTTGTGTGTCTGTGATGTTATTGCTGCTCATGTTCCTTTGTGGTTGTGGCTGT
Source organism: Ambystoma mexicanum (assembly GCF_040938575.1). Classification (NCBI taxonomy): domain Eukaryota; kingdom Metazoa; phylum Chordata; class Amphibia; order Caudata; family Ambystomatidae; genus Ambystoma; species Ambystoma mexicanum. The sequence goes on from NC_090934.1 coordinate 1,336,206,066, forward strand.
CTGTTGAATAACCAGGTTTTGAATCATTTCTCGAAGGTAATGTGGTCTTCCATGGTTCTAATTTCTTTGGTGTTCCAGAGGTTAGCAATTAGACGTGGAACTCTGTTCTGTTGAATTTCCTTTTTGCATAATGTTTTGCCTCTATTTGTAGGTTATTGATGTATCTTAGGTCCCTTCTTGGGCAGTACTGGTTAATCTTGTCTAGGAGGAATTCAGCTCCTTGTCTGTGCAAGGCTTTGCGGGCGATGCAGAGTGCTTTGAATTTGATGCAGTTTTTTACTGGTAACCATTGAAGGCTTTTCAGTGCTGGAGTGATGTGGTCTCTTCTGTTTAGTCTTAATAGGACTCTGGCTGCTGTATTTTGCACCCTTTGGAGTTTCTTGGTGAGCCTTTCCTGCATTCCTAGGTAGAGGCTGTTTGCTCAGTCAATTCTTGTGATTATCAGGGATATGATTGTGAGGGTTCCGTGAGGGAAGAAGTAGGGAAGTAATCTTTTGAGTAGTCTTAGGACGAAGAATTGTTTCGGGTGATTGTGTTGACCTACCTTTCCTAGTTTATTTACTGCATTGGTAATCTCCGGTTGCATTCCCATTCCAGCCGGCCATCACAGTTGTGGTTTCTCTCCATCAAATCCTGTGGGTCAGAGCATTATTTTCATTTTTGCTGGGTTCAGTTTAAGGTTGTTTGTTGCCATCCAATTGTAGATGGCCATGAGGCAGTTATTTTGTTCCTGGATTGTATTTGTTTTCACAATCAGTTGTGTGTCCTTTGAGAATGTAGATGACTTTTTCATTCTGAGCATGTTTTCCCATTATTGAGGAATCAGCGACCAGCCACTCTACTTTCATGAATTTCTATTATTGAAAATGATTACTGTGAAATCATCACAGGAATAAGGAGTTAGAAAAAAAGGTTTTGATGGTAATGAGTCTGCAACATAATCTTCAAAAAGCAATGTCACAAAGCATTCAGCAAACAGCCAGAATTATGAGACGTGCCAACGGTCTGTGGGCCAAACAATCACCTTTCTGCATAAACTCAAAATGTCTGATTATGTTTATTAAAATGTGTGTGTCACTCTCTTGGTACTTATGTTATTTCAGTATACTTAAGAACATGACCAATAGACGGTACACATGTATGATATGAGTACGTGTGAACCCTTCATTTTTTGTATTTATTAAAGGATGCCATTTAAAATATAAATATGTAATATTTTAGAAATATATTTAATATCATTTAATAGCAAGCAATTAAAATAGCCTATTCTATATAATGTATCTAATTGTGGCAAATGTACTTTAGATATTTGTATGATAATATATGTACATACAGAAGTAAATAAATTGTAATAGGAAGAGATAAAAATAGAAATATGTTGAAACCTGAGTTTTAGGAAAATGCTTAATGTACAGATTTTCTATTGGGATCATTATAAAAATAGTATATAAACGCATTGTTTTCTAAACGTTTTCTAAACGAGAAGTGTTAAAAACACATTTAAAACAAAGTACGTGCACTTATTTATTGTGATATATTATAAGAATTCTAAGCATAGGTATTCTAAAAAAATATTAATACTACATAATTACATATATACAAAAGTAATTAAGCTTTGAAATTTTACTTTTAGACATGTAATTGAATTTATATTAGTTTCATTTATTTAAATTAATCTTTACATACTATATTATTTTTTGTTATACTAATTTTTGTATGTACTTCAAATTGTGGACCATACACTAAATTATAAGAAATTACAGCAGAATAAAACGTACTTTGAAAATGTGTATTACATGGACGCGGTAGCGTCCATGTAGTTATGGTTAAGTTGGTGTTTCCATAGGAAGAGCATTTTTTGGGTGGCTTATAACTTCGCTCCCTCTGGACGAATCCTCACCAAACTTTGCAAAAAAAGTATATGGCCCACTCTGATTTGTTTTGCAAAGATTGGAGCGGTTTGGTGCAGGGGGGGAAAAGTTATAGGGGGGTCCCAAAACTTTTGTTTTTTCCCATAGACATAATGGGAAAAAACTTTGCGCAGGCCTACAGCCCAAACCGCTGGACGGATTTAAATCAAATTTGCGGCAGGAGCGGGGGCTTGGTCCCGAAAGCATGCTTTTGCAAATTTGGTGTAAATCCGTCCAGTAGTTTTTTTTTAAATGACCAAAATGTAAGGCAAAAAAATTAGTGATATCTCCGTTCGCTTCGCGGACGGACTTCCCTTTTCGCTCTGCGGACAGTGCCCTGATTGGCCGAGCAGCTTGCGCGATGTCCGCGGACACCCGATGTGTTCGCTGATTGGACGGCGTGGTGCGTGAAGCACATCAGATTTTCTGTGGTGCCCGCCATCTTGCATTCGCAGACGACCGCGGACAGCACGGTGAAACTTGGATTAAAAATTGTATTTAGTGGAGTGTGTTGGTGTGTAAGAGTAATTGGGGTGGGTTGGGGAGTATGTGGGTTCAATGTTCTGTTTTTTTTATATGCTAGACGCTTTTGTTGTGTTCGATTTGTCTGCGGACAACACGGCTGTTCTGAAATGTTCTATATAAACTAAATGGTGGGGTTTTCTGAGGACGGAGTATGTGTCCGTTTTGTTCACAAGCAAGCTAAAATTGAGCTAAGAACACTCGCGGTGTCCTTAAATGTTTGTACATAAACAAAATGGGGGTGCCCTGAGGACGCTGTCCGTATTGTACTCTGGCAAGTTGAATGTGTTCTAAGATCACTTGCGGTGTCCTGAAATGCTCTGATTACTTAACGGTAATCTTCATTACTCCTATTCCTACTCTTCCTCGTCACAGTTCTGACGGCCCTCCTCACCCTCCCTGCGGGGAAGGTCCCATGCTCCGGCTTGGTAATATGAAACTGAGTGATGTGGATGTGGGGGAGGAGTTATAGTAATTTAAAGAAATAGAAGAAGGTCCTGTGTCAGAGGCAGGGGCCTCATGAAGTAAGTACTGGGACGAGGAAGAGTGGACGTGGAGGTAATGTTTGCAATTAAACAAAATGGGGGTGTTCTGAGAACGCTGTTCGTATTGTTCATTGTCAGGTTGAAAGTGTTATAAGAACCCTCCTTATGTCCGTTGACATTACAATTTCCTATGGCCCTTGCCCGACTTTTGTCCACTAAACAAACGATAAATCAGGCTGCTGTGCGTTGACATTATGTGATAATCCTATCACTTGCCCCATCGACCTGGCTGACCTGCTTTTGCGACACTAAATCATATCTCCCGCCCCTAAGCCTGACATTATCAAAGCATTCATATTCCCCGTCTCTCTCCGTGACGGTACAGGGTGCGTAGCCAAACACGCCCAGTCGTCTCCAGTCCTACGCAACTTTACACAGAACCCAGAAAACAACACAGATCATCTCACAACACAGCGCGCAACAATTCGGAATATGAAACTGTGATTTAAAAGCAAACAGCAAGATTGTACATTTCGTAAAGTACTTTTATTTGACATCAAATGTTTAGAGAATATTCAGCGATTTGCATTTGTCTTTGCTGTCGATCCGCAAAATTTCATCTTGAGTCACGCGCTGTTCCTTTGCGGTTCCTACGCGACTTTACACAGAACCCGGAAAACAACACAGATCATCTTACAACACAGCGCGCCACAATTCAGAATATGAAACTGTGATTTAAAAGCAAACAGCAACATTGTACATTTCGTAAAGTACTTTTATTTGACATCAAATGTTTAGAGAATATTCAGCGATTTTCATTTGTCTTTGCTGTCGATCCGCAAAAGTTCATCTTGAGTCATGCGTTGTTCCTTTGCGGTACACAGGGTGTTGGTTTAGGATAAAATAAGCACTATGGTGGCACTGATAGTCGGAAGGCTGTTCCAACAACGAGGCATTAGACCACCATAATGGTTGGTATGTTGCTTCTAGCCGCTAGTACCGTGTAAGGGCATATTGGTCCTTGGCGATTGTCCCATAAAATGGTGAGGGTCATGAAGTTGTTTAGAAGTAGCTGCACCTGGCAGTTAAAAAATCTGTCGGCCCGGGTCTGAAAATCGTGGCATTCACAGTACAGGAGGACATACCTGTTTTAAAAAACATAAATTAGTCTCACCAGCCAATTTTCATTAAAAATATTCATTTTATTTATTAGTGTGTGAAACTATTTGCTAGCGAGGATAGTACAACCAAGTATGTTAACTTATTCCCATTAACCCACCCTATGTCCTCTGCCTTTTTCAGAGCCCTCTAAGCGAAAGGGGACCAATTCGGCGGTGATAGTGCGCGGTAGAAAATACCATGCCACATTGAAGGAACAAGTACAACTTAACCGGGCTTTAACGCCACGCTATTGTTATTATATTCCGGTATAAAATAATCTAAAGGGTTACTTACATTATATTGGCATTTTCCATTGTCTAAGATTAGTGCAGTCCCAAAATACGACACTGTCTGTGCCAACGATCTTTCTCATAGTGATATAATATATAAAAGTGGTTTTGTTTCAGAAATTTCATCCTTATCATGTCTTATGTTTTTGCAACACTCCTTCAAAAGAAGTCTTTTAGCATGATCCCTGTCTGTCAAGGTCAAAACACAATAGAACCTTATAGTGCGAGTCGTGGGCCTCTCCGGCATGCGAGCAAAAAATGGAAGCAGCTGACCTTCACTGTAAACGACCATAAATTCTTGGTTTGCAACATTCTGTGTACAGCCATCTCTGAGAAATAGCTTTTTACACTCCATCTTTCTATATTGTTTGCGTGCTAATAAAAAAAACTTTGTTAAAGGGACGTTATGGTTCCAAGTAAATCCGAAAAACCCCTGAAATTCCCAAGTTATGGTAAGCTAAGCAACCATAACTCGCGCCACCACCGTGCACTGCTAATACTAACACCCAGGACATCAAAGATGACATCACAAATGTCATTGATGACATCACTGATGACATCACATGTGTATGTACTTTTCATGAAATATGTGTACAAGGGATTCTTATTATAATGTTGCGAAAAAAGTGTCAAGGATCATTGCAATAAATATCATACCCTAATTAGTGCTTTGAACGATGCATTGATATAAATAGCATTCTATTATGGGGTTCTATCTAGTATACTAAGCTACTAATGCAGAAACATAGCATTGTGTGCAGCGTACAAGATGAAGGTATAATATTCATAATGCGCGGGAAGTTTCACAGGCGAATTCAGCAGGGTACGTGTATTTCAGGAGTGCGCAGGAAGTTCCACACGTGATTGTCCTGGGTACGTGTATTCCAGGGGTGCGCAGGAAGTTTCACACGCGAATTCAGCAGGGTACGTGTATTTCAGGGGTGCGTGGGAAGTTTCACATGCGATTCCATCAGGGCACGTGTATTTCAGGGGTGCGTGGGAAGTTTCACATGCGAATTCAGTATTTCAGGGGTGCGCGGGAAGTTCCACACGCTATTGTCCTGAGTACGTGTATTCCAGGGGTGCGCTGGAAGTTTCACACGCGAATTCAGCAGGGTACATGTATTTCAGGGGTGCACGGGAAGTTTCACACGCGATTCCATCAGGGCACGTGTATTTCAGGGGTGCGCGGGAAGTTTCACACGCAAATTCAGCAGGGTACGTGTATTTCAGGGGTGCGCGGGAAGTTCCACACGCGATTGTCCTGGGTACGTGTATTCCTGGGGCGCGCGGGAAATTTCACACGCAAATTCAGCGAGGTACGTGTATTTCAGGGGTGCGCAGGAAGTATCACACGCGATTCCATCAGGGCAAGTGTATTTCAGGGGTGCGCGTGAAGTTCCACACGCGAATGTCCTGGGTACGTGTATTTCGGAGTGCGGGGGAAGTTTCACACGCAAATTCAGCAGGGTACATGTATTTCAGGGGTGTGCAGGAAGTTCCACACGCGAATGTCCTGGGTACGTTTATTTCGGGGTTCGCGGGAAGTCTCCCCCGCGATTTCAGCAGGGTACGTGTATTTCAGGGGTTCCGGGGAGTACTACACGTGAATTGGCCGTGTGGGTCCTCCCAGGTGTTCCCTCTGCACCCTCTACGGCCCCTGGAGGCAGCCCACACCACAGGGGACTACCCTGCACCCCTGCCCATGTCCCGCAAACAGCCCATCCACCATGGGCATGCCCCCCAGCCAAGCCACATGTCACCTTGCACTACTGATCAACAACGGATGTCTCCCAGCACCCCCACCCCCCAGCACTGTGGGGCACCTGTCAGCATGCCCCCACTCATTCCAACTCATGTCCCCCTGCACCCCCACCCCCCAGCAGTCAGGGCAGCCTCCACCAGGCCCCCACACATGTCTCCCAGCACCCCCACCCCCCAGCATCCAGGGGCACCCTCCACCAGGTCCCCACTCATGTCCAACTCATGTCCCACTGCACCCCCACCCCCCAGCAGTCAGGGGCCCCCTCCACCAGGGCCCTACACATGTCTCCCAGCACCCTCACCCCCCAGCATACAGGGGCACCCTCCACCAGGCCCCCACTCATGTCCAACTCATGTCCCCTGCACCCCCACCCCCCAGCAGTCAGGGGCACCCTCCACCAGGCCCCCACTCATGTCTCCCAGCACCCCCACCCCCCAGCATCCAGGGACACCCTCCACCAGGCCCCCACTCATGTCCAACTCATGTCCCCCTGCACCCCCACCCCCCAGCAGTCAGGGGCGCCCTCCACCAGGCCCCCACACATGTCTCCCAGCACCCCCACCCCCTAGCATCCAGGGGCACCCTCCACCAGGCCCCCACTCATGTCCAACTCATGTCCCCCTGCACCCCCACCCCCAGCAGTCAGGGGCACCCTCCACCAGGCCCCCACTCATATCGAACTCATGTCCCCCTGCACCCCCACCCCCCAGCAGTGAGAGGCACCCTCCACCAGGCCCCCACACATGTCTCCTAGCACCCCCATCCCCCAGCATCCAGGGACACCCACCACCAGGCCGCCACTCATGTCCAACTCATGTTCCCCTGCACCCCCACCCCGCAGCAGTCAGGGGCACCCTCCACCAGGCCCCCACTCATGTCTCCCAGCACCCCCACCCCCCAGCATCCAGGGGCACCCTCCATCAGGCCCCCACTCATGTCCAACTCATGTCCCTCCTGCACCCCCACCCCCTAGCAGTCAAGGGCACCTGCCAGCAGGCCGCCACTCATGTCTCCCAGCACCCCCACCCCCCAGCAGTCAGGGGCACCCTCCACCAGGCCCCCACACATGTCTCCCAGCACCCCCACACCCCAGCAATGCAGGGCACCCTCCACCAGGCCCCCACACATGTCTCCCAGCACCCTCACCCCCCAGCATCCAGGGGCACCCTCCACCAGGCCCCCACACATGTCTCCCAGCACCCCCACCACCCAGCAATGCAGGGCACCCTCCACCAGGCCCCCACATATGTCTCCCAGCACCTCCATCACCCAGCATCCAGAGGCACCCTCCACCAGGCCCCCACTCATGTCCAACTCAGGTCCCCCTGCACCCCCACCCCCCAGCAGTCAGGGGCACCCTCCACCAGGCCCCCACACATGTCTCCCAGCACCCCCACCCCCTAGCATCCAGGGGCACCCTCCACCAGGCCCCCACTCATGTCCAACTCATGTCCCCCTGCACCCCCACCCCCAGCAGTCAGGGGCACCCTCCACCAGGCCCCCACTCATATCCAACTCATGTCCCCCTGCACCCCCACCCCCCAGAAGTCAGGGGCACCCTCCACCAGGCCCCCACACATGTCTCCTAGCACCCCCACCCCCCAGCATCCAGGGGCACCCTCCACCAGGCCCCCACTCATGTCCAACTCATGTCCCCCTGCACCCCCACCCCCCAGCAGTCAGGGGCACCCTCCACCAGGCCCCCCCTCCTGTCCAACTCATGTCCCCCTGCACCCCCTCGCCCCAGCAGTCAGGGGCACCCTGCACCAGGCCCCCACTCATGTCTCCCAGCACCCCCACCCCCTAGCATCCAGGGGCACCCTCCACCAGGCCCCCACTCATGTCCAACTCATGTCCCCCTGCACCCCCACCCCCAGCAGTCAGGGGCACCCTCCACCAGGCCCCCACTCATGTCCAACTCATGTCCCCCTGCACCCCCTCCCCCCAGCAGTCAGGGGCACCCTGCACCAGGCCCCCACTCATGTCTCCCAGCACCTCCACCCCCAGCATCCAGGGGCACCCTCCTCCAGGCCCCCACTCATGTCCAACTCATGTCCCCCTGCACCCCCACCTCCTAGCAGTCAGGGGCACCTGCCAGCAGGCCGCCACTCATGTCTCCCAGCACCCCCACCCCCCAGCAGTCAGGGGCACCCTCCACCAGGCCCGCACACATGTCTCCCAGCACCCCCACACCCCAGCAGTGCAGGGCACCCTCCACCAGGCCCCCACACATGTCTCCCAGCACCCCCACCCCCTAGCATCCAGGGGCACCCTCCACCAGGCCCCCACACATGTCTCCCAGCACCCCCACCACCCAGCAATGCAGGGCACCCTCCACTAGGCCCCCACATATGTCTCCAAGCACCCCCATCACCCAGCATCCAGATGCACCCTCCACCAGGCCCCCACTCATGTCCAACTCATGTCCCCCTGCACCCCCACAACCCAGCAGTCAGGGGCACCCTCATCCAGGCCCCCACTCATGTCTCCCAGCACCCCCACCCCCCAGCATACAGGGGCACCCTGCACCAGGCCCCCACTCATGTCTAACTCATGTCCCCCTGCACCCGCACCCCCCAGCAGTCAGGTGCACCCTCCACCAGGCCCCCACACATGTCTCCCAGCGCCCCCACCCCCCAGCATACAGGGGCACCCTGCACCAGGCCCCCACTCATGTCCAACTCATGTCCCCCTGCACCCCTACCCCCCAGCATTGCGGGGCACCTGCCAGCAGGCCCCCACTCATGTCCCCCTGCACCTCCACCCCCCAGAATTGCGGGGCACCTGCCATCAGGCCCCCACTCATGTCCCACTCAGGTCCCCCTGCACCCACACCCCCCAGCATTGCGGGGCACCTGCCAGCAGGCCCCGACTCATGTCCCCCAGCCAACACGTCATCACAATCTAGATCCCTGGCCCTTATGGGCTGCCTCCACATGTCAAACACCCACCCAAGTATTGCATCCACCCACTTAGAAATGCCAATTACATGATACAACCCCAATGGCAAGTATGTAAATGAACACATGTCCCTCACATACACATAATGGGTGTCAGTGAATGTCAAAACCCATATCATGATATGCATGAAACCAATGAGATGATACTACACATTGAAGTTTGATGAAGAAAATGTATTAAAACCAACATAAATGGAATCAAAAATAAACAAACGACAATGGGAATTAAAAACCAAAAGCAGCATGTCCGTAAAATAATGTAAAACCACAAATCATAATCCAAAGGAAAGGTGTCCAAAGTCACAGTTCAAAAAAGTAAATCCAATGGAAAATCAAAACCGAAAACCATTGCTCCATGAGTAAATTCCAAATAAAAAAATAAAATCCAACAGTCAACTATATACAGATAAACAATCCAGGGTCCATGATCCCAACGGAAGAAATGAAACCTATCTAATAATACTACCTAATAAAAAAACTATATACAAAAATGTGGTCCATTGTCCAAAAGGTCCAAAAAAAATAAAAAAGCAAAGGAAACCTAACACTAACTACATAACTATTTACAAGGGCAGCGGGCTAGTCCGACGGCTTACTGGTTGTTTTCATGGGCCAGGGCATCATCGAACTCCTGTTCAATGGCTTGGAGACGGGCATGTTCCCTGGCTCCGAGGTCTCGCAGGGATAATGCAGTGTCGAGCGCCAACTCCCTGCGAATACCGTCGAGGCATGGAGTTCTCCGCCCTGACCATTGTGAACCGTTCCTCCTCTGCCCGCTAAAGCTCCGCACCGATCTCCTGGCACAACCTCTCCCACACGGAAGACACTCCCATTTCAGGGTTCTCCTGCCCTGCGGCCGATGCCTGCCCCCCTGATGTTGATGACCCCGAGCCATGATGCCTCCCACGTTGAGCCTGCCGCTGCCTCAACTGCATGTACCAGCACGACGGCATCCAGGCTGATGGAATCCACCAACGCCGATGTGCACGTGCCCTGCCCGATGATGCCGTCACATCCTCCATCTGCTGGGGTCCAGTTGCTGGTGTGTCCACCCCTGCTGGACCTCTGACTCCCGAATGTGGCAGGGATGGGATCCCCACCGAGTTGGCTGCGTTGGTCGGGACAGGTCCACAGGGGGTCCTGGTGGCATCTGGGCCGGAAGACGGCATGGAGAACGTCTGAGGCATAGCCTCCACAGAGGAGGAGAGGGTCGCCAGAGTGCCCGACACATGTACGAAACCCCCGACCATGGCCGCTCCCAACTGGGCCACGTTGCCACGGTGCTCTCCGTGATGACGTGCATCCTCCCCCCGGGAAGCACGCACCTCATCACGAATTACACCCGTGCGCAACGCAACACCAATCAGGACCTTCTCCATACGGCCAGGGGTCCCCTCGTCCGCAGGTGGAGGGGAGTCAGATGACATGGACATCCCCCCTACCTGCGGACGGGCCTGGAATGGGGCATCCCTGCTGGTGCATGGTAGTGCAGTCACAGTGTCAGGGACAGTGACATGCACAGGCGCCTCCACAGCGACCTGTGCTGCCTCCTGCCCCTGCCCCTGGGCTGCACCACTTGCACCAGCAGGGATGCCCCCACCAGGCCCCATGTGCGGCTCAGTAGCGGCCTCCTCCTCCTCTGTGGAAACCACCAACCTGGATGGCTCCACCCCGTCTTCTGCCGTTGCAAGCCCTTGTGGGGGCTCACCCATCCCTTCCGCTGCAGCCATGGGGGCATCCCCGCCACTTTGCTCCACAGCGCCGTCTCCGCCCTCTTCTTCACTTTGCGCTGTGTAGAGGGAGACATAGAACACAAGCATCAGGGTACTGTACAATGGTCCCCTAGACAGGAAGCAATAGCAGATGAGTGGCACTGTCAAAGATCACTTCCATCATGTCCCTCCACAACACATGGGTCAGTGCAGGCAAAACACATGCAGTAACAGGCATGGCGCATGCTATGGACATTAGCAAACATGTCCAAGGGACTCTTGAAATATACAATGTTGTTTTTGAACTCACATGCATCATGGGTCATGCCTATCACATGCACACACTTCACCGTACTTTCATCCATCTGGACTTGTACACCCCAGACACAGTGGATGCAAGGATAACTAGGTTGCATCAGTGATTCTGAACATTGTCACAGACATGTGTCATGCATCCATGGCATTCACAAGTCACAGACACGCAGGTCAGACACACAGACATGGACACCATACATGTACATGGCATCAGCACCCATCCCTCACCCCCACCCATGTCCAGGAACAGAGACTGGCATGCTCTCATGTGTCCATTCCGAATAGGGCTCCCCATGTTGCATTTAAACACATACACCAACCGTGTGCTTCACACATTACTGGTCTCACATGCATGACCATGATGTCCCTGCACACACACACGCGTACATGGCCTATGTCACACATACAGGCAAGTATCAGACAACCAGCACACTGCAACATGCCCTGTCTCACACAGCAATGCTTGGCCACTTACCGCTCAACTCCAGACGGGTCTGCCTCTCAAGGATCTGGTCATGGAGCGCTGGGCGTACGCGTTCCAGGACCCTCAGCTGGATGGTACTCATGCTGCCCCAGCCCCCCTCCATGAGGTGCCGGGCCTTCATGAGGGTCCTGGACCTCAAGTCCTCCCAGCGCTTCTTGACTTGCTTGATGTTGCGGGTTGCCACCCCCTCCGCGTTGATGGCAACCACAAAGTCGTCCCAGATCCTGTCCCGTCCTTCCTTGTCGGCGCATGATGATCCGAAGAGGGCATCATAATACCCGAGGACAAGCTCCACCAGGACACCAACCTCCTTCTGACTGAAGCTGGTGGCCCTCTGCCCCTCTGGCTGGGAGGTCACTAGTGGTCTTGGATGGTGTTTGCCCCGACATGGCGACCCCCGAGGCAGGCGTGGGTGGGCAACTGGGTCCTGGGGCTGGGCTGTGGAGCGATGGTATCCCAGTCGGGAGTCTTCTGTTCCAGCAGGGGTGGACACAGCAACTGGACCCCTGCAGATGGCTGATGTGCAGGCACCAAATGGCAGGGCACGGCGGCATCAGGCAGGCAGGCAGGCAGCAGCAGATGGCTCGTGGGAGGCTGCTCGGGGCTCTAGGAGGCAGTAATTTGGCCTTTTGGGCAGGAGCTTGGTCTTCTGTGTGCTTACGCGTGGCCAGCTTGATACGGAGTGATTTGGCACATGAAAATTCTGCACGTCAGCGTGTAATTCGAGGAAAGGCCCTTAGCGCGTAAGCGCGTCAGCACGCATACGCGATTCCATTGGACCAAAGGCCCTTAGCGCGTAGGCGCGTCTGTGACGTATCGCGCACGGGTATTGCCCTATCAGGGCTTGAAGATCCCACATGGATTTCCATTGCTCTGTACGTGCTTTTTGTGGGGTGCGGTGCGTGTGTTCTGCAGGCGTTGGGGTTCATACGCTATTACCTCACAGCGGGTGGGTGTTGGCTACGCGTTCTTCTACACACAAGGCAGACGGTGAGTGGTACCCTGCTCCCCCAGGCCCGATCGCGTGTTAAACTTCCCGCGAGCCCCTGAAATACACGTACCCCGCTCCCCCAGCCCCGATCGCGTGTTAAACTTCCTGCGAGCCCCTGAAATACATGTACTCCGCTCCCCCAGCCCCGATCGCGTGTTAAACTTCCTGCGAGCCCCTGAAATACACGTACCCCGCTCCCCAGGCCCGATCGCGTGTTAAACTTCCCAGGAGCCCCTGAAATACACGTACCCCGCTCCCCAGGCCCGATCGCGTGTTAAACTTCCCGCGAGCCCCTGAAATACACGTACCCCGCTCCCCCAGCCCTGATTGCGTGTTTAACTTCCCGCGAGCCCCTGAAATACACGTACCCCGCTCCCCCAGGCCCGATCGCCTGTTAAACTTCCCGCGGACCCACGAAATACACACACACGCTATTATTCACACAGCGGGTGTCCGTGTTTGTCGCGTAGCCCTTTGCACGTCATTTAGGGGTGCGTGGGAAGTTTCACACGCAAATTCAGCAGGGTATGTGTATTTCAGGGGTTCCGGGGAGTACTACACGTGAATTGGCCGTGTGGGTCCTCCCAGGTGTTCCCTCTACACCCTCCATGGCCCCTGGAGGCAGCCCACACCACAGGGGACTGCCCTGCACCCCTGCTCATGTCCCGCAGGCAGCCCATCCACCATGGGCATGCCCCCCAGCCAAGAAACATGTCACCTTGCATTACTGATCAACAACGCATGTCTCCCAGCACCCCCACCCCCCAGCACTGTGGGCACCTGCCAGCAGGCCCCCACTCATGTCCCCCTGCACCACCCCCCCCAGCATCCAGGGGCACCCTCCACCAGGCCCCACTCATGTCTCCCAGCACCCCACCCCCCAGCACTGTGGGGCACCTGCCAGCAGGCCCCCACTCATGTCCCCCTGCACCCCACCCCCCAGCAGTGCAGGGCACCCTCCACCAGGCCCCCCACACATGTCCCCCTGCACCACCACCCCCCAGCAGTGCAGGACAGCTGCCAGCAGGCCCCATACATGTCCCCCAAACACCTCATGACGATCCATAATCATGGCCCCCATGCCCCCTCAATACACTGCCCACGCCACCCCAGTCCGAACACACCACCAGGTATGACATCCACCCCACAAAGAAATCACCAGCACATGATGCATCCCAAATGGCTAGTCTGCACATCATCATATATCCGTCAAACCCACACAATGACAGCATGTGAATGAAAAAACACACATTGCGACATGCATGAAAGCAAAGAGAGAATACCACACATTGAAGTACCAAATGGTATAATGTATTAAACAGAAAAGCAAGGCAATGAAATGGAACAGAAGAAAATGGAAATAAAAAAAGAAATCCAGCATGTCCAATAAATGATAAAGACGCATGAAATCCAAATGAAAAGCAATCCAAAAGCAAGTCTCCAAAGCGTCAGCCTGAGAAAATAAATCCAAGGTGCAAAAATAATTAAAAAACCATTGATCCATGGGAAAAAAAATCAACAATCCAAATCCATTGTCAAACTATGTACAAAGTGAACATCCAGGGTCCATGTGCCCAATCCTTTAAATGAAACGTATAAAATAAAATCCTACCTAATGAAGAAATATATACAAGAAGTTGGGGCATTGTCCAAGCGCCCCAAAACAAAACAAAACCGAAAGGAAACTTAACACTAAATAACTATTTACAAGGGCAGCGGGCTAGTCCGACGGCTCAATTCTGGATGTTCCGGGCCAGGGCATCATCGAACTCCTGCTCAATGTCCCGGAGGCGGTCCTCTTCCATGGCCCCGAGGGTCCGCAGGGACGACGACATGTTCACCTCCAACTCCCTGCTTATTGCCTCGAGGCACTCGGCCCGCCTCAGGACCCTCCGCATGGAGTTCTCCGCCCTGACCATCGTGAGCAGTGCCTCTTCCGCCCGCTGCCGCTCTGCATCTGTGGCATGGCCCAACCGGTGCCACACGGAAGACACTTCCCGTCCTGGGTCCTCCTGCCCTCCGGCTGATGCCTGCCCCTCCGATGTCGAAGGCCCCGAGTCATCATGGCTCTCACCTCATTGCTGCTGCTGCTGTGCCTGTGCCCGTGCCCTGGCTCCTGCTGCCTGCACATCCTCCACTGGCCGGGGTGCAGTCGTTGATGTGGCCACCCCTGCGGACGTCCGACTCCCGACTGTGGCAGGGATGTGTCCTCCACCAGCCTGGCCGCACCGTCAGAGGCAGCTCCACAGGGCACCCAGGTGACAAATGGGTGGAAAATTGGCACGGAGGACGACTGGCGCATAGGGTGTTCAGTTGAGGAGGGGGTCGGAACAAGCTCCAGCAAACGGAGGAATCCGGCCTGGGTGACCTGTTCCAGTAGGCTGACGCGGTCAACGAGCCATTCGAGATGACGTGCAGTCTCCCCATGAAAAGACTGCAGGTCACCTCGCATGGCCCGTTGACGCAACGCCACACCAGTCAGGACAGGCTCAACCCGTACCTGGATAGCCACGTCCGTAGGCAGAGGAAGGCCAGTTGTTGTAAGCTCATCCCCTGCCTGAAAATGGGTCTGGACGTAGGCATCCCTGCTGGTGCAAGATGATGCAGTGACAGGATCAGGAACACGATTGCACACAAGCACCTCCGCGGCAGCCTGTGCTGTCTCCTGTCCCTGGTCCTGCACTGCACCATTAGCACCAGTGGAATCCCCACCTCCAGACCCCATCTCTGTCGCTTGCACGGCCTCCTCCTCCACCAAACCCCCCACCAACCTGGATGATTCCGTGCCATCTTCCCCCGTTGGGCCCTGTGGGGTCCCAGCTGCCCCTTCTGCTGCCGAGGAGTCCAACTCTGACCTCTGCCTCTTGGACCTCCCCCCGGCAGCTGCGGCCTGGGACACGGCACCGGACTCCCCACTCGCCGACGAGATGACAACCTGGGAGGGGAGCCGGGCCTTGGGTCTCCGGCTGGCGGTGCAATCCCTGCCGCTGTGCTCCACAGCACCTTCTCCGCCCTCTTCATCAGTTGACGCTGCAGACAGGGAGAAATAAAACACAGGCATCAGGGCACTGTACAATGGACACATACACACATGACAGTTGTACATGAGTGGCATTGGCAAACCTCAGACATGGCATCACAATCGCCAACACACGTCATTTCAACTCGCACACATGAGCCATACCACAGCCATATTGAACAGCCAGCAACATCCATACACATACAACAGCATGAGCAGGCAAAGGTGAGCCAGACATCACATGCAACACAGGGAGTGCAGTACACATGCACACACACCACCACACTTGCATACATGTGTACACCTCTGCCAACTGTTGCAGTGTTGAGATCGGCATCCATGTCACATCTGCCAATCAGTCTTCCACATCCCGGTGTCACATGCATCCATGTTGCATCACTGTTGCCACCTTGTCAAATACACACACATGCACATGTACACAGTGCAGATACATGTAGCTGAAACCAACAATCATGTGTGACATCACAAACATGCCTACTTACATACACATTCATTCAAACATGTGTGCCCACACATCTGCATTTGGCATGCAAGCCTACACACACAAGCACCATCCATGTCTCACACATGAGAGCCCTCGCATGTGTTAGCCTCACGGCCTTGTACACCCCCCCTACTTGGCCCCATTAAAACACATGTGCAACCTGCACACTACTGGCACACCACCACACGCACAGCTTACAATCATGATGCACGTACACTTACCGCTCGACTCCAGACGGGTCTGCCTCTCAAGGACCTGGATGTGGAGCGCTAGGGATATGCGTTCCAGGACCCTCATCTGATCTTCCGACAAGTGGCCCCGGTGCCCCTTAGCATCCGCTGCCTTCAAGAGGCGCCGGGCCTTGTTGAGGGTCCTGGACCTGAAGTCCTCCCAGCGCTTCTTGACATGATGGAATAGTCGGACTGCCACCCCCTCCGCATTGATGGCAGTCACGATGTCCGTCCAGATCTGAGTCCGTCCTTCCTTGTCGGCGCGCAAACTTTCGAAGAGGGCATCATACTGCCCCAGGACTCGCTCCACCAGTACACCAACTTCGGTGGCAGTGAAGCTGGTGCCCCTCTGCCTCTCTGCCTCTCTGGCTGGGGGTTGCCAGTGGTGCCAGATGTTGCAGTGCCCGACATGACAACCCCAGAGGCAGGAGTGGGTGGGCAACTGGGTCCTGGGGCTGGTCTGTGGAGCGATGGAATCCCAGCAGGGGTGGTCACAGCAACAGCACCCCTGGCTGATGTGTAGGCAGCAAATGGCAGGGCACGTGGGCAGTAGGCAATCAGGCAGCGGCAGATGGCAGGTGGGAGCGTGCTCGGGGCTCTGGGGGGCAGTAATTCGGCCTTCTGGGCAGGAGCGTGGTCTTCCCTGTGCTTACGCGTGGCCAGCTTGATACGGAGTGATTTGGCACGTGAAAATCCAGCACGTCTGCGTGTAATTTGAGAAAAGGGCCTTAGCGCGTAAGCGCGTCAGCACACGTACGCGAATTCATTGGCTCAAAGGCCCCCAGCGGGTAGGCGCATCTATGAGGTTACGCGCACGTGCGTTTTTCATGGCGCGTAGAAAAAATAAGCACGTCAGAGTGTAATATCGTGTAATTGGTGGAAAGGGCCTCAGCGCATATGCGCGTCTGTGATGTGCGTGCACGGGCGTTTCCCTGTACACGGGTGCATGTTACACGTCCAATGACTGCATGTCACAGTGTCAGCTCGTGTAATTGGAGGCTAGGGTCTTAGCGCGTACACGCGGAAGTGACGCTGGATGTGTGGGCATGTTTAAAAGGTACGTGTAGAACGCCATTTCCTTGTACGTGCTTTTCGTGGAGAGCGAGTGGGTGAAATCTGTACTTCTTGTCGGTTCACACGCGATTTACTTCACGGCGTTCCAAGTTCGTACTCCCTGTTACCTCTGACAGCTTTTTCTCTTTTTGTCTTTTTCCTGGGCCTGTTTCCTCAAACAGCGTTCACTTCTCCTGTTGTCCTGTCTCCTCAGACAGCGTACAATTCTTCTTTTGGCGGGGGTGTTGCCAACGCGCACACTCGCATCTTTTTCACGCTATTTTTCCAGGCAGACGGTGAGTCGCGCACGTATTTAACATCTGTGCTTGCCCTGTGTGTCGCGTACCCCTTCAGAGATCATTCTAGGCTGCGTGTGACACGCATACGTTCATTTTTGTGCTTCTGGATGCCACAGCGTAGTGCAGGTTTATTTTTCCACGCACGTGGTCTAGGAGGGGTTGCGTGCACATTATCTCCCTTTTTTGGGGTGCCTGTGCGTTGCGTGACCCGTCATCTTCCCCCAGGGGTCACATACAGCCTTGCTAGAGCACTAGGGTACGAATTCCATCTAGCACCCTACCCCTTTGACCCCCAATTGCCCAGGACAATAGTTTACTGCAACTCCCATACGCACAACAACATCAGTGCCATTGTTGGGAGGCGAGCACGCGGTAAGGGTGGCAAAGGTGGCCGGGCCTCAAGAGGTGGCCATGGTGGATACGGTAGGGGATGTGGCTGGGACTTGCAGGGTGCCCCTAGCCCCCCATGTGTGGGTGACCAGTCTGGGACACCCATGCCCCCCCCGGTTGAGGGTAACGTGGCTGACACCATCCCTGCTCAGCCCTTGTTGGACCAGCCCATTGTGGCACCAGACCAGGCACAGGGTGACTCCATGGCTGACTTCCAGGTCAGCAGGTCTAGGCCACGTGTGGCGGTGCACGTTGGTGTCACCAGGTCACGTGGATCAGGGGCAGCTATGTCATCTGCTGGCCCGCATAGGCAGGGTGGGGAGGCTGCAGGGGCAGCTCCGGCTCCATCCACCCCAGCTCCGAGTCTCCCAGCCAGGACAGTGTCGGTCCCAGTCCATCCTGCTGACGTTCCCCCTGACTACATCACACTTCAGCTAATGCCTGCACCAAGTCCCATGGTGAGTGTTCATTCCCACACTCCTAGTCCACAGTCCACCTGGGCTCCTGCCCCTAGTGTCCAGAGCGGCGTAGGACACTCAGGATCCCCACCACCTTCCAAGCGGAAGAGGAAGAGTGCTCGTCCAGTAGAGGCTGATGCCCCAGACACGGCTACACAGTCCGGCCCACCAAGGAAGCCCAGCTTCAATCAGGCCGAACTTGATGCACTTGTGGAGTATGTGTCCGCACATGACAGCGAAATGGTGATTACTGCAGGATGCAAGACCACACCTGCACAACGTCTGGCACACTGGCAGACCATCGCGGACATCATAAGTGCCCTTGGATTCGTGAGGCGCACAGCTAATGATTGCTACAAGCGCTGGAATGACCTGAAGCGCAGGGCAAAGAAAAAGCTGGCCTCAAGTCATGCCGCTACTCTAGTGACTGGAGGGGGGGTCTCCAGCAGAGGACATTGAACTCACTCCACATGAGTATGTTGCTGGGACCTACGTCACGGAGGGACAGATCCAAAGCGTGGGAGACCTGCCAGATTATGAGGCATTGTCCGGTGAGTGCACATGCATGTGTGTGTCATACATGTGCATGGTGTGTGTGTGTGAGGGCTTCTGATTGAGTGCCAGGTGAGGGTGTGTGTGCCTGAATGGTTTGGGTCACCCATGTGCTTCATCCAATACATTCTGTGCACCAGGATTTGGGAATTGCAGTATCCCTTCTGGCAACAGTAGACATTTAGCCCAACCTCATGCCAGTTGCCCATGAAATGTCATCTTGCCACAACATTGTTGAGTATTATTCTGTGTTCATTCAGGCTGATTGTTTGTATTCCACTACTTTCACTAGGCATTTCTCAGTCCTATTGTCACATGTGTGACATGGCTATGGTACATGCCATCTGTGTGATGGCACGTGTCATGTATGTGTATTGGATATGCCAATCACAGGCCAATGTGTGATGGCACTGCTAGCCAGCATGCAGCAAATGTGTTGGTCTTCCATCTTGGTGTCATCAATGTGTGCCATTTGCCTCCCCTTCATACGCAGTGATGGTGCATGCATGGGAGGGTTGTAGTCATGTGGGACATGTGTCAATGAAGTACTGGTTCTGTTGCTTCTCAGCCCTAATTGTGTGCCATGGTAGTAATGCCTGTTCCCATTTATTTTCTTTCATGTCTTTGCAGGGGATGACGCACTTGATACTGCTGGGGTTGTGGAGATGGTGCAGACCCAGGAGGGGTCCCAGGCCCGACCGGGCACCAGTGAGGGACGTGGGTGGTGGTGGGTGAGAACCCACACTTGCTGCAGACCATTATCTCAAGGGGTGTCTCTGGGTGCACCTCCCCGAGCTCTATTCAGGTGTCGATTCGGATGATGAGACCTATGTGCGGTCGCAGGTAAGTTTTTCTGGGAGGGATTCTGTACTGTCCAACCCACCTGCACCAGGGGTAGAACCCTCAATGGGGATGTCAGTGTTGGTAGGTCCGCCTTTGGTGGTTACGGATGCAGGGTCACACTCCGCAACATCTGATCCTGTTCCTGGGCCAGCAGATCAGAGGGGAATTCAGTCTTGCAGCCTCAGGCAGTGCTGGCACAGCAAGGCGCAGTTCGCCTTGCCCCAGACAGGTGTGGTGCCCGCCGACGCGGTGGCCATACGCCACCAGGCAATACCGCATGGGCGCAATCCATATACGGTATGGCAAACCAACAGGCAGCATCATCTGAGATGATGGCTCAGGCCATGGATAGGGTGGCCACTTCCCTTGTCCCCCAAGAAACGCTGATGGAACAACTACAGCAGGCAACAGACTCCATTTGCCAGTCACACAGGGAAGACATGTTGGCATCCAACAGGGACAGACGGGCGGCACTGGAGACTCTGCGGGAAGCCATTTCTATTGAGTCCCAGGGCCACAGGGAAGCCCTGAGGGTGGAACTCCATCAGCTCAGGGTGACTCTTGTTGAGCTTGAGGCTTCAACTGACACAAGGACAGAACAGAAGCTGGAGCGGCTCACACGTACGCTCTCAGCTGAGATGCAGGCAACTAGGGAGGAGGTCCGGGCATCTCGTGAGTTGTTACATGGGGACCTCTGCACGATTATCCTCCAGAACCAGACCTTCCACACCCGCATGCTTGCTGCCATGGAGGACCAGACTAGGGCTTTGCGTGGGCTGCCTCCCATAGTGCCACCACCTCCTGATGGAGCTGCAGAGGGTGAGAAGAGCGACAGCAGCGATTCTCTCACAATAGGGTAGCCGTGCAGGCCATGAGCCCATGGAGGTGTTTTTTCCGCAAAATCCACACAGGTGGGTTTTGGTGTGCACCCTGTCCTCGGACCTCCTGGGTGGCCTCCCCTCTCCCCCGGCCCATACAAGGCCATTTTTGATTTTTGATTTTTTTTACAGTGTGTTGCCTTGTGTGGCTCCCGTGGGCATACGCTGCATTGTGGCTGGGTACATGCAGGCTTGTCCTGAATTTGGGTTAGATGCTTGGGTTTGTGTGACACACACCCCTCCTGCTTCCCGTTTCCATGGGCTTGAAAAGGGTGTGCCCAAGTGACATTGACTTACACAGTGACGTTGGACTCCCATTTGATGTGTGGGCAGTCTGTAGTCAATACTGTGTATACATTCCTAGTGCATATTGTTGTTGTATTGTACATTGCATGGTGTATTGATATGTGCCTCTGCATCCATCTCATCCTCCTAATTTGCAGGTCCATTCCTCATGTCTTCACAAGGCGGTCTACTTTGGAAATGGAGTCCTTGTTGTAAGCAGTGCACCTACACTTTTGCATGGCGCTAACACTGTACAGTTGGAAGTGGTCGAAGTGCTGGCATTATCAGGTAGTGACACTACCAATTTTTTAAATCCGTACTGTCATGTTTATGGTAGGTTGGAGGTTGTGTAGGTGATTAGTATTATTGCTAAATATTTGGTAATGTGTGTTGTTGGTCCTGTATTACTGTGAGCATTTCATGTGTGGCCAGTTTCCATTAGGGACACTGTATTTTGTGACACTTGTGTCATGTTGTGGGGATTAATTTGTTTGCTCTCACATAGCATGACATGCCATGGTGTGTTGTGTGGCGGTGCCTGGGAGAGGTCGGGTGACATGGCACTGTTCTCATGTTGTATTTTGCAAGTGGGTATTCATTTTTGCTTTATAGAAGTGTGTCTTTTGATGACACTGCATTGTTGGTGTTTATGTAGGAAGGGATGCACACATTGTGACACTTCCAGGTGAACAATCTCAGGCTGCTATGGTTCTGACAGTTGACTGTCCCTTAATTCATCAGAATTGTCAGATTGAGTCATCATTGATTGTCAGATGGTATGTGCCAAAGCTGTGTGCACTCCACAGGGGTGTGATTTCTATGTGAAGTAATTAGCCACCAGCTGCGTACGGGCTGCCTCACCCCGTGCCCTTTCCCCTCCCATGCGCAGCGGGCGTGCATGTGGTTGGGGATGTGGGGGCACCACCATGTCCACAGCCAGGCCCCGGCGTGTTGCAACGTTGTGCAGGACACAAACTGCCACTATGATCCTGCACACTACTGGGGGACCGTATAACAGCTGCCCGCCAGAACGGTCAAGGGAGCGAAAGCGTGACTTGAGTACTCTGAATGTGGGCTCCACTATGCCCCGGGTTGCAAAATGAGCTGTGTTGTATCTTACCTCGGGAGGCGTGATGGGGTTCCGAATTGGCGTCATCATGTGGGTGCTCAGACAGTGGGCACTGTCCCCTGGGGAGGTGGTGATGGGGATCAATAGTGGGGTACTGACATTACTCTGTATCTGTCATGCATGCATGTGCTGTGGCATTTATACTCACCAAGCAGCCATGCATCGCCAATGCCGCCCAGCTTCCATGTCCCCGTTTAGGGTTGACATCCTGTAAATGAAGCTGTCGTGGGTGGACCCTGGATAGTTGGCATATACTGAGGTGATGATTCCCTTGGCATCACATACTACCTGGACGTTGATGGAATGCCAGTGCTTGCGGTTTCTATAGATGTGCTCAGATGCCCTGGGGGGAAGTAGAGCCACATGGGTGCAATCAACGGCACCTAGCACTTTGGGGAATTGTGCCACCACGTAGAAATCCTGACTGACAGCCTGCCTTTCTGCAGGTGTTCTGGGCAGGTATATGTGCCTGCGGGCTGATGGGTGTGCAGTGATGATGGCCAACACCTGGTGTAGGCACCGTGACTGCGTGGCCTGTGACACCACCCTCACGATGGCACTTGTCCGCTGAAATGATCCGGTAGCCAAGAAGTATAGTACATTGAGGACCTTCACCAGGGGGCTGAGTGCTTGGGAGCACAGGGTGGGTGATGTGAGGTCATCCTCCCACTCACTGACCAGGTCGAGTATTATGTGAGGTGGAAACCTGTACCTCCCATACACCTGGTCATCAGGCATACCAAAAAGGCTGGTTCTGGGTGTAAAGATTCTGGCCCTGACTATCCTCCTCCTCCTCCTGCAGTATCCCACAGCCACTGATGCTAGGAACGGTATATTCATCCTGCCGTCTGAGCTTGTTTGTTGTTTGCACACACTTTTATGCTGCGCGGGACGTGTGCCTGCTTCATGCTGGTGTACGTGTTTCCAGATTGGACCTTTTTTTTTGGCGCGTTATAGGCGACCGTGTAAATCTTCCCACCCACCCCAGTAATACACGTAACACGCTCTCCCATGCCCAGTCGCGTGTAAATATTCCCGCCCACCCCAGGAATACATGTACCCCACTCTCCCAGGCCCAGTCGCGTGTGGAAGTTCACACGAACCCCGTAATACACATACCCTGCTGATATCGCGTGTGGAAGTTCACGCGGACCCGTAATACATGTACCCTGCTGATATCGCGTGTGGAAGTTCAGGTGGACCCAAAATACACGTACCCTGCTGATATCGCGTGTGGAAGTTCACGCGGACTCATAATACATGTACCCTGATGAAATCGCGTGTAAGACTACCAGCCCACCCCTGAAATACATGTACCCAGGCCAATCGCACTGCTGGGGGGTGGGGGTGCAGGGAGACATGAGTGGGGGCCTGTTGAAGGGTGCCCCTGGATGCTGGGGGTCGGGGGTGCAGGGAGACATGAGTGGGGGCCTGGTGGAGGGTGCCCCTGGATGCTGGGGGGTTGGGGTGCAGGGAGACATGAGTGGGGGCCTGGTGGAGGATGCCCCTGACTGCTGGGGGGTGGGGGGGTGAGAGTCATGAGTGGGGGCCTGGTGGTGGGTGCCCCTGGATGCTGGGGGCAGGGGTGCAGGGAGACTTGAGTGGGGGCCTGGTGGAGGGTGCCCCACAGTGCTGGGGGGTGGGGGTGCAGGGAGACATGAGTTGGACATGAGTGGGGGCCTGGTGGAGGGTGCCCCTGGATGCTGGGGGGTGGGGGTGCTGGGAGACATGAGTGGGGGCTTGGTGGAGGGTGCCCCTGGATGCTGGGGGGTGGGGGTGCAGGGAGAAATTAGTGGGGGCCTGGTGGAGGGTGCCCCACAGTGCTGGGGGGTGGGGGTGCAGGGGAACACGAGTTGGACATGAGTGGGGGCCTGGTGGAGGGTGCCCCTGGATCCTGGGGGGTGGGGGTGCTGGGAGACATGAGTGGGGGCCTGGTGGAGGGTGCCCCTGGATGCTGGGGGGTGAGGGGGTGGGAGACATGAGTGGGGGCCTGATGGGGGGTGCCCCACAGTGCTGGGGGGTGGGGGTGCAGGGGGACATGTGTTGGACATGAGTGGGGGCCTGGTGGAGAGTGCCCCTGGATGCTGGAGGGTGGGAGTGCTGGTAGACATGAGTGGGGGCCTGGTGGAGGGTGCCCCTGACTGCTGGGGGTGGGGGTGCAGGGAGACATGAATTGGACATGAGTGGGGGCCTGGCGGAGGGTGCCCCTGGATGCTGGGGGTGGGGGTGCTGGGAGACATGAGTGGGGGCCTGGTGGAGGGTGACCCTGGATGCTGGGGGGTGGGGGTGCAGGGAGACATGAGTGGGGGCCTGGTGGAGGGTGCCCCTGGATGCTGGGGGGTGGGGGTGCTGGGAGACATGAGTGGGGGCCTGGTGGAGGGTGCCCCTGGATGCTGGGGGGTGGGCGTGCAGGGAGACATGAGTGGGGGCCTGGTGGAGAGTGCCCCACAGTGCTGGGGGGTGGGGGTGCAGGGAGACATGAGTTGGACATGAGTGGGGGCCTGGTGGAGGGTGCCCCTGGATGCTGGGGGTGGGGGTGCTGGGAGACATGATTGGGGACCTGGTGGAGGGTGCCCCTGGATGCTGGGGGGTGGGGGTGCAGGGAGACATGAGTGGGGTCCTAGTGGAGGCTGCCCCACAGTGCTGGGGGCTGGGGGTGCAGGGGGACATGAGTTGGACATGAGTGGGGGCCTGGTGGAGGGTGCCCCTGGATGCTGGGGGGTGGGGATGCTGGGAGACATGCGTTGGTGGGCAGTAGTGCAAGGTGACATGTGGGTTGGCTGGGGGGCATGGCCATGGTGGATGGGCTGCCTGCGGGACATGTGCAGGGGTGCAGTCCCCTGTGGGATGGGCTGCCTGCAGGGGCCGTGAAGGGTGTAGAGGGAACACCTGGGAGGACCCACACGGCCAATTCATGTAGTACCCCCCCGGCACCTCCGAAATACACGTAGGCTGCTGGATTCACGTGTGGAACTTTCCACGCACCCCGAAATACACGTACCCTGCTGAATTTGCGAGTGGAACTTCCTGCGCACCTTGAAATACACGTACCCTGCTGAACTCGCGTGTGAAACTTCACACGCACCCTGAAATACACGTACCAAGGACAATCGCGTGTGGAACTTCCCGCGCACCCCGAAATACACATACCCAGGCCAATCGCGTGTGGAACTTCCCGCGCACCCCGAAATACACACACATGCTATTTTTCACACAGCGGGTGTCCGTGTTTGTCGGTACCCCTTTGCACCTCATTTGTCCTAGAGGGCCACAGTATGGATCATTCATCATAGCTGTATATAGGTGCTTTTTGTTAGCGCACATTTTGGCGCACATTTATTTCAGGCGCAGGGACGCTACCACCTGCTTTCTTGTGGCGGACTTGTTTGGCCCTGTGCGCGTCTTTGCCCGTGCGCTGGTTTGCCCTATTCGATTCCATGAATACGAGTTGTAGGCGAACATGTGGGCATTCCGCGCACTTGCTCCTGTACTTCCCCCGTGACGCCCATATTTTCACGCGTTGTTCCCCATTCTGAGTGTTACGCCCCGTGTTACGCCTACTTTTGTTATGTGCGCCACGCTATGTGCGATTTCACTGTGGCCGTGGCGCACGCCGTTGGATGACCTGTGCGTTGGCGTGCGCTGCACACTTTTTCAGCGCACATCCAATATTTTTCTTGCGCACGGACTTCCATGAATCGATGTGCGCTGGTTTACCTGCGATTTTCGCACTTGCACTGCGATTTGCACGTTTTGGCCCCTCTGTGCCGGAATTTTCGGCGCACATTAATTCCATGAATCGGCCTGCAAGCCTTTACACAAGAACATACTTTAAAAACAGGCGGTTTTGCCTTTCATTACTGAAAAAGCACATTAAACTTATTTCTGTAAATCCGATTTTCATCTGCAACAAATGCACATTTTAGTCCGCATTAGTTCTTCCCTTGAGTGCTGGAGTTGGTTGCCGCCTGGATGCATGTATCATGCCTTTGTTTAGAGTTTCTCTCTACACAGCTGATTCTGATATTTGTTGCATAGTTTTAGCCGTGTTTCCCGTGGAAAAATGGAAACACAGTCCCTGGTTTGCTTTAACAAAGATACTGTTGCCAGGAGCTGCCATGCAATGAGGCCCAGTTCCTCTGAGCCACACTGGATGACTCTGTGCATTGCAGGGCCATTTTAATCTCAATGATTCAGTAGGAATTAATGGATCTACTGCCAAACATCACTTTTTATGGTTGAAAAGCTGACATTTTCAAGAGGCATTTTCGGTTTACAGTAAAGTACTGCTGCTTCTTTCCTTTGCTCCATGTTGAATGTTGCAGAGTACACTGGCACATTCCTAGAGTGATCACTCTTGTTTTACCCCACCTGAAATGGGGTTGGCAGTGCGGTGCAGCCATTTTCTGGTTATTACAAAACACAGTTTCAAGATTTTGTCGCGCACAGGAGTCAGCGCATCCATTTGGGCTGTTTCCTTCACCATTTCAATACAGTGATGTAGGGAGGTACATTGGAATGGGTCAAAATATCCCACAGAAGCCTCCTCCCCCGACTTCGGCTTGACTTCCAGTCGTGGGGAAGTCGGGCAAGTGGGATTTTTCTTTCTTTTTGCGAAAAACACAAGTTTATTCAGGTGTAAGTTCTTCTTCCATCGGCGAATGATCGACACGCTCTCCTCACCGGCTCTGTTTGGAATAGGAACGATACCCCCGTCTTCTTTCAGGCTTTCTCTTCTGGTGTGGAGTGACACTCCCGATTTCTTTGGGTTTTTCCTTCTGGGTCCCAGAGGAGGTCCTCCTTGGTTGTCAGGTATTCTCAGTGCAATTTATAAGGTAGAACACAACCCAGTTATGATACTTTTCCCCCCTTCTGTCCTCCAATTGGGATTTCAGCAGTGGGATAGACACATGCATTCAGTAACAATTTAAAATAATCCAAGCATGTATTCAGTGACAATTTGAAATATTCCTATGTTGCAGAATCTTCTCCCAATGTGTTTTCTTTGGACTCCTCTATTTGCCGCAAAGTGCGCCTGGGGTGGCAACTCTTTAGCTGATTAATGTGGACCCGCTTTTTCTTTCATCAAGTCACCCTTGGGGATGTTGATTCTGTAGACGAGGCCTGGGATGGTGACCTCTCTTCTTTTTCTGAACTTCCATTTGATACCGTAGCACTAGGGCTGACTGGAAGGCTTTCTTTAGGATTGCCAGGACCCTGCGATTTACTCTCCAGTGGAGGCCGGGTTTGGCAATAACTGGGGTCCACATTAATCTCGAGCTGGTTGGGGAGGTGACTGCCCATATAAAAGGCGGAAGGAGCACCTCGGACGACCCAACAATTGTGTTCTATGCTTTTTTCACTGCTAGAAATTTTTATCATACAACTGCTAAGCAGACAATGTGTGGAATGGGGGATTTCCAGGACCCATACCCATTGACAAATTGACTCAATGGCGGGCAGGGTCTGGTCTTTTGGGAGTTTCTTGAAAAATACTTTGTTGATGAAGCTTTCTTTGCTATTCAAGTCAACTCGGGTGAGGACAGACTCCTTGCCGTCATTTAACTGAATCGAGAGGAAGAGCTGTTAGCCCTTCTTCAGAATGCCAGGTACACTTGGTGCTGGTTTGTAATCAATTTTGGCTATTGAATAGGGATGTTCTGATTGTGAAATAGTAAAGAATTTCAGAGTATTTCCTTCCAGTGTGGAATGCCACTTGAGACTTGAGGGAAGGTTGATTTGCAGAAATGGAGAGGAGTTCCAATCACCAGTTTTTGTCCTACAGCAATTATCGTAACGTCGGTTATCTCATTATTTTGAAGATAAAACTTAATTTGGTTTGTTTTTTCTTCAACCATGTGGCATGTGCCATTTAGACTAACATGGTTGACACTCTGTTTTAATTTGATTGGTATATGAGCCTGGGTCCAGAGAACCTTATTCACACAGTCTATTAGGGGATACAACCTACGGAGGATGTCATTCCCTAATAGACAGGGGTTTCCCTCTGGCACCACGACTATGACTGGGTGCTTCATCTTGTGTCACGCAATTTTAATTTCCAGCTCTGCAGACCACTCGACAGGAATTTATTTCGCGTCAAAGTTTTGGAGTTGTGCAGGAAGAGGGGTGAGATGGATTTGACATCTCTCCCTGCTTCCTGAATTTAGCTGCTCAAAGATCCTCTTTCACAGCAGGAAATTTCACACTCAGGGATTCGAGGAGTCTCGGTCTCCTCCATTTCTGATTCTGAGCTGCCCCCCCCCCCCGTTTTTGAAGACAGTAACCAGAATGGCTTTGGGGAGCTAGGGAATCTTCTTTCTCTGGTTCTGATCCCTCCCTCCCTTTTGGAGGCAGTCACCTGAATAGGTTTGGGCATGATTCTGTGTGGGAGCTTGGGGATCTGCAAAAACATTATGACAGTTGGATATAGGGGGAGTTTTGGGCTCCCCTGGTTTTGATTCTGGGCCACCCACCCCCCTTTTTTGAGGCAGTCACCAGTATATGTTAGGCAAGGTGGTTTTCTGGATTATCATTCTGGGGTTCAATGATGGGTGATCCTAACTCAGTCCCCACATCCACCAAGTCTTCATTAGGATCTCTCGGACCCATTTTTCTTTGGGTGGAGTTCCCATAACCCTGAAGGAGAAGATCTTTTTCACAGAGTCCTCTGAGGACCGCTCTCCTTCAAATTGGAGGACATTAACCTCCTCCACAAAATGGGACTTTTTAGGTCCTTTATTTCTCCTACCCGCCCTCTGTTCCTTGGGTTGCAGACTTTCAGGGGCAGGAGATTTTGGTTCTGGTTCCTGGGTTTCCAGGGGCTTTTCACAAGTGGGGAAGGAAGCTTCCTATAAGGCTTTACAACCTCCTTCCCCCGTGCCTCCTCCTTTGGAACCGGTGAGTTGTCGGGGTTCTCTCCCCATCATTGTGCTGGCATATCAGACACTTGGTTTGAGGGGTTCTGAGCCGCCATGTTCATCTGAGGGTTCTGCTGAGCCCGCAACATGTGACCCAGATCCAGGGACAAGTTCTGGACCTGGCGCTCCAGTTGGGACACCCGTTCGGGCTGGTACGGGGGTCTCTGGCCCATCCCTGGTGACTCAGGGGAAGGGTACCTATCCTTTCTCCTATAGTACCCTGGGTTTGAAAAATTGGGGTAGCCCTCCACCCTTGTCCTCCCCTCTCCTGGATTGGGCTGTCTGGGCTCAGGAAAGTGGGGAAAGAAAGGAGGGTTGTTTTGCAGGTTGAAGTTTTGAGGGTACTGGGGAAAGAAACTCAACCTGGCATTTGAGGGATTACTGCCCTCCTGGGGAAAGTTAGGAGGGAAGTTTCCTGGGGTGGTACCTACCTGGTTGGATCCCCCCTTGGGCTGGGGGAGTCCACACACATCCCTGGATGGGTTTGTTGCCCTTGTATCGGGGGCTAATGTAATCAGGGAAGTTAGGAGTCACATGTGTGGGATTACCTCCTGTTTGGGATTGGCCCGAGGGACTTCTGGTTCTTTGGCTGGATGGATTCGGTACAGGTATATTTTTAGACCTCCCAATCTCCAGATCTAAAATGGGGCAACCTTCACCTCCGACACCTTAGCAGCAGCAGGGGTGTTGGCTGGTTTGGGGTTTTTATTGTTCTTGTTATCTATAGGTTTCTGCACCTCATAAATATGGGTCGCCTGTTCTATGACCCAGTCCAGTGATCTCTTCTCATGAAAGTCCCTCATCAACTGAGTCATGATGTATTTGGGAAGTGCATGAAAGAAGGTGTTGATGAACTCCCTACTATCTGTGTGCACCCTCATGGTGGTCTGTGCAAAGGCACGTTTGAGTTCCTGCACAAATTCTTATGGGGCCTGATATTCCCCCACACTGCAGATTATAGGCCGCCTTGCGGGCCTCTTGGGGGGTTTTATGGAAGAGAAGTGTTTTAAGATGGCCAACCTATAGGTGGTCAGAGAACAGCTGTCGAATTTTTGAAGCTATTTTATTTTGCCTTCAAAAAGATTTTGCACAGATTAGTATTTTTAAACATTTACACAACTTTCGATAAGCACGAAAGGTTAGGAGGACAGATATTTCATTTTTTGCGAAATACAAATGAGTATCGTCCTCTTTTCTGCGGAGGAACAATTTTCACAGTGATGCACAAGTATACAGTACAAGTGATTGATGATAGAAGGTGTCAATGGTGTGCAGCCCAGGACTGTGATAGGTCCAGGGGTACTACAACAACAATAGTGAACACAACATTATTCTACAAACACATATAAACAGGGGTTGTGCCACAGAAAATCGACATGACAGTGTTTCGGCCAAGCTGGGCTGGGATTACGCCCGAGGTGGTGGTGGCCTTCATCAGGATGCTTTCTTACTACAGGTTCTGTCCGTAAAAGAAATCTGTGGGGGAAGGGGAGAGCTGTCAGGATCTCGGGTAGTTAAGGTTTCATTTACGTATTAATAAATAATGGCTGAATGGTGCCTAAAAAATACACTCAGAGTGTATTGCCATAGAACAGTTTACCGTCTGCTGTGGTGCAGTGGTGACGCTGTGCTGGAGTCCTGTTATGGTTGCCGGACTCTTGGAGACATGGGAAGACTCGTATGACTATGGTCATTCAGGCTACTAATTAATGCCTATGGCCTCTGGGAGCTGTAGAGATAAAGGTAAGGACACCGTTAACCCCGCAAGTGGGGGTGTCAGTGTATAACACGAGGCCCATGTACATCCAGCATGAGATGTGTTGGAGTGGTGAGTGTTGGACCTGGAATAATTAACACCGGTGGTGTGGGTGTCTCGTGAGAGTGGTGTTTGTCTGCAAAGCGATCAAGTGATGCCTATCGAATTGGTATCCTGTCGGTGGCAGGAATCAAGTTAAAAACGCCACGGTGAACTATGGTCTGTGAAACCCAGTTTACTGTGATTGAAGGTGATAGTAGCGTGCAAGAGGAGATACAATTTTGTGGTAGGTGCAAAGTCCGGAGTACTTGTGCGGGAGCTGGCTGGAAGCTGGCGTGTTTATGGTATATGCAGTTTGCCAATCTTATTGCAAGCATGGTGCTGTCGTGCGCGTTTGGAAGATGTCTACCAAAAGGCTAAAGGTTTCTGCTGGCCTCCCCGGCGGTGCTCTTTTTAACCTATGGTGTCTGCACTCCTCAGTAGCATCCATTATCGCGAGGAGGGCAGACACAGCCAACACAGGCTTCGGCAAGTCACCTTGTTGCTTTATGCTCTCTCTCTAATTTAGAAAGTCCGGAACTGACAGCCTAGGTACCTCCAGCATTATCTACCTAACTCACTGTCCTTTTATAAGTCCCACTCGTGCACTGCAGAAACCTTTAGCCTTTTGGTAGACATCTTCCAAACGCGCACGACAGCACCATGCTTGCAATAAGATTGGCAAACTGCATATACCATAAACACGCCAGCTTCCAGCCAGCTCCCGCACAAGTACTCCGGACTTTGCACCTACCACAAAATTGTATCTCCTCTTGCACGCTAGTATCACCTTCAATCACAGTAAACTGGGTTTCACAGACCATAGTTCACCCTGGCGTTTTTAACTTGATTCCTGCCACCGACAGGATACCAATTCGATAGGCATCACTTGATCGCTTTGCAGACAAACACCACTCTCACGAGACACCCACACCACTGGTGTTCATTATTCCAGGTCCAACACTCACCACTCCAACACATCTCATGCTGGATGTACATGGGCCTCGTGTTATACACTGACACCCCCACTTGCGAGGTTAACAGTGTCCTTACCTTTATCTCTACAGCTCCCAGAGACCATAGGCATTAATTAGTAGCCTGAATGACCATAGTCATACGAGTCTTCCCATGTCTCCAAGAGTCCGGCAACCATAACAGGACTCCAGCACAGCGTCACCGCTGCACCACAGCAGACGGTAAGCTGTTCTATGGCAATACACTCCGAGTGTATTTTTTAGGCACCATTCAGCCATTATTTATTAATACGTAAATGAAACCTTAACTACCCGAGATCCTGACAGCTCTCCCCTTCCCCCACAGATTTCTTTTACGGACAGAACCTGTAGTAAGAAAGCATCCTCATGAAGGCCACCACCTCCTCGGGCGTAATCCCAGCCCAGCTTGGCCGAAACACTGTCGTGTCGATTTCCTGTGGCACAACCCCTGTTTATATGTGTTTGTAGAATAGTGTTGTGTTCACTATTGTTGTTCTAGTACCCCTGGACCTATCACAGTCCTGGGCTGCACACCGTTGACACCTTCTGTCGTCAATCACTTGTACTGTATACTTGTGCATCACTGTGAAAATTGTTCCTCTGCAGAAAAGAGGACGATACTCATTTGTATTTCGCAAAAAAAGAAATATCTGTCCACCTAACCTTTCGTGCTTATCGAAAGTTGTGTAAATGTTTAAAAATACTAATCTGTGCAAAATCTTTTTGAAGGCAAAATAAAATAGCTTCAAAAATTCGACAGCTGTTCTCTGATCTCTCACCCTGATATCTATTTATTTACCTACAAGTACCCTCCTGGGCATATCAGGACTTTGCCAGGCGCCCTTTATATACTCTTGAACCTATAGGTGGACCATCTTGACTGGTTCTGATCCTCCAGTCCCGCAAAGAAGCTGAAGTACTCAGGGGAGAATGTCTATTTCACATATTGGATGCAATTCTGCCTGTCTTTCAGATGAAAAGTGTCCATCATCTGTTCATACAGTTCAAGGTGTTCCCAGACCGAATACTTAGCATTTTTATGGTAGGGAGTTATAATGCTCCAAACAGTCTTGATCTGCTTAAGGGGATCTTTTAACATAGCTCTCCTGATTTTGTTTGCCTTTTTGGTTTTAGTCACCCAAGTCCATTTGTCCTCTGATTCAGAGGCACTACTACGGGAGGTGGCTTCTTGATCCTCCAGGCACTCCCTGAATCTGTGCGCTTGAGAAGGGCTTGCAGAATGTAGGGGTCTAGTTTCCCTATTCCTGTAGTGCTCAGAAGAGTCTTCTGACTCTCCCCTGCTCCCAGGAGTAAACCCCCCACTGCCCTACCTGGCAAGAGGTCTTTAGGATACTCTTTATGGGCTTTATTTCCTGGAGTTCTCCACCAAATTTAACAAACTGATCTTTTGGAAGGCAGTATTTTTGTGGATCCAGTTCACTGACTCTCCCCTCATAGGAGTGTTCCTGATCAGAGGTATTAGCCATAACATTTGGGGATCTGTAGAGGGACGCCCGCCCATCAATTTCTAGGGGCCACTGATCTATCAATCCCATCTTCCCGACTCTATAGAATTCTACCTTCCCCGTGGCCCCTGGTTCATATGCGCCAGTGGATATGAAGGTGGCAGAGTTCATGGTATTGAAGGGATTAGAATCCCTAATTACAGGGGTCCTGATGTTAGGATCAGGGTTTGCTCTATCTCTCTCTACCTTTTCTCTTTCAGCCCCTATTCCCTGGTGATGTGCAATAATCTGAGCCTTTTGTTCCTCTATCAAGGCCTTACTGGTCTCAATGATTAGCTCTTGCATTGCTATCTCTTGGTGGAGCACATCATTCTTTTCACATTTCTGCCTGGTCTTTGAATTCTGGGCCAATTTCTGCTGCAGGAGACTCACCTCCTGAGTTTTAGCATCATTTGTCTGGGTGTCCTTTTCCAGAGCATCCTCCACCCATCTCGTGTGCTCTTGTAGCTTCTCATATTCTCTTTTTCATTCATTGTGCTCCTGGAGTGCCAGCTTTCTTCCCTGTAGCTCGGTTTTTAATGTGCTTACCTCCTGGCCTAAGGCGTCTCTCTCCTTACTCAGGGTGTCACTCTGTTCAGCCAGGTTATCCCTTTGTTTTTGAATGCATTGGATTTCTGGCGCTCCTCATCAAATTCCTCTTGAGAGTGGAGGTCTTTAATAATTAATTTATTATTTTTTTATTTTGTCTATCTGGTCTTGTAGGATGACCATCTGTTCTGCACAGACTCTATTAAAATGTAATTGTTGCGCCAGTTTCTGTTGACTCTGTTGCAGAGAGTCCACCCTTTCCTTCCAATCATCTTTTAGTGTTTGTAATTGGGTATCTTGCTCTGCATTCACTTTCTGTAGGAGAGCGAGATCTACTTTTTATATTGTGACCTAATCTCTAGATTCTGTCTCTAATTCTTGGTTCTTCAGTAGCCTTTGTTCTGCAGAGCCTAGATCATTCTGGATTATCTCTCATGTTTCAACTTGGTTATTTGCCAGAACTATGTTTTCAGCGTGCTTTTCCTGCATTACTCCCATGTGGAGGTATAGGTAGGCCGCTATTCTGGCAATTGTACTCTGCTCTTCTTTAACTTTTGGGGCCATGTACAATTCACTAAGAGCTTGGTGTAATGGGCCCTTGTCCTGCCATGTATCCAGGTCCATGGCAGTGACCTGTTCTTTGATTAGGAAATCAAAGACATGACATGTTCATTCTGTTCTGGCCACTCACCACTGACAAAAAGCTTGTGCAGAAAGTGTTCCCTAGGGATGCTAATTTCTACAGGAATCACCATTTTGCAAATATCATTTTCTTTCTGAATTATTTCGGGGTTGATTTACTTTTACTTTTACAAACAGGCCTGGCTTTGGGGTATTTATTTTGAGGGGTGCTTGTACAGTGTAGCACAGTACACCAACCAAGCAAGGTGTCTCTACCCTACAGGTAGTCTGCTGTGTAAGACTGTCACAGGTGGTACCTCGAACTCAAAATCCCCTTTGAGCCCCCAAATCTGTTAAGGATTTCAATAGGGCAATACACCCTGGTCTCAGCCTAGTATGCAGTGCGCAAATGAAATACTTATTTTATTGTATATAGGTTCAATATTCTGAGTGATATATCATTCATATCAAACCCCTTCTCAAAATACCCCCAGGTCGCACTGGACCAGGAATCAGGCTGGTTGGTAAAGGTAATATTTACTTATTTATTTAAAACTCAAATCAAACATATGTTTTAATATATGGGCAGCAATCACCAATGTGGTGACAATACAAATGAGAAAGTAGGTAAGGCTGTTGAATTCACTTATAGCAACACAGAATATAAAATATCAGAGAAAAGAACACTTTTGGCTTGTCTGGAAAGATGGCATTTAAGTTAGGATTTCCCCCTGCAAAGTTCTCAACTCACAAATAAGCAATTCTACACAGATGTAAGGGAGCAACAGGTATCAGGAAAAAAGAACAATGTACAGGATTTGAATACAACCTTCCCTCCCCAAACAAGAGAGAAAAACAGTTTGGAAATCTCACACTCTTAAAATGACATTCGAAAATGGCTGAGCAAAACAAAAAGTTGAAAAAGTCCTTAAATCAAAATAAATTCCTATAGGAGCCACATTGAAAAGATGCTAACAAGCATAAGCTATTGTATGAGCAGAATTAAACACTTTTAATCTTAATGAAAGTTCGGAAATACTTGGAATTGAAAATCACATGTGTAAAACTTTGCAGAAATGTGAATTCCCGCCTAAAATTCACTAAATGTTTTTTTAAGAAAAATGGGTGAAATACACTATTTTGTGGGATGCGGTTTTTGTGTTGTGATATAGATACAGAGTCAGAATTGAAATGAAGTCTCTAGCTATTAAATTGAGGAAGTTATGCAATGTTGAAGGAGAGGCATTTTTAGAATAATAGAACAGACAAAAACAGAAATCGGTTTTAAAATGACAGGTTACTTTTACTTAAACTAGGTTTAATGACTAAGAAAAAGAGAATGCCAGCCGTGAATCTCCACAGTTACACGGCAACTTGTAACCCTTCACTAGGCGGATACCCCATTTTCTTTATAGGAATGACTTTATTTAATCAAAATCACTAATGGCTTATGGTCCAATAAAATAATAATGAAGAGACAAATCGGTGATAACACTAGGAATCACAGACAGGGTTGCAAGAATGGTTCTGACAATATTATAGGTTCTTAATTTAATGATAGGATGGTTGAGAGATTGGGTAGGACAAGGGAAGGCAAAATATGCTGTGATTTACTATGATTCCTATTGATACATACAGTCCACTTTAAGATTTTGGACAGTCAGGGGCTCTGGTCAGCACACGGATCAGGTCTGAAGGAAAGCAGGGCACATCTGGCAGAATTAGGTCAGCTGGGCGGTTCTGGTCACCTGGACTGGCACCTCAGACTGGACTGCACTGGACTGCGCTGGTTACTGGAGACCGGAGATCAGGGAGATGGCGAGTTTGGAGCAGGCAAGCATTTAGTGGTAGCAAGCCAATCTGGATCAAATTGCTTCCCTTTGGTTTTGGGATGGTTTCAGAATTTGAGCCTAGCTGAAAAGGAGTTCAGCAATGCTGAGGCCTTGGCTTTGCAAAGAAATCTGGAATCAGGAACAAAGATGGAGAATTCAGGAACAGGGGCGACACGCGTAAATCAGGATGGAGGCAGGAATCAGTGTGTTTGTGTGTTGTGAGGTTCCCTTATTTATCATGCCAAATAACATCACCAGAGTTTATGGTAGGGGTAGACTTACTACCCACACCCACAAGGCTATGATTGGGCAAGAGCACAGTTCCCACCTTGCTCTTTGCTGGTTGGATTACAGAAAGGGTTGTCATATTTTGTGATATGATCTGGAAACCTCACATAGCTATTCTGACCAAAATCTAACTTTCCCACAAATACATATTTATGTAGTTTTCCCCTGTAAGAAAATCAAATACATAAATTACATT
The DNA here is from genome assembly GCF_040938575.1 of Ambystoma mexicanum. NCBI lineage: Eukaryota > Metazoa > Chordata > Amphibia > Caudata > Ambystomatidae > Ambystoma > Ambystoma mexicanum. Next base: position 1,336,243,003 of record NC_090934.1, read on the forward strand.
TTTTCGTACGTCACATTCCAATCCATCTCCCAAGTTGGTGGGACCTGGTTTAGTCTTTCTGTTGACTTTTGGCAATTTTAACCATAAAAGTTTTGGCCTAACACTTCCCAATTCTATGCAATGCAAGGGCTCCTTGGCAACCTTCCTGGCTTGGAAAGGGAAACCAAGGACTCCCATTAATTCTGGTGTCCCTGTATAGGGTCATCCAGCAATGCTAGAGTCAAGGAACAGCTGTGGGTTCTGTTTACATGTGCCTCTGCTTTGGCCCAGCTCAACCGCTTTTGAGTCATATTTGATCCGCCGGAGGCCACCAGGCGTTTCACCACTTTTCAATCTGACTTGAGCCATTGAGCCACTGACTCGACCGTCACCTACTGTGTTGAACCACGTTCAACCGACTTCACCACATTGACATGCCGACTCAGCGACTCAGCGACTCAGCGATCATCTGCATGTTCTTCAATTCAAGTCTATCACTGCTGCAGGACAGCACTGCATTGAAGGACCACCTCAGTCAAGTCAACCATGTCGATGCACTTGATCCATTAAGAAGCATCAACTCAATTGTCTTGACACTGACTCCACCCATTGTAAAGTGCCTAGATGCCTGATCTGATGCTTTTAAGCATCAGGACTAAGCCTAAGAGTTAACTGTTGTGGTTCTGCACCAATGGCCTGCCTTAAAGCTCCCCAGTGAAAGCTACAATCCCGCTCCCTAACTTTGTAAATACATCTTCATTGAACTTGAACATTGCTGCTGAAAATATTGCCTGCTTCTGTCGATCTTCAGAACCAGTGTACGTCTTTCATCACAAAGTCTGCATATTCCATGTCTTCTCTTACAAGCGTTGGTTACAGTGTTTTTGATTAGTGCACTTGAATTTTTTATTAATTTAAAGTCTCCTATTTTTACAGAATCTTGGTTGGACATTCTTTCATTTGAGTCCCCCAGTAACATTCTTGTTTGGAAGTTGCTATGCTAGCTTACTCTACTCCTGTAGAGAGTAGCCTGCTTTTAGCCCAGTGTAACCCAAGAGACAAAGGAGGTATACCTGTCAGGCTGCACCTGGTTCACCTTTATGAATGGGATCCTTTCTGGTTTATTAGTAGTGGAGGATGAATAGGAGCTTTTGTCACATTCCTGAACTCCTGCAGAGCAGTAGTTATTTCATGACACTTCCATTGTCATTACCTTGTGTACCCGGGTTCTCTCCAGTTTGTTACTTTCTGAAGTGGAGAACCTCAGTCTGTGAGTCAAAAAATGCCTTAGAACTGTTCCTACCTCTGTGACAGATACATGCTAGAGCATGTTTTTACCTAATGCATTATGTAAAAATTAGTATGAAGGGCCCTAATTTGAAACTCAAATGTATTGTTCTTTTTCTGTAATTGTTTATGTAATAATTGTAACATTGTGTGGGTTTTACACATTTTTCTGGATGATGTATATTGTAATGCTAAATGAAAGTGTAGATTAAAAGATGGTGCTTGCCAGTGGCACGATGAAGTGTCCTAGTACAGCTTCAATTCTTAAGATGACTGAACAGGAAGTGCCAGCAACAATTCCCACTGTGGACATGGCCAGCACTGGAGGGCTGAATGCAGTGGAGATAAAGATAATTACTTGTCATGAGCATGGTGTCAATGGGGGCATGTAGGAGTCAGGGGAGAGTTGCATTTTTGATTGGGGGAGAGTGTGATTGGGTCAGCTGTGCACAATTTTGACAGTGGTCAATGGCATGCTCAAACCATTCAAATAGTGGCCCACCAATATTCAGCAAATAAATGTCATGCCACACACCATAACAGATGTGGACACATGTGCATACATGTCACTGCCCATTGGTGATGAAGTGGAGAGCCAACATTATCAGGGCTCCCAATAATCGCTGGAGGATGAGGATTACCGTGCACCTAGCTATCGCTTACAAGCGCCAATCCAATATCCAACACCCAGTGGAGTAACTGTTGAAAATGTTATGGGTGTACATAACATCTAAATGAAAGGGAACCCTGCCAAATGAATGGGACAAAATGGTGTCTCACAAAGGTTGGGGGAGACAAACACCCATGTCCGCCCCGGTTAAAATTACGCCTATGCCCATCACCTCACCACCAAGGTTTCCAAAATGCCCACTGCCATCATGAAAAGCAGCACGACACAATAGCTGTTCAGGAGGAGAGTGGTCCAGTCAGTGTCAAACCCACGGACAAGCAAGAAGTCAATTGTCCCTGTCACATCGATAGGCAGGACATGTGGTGGAGAAAATATGTGTTGACCTGGTGAACATCAGGACACAGATATTTCCAGTTTGGTGTACATGCCAGTAACACTCCTATTTCCGTAGGCAAATCTGTTGATACGCTTTTGTTATCTACTAATGCATGCTTCATTATTCATGTATTCCTTATTTAAGAAAATGTATAGATGAAAAACACAGGCCCACATTACAAAACTTATGTGCCGGTGCTCGTGTACTTTTACACAGTTTTAGCACTAAGGTAAATTGCCCTGGAGCATATACCTATTCTTGCAATGCATGTTTGTTCCAGGGCGTTTTTTGCCGTAGTGATAGTATAGTGCAGAATAACAGTAAACCAGTGCACAGTTTTTGCAGAGAGGGGGTTCATTTTCCACTATTTCACCCACTGCTTAATAATATGTCTTTGACGCCCACTGTGAGGGGCGGACATGGCCTTTAACGGCCTAATACCCGAGCCTAGGTAGGCACGAACATAGCGAGAGCCTCAGCGAGGGAAGTGGGATGTTAACGGCCATCTCTGCCCCCACAGCAGGGGTGAAAGCCATTCATGCACCAGGGATTATTCAGGGTGCAAATGTGTTTTTATCGCCTCAGGAGATTGAAGTGACTCCAATCTACGGAGGAAAAACAATGAAAAACATATGGCCGCACCATAGTGACATTTCTATGGTGGCGACCAGGAAACGGAAGGACTGCTAGGGTTGGAGCACAAATCTCCAGTACAGCAGGTACTTGGGGAGGGAGGGAGGAAAGGGGTAAGGGGTAAGGATTGTTTTGGGGGCAGGAAAGGTGGGGAGGCATAAAACAAAATGTCACCATCCGGGGAAGGCCTTGGATGGCTGGAAGCAGCGGGCAGAGAATGTGTATTCAATAAAAGGTGGAGGATTGTAGGAGGCACAACATTGTCTTGACATAGTACCCCCCTTTTGAGTCATTGCCCAGCACCCCTATTGCCTACTGTTCTCCCTGCTCCAACATCTTTTTTTTGGTGTTTTTTAAGATATGGGTCCCATACGTTTTGTTCTCAGCACGTGGGATTTGCAGATCTCTGCGCAATATTCCATGAATCGAACACTTGGTGTTAGTAGTTACATGTATGTTTGGATGTCTGTGTAATAATTTTAGAAATGTTTGCTCACTGTATTTGCTGTTGGTATCTCATGCAGGTTTTCTATGTACTACAATTCGGAATTTACTTGCTCAGGAATATCTGCTTTTCTGATAACAGATGAGATTCAGAAGACACCTGCCCTTGTAAAGCACGTGATTGAGTGGCATCAACAGACGGAACACCCCTGACACGCCCCCACACAAAGCAAAAACAGCCAGAAACAGCTACCTTTGCATGCTCCCTGGCCGTGAATACATGCACTCTGAAAATAGTGCGTGGGGTCCCCTACAACCAGTCTAGGCGACCCTGCACAGGGTACCTTGTATCTTTTACCTGCACCCTGACAACATGTGTATGGTTTATCCCGACACTGGTAAAATTTGGGAAATCTGTGTGCGATCCCCCGTAAACCATTCCTGCACCCAGCTACACTGCGCACATGCTTCCCTAAGTTAGATCGGAACCCCGGCTGCATGCACACATCCCTAAATCCGACGCTGGATCTTGCAGTGAATCCTATGCGCAAGTGTGTGTATGCCTGCCTTCGGTTGGTGGATAGCATGAGGGCTTTACGTGGCCATTTCCCTGCCGAGAGGTTGCACATCAGATCCCTGAATACATATTACGTATTGTTCCATGCAATAGTGGCCTTGTGATGGATTGCCTGCGGGCCGTCCCTCGTAATGCCCACATGTCCCTGTTTCTTTATCATTTTCTGAGTTCTGCCCCCTTCCTTGCCTTCTGCGCAAGCCATGCCCACGCGCTGCGTGGTGTCTTGCACAAGGCTCTCGGGTGCTCGCAGAGACATGCTGGGCCTGCGCAAACTTCAGGCATGTCCCGGAAAAGTACTCCACCCTCGGTTCCATGAATCGACAAACAGGGATTTCCACGCACGTTGGCATGCAAAGTCCTGATTTTCTGCACACATTATTTGATGAATCGGGCCCCAAGTGTATAAAATGAACCTCACATTTGCTATGTGTAGTGCAAACTTTAAATCTGTCATAAATCCTATACAGAACTTCATTACAGTTCATCAAACAAAAATGTATTTATCTCTTCACTGCTGACCACTTCATTAAAGATATTTGAAAATGTTGAATCTTTAGTTCACATCCAGAAGTCACCATCCTGAAGGGTGCACTGTTCTTTCATGGTACCCTAAGCCCAAATTGGACACTGACAGGCTTCAACACATACAACTGAAATAAGGCAACAGCATCATATAGGAAGTTTGATCTCTGAGAGTAATTGATATATCTATTGACTAAATATCATGGAAACAACAGCTGCTTAATTGATTTCAATCCATTGGTAATAATACCCGTGCTTGAATTGTTGTCAACAGGATGATGAATGTTCGCCCTGCAAGGGGAGAGTGAAAACAGTCGTCACGAGATGTTAAACGTGGCACAGCAGTAGAGTAATGTTAAGAGTTCAGGTTCACTCGGGTACTAGTGCATTAGGATGTAAATCATTCCTGGCAACGGCTTTGTTGTCCAGGATAGAGGCAGAAGCTCAAGAGGTTGAAACTATGTTACTGAAATGTGTATTCACTATGAAGGTCACATGTCTGTATCCTGACACTGCTGACTCTGCTTGTCAAGCGTCCTCAAATATACATGTATGTGATATGATTGTTCTTGTAATGGTGCTGGGTTGCAGACTTCCAGGTCAAGCAAACCTGTGGAAGGCGAAGAAGAGGCCACGCAAGTTACATCCATGTTGCATGGTTTAACCCATGACCGTCAGAAATCTGTGCTTGTGTTGGAGGGCCGAATGCAACTCCTATGTCTCCCTTTTTATTATCTACCAAAGACTGCAAATGTTAAAGGGAAATCGGGGCAGCAGTGTCATCCACATTAAATATGAAAAACCAGACATGTCTTTGCTTATTTTGGGTTTCTTTTTCAGTTCATTGACACCTTTATGAAAGCAATCTTACTCTGCCGTTCCAAATATAATATGCATGCATAGGCAATGTAAACCAGAGTGCTATTCCTGTTCATTGAGGGATTGCTCTGACATTTCTTCGGGTATTCTGGAGAGTAGGTGTCATTATTATTGCCCTGATTAACAAACCATAATCTCCATCTTTCTCTTTCAATTTAGGACATTCTCAATCTTCGAATGTCTAGGAAATCAGTTTCTTTATTTTGGTATATAGATTGCCAGTCAGAGTGTATTTACCTATCGCCTTTCCAGGCTGTTTTGGTTACCAGTAGTTGCATTCAACAGGTTGCCTGGGGTGCCTTTTTCCAGATGCCTTGATTGGAAGAAGTCGTAGCCAGAGAAATGAACAATGTCTTGAGTAAATTCAATTCTTCGCACTGCAGTGTCCTCAGGTTTGTCCTAGTGCACTGTCATTGTTCCCCTTAATATGGGCTGTGGCTGTAACTTTTATATGCATTTCAATAATAGAGAATGCTGTCAGATGCCGGTGGCTTCCTTAGAGGGCCTGGCTGTGGCTTTGAGGGCCTCTACCACTCTCTATTCACTCACTGCTCAAGACACAATTCACAGTTTCAGGGTAGATGGCTATTACAGCAAAGATGGCAAAGCAAGGGTTGTGTGTGCTTGTATTAGTTATGTCTCTGGAAGGATTCCAGCTTGGTAGATCCCCATAGAGTAAGGACTGTGATGAGGAACAAGGACGAGGAAATAATGACCCTTTTATGCACAAGTAACCTTCATTACTCCAAGCACAGGTGTTCCTCATCACAACCTTTGACAGCCCTCCTTCCTGCGATCCATTCTACTTTAAAACTGCTTGGTAACCAAACAGGATATCTCGACGAGTCAGATGTGCTTTTACATCCATATTTTCAGAGGAATACAAAAAATGGAACAAGGAAAACATTTTAGGGTGGAGGGTTGTGATGCACCTGTCTCACAAGTTAGGACTCAGCTCATAGAGTAAGGACTGCAACGAGGAAGACCTGGACTTGGAGTAATGAAGATTACTGCTAAGTAATCAAGTCATTACAGTTGAGTTGTCGCATCACAGTGCCTGCTGCTTGCGCCATCAGAGCAGAACGCCAGCTGGCAGCAGAGAACCTAATAAAAGCCATGACTAGCTTTTGGATTTTTTTTCTTCTAAAATAGTGTCCTGTGACACTTTGCAGCCATTCATGGATAACTAACTGTTTATGGTAGAATGTTAATTTTGTGCACTGCTAGAGTTGAACTAAGGAGAGCAAGAATCTAACATATTTTATCATGTATTTTAAACCACAAAACATCTTTTAAATACTTTGTGCCTCATCACGAGTTTGGCGGCAACCCTTAAATGTGGCAGTAGCGCTATCACCACTGCATTTAAGGGTCCGCCAGGTCATGGCCTTGGTGGATTCCACCCCAACTCTGAGCTGGGGGGAAATCCACAGCAAAATTGCTGATTTTGGTGCTATTACCGCCGACGGGAAATCCGCCGGCGGTAATAGCGCAAAGTTTCCCCATTGGGCCCAGTGGGGAATGAGGAATTCCCGAATGGGCCCAATGGGGAATGGGCACTAACCGTTCTGCCTAACCCATGATCCGGCGCTAATAGCACTGGGGGTTTGGCAGTAGGGTTAATAGCGCTGGCGGTAAAACCGCTGGCGTTACCGCCCAACTCGTGATGAGGCATTGCTAGCAGATGATTTTTACAATCCAAATATATATTTTACATTGATTACAGTGTCAAACGCTGGAAGACCCCTTGTGTTGGAGTAAGCAGGAGACCAAAGGCCTTTGCGAGTTTGGGTGCAAATTGGCCGTAAATCTGTCAATTTACAGTCAATCTCGTTTACTGTTCCCACAGTGTTACTAAGGGATTATGACTAATTGTATGGCAGCGTAAATCCGCGTTTATTGGTAGCAGCGTACCCGAAAAAGTAGTGCAACTGTGGTCTCAGCCGTGAAGAGGGTAGGCGGAAGCATAGTGCAACATGTGGCAAGGTGTTGCAGCCGGGGCATAGCAATAGTCTAAGTGACTAGTAACTAAGGGTTCTATTACAACTTTACACTTGCACAAGGACATGAATGGACAAATCCTCTGTATAGAATGGTGAATATGGTTGTCAAAGTAGAGGAAAAAAATAAAAGTGGTGGAACAACGCTCCCAACCCTTCCTGCTCACCTTGATCACTGGGTCACTTAATCCACCATGCGACTAAACAAAGAAAAAACACCAATTGTTGCAGGTAAACTGGAGGGTCCACCTTCAGCTTTTTGTTCATGGCAAATCCTCCACTTTACCCCCAGAGATGGAAGGTCGCCGAGCAGTAAAAGTGCATTACTGTCCAAAAACGGAATTACTGCCACTTTTTTACTGCACTGCCAAACTCTGAATGAAGCTCTTAAGTATTAAAGCGGAAGTCAATGTGACCATGTATTCTACGGAATACAATACCAGCTAACATACATAAAACGCTATTGTAAATCAGCTTGGAGTTCTGTGACCATATAAAGAGACTCCTCTTTCTGACTCATTCCTCTATTTGGTCATGAAACGCCTCAGTGACTTGCAATACCCTTACAATGTTCAGTAGTGACGCACTGTACCCCATAAATTTCACACAGCAGGAAGGTACTTTAATCTGTATAATAATATACATATTTGGTTGATTTAAGCTTGTTGCAGACTGTCTTTAATAATAATAATTCGCATTACTATAGTGTTATGAACCCTGCGGCATATGAACGCTGCTTATTAGTACCCACGGTGTGCAGTGATCATTTATCGACCTCAGAAGGATGAAAGGCAGAGTAGGGCACTGCGGGATTCGAACCTTCGTCGGCAGGCTCTGCACGAGCGCTCTACTCGCTGGGCCATCTGGCCAGCTAACATCAATTCCCTAGAAACTCTATAGAAAGAAAATCTGAAAAATAAACCTAAATATACACAGAATGTGTGCCTATTTAATATTATCCTCACACCACAAATTGCTGTGCCATTAAGTGTGTTAAAAAGCATGGGCGAGTTAATCACACAGAAAATCAACAGTGCGGGAGAAGTAGTTCTGAAGGCCAGTAAAGCTGCCTGCAGCTCTGTTGGGCAAGTGGGTGTGTGACGGGTGTGTTATCGTGCGGCATGATTTGCAGTTAGCAACCATGTCAGACGTTTACGAACACAAACAACAGGCTTGAATGCAGAGCAAAGTCTTGCTTCTCAGCAAACTGATTAGGAGCAAACAGCGATGCTGTGTGGACACAGGACACTGTTCTTAACACCCGGATGTAAGAGTCGAATTCACAGCTGAAGCGTCCCCACTCGAGTCCTATGTATGCCCAGGGATGTAAGCCTTCCTTCCTAAGGTCTCTGTCCGTCCCGCAGGTCACAGGATTGAGACGCCAACACCTTCTGAGCTTTATGAATGATATATAATTGTATTGAGTAATAAAAACACCCCTTCATAGCATCATGGATGGGGCAATGTCCAGAACCTACATAGGGCGCATTCCATAGAACTAATTCACACTTCGGCACATTTAATTCTGTATTTAACTCTATTCAGAGGTTTGGAATAATATTAACCGGTTGCAGTGGCATAACACAAAATGAAGCATGCCCCGCTCGCAGAATATAGTGGGGGAAGAACCCCTGATACCCCTACCACCCACTAACATCTACAGACTTCCAGCCACACTTAGATCCCTGAATAGTGGGGGCACCCTATATAGTGCAGCAGCTGTAAAGGGGTGCAATTCGTGCCTCACATGTTGCCATGGCGACCGCTTGGTACGCTGCAGCCCAAAGGATTAATTTTCCTTTCCCGGAGAGCTTTGGTCAATTAGTGGACAAATTATATTCACTTTTTACTTGCATACATTCTTGTATTACAAATTGTTACTTAATTTTGGATAGTATACACCACTGCTTAAACAGAAAAAATTAAGTTATTATAATTCCCCAACAAATTGGTTATCCAGCTCAGTGATTACACATTTTTATCAGCTGGGACAAGCAGTTGCCAGATTGCACTGGTTATACAAGTGGCAACATAATCACAGGCTATCACAAATGCAGTATGCACACATGATATCTTGGGGGCATTTAAAGGTTCAGATCCTTAAAAGGTCAATTTCAGGAAAAACGAAAAGAAATCAGATTTGGCAACTAGGTAACCGTATTGGACAGCCCATCTTTGATATTTCTTATTAGCAAATGGAAATCGTTATTGACCTCCTCTCAGCCCATCACAAAATGCAGAATGTAGTCAATAACTACTGGTATTGACTGCATTCCTGGCATTCTGACTTCAGAAGTAGTCAGGTATTCAGCAGAAAGCAGGCAAGATTTCTGGGAAAGCTAAAACGCTGAACAATGCTTACACTTATTCAAAGAAAACCTGTTCACTTTAACATTGCACCTCACTTCAGCTCCTGCTGAAACTATTCCAGGTCAACCAAGATTACAATTAAAATGCTTACCTTTTGAAGACAACTTAAGTATTTTAATAGTATAAAATAAAACCAATTTTCATTTAATAAGACATTTTGGGTGGGTTACTCAATATTAAACTAACATGATTTACTTCACCACCACAACTTGAAACCCTTTATTGCTATTCCCACCATGTGCTAATAGCCTCATTGCTCTCAGGAGGAGTCGTTTTCGTTTGGGATAATGACCCTTCACCCGCAACAACGACCCCTACCCAGTCTATAAGGCGATTTTATTTGTATAACGTAATGAACTTTTCCCAAAATTCACATAAGCAAGGATGTTCGTGCTAAAGCTGTGAATATCTGGTGCAAAAATGAAAGGTGGCGTATTTTTTCAATGAGGTGAGGACTCAGGCTTGCTTTCACTAATGAGTTTGTAAATAAATGCATGGGTTATTACAAAATGAACACATAGAGGGAAGGGTCATTATTGCGGGATAATATCCCAGACCAAGTTATGGTCCTGAGCGAATGCCAACTCAGGAAGACCTGTACAACGGCAGAGGCAGATTGACACATCCTTAGAAATTCTAATCATGAAAATCATGTTAGTTTAATAGACAAATAGTTTAACGTGCTACTTGCCGATGGACTTTAATTTTTCTGCTAGAACTGTCCAATCATAGAAGCTGCCCATAGCTAAGCTTGCACCTGTTGTTGATGGGGGGGTTTATCGTCCTGCAAAACCTTTTTCATCTGCCTGTCAAGTCGTGTCCAATACAGACGTAGACACTATTTCTACTATGGGCGTAGACTTTGGTGTCTGTGCACTGGTATATGGCCCTAAGGAAGAAGTCATGACTTTAATTGTTTCTCATCTTAACATCAATACAGGGATAAGGCAGGGGTCCCTAATGTTTCTGGCCCAGCATCTTCTCCCAATAATGATGTTGAGGGACCCATATCTTTTTATCTTGATGTATATATTGGGAGTGTGTTAAAGGATTTAACAACACAAGCTAATGATTTTGGTGTAACAAAAGCAGATAGCGCCTCTCCTCCTCTTGCGACTTTCAAAGTTCTGATCCTGACCCATTGTTGAGGACTCTAAATACTCCTAATGTGGTGGCCAATTCTAATGCAGTGAAATTGAAGGTCGCCCTGCTTAACAATCACTCACTGGTGCAGCACGCTGTTGAGTTGGCTGACTTTTTGGTTGACTCTGCTATTGACCTGCTTGCCATACTGGAGACATGGGTGCATGAAACTGCTACTCATGCTCTTACCCTTGCTACACCAGATGGTTACTTATCATCCACCTCAAGTTATACCTCACTTTGAGGAGCAATGTGTTGCCCTCTGCAATGAAACTCTGAGACCAACCTCACATTTTTTGGTATTAGGAGATTTCAACCTATGAGCTGGGAATCCACTGGATGCTGAAGCACTTTGAATTATTACTGCTCTTGAGGCTCTCGGTATGAGGCCCAAAGTTCATACTGTAACTCATCAAGAGGGTAACATCCATGGTTGGGTGTTGTCCCACAATATTGGACTTACTTCTATTGAAATTAGGCCTTATCAATGGTCTGACCACCAGCTCATTTATTTCAACCTAATTCAGCTTGGCAGTACCATTGGGAGAAAGACATCATCTAAAGTCATGAACATTTTAGGAGTGTTACTCCTCAAGTCGAATCTGTCTTCATCTTTATCAATGGAGGGCTTGGTCTCCCAATATCAGAAGGTCATTGTGGATGCTATTGACACCCTTGCACTGGTCAGACTAACAAACACCAAAAGGGATTCTAAAATAAACTCCTGGTTTAATGATGATCTGATTGTATTGAGGAAAGTGAAAAAGGGCTAAAGAACATGCCTAGCATAAGAATCCATAGTGTGTCTCTGTTCTGGTCCATACCAGGGCAGTGGCTGCTTAGAAGCAGGTTTTTCTTTCCACAAAGCAAATTAACCTCAATAATATAATATTGGAGGCCAGGTGTAGTTCTTGTGAACTTTTATCATTCTTCTTGAACTCGAGGGAAAGAACAAAAGATCAGAGACAGAGAAGAGTGGTGCTTATGTCAGTCCATTCAAAACTAGTTTGTTAGAAAAATGTCTGTGCATCAACGGAAACTAACGCCCCAATCAAGCTTACCACCATCTTTCTTGCTCCAATTGTGACTTCTGTGTTGCATCATCAAGTCCAGTCTTCCCAATCTGCTGATTCATTGATGGCCTTAGAACTGTCAGCTCCTGAAGATCAGTCCCTATTTGTTGTCATGATGTGACGGAGGACGATCTCATTCAACTTTGAGGGGAATGAAACTTGCCTCCTGGGCATGTGTCCTGCAAACATCATCAAGAACTCTGATGTATTTATTCCATGGATCACCAGGATTATTAATACATCTTTTGATGAGTCCTTGGTTCCATTCTCCATCAAGGAAGCATGGATTACACCACTCCTAAAAAAAGGACAACCTTGATCTTGAGATAGCAGCGAACTACCACCCTCTTACCAACGCCCCCCTTCTTTTGATATTTCTTGATAAAGTTGCCTACATCCAGCTACAAGCCTTTATCAAAGATGATGGCAGTGTGGCAGTCTGGCTTTTGAGTCAGTTATGTTGCCGATATGGCCCTTCTCGACCTGGGACCAAAGGTTGCTGGAATTATTGATTGGGGTCATATGATGTTGTTGATGCTTCTTGACCTGTCAGAGGCAGTTGACTTAGTGGACCATTCTCTGCTTATGAGGGGATTGATGGAATTAGGCAGATGTTCTAAGACTGCTGCAGACTGGTTGCAATATTTCCAGGGACCTCCTAGTGCCAGGGTGGCAGCTGGAGTCTTTCAAGCATCTCCATTCCAACTTACCTTTGGTTTCCCCCATGCTCTTTCGTATTTATATTAAACCACTCATTGGGCCTCATTACGAGGTATGCCGGTAGCCATGCCGCTATTGGCGGCATGGCTGCCGGCAAAACCGCATCCGTGTCCGTGTCCTCGGAATGAGGACTTACCGGACCATTCCGAGTCCGGATGGCCCGGTAATTCCTCACTCGAGGACACGGACACGGTTCATCCCCATTCCCATTTCAGCCCCCATAGGGCTGAATGGGAATGGGAGAGGGAGTAAACAACGGGCCATTACAAGATGGCCCGTTGTTTGCTCCCTCTTCCCCTCGCGGGACCCGGTATGCACGCCTGGTTTTCCCAGGCGTGCTTAACGTGTCCCGCGAGGGGACCTCATAATGTGGCGGAACGGGTTGAACGGCGCCGTCACCTTTTACGGTGCCGTTTAACCCGTTCCGCCAGGGTCGTAATGAGGCCCATTGACTTTGTTGGACAGCATGGGGGTCTGCTACACAAACTATGCAGATGATACACAGGTACTTATTGAATTGTCGGTGGACTATGGTTGTGACAATATTTCTGTTAATAACATCTAAGATGCCATTCAATTGTGGATGGCTCTGAATTCCCTTGCTCTTCATAGTGGAAAAGCAGAGCTATTGATCCTAGGTTCAGACCCGAGGTTAAACAAACTAGAGCCGTGCTATAACCATTTTAGTATTGCTGGGTCAAAGTATCTCCCCATGTGAAGACACTGGGAATTTATTTCGATTCCAAGCTGTCATTTGACAAACATGTGTCTCAGTTGAGATCATCAAATGCCTACTTGAACAAACTGCTTTGGAAAATATGACCATACTTGGCCATGGAAAATAAAGCTGTAATTACTTCAGCCCTAATTAATTCCAAGATAGACTATTGTAATAGCCTGCTTGATGGTACCTCCGTTTCAAATATTAACAAATTACAGGTCATCCAGAAAGGAGAAGTTAGGACAGTCCATGGTCTTAAAAAAACAGCATGTGTCTTCAGTCAAGAGGGATCTCCATTGGTTGCCAGTAAATCACAGGATCCATCATGAAGTATGCAAATGCCTTCATGGACTGGCACCTAGCTACCTCTAGTAACATCTCAGAGCTGACTCTGTTAGGAGAACCTTACTGTCCAATGAACAGCAACTGTTATCCTTGCCACGACCCAAATTGAAGAAATATGGTGAGATTAGCTTTGATTTCCTGGCACCACATACGTGGAAGGAGCTTCTTCTCACTCTAAGATCGATTCCTTGCTTAGCTCCAACTCCCCTATTCAACAGAGGCGTTTACTAGTTCCTTTTTCACTAGTTTTTGACGTTTGTCTTCATATTCAGTGATTCTGTGTTTTGTCTGACCTTCTTAATTGTGCACTCTGAGGCCTTCAGATGTTTGGCGTGGTATAAATGTTAAAGTAAAGTAATGTAACACGTTGTACACATTTCTCTACATTACAATTAAATGCGTGGGCTGCTCCCGGCGCCGGATCCTCGGTAGAAATGACTTTTAACCATAGGTGGATCCACAATCACAGCCAAGTCCAGCATTTCATTTGGAAAGTGGCAATAACAAAACACAGAAAAACTTAAAATCCAGAGTGAAACAAAAACAAATTGCTTGATATTGTTTGAGCAAACGTAAAATGATGGCGGTCTAAACCTTATATGTAGAGACACTCCAAAACCAGGGGTGCAGATTTTTCTGCAGTTAACCCCCCCCCCAAGAAAAGTTTTAAAATAGCGCCAAACAAAACAAGTACATTTTTCAAAACCTTTAGGCCAAGAAGATATTGGTCTTACAGTCCTTATTGTGAAAGGGGCCTGATTGAATAATTCAATGTTTCATAGACATTCACATTACCCAGAATAATTTCATCTTTGCGCCTACAAAAACATTTATGTGACCAAGAGAAATCTATGAGCAGAGGAAAACCATTGGTCCACCCCAAAAAACAGTTTCTCTTGCAGATTCTGCCTCACTCTGGTACGCAGGCTCAGCCCATCTGAGCATGATGATGCTGGCGGTGGTGGTGCTGGGTCTGTTCTGGATGCCACCTATGAATGTGGGATGCTTTATGATCTGTGATAGGAAAGCTGTTTCTCAATAAGACTGTGCACAGGTGTGGGGCAAGCTTCTATTGCTACTAAAACCTCAATAACTGTGGTGTCATTACCCTCTGTGGTTTTCTTACCCTCGTCAGTATCACTCTTTCCCAGCAGCAACCCACATTCCCGCTTGGGGCTCTGATGTGTCATAATCTTTGTCGTAATCATCATCTACCTCATCATCATCATTATTGTCTGACTTCTTAGAGGATGTGGGCAGCAGAGATTGAGACCTGGAATTTCCAATCTCCTTCCGCTGTTCTACACTCTGTATGGTTCTCTCCTGATTATGGGCAGATGATATATACACATCTCTAGGTTCTGATCCTAAAATACTGGAAAGAAATGGCAGTGCAACATCCTATGTAGGTCTTGGGGGATGTACATTGTGATACAATCAAAGTGACTTGTGATGAAGGGGAAACATGAGTTGCATAATACCTTCAATTGACTAAGTCCAATTTTGGCATCCCCAGTGCACCAACAAATGTGTTGCTTCAGAAGTGTAAAGACCATGATCAGCACGTTTCCACCGCCACTGACTCATTTGTATGCTCATATCTTGTCCCAAATGTGTTGTTCACTCACTGACTTGTGTATCACCTGCCTCCCCAAGTCTCTACTGCTCTTCCTCCCTCCCCTGCACTTGCGCAATCTCAAAGTCACCTGGCCTAGTAAGATGGTTGTCTCTGTCTTCCCTCTGTTCCCCCTCCCTTGCCTCGTCGCACCTTGAAACACTTGTGTATAGGCGCATAATCAATGCCATATCATATCATATCTTCTCACAAATGTTAGGCAAGTATGACTCTCTCAAAAGTTGCCCTGAAAGATTCTTTGCTCCTCCTTCTCTCCACCCATGTGTCTCCTGATGGCTTGTGGCTTATCCACTCACGTCAAGAATCAGACACTCACTGGCCCTCATTAGGACCCTGGCGTTAAGGGATTAACGGCGCTGTAAAAGGTTGCGGCGCCGTTAACCCCTTAACGCCTTACTACAGGGTCCCTTTGCGGCTCCCGACCTTAACGGCTGGTCTGGACCAGCCGTTAAAGTAGGGACCCGCAAAGGGACTTTGAAAATAATTATGGTACCGCAATTTGCGGTACCGTAATTACCGCCTTCCCCATCCCCATTGAGCCCTATGGGGCAAAAATGGGAATGGGGAAGGGCCAATGGTAAATGGGGAATGACTGCCCCGCCAACCTTGGAATGGGGTGGTAATTCCCCATTTAACCATGGCAGAGTCGGTAAGTTACCGGCGTTAACCATGGTGCTAATAGCGCCATTGGTTGACGCCGGAGTCCTAATGAGGGCCACTGTGTCTTTACTGCTTCCTCAAATCTCTGATGCTCCCACTACAATCTGGCAAGTTGGACTCTCACAGAGGCAGCCCGCATAGATTCAAGGCTCTTCCTACTCCTCCTCCCAGGTGTCACCGGATGGCACATGTCACGTTCCCTCACTTCAAGGACGCTGACTGATGTGTCACCTGCCCGAATCTCTGCTGCTCCTTCAACCAGAATGGTGAGCAAGGCTCTCCCACAAGCTGCACACAGGAAAATCAAGAGGCACGCACTTGTGTCTCTTTGACCCACCCAAATCGCTCTCCCGCCCAGGTATTCCCCACTCTATACCCTCTATAGATGGAACTTGTGCTGTTCGCCCATTTCAAATCACTGAATGTGTCACACAGTGGTGTGTTGGATATCCTACCTAAAGCTAACTCTCTAAATCCCCAGCTGCTAGCCACCTTTCTGCTTACTCATCTATTCCAACTCTACCCCATATAATTCCTTCTTCCCCAATGTCCCTAGAACTGTCTCTCTGAAGGATGCCCGTCACTGAATAGGAGCTCCTTTCCCAGGACCTTTTTAAGCCAATAATTTGAATTTTGCTTTAACTTTTTAAAAAGTATGTCTGCATTCTGACCTGGATGATTCTCCTAAAATTCGGGTGATTCGGGGTTCTAACAAATCTGTTCTTCCAGGCCTACACCAAAGCCTTAGTATGGGAAGATGGTCTCTGTGCCGGAGTTGGTGGTTGGTGCGAAAAAACAGCATGGTGCATACATTTCTAGCCAAAATAAGTATGAATTAATCAGAATTAATGCATTTTATCCACAAATGGTGGCTTATCAATTTATTCACAGCGTGTACTACAGCACGATGTGTACACATTTTCATGGCCTCCTATGGGGTTGGGAGTGTCGTTTTTAACGTTTATCTCTCACACCAAAGGATGTTCTCATTTTTTATAGAAACCTTTGATAGTGTATTTTCGGAATGGACTAATTTGCAGCACTAATACCTCTGATAAAACAAATAGCTCAAAACACCCCACTACAGCTGTTTGAAGAACATTAGAAAAAGTGAATAGCACTTCCACAAATATTGAACAGAATACATTTAATACATGAACACAAGTTTATGTGATCATAAGAAATTAGCCGTAAAGTGACACACAAAATGTGCCATCGCTACTAGTTTTTTCTTCCAAATACCCAAATGAAGGTCATTTCTGCAACACATGGTAATTGCATGCAAAGGACAGCAAACGCTTACACTTATGTGATGCTGTTTCCATGAAGAGTAATCTTCGCTTTTACTCTTCACTTTTACTCTGCGCTTTGGGAGAATGAAAACAATGGCCCTCATTCCGAGTAGGGCGGTAAGGGATACCAGGCACCAGTAAGGAGACCGGTGCCGGTAATCCCTTACCGCCCTACTATGAGGTCCCTTAGCGGGTCCCTTCCTTAACGCCTGGTCTGACCAGGTGTTAAGGACGGGACCCGTTAAGGGACCTGGGCGCAAATAACAGGCTTGGCATACGCCGGCCCGTTATTTGCACCCTCCCCATTCCTATTGAGCCCTGTGGGGGCTCTAATGGGAATGGGGAATGGTTTGGTAAATGGGGACTTACCGGTCCCTCCAAGGTCGGAATGGACCGGTAAGTCCCCATTGAACCAAACCGGAGTCGGTACCGGTATGGGCGGCAGTCGTGGCGCAAATAGCGCCATGACTAAAAGCATTTTACCCTACGTGCTGTTACGCACTGGCACATTGTAAAACTTCCCCTGTGCACGTTCTAAAATGTACGCACGATTATTAACTATATCAGACGCTAAGTGCATCAGAAATCTCATACAGACTCTCACGAGAGACCATCCCCAACGCGCTGGAGACAATTCCATTTTTCCCATTCACGCCTTATTTCCTCCAGAGAGTTGAAAACGCTCTCTTCGTATATTTTCGCAGGACGTTGTCTCCATGAGACAGATGTTGAAACCCTGCACATGTTTCCGTTGTGCGTTCTTATCCTATGTAAAGCATCCTGTAGGAGAGAGAACTTCCTGAACAAAAATCATTCCATTGCATATTTCCATCCAAATGTTCATACATCCCCTTGTTGGCTGCAGTTGCGTTATCTAGGTCTAGTCAGCTATGTAACACTATCCATTTAAATGAAAACAGACCCCGCAATTATAAATCCAATGCGAGTTAATATGGCAAGATCAACAAACTATTAGTGTGCACAATTCACTCCCACACACGTATGTGCCTAAGTATTCTTGCGCCAGGGTTGGACTGGAAATAAAAGAGGCCCTGGACGTTTCTTCTCCAAAGTAGGCCCATAACCCACCGTCAAAGCGAGCAAAGAATTTTAATGAAATTATTTGACATTTTCTATGACGTTCATTGGTTGTTTGTTAAGTGGTCATTTCAAACCCCCCTGATGAAGCTCCAATGGGGGGAGAAACGTGTTGGTTTAGTAGCAGTAGGGAAGCGAATGTGCTATATACTTATTTAATCAATGAAGGTTGGATAAAAGCCCAAACAATTGTCTCCCCGGATTCAGACAGCGCTGCACCGGTGGGCCTTTTGTATCAAGAAGCCCGAGCTCCTCTTTTTTAATGTTTAGCTCTTTAAAACACTTAACAAAATATCAAAGGCGCACTCTGATGACCTTTCAGTCTGTGCCTAAACGAAAATGAATCACAATGGCCCTCATTACGACCCTTGCGGAAATCAACCGACCGGACCGCCATAGCGTAAATAGCGTTTCCGCCATTGCACGATGGAGCAAAGTGCGGCTCATTCCGACCCATCGGGCACGAGCACCACGCCATGGCGGAAGTGCAAAGTCCGCGATGGCGGAAATGACCCCAAAACGGCCCACACCGCCGCCGTACGGCGCCCTAGGTGCAATACCGCCACCCATCTCAGCGGACACCGCAGTGAGCGCCAACCGGAAAGTACGGTGTCCGTAAATATACGGAAACGGAAGTAAAAGCATGGTCCCGGAACGGGAAACATCCCGCCGTACACCTATAAAACCACAAATTCCACACAACCATTAAAAATACTACCCTGAGAAACATCCCAACCCGTCATCCACCCTAGTGAAACCAAGAAAAATGGGAAAAGTAGCAAAGAAAGCGTGTGACCGCAAGCGGCAGGTCCACTTCTCCCGTGAGGAACTCACCGTGCTCACGGAGACCCTCCAGGAGAATGCTGCCGTCGTCTTCTCCACGCAAATGACCAGGACGGCACTTGCGAACAAGAAGGCCATATGGGCCCTGGTGGCACAGCGGGTAAGTGCGGTGGGGACCGCACCCCGCAACCCACAGCAATGCAGAAAGCGATGGGACGACCTGCGGATATGCGTCCGTAGCATACTTTCTGCCAACCGCAACATTGCCACAGCTACCGGGGGAGGATCGGAATCACCCATCAAGTTGACCCCCTGGGAAGAAATCTGTGCCTCCACCATTGGAATGGAGAGCATAGAGGGAGTCGGAGGGATGGAGAAAGGAGTGCAGACATCCGAAGATTCAGGTAGGTGTCCCAAATAAAACAATGCCAAAACCACAATGTCCAATCATGTGAAGTACCACGTGCCCACATAGTGCAACAGGAACACATGTCCAGGAGAACGTCCACATACATAGGCCTGATAGCACACTTTAAAACTCACATCAAACACATAAATAATTAAAAATCCTAAAAACACCCTCTACACGTGCAGCAGGCACACCCTAACTGCAGGCTGCCAAACAACTGCACCCTCACTCCACACACAAATGAAACCACCTCCAAGGCCCCGACCCAAATCACCCTCAGGTACCACCCCAATGCATGTGATACATTGCCATTCCAATTCCCACAGACCCATCAATAACGCTCGCCCTCCTTTACTCCACCACAGGGTCCGATCCAAACGACGAGCTCCAGGACACCCCTACCAGCACACCTGCAAAGAGGGCCAAGACCAACGGCCAAAGACCCTCCACCTCAGCTGCACGCATCAAGACACGGCAGCAGCAGAAATCAAGTGGCAGCACAGAGGAGGGAACTCCAACAGGCACCCCAGCAGCCAGCATGCCCACAACAACACCACCACAGGTCCCCCCAATGGATGCCACAGTAGGCACTGCTTCTGGTGGCAGCAGCACCATAGGTGATACTGCACTAATGGCAGCATGCTCCGACACAGAAAACGGGGATGTCGAAGTTAGATCCATCCATGACCTGTCTCAATCCCCCTGTCTGTTCCATCCCGTACACCATGAGGATACCACGCAGGGGCACCCACAAGACGACGACTGGCCATCCCCCACAAGCCCTGTGGCAAGGCAACATGAGGTGATCAGCCCCTCTGTGACACCACCGCAAATGGCCATGGCCCAGCAGAGGCAACAGTCCCTCGACCAGGTAATCGTGCAACAGCAGCAACTGGCCACGCTCCTCAAGGACCATGCCGATGAATGTGGGGGCACTAAGGCAGACATAGAAACATCAACTGAGACACTTAGGGCAGAAATGGAGAGAAGTACAGAGACACTAAGGGCACAAATGGAGAGTAGCACCGAGAGCCTGAGAGTAGAAATGGAGAGAAGCACCGAGAGCCTGAGAGTACAAATGGAGAGAAGCACCGAGAGCCTGAGGGGGGAACTGCATGCGACGTCCAAAGACGTATGTGCCGAACTTGCCGCAGTGCGCCGTGTGCTCACTGAGCTCTCACAAACCCTTAGGGACATGCATGGACGTGAGCAGGCAGAGACATCATCCGTTGCAAGTTCCGTCCAGGGCAGCCCCCAACGTAGATCTGGGAGGAACCTGCGCTCCACAGGCAGGGGTGCCCCTGATACCCGCAGAGGGGGCTTGCAATAGCGACAGGCCACTGACAATGAGCATCTTTGGACACTGGTGTTCGGGGGGGAGGTAGGAGGGTGGAGGGGGTGTGTTGGGCTCACTTGGGTGGCGGGTCGATAGGGTGTTTAACATGATATCACATATGCCATAAACAATGCACGATCATGCAATGAGATGTGTGGACATTGATCTTTGTGTACGAGGCCATTATAGGCGTACAGTCCATATTGTGCATGTTCCAGACACACACAGTGCCACGAGTCCCGTGTCCATGTATCAGCCACCAGGCGTGAGTGCTAGAAGCATGCATCTATGAGATGCTGACGAATGTCACGGCCCTCCTGTGCCTCGCAGACTCCTTGAGGTGCTGCCACATCCCCACCCTCATCATGACCATCATCAGGTGCTTGCAGTTCTGCGTCAGGGGGCATGGGCACATTTCTACGTACGCACATGTTGTGGAGCATGACACATGCCATGACCATCTTTGCAACCTTCACATGGCGGTACAGGAGTGCCCCGCCAGACCTGCTGAGGCAGCGGAAACGAGTCTTCAGTAGGCCGAATGCCTGTTCTATGACTACATGGGTACGTGAGTGGGCATGGTTGTAGTCCTCCTCATGCTGGTCCCGTGGGTTCCGGACTGGTGTGAGGAGCCATCTCTTCAGCGGATACCCGGCATCACCTGTATGCGGACAAGAAAGGAATATTGAGGAATGCCATTGCTACGTACGCACCCCCCCCCCTTCCTGCCAGGTCATTGCCGCATCACATACCCCACATCATCATGCATGAAATGAGACTCACCGAGTAGCCAGGATCTGTTCCCTGCGTGTCGCTCCATGTAGCGTGGTATAGTAGAGTTCCTCAAGACCATAGAATCATGGGTTGATCCAGGGAATCTGGCACAACAATGTGTAATGATCCTGTTGGAGTCACACACCATTTGTACATTCAGGGAATGAAATTGTTTTCGGTTGCGGTACTGGGCCTCCATGGCATGTGGGACGACCAATTCCACATGGGTGCAGTCGATGGCACCAATGCAACCCGGTATGCCGGCAAGTGCATGGAATCCCACTTTTGTGTTGGTAATTTCCTGCTCCGAGCGTGGTAGAGAGATGTAGTCGTCTGCGTGCTTCAGGAGGGCATCGAGCACTTGCAATAGTGTCCGTGAGAACAGTGACTGTGATATGCCATGCAACTGTCCGACTGTGTGCTGGTAGGTGCCTGTGGCCAGGAAGTGTAGTACAGACACCACCTTCAGTAGGGGTGGGATGGCGGTTGGGCTATCTATCATGCTGACAAGGTCAGCCTGTGTCATGTCCACAATGGCGGTTATGGTGTCCCGGTCCAAACGGTAGAGGGTGTGGATCTGCTCATCAGTGAGGTTGAACGGATGTGCTCGGAGGCGTGGGATTGCGGGCTGCCTGAGTGGTGGTAGTGGCTGTGCTGGCGGCCCTTGCTGGCCCTGCCTTGCCCTCCTCCTCCTCCTGCGTCTCCGCCGTGCGGCCGGTTGTAGTTGGTGTTCGTCTTCTTCTTGAAGTTGGAGTACTTGCAGTGCTATCAGGTCCCCCAGGGCCAACATGGCTAGTCCTGCCGGTAGCATTTCGGAGTGGGTGTGGTTGTGGGAGGAGACTGGGTGTGCAATTTATGTGTTTTCAGGCTGTATGGCCTCCACCTGTGGTGATTCATTCCACCTGTGCAAGCTGCACTCCCCTTTGGGCGAGCACGTCCCGCACACAACGCTGCAATTCGACGAATGGCATCTTGCTATTGCAATCATGTATTTGTACCCGATGGCAGTGTAACATTGGTTGATATGTTCATTCGGCTATGGTCCCATTGTTTCACATACTATCTTTGCAGTCGCAAACAGACTTGTGAAGGGTCAGTGGAACGTAGTACTCGAGTAACGGTGGACCCTCATGCAACACTGTACCGAGGTTCACCGACGGGCGGGGCGTCCCATTTGTGAGTGAAGGCAGTTGCCATTTTCACACACAGCCGCACTAGATGGATTAATTTGTGATTTCAAGCGGCCACAGATGCCTTTTCGACGTGATGTTGCAAATGAGGAATTCGAAGGGCGGCGCTTTCGGTTTTCAGCTAGCGGCGAGGAGATGCCCACAGGTCTGACTGCAAATATAACGTTCTATTGTTCAATGTCCTTGGGACAGGGGCCATGGCGAGGATGCAATGATTGATATGAATAGTTTGGGATGCGCAATAGCGACGTGGGCGATGAGGCCGGACGTTCCCAAATACATGTTACTTCACAACACTGGAATAACGGGCTGGGGCACAGTGGATTTTGCAGGCTGCATAACACACAGACTCGATGGAAATTTCACATGTTATGTGAGTATGGAAACAGGCGTTTTCATTACGGGATGAGGGAATGATGTATGGATGCATGGACAGATGATTTGATACAGAGTTTGCCATGTACAGGGCTTCTTGGAATCTATCCGCCTCCCCTGCGCTATGTGATGCAGGGCTGCCATAGTGGGACCATCGTCTATCTGGCCTTGTTGAGCCCTCCCTGTCTCGACGCGCCTTCAGACACTTGTGTCTATGCACGTTACCAATCCCATCTGATGGATTCTGTTTTAACAGACGCATGCACAGGTACACTCGTTTGTGATAGTGTTTTCACCTCGATATAGATAGTTATGATTCGCAAGTGGTTTTTGGGTGGTGATGATCCTTTGGAGTGGGCTAGCATGCATATGGCTGTGGATTTGGTGTGATCATTGAAGTGAGTAATTCAAATGTAGTTCTGATGGCCATGCTATTCTTTTTCATTTCATTTGGTTGACAGGTATCTCCTCCCCTTTTGCCACTGCCATCTGTATGCCACTCCTGCAGATGGATTTTACTCCCGACACCTGCTGCTTCGTGTTAATCAGTGGAGCAGCATTACGATCTTATGGGACGATCGCCAATGGGCCACATGCCCTTACGCAGTACTAGTGGCTAGGAGCAACATTTCGGCCTTTCAGCTGTACTAGTGCCTCCCTATTGGGACGGCCCTGCGGTTCTAGGCGCTTCCATGTTGCCTTTTCGTACGGGAATGTAGCCCCTGTGTACCATGAAGGAACAGGGCATCACACAAGAAGTAGCTGGTCATTTATTGCGGATGCAGCCCACAATGGTGAAATGTATTTTGGAGTTCATGGCCTAATGGCTGTATGGGCTTGGAGAATTTGTTGTGCATTAAATTTCTATTCTGATATGAACCGTGTAGCGTTCTTCTTTGCAAGTGATGTGGCATATTACTATTTGGGGAGCGATGTATTGTGAGGAGATCTGCATTGGGTTCCAGCTTCGGGGTATAGTAGCGTGGTACTGTGCTGGGCGCGTTTGCCTACGAAGCCCAGTGAGGTCAGGGATAAGGGCTGCCATTATGACTGTTTTGATGATGTCATGCTCAGGGGCGGGGGATTAGCTTTTGTGTAACAGATGCCGGTCAGCCAGTTGGATTGGTGTAATGATGTGATTATCGGAATATTGCTGGTCACAGGTGCCTGTGTTTGCGTGCGTTTCTTGGTGGGAGACTGAGGTCATGTCCATTTGTATAGCTTCTGTATTCGTGCCATCTGTGCCCTGCAGCTCCCATTGGGCCCTCTTGAGATTCATTTGTTCGTTGGCAGGCATGGATGACTAGTACATTTCACTGGTTGCATTGTGTGACTTCATTGCACCTACGGGGGGTTGTACAATGTGGCCAGGGAGCGGTGTACAAGCACTCAGTAGGGCCGTTTACGGTTGGTTCGCGATGCCGTACTTCTCACCATGGCGGAATGGTACTTTCGGCCGTGCTTGATGGCGTTAGGTGCATGTCCGCTAGGGTCGGAATTCGCGTACCGTTGCGCCATGGTGGTAATTACGGTTTGGCATGGCGCGCGCGCGCGTACTTGGTGCAGTTAGCGTTGGCGTTCACTACGGTGTCGCTAATGGCATCGTACTTTGCGGTGACGGGTCATGACCGCACCGAGCGCTATTCGATGGTGGTATTGCATTTCTGCCATCGTTTTTCGATTTCCGCCAGGGTCGTAATGAGGCCCAATGTCATTCTTTTTTCTAAGCTGACTAGGCCACCCTTTCTGCTTGTTTAGCACACAATACTGTTCACATTTCTGGCTGAATGGCAAATTATCCTCACATCATTTGTGGCAGGTAGATGCATTCCTGTTTCAAATAAAGACTAACAGCACCAGTCAAGTTCTTCTGGGAAATGTCTGCAAATCTTGAAAGAGGCAGTTTGCAAAGTTTGCGCATTTCAGTTAGCAAATGTTGAGTCGTTATAGGCGTTTAGGTTCACATCATATTGCATCCTAGTAATTATAGTTTTTTCACATTGTAAATACAGGACGAATGTACAAGAATGCAAAATGACACACTGTACCGCAGTCAGGACTTGCGAGACAATCTTTGAGAGTTTTCTTTCTCGTATACAATAAAAATGGAATGAAAAGAAAATAGCAATGGCTATGCCGCAAGTGAGCAGTGGCCTGTATGCTTTACTAGTGTTATTTCCTTACTCATTAATTACTTTATATGCTATGAGAATTCTAGGGCATTCATCCCTTCTCCCCAAGCAGGAGCTAGTCCCTTTGAACTAGGGAGTTGATCCTGCAATGCCTGACAACCCCTATGGGACAGGGCAAGCAAGCTCTCACTGGGGTTCACCCCCCTTTGGGGACAAGGAATCCGCAGGCAGAGATTTTACCACACCTCCCTTGCAGAATCCCTGGTGTTTGTTGAGGATCAAACAGTATAATTATGTACAGTTCCCTTTAGAGGTGACTGGTTTGGAACATTCATACCTGAAGTACGGAACCAATGGCGTGTCCTCTCTCGTTTCAGGGGGGAACATAAAAGAGCTCAGACCCATGCAGAGAGGGATTGCCAGCCTGAGGGCAAACCACAGAACTGTGCGCTGGAGCGGAGAGGAGTGTGCATCTTCTGTCCAGGAGGAGCCTGGAGGCAGGACCTCACAGAAAACGTGTTCGGCAGAGGAAACCCGAAGCCCATGGAATGCTGCCAAATCCAGGAGGGTGATAGCGCAGAACAGACAAACCAAGAAAGACACAACTGCCTTGATGCAGAAGTCCTGTTGAACAAAGGCATGAGGAACCAAAAGAGGAGACCCGACTGTGAAGATGTCAGAGTTGCAGTTCAGCAGCAAAAAGGGACGCCACCTTCCCCTACGAGCACCACCACAGAAGAACAGGTCCGCAGGTCGGAATATGTGGAAGGAGAGAAGTGAGGCACCCAGAAAGCCCACGAGCGGCCGACCCTGGGAATACCCCAAGAGGGGGTGACTGCAACCAGAGAATCCTGAGAGGTGAGACTGCCTAGAAGGCACTGACCCAAAGAATAACCCAAGAGGGGGTGAATGATCCTAGAACCAAACAACCCAAAAGGTCGGATAGCCCGCGAGGTGCTGACTCAGAAAATACCCACGGGGGTGTGACAGCCGTATGATGGTCTGAGAGGTTCAATAGCCCATGAGGAGCTGACTCAGAAAATAAGAAAATAACCCATTTGGGTAGGGGGTGACAACCATACAATATGCAGACAACCTCAGAAGTCAAACAGCCCATGGGGGGCCACAGAATACCTTTTGAGGATGTGAATTCTGTACCATACCAGGCGACCTGAACCCAGATAGTCGATGCTGGGCAAAATACAATGTGAAAAGACAGAGGAGGTTAAAAGACCCAATAGGGGTGAACAAGAGTCTGAATATACAATCAGAACAATCAGGACTCATAAACATTGTTGTTGCAAACAAAGAACAGGTTTAAAGAACACGATTTCAATACAGTGATTAACTTTTTGCATTGATAAGAACACCTGCATGGTGGTGCCGGTCAACCTACTCTAAGAAGAGAGGAAGATTTAAAGGACGCAACTTTGAACTGAAACAGCAGGTTAGAGCGAGAAAGAGAGAGAGATAGCGAGAGAGAGAACCAAAGAGACAATTGAGAGAGAGAGAACCAAAGAGACAATTGAGAGAGAACCAAAGAGATGAGAGAGAGCACCAGAGACAATAGAGAGAGAGTGAGAGAACCAAAGAGACAAATGAGAGAGAGAGAGAGAGAGAGAGAGAGAACCAAAGATGTAATTGAGAGAGAGAGAGAGAGAGAGAGAGAGAACTTAAGAGACAATTGAGAAGAGAGAGATAGACAACTAAAGAGACAATTAAGAGAGAGTGTACCAAAGAGACAATGGAGAGAGAGAGAGAGAGAGCGAGAGAGAGAGAGAGAGCGAGAGAGAGAGCGAGAGAGAGAGAGAAAGCAAGCGAGAGGGAGAGAACCAAAGAGACAATTGTGTGGGGTTCAGAAACCAGCCCCCAGAAGCAAGTAGACTAGGAACAAACTTTCCTAAGCATAGATTATGTTGTTTAGTTAATTAGTGGTAGGGATAGAACATAGAATAGAACAGGTGTGGGTGGAGAACAGAATTGTCAGTTTTCCTTGAAAATGGGAAAACCACTAATCGCGGCTGTAGGGATAATTGAGTTCATACTTTATTTAATACAACTTGTTGAACCATTTTTTCTTGTCCTTCTATGTCTGTCTTACCACAGTTCAGATAACTGTTGTAAGAAAGTTGGGAGAACATTTAACTTTATCAAAAATGTGGGATCATTTCATTGAACTTCCTCGACTTAAATGTAGATCTTCAGGTTCTGTGATCATCTGAGTGCAAACTACTTCTAATTCTAGCAGGGCCATCCCTGCATTTTATCTTTCAGCAGTGGATGTAATTAGTAGAATTGAGTTGGCAAAATTACACTTCTGATATTCACAATGCAGCCCCGTGATAGGAAAGTAGTCACATAATCCCAAATCAAAAATTATATTTAGAATGTTGGTAATGTTTGCACCCATTGGGCCTCATTACAAGTTTGCCGGTCTGGGAACTACAGTACCAGTAAGCTTGCCGGTACCGTAGTTCCCGGACCGCCAAACTACGAGTGTGCTCGCGGGTGCCTTTCTGCCCGCCAGATCTTACCTGGTGGGCAGAGCAACACTTATGAGCACAGCCAACCGCATTAACCGGCACCATTCACAAATGGTGCCAGTGCATGCAGCTTCCCCATTCCCATTGAGCCCTATAGGGCTCAATGGGAATGAGGAACAATTTTTCCCGGCGCCCTGGAATGGCAATTACCGGGTCCGCCGGGGTTGTAATACCCCGGTAATTGCCCATTCCAGGGTGCCGGGAAAAAAAAGACTCTGGCGGCAGCCTTGCCTGTCCGCCAGGGTCGTAATGAGGCCCATTGTGTTATTGCATAGTACCTATAGATGTGCTGTTTGATCGTAGTTGCTTGAAATACCTGAACATTATGCATTTTTAAGCATTAACATTATAAGGGTAATTCATAGAATTTCGCACAAAAGTGGAGCACGCGGCTGGCGCACAGTGTGCACGTGCGAATGTCTGCGCCAGCCGCGTGCGCTAAAATCGATTTCCGCGCACAGCGTATTCATGGATTTTTGCCTCCAAAACCAGCCGTGGCATAGAGTGGCGCAGCGACCCTGCAGCAGCGCCAGTTACGCCCCCAAGAACGCCCTAGCGCAAGGAAAAGCCATCAAAATTCCCAATTCAGCGCAAAGGGCTGCGCTAACCCTGGACCAGTTTACAGGGCTGCCAAACAGCAAACGCCAAGTGGGGAACGTGTATTACTGGGGTGCGCGTGAAGTTTCACATGCGAAAGGGCCTGTGCGAGTGGGGTACATGTATTACGGGGGTGCGTGGGAAGTTTCACGCGCGATTGGCCTGGGTACGTGTATTTCAGGGGTGCGCGGGAAGTTTCACACGCGATTGGCCTGTGTACGTGTATTTCAGGGGTGCGCGGGAAGTTTCACATGCGATTGGGCTTGGTACGTGTATTTCAGGGGTGTGCGGACAAGTTTCACACGCGATTGGCCTGGGTACGTGTATTTCGGGGGTGTGCAGGAAGTTACACACGCGATTGGGCTTGGTAGTGTATTTCAGGGGTGCGCGGGAAGTTTCACACGCGATTGGGCTGGGTACGTGTATTTCAGGGGTGCGCGGGAAGTTTCAAACACGAATGGCCTGGGTACGTGTATTTCAGGGGTGCGTGGGAAGTTTCACACGCGATTGGCCTGTGTACGTGTATTTCAGCGGTGCGCGGGAAGTTTCACACGCGATTGGCTTGGGTACGTGTATTTTGGGGGTGCGCGGGAAGTTTCACACGCGATTGGGCCTGGGTACGTGTATTTCAGGGGTGCGCGGGAAGTTTCACACACGATTGGGCTTGGTACGTGTATTTCAGGGGTGCGCGGGAAGTTTCACACGCGATTGGCCTGGGTACGTGTATTTCGGGGATGCACAGGAAGTTTTACACGCGATTGGCTTGGGTACGTGTATTTTCGGGGTGCGCGGGAAGTTTCACACGCGATTGGGCCTGGGTACGTGTATTTCAGGGGTGCGCGGGAAGTTTCACACACGATTGGGCTTGGTACGTGTATTTCAGGGGTGCGCGGGAAGTTTCACACGCGATTGGCCTGGGTACGTGTATTTTGGGGGTGCGCGGGAAGTTTCACACGCGATTGGGCCTGGGTACGTGTATTTCAGGGGTGCGCGGGAAGTTTCACACACGATTGGGCTTGGTACGTGTATTTCAGGGGTGCGCGGGAAGTTTCACACGCGATTGGCCTGGGTACGTGTATTTCGGGGATGCGCAGGAAGTTTCACACGCGATTGGGCTTGGTAGTGTATTTCAGGGGTGCGTGGGAAGTTTCCCACGCGATTGGGCTGGGTACGTGTATATCAGGGGTGCGCGGGAAGTTTCACACGCGATTGGCCTGGGTACGTGTATTTCATGGGTGCGCGGGAAGTTTCACAGGCAATTGGAGTAGGGTACGTGTATTACTGTGCTGCGCATGAAGTTTCACACGCGATTTTGCTGTCAGAGCGGGGAACGCGTATTTTGGGCGTGCGCGGGGTGTCCTACACGTGAATTGGCAGTGTGGGTCCTCCCAGGTGTCCCGTCTACCCCCTCCACAGCCCCTGCAGGCAGCCCACACCACAGGGGACTACCCCGCACCCCTGGTCATGTCCCGCAGGCAGCACATCCACCATGGGCATGTCCCCCAGCCAAGTCACATGTCACGTTGCAATATGATCACCAACTCATGTCTCCCAGCACCCCCACACCCCAGCGGTCAGGGGCACCTGCCAGCAGGCACCCACACATGTCCCCCAGCACCCCCACCCCCCAGCAGTCAGGGGCACCTGCCAGCAGGCCCCCACACATGTCCCCCTGCACCCCCACCCCCAGCAGTCAGGGGCACCTGCCAGCAGGCCCCCACACATGTCCCCTAGCACCCTCACCCCCCAGCAGTCAGGGGCACCTGCCAGCAGGCCCCCACACATGTCCCCTAGCACCCTCACCCCCCAGCAGTCAGGGGCACCTGCCAGCAGGCCCCCACACATGTCCTGCTACACCCCCACCCCCCAGCAGTCAGGGGCACCTGCCAGCAGGCCCCCACACATGTCCCCCAGCACCCCCACCCCTCAGCAGTGCAGGGCACCTGCCAGCAGGCCCCCACTCATGTCCCCCAGCACCCCCACCCCCCAGCAGTCAGGGGCACCTACCAGCAGGCCCCCACACATGTCCCCAGCAGCCCCACCCCCCAGCAGTCAGGGGCACCTGCCAGCAGGCCCCCACACATGTCCCACACATGTCCCCCTGCACCCCCACCCCCCAGCAGTCAGGGGCACCTGCCAGCAGGCCCCCACACATGTCCCCCACACACGTCCCCCACACAAAGTTTCACACGCAATTCAGGCAGGGTACGTGTATTTCTGGGGTTCGCGGGAAGTTTCACATGCAATTCCAGAAGGGTATGTGTATTTCTGGGGTTCGCGGGAAGTTTCAAACACGAATGGCCTGGGTACGTGTATTTCAGGGGTGCGTGGGAAGTTTCACACGCGATTGGCCTGTGTACGTGTATTTCAGGGGTGCGCGGGAAGTTTCACACGCGATTGGCTTGGGTACGTGTATTTTGGGGGTGCGCGGGAAGTTTCACACGCGATTGGGCCTGGGTACGTGTATTTCAGGGGTGCGCGGGAAGTTTCACACACGATTGGGCTTGGTACGTGTATTTCAGGGGTGCGCGGGAAGTTTCACACGCGATTGGCCTGGGTACGTGTATTTCGGGGATGCGCAGGAAGTTTTACACGCGATTGGGCTTGGTAGTGTATTTCAGGGGTGCGTGGGAAGTTTCCCACGCGATTGGGCTGGGTACGTGTATATCAGGGGTGCGCGGGAAGTTTCACACGCGATTGGCCTGGGTACGTGTATTTCAGGGGTGCACGGGAAGTTTCACACGCGATTGGCCTGGGTACGTGTATTTCATGGGTGCGCGGGAAGTTTCACAGGCAATTGGAGTAGGGTACGTGTATTACTGTGCTGCGCAGGAAGTTTCACACGCGATTTTGCTGTCAGAGCGGGGAACGCGTATTTCGGGCGTGCGCGGGGTGTCCTACACGTGAATTGGCAGTGTGGGTCCTCCCAGGTGTCCCGTCTACCCCCTCCACAGCCCCTGCAGGCAGCCCACACCACAGGGGACTACCCCGCACCCCTGGTCATGTCCCGCAGGCAGCACATCCACCATGGGCATGTCCCCCAGCCAAGTCACATGTCACGTTGCAATATGATCACCAACTCATGTCTCCCAGCACCCCCACACCCCAGCGGTCAGGGGCACCTGCCAGCAGGCACCCACACATGTCCCCCAGCACCCCCACTCCCCAGTAGTCAGGGGCACCTGCCAGCAGGCCCCCACACATGTCCCCCTGCACCCCCACCCCCAGCAGTCAGGGGCACCTGCCAGCAGGCCCCCACACATGTCCCCTAGCACCCTCACCCCCCAGCAGTCAGGGGCACCTGCCAGCAGGCCCCCACACATGTCCTGCTACACCCCCACCCCCCAGCAGTCAGGGGCACCTGCCGGCAGGCCCCCACACATGTCCCCCAGCACCCCCACCCCTCAGCAGTGCAGGGCACCTGCCAGCAGGCCCCCACTCATGTCCCCCAGCACCCCCACCACCCAGCAGTCAGGGGCACCTACCAGCAGGCCCCCACACATGTCCCCAGCAGCCCCACCCCCCAGCAGTCAGGGGCACCTGCCAGCAGGCCCCCACACATGTCCCACACATGTCCCCCTGCACCCCCACCCCCCAGCAGTCAGGGGCACCTGCCAGCAGGCCCCCACACATGTCCCCCGCACACGTCCCCCACACAAAGTTTCACACGCGATTCCAGCAGGGTACGTGTATTTCTGGGGTTCGCGGGAAGTTTCACATGCAATTCCAGAAGGGTATGTGTATTTCTGGGGTTCGCGGGAAGTTTCACATGCGATAGGCCCTGTGCGAGTGGGGTATGTGTATTTCTGGGGTGCGCGGGAAGTTTCGCATGCAATTCCAGCAGGGTACGTGTATTTCTGGGGTTCGCGGGAAGTTTCACACGCGATAGGCCCTGTGCGAGTGGGGTACGTGTATTTCGGGGGTGCAGGGGAGTCCTACACGCGATTGGCAATGTGGGTCCTCCCAGGTGTTCCCTCTACACCCTCCACGGACCCTGCAGGCAGCCCACACCACAGGGGACTACCCTGCACCCCTGGTCATGTCCCACAGGTAGCCCATCCACCATGGGAATGCCCCCCAGCCAAGCCACATGTCACCTTGCACTAGTGATCACCAACGCATTACCCCATTGCAGCCCCACCACCAAGCAGTGCAGGGCACCTGCCAGCAGGCCCCCACTCATGTCCCCTTGCAACCCCACTCCCCAGCAGTGCAGGGCACCTGCCAGCAGGCCCCCACTCATGTCCCTCTGCCCCCAGGTCATGACGATCCTCAATCATGGCCCTTATGGCCAGCCTCCCCAGCCCAAAGACCCAACCAAGTATTGCATCCACCCACATATAAAAGGCAATTACATGATATAACCCCAATGGCAAGTATGTAAATGAACACATGTCCGTCACGCACACACAATGGTTGCAAGTGAATGTGAAAACCCATATCATGACATGCATGAAACCAATGAGATAATACCACACATCGAAGTATGAAGAACAAAATGTATTAAACGCAACATGAATGGAATTAAAATCAAACAAACAACAATGGGAATAAAAAAAGAAAAGCTGCATGTCCGTAAAATAATGAAAAACAAGAAATCATAATCCAAAGGAAAGGTGTCCAAATTCACAGTCCAACAAACCAAATCCAAGGGAAAAACCATTGCTCCATGGGGAAATCCAAAAAAAAGAGATGAATCCAATAGTGAACTATATACAGATGAACAATCCAGGGTCCATGATCCCAACTGAAGAAATGAAACCTATCAAAAATACTTCCTAATGAAAAACTATATACAGAAACGTGGTGCATTGTCCAAGCGCAACCAAAATAAAGAAAAAAACAAAGGAAACCTAACACTATCTGACTATTTACAAGGGCAGCGGGCTAGTCCGACGGCTCACTTTTGGATATCCCGGGCCAGGGCATCATCAAACTCCTGCTCAATGTCCCGGAGGCTGTCCTCTTCCATGGCCCCGAGGGTTCGCTGGGACGACGACATGTTCTCCTCCAACTCCCTGCGAATTGCCTCGAGGCACTCGGCCTGTCTCAGGGCCCTCTGCATGGAGTTCTCCGCCCTGACCATCGTGAGCCGTGCCTCTTCTGCCCGCTGCCGCTCCGCATATATGGCATGGCATAACCGCTGCCACATGGAAGACACTTCCCGTCCTGGGTCCTCCTGCCCTCTGGCCAATGCCTGCCCCTCCGATGACGGAGGCCCCGAGCCATCATGGATCCCACCTTGTTGCTGCTGCTGCTGTGCCTCTGCCCGTGCCCTGGCTCTTGTTGCCTGCACATCCTCCTCCGGCTGGGGTGCAGTTGTTGAGGTGGCCACCCCTGCTGGACGTCCGACTCCCAACTGTGGCAGGGATGTGTCCTCCACCAGCCTGGCCGCAGGGTCAGAGGCAGCTCCACAGGGCACCCAGGTGACACATGGGTGGGAAGATGGCACGGAGTACGACTGGCGCATAGGGGGTTCAGTTGAGGAGGGGGTCAGAACAAGGCCCAGCAAACAGAGGAATCTGGCCCTGGTGACCTGTCCCAGTAGGTCGACGTGGTCAACGAGCCATTCGAGACGACGTGCAGTCTCCCCATGAAAAGACTGCATTTCGCCTCGCATGGCCCGTTGACGCAACGCCACACCACCCAGGACAGACTCAACCCGGTCCCGGATAGACACGTCCGCAGGCAGAGGAAGGCCAGTTGTCGTAAGCTCATCCCCTGCCTGAAAACTGGTCTGGACGTAGGTATCCCTGCTGGTGCAGGATGATGCAGTCACAGGATCGGGGACTGTTAGGGAGAATTCTCTGTTTAGGCTGAATTTCCTAACCTAGTGAGTCCCCCAGCAGCTTTGCTGGATTTCTGGAGTTTGTTTTTTTCTATCCTGCCAAGAGTGAGACTCTTTTTCTCCCACTCTTGGACATGAATGTGTGTAATTCCTTTGAATGTCAATGTGTTCTATGGGCTCTGGGGTCTTTTACTTCATAGGGTCTCATATGTTTTGCTATGTGTGTTACACCGCACCCTACGTGCCGTAACACTGGGGCGTCCTAGCGGACCTCCATCATAGACTCCATACCCGGGGACTGACTACTGTCTCCCCGGGCATGTAAAGTCACCATTGGCTTTACTAGACCTAAATTTACTAACAGAACTAGTACAAACCATCCTATTGTGGACGTACTAGTAGGGGTAATTCGATTACTCCTAGGTCTGTTATTCGAGGGGGCACTGTCCCATCCCCCCTCGTCGAGTTTTGGCTGGTGGCAGTGGAAACTACTTGTTATGCTCGACCCCGAACATAACCCTATGGGATTCGTCCCATTGTTAGAGATTGATACTGTTTCTCGTTAATCTCTAACGTACCACCGGTCTACTTATCTTAAATAAGTTTATCGGATGGTATTTTCTGCCAGAACTCGGTTTGTAAAAATGGCGTGTGTGTTCGTCTCTGTGACTCCTAAACCAAAGGTTGAGCCCTTTGTTCCACTTTTGGCGGGCCTCTGTACAGAGACCCTCCAAAGTGGTGCCATTCTGTCTGGGTTACCACAGGAGTGTGGGAGGGGGTTTAGGCACCCTGGACCGAGTTGCCTTGCCAACTCCGGTCACACTCTGGTGTGATTGGCCCAAGTGGTGAGCCTCCCCGCTCACCACTTAGCATGTGTTGATTGACAGCTAGGCTGAATGAATGGGGGTTTTCTGCATAAAAGCAGGGCTTTTGGGACTGGATCTTCAGAAGTCACCACAGGACCTAAGAATCTGACGAGGGTAAAGCTGAGCCGACCTGCAACAACGACACCTCCGGTGGAGCCCTGCTGAACCGACTCACCACTTCCCGACGACAGAGGAGATCTCCCTGCCGGAGAGTCTCTTCCCCTGACTGGTGGGAACATCCAGTCCCTTTTTGCTTTTTCTTCGCCTCAGGACGCAGTGGTCGAATTGCCCATGTAGAGCACCTCGGCAACCGGATAGCCACTACCCCTGTACCGCAACCAAAAGGTGGTGCCTTGTGACGGAGCACTCCGCGGCTGGTCTCTTCCCTGGTGGTGCACCGGACTTCACTTTCTTCGACGACGAGATCCTCTCTACTCTTGGCAAAGACTCGACGTGCATCCACCACCAGGAACAACTGCCCCCGCCGGAGCTGTCTCTCCACAAACAAGGTACCGTGTCCGCCTGGCTTCCCTTTCGATCGGTTCGAGTGAGGTGTCTTAATCCTCTCCTTTCCGTTGGGTCGCCACCAAGCTTTCTCACGTATTGTTTTGAACTGGTTCAATCTGCCGATAACAAATTGCTACAAAGACTCGAACGCATTTCCACTAGAGACTTTTTGGGACATACCGCCTTGCCTCTCTCCGAGTGGGCCTGGCCTCTGAACTTTATGATCTATTGTGGTCCTTGCCTTCTTGCCTTGCATTTTTCCCGTGAAGTATTGAACTGTGTTGATTTCGTAACCTGCTTATTTTTCTCTCCCGTCCTAACTAATATTAGAGTGCCATCTAGGTTGAGGCATACACCTCTGTCTGCAAATAAGTGATGCTGGTAGAACCTAGACTTGTCGAAATATTGTTAGGGGGATTGATCGATTCTTCTTCGTAGAGTAATTGTGATTGAAGTGTTTGCCGTGATAGTGCCATAGTGTTTTCCATAGATGTTCCGTTATAAATAAATACCTTAATATCTTTACACTGAGTCTCGTTGCGTGTTTGCTTGTCTTACTGTGAAGAATTGCCCTATATTGTATACTCCACATACTGCTTAACTCTTTTTGAGGGAAGTCTGACTGCTCAGCCACAGCTACCAAGTGAATCTGTGTGGTACAGACTGCTACCAAGTGGGTTTACTGCCAAACACCTGTAGTCCTAAATCTTTTGCAGTGGTCCCAGAGGGAACTGCACAGGTTTCCGCCTAACACTGGTGTACAGCGGTGGGATTTGTATCGAGTATACAGTTTAGAGTGCTTTTCGACACTTTAGGATAACTAACCACAAAGCTTAGCACTAAAAAAAGCAACTTTCAAAAACATGTCTGCGACGGAAACTTACAGTCAAGAGTCCTTGTCAGGTGAAAATACAGAGAGTTTGCGAGCTCTCTGTAGGAAAGAGAATCTTCCTGTAAGAGGCAAGAAGTTAGAACTAATAGAGAGATTGCTGGCGAACCAAAGTCTGGGTACTGGTTCAGAGGAACCAATTTCTCCAGCAAATGTAGATAACAGTGATGGTGTTGATCTAAATCGTAATTCTGATGATAGCGATGAAGAGGCTGAAGAGGAAGGAGAGGCTAACGAAACTGTCTCCCCTGCTCCTCTACCTGCCTTACCAGCTGTGCCTACGGGGCCCATACCAGGTCTCACAAGTAACCCTGCTTATTTTGAACTGGAAAAAATGAAGCTCGAATTAGAATACAAACGGTTCTTGGCTCAATCCGAACGAAACCAAGAGCTCGAGTTCAGACGGATGAAAGCCCAGGCTGAGCAGAAGCAAGCTGAGTTAAGACTCAGGGAAATAGAACTTAATCATGAGTTAGAGATGAAAAAGTTGTCTATGGAAAATGCTTCTCTCTCCTCTGGTTCCTCTCGGAGCTCCAGTCCCAAAAGACCCCGGATGGCGAATGAATTAGTGGGTATGTTTGAACCGAGATTGGATGTGTTGGATTGGTTAAAACTGTTTCAGTACAATCATGGGCTCCAGGACATCACAGGGAATGATTTACTTCCCTGGTTGTTCTCTAGGCTCCCTCCTGTTGCGACTGATGTGGTAATGGAATTGGGGGAGGCGGATAAGACGGATTACGAAAGTGTGAAACTAGCTTTGATAGCTAGATTCGGGAAGACCCCTTCCCAGTATCTTAAGAGGTTTAGAACCCTCAAAAAGCATGATGGTACCCCTTGGGCTACCTGGGTGAGTGAAGGGTTGAAAAACTTAGAGGGATGGATTAAGGGTTACAAAGTCAACACTTATGAGGGTATGAGGAATCTTTTTATGTTGGAGTCTATTTATGATGCCTGTTCTCCTGAGCTCAGACAGCACTTGGCTGATTCGAAGGAATTGGATTCCCGGAGGCTAGCTAAGGCTGCTGACTTATGGGTTGCCAACCGGGCTACTCATAAGGATTCTGGGGCAACTCAGAAAAAGGATGAGGGAAAACAGCCTAAAAAGGACTCAAAGGAGAATTCTAATAACTCACATTCCAAAGAGGGCCCCAAACAAAACCAGAAGGGTAAGCCACAAGGAAAACCACAGCAGAATAGTGTGTCTTCTGGTGCCAAACCGGAAGGAGGTCAGAACAAGCTACCATTCCAGAAAGCATTCGGTAAATGCTTTGTTTGTGGCTCGACTGACCACGTGAAAGGAGATCCCAGATGTAATGGTAAACCTTCAGGGGTCCAGCTTGTCTCCTTAGCCTTCGCTCCAGAGGAGGAAGTCCAAATGGCAAGTGGAAACTTTCTACTGCTAGCTGACGAACCCATTGGAGTCTCAGCCAGCGTTTCTTTAGTATCTCTGGGGTTGTGGGAACAACAGAATTTAGATGTCTATAATTCTATCCCCGATAATACTAAAGAGTATTATAAGGACAGTGTCCAGGTGAATGGTCAGGAGACTCCTGCCATTAGGGACACTGGGGCCAGCATAACTGTGGTGGATAAATCGTTTTTTCAGGCTGAGGATGTTGCTAAGGCACCCAAACGCCTCACCAAGTTAGCTGGAGGACCTGTGCAGATGCTTCCCCAATTACCAGTTCTCATCCAGTGTAACGACATGACTGTGAAGATACCTGTCAGCATACAGAGTGAGGTACCAGGACGCGTACTGTTGGGTAACGATTTGAAAACTCTCAGAGTTGTATCGCATACTCCCAGACCTCCTAGTAAACGGTTACAGGAGCTAACCAGACCCGCAAGAGAGAGGACCATGTGCGGTACTCTCCAGGAGATGATGAAGAAAGAAATCACTCCTGCTCCACTGGAATTGTCGGCTGCTGTCTCCAAGAAATCAGAAGCGAAAGGGAAACCTAAGACTTCTATCCTGAAACCAGCAGCCCGCATTACAGTGCAGCCAACACGGACTTCCCCGCGGTTGTCCAAAGTTACACCCGTAACTCCACCTCCAGCCGTGGCTGAGAGGGAGGTACAACCCTGTGTGGTAGAATTAGACTCTGAGGAACAGCTAATGGAAGGCCAGGAACTCATTGGAGATCTGGATCCTGTTGACCATCCTGAGCTGCAGTCTTTACTGGCAGAAGGTGGACCCAGCAGGGCCGACTTCAGTAAGGGACAGAGGGAATGTCCAACTCTGGAAGGTCTTCGCCACCAGGCAGAAGCTCAGGCTGAAGGGCAAGAGCCTGGGAAATACAGGTTGCACTGGGAAGATGGCCTCTTCTACAGTGAACCGACCGAGTCTGCACCTGGAGACTACAAACGACTTGTAGTACCCCAAGAGAACAGACCACAGTTCTTGCAGTTAGCCCAGGAGATTCCTTTGGCTGGTCACTTGAGTTTCAAGAAGACTAAGGAAAGGCTCTCTCTCTACTTCTATTGGCCGAAGATGGGGGCCGAAGTGGAAAAACACTGCAGGAGCTGCCACACCTGCCAGACCTCTGGTAAGGTTGGCTCCAAGAATGTGGCACCTTTAGTGCCTCTCCCAGTTGTGGGAGTCCCATTTGAGAGAGTAGGGATTGACATTGTTGGTCCCCTTGATCCTCCAACCTCCTCAGGCAACAGGTTTATACTTGTTGTAGTAGACCATGCTACTAGGTATCCTGAGGCAATTCCTATGAGGACTGTTACAGCTCCAGCTGTGGCTAAGGCCCTCCTTGGTATTTTTACTAGGGTCGGGTTTCCTAAGTAAGTAATCTCTGACAGGGGGTCAAACTTTATGTCCCACTACATGAAAGCCTTGTGGAAAACCTGTGGCGTTACTTACAAGTTCTCAACAGCTTACCACCCACAAACCAATGGCTTGGTAGAACAGTTCAACTGAACCATGAAGAGCATGATAGGTGCTTTAGAAGAACCCCTTAAGCGTAAGTGGGACCTTCTACTGCCATGCCTTCTCTTTGCTTATAGAGAAGTCCCTCAGGAGGGAGTAGGTTACTCTCCCTTCGAGCTTCTCTATGGTCATCCTGTCAGAGGTCCATTGTCCCTGATTAAGGAGGGGTTGGAGAGTGCTCCTTCCCCCAAGCCAGTCAGAGTGACTGACTACGTGATAGGTCTCCAGAGGAGAATGTCGCACATGATGACGGAAGCAAGCGATAACTTGAAAGCTGGACAAGCATTGGTCAAGCACTTGCACGATCAAAAGGCTAACATGGTTTTTTTTTTTTTTTTTTAAATATATTTATTTTGTTTTAAATGAAAACAGTACAAACAAACTTGTGACATTATATACAATAGGACAATTGACACTTAAGAAAACACAACACTGCACTCCCCCCTCACCCCCAAGAGCTTATCGACAGGGTAGTTCTGTATCGACCTGGAGTGGCCGGGTGACTTCCTCCTCCGAGGAAGTAGGTTCTCCTTGCACCCCAAACAGACCAGTGACTAACAACCTCCAGGCTACTAGGTTGCCCACATCCTCCTCCCCGCATTTACTGCATGCCTCTTGCCAGACCATGGTTTCAGCTTCCGCCCATTTTTGCAGATCCCTCCACCACATCTCTATCCTAGGTTTGTAGCATTGCTTCCAGTTCATGGCTATCCTCCTCTTAGCTAGTATATACGCTAGGTCTCTCAGTTTCCCCAGATGTCTGGTGTTCTTCGGTCTGGGGAACCCCCCTAGGAGGCAAGCCCAGGTCGTGTCAATGCTTATCGGGACCCCTTTGTCTGCTAACTTCTGTGACACTTCTCCCCAGAAGACTTCGATTACTGGGCAGGACCAGAACATATGCGTCATGTCCGCGTCCTCCTCGTTACATTTCGGGCATGCCTGCCTGCCCGTGTTCGCAAACTTAGCTATCCTCTTGGGGGTCATATACGCTCTGTGCGTGATATATAGTTGGATTTGCTGTAATCTAGCATTTCTGGACACTTTTTTATGATATCCCATAGCCCGTTCCCACATCCCATCAGTCATCTGAGCCCCCACCTCCGTTTCCCATTCTAGTCTCAAGTCTATCAAGTCCTTTCCCACCCGGGACATCACCACCTCATACAATCTGGAGATCTCGTGTCCGCCCTCTGATATATCATATATTGTATCAATCAGGGCGTCCGGATCCTCCGCTAACACCGTCTCAGGCCAAGATTTTCGGATAATCCGTACCAACCTGAGGTATG
This sequence comes from Ambystoma mexicanum, assembly GCF_040938575.1. Lineage (NCBI taxonomy): Eukaryota > Metazoa > Chordata > Amphibia > Caudata > Ambystomatidae > Ambystoma > Ambystoma mexicanum. The sequence continues at coordinate 1,336,283,805 of NC_090934.1, forward strand.
TAATGTATTGGCCTCCATGTAACCCAGTCTCTTCTTCTAGGTCTGCAAAATCCTTGATGGCCCCATCTTGCCATATATCTCCTAACGTGGCCAACCCAACCGATTCCCAGTACATTCTGATCGTTTTCCTAAGTTGACTATCCCCCGCAGTCAAGGCGACCAGTGGCACCTGCGGCGAACACGGATCCAGGCTTTCCAGCAGCCGACATGCTCTACGCCACATTTTCCACCCAAGTAACAGCATGCCAGGGCGAAGATTTAAGTCTTGTCTAGGGACCCAGATGATCTCCTTCAAATAAAACGGGGTGCAATCTGTCCCAACCAACCTGGACTCGGGAGATTCCTCATCAGAGAGCCACTGTGTAACATATTGCAATTGGCTCGCTACATAATAGGCCTCAAAATGTGGTAATTTAATCCCTCCTTTATCGTAGAAGTTTTGCAGCTTCCACAGCGCCACTCGGTTGCGAGTGCCGTGCCATAGGAAGTCCCTGCACATACTGTCGAGTTTGGTAAAGAACTTCCTAGGTATTAAGTATGGTATGTTGTTGAAGAAATGCAGCAGCCTAGGCAGGACAACCATTTTAAGCAACGCCCCTCGCCCTATCATCGCCAGCGGCAGCTTTTCCCAAAATCGCATGGACGCACGGATTTTATCCACAGCAACCGCGGTATTGTGCAGATGTTCGTTTACCACAGTGTGATATATGTCTATTCCGAGGTATCGGAAGGACTCGGTTGCCCAAGGCACGGGCAATACCGGTAAGCGTTCCGTGGGGACCCTCGAATAGTACCCTAGGGGGAACATGCTCGACTTGCCGGGATTAACCGCTATGCCGGACAATTCGGCATACTTCTGCATGACCTCCAAAACATACTGGAGGTTCTCTTCCGGATATTTTAGGTACAGCAGCAAGTCATCGGCATATAGGGATATCAAATGGCTCTCTCCTCCCACCTCGAAGCCCACCAGGTCATATTGCTGTCTAAGATATACCGCTAAGGGTTCCAGGGCCAATATGTATAACATCGGGGACCAAGGACATCCCTGCCTAGTACCCCTACCTAGGCGCCACTTATCGGATATCACCGATCCCGTGCGCACCCTAGCCGTTGGCTGGCTATACAGCAGCCTCGCCCATCTGATATAGCCTGGCCCAAACCCGTATTCCCCCAGGACCGCAAACAGCCACGGCCACCTCACCGAATCAAATGCCTTAACTGCGTCTAAGGAGATCACTGCCATTTCCTCATCTCTTCTGTTCCCTTCTTCTATCACCCGGTGGAGCCGCCTATGATTATGGGTTATATTCCTGCCAGGGACATAACCTGTCTGATCCGAGTGTATCAGTCTGCCGATGACCTTGCGCAGCCTGTCCGCCAAGACCGCTGTCAGGATCTTACTGTCTTGGTTCAACATCGACAGCGGTCTGTACGACCCACAGTGTTGTCTCGGCTTGTTAGGCTTGGGTAGCGGCACGATCAGCGCCTCTCTGAGCGTGTCCGGCAATCGGCCTCCCTCAAATGATTCGTTATACATCTCCAGCATGGGGGGGAGTATCTCTGCGCTATACGTTTTGTAGAAATCACTCGGGAGTCCATCAGTGCCCGGGGTCCTGCAAGTAGGCAGCCGTTTCACCACCTCTTCCAGTTCATCTAGCGTAATGGGACCATCTAACTCCTCCCTTTCCTCTGCACTAATCCTAGGCAGTTCCATATCTTCCAGTGTGTCCCTGATTTTATCCAGATTGTCTTCCCCTTTGTCCTCATACAGTGCTTTATACTAATCTAAGAAAGCAGCGTTAACCTCTTCCTGAGTGTGAGCCTCCTCCCCATTTTCCCTTTCTATCATCATGATCGGGGCCCTAGGGGTTTCCCTCTTATAAAGCCATGCCAGTAGGCGACCAGTTTTGTCACCGCCTGCATGCTGCCTCTCCACGTATTTCCTGTAGTTGAGGTCACAAAGCCGCTCCCAAAGCTCCGAGCATCGGTGATGTAATTCGAGTACTAGGTCTGTGTCCCCCCCGCTCTGGTACATTCACGCTCCAATTCTTTCTCCACTTTCTCCAGCTCGGCTAGAACCCCCCCCTGAAGGCCCTTTGATTTGGAAATAGCGTCGCCCCTCACTACCACCTTGAAGGCCTCCCAAAGTGTACCAGCCGAATCCACACTGCCCGTGTTCTCCTCAAAGTACCTTATAATCGTCTCTCTAATATCTTCTCTAAAGACCGGGTCTCTGAGCGCCTCCGCCCGAAGGCGCCATGTTGGAATCCGCCCTCTGGGGCGGCCATATTGCCAGGCCATCACCAAGGGCGAATGGTCCGACAGGACCCTCGCTCTGTATTCAATCTGAGTAGTTGCTATCGCCACTTCTGGCGTGGCAAAGAAGTAATCTAGTCTCGTATGCAACTGTTGAGGGGCCGAATAATGAGAGTACTGCAAGGCCGTGGGGTGTTTCAATCTCCAGACATCTTCTAGTCCAAAGTCGTCTAATAGTACCCATAAAGCCCTAGCCGCTGGGGTGGGCCTGTCCACTTTACTGTCGGACCTATCTATCTTGGGGTCAAGAACACAGTTGAAGTCCCCCCCCCAGATAATCGGTTCCTCTGCGCACGGGCCCAAGCGTGTACATAGAGTCCTGAAGTATACAGCAGTATTCTGGTTGGGGGCATATGTATTAATAATACTCAGTCCTCTGTTCTCAATCAGTGCCCTTAGTATTACCAGCCTACCCTCCGTGTCTACCTCCTCTCGTACAATTCTGAGTGGGACATGCGGGGCCACCCAGATCAGCACACCTCTGGCATAGGCCGAGTACGGGGAGCCCACCACCGTGCCACCCCATTTTTTCTTTACAAGGTCTAGTTTATGTCGGGTCAGGTGCGTTTCTTGTAGCAGGGCAATGTCGATCTTCTGTCGTTTAAGATACAACATGACTTTATTTCTTTTCAGGTAATTATTGAGACCGCGGACGTTCCAGGTGGCAATCTTGAGGTCACCCATGGCAATTATGTGTCTTCCCACCCCACTTGCAGGAACCTCCAGCGGTTCTCATCACACAGAAGGCGTCCCACTGCAGCCACTCCGCGAATAAGCTCATTCCCAAACTAACCACACATACAACCAAACTCCAACTCCCTTTCCCCTCCCTCACCCGCCCTCCCCCTAACACCACACACCCCAACTGTTGCCCAGCTTCAACAACAGAGCTCAGGCACCCCCACATCTAGTTCCGCAATCACCGATCAGTGCACGGAGCCCAGTAGGGTGAGGTCGCCCTAATGGCCACCTAATCTAAGCTATTGTGGGGAAAGAGTACCGCTCCATGGGGCTCCCGTTCGATAATAATCCCAGTGTTTGCGACAAACAGTACAACCAACTGACCTTCCATACCGAAGGTTCCGAACCGACTATAATCAAGTCTCAGAGTCCATGAGTCGCGCCATCTTGCGACGCCATTTTACGCCTTCCGCAGCTCCTCCGAGTCCTTCTGGGGCCGGTCCGCCGATTCCTGAGGGCACCCCTGTGCGTCGAGCCACTCCATGGCGTCCTCTGGGGTCTCGAAAAATAAAGTTTTATGCGCCTGTATAACCTTCAGTTTTGCAGGGTAAAGCAACATATATTTATAACCTGCCTCCCTCAGCCTCCATTTCACAGTCCCAAAGTTCATGCGGCTAGGGTGTAATCCGGATACGCCGTGATGTTTGCTGTTCCTCTCTTGATCGTGCCTCCTTTTCGAAAATGTTCCAATATTCTTTCCCGATCGCGATAGTTAAGAATTTTGGCAATGATGGGTCTAGGCGGGTTTCCGGGAGGCGGCCTCCTCGTTAGGGCTCTATGTGCTCTTTCCACTGCGAAGCCTTGGGATAAGGCCCCTCCGGATATCTCCTGCAGCAACATGGTCTCAACAAAGTCAGTAGGGTCACGGCCCTCCGTCCCCTCCGGTAGGCCCACAATGCGGATATTGTTGCGACGGGCTCGTCCTTCCGCCTCCTCCGCTCTACTTTCCAAGTTGCCCACCCTTTGGATTAGGGCGTGCAGTTTTGCCTTGTGGGTGGCACAGTCCGCCGTATTCGGGCCAACTTCTTTTTCCAGGGACTCTGTGCGCTCTGCCAGAACCCTAACGTCTTGTCTCAGAAGATTGACGTCCTCCTGGACCTCCCTAACTTTGAGGTCCAATGCCGTTTTTAATTCAGAGACAGCCAGTTCTAATTTCGACTCCCAGGCCGCTCTCAGGTCCGCAATCGCCGCCAGGATTTCTTGGTTAGAGCTCGAAGTCGTCGCGCCACCCACGGCCGGTGCATCTTTATTCTTGGTGGCGTCTGGGCCCGGGGACGTTTTGGTGAAGTCGTCCAGCGTGGGCTGTTTCGCCTTGGGTCGCACTGCCTTACTAGACATGGTTCTGAGGATGTGCAGGTCTGCCGAATGATGAGTGGGCGCACTGCACGCTGACCTGGTTAGGTCTCCCCGCAACTCTTTTCAATTCCGTCTCGGGCCTATGTCGGCCATTTTGAGTCGCCCTTTGTTCTCAGCGTCTCTCGACTTTTCTTCTCCGATCTTCGCCGTCGTAGCTACTATGACCTCCAAAAGTTCACAGTGCTTAGGTAGCACCTTCACACGCTGGCATGCATATCGTCGGTATTCAATAAGCAGTCGCACCGCACTAATTTGCCCGGATCTGTTCAGGATCTCGGGAGCTCCGCTGGAACGCGTCCTCCTACATGGCTCTCGTAGCCACGCCCCCCAAAAGGCTAACATGGTTGAGTTCGCTCAAGACCAGCTCGTTCTCGTTATGATCCCAACAAGGTAGAGGGCCTTGCAAGATAAATGGATGGGACCCTTCAGAGTTGTGGGTAAACTCGGAGAGGTCAACTATCTGGTGGACTTGGGCAATCCTAAGGAGGCTCTGACAGTCTTTCACACCAACCGACTCAAAGCGTATGTCTCAAGACCCGATGTAGGAGCGTTGCTTCTAGCATCATCCAAGGAAGAAGAAGAGAGAGAAGCTCTTCCGGATCTTCTCAGAGGCTTACCTTTAGATGAAAAAATTGAAGGAGTAAATCTCTCCTCCAATCTGACACCCGAGCAACAAGAAGAGTGCAAATCTATGTTAAATCAGTTTGCCTCTCTGTTCTCGCTTTCACCAGGCTTGACCCCTTGGGGCCAGCACGACATACTCACTGGTGACTGTCTGCCGGTCAAAAGCAGAGGATACAGAATGTCAGAGAACGTACGAACCCACATCAAAGTTGCGGTCAGCAAGATGCTCGATCTCAGGATAATAGAGCCCTCTACTAGTCCATGGTCTAGCCCAGTTGTGTTAGTACCAAAGGCCGGATCTAAATAGCTTAGATTCTGTGTGGATTATAGAGTTCTTAATGCAGTCACCAAGACTGATGCCCACCCTTCGCCAAGAACAGATGAGTTGGTGGATAAACTTGGCGCTGCCAAGTTCCTCAGCACATTTGACTTGACGTCAGGCTATTGGCAAATAGCCCTGACAGACCATGCCAAGGAGAAAACTGCATTTTCTACCCCTGTTGGTTTATACCAGTTTAAGGTAATGCCTTTCAGATTGAAGAATGCTACGTTTCAACGGATGGTAAACCAGGTTCTGAATGGGATGGAGGACTTCTGCATGGCATACTTGGATGACATCGCAGTGTTCAGCAATTCCTGGGAAGAACATGTAACCCACCTGAGAGATGTTTTGCAGGCTCTTGGACGAGCCAATCTGACCATAAAGGCGAGTAAATGCCAAATTGGACAGAGTAAGGTAGTCTATCTTGGACATGAGGTAGGAGGTGGAGAAATAAGTCCTTTGCTCAGTAAGATTGAAGCTGTACAAAATTGGACAACACCTACTACTCAAACCCAAGTGAGAGCCTTCCTAGGCCTCACTGGGTATTACAGGAATTTCATAGAGAACTATGGGACCATAGCTTCTCCACTGAATGTCATCTCCTCGCCCAAATTTCCTAAAAAGGTTAGATGGAACGAGGAGTGCAATCAGGCTTTTGAAAACCTGAAAAAGGCTCTTTGCCAAGCCCCAGTACTCAGAGCTCCTGATTACCGCCAACACTTCATTGTGCAGACAGATGCTTCAAATGTAGGAATAGGTGCCGTACTCAGTCAACTGGATGGGAAAGGTAGGGAGCACCCCGTTTGCTTCATCAGCCGCAAGCTGAAGGATCCTGAAACAAGGTGGGCAACAATCGAAAGAGAGTGCTTTGCTATTGTGTGGGCCCTGAAGAAGTTTAGGCCGTATTTGTATGGTTCTACTTTTGTCATTCAGACTGACCACCAACCCTTGAGATGGTTAATGCAAATGAAAGGGGAAAACCCAAAACTATTGAGATGGTCGACCTGCCTGCAAGGGTTTGATTTGACCATTGAGCACAGGTCAGGGTGTCACCACCAAAATGCTGATGGTCTCTCTAGGATGTATGTCATCGACTAGAGGTATGAGATTCATCCAGGAGTGGATTAAATCCTCCTGTCCCTTAGTCTGGGGGGAGCGAGTGTTTGGGAGAATTCTCTGTTTAGGCTGAATTTCCTAACCTAGTGAGTCCCCCAGCAGCTTTGCTGGATTTCTGGAGTTTGTTTTTTTCCATCCTGCCAAGAGTGAGACTCTTTTTCTCCCACTCTTGGACATGAATGTGTGTAATTCCTTTGAATGTCAATGGCCCTCATTACAACCTTGGCGGAAATCAACCGACCGGACCGCCATAGCGTAAATAGCGTTTCCGCCATTGCACGACGGAGCAAAGTGCGGCTCATTCCGACCCATCGGGCACGAGCACCACGCCATGGCGGAAGTGCAAAGTCCGCGATGGCGGAAATGACCCCAAAACGGCCCACACCGCCGCCGTACGGCGCCCTAGGTGCAATACCGCCACCCATCTTAGCGGACACCGCAGTGAGCGCCAACCGGAAAGTACGGTGACCAGAAATATACGGAAACGGAAGTAAAAGCATGGTCCCGGAACGGGAAACATCACGCCGTACACCTATAAAACCACAAATTCCACACAACCATTAAAAATACTACCCTGAGACACATCCCAACCCGTCATCCACCCTAGTGAAACCAAGAAAAATGGGAAAAGTAGCGAAGAAAGCGTGCGACCGCAAGCGGCAGGTCCACTTCTCCCGTGAGGAACTCACCGTGCTCACAGAGACCCTCCAGGAGAATGCTGCCGCCGTCTTCTCCACGCAAATGACCAGGACGGCACTTGCGAACAAGAAGGCCATATGGGCCCTGGTGGCACAGCGGGTAAGTGCGGTGGGGACCGCACCCCGCAACCCACAGCAATGCAGAAAGCGATGGGACGACCTGCGGATACGCGTCCGTAGCATACTTTCTGCCAACCGCAACATTGCCACAGCTACCGGGGGAGGATCGGAATCACCCATCAAGTTGACCCCCTGGGAAGAAATCTGTGCCTCCACCATTGGAATGGAGAGCATAGAGGGAGTCGGAGGGATGGAGAAAGGAGTGCAGACATCCGAAGAATCAGGTAGGTGTCCCAAATAAAACAATGCCAAAACCACAATGTCCAATCATGTGAAGTACCACGTGTCCACATAGTGCAACAGTAACACATGTCCAGGAGAACGTCCACATACATAGGCCTGATAGCACACTTTAAAACTCACATCAAATACATAAATAATTAAAAATCCTAAAAACACCCTCTACACGTGCAGCAGGCACACCCTAACTGCAGGCTGCAAAACAACTGCACCCTCACTCCACACACAAATGAAACCACCTCCAAGGCCCCGACCCAAAGCACCCTCAGGTACCACCCCAATGCATGTGATACATTGCCATTCCAATTTCCACAGACCCATTAATAACGCTCGCCCTCCTTTACCCCACCACAGGGTCCGATTCAAACGACGAGCTCCAGGACACCCCTACCAGCACACCTGCAAAGAGGGCCAAGACCAACGGCCAAAGACCCTCCACCTCAGCTGCACGCATCAAGACACGGAAGCAGCACAAATCAAGTGGCAGCACAGAGGAGGGAACTCCAACAGGCACCCCAGCAGCCAGCATGCCCACAACAGCACCACCACAGGTCCCCCCAATGGATGCCACAGTAGGCACTGCTTCTGGTGGCAGCAGCACCATAGGTGACACTGCATTAATGGCAGCATGCTCCGACACAGAAAACGGGGATGTCGAAGTTAGATCCATCCATGACCTGTCTCAATCCCCCTGTCTGTTCCATCCCGTACACCATGAGGATACCACGCAGGGGCACCCACAAGACGACGACTGGCCATCCCCCACAAGCCCTGTGGCAAGGCAACATGAGGTGATCAGCCACTCTGTGACACCACCGCAAATGGCCCAGCAGAGGCAACAGTCCCTCGACCAGGTAATCGTGCAACAGCAGCAACTGGCCACGCTCCTCAAGGACCATGCCGATGAATGTGGGGGCACTAAGGCAGACATAGAAACATCAACTGAGACACTTAGGGCAGAAATGGAGAGAAGTACAGAGACACTAAGGGCACAAATGGAGAGTAGCACCGAGAGCCTGAGAGTACAAATGGAGAGAAGCACCGAGAGCCTGAGGGGGGAACTGCATGCGACGTCCAAAGACGTATGTGCCGAACTTGCCGCAGTGCGCCGTGTGCTCACTGAGCTCTCACAAACCCTTAGGGACATGCATGGACGTGAGCAGGCAGAGACATCATCCGTTGCAAGTTCCGTCCAGGGCAGCCCCCAACGTAGATCTGGGAGGAACCTGCGCTCCACAGGCAGGGGTGCCCCTGATACCCGGAGAGGGGGCTTGCAATAGCGACTGCCCACTGACAATGAGCATCTTTGGACACTGGTGTTCGGGGGGGAGGTAGGAGGGTGGAGGGGGTGTGTTGGGCTCACTTGGGTGGCGGGTCGATAGGGTGTTTAACATGATATCACATATGCCATAAACAATGCACGATCATCCAATGAGATGTGTGGACATTGATCTTTGTGTACGAGGCCATTATAGGCGTACAGTCCATATTGTGCATGTTCCAGACACACACAGTGCCACGAGTCCCGTGTCCATGTATCAGCCACCAGGCGTGAGTGCTAGAAGCATGCATCTATGAGATGCTGACGAATGTCACGGCCCTCCTGTGCCTCGCAGACTCCTTGAGGTGCTGCCACATCCCCACCCTCATCATGACCATCTTCAGGTGCTTGCAGTTCTGCGTCAGGGGGCATGGGCACATTTCTACGTACGCACATGTTGTGGAGCATGACACATGCCATGACCATCTTTGCAACCTTCACATGGCGGTACAGGAGTGCCCCGCCAGACCTGCTGAGGCAGCGGAAACGAGTCTTCAGTAGGCCGAATGCCTGTTCTATGACTACACGGGTACGTGAGTGGGCATGGTTGTAGTCCTCCTCATGCTGGTCCCGTGGGTTCCGGACTGGTGTGAGGAGCCATCTCTTCAGTGGATACCCAGCATCACCTGTATGTGGACAATAAAGGAATTTTGAGGAATGCCATTGCTACGTACGCACCCCCCCCCCTTCCTGCCAGGTCATTGCCGCATCACATACCCCACATCATCATGCTTGAAATGAGACTCACCGAGTAGCCAGGATCTGTTCCCTGCGTGTCGCTCCATATAGCGTGGTATTGTAGAGTTCCTCAAGACCATAGAATCATGGGTTGATCCAGGGAATCGGGCACAACAATGTGTAATGATCCTGTTGGAGTCACACACCATTTGTACATTCAGAGAATGAAATTGTTTTTGGTTGCGGTACTGGGCCTCCATGGCATGTGGGACGACCAATTCCACATGGGTGCAGTCGATGGCACCAATGCAACCCGGTATGCCGGCAAGTGCATGGAATCCCACTTTTGTGTTGGTAATTTCCTGCTCCGAGCGTGGTAGGGAGATGTAGTCGTCTGCGTGCTGCAGGAGGGCATCGAGCACTTGCAATAGTGTCCGTGAGAACAGTGGCTGTGATATGCCATGCAACTGTCCGACTGTGTGCTGGTAGGTGCCTGTGGCCAGGAAGTGGAGTACAGACACCACCTTCAGTAGGGATGGGATGGCGGTTGGGCTATCTATCATGCTGACAAGGTCAGCCTGTGTCATGCCCACAATGGCGGTTATGGTGTCCCGGTCCAAACGGTAGAGGGTGTGGATCTGCTCATCAGTGAGGTTGAACGGATGTGCTCGGAGGCGTGGGATTGCGGGCTGCCTGCGTGGTGGTAGTGGCTGTGCTGGCGGCCCTTGCTGGCCCTGCCTTGCCCTCCTCCTCCTCCTGCGTCTCCTCCGTGCGGCCGGTTGTAGTTGGTGTTCGTCTTCTTCTTGAAGTTGGAGTACTTGCAGTGCTATCAGGTCCCCCAGGGCCAACATAGCTAGTCCTGCCGGTAGCATTTCGGAGTGGGTGTGGTTGTGGGAGGAGGCTGGGTGTGCAATTTATGTGTTTTCAGGCTGTATGGCCTCCACCTGTGGTGATTCATTCCACCTGTGCAAGCTGCTCTCCCCTTTGGGCGAGCACGTCCCGCACACAACGCTGCAATTCGACGAATGGCATCTTGCTATTACAATCATGTATTTGTACCCGATGGCAGTGTAACATTGGTTGATATGTACATTCTGCTATGGTCCCATTGTTTCACATACTATCTTTGCAGTCGCGAACAGACTTGTGAAGGGTCAGTGGAACGTAGTACTCGATTAACGGTGGACCCTCATGCAACACTGTACCGAGGTTCACCGACGGGCGTGGCGTCCCATTTGTGAGTGAAGGCAGTTGCCATTTTCACACACAGCCGCACTAGATGGATTAATTTGTGATTTCAAGCGGCCACAGATGCCTTTTCGACGTGATGTTGCAAATGAGGAATTCGAAGGGCGGCGCTTTCGGTTTTCAGCTAGCGGCGAGGAGATGCCCACAGGTCTGACTGCAAATATAACGTTCTATTGTTCAATGTCCTTGGGACAGGGGCCATGGCGAGGATGCAATGATTGATATGAATAGTTTGGGATGCGCAATAGCGAAGTGGGCGATAAGGCCGGACGTTCCCAAATACATGTTACTTCACAACACTGGAATTACGGGCTGGGGCACAGTGGATTTTGCAGGCTGCATAACGCACAGACTCAATGGAAATTTCACATGTTATGTGAGTATGGAAACAGGCGTTTTCATTACGGGATGAGGGAATGATGTATGGATGCATGGACAGATGATTTGATACAGAGTTTGCCATGTACAGGGCTTCTTGGAATCTATCCGCCTCCCCTGCGCTATGTGATGCAGGGCTGCCATAGTGGGACCATCGTCTATCTGGCCTTGTTGAGCCCTCCCTGTCTCGGCGCGCCTTCAGACACTTGTGTCTATGCACGTTACCAATCCCATCTGATGGATTCTGTTTTAACAGACGCATGCACAGGTACACTCGTTTGTGATAGTGTTTTCACCTCGATATAGATAGTTATGATGCGCAAGTGGTTTTTGGGTGGTGATGATCCTTTGGAGTGGGCTAGCATGCATATGGCTGTGGATTTGGTGTGATCATTGAAGTGAGTAATTCAAATGTAGTTCTGATGGCCATACTATTCTTTTTCATTTCATTTGGGTGACAGGTATCTCCTCCCCTTTTGCCACTGCCATCTGTATGCCACTCCTGCAGATGGCTTTTACTCCCGACACCTGCTGCTTCGTGTTAATCAGTGGAGCAGCATTACGATCTTATGGGACGATCGCCAATGGGCCACATGCCCTTACGCAGTACTAGTGGCTAGGAGCAACATTTCGGCCTTTCAGCTGGACTAGTGCCTCCCTATTGGGACGGCCCTGCGGTTCTAGGCGCTTCCATGTTGCCTTTTCGTACGAGAATGTAGCCCCTGTGTACCATGAAGGAACAGGGCGTCACACAAGAAGAAGCTGGTCATTTATTACGGATGCAGCCCACAATGGTGAAATGTATTTTGGAGTTCATGGCCTAATGGCTGTATGGGCTTGGTGAATTTGTTGTGCATTAAATTTCTATTCTGATATGAACCGTGTAGCGTTCTTCTTTGCAAGTGATGTGGCATATTCCTATTTGGGGAGCGATGTATTGTGAGGAGATCTGCATTGGGTTCCAGCTTCGGAGTATAGTTGCGTGGTACTGTGCTGGGCGCGTTTGCCTACGAAGCCCAGTGAGGTCAGGGATAAGGGCTGCCAATATGACTGTTTTGATGATGTCATGCTCAGGGGCGGGGGATTAGCTTTTGTGTAACAGATGCCGGTCAGCCAGTTGGATTGGTGGAATGATGTGATTATCGGAATATGGCTGGTCACAGGTGCCTGTGTTTGCGTGCGTTTCTTGGTGGGAGACTGAGGTCATGTCCATTTGTATAGCTTCTGTATTCGTGCCATCTGTGCCCTGCAGCTCCCATTGGCCCCTCTTGAGATTCATTTGTTCGTTGGCAGGCATGGATGACTAGTACATTTCACTGGTTGCATTGTGTGACTTCATTGCACCTACGGGGAGTTGTACGATGTGGCCAGGGAGCGGTGTACAGGCACTCAGTAGGGCCGTTTACGGTTGGTTCGCGATGCCGTTCTTCTCACCATGGCGGAATGGTACTTTCCGCCGTGCTTGATGGCGTTAGGTGCATGTCCGCTAGGGTCAGAATTCGCGTACCGTTGCGCCATGGTGGTAATTACGGTTTGGCATGGCGCGCGCGCGCGTACTTGGTGCAGTTAGCGTTGGCGTTCACTACGGTGTCGCTAATGGCATCGTACTTTGCGGTGACGGGTCATGATCGCACCGAGCGCTATTCGATGGCGGTATTGCATTTCCGCCATCGTTTTTCGATTTCCGCCACGGTCGTAATGAGGCCCAATGTGTTCTATGGGGTCTTTTACTCCATAGGGTCTCATATGTTTTGCTATGTGTGTTACACCGCACCCTACGTGCCGTAACACTGGGGCGTCCTAGCGGACCTCCATCATAGACTCCATACCCGGGGACTGACTACTGTCTCCCCGGGCATGTAAAGTCACCATTGGCTTTACTAGACCTAAATTTACTAACAGAACTAGTGCAAACCATCCTATTGTGGACGTACTAGTAGGGGTAATTCGATTACTCCTAGGTCTGTTATTCGAGGGGGCACTGTCCCGTCCCCCCTCGTCGAGTTTTGGATGGTGGCAGTGGAAACTACCTGTTATGCTCGACCCCGAAAATAACCCTATGGGATTCGTCCCATTGTTAGAGATTGATACTGTTTCTCGTTAATCTCTAACGTACCACCGGTCTACTTATCTTAAATAAGTTTATCGGATGGTATTTTCTGCCAGAACTCGGTTTGTAAAAATGGCGTGTGTGTTCGTCTCTGTGACTCCTAAACCAAAGGTTGAGCCCTTTGTTCCACTTTTGGCGGGCCTCTGTACAGAGACCCTCCAAAGTGGTGCCATTCTGTCTGGGTTACCACAGGGGTGTGGGAGGGGGTTTAGGCACCCTGGACCGAGTTGCCTTGCCAACTCCGGTCGCACTCTGGTGTGTTTGGCCCAAGTGGTGAGCCTCCCAGCATGTGTTGATTGACAGCTAGGCTGAATGAATGGGGGTTTTCTGCATAAAAGCAGGGCTTTTGGGACTGGATCTTCAGAAGTCGCCACAGGACCTAAGAATCCGACGAGGGTAAAGCTGAGCCGACCTGCAACGATGACACCTCCGGTGGAGCCCTGCTGAACCGACTCACCACTTCCCGACGACAGAGGAGATCTCCCTGCCGGAGAGTCTCTTCCCCTGACTGGTGGGAACAACCAGTCCCTTTTTGCTTTTTCTTCGCCTCCGGACGCAATGGTTGAATTGCCCATGCAGAGCACCTCGGCAACCGGATAGCCACTACCCCTGTACCGTGACCAAAAGGTGGTGCCTTGTGACGGAGCACTCCGCGGCTGCTCTCTTCCCTGGTGGTGCACCGGACTTCACTTTCTTCGATGAAGAGATCATCTCTACTCTTGGCAAAGACCCGACGTGCATCCACCACCAGGAACAACTGCCCCCGCCGGTGCTGTCTCTCCACAAACAAGGTACCGTGTCCGCCTGGCTTCCCTTTCGATCGGTTCGAGTGAGGTGTCTTAATCCTCTCCTTTCCGTTGGGTCGCCTCCAAGCTTTCTCACGTATTGTTCTGAACTGGTTCAATCTGCCGATAACAAATTGCTACAAAGACTCGAACGCATTTCCACTAGAGACTTTTTGGGACATACCGCCTTCCCTCTCTCCGAGAGGGCCTGGCCTCTGAACTTTATGATCTATTGTGGTTCTTGCCTTCTTGCCTTGCATTTTTCCCGTGAAGTATTGAACTGTGTTGATTTTGTAACCTGCTTATTTTTCTCTCCCGTCCTAACTAATATTAGAGTGCCATCTAGGTTGAGGCATACACCTCTGTCTGCAAATAAGTGATGCTGGTAGAACCTAGACTTGTCGAAATATTGTTAGGGGGATTGATCGTTTCTTCTTCGTAGAGTAATTGTGATTGAAGTGTTTGCCGTGATAGTGCCATAGTGTTTTCCATAGATGTTCCGTTATAAATAAATACCTTAATATCTTTACACTGAGTCTCGTTGCGTGTTTTGCTTGTCTTACTGTGAAGAATTGCCCTATATTGTATACTCCACATACTGCTTAACTCTTCTTGAGGGAAGTCTGACTGCTCAGCCACAGCTACCAAGTGAATCTGTGTGGTACAGACTGCTACCCAGTGGGTTTACTGCCAAACACCTGTAGTCCTAAATATTTTGCAGTGGTCCCAGAGGGAACTGCACAGGTTTCCGCCTAACAGGGACATGATTACACACAGGCACCTCCGCGGTGGCCTGTGCTGCCTCCTGTCCCTGCCCCTGCACTGCACCACTAGCACCAGTGTAATCCCCATCTCCAGACCTCGACTCTGTCCCTTGCACGGCCTCCTCCTCCACCAAAACCCCCACCAACCTGGATGACTCTGTGCCATCTTCCTCCGTCGGGCCCTGTGGGGTCTCAGCTGCCCCTTCTACTGCAACCTGGGACGCGGCACCGGATTCCTCACTCCCCGACGAGATGACAACCTGGGAGGGGAGCCGGGCCTGTCGTCTCTGGCTGGCGGTGCGATCCCTGCCGCTGTGCTCCACGGCACCCTCTCCGCCCTCTTCATCAGTCGACGCTGCAGAGAGAAAGGACACAGGCATCAGGGCACTGTACAATGGACTCATACACACATGACAGTTGCACACGAGTGTCATTGTCAAACTTCAGACATGGCATCACAATCCCCAACACACATGTCATTTCAAATCACACACATGAGCTATTCCACAGCCATATCGCAACAGCCAGCACCATCCATACACATACAACAGCATGAACAGGCAAAGGTGAGCCAGATATCACATGAGACACAGGGAGTGCACTTGACATGCACACACGCCACCACACTTACATGCATGTGTACACCTCCACCAAGTGTCGCAGTGATGAGATCGGCATCCATGTCACATCTGGCAATCAGTCTTCTACATATCCGTCTCACATGCATCCATGTTGCATGACAGTTGCACACTTGTCAGATACACATACATGCACATGTACACAGTGCAGATACATGCAGCTGGAACCAACATCCGTGTGTGACACGACAACCTTGACAACTGACATACACAGTCATTCAAACATGTGTGCTCACACATCTGCATTTGGCCTGCATGCTTACCCACAAATACACCATCCATGTGTCTCACACATGAAACATGAAAGGACTCGCACGTGTCAGCCTCACAGCCCTGTACATACACATCCATACATGGCCCTACAAAACCACATGTGCAACCTGCACACTACTGGCACACCATCACACGCACAGCTTCCAATCAGTATGCATGTACACTTACGCTCGACTCCAGACGGGTGTGCCTCTCAAGGACCTGGACGTGGAGCGCTGGGCATACGCGTTCCAGGACCCTCATTTGGTCTTCCGACAGGTGGCCCCGGCGCACTTTAGCATCTGCTGCCTTCAAGAGGCGCCGGGCCTTGTTGAGGGTCCTGGACCTGAAGTCCTCCCAGCGCTTCTTGACATGATGGAATTCGCAGACTGCCACCCCCTCCGCATTGATGGCAGTCACGATGTCCATCCAGATCCTGGTCCGTCCTTCCTTGTCGGCGCGCAACCTTCCGAAGAGGGCATCATACTGCCCCAGGACTTGCTCCACAAGGACACCAACTTCAGTGGCAGTGAAGCTGGTGGTCCTCTGCCTCTCTGGCTAGGGATTGCCAATGCCGCCAGATGGTGTAGTGCTGGACATGGCAACCCCAGAGGTAGGAGTGGATGGGCAACTGGGTCCTGGAGCTGGGCTGTGGGGCGATGGAATCTCAGTCGGGAGTCTTCGGTTCCAGCAGGGGTGGTCACAGCAACAGCACCCCTGGGTGATGTGCAGGCAGCAAATGGCAGGGCACGTGGCCACAGGCAATCAGGCAGCAGGAGATGGCAGGTGGGAGCGTGCTCAAAGCTCTAGGGGGCAGTAATTCGGCCTTCTGGGCAGGAGCGTGGTCTTCTGTATGTGAACGCGTGGCCAGCTTGATACGGAGTGATTTGGCACGTGAAAATCTTGCACGTCAGCGTGTAATTCGAGGAAAGGCCCTTGTGCGTAAGCGCGTCAGCGCACGTACGCAATTTCATTGGACCAAAGGCCCTTAGCGCGTAAGCGCATCTGTGATGTGTCGCGCATGGGTGTTTCCCTCATAGCACGTGATGACAGAGCACACGTGGAAAAGCTGCACGTCAGAGTGTCAGCGCGTGTAATTGGAGGAAAGGGCGCGTACACGCGTAAGTGACGTGTACGTGTGGGCCGGTTTAAAAGGTACGTGTAGGATGCCGTTTCCTTGTATGTGCTTTTTGTGGAGAGCGAGTGGGTGGATTCTGTACTTCTTGTCGGTTCACACCCGATTACTTCACAGCCTTTCACGTTCGTACTCCCTGTTACCTCTGACAGCTTTCATTTTTCTACTATTTTTGGGCATGTTTCCTCAAACAGTGTTCACTTCTCCTTTTGTCCTATCTCCTCAGACAGCGTACAATTCTTCTTTTGGCGGTGGTGTTGCCAACGCGCGTATTTTTCATGTTATTTTTCCAGGCAGACGGTGAGTTCCGCACGTACTTAGCAACTGTGCTTGCCCCGTGTGTCGCGTACCCCTTCAGAGGTCATTGTAGGCTGTGGCATCACGCGTACGCTTATTTTTGTGTTTCTGGGTGCCACAGCGTAGTGCGGGTTCATTTTTCCACGCACGTGGTCTACGAGGGGTTGCGTGCACGTTTATTTTTGGTTTTGGGCTGCCTGTGCATTGCATGACCCGTCATGTTCCCCCAGGGGTCACAGACAGCCTTTTTAGAGAACTATGGTACGAATTCCATCAGTACCCTACCCCTTTGACCCCCAATTGCCCAGCATAATAGTTTACTGCTCCTCCCATACGCACAACAACATCAGTGCCATGGTTGGGAGGCGACCAAGCGGTAAGGGAGGCAAGGGTGGCCGACCTTCAAAAGGTGGACGTGGTGGGCGCGGTAGGGGACGTGGCTGGGATTTGCAGGGTGCCCCTATGCCCCCATGTGTGGAGGACCAATCAGGGACACCCATGCCCCCCCCATGGTTGAGGGAAACATGGCTGAGACCATCCCAGCTCAGCCCTTGTTGGACCAGCCCATTGTGGCACCTGACCTGGCACCGGATGACTCCCTGGCTGACTTCCAGGTCAGCACGTCTAAGCCACGTGTGGCGGTGCAAGTTGTCACCAAGCCACGTGGATCTGGGGCAGCTATGTCATCTGCTGCCCCAAGTATTCAGGGTGGTGAGGCTGCAGGGGCAGATGCGGCTCCATCCGCCCCAGCTCTGACTCTCCCAGACAGGACAGTGTCGGTCCTGGTCCATCATACTGATGTTCCCCCTGCCAACATCACACTTCAGACAATGCCTGCACCAAGTCCTATGGTCAATGTGCATTCGCACACTCTAACAACCCAGTCCACCGGTGATTCTGCCCCTACTGACCAGAGCGGCGTTTGCCACTCTGGCTCCGCTCCACCTTCTAAAAAGAGGAAGAAGGGTGCTCTGGCACGACAGGCTGAGACCCCAGGCATGGCTACACACTCCGGTACTTCAAGGAAGCCTTGCTTCAATGATTCGGAACTTGATGCACTTGTGAGCTATGTGTTGGCACATTGCCACGAAATGATGGTGACTGCAGGGTCCAAGACCACACCTGGTCAACGTAAGGCACACTGGCAGACCATCGCCAACCACATAAGTGCCCTTGGATTTGTGAGGTGCTCAGCTGATGATTGCTACAAGCGGTGAAACGACCTGAAACGCAGAGCAAAGAACAAGCTGGCCTCAAGTCATGCCGCTACTCTGGTGACTGGCGGTGGGTCTCCACAAGAGGACAACAAACTCACTGAACATGAATCTGTTGCTAGGACTTTCGTCACAGAGGAACAGATCCGAGGTGTGGGAGAACTACCCGATTATGACACATTGTCCTGTGAGTGATCATGCGTGTGTGTGTAATGCATGTGTATGTTGTTTGGGTGACGGGTTCTGATTGAGTGGCAGGTGAGGGTGTGTGTGACTGAGTAGTATGGGTCACCCATGTGCTTCATGAAAAACATTCTGAAGCCTTGAATTTGAGTGTGACACTATCCCTTCTGCCCACAGTAGTAATTTAGCGCAACATTACGGCAGTTGCCCTTGAGGTGGCATCATGTAACAACATTGTTTGTATTTTTCAGTGTTCTTTCAGGCTATTTCAATTCTCCCACTTTTTCAACACATTCCTCAGCCCTATTGTGCCATATGTGACATGCTTCTGTCATTGAAGAACCCCACATTGGCCCACATGTGTCACCTTGGTTGTTGAATGATTTGACCATTCAGGCTGAATGTGTATTGTCCTGATCACATGATGTTTTTGGGCCTGTTTGAATGTGGAACATGCTAGTGGTTTCCTGTCATGATGAAGTGCACAACCATTGATGTGTACACGGCCCTGCAATCACTGTATTTTTGTACACTGGATGTGTTGCAGTGTGTGGCACATGGCGTATCTTTTCACACTATGTTGCATTTTTCATCTCTTCATGTCCATCTCACATGGATGGGTGACAGTACTCATTCACTGACATATGGATGTACATGTGGAATGTACCATGGCTATGGTACATGCCATCTGTGTGATGGCATGTGTCATTTATGTGCATAGGACATGCCACTCACAGGCCAATGTGTGAGGGCAGTGCTACCCAGCATGCAGCAAATGTGTTGCTCTTTCATCTTGGTGTCATCAGTGTCTGACTTTTGCCTCCCCTTCCAACTCTGTGACAGTGCATGCATGGGAGGGTTATAGTCATGTGGGACATGTGTAAATCATGTACTGGTTCTGTAGCTTGTCAGGCCTATTTGTGTGCTGTGGTGCTAATGCCTGTTTCCATTTTTTGTCTTTCATGTTTTTGCAGGGGATGACACACTTGATGCTGTTGAGGTTGAGCAGATGGTGCAGACCCAGGAGGAACCTGAGGCACAACCGGCCACCAGTGGGGGACGTGGTGTGGTGGTGGGTGAGAACCCACTCTTGCTGCAGACGATTCTGTCAAGGGGTGTCTCTGGGTGCACCTCCCCAGACCTCTATTCAGGTGCTGATTCGGATGATGAGACCTATGTGGCCTCGCAGGTAAGTGTTTCTGGAAGGGGTTCTGTTCTGTCCAACCCACCTGCTCCAGGGGTAGAACCCTCTATGGGGATGTCAGTGTTTGTTAGTCAGCCTTTGGTGGTTACGGGTGCAGGATCACACTCCACAACATCTGATCCTGTTCCTGGCCCAGCAGATCAGAGGGGGAATGCAGTCCTGCAGCCTCAGGCAGTGCCGGCACAGCAAGACGCAGATCGCCTTGCCCCAAACAGGTGTGGTGCCCGCCGACGTGGTGGCCGTACGCCACCAAGCAATAGCACATGGGAACAATCCATGTACGGTATGGCAACCCAACAGGCAGCATCAGTTGAGATGATGGCTCAAGCAATGGAGAGGGTGGCCACTTCCATTGTCCCCCCTGAAAGGCAGATGAGCAACTACAGCAGGCAACAGACTCCATTTGCCAATCACACAGGGAGGACATGTTGGCGTCCAACAGGGACAGACGGGCGGCACTGGAGACTCTACGCCAATCAATATCAATAGAGTCCCAGGGCCACAGGGAAGCCCTGAGGGTAGAACTCCATCACCTCAGGGTGACTCTTGTTGACCTTGAGACTTCCACTAACTTGAGGACAGAACAGCAGCTGGAGCGGCTCACACGTTCGCTCTCAGCTGAGATGTAGGCAACTCGGGAGGAGATCCGGGCATCACGTCAGGTGCTGCATGGGGATCTCCGCACTATAATCCTCCAGAACGAGACCTTCCACACCCGCATGCTTGCTGCCATGGAGGACCATACCAGGGCTTTGCGTGGGCTGCCTCCCATAGCACCACCACCTCCTGTGGCAGCAGCAGAGGGTGATGAGAGCGACAGCAGCAGTTCTCCCACATTGGCATAGCCGTGCAGGCCATGAGCCCATGGAGGTGTTTTTTTTCCCAACATCCACACAGGCGGCTGTTGGTGTGCACCCTGTCCTCGGACCTCCTGGGTGGCCTCCCACCCCGCCACCCCCCCCCCCCCTGCCCCCCACAGGGCCATTTTTTATTTTTTATTTTTTTATTTTTTATTTTTTATTATTTTTTGACAGTGTGTTGCCTTGTGTGGCTCCCGTGGGCATCCACTGTATTCCGGCTGGGCACATGCAGGCTTGTCTTGAGTTTGGGTTCGATGTTTGGGTTCGTGAGACACACACCCCTCCTGCTTCCCATTTCCATGGGGTTGCAAAGGGTGTGACCAAGTGACAGTGATGTACACAGTGATGTTGGGCTCCCATGAGCTGTGTGGGCAGTCTGTAATCAATACTGTCTAGACATTCCTTGTGTATATTGTTGTTGTATTGTACACTGCATGTTGTACTTATGTGTGCTTCTGCTTCCATATCTCCCTCTAAATTTGCAGGTTCATTCCTCATGTCTTCACAAGGCCGTCTACTTTGGAGATGGAGTTCATTTTGTATGCAGTACACAGACAAGTTTTGAAGCCTGCAAGACTACAGTTGGAAGGGGGCGATGTTGTGGCATATTCAGGTTGTAAGACTACGACTACTTTAACTTAGTACTGTCATGTTTTAGTTATGTTTAAGCTTGTGTATCTGCATTGTATTGTTGGTAAGTATTTGGTCATGTGTGTTGTTAGTTCAACATTACTGGGAGCATATTGTGTGTGGCCAGTTTCCATTAGGGACACTGTACTTTGTGACACTTGTGTCAGGTTTTCAGGATTGCTTTGTTTGCTCTCACATAGCATGACATGCCTCTGTGTGTTGGGTGGCGGTGCTGGGGATGGGTTGGGTGACATGGCACTGTTCTCATGTTGTATTTTGCAAGGGGGTAATGCATTTAGCAGCATATGTGTCTTTTGATGACACAGCATTGGTGGTGTTTCTGTAGGTAGGGATGCACACATTGTGACACTTCCAGGTGACCAATCTCAGGCTGGTATGGTTTTGACAGTTGACTGTCCCTTATGTCATCATCGATTGTCAGCTGGTATGTGGCAGGGCGTGTGCACTCCACAGGGGTGTGATTCTTAGTGAAGTAATTAGCCACCAGCTGCGTTCGGGCTGCCTCACCCCGTGCCCTTTC
Organism: Ambystoma mexicanum; assembly: GCF_040938575.1. Classification (NCBI taxonomy): domain Eukaryota; kingdom Metazoa; phylum Chordata; class Amphibia; order Caudata; family Ambystomatidae; genus Ambystoma; species Ambystoma mexicanum. The sequence continues at coordinate 1,336,305,579 of NC_090934.1, forward strand.
CCCTCCCATGTGCAGCGGGCGTGCATGTGGTTGGGGATGTGGGGGCACCACTATGTCGACCCGCAGGCCCCGGCGTGTTGCAACGTTGTGCAGGACACATGCTGCCACTATGATCCTGCACACTACTGGGGGAGCGTATAACAGCTGCCCGCCAGAACGGTCAAGGGAGCGAAAGCGTGACATGAGCACTCTGAATGTGCACTCCACTATGCCCCGGGTTGCAATATGGGCTGTGTTGTATCTTACCTCGGGTGGCGCGGTGTGGTTCTGAATTGGCATCATCATGTGGGTGCTCAGAGGGTAGGCACTGTCCCCTGGGGAGGTGGTGATGGGTATCATTAGTAGGGTTGTGACATTAGTCAGTATCTGGCATGCATGCATGTGCTGTGGCATTTATACTCACCAAGCAGCCATGTATCGCCATGCCGCCTAGCTTCTAGGTCCCGGTTTAGGGTTGACATTCTGTAAATGAAACTGTCGTGGGTGGACCCTGGATAGTTGGCATATTCTGAGGTGATGGTTCCCTTGGCATCACATACTACCTGCACGTTGATGGAATGCCAGTGCTTGTGGTTTCTATAGATGTGCTCTGATTCCCTGGGGGGACGTAGAGCCACATGGGTGCAATCAATGGCACCTAGGACTTTGGGGAATTGTGCCACCCCATAGAAATCCTGGACGGCAGCCTGCTTTCTGCAGGTGTTCTGGGCAGGTATATGTGCCTGCAGACTGATGGGCGTGCAGTCATGATGGCCAAGACCTGGTGTAGGCAGCGTGACTGCATGGCCTGTGACACCCCGCCCACTATGGCACTTGTCCGCTGAAATGATCCGGTGGCCAGAAAGTGCAGTACATTGAGGACCTTCTCCAGGGGGCTGAGTGCTTGGGAGCAGAGGGTGGGTGATGTGAGGTCATCCTCCCACTCACTGACCAGGTTGAGTATTATGTGAGGTGGAAACCTGTACCTTCCATACACCTGGTCATCAGGCATCCCAAAAAGGATGGTTCTGGGTGTGAAAATTCTGGGCTTGACTATCCTCCTCCTCCTCCTGCGGTATCCCACGACCACTGCTGCTTGGAACGGTATGTTCATCCTGGCTTCTGAGCTTGCTTGTTGTTTGCTCACACTTTTATGCTGTGCGGGTCCACGTACGCCTGCTTCCTGCTAGCGTACGTGTTTCCGGATTAGCACGTCTTTTTTGGCGCGTGCCTCCTGTACTTCCCCGCCCACCCCAGTAATACACGTACCCCGCTCGCCCAGGCCTAATCGCGTGTAAATCTTCCCGCAAGCTTCTGAAATACACGTACCCCGCTCGCCCAGGCCCATTCGCGTGTAAAACTTCCCATAAGCCCCTGAAATACACGTACCCCGCTCGCCCAGGCCCAATCGCGTGTAAAACTTCCCGCAAGCCCCCGATATACACGTACCCTGCTCGCCCAGGCTCAATCGCGTGTAAAACTTCCCGCAAGCCCCTGAAATACATGTACCCTGCTCGCCCAGGCCAAATCGCGTGTGAAACTTCCCGCGCACCCCCGAAATACACGCTATTTTTGACACAGCGGGTGTCCGTGTTTGTCGCGTACCCCTTTGCACGTCATGTGTCCAAGAGGGCCACAGTATGGGACATTCATAAGAGCTGTATATACGTGCTTTTTGTTAGCGCACATTTTTTTAATGCGCAGGGACGCTACCGCCTGCCTTCGTGTGGCGGACATGTGTTGATGTACATAGTTGACTTTTGGTTTGTGTCATGAGATCGCCATTTCACTGCTGGGGGGTGGGGGCGCAAGGGGAGATGAGTGGGACATGTGTGGGGGCCTGCTGGCAGGTGCCCCTGACTGCTGGGGTGTGGGGGTGCTGGGGGACATGTGTGGGACATGAGTGGGGGCCTGCTGGCAGGTGCCCTGCACTGCTGGGGGTGTGGGTGCTGGGGGACATGAGTGGGGGCCTGCTGGCAGGTGCCCCTGACTGCTGGGAGGTGGGGGTGCTGGGGGACATGTGTGGGACTTGAGTGGGGGCCTGCTGGCAGGTGCCCTGCACTGCTGGGGTGTGGGGGTACTGGGGGACATGAGTGGGGGCCTGCTGGCAGGTGCCCCTGACTGCTGGGGGTGGGGGTGCTGGGGGACATGAGTGTGGGCCTGCTGGCAGGTGCCCCTGACTGCTGGGGGGTGGGAGTGCTGGGGGACATGAGTGGGGGCCTGCTGGCAGGTGCCCCTGACTGCTGGGGAGTGGGGGTGCTGGGGGACATGAGTGGGGGCCTGCTGGCAGGTGCCCCTGACTGCTGGGGGGTGGGGGTGTTGGGGGACATGAGTGGGGGCCTGCTGGCAGGTGCCCCTGACTGCTGGGGGGTGGGTGTGCTGGGGAACATGAGTGGGGGCCTGCTGGCAGGTGCCCTGCACTGCTGGGGGATGGGGGTAATGGGGGACATGAGTGAGGGCCTGCTGGCAGGAGCCCCTCACTGCTGGGGGGTGGGGGTGCTGGGGAACATGAGTGGGGGCCTGCTGGCAGGTGCCGTGCACTGCTGGGGGGTGGGGGTGCTGGGGGACATGAGTGGGGGCCTGCTGGCAGGTGCCCTGCACTGCTGGGGGGTGGGGGACATGAGTGGGGGCCTGCTGGCAAGTGCCCCTGACTGCTGGGGGGTGGGGGTGCTGGGGGACATGAGTGGGGGCCTGCTGGCAGATGCCCTGCACTGCTGGGGGATGGGGGTGATGGGGGACATGAGTGGGGGCCTGCTGGCAGGTGCCCTGCACTGCTGGGGGGTGGGGGTGCTGGGGGCCATGAGTGGGGGCCTGCTGGCAGGTGCCCTGCACTACTGGGGGGTGGGGGTGCTGGGGGTCATGAGTGGGGGCCTGCTGGCAGGTGCCCCTGACTGCTGGGGGGTGGGGGTGCTGGGGGACATGAGTGGGGGCCTGCTGGCAGGTGCCCTGCACTGCTGGTGGATGGGGGTGCTGGGGGACATGAGTGGGGGCCTGCTGGCAGGTGCCCTGCACTGCTGGGGGGTGGGGGTGCTGGGGGACATGAGTGGGGCCTGCTGGCAGGTGCCCCTGACTGCTGGGGGGTGGGGGTACTGGGGGACATGAGTGGGGGCTTGTTGGCAGGTGCCCTGCACTGCTGGGGGGTGGGGGTGCTGGGGGACATGAGTGAGGGCCTGCTGGCAGGTACCCCTCAGTGCTGGGGGGTGGGGGTGCTGGGTGACATGAGTGGGGGCCTGCTGGCAGGTGCCCCTGACTGCTTGGGGGTGGGGTGCTGGGGGACATGAGTGGGGGCCTGCTGGCAGGTGCCCTGCACTGCTGGGGGGTGGGGATGCTGGGGGACATGAGTGGGGGCCTGCTGGCAGGTGCCCTGCACTGCTGGGGGGTGGGGGTGCTGGGGGACATGAGTGGGGCCTGCTGGCAGGTGCCACTGACTGCTGGGGGGTGGGGGTGCTGGGGGACATGAGTGGGGGCCTTCTGGCAGGTGCCCTGCACTGCTGGGGGGTGGGGGTGCTGGGGGACATGAGTGGGGGCCTGCTGGCAGGTGCCCTGCACTGCTGGGGGGTGGGGGTGCTGGGGGACATGAGTGGGGGCCTGCTGGCAGGTGCCCTGCACTGCTGGGGGGTGGGGGTGCTGGGGGACATGAGTGAGGGCCTGCTGGCAGGTGCCCCTCAGTGCTGGGTTTGGGGGTGCTGGGGGACATGAGTGGGGGCCTGCTGGCAGGTGCCCTGCACTGCTGGGGGGTGGGGGTGCTGGGGGACATGAGTGGGGGCCTGCTGGCAGGTGCCCTGCACTGCTGGGGGGTGGGGAACATGAGTGGGGGCCTGCTGGCAGGTGCCCCTGACTGCTGGGGGGTGGGGGTGCTGGGGGACATGAGTGGGGGCCTGCTGGCAGGTGCCCCTGACTGCTGGGGGCTAGGAGTGCTGGGGGACATGAGTGGGACATGAGTGGGGGCCTCCTGGCAGGTGCCCCGCACTGCTGGGGGGTGGGGGTGCTGGGGGACATGAGTGGGGGCGTGCTGGCAGGTGCCCTGCACTGCTGGGGGATGGGGTGATGGGGGACATGAGTGGGGGCCTGCTGGCAGGTGCCCTGCACTGCTGGGGGGTGGGGGTGCTGGGGGACATGAGTGGGGGCGTGCTGGCAGGTGCCCTGCACTGCTGGGGGATGGGGTGATGGGGGGCATGAGTGGGGGCGGGATGGCAGGTGCCCTGCACTGCTGGGGGATGGGGTGATGGGGGACATGAGTGAGGGCCTGCTGGCAGGTGCCCTGCACTGCTGGGGGGTGGGGGTGCTGGGGGACATGAGTGGGGGCGTGCTGGCAGGTGCCCTGCACTGCTGGGGGATGGGGTGATGGGGGACATGAGTGAGGGCCTGCTGGCAGGTGCCCTGCACTGCTGGGGGGTGGGGGTCCTGGGGGACATGAGTGGGGGCCTGCTGGCAGGTGCCCCTGACTGCTGGGGGGTGGGGGTGCTGGGGGACATGAGTGGGAGCCTGCTGGCAGGTGCCCCTGACTGCTGGGGGATAGGAGTGCTGGGGGACATGAGTGGGACATGAGTGGGGGCCTCCTGGCAGGTGCCCTGCACTGCTGGGGGGTGGGGGACATGAGTGGGGGCCTCCTGGCAGGTGCCCTGCACTGCTGGGGCGTGGGGTGCTGGGGGACATGAGTGGGGGCGTGCTGGCAGGTGCCCTGCACTGCTGGGGGATGGGGGTGATGGGGGACATGAGTGGGGGCCTGCTGGCAGGTGCCCTGCACTGCTGGGGGGTGGGGGTGCTGGGGGACATGAGTGGGGGCCTGCTGGCAGGTGCCCTGCACTGCTGGGGGGTGGGGGTGCTGGGTGACATGAGTGGGGGCCTGCTGGCAGGTGCCCCTGACTGCTTGGGGGTGGGGGTGCTGGGGGACATGAGTAGGGGCCTGCTGGCAGGTGCCCTGCACTGCTGGGGGGTGGGGATGCTGGGGGACATGAGTGGGGGCCTGCTGGCAGGTGCCCTGCACTGCTGGGGGGTGGGGGTGCTGGGGGACATGAGTGGGGCCTGCTGGCAGGTGCCACTGACTGCTGGGGGGTGGGGGTGCTGGGGGACATGAGTGGGGGCCTGCTGGCAGGTGCCCTGCACTGCTGGGGGGTGGGGGTGCTGGGGGACATGAGTGGGGGCCTGCTGGCAGGTGCCCTGCACTGCTGGGGGGTGGGGGTGCTGGGGGACATGAGTGGGGGCCTGCTGGCAGGTGCCCTGCACTGCTGGGGGGTGGGGGTGCTGGGGGACATGAGTGAGGGCCTGCTGGCAGGTGCCCCTCAGTGCTGGGGGTGGGGGTGCTGGGGGACATGAGTGGGGGCCTGCTGGCAGGTGCCCTGCACTGCTGGGGGGTGGGGGTGCTGGGGGACATGAGTGGGGGCCGGCTGGCAGGTGCCCTGCACTGCTGGGGGGTGGGGAACATGAGTGGGGGCCTGCTGGCAGGTGCCCCTGACTGCTGGGGGGTGGGGGTGCTGGGGGACATGAGTGGGGGCCTGCTGGCAGGTGCCCCTGACTGCTGGGGGGTAGGAGTGCTGGGGGACATGAGTGGGACATGAGTGGGGGCCTCCTGGCAGGTGCCCCGCACTGCTGGGGGGTGGGGGTGCTGGGGGACATGAGTGGGGGCGTGCTGGCAGGTGCCCTGCACTGCTGGGGGATGGGGTGATGGGGGACATGAGTGGGGGCCTGCTGGCAGGTGCCCTGCACTGCTGGGGGGTGGGGGTGCTGGGGGACATGAGTGGGGGAGTGCTGGCAGGTGCCCTGCACTGCTGGGGGATGGGGTGATGGGGGGCATGAGTGGGGGCGGGCTGGCAGGTGCCCTGCACTGCTGGGGGATGGGGTGATGGGGGACATGAGTGAGGGCCTGCTGGCAGGTGCCCTGCACTGCTGGGGGGTGGGGGTGCTGGGGGACATGAGTGGGGGCGTGCTGGCAGGTGCCCTGCACTGCTGGGGGATGGGGTGATGGGGGACATGAGTGAGGGCCTGCTGGCAGGTGCCCTGCACTGCTGGGGGGTGGGGGTCCTGGGGGACATGAGTGGGGGCCTGCTGGCAGGTGCCCCTGACTGCTGGGGGGTGGGGGTGCTGGGGGACATGAGTGGGAGCCTGCTGGCAGGTGCCCCTGACTGCTGGGGGATAGGAGTGCTGGGGGACATGAGTGGGGGCCTCCTGGCAGGTGCCCTGCACTGCTGGGGGGTGGGGGACATGAGTGGGGGCCTCCTGGCAGGTGCCCTGCACTGCTGGGGCGTGGGGTGCTGGGGGACATGAGTGGGGGCGTGCTGGCAGGTGCCCTGCACTGCTGGGGGATGGGGGTGATGGGGGACATGAGTCGGGGCCTGCTGGCAGGTGCCCTGCACTGCTGGGGGGTGGGGGTCCTTGGGGACATGAGTGGGGGCCTGCTGGCAGGTGCCCCTGACTGCTGGGGGGTGGGGGTGCTGGAGGTCATGAGTGGGGGCCTGCTGGCAGGTGCCCTGCACTGCTGGGGGTGGGGGTGCTGGGGGACATGAGTGGGGGCCTGCTGGCAGGTGCCCCTCAGTGCTGGGGGAGGGGGTGCTGGGGGACATGAGTGGGGGCCTGCTAGCAGGTGCCCTGCACTGCTGGGAGATGGGGGTGCTGGGGGGCATGACTGGGGGCCTGCTGGCAGGTGCCCTGCACTGCTGGGGGATGGGGGTGCTGGGGGACATGAGTGGGGCCTGCTGGCAGGTGCCCCTGACTGCTGGGGGGTGGGGGTACTGGGGGACATGAGTGGGGGCCTGCTGGCAGGTGCCCTGCACTGCTGCGGGGTGGGGGTGCTGGGGGACATGAGTGAGGGCCTGCTGGCAGGTACCCCTCAGTGCTGGGGGGTGGGGGTGCTGGGTGACATGAGTGGGGGCCTGCTGGCAGGTGCCCCTGACTGCTGGGGGGTGGGGGTGCTGGGGGACATGAGTGGGGGCCTGCTGGCAGGTGCCGCTGACTGCTGGGGGGTGGGGATGCTGGGGGACATGAGTGGGGGCCTCCTGGCAGGTGCCCTGCACTGCTGGGGCGTGGGGTGCTGGGGGACATGAGTGGGGGCGTGCTGGCAGGTGCCCTGCACTGCTGGGGGATGGGGGTGATGGGGGACATGAGTGGGGGCCTGCTGGCAGGTGCCCTGCACTGCTGGGGGGTGGGGGTGCTTGGGGACATGAGTGGGGGCCTGCTGGCAGGTGCCCCTGACTGCTGGGGGGTGGGGGTGCTGGAGTTCATGAGTGGGGGCCTGCTGGCAGGTGCCCTGCACTGCTGGGGGTGGGGGTGCTGGGGGACATGAGTGGGGGCCTGCTGGCAGGTGCCCCTCAGTGCTGGGAGAGGGGGTGCTGGGGGACATGAGTGGGGGCCTGCTAGCAGGTGCCCTGCACTGCTGGGGGATGGGGGTGCTGGGGGGCATGACTGGGGGCCTGCTGGCAGGTGCACTGCACTGCTGGGGGATGGGGGTGCTGGGGGACATGAGTGGGGCCTGCTGGCAGGTGCCCCTGACTGCTGAGGGGTGGGGGTACTGGGGGACATGAGTGGGGGCCTGCTGGCAGGTGCCCTGCACTGCTGGGGGGTGGGGGTGCTGGGGGACATGAGTGAGGGCCTGCTGGCAGGTACCCCTCAGTGCTGGGGGGTGGGGGTGCTGGGTGACATGAGTGGGGGCCTGCTGGCAGGTGCCCCTGACTGCTGGGGGGTGGGGGTGCTGGGGGACATGAGTGGGGGCCTGCTGGCAGGTGCCGCTGACTGCTGGGGGGTGGGGATGCTGGGGGACATGAGTGGGGGCCTGCTGGCAGGTGCCCTGCACTGCTGGGGGATGGGGGTGATGGGGGACATGAGTGGGGGCCTGCTGGCAGGTGCCCTGCACTGCTGGGGGGTGGGGGTGCTGGGGGACATGAGTGGGGCCTGCTGGCAGGTGCCCCTGACTGCTGGGGGTTGGGGGTGCTGGGGGACATGAGTGGGGGCCTGCTGGCAGGTGCCCCTCAGTGCTGGGGGGTGGGGGTGCTGGGGGACATGAGTGGGGGCCTGCTGGCAGGTGCCCTGCACTGCTGGGGGGTGGGGGTGCTGGGGGACATGAGTGAGGGCCTGCTGGAAGGTGCCCCTCAGTGCAGGGGGGTGGGGGTGCTGGGGGACATGAGTGGGGGCCTGCTGGCAGGTGCCCTGCACTGCTGGGGGGTGGGGGTGCTGGGGGACATGAGTGAGGGCCTGCTGGCAGGTGCCCTGCACTGCTGGGGGGTGGGGGACATGAGTGGGGGCGTGCTGGCAGGTGCCCCTGACTGCTGGGGGGTGGGGGTGCTGGGGGACATGAGTGGCAGCCTGCTGGCAGGTGCCCCTGACTGCTGGGGGGTAGGAGTGCTGGCGGACATGAGTGGGGGCGTGCTGGCAGGTGCCCCTGACTGCTGGGGGGTGGGGGTGCTGGGGGACATGAGTGGCAGCCTGCTGGCAGGTGCCCCTGACTGCTGGGGGGTAGGAGTGCTGGGGGACATGAGTGGGGGCCTGCTGGCAGGTGCCCCTGACTGCTGGGGGGTGGGGGTGCTGGGGGAAATGAGTGGGAGCCTGCTGGCAGGTGCCCCTGACTGCTCGGGGGTGGGGGTGCTGGGGGACATGAGTGGGGGCGTGCTGGCAGGTGCCCTGCACTGCTGGGGGATGGGGGTGCTGGGGGACATGAGTGGGGGCGTGCTGGCAGGTGCCCTGCACTGCTGGGGGATGGGGGTGATGGGGGACATGAGTGGGGGCCTGCTGGCAGGTGCCCTGCACTGCTGGGGGGTGGGGGTGCTGGGGGACATGAGTGGGGGCGTGCTGGCAGGTGCCCTGCACTGCTGGGGGATGGGGGTGATGGGGGACATGAGTGGGGGCCTGCTGGCAGGTGCCCTGCACTGCTGGGGGATGGGGGTGCTTGGGGTCATGAGTGGGGGCCTGCTGGCAGGTGCCTCTGACTGCTGGGGGGTGGGGGTGCTGGAGGTCATGAGTGGGGGCCTGCTGGCAGGTGCCCTGCACTGCTGGGGGTGGGGGTGCTGGGGGACATGAGTGGGGGCCTGCTGGCAGGTGCCCCTCAGTGATGGGGGGTGGGGTGTGGGGGTGCTGGGGGACATGAGTGGGGGCCTGCTAGCAGGTGCCCTGCACTGCTGGGGGGTGGGGGTTCTGGGGGACATGAGTGGGGGCCTGCTGGCAGGTGCCCTGCACTGCTGGGGGGGGTGGGGGTGCTGGGGGACATGAGTGGGGGCCTGCTGACAGGTGCCCCTGACTGCTGGGGTGTGCGGGTGCTGGGGGACATGAGTGGGGGCCTTCTGGCAGGTGCCCCTGACTGCTGGGGGGTGGGGTGCTGGGGGACATGAGTGGGGGCCTGCTGGCAGGTGCCCTGCACTGCTGGGGGGGTGGGGGTGCTGGGGGACATGAGTGGGGCCTGCTGGCAGGTGCCCCTGACTGCTGGGGGTGGGGGTGCTGGGGGACATGAGTGGGGGCCTGCTGGCAGGTGCCCTGCACTGCTGGGGGGTGGGGGTGCTGGGGACATGTGTGGGGGCCTGCTGGCAGGTGCCCCTCAGTGCTGGGGGGTGGGGGTGCTGGGGGACATGAGTGGGGGGCTGCTGGCAGGTGCCCTGCACTGCTGGGGGGTGGGGGTGCTGGGGGACATGAGTGGGGGCCTGCTGGCAGGTGCCCCTGACTGCTGGGGGGTAGGAGTGCTGGGGGATATGAGTGGGACATGAGTGGGGGCCTCCTGGCAGGTGCCCTGCACTGCTGGGGGGTGGGGGTGCTGGGGGACATGAGTGGGGCCGTGCTGGCAGGTGCCCTGCACTGCTGGGGGATGGGGGTGATGGGGGATATGAGTGGGGGCCTGCTGGCAGGTGCCCTGCACTGCTGGGGGGTGGGGGTGCTTGGGGACATGAGTGGGGGCCTGCTGGCAGGTGCCTCTGTCTGCTGGGGGGTGGAGGTGCTGGAGGTCATGAGTGGGGGCCTGCTGGCAGGTGCCCTGCACTGCTGGGGGTGGTTGTGCTGGGGGACATGAGTGGGGGCCTGTTGACAGGTGCCCCTCAGTGCTGGGGGGTGGGGGGTGGGGGTGCTGGGGGACATGAGTGGGGGCCTGCTGGCAGGTGCCCCTGACTGCTGGGGGGTGGGGGTGCTGGGGGACATGAGTGGGGGCCTGCTGGCAGGTGCCCCTGACTGCTGGGGGGCAGAAGTGCTGGGGGACATGAGTGGGGGCCTCCTGGCAGGTGCCCTGCACTGCTGGGGGGGGTGCTGGCGGACATGAGTGGGGGCGTGCTGGCAGGTGCCCCTGACTGCTGGGGGGTGGGGGTGCTGGGGGACATGAGTGGGAGCCTGCTGGCAGGTGCCCCTGACTGCTGGGGGGTAGGAGTGCTGGGGGACATGAGTGGGGGCCTGCTGGCAGGTGCCCCTGACTGCTGGGGGTGGGGGTGCTGGGGGAAATGAGTGGGAGCCTGCTGGCAGGTGCCCCTGACTGCTGGGGGGTAGGAGTGCTGGGGGATATGAGTGGGACATGAGTGGGGGCCTCCTGGCAGGTGCCCTGCACTGCTGGGGGGTGGGGGTGCTGGGGGACATGAGTGGGGGCGTGCTGGCAGGTGCCCTGCACTGCTGGGGGATGGGGGTGATGGGGGACATGAGTGGGGGGATGCTGGCAGGTGCCCTGCACTGCTGGGGGGTGGGGGTGCTTGGGGACATGAGTGGGGGCCTGCTGGCAGGTGCCTCTGACTGCTGGGGGGTGGGGGTGCTGGAGGTCATGAGTGGGGGCCTGCTGGCAGGTGCCCTGCACTGCTGGGGGTGGGGGTGCTGGGGGACATGAGTGGGGGCCTGCTGGCAGGTGCCCCTCAGTGATGGGGGGTGGGGGGTGGGGGTGCTGGGGGACATGAGTGGGGGCCTGCTAGCAGGTGCCCTGCACTGCTGGGGGTTGGGGGTTCTGGGGGACATGAGTGGGGGCCTGCTGGCAGGTGCCCTGCACTGCTGGGGGGGTGGGGGTGCTGGGGGACATGAGTGGGGGCCTGCTGACAGGTGCCCCTGACTGCCGGGGTGTGCGGGTGCTGGGGGACATGAGTGGGGGCCTTCTGGCAGGTGCCCCTGACTGCTAGGGGGTGGGGGTGCTGGGGGACATGAGTGGGGGCCTGCTGGCAGGTGCCCTGCACTGCTGGGGGGTGGGGGTGCTGGGGGACGTGAGTGGGGCCTGCTGGCAGGTGCCCCTGACTGCTGGGGGGTGGGGGTGCTGGGGGACATGAGTGGGGGCCTGCTGGCAGGTGCCCTGCACTGCTGGGGGTGGGGGTGCTGGGTGACATGAGTGAGGGCCTGCTGGCAGGTGCCCCTCAGTGCTGGGGGGTGGGGGTGCTGGGGGACATGTGTGGGGGCCTGCTGGCAGGTGCCCTGCACTGCTGTGGGTTGGGGGTGCTGGGGGACATGAGTGGGGGCCTGCTGGCAGGTGCCCCTGACTGCTGGGGGGTAGGAGTGTTGGGGGATATGAGTGGGACATGAGTGGGGGCCTCCTGGCAGGTGCCCTGCACTGCTGGGGGGTGGGGATGCTGGGGGACATGAGTGGGGGCGTGCTGGCAGGTGCCCTGCACTGCTGGGGAATGGGGGTGATGGGGGACATGAGTGGGGGCCTGCTGGCAGGTGCCCTGCACTGCTGGGGGGTGGGGGTGCTTGGGGACATGAGTGGGGGCCTGCTGGCAGGTGCCTCTGACTGCTGGGGGGTGGAGGTGCTGGAGGTCATGAGAGGGGGCCTGCTGGCAGGTGCCCTGCACTGCTGGGGGTGGGGGTGCTGGGGGACATGAGTGGGGGCCTGCTAGCAGGTGCCCTGCACTGCTGGGGGGTGGGGGTTCTGGGGGACATGAGTGGGGGCCTGCTGGCAGGTGCCCTGCACTGCTGGGGGGGTGGGGGTGCCGGGGGACATGAGTGGGGGCCTGCTGGCAGGTGCCCCTGACTGCTGGGGGGTAGGAGTGCTGGGGGATATGAGTGGGACATGAGTGGGGGCCTCCTGGCAGGTGCCCTGCACTGCTGGGGGGTGGGGGTGCTGGGGGACATGAGTGGGGGCGTGCTGGCAGGTGCCCTGCACTGCTGGGGGATGGGGGTGATGGGGGACATGAGTGGGGGGATGCTGGCAGGTGCCCTGCACTGCTGGGGGGTGGGGGTGCTTGGGGACATGAGTGGGGGCCTGCTGGCAGGTGCCTCTGACTGCTGGGGGGTGGGGGTGCTGGAGGTCATGAGTGGGGGCCTGCTGGCAGGTGCCCTGCACTGCTGGGGGTGGGGGTGCTGGGGGACATGAGTGGGGGCCTGCTGGCAGGTGCCCCTCAGTGATGGGGGGTGGGGGGTGGGGGTGCTGGGGGACATGAGTGGGGGCCTGCTAGCAGGTGCCCTGCACTGCTGGGGGTTGGGGGTTCTGGGGGACATGAGTGGGGGCCTGCTGGCAGGTGCCCTGCACTGCTGGGGGGGTGGGGGTGCTGGGGGACATGAGTGGGGGCCTGCTGACAGGTGCCCCTGACTGCCGGGGTGTGCGGGTGCTGGGGGACATGAGTGGGGGCCTTCTGGCAGGTGCCCCTGACTGCTAGGGGGTGGGGGTGCTGGGGGACATGAGTGGGGGCCTGCTGGCAGGTGCCCTGCACTGCTGGGGGGTGGGGGTGCTGGGGGACGTGAGTGGGGCCTGCTGGCAGGTGCCCCTGACTGCTGGGGGGTGGGGGTGCTGGGGGACATGAGTGGGGGCCTGCTGGCAGGTGCCCTGCACTGCTGGGGGTGGGGGTGCTGGGTGACATGAGTGAGGGCCTGCTGGCAGGTGCCCCTCAGTGCTGGGGGGTGGGGGTGCTGGGGGACATGTGTGGGGGCCTGCTGGCAGGTGCCCTGCACTGCTGTGGGTTGGGGGTGCTGGGGGACATGAGTGGGGGCCTGCTGGCAGGTGCCCCTGACTGCTGGGGGGTAGGAGTGTTGGGGGATATGAGTGGGACATGAGTGGGGGCCTCCTGGCAGGTGCCCTGCACTGCTGGGGGGTGGGGGTGCTGGGGGACATGAGTGGGGGCGTGCTGGCAGGTGCCCTGCACTGCTGGGGAATGGGGGTGATGGGGGACATGAGTGGGGGCCTGCTGGCAGGTGCCCTGCACTGCTGGGGGGTGGGGGTGCTTGGGGACATGAGTGGGGGCCTGCTGGCAGGTGCCTCTGACTGCTGGGGGGTGGAGGTGCTGGAGGTCATGAGAGGGGGCCTGCTGGCAGGTGCCCTGCACTGCTGGGGGTGGGGGTGCTGGGGGACATGAGTGGGGGCCTGCTAGCAGGTGCCCTGCACTGCTGGGGGGTGGGGGTTCTGGGGGACATGAGTGGGGGCCTGCTGGCAGGTGCCCTGCACTGCTGGGGGGGTGGGGGTGCCGGGGGACATGAGTGGGGCCTGCTGACAGGTGCCCCTGACTGCTGGGGTGTGCGGGTGCTGGGGGACATGAGTGGGGGCCTTCTGGCAGGTGCCCCTGACTGCTGGGGGGTGGGGGTGCTGGGGGACATGAGTGGGGGCCTGCTGGCAGGTGCCCTGCACTGCTGGGGGGTGGGAGTGCTGGGGGACATGAGTGGGGCTTGCTGGCAGGTGCCCCTGACTGCTGGGGGGTGGGGGTGCTGGGGGACATGAGTGGGGGCCTTCTGGCAGGTGCCCTGCACTGCTGGGGGGTGGGGGTGCTGGGGGACATGAGTGAGGGCCTGCTGGCAGGTGCCCCTCAGTGCTGGGGGGTGGGGGTGCTGGGGGACATGAGTGGGGGCCTGCTGGCAGGTGCCCTGCACCGCTGGGGGGTGGGGGTGCTGGGGGACATGAGTGGGGGCCTGCTGGCAGGTGCCCTGCACTGCTGGGGGGTGGGGGTGCTGGGGGACATGAGTGAGGGCCTGCTGGCAGGTGCCCCTCAGTGCTGGGGGGTGGGGGTGCTGGGGGACATGAGTGGGGGCCTGCTGGCTGGTGCCCTGCACTGCTGGGGGGTGGGGGTGCTGGAGGACATGAGTGGGGGCCTGCTGGCAGGTGCCCTGCACTGCTGGGGGGTGGGGGACATGAGTGGGGGCCTGCTGGCAGGTGCCCTGCACTGCTGGGGGGTGGGGGTGCTGGGGGACATGAGTGGGGGCCTGCTGGCAGGTGCCCCTGACTGCTGGGGGGTAGGAGTGCTGGGGGACATGAGTGGGACATGAGTGGGGGCCTCCTGGCAGGTGCCCTGCACTGCTGGGGGGTGGGGGTGCTGGGGGACATGAGTGGGGGCGTGCTGGCAGGTGCCCTGCACTGCTGGGGGATGGAGGTGATGGGGGACATGAGTGGGGACCTGCTGGCAGCTTCCCTGCACTGCTGGGGGGTGGGGGTGCTGGGGGACGTGAGTGGGGGCCTGCTGGCAGGTGCCCCTGACTGCTGGGGGGGTGCTGGGGGACATGAGTGGGGGCCTGCTGGCAGGTGCCCTGCACTGCTGGGGGGTGGGGGACATGAGTGGGGCCCTCCTGGCATGTGCCCTGCACTGCTGGGGGGTGGGGTGCTGGGGGACATGAGTGGGGGCGTGCTGGCAGGTGCCCTGCACTGCTGGGGGGTGGGGGTGCTTGGGGACATGAGTGGGGGCCTGCTGGCAGGTGCCCCTGACTGCTGGGGGGTGGGGGTGCTGGAGGTCATGAGAGGGGGCCTGCTGGCAGGTGCCCTGCACTGCTGGGGGTGGGGGTGCTGGGGGACATGAGTGGGGGCCTGCTGGCAGGTGCCCCTCAGTGCTGGGGGGTGGGGGTGCTGGGGGACATGAGTGGGGGCCTGCTAGCAGGTGCCCTGCACTGCTGGGGGATGGGGGTGCTGGGGGGCATGAGTGGGGCCCTGCTGGCAGGTGCCCTGCACTGCTGGGGGATGGGGGTGCTGGGGGACATGAGTGGGGCCTGCTGGCAGTTGCCCCTGACTGCTGGGGGGTGGGGGTACTGGGGGACATGAGTGGGGGCCTGCTGGCAGGTGCCCTGCACTGCTGGGGGATGGGGATGATGGGGGACATTAGTGGGGGCCTGCTGGCAGGTGCCCTGCACTGCTGGTGGGTGGGGGTGCTGGGGGACATGAGTGGGGCCTGCTGGCAGGTGCCCCTGACTGCTGGGGGGTGGGGGTGCTGGGGGACATGAGTGGGTGCCTGCTGGCAGGTGCCCTGCATTGCTGGGGGGTGGGGGTGCTGGGGGACATGAGTGAGGGCCTGCTGGCAGGTGCCCCTCAGTGCTGGGGGGTGGGGGTGCTGGGGAACATGAGTGGGGACCTGCTGGCAGGTGCCCTGCACTGCTGGGGGGTGGGGGTGCTGGGGGACATGAGTGAGGGCCTGCTGGCAGGTGCCCCTCAGTGCTGGGGGGTGGGGGTGCTGGGGGACATGAGTGGGGGCCGGCTGGCAGGTGCCCTGCACTGCTGGGGGGTGGGGGTGCTGGGGGACATGAGTGGGGGCCAGCTGGCAGGTGCCCTGCACTGCTGGGGGTGGGGGACATGAGTGGGGGCCTGCTGGCAAGTGCCCCTGACTGCTGGGGGGTGGGGGTGCTGGGGGACATGAGTGGGGGCCTGCTGGCAGGTGCCCCTGACTGCTGGGGGGTAGAAGTGCTGGGGGACATGAGTGGGGGCCTCCTGGCAGGTGCCCTGCACTGCTGGGGGGTGGGGGTGCTGGCGGACATGAGTGGGGGTGTGCTGGCAGGTGCCCCTGACTGCTGGGGGGTGGAGGTGCTGGGGGACATGAGTGGGAGCCTGCTGGCAGGTGCCCCTGACTGCTGGGGGGTAGGAGTGCTGGGGGACATGAGTGGGGGCCTGCTGGCAGGTGACCCTGACTGCTGGGGGGTGGGGGTGCTGGGGGGCATGAGTGGGGGCCTGCTGGCAGGTGCCCTGCACTGCTGGGGGATGGGGGTGCTGGGGGACATGAGTGGGGCCTGCTGGCAGGTGCCCCTGACTGCTGGGGGGTGGGGGTACTGCGGGACATGAGTGGGGGCCTGCTGGCAGGTGCCCTGCACTGCTGGGGGGTGGGGGTGCTGGGGGACATGAGTGAGGGCCTGCTGGCAGGTACCCCTCAGTGCTGGGGGTGGGGGGTGCTGGGTGACATGAGTGGGGGCCTGTTGGCAGGTGCCCCTGACTGCTAGGGGGTGGGGGTGCTGGGGGACATGAGTGGGGGCCTGCTGGCAGGTGCCCCTGACTGCTGGGGGGTGGGGATGCTGGGGGACATGAGTGGGGGCCTCCTGGCAGGTGCCCTGCACTGCTGGGGGATGGGGGTGATGGGAGACATGAGTGGGGGCCTGCTGGCAGGTGCCCTGCTCTGCTGGGGGGTAGGGGTGCTGGGGGACATGAGTGGGGCCTGCTGGCAGGTGCCCCTGACTGCTGGGGGGTGGGGGTGCTGGGGGACATGAGTGGGGGCCTGCTGGCAGGTGCCCTGCACTGCTGGGGGGTGGGGGTGCTGGGGGACATGAGTGAGGGCCTGCTGGCAGGTGCCCCTCAGTGCTGGGGGGTGTGGGTGCTGGGGGACATGAGTGGGGGCCTGCTGGCAGGTGCCCTGCACTGCTGGGGGGTGGGGGTGCTGGGGGACATGAGTGAGGGCCTGCTGGCAGGTGCCCCTCAGTGCTGGGGGGTGGGGGTGCTGGGGGACATGAGTGGGGGCCTGCTGGCAGGTTCCCTGCACTGCTGGGCGGTGGGGGTGCTGGGGGACATGAGTGGGGGCCTGCTGGCAGGTGCCCTGCACTGCTGGGTGGTGGGGGACATGAGTGGGGGCCTGCTGGCAAGTGCCCCTGACTGCTGGGGGGTGGGGGTGCTGGGGGACATGAGTGGGGGCCTGCTGGCAGGTGCCCCTGACTGCTGGGGGGTAGAAGGGCTGGGGGACATGAGTGGGGGCCTCCTGGCAGGTGCCCTGCACTGCTGGGGGGTGGGGGTGCTGGCGGACATGAATGGGGGTGTGCTGGCAGGTGCCCCTGACTGCTGGGGGGTGGGGGTGCTGGGGGACATGAGTGGGAGCCTGCTGGCAGGTGCCGCTGACTGCTGGGGGGTAGGAGTGCTGGGGGACATGAGTGGGGGCCTGCTGGCAGGTGCCCCTGACTGCTGGGGGGTGGGGGTGCTGGGGACATGAGTGGGGGCCTGCTGGCAGGTGCCCCTGACTGCTGGGGGGTAGAAGTGCTGGGGGACATGAGTGGGGGCCTGCTGGCAGGTGCCCTGCACTGCTGGGGGGTGGGGTGCTGGGGGACATGAGTGGGGGCGTGCTGGCAGGTGCCCTGCACTGCTGGGGGATGGGGGTGATGGGGGACATGAGTGGGGGCCTGCTGGCAGGTGCCCTGCACTGCTGGGGGGTGGGGGTGCTTGGGGACATGAGTGGGGGCCTGTTGGCAGGTGCCTCTGACTGCTGGGGGGTGGGGGTGCTGGAAGTCATGAGTGGGGGCCTGCTGGCAGGTGCCCTGCACTGCTGGGGGTGGGGGTGCTGGGGGACATGAGTGGGGGCCTGCTGGCAGGTGCCCCTCAGTGCTGGGGGGTGGGGGGTGGGGGTGCTGGGGGACATGAGTGGGGGCCTGCTAGCAGGTGCCCTGCACTGCTGGGGGGTGGGGGTTCTGGGGGACATGAGTGGGGGCCTGCTGGCAGGTGCCCTGCACTGCTGGAGGGGTGGGGGTGCTGGGGGACATGAGTGGGGGCCTGCTGACAGGCGCCCCTGACTGCAGGGGTGTGCGGGTGCTGGGGGACATGAGTGGGGGCCTTCTGGTAGGTGCCCCTGACTGCTGGGGGGTGGGGGTGCTTGGGGACATGAGTGGGGCATGAGTGGGGGCATGCTGGCAGGTGCCCTGCACTGCTGGGGGGTGGGGTGCTGGGGGACATGAGTGGGGGCCTGCTGGCAGGTGCCCCTCAGTGCTCGGGGGTGGGGGTACTGGGGGACATGAGTAGGGGCCTGCTGGCAGGTGCCCCTCAGTGCTGGGGGTGGGGGTGGAGGGGGTCATGCGTTTGTGATCAGTAGTGCAAGCTGACATGTGGCTTGCCTGTGGGGCATACCCATGGTGGATGGGCTGCCTGCGGGACATGACCAGGGGTGCAGGGTAGTCCCCTGTGGTGTGGGCTTCCTGCAGGGGCCGTGGAGCTGTGGAGGGTGTAGAGCGAACACCTGGGAGGAGCCACACTGCCAACTGACGTGTAGGACTCCACGGCAACCCCGAAATACACGTACCCTGCTGAAATCGCGTGTGAGACTTCCCGCGAACCCCAGATTTACACGTACCCAGGCCAATCACGTGTGAAACTTCACGCAAACCCCTGGAATACACGCACCCCACTCGTACATTGCCTATCGCGTGTGAAACTTCCCGCGAACCCCAGATTTACACGTACCCCGCTCGCCCAAGGCCAATCGCGTGTGAAACTTCCCGCCCACCCACGAAATACACCCTATTTTTGACACAGCGGGTGTCTGTGTTTGTCGCGTACCCCTTTGCACGTCATTTGTCCTAGAGGGCCACAGTATGGGACAATCATCAGAGCTGTATATACATGCTTTTTGTTAGTGCACATTTTGGCGCACATTTTTTTCATGCGCAGGGACGCTACCGCCTGCCTTCGTGTGGCGGACATGTTTAGGCCTGTTTGCGTCTTCGCCTGTGCGCTGGTTTGCCCTATTCGGTTCCATGAATACATGTTGTAGGCGAGCGTGTGGGCGTTCCGCGCACTTGCCTCCTGTATTTCCCACGTGACGCCCACATTTTCACACGTTGTTCCCCATTCCGCGTGTCACGCCCCGTGTTGCGCCTACTTTTGTTATGTGTGCCGCGCTATGTGCGCTTTCGCTGTGGCCGTAGCGCACGCCGTTAGATGACCTGTGCGCCGGCGTGCACCACGCGGATTTTCAGTGCACATCCCAGATTTTACTCGCGCATGGACTTCCATGAATCAATGTGCGCGGGTTTTGCAGCAATTTTCGCACTTGCACTGCGATTTACGCACTTGCACTGCGATTCGCACGGTTTTGCACGCTTGCGCAGGAATTTTCAGCACACATTAATTCCTTGAATCGGCCTATTAGTTTTTAATTCATTTTGCACTAAGCACTTTACTTGGCAGAAAACAAATGTAATATATAAAGCAGTAATCAATGCTACAAAGCAGTCATGTACTATAATACATCTAGCACACATCTTATACTTAGGCACATATTCTGAGAAGGAATTAGTACCTTCAGTCAGTTAAGTATATAACGGAACTAGGCCAAGATGGCCACCTTGTTTTTATGAGTTAAGAGTTTTTGATTTTGGACCATGTGACTACCATGTGACTGCTTTCATTTCATATCAATGGGTTCACCGTTTAAATATGGACGCTTAGTGTCTGCTTCTTGATAACAGCCAAGGAAATCCTATATAGGACGGAACGCGTGGGGAATTTCCCCCATTTTCATGGGTATTTTTAACTTTTCTCGTCCATGTTAGTATGGAGGAATTATATATATATATATTCAGTGAAAAAACTTTGTTAAAGGGACGTTATGGTTAAGTTGCGCTACTAAAAACCTATGAAATTCAGTGAAAAAACTTTGTCAAAGGGACGCTATGGTTCCAAGTAAAACCGAAAAACCCTTGAAATTCGCCAGTTATGGTAAGCTAAGCAACCATAACTCGCGCCACCACCGTGCACTGCTAAGACTAACACCCAGGGCATCAAAGATGACATCACAAATGTCATTGATGACATCACATGTCTGACGCCCCCTTTTTTCCTTTCCTGACATATCTAGGCCACATGATTTTCTTCAGTAACAGTCAGGAACTAAAAATTGTAAATGTACTATATTTGTAGACTTATCCTTCAAGTATGTTCTTACTATAATTCCCTTATGGTCCAGTCATATCATATGAAACATATACATAGGGGAAGACACAACCTTGAAAGACAGCAATCCTTTTTGTGCATTAAAATTATCAGTAGAGTTATCGGCACTTTCTGATAGTTTTGATGTTTTTTTATTACTGTACTTTTCCCTGTATATGCTCATATTTTTAAATGTTGTACTCACACTATTTTCCTTAGGGTCCAGACACATCATGTGATTTATATATAGATAGGGTAAATAACAGCTTTGAAACAGAGCAATCATTTCTCTGCATAAAGGCATTCAGTTAGGTTATGAACACTTTCTGCTACTATTGCTGTTTTTTCTTACTTCAATTCCCTTGTATATATTCTTATTTGTATGTGGTGTTGTCTCTTTGTGATTTGTCTATAATAATGCAATTATGTAGTAAGTGGGTTTTATTACCTACTTATCTCAAGTTTCACTCTACGCCAAACTCTAATATGAAAACAGTTATCATTTCACTATTCAACATGGCAAGCTTATGAATATTGCACCTCCATCATCATGTATGCTGCACACAATGCCTATGTTTCTACATGAGTACCTTAGTATACTGGATTGAAGTTAATAATAGAATGCTATTTATATCAATGCATAGCTTAATGCACTGAATAGCACTTGATATTTATTCCAATAATCTTTGACACTTTTTTTATTAACATTACACTAAGAATCCCTTGTACAGATTTTTCATGAAAGGTAAATGCACATGTGATGTCATCAGTGACGTCATCAATGACATTTGTGATGTCATCTTTGATGTCCTGGGTGTTAGGCTTAGCAGTGCACGGTGGTGGTGCGAGTTATAGTTGCTTAGCTTACCATAACTGGCGAATTTCAAGGGTTTTTCGGTTTTACTTGGAACCATAACGTCCCTTTAACAAAGTGTTTTCACTGAATTTCATAGGTTTTTAGTAGCGCAACTTAACCATAACATCCCTTTAACAAAGTTTTTTCACTGAATTTCATAGGTTTTTAGTAGCGCAACTTCACCATAACGTCCCTTTACCAACATTTTTTCACTGAATTTCATAGGTTTTTAACAGCACAACTACCATAACGTCCCTTTAACAAGTTTTTTTCACTGAATTTCATTGGTTTCTATTAGTGCAACTTTACCATAATGTCCCTTTAACAAAGTTTTTTCATTGATTTTCATAGGTTTTTATTAGTGCAACTTAACCATAACGTCCCTTTAACAATGTTTTTTCATTGAATTTCATAGATTTTTATTAGTGCAACTTAACCATGATGTCCCTTTAACACATTTTTTTAATTGAATTTCATAGTTTTTTATTAGTGCAAGGTAACCATAACGTCCTTTACAATGGATGAAGACCACTAGCATCCTAGGTTCTGAAAGTGGGAACCCGGGTGGTAAAAAAAAGATTTTTCTTCCCAAACCGGAACGCCTGCGGCGGCCCGGTGTAGGAAGGAAAATCTTTTACCAAGATATAAACCATGGAAAGGGAAGGCGTACAAAGAGAACACAACAGGGCATGGGTAGGGGGGACCAGGAGTCAGACACAGGGCATGAGTGGATGGTGGGGGGTAACAGGAGAGAGACACGGGGCATGAGCGGGGGTGGGGGTAACAGGAGGGATCACGGGGCATGAGCGGGGGCAACAGCAGGGAGACATTGGGCATGAGCGGGGGGTGGAGGGCAACAGCAGGGAGACACAGGGCATGAGCAGGGGGTAACAGGCGAGAGACACGGGGCATGAGCAGGGGGTGGGGGGCAACAGCAGGGAGACACGGGGCATGAGCGGGGGTCGGGGGCAACAGCTGGGAGACACGGGGCATGTGCGGGGGGTGGGGGGCAACATCAAGGAGACACAGGACATGACCGGGGGGTGGGGGCAACAGGAGAGAGACACGGGGCATGAGAGGGGGCTGGGGGGTAACAGGAGAGAGACACGGGGCATGAGAGGGGGTGGGGGGTAACAGGAGAGAGACACGGGGCATGAGCAGGGGTGGGGGGCAACAGCCGGAAGACACAGGGCATGACCGGGGGGTGGGGGTAACAGGAGAGAGACATGGGGCATGAGCGGGGGTGGGGGGGCAACAGCAGGGAGACACGGGGCATGACCGGGGGGTGGGAGGCAACAGGAGAGAGACACAGGGCATGAGAGGGGGGTGGGGGTTAACAGGAGAGAGACACAGGGCATGAGAGGGGGGTGGGGGACAACAGCAGGGAGACACGGGCATGAGCAGGGGGTGGGGGAACATGAGGGAGACACGGGGCATGAGAGGGGGTGGGAGGTAACAGGAGAGAGACACGGGGCATGAGCAGGTGGTGGGGGGCAACAGCAGGGAGACACAGGGCATGAGAGGGGGTGGGGACAACAGCAGGGAGACACGGGGCATGACCGGGGGTGGGGAGCAAAGCAGGAAGACACGGGGCATGAGCGGGGGGGGCAAAAGCAGGGAGACACGGGGCATGACCAGGGAGTGGGGGGCAACAGGAGAGAGACACAGGACATGAGAGGGGGGTGGGGGGCAACAGCAGGGAGACACGGGGCATGAGCGGGGGGTGGGCGGAACAGGGTAGACACGAGGCATGAGCAGGGGGTGGGGGGAACAGGAGAGAGACACGGGGCATGAGTGGGGGGTGGGGGGCAACAGCAGGGAGACACGGGCATGACCAGGGGGTGGGGGGAACAGGAGAGAGACACGGGGCATGAGCGGGGGGTGGGGGGCCAACAGCAGGGAGACACGAGGCATGACCGGAGGTGGGGGGCAACAGGAGAGAGACACAGGGCATGAGAGGGGGGTAGGGGGTAACAGGAGAGAGACACTGTGCATGAGTGGGGGGGTAACAGGAGAGAGACACAGGCATGAGTGGGGGGTGGGGGGTAACAGCAGGGAGACACGGGGCATGAGTTTGGGGTGCGGCGAACAAGTGGGAGACACGGGGCATGACTGTGGGTGGGGGCAACAGGAGAGAGAGACACGGGGCATGAGCGGGGGTGGGGGGCAACAGCAGGGAGACACGGGGCATGACCGGGGGTGGGGGGCAACAGCAGGGAGACACGGGGCATGACCGGGGTTGGGGGGAACACGAGGGAGACACGGGGCATGAGTGGGGGGTGGGAGGCAACAAGAGGGAGACATGGGGCATGAGCGGGAGGTGGGGGTAACAGGAGAGAGACATGGGGCATGAGACGGGGGTTGGGGGCAACAGGAGGGAGACACGGGGCATGGGGCATGAGCGGGGGGGTGGGGGAACACGAGGGAGACATGGGGCATGAGCGGGGGGTGGGGGGCAACAGCATGGAGACACGGGGCATGAACGGGGGTGGGGGGAACATGAGGGAGACACGGGGCATGAGCGGGGGGTAGGGGGTAACAGGAGAGAGACACAGGGCATGAGCGGGGGGTGGTAGGCAACAGGAGGGAGACACAGGCATGAGCGGGGGGTGAGGGCAACAGCAGGGAGACACGGGGCATGAGCGGGGGTGGGGGGAACACGAGGGAGACACAGGGCATGAGAGGGGGGTGAGGAGTAACAGGAGAGAGACACGGGGCATGAGCGGGGGGTGTGGGGCAACAGCAGGGAGACACGGGGCATGAGTGGGGGGTGGGGGGAACAAGAGGGAGACACGGGGCATGACCGGGGGTGGGGGCAACAGCAGGGAGACACAGGCATGTCCAGGGTGTGGGGGGTAACAGGAGAGAGACACGGGCATGAGCGGGGTAGGGGGGCAACAGCAGGGAGACACGGGGCATGACCGGGGAGTGGGGGGCAACAGCAGGGAGACACGGGGCATGAACAGGGGAGTGGGGGGCAACAGCAGGGAGACACGGGGCATGAGCCGGGGTGGGGGGTAACAGGAGAGAGACACAGGGCATGAGCAGGGGGTGGGGGGCAACAGGAGGGAGACATGGGGCATGAGCGCGAGGTGGAGGGCAACAGCAGGGAGATACGGGGCATGAGCGGGGGGTGGGGGGAACACGAGGGAGACACAGGGCATGAGCGGGGGGTGGGGGGTAACAGGAGAGAGACACAGGGCATGTGAGTGGGGTGGAGGGTAACAGGAGGGAGACATGGGGCATGAGCGGGGGTGGGGGGCAACAGCAGGGAGACACGGGCATGACCGGGGGGTGGGGGGTAACTGGAGAGAGACACGGGCATGAGCGGGGGTTGGGGGGCAACAACAGGGAGACACGGGGCATGACCGGGGGGGGGGGGCAACAGCAGGGAGACACAGGGCATGAACGGGGGGTGGGTGGTAACAGGAGAGAGACACAGGGCATGAGCACGGGGTGGGGGGCAACAGGAGGGAGACATGGGGCATGAGCGGGGGGTGGAGGGCAACAGCAGGGAGATACGGGGCATGAGCGGGGGATGGGGGGAACACGAGGGAGACACGGGGCATGAGCAGGGGTGGGGGTAACAGGAGAGAGACACGGGGCATGAGCGGGGGATGGGGGAAACGGCAGGGAGACACGGGGCATGAGCGGAGGGTGGGGGGTAACAGCAGGGAGACGCGGGGCATGAGTGGAGTGTGGAGGGAACATGGGGGAGACACGGGGCATGAGGGGGTGGGGGGTAACAGGAGAGAGACACGGGGCATGAGCGGGGGCAACAGCAGGGAGACATTGGGCATGAGCGGGGGGTGGAGGGCAACAGCAGGGAGACACAGGGCATGAGCAGGGGGTAACAGGCGAGAGACACGGGGCATGAGCAGGGGGTGGGGGGCAACAGCAGGGAGACACGGGGCATGAGCGGGGGTCGGGGGCAACAGCTGGGAGACACGGGGCATGTGCGGGGGGTGGGGGGCAACATCAAGGAGACACAGGACATGACCGGGGGGTGGGGGCAACAGGAGAGAGACACGGGGCATGAGAGGGGGCTGGGGGGTAACAGGAGAGAGACACGGGGCATGAGAGGGGGTGGGGGGTAACAGGAGAGAGACACGGGGCATGAGCAAGGGTGGGGGGCAACAGCCGGAAGACACAGGGCATGACCGGGGGGTGGGGGTAACAGGAGAGAGACATGGGGCATGAGCGGGGGTGGGGGGGGCAACAGCAGGGAGACACGGGGCATGACCGGGGGGTGGGAGGCAACAGGAGAGAGACACAGGGCATGAGAGGGGGGTGGGGTTAACAGGAGAGAGACACAGGGCATGAGAGGGGGTGGGGGACAACAGCAGGGAGAAACGGGCATGAGCAGGGGGTGGGGGAACATGAGGGAGACACGGGGCATGAGAGGGGGTGGGAGGTAACAGGAGAGAGACACGGGGCATGAGCAGGTGGTGGGGGGCAACAGCAGGGAGACACAGGGCATGAGAGGGGGTGGGGACAACAGCAGGGAGACACGGGGCATGACCGGGGGTGGGGAGCAAAGCAGGAAGACACGGGGCATGAGCGGGGGGGCAAAAGCAGGGAGACACGGGGCATGACCAGGGAGTGGGGGGCAACAGGAGAGAGACACAGGACATGAGAGGGGGGTGGGGGGCAACAGCAGGGAGACACGGGGCATGAGCGGGGGGTGGGCGGAACAGGGTAGACACGAGGCATGAGCAGGGGGTGGGGGGGAACAGGAGAGAGACACGGGGCATGAGTGGGGGGTGGGGGGCAACAGCAGGGAGACACGGGCATGACCAGGGGGTGGGGGGAACAGGAGAGAGACACGGGGCATGAGCGGGGGGTGGGGGGCCAACAGCAGGGAGACACGAGGCATGACCGGAGGTGGGGGGCAACAGGAGAGAGACACAGGGCATGAGAGGGGGGTAGGGGGTAACAGGAGAGAGACACTGTGCATGAGTGGGGGGGTAACAGGAGAGAGACACAGGCATGAGTGGGGGTGGGGGGTAACAGCAGGGAGACACGGGGCATGAGTTTGGGGTGCGGCGAACAAGTGGGAGACACGGGGCATGACTGTGGGTGGGGGCAACAGGAGAGAGAGACACGGGGCATGAGCGGGGGTGGGGGGCAACAGCAGGGAGACACGGGGCATGACCGGGGGTGGGGGGCAACAGCAGGGAGACACGGGGCATGACCGGGGGTGGGGGGGAACACGAGGGAGACACGGGGCATGAGTGGGGGGTGGGAGGCAACAAGAGGGAGACATGGGGCATGAGCGGGAGGTGGGGGTAACAGGAGAGAGACATGGGGCATGAGACGGGGGTTGGGGGCAACAGGAGGGAGACACGGGGCATGGGGCATGAGCGGGGGGGTGGGGGAACACGAGGGAGACATGGGGCATGAGCGGGGGGTGGGGGGCAACAGCATGGAGACACGGGGCATGAACGGGGGTGGGGGGAACACGAGGGAGACACGGGGCATGAGCGGGGGGTAGGGGGTAACAGGAGAGAGACACAGGGCATGAGCGGGGGTGGTAGGCAACAGGAGGGAGACACAGGCATGAGCGGGGGGTGAGGGCAACAGCAGGGAGACACGGGGCATGAGCGGGGGTGGGGGGAACACGAGGGAGACACAGGGCATGAGAGGGGGGTGAGGAGTAACAGGAGAGAGACACGGGGCATGAGCGGGGGGTGTGGGGCAACAGCAGGGAGACACGGGGCATGAGTGGGGGGTGGGGGGAACAAGAGGGAGACACGGGGCATGACCGGGGGTGGGGGCAACAGCAGGGAGACACAGGCATGTCCAGGGTGTGGGGGGTAACAGGAGAGAGACACGGGCATGAGCGGGGTTGGGGGGCAACAGCAGGGAGACACGGGGCATGACCGGGGAGTGGGGGGCAACAGCAGGGAGACACGGGGCATTAACAGGGGGGTGGGGGGCAACAGCAGGGAGACACGGGGCATGAGCCGGGGTGGGGGGTAACAGGAGAGAGACACAGGGCATGAGCAGGGGGTGGGGGGCAACAGGAGGGAGACATGGGGCATGAGCGCGAGGTGGAGGGCAACAGCAGGGAGATACGGGGCATGAGCGGGGGGTGGGGGGAACACGAGGGAGACACAGGGCATGAGCGGGGGGTGGGGGGTAACAGGAGAGAGACACAGGGCATGTGAGTGGGGTGGAGGGTAACAGGAGGGAGACATGGGGCATGAGCGGGGGCTGGGGGCAACAGCAGGGAGACACGGGCATGACCGGGGGGTGGGGGGTAACTGGAGAGAGACACGGGCATGAGCGGGGGTTGGGGGGCAACAACAGGGAGACACGGGGCATGACCGGGGGGTGGGGGGCAACAGCAGGGAGACACAGGGCATGAACGGGGGGTGGGTGGTAACAGGAGAGAGACACAGGGCATGAGCACGGGGTGGGGGGCAACAGGAGGGAGACATGGGGCATGAGCGGGGGGTGGAGGGCAACAGCAGGGAGATACGGGGCATGAGCGGGGGATGGGGGGAACACGAGGGAGACACGGGGCATGAGCAGGGGTGGGGGTAACAGGAGAGAGACACGGGGCATGAGCGGGGGATGGGGGAAACGGCAGGGAGACACGGGGCATGAGCGGAGGGTGGGGGGTAACAGCAGGGAGACGCGGGGCATGAGTGGAGTGTGGAGGGAACATGGGGAGACACGGGGCATGAGGGGGTGGGGGGTAACAGGAGAGAGACACGGGGCATGAGCGGGGGGCAACAGCAGGGAGACACAGTGCATGACCGGGGGGTGAGGGGCAACAGGAGAGAGACACGGGCATGAGAGGGGGGTGGGGGGTAACAGGAGAGAGACACGGGGCATGAGCGGGGGGTGGGGGCAATAGCAGGGAGAAACAGGGCATGAGAGCGGGGGGAGGGGGAACACGAGGGAGACACAGGGCATGAGCGGGGGTGGGGGGTAACAGGAGGGAGACATGGGGCATGAGCAGGGGGTGGGGGGCAACAGCAGGGAGACACGGGGCATGAGCGGAGGGTAGGAGGTAACAGCAGGGAGACACGGGGCATGAGCGGAGCGTGGGGGGAACATGAGGGAGACACGGGGCATGAGAGGGGGTTGGGGGAACAGGAGAGAGACACGGGGCATGAGCGTGGGGTGGGGGGCAACAGCAGGGAGACACAGTGCATGACCGGGGGTGGGGGGCAACAGGAGAGAGACACGGGGCATGAGAGGGGGTGGGGGGTAACAGGAGAGAGACACTGGGCATGAAAGGGGGTGGGGGTAACAGGAGAGAGACACGGGGCATGAGCGGGGGGTGGAGGGAACAAGAGGGAGACACGGGGCATGAGTGGGGGGTGGGGGGAACACGAGGGAGACACGGGGCATGAGAGGGGGGTGGGGGGCAACAAGAGGGAGACATGGGGCATGAGCAGGAGGTGGGGGTAACAGGAGAGAGACACGGGCCATGAGAGGGGGGTCGGGGGCAACAGGAGGTAGACACAGGGCATGAGCGGGGGGTGGGGGGAACACGAGGGAGACATGGGGCATGAGCGGGGAGTGGGGGGCAACAGCATGGAGACACGGGGCATGAGCGGGTGGTGGGGGAACATGAGGGAGACATGGGGCATGAGCGGGGGTGGGGGGTAACAGGAGAGAGACACGGGGCATGAGCGGGGGGTGGGAGGCAACAGGAAGAAGACACGGGGCATGAGCGGGGGGTGGGGGCAACAGCAGGGAGACACGGTGCATGAGCGGGGGATGGGGCAACGGCAGGGAGACACGGGGCATGAGCAGAGGGTGGGGGGTAACAGCAGGGAGACACGGGCATGTCCGGGGGGTGGGGGGTAACAGGAGAGAGACACGGGCATGAGCGGGGGTTGGGGGGCAACATCAGGGAGACACGGGGCATGACCGGGGGTGGGGGCAACAGCAGGGAGACACAGGGCATGAACAGGGGGTGGGGGGCAACAGCAGGGAGACACGGGGCATGAGCCGGGGTGGGGGTAACAGGAGAGAGACACAGGGCATGAGCAGGGGGTGGGGGGCAACAGGAGGGAGACATGGGGCATGAGCGCGGGGTGGAGGGCAACAGCAGGGCGATACGGGGCATGAGCGGGGGTGGGGGGAACACGAGGGAGACACGGGGCATGAGAGGGGGGTGGGGGGTAACAGGAGAGAGACACGGGGCATGAGAGTGGGGTGGAGGGTAACATGAGAGAGACACGGGGCATGAGCGGGGGTGGGGGGCAACAGCAGGGAGACACGAGCATGACCGGGGGGTGGGGGGTAACAGGAGAGAGACACGGGCATGAGCGGGGGTTGGGGGACAACAGCAGGGAGACACGGGTCATGACCGGGGGTGGGGGCAACAGCAGGGAGACACAGGGCATGAACGGGGGGTGGGGGGCAACAGCAGGGAGACACGGGGCATGAGCCGGGGGTGGGGGGTAACAGGCGAGAGACACAGGACATGAGCGCGGGGTGGGGGGCAACAGGAGGGAGACATGGGGCATGAGCGGGGGGTGGAGGGCAACAGCAGGGAGATACGGGGCATGAGCGGGGGGTGGGGGGAACACGAGGGAGACACGGGGCATGAGCGGGGGGTGGGGGGCAACAGGAGAGAGACACGGGGCATGAGCGGGGGTGGGGGCAACAGCAGGGAGACACAGGGCATGAACAGGGGGTGGGGGGCAACAGCAGGGAGACACGGGGCATGAGCCGGGGTGGGGGTAACAGGAGAGAGACACAGGGCATGAGCAGGGGGTGGGGGGCAACAGGAGGGAGACATGGGGCATGAGCACGGGGTGGAGGGCAACAGCAGGGAGATACGGGGCATGAGCGGGGGTGGGGGGAACACGAGGGAGACACGGGGCATGAGAGGGGGGTGGGGGGTAACAGGAGAGAGACACGGGGCATGAGAGTGGGGTGGAGGGTAACATGAGAGAGACACGGGGCATGAGCGGGGGTGGGGGGCAACAGCAGGGAGACACGAGCATGACCGGGGGGTGGGGGGTAACAGGAGAGAGACACGGGCATGAGCGGGGGTTGGGGGACAACAGCAGGGAGACACGGGTCATGACCGGGGGTGGGGGCAACAGCAGGGAGACACAGGGCATGAACGGGGGGTGGGGGGCAACAGCAGGGAGACACGGGGCATGAGCCGGGGGTGGGGGGTAACAGGCGAGAGACACAGGACATGAGCGCGGGGTGGGGGGCAACAGGAGGGAGACATGGGGCATGAGCGGGGGGTGGAGGGCAACAGCAGGGAGATACGGGGCATGAGCGGGGGGTGGGGGGAACACGAGGGAGACACGGGGCATGAGCGGGGGGTGGGGGGCAACAGGAGAGAGACACGGGGCATGAGCGGGGGATGCGGGGCAACGGCAGGGAGACACGGGGCATGAGCGGAGGGCAACAGCAGGGAGACACAGTGCATGACCGGGGGGTGAGGGGCAACAGGAGAGAGACACGGGCATGAGAGGGGGGTGGGGGTAACAGGAGAGAGACACGAGGCATGACCGAGGGGTGGGGGGAACACGAGGGAGACATGGGGCATGAGTGGGGGGTGGGAGGCAACAAGAGGGAGACATGGGGCATGAGCGGGAGGTGGGGGTAACAGGAGAGAGACATGGGGCATGAGATGGGGGTCGGGGGCAACAGGAGGGAGACACGGGGCATGAGCGGGGGGGTGGGGGAACACGAGGGAGACATGGGGCATGAGCGTGGAGTGGGGGGGCAACAGCATGGAGACACGGGGCATGAACGGGGTGGGGGGAACACGAGGGAGACACGGGGCATGAGCGGGGGTGGGGGACAAAAGCAGGGAGACACGGGCATGTCCAGGGTGTGGGGGGTAACAGGAGAGAGACACGGGCATGAGCGGGGGGTGTGGGGCAACAGCAGGGAGACACGGGGCATGAGTGGGGGGTGGGGGGAACAAGAGGGAGACACGGGGCATGACCGGGGGTGGGGGGCAACAGCAGGGAGACACGGGCATGTCCAGGGTGTGGGGGGTAACAGGAGAGAGACACGGGCATGAGCGGGGTTGGGGGCAACAGCAGGGAGACAAGGGGCATGACCGGGGGGTGGGGGGCAACAGCAGGGAGACACGGGGCATGAACAGGGGAGTGGGGGGCAACAGCAGGGAGACACGGGGCATGAGCCGGGGTGGGGGATAACAGGAGAGAGACACAGGGCATGAGCAGGGGGTGGGGGGCAACAGGAGGGAGACATGGGGCATGAGCGCGGGGTGGAGGGCAACAGCAGGGAGATACGTGGCATGAGCGGGGGGTGGGGGGAACACGAGGGCGACACGGGGCATGAGCGGGGGGTGGGGGGTAACAGGAGAGAGACACAGGGCATGAGAGTGGGGTGGAGGGTAACAGGAGGGAGACATAGGGCATGAGCGGGGGTGGGGGGCAACAGCAGGGAGACACAGGCATGACCGGGGGGTGGGGGGTAACTGGAGAGAGACACGGGCATGAGCGGGGGTTGGGGGCAACAGCAGGGAGACACGGGGCATGACCGGGGGTGGGGGGCAACAGCAGGGAGACACAGGGCATGAACGGGGGGTGGGGGGTAACAGGAGAGAGACACAGGGCATGAGCACGGGGTGGGGGGCAACAGGAGGGAGACATTGGGCATGAGCGGGGGGTGGAGGGCAACAGCAGGGAGATACGGGGCATGAGCGGGGGGTGGGGGGAACACGAGGGAGACACGGGGCATGAGCGGGGGTGGGGGTAACAGGAGAGAGACACGGGGCATGAGCGGGGGATGGGGGCAACGGCAGGGAGACACGGGGCATGAGCGGAGGGTGGGGGGTAACAGCAGGGAGACACGGGGCATGAGTGGAGTGTGGAGGGAACATGGGGGAGACACGGGGCATGAGGGGAGTGGGGGTAACAGGAGAGAGACACGGGGCATGAGTGGGGGGCAACAGCAGGGAGACACAGTGCATGACCGGGGGGTGAGGGGCAACAGGAGAGAGACACGGGCATGAGAGGGGGGTGGGGGGTAACAGGAGAGAGACACGGGGCATGAGCGGGGGGTGGGGCAATAGCAGGGAGACACGGGGCATGAGAGCGGGGGGAGGGGGAACACGAGGGAGACACGGGGCATGAGCGGGGGTGGGGGGTAACAGGAGGGAGACATGGGGCATGAGCAGGGGGTGGGGGGCAACAGCAGGGAGACACGGGGCATGAGCGGAGGGTGGGAGGTAACAGCAGGGAGACACGGGGCATGAGCGGAGCGTGGGGGGAACATGAGGGAGACACGGGGCATGAGAGGGGGTTGGGGGTAACAGGAGAGAGACACGGGGCATGAAAGGTGGTGGGGGTAACAGGAGAGAGACACGGGGCATGAGCGGGGGGTGGGGGCAACAGCAGGGAGACACAGTGCATGACCGGGGGGTGGGGGGCAACAGGAGAGAGACACGGGGCATGAGAGGGGGTGGGAGGTAACAGGAAAGAGACATTGGCATGAAAGGTGGTGGGGGTAACAGGAGAGAGACACGGGGCATGAGCGGGGGTAGGGGCAACATCAGGGAGACACGGGGCATGACCGGGGGTGGGGGGCAACAGGAGAGATACACAGGGCATGAGAGGGGGTGAGGGGTAACAGGAGAGAGACACTGTGCATGAGCGGGGGATGGGGGCAACAGCAAGGAGACATGGGGCATGAGCGGGGGGTGGAGGGAACAAGAGGGAGACACGGGGCATGAGTGGGGGGTGGGGGGAACACAAGGGAGACACGGGGCATAAGAGGGGGGTGGGGGGCAACAAGAGGGAGACATGGGGCATGAGCAGGAGGTGGGGGTAACAGGAGAGAGACACGGGCCATGAGAGGGGGGTCGGGGCAACAGGAGGTAGACACGGGGCATGAGCGGGGGGTGGGGGGAACACGAGGGAGACATGGGGCATGAGCGGGGGGTGGGGGGCAACAGCATGGAGACACGGCGCATGAGCGGGTGGTGGGGGAACATGAGGGAGACATGGGGCATGAGCGGGGGGTGTGGGGTAACAGGAGAGAGACACGGGGCATGAGCGGGGGGTGGGAGGCAACAGGAGGAAGACACGGGGCATGAGCGGGGGTGGGGGCAACAGCAGGGAGACACGGGGCATGAGCGGGTGATGGGGGCAACGGCAGGGAGACACGGGGCATGAGCAGAGGGTGGGGGGTAACAGCAGGGAGACACGGGGCATGAGCAGAGCGTGTGGGCAACAGCAGGAAGACACGGGGCATGAGTGGGGGGTGGGGGGAACAAGAGGGAGACACGGGGCATGACCGGGGGTGGGGGGCAACAGCAGGGAGACACGGGCATGTCCGGGGGGTGGGGGGTAACAGGAGAGAGACACGGGCATGAGCGGGGGTTGGGGGGCAACATCAGGGAGACACGGGGCATGACCGGGGGGTGGGGGCAACAGCAGGGAGACACAGGGCATGAACAGGGGGTGGGGGGCAACAGCAGGGAGACACGGGGCATGAGCCGGGGTGGGGGTAACAGGAGAGAGACACAGGGCATGAGCAGGGGGTGGGGGCAACAGGAGGGAGACATGGGGCATGAGCGCGGGGTGGATGGCAACAGCAGGGAGATACGGGGCATGAGCGGGGGTGGGGGGAACACAAGGGAGACACGGGGCATGAGAGGGGGGTGGGGGGTAACAGGAGAGAGACACGGGGCATGAGAGTGGGGTGGAGGGCAACAGCAGGGAGATACGGGGCATGAGCGGGGGGTGGGGGGAACACGAGGGAGACACGGGGCATGAGCGGGGTGGGGGTAACAGGGGAGAGACACGGGGCATGAGCGGGGGATGGGGGCAACGGCAGGGAGACACGGGGCATGAGCGGAGGGTGGGGGTTAACAGCAGGGAGACACGGGGCATGAGTGGAGTGTGGAGGGAACATGGGGGAGACACGGGGCATGAGGGGGTGGGGGGTAACAGGAGAGAGACACGGGGCATGAGCGGGGGGCAACAGCAGGGAGACACAGTGCATGACCGGGGGGTGAGGGGCAACAGGAGAGAGACACGGGCATGAGAGGGGGGTGGGGGGTAACAGGAGAGAGACACGGGGCATGAGCGGGGGGTGGGGCAATAGCAGGGAGACACGGGGCATGAGAGCGGGGGGAGGGGGGAACACGAGGGAGACACGGGGCATGAGCGGGGATGTGGGGTAACAGGAGGGAGACATGGGGCATGAGCAGGGGGTGGGGGGTAACAGGAGAGAGACACAGGGCATGAGAGTGGGGTGGAGGGTAACAGGAGGGAGACATGGGGCATGAGCGGGGGTGGGGGGCAACAGCAGGGAGACACGGGCATGACCGGGGGGTGTGGGGTAACTGGATAGAGACATGGGCATGAGCGGGGGTTGGGGGGCAACAGCAGGGAGACACGGGGCATGACCGGGGGGTGGGGGGCAACAGCAGGGAGACACAGGGCATGAACGGGGGTGGGGGGTAACAGGAGAGAGACACAGGGCATGAGCACGGGGTGGGGGGCAACATTAGGGAGACATGGGGCATGAGCGGGGGGTGGAGGGCAACAGCAGGGAGATACGGGGCATGAGCGGGGGGTGGGGGGAATACGAGGGAGACACGGGGCATGAGCGGGGGTGGGGGTAACAGGAGAGAGACACGGGGCATGAGCGGGGGATGGGGGCAACGGCAGGGAGACACGGGGCATGAGCGGAGGGTGGGGGGTAACAGCAGGGAGACACGGGGCATGAGTGGAGTGTGGAGGGAACATGGGGGAGACACGGGGCATGAGGGGGTGGGGGGTAACAGGAGAGAGACACGGGGCATGAGCGGGGGGCAACAGCAGGGAGACACAGTGCATGACCGGGGGGTGAGGGGCAACAGGAGAGAGACACGGGCATGAGAGTGGGGTGGGGGGTAACAGGAGAGAGACACGGGGCATGAGCGGGGGGTGGGGCAATAGCAGGGAGACACGGGGCATGAGAGCGGGGGGAGGGGGGAACATGAGGGAGACACAGGGCATGAGCAGGGGTGGGGGGTAACAGGAGGGAGACATGGGGCATGAGCAGGGGGTGGGGGGCAACAGCAGGGAGACACGGGGCATGAGCGGAGGGTGGGAGGTAACAGCAGGGAGACACGGGGCATGAGCGGAGCCTGGGGGGAACATGAGGGAGACACGGGGCATGAGAGGGGGTTGGGGGTAACAGGAGAGAGACACGGGGCATGAGCGGGGGGTGGGGGCAATAGCAGGGAGACACAGTGCATGACCGGGTGGTGGGGGGCAACAGGAGAGAGACACGGGGCATGAGAGGGGGTGGGGGGTAACAGGAGAGAGACACTGGGCATGAAAGGTGGTGGGGGTAACAGGAGAGAGACACAGGGCATGAGCGGGGGTAGGGGCAACATCAGGGAGACACGGGGCATGACCGGGGGTGGGGGGCAACAGGAGAGATACACAGGGCATGAGAGGAGGTGAGGGGTAACAGGAGAGAGACACTGTGCATGAGCGCGGGATGGGGGCAACAGCAAGGAGACATGGGGCATGAGCGGGGGGTGGAGGGAACAAGAGGGAGACACGGGGCATGAGTGGGGGGTGGGCGGAACACAAGGGAGACACGGGGCATGAGAGGGGGGTGGGGGACAACAAGAGGGAGACATGGGGCATGAGCAGGAGGTGGGGGTAACAGGAGAGAGACACGGGCCATGAGAGGGGGGTCGGGGCAACAGGAGGTAGACACGGGGCATGAGCGAGGGGTGGGGGGAACACGAGGGAGACATGGGGCATGAGCGGGGGGTGGGGGGCAACAGCATGGAGACACGGGGCATGAGCGGGTGGTGGGGGAACATGAGGGAGACATGGGGCATGAGCGGGGGGTGGGGGTAACAGGAGAGAGACACGGGGCATGAGCGGGGGGTGGGAGGCAACAGGAGGAAGACACGGGCGTGAGCGGGGGATGGGGGCAACGGCAGGGAGACACGGGGCATGAGCAGAGGGTGGGGGGTAACTGCAGGGAGACACAGGGCATGAGCGGAGCGTGTGGGCAACAGCAGGAAGACACGGGGCATGAGTGGGGGGTGGGGGGAACAAGAGGGAGACACGGGGCATGACCGGGGGTGGGGGGCAACAGCAGGGAGACACGGGCATGTCCGGGGGGGTGGGGGGTAACAGGAGAGAGACACGGGCATGAGCGGGGGTTGGGGGGCAACATCAGGGAGATACGGGGCATGACCGGGGGGTGGGGGCAACAGCAGGGAGACACAGGGCATGAACAGGGGGTGGGGGGCAACAGCAGGGAGACACGGGGCATGAGCCGGGGTGGGGGTAACAGGAGAGAGACACAGGGAATGAGCAGGGGGTGGGGGCAACAGGAGGGAGACATGGGGCATGAGCGCGGGGTGGAGGGCAACAGCAGGGAGATACGGGGCATGAGCGGGGGTGGAGGGAACACAAGGGAGACACGGGGCATGAGAGGGGGGTGGGGGGTAACAGGAGAGAGACACGGGGCATGAGAGTGGGGTGGAGGGCAACAGCAGGGAGATACGGGGCATGAGCGGGGGGTGGGGGGAACACGAGGGAGACACGGGGCATGAGCGGGGTTGGGGGTAACAGGAGAGAGACACGGGGCATGAGCGGGGGATGGGGGCAACGGCAGGGAGACACGGGGCATGAGCGGAGGGTGGGGGGTAACAGCAGGGAGACACGGGGCATGAGTGGAGTGTGGCGGGAACATGGGGGAGACACGGGGGATGAGGGGGGTGGGGGGTAACAGGAGAGAGACACGGGGCATGAGCGGGGGGCAACAGCAGGGAGACACAGTGCATGACCGGGGGGTGAGGGGCAACAGGAGAGAGACACGGGCATGAGAGGGGGGTGGGGGGTAACAGGAGAGAGACACGGGGCATGAGCGGGGGGTGGGGCAATAGCAGGGAGACACGGGGCATGAGAGCGGGGGGAGGGGGGAACACGAGGGAGACACGGGGCATGAGCGGGGGTGGGGGGTAACAGGAGGGAGACATGGGGCATGAGCAGGCGGTGGGGGGCAACAGCAGGGAGACACGGGGCATGAGCGGAGGGTGGGAGGTAACAGCAGGGAGACACGGGGCATGAGCGGAGCGTGCGGGGAACATGAGGGAGACACGGGGCATGAGAGTGGGTTGGGGGTAACAGGAGAGAGACCCCGGGCATGAGCGGGGGGTGGGGGCAACAGCAGGGAGACACAGTGCATGACCGGGGGGTGGGGGGCAACAGGAGAGAGACAGGGGGCATGAGAGGGGGTGGGGGGTAACAGGAGAGAGACAATGGGCATGAAAGGTGGTGGGGATAACAGGAGAGAGACACGGGGCATGAGCGGGGGTAGGGGCAACATCAGGGAGACACGGGGCATGACCGGGGGTGGGGGGCAACAGGAGAGATACACAGGGCATGAGAGGGGGTGAGGGGTAACAGGAGAGAGACACTGTGCATGAGCGGGGGATGGGGGCAACAGCAAGGAGACATGGGGCATGAGCTGGGGGTGGAGGGAACAAGAGGGAGACACGGGGCATGAGTGGGGGGTGGGGGGAACACAAGGGAGACACGGGGCATGAGAGGGGGTGGGGGGCAACAAGAGGGAGACATGGGGCATGAGCAGGAGGTGGGGATAACAGGAGAGAGACACGGGCCATGAGAGGGGGGTCGGGGCAACAGGAGGTAGACACGGGGCATGAGCGGGGCGTGGGGGGAACACGAGGGAGACATGGGGCATGAGCGGGGGGTGGGGAGCAACAGCATGGAGACACGGAGCATGAGCGGGTGGTGGGGGAACATGAGGGAGACATGGGGCATGAGCGGGGGGTAACAGGAGAGAGACACGGGGCATGAGCGGGGGTTGGGAGGCAACAGGAGGAAGACACGGGGCATGAGCGGGGGGTGGGGGCAACAGCAGGGAGACACGGGGCATGAGCGGGGGATGGGGGCAACGGCAGGGAGACACGGGGCATGAGCAGAGGGTGGGGGGTAACTGCAGGGAGACACGGGGCATGAGCGGAGCGTGTGGGCAACAGCAGGAAGACACGGGGCATGAGTGGGGGGTGGGGGGAACAAGAGGGAGACACGGGGCATGACCGGGGGTGGGGGGCAACAGCAGGGAGACACGGGCATGTCCGGGGGGTGGGGGGTAACAGGAGAGAGACACGGGCATGAGCGGGGGTTGGGGGGCAACATCAGGGAGACACGGGGCATGACCGGGGGGTGGGGGCAACAGCAGGGAGACACAGGGCATGAACAGGGGGTGGGGGGCAACAGCAGGGAGACACGGGGCATGAGCCGGGGTGGGGGTAACAGGAGAGAGACACAGGGCATGAGCAGGGGGTGGGGGCAACAGGAGGGAGACATGGGGCATGAGCGCGGGGTGGAGGGCAACAGCAGGGAGATACGGGGCATGAGCGGGGGTGGGGGGAACACAAGGGAGACACGGGGCATGAGAGGGGGGTGGGGGGTAACAGGAGAGAGACACGGGGCATGAGAGTGGGGTGGAGGGTAACATGAGAGAGACACGGGGCATGAGCGGGGGTGGGGGGCAAAAGCAGGGAGACACGGGCATGACCGGGGGGTGGGGGGTAACAGGAGAGAGACATGGGCATGAGCGGGGGTTGGGGGACAACAGCAGGGAGACACGGGGCATGACCGGGAGGCGGGGGGCAACAGCAGGGAGACACGGGGCATGAACGGGGGGTGGGGGGCAACAGCAGGGAGACACGGGGCATGAGCCAGGGGTGGGGGGTAACAGGAGAGAGACACAGGACATGAGCGCGGGGTGGGGGGCAACAGGAGGGAGACATGGGGCATGAGCTGGGGGTGGAGGGCAACAGCAGGGAGATACGGGGCATGAGCGGGGGGTGGGGGGAACATGAGGGAGACACGGGGCATGAGCGGAGAGTGGGGGGTAACAGGAGAGAGACACGGGGCATGAGCGGGGGATGCGGGGCAACGGCAGGGAGACACGGGGCATGAGCGGAGGGCAACAGCAGGGAGACACAGTGCATGACCGGGGGGTGAGGGGCAACAGGAGAGAGACACAGGCATGAGAGGGGGTGGGGGTAACAGGAGAGAGACACGGGGCATGAGCGGGGGGTGGGGGGAACACGAGGGAGACACGGGGCATGAGCGGGGGTGGGGGGTAACAGGAGGGAGACATGGGGCATGAGCAGGGGGTGGGTGGCAACAGCAGGGAGACACGGGGCATGAGCGGAGGGTGGGAGGTAACAGCAAGGAGACACGGGGCATGAGCGGAGCGTGGGGGGAACATGAGGGAGACACAGGGCATGAGAGGGGGTTGGGGGTAACAGGAGAGAGACACGGGGCATGAGCGGGGGGTGGGGGGCAACAGCAGGGAGACACAGTGCATGACCGGGAGGTGGGGGGCAACAGGAGAGAGACACGGGGCATGAGAGGGGGGTGGGGGGTAACAGGAGAGAGACACTGGGCATGAAAGGGGGTGGAGGTAACAGGAGAGAGACACAGGGCATGAGAGCGGGGGGTAGGGGCAACAGCAGGGAGTCACGGGGCATGACCGGGGGTGGGGGGCAACAGGAGAGATACACAGGGCATGAGAGGGGGTGGGGGGTAACAGGAGAGAGACTCTGTACATGAGCAGGGGATGGGGGCAACAGTAGGGAGACATGGGGCATGAGCGGGGGGTGGAGGGAACAAGAGGAAGACACGGGGCATGAGTGGGGGGTGGGGGGAACACGAGGGGGACACGGGGCATGAGAGGGGGGTGGGGGGCAACAAGAGGGAGACATGGGGCATGAGCAGGAGGTTGGGGTAACAGGAGAGAGACACGGGGCATGAGAGGGGGGTCGGGGGCAACAGGAGGTAGACACGGGGCATCAGCAGGGGGTGGGGGGAACACGAGGGAGACATGGGGCATGAGCGGGGGGTGGGGGGCAACAGCATGGAGACACGGGGAATGAGTGGGGGGTGGGGGGAACATGAGGGAGATACGGGGCATGATCGGGGGGTGGGGGGTAACAGGAGAGAGACACGGGGCATGAGCGGGGGGTGGGAGGCAACAGTAGGAAGACACGGGGCATGAGCGGGGGGTGGGGGCAACGGCAGGGAGACACGGGGCATGAGCAGAGGGTGGGGGTAACAGCAGGGAGACACGGGGCATGAGCGGAGCGTGTGGGGAACATGGGGGAGACACGGGGCATGAGAGGGTGGTGGGGGTAACAGGAGAGAGACACGGGGCATGAGCGGGGGGCAACAGCAGGGAGACACAGTGCATGACCGGGGGGTGAGGGGCAACAGGAGAGAGACACGGGCATGAGAGGGGGGTGGGGGGTAACAGGAGAGAGACATGGGGCATGAGCGGGGGGTGGGGTGCAACAGCAGGGAGACACGGGGCATGAGAGCGGGGGGGTGGGGGGAACACGAGGGAGACACGGGGCATGAGCGGGGGTGGGGGGCAACAGCAGGGAGACACGGGGCATGAGCGGAGGGTGGGGGGTAACAGCAGGGAGACACGGGGCATGAGCGGAGCATGGGGGGAACATGAGGGAGACACGGGGCATGAGAGGGGGTTGGGGGTAACAGGAGAGAGACACGGGCATGAGCGGTGGGTGGGGGGCAACAGCAGGGAGACACAGTGCATGACCGGGGGGTGGGGGCAACAGGAGGGAGACGCGGGGCATGAGAGGGGGTGGGGGGTAACAGGAGAGAGACACTGGGCATGAAAGGGGGTGGGGGTAACAGGAGAGAGACACGGGGCATGAGCGGGGGGTAGGGGCAACAGCAGGGAGACACGGGGCATGACCGGGGGTGGGGGGCAACAGGAGAGAGACACTGTGCATGAGCGGGGGGGTGTGGGGCAACAGCAGGGAGACATGGGGCATGAGCGGGGGGTGGGGGGAACAAGAAGGAGACACGGGGCATGAGTGGGGGGTGGGGGAACACGAGGGAGACACGAGGCATGAGAGGGGTGTGGGGGGCAACAAGAGGGAGACATGTGGCATGAGCAGGAGGTGGGGGTAACAGGAGAGAGACACGGGGCATGAGAGGGGGGTCGGGGGCAACAGGAGGTAGACACGGGGCATGAGCGGGGGTGGGGGGAACACGAGGGAGACATTAGGCATGAGCGGGGGGTGGGGGGCAACAGCATAGAGACACAGGGCATGAGCGGGGGGTGAGGGGAACATGAGGGAGACACAGGGCATGAGCTGGGGGTGGGGGTAACAGGAGAGAGACACAGGGCATGAGCACAGGGTGGGAGGCAACAGGAGGAAGACACGGGGCATGAGCGGGGGGTGGGGGGGAACACGAGGGAGACACAGGGCATGGGAGGGGGGTGGGGGTAACTGGAGAGAGAAACAGGGCATGAGCAGGGGGTGGGGGGCAACAGCAACTAGACACGGGGCATGACCGGGTGGTGGAGGGCAACAGCAGGGAGACATGGGGCATGACTGGGGGGTGGGGGGCAACAGGAGAGAGACACGGGGCATGAGCGGAGGGTGGGGGGCAACAGCAGGGAGACATGGGGCATGAGCGGGGGTTGGGGGAACACGAGGGAGACACGGGGCATGAGCAGGGGGTGGGGGAACACGGGGAAGACACGGGGCATGTGCAGGGGGTGGGGGGCATCAAGAGGGAGACAAGGGGCATGAGCGGGGGGTGGGGGTAACAGGAGAGAGACACGGGGCATGAGCAGGAGTGGGGGGCAATAGGAGGGAGACACGGGCATGAGCAGGGGCAGGGGGAACAGGAGGGAGACATGGGGCATGAGCGGGGGTGGGGAGGGAACAGGAGGTAGACACGGGGCATGAGCAGGGGGTGGGGGAACAAGGGAGACACGGGGCATGAGCGAGGAGTGGGGGAGAACACGAGGGAGACACAAGGCATGACCGGGGGGTGGAGGGTGGAACAGGAGGGAGACACGGGGCATGAGCGGGGGGTGGGGGGAACAGGGAAGACACGGGGCATGAGTGGGGGATGGGGGGAATGGGAGGGAGACACGGGGCATGAGCAGGGGGTGGGGGGAACAGGGGAAACACGGGGCATGATCGGGGTGTGGGGGGAACAGGAGGGAGACACGGGGCATGAGCAGGGGGTGGGGGAGACATGGAGCATGAGCAGGGGTGGGGGAAACAAGAGTGAGACATGGGTAATGAGCGGGGGTGGGGGGAACATGAGGGAGACACGGGCATGAGCGTGTGGTGGGGGATACAGGAAGGAGACACGGGTAATGAGCGGTGGTGGGGGGAATGGGATATCCGCTCCTCGGTCTTCCGCAGGCCACTGTGTACCAATGGCGTGTCTCCTGCAAGTCTGCAGCAGCCTGGGACGTTCAGGAAGTGTAATCCACATGTGCCTCACACAGCCCCATTGAAGGGCCCGCTGTCCTCTGATCTTATCGCATCGTAATTTTTGCTTGTTTCGTTGTGATAATCACTTGTGAAATCTGAAGTCACCGCAGAGCTTGCCACAGATGCCAATATACGAACAATAAACTAAGATGGCGGGCATCTCTGAAAATAAGACGCACTGCACGCTTTACTACAGCCAATGGGAGAGCACATCAGATGTCCGCGGACATCACGCAAGTCGCTTGCCCAATCCCCGTCCTGTCTGCGTAGTGAACAGGGAAGTGTGTCCACGAAGCGGACACAGATATCACTAATTTTTTTCACTTACATTTTTGTCTTTTTTTAAAAACTACTGAACGGATTTACACCAAATAAAAAAAGCACGCTTTCGGGACCAAGCCGCCGCTCCTGCTGCAAATTTGGTGTAAATCTGTCCAGCGGTTTGGGCTGTAGGCGTGATCAAAGTTTTTTCCCATTAAGTCTATGGGGAAAAAAAAGTTTTGGGACCCCCCTATAACTTTGCCCCCCCTGGACCAAACCTCACCAAACTTTGCAAATAAATTCAGAGTGGGCCATATACTTTTTCTGCAAAGTTTGGCGAGGATTCGTCCAGGTGGAGCGAAGTTATAAGCCACCCAACAAGTGCTCTTCCTATGGAAACAGCAATTTAACCATAACTACATGGCCACTACCGTTCCACATATATTCCACAACCCCACCTAGTAGTCGTCGCTGGAAATTCACCTCCAGTTCTGAGCCACAACAGCAAGGCATTGTGCGTATGCAAATTGGCTCAAATGCAAACCTTTTTCTCCAGGAAATTGTCTTTGTCTAAGAGGGCCATGCTACTTTATACATAGCTTAATCAACCCAAGACAGAGATTTGCAAGGCTGCCAGGACAACCACATACCTGTTTTCACCCTTATTAATCATAACCATAGGGATCATCAGTGCAGTATAGTCCTGACACCCTTGTGGTTGGAGCATTTGGCCATGTTTTCACAACACTAAGAAAGTTATGGTGGGTTTAAAATGTTTGAAAAAAAACTTTCACCTGAAAATTGAAAATATGAAAGTCCTTTTGAACCAAGTCACACATTTCACAATGCCACCTAGCAGCCATTACGAGTTTGTAGTTATTTTTTCTGTATTTCAGAATTACAGCTAAACTCGATTACCACAAATGGTAAATAGGCCAGTGCATTGATCGTGGTTTTACGAGTGAGATAACAGTGGTGTAATGCCCAATTTCAGTCTCTAAGATTCCATGGAGAATTTTTCAGATTTACCATGAGAGGAAATCCCACCACAGTAAATCCACTGACTTTTGTCCTTGAAGCGGAGGGTCGTGATGAAGGTAAACCCACCGTTTCAATGCCAGATCAATAAATAAGTGATGAAGTAAAAGTGGTGGTAATTATGCTTACCACAACGTCGAACTGGCAATCAGGCCCTTTGACTAATTAGCAGACATTGGGCCTCATTGCAAGGTTGAAGGTAGCCTTGCTGGTGAAACCGGCAAGGCTACCTCCAAACCGGCAAGAAAGGCCGGCACCCGGAAATGGGCAATTATCGGGTATTCCGGGCCCGCCTGACCCGGTAATTGCCCTTTCGCGGGTGCAGGAGGCAGTAGATCCCCATTCCCATTCAAGCCCCATAGGGCTCAATGGGAATGGCGATACCTGTATCACCGGCAGAGTTCATTACTGTGCCGGTGCTACAGGCTTGCTGTGCTCACGGGTGCCTTTCATTCCGCCAGGTCAGACCTGGCAGAATGAAAGGCACCTGCGAGCACAACTTGGAGTTTGCCAGTCCGGATACAACGGTATAGGTAAGCTTACCAGTACCGTTGTGTACGGACCGGCAACCTTATAATGAGGCCCATTGTAAGCCCAGTTAACAGC
Source organism: Ambystoma mexicanum (assembly GCF_040938575.1). NCBI lineage: Eukaryota > Metazoa > Chordata > Amphibia > Caudata > Ambystomatidae > Ambystoma > Ambystoma mexicanum. The sequence continues at coordinate 1,336,349,337 of NC_090934.1, forward strand.
AACCAAGACTCACTACAGTACTGATGCATGTCTAAGTTCCATATTTATTTATTTTTTCATTTGGTAAAGTGTGTGATTATGCACTTGAAATACAAACAAAATTATATGTTTTTCCCTTCCCAACAGCCACAGTGGTTTGGGCTGTGGGATATTTTTACCCATGCCATTGTGCCCCACTGCACCACTTTACCAATGTGGAAAGAAACAGTCAAAATTGATACGCTAACCTCTGTGCGCGCAAAAATCTCAAAATTGCGCATGTGTCACAATCACAAAAGGCTGCACACACCTGCCACACACAGTCAAAGTGAGGGGGGGACAGAATTCTCACTGCAGGAGCTTGCCAGTGGGTGCTGTTACACATAACATGAAGCAAGGCCACATAATTGTGCTAAAAACCAAAAATGCCTTTTAAAATTCAGCTTTACAACCTTCAAAGTGCTTTTTTAGCACTTGATCCATTCAGTTTTCTGTGAATCAATGAGAGTAAAAGAATTACAGATCATCCAGTGTGGCCAAAGAAACCGGGCCTCATTGACTGACAGCAGTTAAGAAATGTATCACATGGAAAAGGCAGCCCAGCAACATTGTTTTCAGTTCCACAGGAAAAATGCAGCTAAAAATGGAAACATGTAACAATTTCAGCTGTGCAGACAGAACGCCAAGCAAAGGCTGGGTACTTACTTCCAGACTGCAGACAAATCCCAGCACTTAAATAAAGAACTGGTGCTGAATAAAATGTGTGTGCTACAGAGGAAACTCTGATGTAAAGGATTCAGTTTAAATGTGCTTTTCCATGAAGAAGTGGCAAATCGCCTGTTTAAAAGCATGTTTTTGCGAAATGCCAAATTCTTTAAATGTCAAAATCCCCTATAAACTGTGTTCATTTTTATATGTTTTAAATGAAAGCTTTAGGTGAATCTTAAAGTCAAAACCGAGTTTGGAATTAAATATTTCCGTTTCAATGCCAATTTTCAATTTCCGTTTTAATTCTGACTTGACAGTGCCCAGCCTGGGAAAGAATGACACTTCAAGTTGACACTCCTCTGCTAGCAGGAAGGCTTAATTGCTGCAGGAGGTTCCCGCAAGGATAACCCACAAAATATGTAATGTATGTATCCGATTGTATTAGCGGGCATAATTATAGAAATGTGCATTTGTCGGAAAGTTAAATTGTGGTTCAAATAAATGTGGGAGTTCCCAAATCACATCATAAAATATGACAGCTCTTTCTGGCTTCCAACCAGAAAAAGGCAAGTGCTTTTGACCTATCACATTTGTGGGGGTGTGGTTTGAAATTCTGCCCCTACCATAAAATTAATGATGTCATGTGGTATGATAAATATGGGAACTTCACCCCCCCCACACACACACTGACTGCTGACTACATCCTGATTTCCACATGACGCTCTGGTCCTGACTTCTTCATCTTGTTCCAAAACTCTTCAACTTGCTACTGTTCTAGATTTATTTACCAAGCCAAGGCCCAGCATTTGCTGAACTCGTTTCAGCTAGGCCCAAATCCTGAAACCATCCCAAAAAAACTTCAGGGAAAAAATTCTGATCCAGTTTGGCTTACTACCATTCATGCTTGCTGGCTGAAACTCGCCATCACACTAACCTACAGTGTCCAGTGACCAGAAGGGCCAATCCAATCCAATTCAGCCTGAGGAGCAGTCCAATTGACCAGAACCGCCCAGCTGATCCAATTCCGTCAGAAGTGCCCTGACACCTGTAGACCTGATCTGTGACGACCAGAACCTGAGGGTTCAGTCTTAAATTACAAGTGGACTGTAAGTATCAATAGGAATCTTAGTGACCCATAGTATATTTGCCTTGTCCTATCCCAATCTCAAACTATGCCAACTTTAGTTTAAGAACCACTAATATTGTCAGAACCATTTTTGCAACCCTGTTTGTAATCCCTAGTGTTAGCGCTGAATTTCTATTATTTGTTTCATTAGACCATGAGCAATTAGTGATTTGTATTAAATAAAGTAATTCCCATCCTGAAAAACAGAGTATCCGCCATGTGAAGGGTTACAATCGGCCGTGCATATCTGTGGAGATTCCCAGGTGGCATTCTCTTTTTCTTAGTCATTAATATAGTTTAAATAAAACCAATCTGTCATTTTTAAAACCAAATTTCTGTTTTTCTCTGTTCTATTATTTTCAAAAACGCCTCTCATTAAAACTTACACAACTTCTTTCAATTTTATAGCTAGAGACTTAATTTCAACTCTCAGTTAAACCTAAGACCTGTAGCTACATCCACAACCAAAACAGTTTATTTGACCTGTTTTTATTCAAAATCGCATAGTGAAATTTAGGCGCAAATTCACATTTTTGCTAAAGTTTTACACGTGTCTTTTCCCATTCAAAGTGTTTCTTAACTTCCATTCTGCTTTAAAGTGTGTTCTGTTGCTCATCTTGTAGCTCATGTTGGTCAGAATCTGTTCAGTGTTGCTCCCACAGGAATTTACATCAATTTAAGCATTTTTGCACACTTTTCATTATTTCACAAAGCCATTTCAACTGTCATTTCCAAAAGTATAAATTTCCCAAAAATACTTTTCTCTCTTGTTTGGGGAGGGAAGATTGCATTCAAACCATATACACTATTCTTTTATTCCTGAATACCTGCTGATTACTTACCTCTGTGTAGAATTGCTCATTTTTGAATTAAGAACTGTGCAGGGGGAAATCTTAACCTAAGCGCTATCTTTTCACAAGTCAAAACTGTCTTTTCCCTGAGCTTTATCTTCTGTATTACTACAAGTGAATTCAATTGCCTTTCTTATTTTCTGAATTGTTTTGTCACCACATTGTTAATTGCTGACCCATATATATATTAAAATTAGTTTTGATTTGATTTTTAAATAAATACATATTTACCTCTACCAACCAGCCTGATTCCTGGTCCATTGTGACCTGTGGGGTATTTTGAAAAGGGTGTGATATGAGAGGTATATCAATCAGAATAGTGAACCTATAGACACAATAAATAAGTATTACATCTGTGCATTGCATGCTAGATGAGTCCCGGGTGTATTGCCTGATTGAAATCCTTAACAGTGCCTCAGAATGCCATTTCATTTCAGTGAGTAGCAATTAGTATGTGAAAAGACATCCCATTAAATGATGCAAGGAAACACAAAGTGGAAGTTATGTGACCGCATGTTTTTCTGACCAAAAGATCAATTCTTTATGGCAATTGATTTTTGCTAAACCTTTTCAATTAATCACATAATATTGCAAAGGGCCTTGGAAATGGAATCTAATACATGTCTATTCATCCCTTACACTGTAACAATAATCATTTGCATTTATATAGCCCTACAAACCCGCAGCCATCTGAGCGCTGCTTATTATTACCCATGGTGCGTGGACCTCGGAAGGATGAAAGGCTGAGTTTGGCCCTGCTGCGTTTCGAGCCTGGGTTGGCAGGCTCTGCACAGATGTCAAAGCGAGCGCTCTACTCGCTGTGCTATCTGACCGGCAATAAATAAATGGCATCATAACATGTTGGCCGCTGCTGAAAATAGTAAAGGGAGTAAGTCCGTTTACTATTTCCACAGCGCCCAACGAACGGGAGAGACGAGGGACCACGTAAATTGACAACGTGTAAGTGGGGCCGGAGTTGCAGGTTTTCAGGAATGGGGGCGATGTGGGTTTTCCAGGATGACTGCTGTGGTGTTTGGCCAAAAATAAAATGGCAGACTCTGGGAGGAGAGCCGAGTGCTACAATGGAACTCGAGATGTTATTACTGGATTCAGCCCATGTCCCTGGCCACCTGATTGACTGGCACTTCCCTTATGGGTGCTTCTTAGAGCTAATCATTGCCCCGTTTTTTTTTTTTTTGTTTTTTTTTATGTCAGCCCGAAAGACATCTTTTTTTTAGCAATATTAAACTGGCTCTATCGTTTGACACAATTGTTCATGTTGCCCCCTATGGCCCCCACCAGTTTAATTATTTAATATTGAAGTTAAGTTTATTGAACATTTTTGATTAGAAAAGGTACTGTAGATAATCATATCATTTACACTGGTATAGTTGTAAATGCGAATAAAAGAAATAGAAAAGAAATTTGTACTGAGACGATTGTCTTCACCTTTTCCTCTATGGCCGGTTATCCTAATCAGATCTTATTAATATGCCAGTCCGCTTGTTCAGCGGTGCCGCACACCGAGTCAGTTGGCGTAGTAGCCAATGGTTCAGTGATACCAGAAACAAATGGTGACATTTCAAATGTCGTTTCTCCTCGGAACGACCTGATCTTTTGTGACTAAGCTCTGCGGGGGGAAGTCAAACAATATCCTATAGATACGACAGCAGAAGAATTTGCATTCCTTAGATACAGCGCTATGGCGCCATGGCCACAACAATAGGTTCATGTTTTGTGAAACAGTTAATAAGTAACCCTCCACGTCTGTCAATTTTCAGGCGGCAACACTACAAACATTTAGTACATTTCCTAATAATGTATTCGAGCGATGCCTTATACGAGTCCCTTCTGACACTATTATAATCACTTGCTGGCTTAAGGTAATGGAATGTACTGGAGTAAGATAGGAACCCGAACAAGATGGGATGGTGCTACACATTAATATAGTTGTGCTCATTTTCATTTCTGTTATTTTTCCTCAGTTCTGCTAAAGTGCACAGGGAAATAGTGTACATGGTGGTGGTGATTTGTATTGGTTGACATGTTCCACCTATATCTGTCTTAGGTTTTTGAATGTGTAGTTGTGACAACACATGTGCAACATGTTAAGAGAAGAAACACACATGACAGGTTTAGTGTGTCTTCTGACAATATTTACTACCACACCACAATGTATAATATTATTCTGTACAAAGGTTGAGAGCAGAATATCAGAGAGGAAATGTATTAAAGAATCTTAATTTGCATAACTCAGTGGAGTTTATATAATCCGGCCTAGTGTTCTGATTCTATTTCTCCCTAATCAGTCCTACCACCTTAGACCGGGAAACGGTGTCCCATTCCATATGGAAAAGTTGTGTATGTTCTGAAATCTACATGCGAAATTAAAATACATGTATATATTTTTTTAGGATAGACAGATTGTTTGGTGGCACAGTCTCTGGGCGCTACTTTCTAAAGTGGCCCCATATTACGCATTATGAGCAAGTCCAACCTTAAAGAAGGGTTTCCTGGAGTTCCCTCACAAGAGAATTTGGAAAAGGAAATGGGCAACCCCACAAAAGAGGCCTACTGAGTACTCTTTGGCCAGTTCTCCCCTGCTTGAGAGCAACCTACTCGTTGGAAAAGTAGACTTAACCCCAAAGTTGTTTAAAGCGAGTGTCCTTCAGGTTGGCAGCTTTAAGTTAACGCTGTAAACCTGATGTTGGCAATTCAAGCCTTCACGGCGATGGCACCTTGTGTCTCTGAAATGGAGCCACCATTCCAATGTCATTCCTGTTAATATTAATGAAAGTCAGATGATGGCTGTCTTGCGCCATTCCCAAATCCCAGGTGCCTTTCCCTAGCCAGGAAGCCTGGTTTAGTGCAATGCATTCTGGACAAATGTTACTGCAGCCATGGCCTGCTCTGTCTGCAGAACTAATGGATATTTCACACAATCCATCAAAGGCTGAGCCTGGACACATAATGGAACACATCCAGGCTTTATCAGGGTTTTAAGGGAATATTCCCTGGGACTAGAATGCTTCCTTCACTACATAAAAGGTTAATTTAATCACACTATTTTTGGTACAAAAAATGTCAGCATAATGTAACCAACAGCAAGAGCAATAATTTGAAAGGCATACGGAAACCCCAAAAACACCCCCACCTTTTGACTAAGCCTCAATTGCTCTCCACCATGCCCACCACACATAAATGCAAATCGATCACTTGCGCATGGCTTTAACAAAAAAGGTTCATCCTCCATATTAGTCCAATAGCACAGGGAGTGAAGTGCTTGCTTTGACATCTATGCAGAGCCTACTGACACAGGTTCGATTCCCAGGAGCATCCTTCTGAGATCAATACATTAGCACCACACACAGTGCATAATAATAAGCAGTGCTCAGATGCCTGAGGGCTTGTAGTGCTGTATAAATGCTATATAATTATTATTATACTTTAAATATCCCAAATGTACACCTCTATCAGGCCCACCCACACAACAGGCATGAGGCTGATCCTTTGGAGACAAACCCGTTGATGCCCCTAGCACTTCATACCTAGAAAGAGTCTAAATATAGTGCCATCACAAAAAGGCTGCTTGGATACTTAGAATCAGCTGGTGCATTCATAGTTAGCCCTGTTTTAAAAATAGATATTTCAATAATTTCAGAAGAACGACAAGTATTATATGCACTCTAACTTCCATTTAGTCGTTGGTTGGCACCATGAGAATTCAGAAATAGGCAATGTATGTCAATATATGTTTATGAAGTATGTATGTACGTTTCCATGTTTTAAACATGTGATCTGTTGCCATTTGAACATTCTCTGCATAAGAAGAAATCGTAAATACAAGCATGAGAATCAATTTGCAGGCATGTCCACACAAGGTGTATGTTACCAGTGGAGTGCAATAAGGGTTCTCGCTTCACACCTGTCACATTAGGATTCTGGTTGATGTACAGACCCGAATCCTTCTCAGTAAAATGATGGGGGCTAAGATAGGCGAAAGGTTTTCGGATTCCCAGGAAGGCAGAGCATTGAATAAGAGGAAAGTGGGATACTCATACTTCATCTTGGAAGTTTGCGGTTGCCGGGGAGGGCCCATCCAGTTGATAAAGGGCAGGGGTCTTCAACGTTTGGGTGTCCAGGTGTTTTGTACGACATAGTCAGTGGTGGGGGACCATGAGAGTCGTACACTAAAACATCTTGAGAGCCGCGGGTTGCAGAGAGAAACCTGTAACATGTCGTGTATATTTTGGAGACATGTAGAGAAAGTCGCCCACCTTATTTCGGTATTCATTTTAGACTGTTGGATCAGCCCTGATTAAACATTTTTGAAATGTGCTCTTTTATTACTCTTCACTTGCGTTTTCCTCCTATCTTCATTTTTTAGACAGTTATTTATCTTTACCCAACGTACAGCGCTTGACTTCATTTGTCTTTCCTTTCTTCCATTTCTTTGCCTCTTTCTCTATCAATTGTTTTGAAAAATTGGCAATTTTACAGTTTGATTAACTGTGTTTACACGTTAGGAGCTGTTTTAGCCAAAGACCGACTGCATTTCTTCATCCTTATGATCGTCTGTGACGAAATCTGACCAACGAAACCGTTCGTTCAACACATTTGCCTGTACTTTCCTATATTTCTAGTGTCGTTTCCGTAGAATTTTTAACGTTGCAGGCCATTAATTTTAAGTGTCTCCATTTAATCATATTTTGCCTCTGAGAAAATCCAGCAAAGTAAAAATGTGTTGGATAGGTTACCAGTGGCTTATTTTCAAAGCACTGTATTTTTTTTTTTTTAAATCAATGTTAATGATTGTACATCTTAACATCCCTGGATACGAGCTGGTAAGTGCGGTAGCAGGAACAGAAGCCAGCATTAATTTACTCCAGAACGAATATCTCACAGCAGGCATAAGGGTGGGGCGTGGTTGATATCAAAAGAACCTTGGACCAGCTGACGTTATCTGTGTGATGTGTTTGGATAAATACCATCTCTGCGTGCCATGTGCCAGTGAGCAACTGTTGCTAAAACAAAGTGCCCCACCCTGACCTGCTGCTTCATCCGTTTGCCCTCTATCTCGTCCATGGGAACTCAGGCGGGCTGTTCATATTTTTTTTTAATCAATTGACAAATGTTAATTCAAAGACTCCAAATAAATATGACACCTTAGTAAGAACAGATCTGTTGCAAGTCAGGCCTGTTTTAATATTTACTTCCGTGGGTGCCATGGTTATCACGAGAATGGCAAAGTTTTGGCAAACTCTAGTTTAGCATATGTTGTGCTTTAAGTATCAGGGTACATGGTTCAGTTGTTAAATTTGAATCTTTGAAGACATCTGTGTAACCTAAATACATAATTTCATGTCTTGCTTGGTATAACACCTTTGTCAAAAACATTGGCCAAATTTGGCCATTCAGTTTTCAAAAAATCTCTTAATCGGGGTGGGCGTCACATCATAGCCTCCCCTGCTTCCTCCTCTATGCACTTCTTGAACAGCTTGTAATAAATTTGAATGTAAACCCTTTCCTGACTACAGAGTACATTGTTTTAAAAGATCTCATTCTGGTGATGTTCCGTGAAAGATGTTTTTCAAACGAGGTTTTCACACGTCACTCAGCAGAAGTAGAAAATATTTCAGTTTTACATTTTCCGACTTCAAAACATCATTCTTAATTCTGGTTCTCATTATTCCCACTCATGCTGTTCCTCTTCTTGTCCTTGGCGACTTTAACTTTCACGTCCCTTCACTTGTTCCCTCCTACTGTCCTTTGTTTTGTTTTTTTATCTTTCCTACTATCTCAATCTGCTTGGGGTATCTGGATTTGGGGCCTGATTTATGGAAGTGTTTTATAATGGCACAATCCCAAAGGAAAACATTCCATGAATCAGGCCCCAATTGATATTTATCTCTATCGATTGCAATTTCATTCAGTCTCGCACCATTCCTTCAACTGACCATTTTCTGTTATCCGTTTCAGTATCTTTGCCCCCTTCTTCTATCACTGCACTATCTTCTGTAACCTCTTTTCATCGTGAAATCCAGTATCTCCATCACTCTGCTCTTATTGACTCAATTTCTTCGCATTTACCTAGCATTTCTGATTCTTGCCTCTCTGGTGTCAATTCTGCTGTAAATGATTTTCCTCATGCTATCTCTTCATTCCTTGATACCCTCTGATCCATGTCTAAATGTCCATGTGAAGGGAATCCGCTTCATTGCTGGCGTTCAGATGCCCTCAAATTACCGAGGATCCAACTGTGAAGGGCTGAACACTGACGGCTAGGACCACTACTAATTTCCTACTTTTTTCTGAGATTTTGCAATACTTTTCTCATCTCCCTAAACAAGCTAAAGATAATTACTTTCAATTGTTGACCCAGTCTCAAAGTTCTTCACCTAGACTTCTGGATTCCATGCTAAACAAACTTCTTGCTCCACCCTCTTCTAATCCTTCATGTCTTATATTAGATCTTTTATACCTGTCTCATCATCTTCTTGGTCATTCATGTCTTCTACCGTCTCCTCTATTGCTTTAGGTCATGTTCATTCTTCTTTTTCATCAATTACAGAGAACAATTTTGCTATGGTCATTTCTCGCTCCCACCCTACTGCTGCATCCTCTGGCCCTCTACCTGTGCCTATAATGAAATCAATTTTCCCTTTGTTTATTCCTTTTCTGACTTCTCTCTTCAATCTTTCCCTTTCTTCGGAGGTGTACCCTTCTCCTTCAAAGTCACCTCTATATTTCCTCTTTCTAAAAAAAACACCATATATCCTACCAATCCTTCCAACTTCCATCCTATTTCTCTTCTACCATATCCTTCTAAAAGTCTGGAGTTTCTTATTTACTCTCAATTTAGCTCTTATGTCACCAGCTAGAATCTCATCCATCCCTCTGGTACTGATTTTCAACCTGGCTACTGAAACTGCTTTCCTTTCTGTTTCAAGTTCTAGTGTTCATGCTCATCACCATAAACTCTCCTCTATTCTTGTTCTCCTTGATCTTATTGCCACTTTCGACAGTGGTCTACTCCATTCTTCTTTCTACACTTGCATCACTTGTTTTTCTGATTCTTCTTGTAGAGGAGCAGCTTCATGCCTCTGCAGGAAACCCTGCCCCCCCACCTACCTCCCATATTTTGGAGACCTGAGATTGTGCTGTGTTTGACACCAGCAGTTGTGCCAATGCCAGAAATAGAGAAAGAAGCCAGTGATGTCACAAAACGTATGCACAACGTCTCAGTATACTGACTGAAGATGATGTATGGATCCTAAAGAAACTAATGATGAAGTAAGGAATCGAGTGAACTCTGAAATATAAAGGAAGAAAATGACATGTGCACAAAGTGCCGCAGTAAATCAACCGTTCAATAAATGTACAGACACTGAAAGGCAAAGTAGACCAAGTCATCATAGAAGCTGGCTATTTATAGTGATTAGAACGCAGGCGAAGCCGCCATTGCATAGAAATTGGGCATCAGCATCATGGATTTAATAAGCCAGGACCCATGAAGCAGGAAGGGGAAGCTGTGTCGCAGCAAGAATAAGTGGAATCGCGGAGCTGCAAGATGAGGTTGTCTGACCGGGAGTCAAGACTGAAGCAGCCAAGGTCAGCTATCTACTCTGGAAATGGGCGCACTGCGAAGGATGAATCATCCCTTGTTAAGATGCAAAGAAAGAACACCAAGAGTGGCAAGTTTAATTCATTTAGAACATTTTAAAGCTGCACAATGTACCAAATCATGGTCTCCTGTCAAGTGAGCCAAGGATGAAAATAGAGTACACGACAGCGAGTGCTCTCACACCCATGTATTCTAAAAGACAAAGATAGTTTGCAAGGCCAAGTTCAAAAACAATCTTCATGCCAGAAGGCATGGGCGATGAGAGATGTTGGGTTAATTGGGTGGGAAGTAGTGTCATGCACCATCTCCTTGCATCTGGGTCTGGGCTTACGTGCTGCTAAGTGAACCGAATGTTCCAGACCTAGCACAAGCATCCCAGCCAATTGTAGTAATCCATATAACAAAGGACATATAGTTTGAAAACCAATGAGAAACTGTGTATCTAATGTTTCTGTTAGAAGTAGGTATATGTTGTCCACCTGATAGTGGACAGCCAATCTCAATCCTAGTTTCTATAGAAGGTAAACTTTTATGTTCTCCTTAGCCAATCCTGACTTTTGATAGGTTTTTCATTGTTGCCACGTAGTATGACGTCACCTCTGACGAATTTTAGTATAAAGTCTATGTTTTGTGAAAAGATCGCTGAGAGAAATCAAGCGTACGTCCGTTGATGTTCGTTATAACTCCCTGTTTTAGATAATTGTTAATAAAACAGTAATTTGCCATCTTCTTGAGATGGTCTGGCTATTTGGACTCGGAATTTATCTGTGTGATCCCATCCTTTACATATGCATGTTCCTAAAGGGCCCTAAGCTCATTCTCTTTGTTGGATTCACTCTAATCGGTCTAATCGCTTTTTTACTGTTTCCTGGAAAGGTTCTGTTTGCTAGTCTCTCCTATGGTGTCCCTCAAGGTTCTGCTCTAGGTGTCCATCTTTGACATTCTGTCTCCTAAATTCTCCCAGGAAGCATCTTGATTTTATTGGCTTGTGATTCATGCTCTTATCACTTTCTTTTGTTGTTGCGTAATTGTATTCTGTTAAGTGCTTTGTATAAAAGTGCAATATAAGCTTTTGTAAAGAAAATAAATAAATAAAATGAACAATTGTAATACTAAACTGATTCAGTGCACACCAGTAACAGACCAAAAGTCATAGTCCACAATGTTCTGGCACTTGTGGGGTGAAAAGACAGAGTGACAGAGATGGAGAGGTCATGTCAGGCCTCATTGTGAGAATGAATATGGCTAATGTGGAGTTCCATTGAAATATAAAAGCCAGTACAGAACAATGATTTTCAACATAAGGCCTAGTGAAACGGAAAGAAGTGGGCCTAGCCAACTCCACTAAAATGGACAGGGGCACAAGTGAAGGGGAATTTGCCTGGGAGCTTAAAACTGATGGGTGTGCCCAATGAATGGGTAATAACCTGTGGTGCTGCAGATGCTGTGTAAACTAGGAAAGGCCCCTTTTGACAGATTCAAAACAGCAGCAGTACACCTGTGAAAATATACTTGAAAGGAAAGGCATGTGAAAAATACCAAGTAGGAATTGTGCCTTACATTTATAAAGTGGAAAGGCCCATATGTTGGATTTTTCTATGTAACTGTGGTCTATGTGTGAATAATATCTAGAATGAACTTATATCTGTCCAAACCAGATGTCAAGAAAGATTGTATTTTAAACCACATGCACAGATATAATGCTAAAATGTTACATGTAATCAAATCTCATCGATTTAAAGCTATTTTTTCTAAAGCATGGATGCAGCTGGTGTTTTTCCCACTTGAACTCAAGACCTGGGCTAGGCCCCCCACGAAAAGCAGGCCTGGATTTCAGTTTAAATGCTAATATATACAAGGAATTAGTCAATATGCTTGTGCTGGTGACCTGTGCGTAACCACTAGGAAATTAGTACATTTATTTGTCATACAAGGATTCGCAAAGTCAATATATTTGTGCCATTTATTGGTACTCCTAATGACAGCCGACACATGTTTCGACACTAGGTCGTCTTCAAGGCATTTAGTGTGTATTAGAAAGTCAGAAAGTATTTTTCACAACATATAATTTTATTAAATTTACATTTTGAGATTAAATCAAACAACATATGTTCCAGAAAAATGTTACATACCAATATTGTGCAGATAGTTGGAGCAGAGAGGAAATAGACAAGGTGTAATCTCATTACGTTTTTCACATAACGCCTACTGTACATTGCGGCATTTGCATCATTATCACATTTGATATCAAACAGTGCTCATTAGCCCCTGTTCAAAAAATCTCACCTGATTATGAGGTCCCCTCGTGGGACCCGGTAAGGATGCCTGGTAAAACCAGGCATCGTTACCGGGTCCCACGAGGGGAAGAGGGAGCTAACAACGGGCCGGTCGTAATCGGCCTGTTGTTAGCTCCCTCTCCCATTCCCATTGAGCCCTATGGGGGCTCAAATGGGAATGGGGAAGGTCCAGGCCCGGGTTGCATGAGGGAGGAATTACCGGGCTCTCCGAACTCGGAATGGCCCGGTAATTCCCCATTCAGGGACCCCGGTAAAGGAGCCTGGTTTGGCGGCAGCCATGGAGCTAATAGCTCCATGGCTGCCGCCAAACTCGTAATGAGGCCCTGAGTGTTCTAATACCATTTGAGTGATTGCATGGCACCCCGTTTTGTCCATGCCAGTTCATGTTAAGGTGTGATTGGGTCACTTAATTGAGATATATGACGGTGAATTTATATTTGTGCTGTTTGTTGACATGCCTAAGGGTTCATTATAATTATCCCTGGTGATTAACTGTTTTTTAGGTGTCACTTATATACTGTGTTACAAGATGATTGAAAGCCTAATAATTAGAAGATATCTTACCAAATGTTTCTGGGTGTGAATACCTGTTGGTATAATTATAATAAAACTTTGGTCTTTATTTTGTTCTGCATCTTTGATTTGCCAAATGCTAAAGTATGGTCACTTACCCCCAATTTGTGATACTCCAATATTCTAAGGTCCCAGTCCATTCATGTATCCATCTACTCAAAACCTTATGATATCTTTCACTCTAGCTGATACAAATTGAATAAGCTGTACTGTAAAGTCTGATCTATGGGCACTGTAATATAGTAACTGTCATAATAGCCCAAGCGGAAAGATTTGGTGCTTACCTACTGTCATCTTGTAACTTACAGCACTGGTCAAGCAACTATGTTCAGAGAGTTCTCATTGTCAAGTCTCAATCCTGTAATAAATAATACCCAATTGGTATTGTTCCATGTTCAGAATTACTTATCTTCCTATTTAACAATATCTGTGACCTTAATATTATAGGCTGTGTCTCCCCCCTTGGTTGCTTACCTTAATAGGTATAGATTGGGTAATCGGGATGGTTCCTGGGCACTGCAGTAGTTTAATACACGGCAGAGCCATTTTGAATTACTGTTTTTATTCTTGTTGTCCTGTGTGTGATGTCACATGTAATGGTCTGTGACATCAACGTGGCATGCCACATATTTTTTATATTGTTTGTGGCTTGCAGTCTCATATTGCTAACTCTACACGAATGTGGTGAAACTCACAATGTCATATCTTTATGTTCAAAGTTTCCAGGATTAGCAAAACCGCCTCATATTGAGTGCCTGATTGATCTTGATTGTATATTGCACTTCCTATACATAAGAGCATCGTCTCCTCATCTTATTAACATATGCCAGACTGACAAATATTGAATTATTCATGGTATAGGCCAAAGCAATAACAGGTTGGTGAGCATTGCTATAGAGCAGTAACATGGCAGTTTGCTTTCTCTAATTGTGAATGCTGGGTATGCATTGGATAAGTTTGATTAACACTGGTCTAGAAAGACTAACGTGTGGCTTGGGATGAGTCAGTCATTGCCTATATGTTTGAGCCCTTGTCCTTCATTATGTTGCTGCATATTTATTTACTACTGAGTGTCTAGCAGGGCTGATGAGGTGCCTGGGCACAAGACTCCAAATGGTACACCCTAAGTCTTCAGCATCTGCATATACAGGTTCATTTTCTTAATCTTATAAAAAATACATTCATTTCATGCTCAGAGTTGAGTCCAAATTTAACACACCGTAAGTAGCATATACATCTCAATTCTATTTGCCAGAGTTTTTGTTGCCAATGGGTTGCTAATGCCAGCTCATGTTCTTGGTTAGTCAAACTTGCCATATGTTCTCTGATCCTCATTCGCAGTTGTCTAATGGTGCTTCCTACATACAATTTCTTTCCAACACAAATAATAGCATACACCACGAAATTCATTCTGCAATTGATGAATTATTTGATCTTGATTGTTTTGCTCCAAGTGTCAGTATATACTCCGACAGTCTGGGTGTGCATACCTGCACATACTACAGATACCACACTTGAGAAAAACTGTCATCAGTCTTAACCAATCACTTCCACTTGTTCTGCTAGTATCCAGGAATTATGGGCAAAGCTTGTTCCTAAGGTTAGTGCCCTGGTGTACACAAATCTCAGTTTCCTGTACATGTAAAGGCATAGGTCTGAATTCATGAGTAAAATATTCCAGTGCCTTTGCACTATTTTATATGTTTGCATCTTTGAAATATCTAGTAATAATGTCAACGTTGCTGCGTTCTTTCACTGCTTTAGGAGTGATTTTGAGCATATTGGATCTTTCCTGTTGTCTGATTTTGTTTTGTGCTTTGTTGATACCATTATTCGAGTACCCCCTCTCATGGAATCTGTCAGTCAGTAGATTGCATTGTTTAGCAAAAGTGTGCTCCTCCCTACAATTACAGCATTCTCTGTAGAACTCACCCACCGATATGTTGTTGATGGTTGTTTTACGGTGGCAACTGCCTGCATGTAACGTAGAATTAACCTCAGTGGTTTTATGAAATGTCTTGTTCTGTTTTCTCCCCTCTGATATATAGATGTGAAGGTCAAGGAAGTCAATTTGGGAGTTGTCACAATGGCCCGATAGTTTAATGCCAAACTACTATCGTTCAGATATTGAGTGTGTTCTACAAATCTTTCTGCTCCACCAAGCCATTTCATGAAAATGTCATCTAAATAGCGCCCCCATGTGGTGATGTTATTTGTGACTTTGTCATTACTCAGTGCATGTGATTGTTCATAGTCAGACATAAGCAGATTTGCTAATGAAGGAGCATATTTGGCACCCATAGCAACACCTTTTGCAAATAGAAAGACATGTAGTTGATAGTATGCCTAATGGTCTTGATAAGTGTGGTCAATGGCCTTGATTGCCAAATCATGGTAGATCGATGTGTGTAAGGCAGTCGCGTCCATGGTAACCCTTCTGCCATTCTATATCAGACAACAGCTTAAGTTCTTGCGTGCTGTCCCTGATGTACGATGGGAGTGTTGAGCCATGTTTCTTAATCACATTGTCAACAAATTTTGACATGCCCTCAGTGGCCCACCCTATCCCACTCATGATAGGGTGAACTTCTGGTAGCTTGTCATATTCCCCAAAGATATACGATCCTGAGACAAGACCGCAAAACCTCCAAAGAAGGAGGGGTAGCCCTTATATTAAAAGATACCCTCTCCATCAGACTTTGCAGCCAACAGTGGGAAAACAACACTGACCTCCTCATTGCTAAACTCTCCATCCCATCCAACTACACCATAAACATCTTAATCACCTAGAGACCTCCAGGCCCGCCCCAAGACTTCCAAAAGCACCTCCTCCAAATCGTAGGTAATAACTTAAAAAGCTATACTAAAATGATCTTACTCGGTGACCTTAACTTAGGCCTGCATGACCCTAATGACAAAGCAGCCGCCTCCCTAGCCCAAGAACTCACCTACATTGGGTTTGAACATATAATCACTGCTCCCACACACTGCAAAGGCCGATCCATCGACTGGATTGCAGACCACAATTGCGTATCGTCCATCACCGACATCTCCGCCCTCCCATGGACAGACCACCACCTCTTCCAATTTGTAATTCCCACCACACCTAAACACAAGAATGTCTCATGTGCCCCACCTGCCAAAGTCAAGAGCTCAAAAAAACTAAACAAAACCAACATACTCCCATTTCTCGATACCCCTGAACTCAAACACCCATTCAACAATGACCCAATCTCCCTGGCCAACACATATGCCAGCATACTCACTCAAGCTATTGAATCCATAGGACCCTTAGAAAACCAAAAAGAAAAACATCAATCCACTCTAACTCCTGGTTCACTGAAGAACTCTCTGCCCTATGCACCAAAAAGCGTCAAGCACTAGCCAAATGGCAATCATCTCCAATCAATCCTCACTAAAAGAATTCAAAGAGATCTCGTCCACGTATAAAAAAGCTATATTCCTTGCCGATTTAGAATCATTTAACCAAAGACTCTCCAAAGCAAACTCCGAACCGAGGGAAATCTTCACTATCTTCTGTAAGAGGATTCAATTCAACACTACAGCTAAGTCAATGCCTAGTCTGGGATACTGAATGGAAACCCTTATTAATATATCTTTATGTCCAGTTCATGCGTTCTGGATGACTACCCCTATATAACACCCCTTTCTTAGAATCCCCCTGACCCCACTGAGCCAAGAAGTAGGTTTGTTTTGCAAATTTAAAAGATTTATTTGGAAAAAATTAAACAATGTATAGATATATCACACTTTGATAATAAATTAGTAATTGGATATCACACTTAATCTGATATGATAAAGATTAACAACAGAGAATCTGGCACTAGCACACTTGTGAATAGGAACAGAAGAAGAAGGTGGTAGAAATGCTTTATATAAGTTCAGATGGATGTAATGTTGAATGAAAATGCAATACAGAAAATACTCAATATGATTTCAACAAAGCAATGTAATCACTTTTCTCTGGCAATCCCCTCCCCCCTTTATGCAATGCAAAGAAATGGAAGGAAAGCACACAGTTCTCAGAAATGCAATCAAATGTAATTCAGTTCACCCCAGCAAGCTTACACTACAGAAGTTGGAAACACAGCCCCAAAATGCTTTTATATGTGCTGGCAATGAAGTGAAAAATATACTAAAATGCTTTTAATTCCCTCTAGGAGGTTCAGGGTGAGTGGTATCAAGTTAATATTAGTCCAGGCTCACCCTAGCAATGATTCAGGGATGATTAGCAGGTTAAACAAACTTTTCTTTAACAGAAGGCAAGCAGCAGCAGATTTTTACACGTAGAGAAACTTGCAAATCGCGGCAGAATGTCAAAAAGCGGCAAAATTTGCGAATGCGCCGGGCGTGATTACAGAGGAACTACAAGGACTATCACTATAGTTTTGGGGTCCTAGGACAGCCTAGGATCTCAGCTTCCAGATGAAAGTTACTGCAAGTCTCTAGGACAAACGGTCACAGAGATATGAGCGATTAAATAAAGGTCGTTTTTCAGATTTGGAATTTTAAAGTTCAAAAAGACAAGTGCAGCTTGCAACTAGAAAATGACAGGTGACAGTTAGCAGGCAGTTCTACTTAGATTAAAATAGATTGAATTATATTATTTCAACTAAGAGATTGGTTCTGCACAGTCTTGCTAGGTACTCACACTATATTCTTGAATTAAATGGGCCTCGCCACGGATCTGGTCAGGTTTTAGACTGGACTCTGGTTTCTGCACTTCACAGTGATCTGGGTCAGCTCTCTCTCTCTCTAGCCTCTCTGGATTCTGGAGATTGATGGATTTGAAGTCTCTATGTTGGCTCTCTGAAGGTTGAGGAGGTAAAGTATGGATTTTCCCGGCAGAGCTTCCAGCTGCAAATGGATTTGAAGGTCCCTATCTGTCCTGACTGTCTGCTTTTATGTGTTTTTAAAATGGGTGTGTGTGCAGCATCACTAGGCTCTACCCCTCTCCACTTGTCATTGGCCAAGCTTTCATTTCTCCCCTGATTGGGGGAGCTAAGTTGTGTCAGAGTGATGTCATTTTACAGCCTGCAGAAAGTCCACTCCTCCTGTCAACTTGCACACAAATCTAGATTTGAACCAAATACATATTTGCAGAGGTACATATTGTTTTAAAATCATATGCACCCATCATGCATTACAGGAGGTATACCCTGTCCAAACTCTGCTCTTCCTGGGGGCTTGCATTCAGAAATGGCAATATTTTGCACTTTTTAACTGGTTTGCAATTTCGGACATTAACCCAAATTTACACACATGTGCGCAAGGAGTATGGACATTAGTTGATGAAGTGTCAGATTTTTCACATGCACACATTTTGAGTAATATCCTCTTTTCCGCTAAAACCCCCCTGAACATACCACTGGGTCCTAACACGTCTTAAAATGTGGGCAGAAAAATCACAAGAATTATGGTATCATTTAAATAATTTTCACAAGTCCGTACTATGAGTTATTCATCTTTTTAGAGTTATGTTCAGGCCCCAAAGGGGTGTGGTTTCCCCCCAGCACAAGGTTGAATTTCTGGTTTTTCCAGTTCTGCCAAGCCAGCTTGCTCTCAGAGGCAGTGCCCCTCCCCTGTCCTTCCAGGAGGAAGCTCCATTTACGACTTCTGCCAATAAAACATTTGCCTGAGTCAGGACAGGGCTTTGTTCAGAGCTCCTGTATTCTGTGGGGGCTCCCCTTAATTCAATTATCAGAGAGATGGCATATCCTTAGTGTGGCCAGCAAAAGGCAGATAGGCCTGGGAACACAGCCGTGACTCAAGTTTCACTCCTGATGGGGGTAGCTGGTGGGCAGAATTCAGTTCCTTAAGCCAGGTTTCAGATAAAATGTCACTTTTTGTTACCCAGTTTAAGTCAAGACAATGTTTACATATGCAGCTAGAATGCTGATTCTAAGTTTAAAACTATGACATTTAAACAATTGCAACCTATGTGACACTCAAAGTAGGTCACTCATTTCTTTTAAACATTTAGATTTTTAGTGTCTTTCAGTCCAAATTTACTTAAACTGCTGAAATCCACAGCTCAGCCAGTCTTGTTATAAACCTTCAAGTCACTTCAGAATATAACTTTACATTGGATCCACCTCTCAGTAAGTCTTTCTTTGGCATGTTTTGGGTTCATTTATTCAGTTTTCTACAAAAAAGTAAAATCTGGTGTTGTTTTAAAACGCCGGCTCTTTGATAGCGGTGAGTACTGGTACTGCACCCCTTTTTGGGATTTAAGAAAATGAATTCCCAACAGTTATGGGTTTGCTTTTGGCAATCAGCATTGCCATTCCCAATGGTTTCAGACTACTGTGTGGGTAGTCCAATGGTGGTTTTAGGCAGTGTCCTTCTGTGCCCATAACATCGGCAAAAATGAGTGGCAGCCTATTCTTCATGCATTTCCCTGTGCATTTTCTGGGAAGCTCTGGCCATCATGATGTTTTCCATGTCAGTACTGCACAGTTTTGAGGTAGGGCTCGGATGCATGGGTAAAAACATCCCACAAGCCCCCCTCTTGCGATGGCCATTCGGTTTCACTGATGGGACTCGCAAGACCTGGGATGTTTCCTCATCTTCTTCCAATAGATGGCACAGTTCAGCATCTTTTCCTCCATCCGGTACTGGTCGATCGGTTCTCCTCGCCGATCCTGATGGGAATATTGGGCGGTACACCGGGCCCGTTGCGTCTCTGCTCCCGGTCTCCGGATCGTCCTCCTTGTCCCGTCTCCAGGTTTTCTTTCTCCTAGGACGACAAAGGAAGAGCGGCAATAACTATTCATAAACATTTTTCCACCACTGTCGAGATAGTGGGGCAGCATATGCATTTCATCATAACGAAACATTACATTCTTATTTTGAAAAAAAAACAGTATAACTAAGAGACAGTTTCATGCAAATCACAATATTTTAGAGACTAGATGTGGTATGTTTTATGGTTGGAACTGAATTAGTCTGAGACCGTACCCGCTAGGATTCCAGAGGATTCCTCCAGTTGTTGCAGAGTGTGCCTGGGATGGCAACACTTCAACTGGTTAATGTGGACCCACTTGTCTTCCCCCTCTGCCAAACCGCCTTTGGGGATGTGGATTTTGTAGGCCACAGGGGAGATCTTGTCGATGATCTCAAAGGGTCCCTTCCATGTAGGCAAGAATTTCCGCTGTTTTGCCTGGTTCCTTTGGAAGTTGTATAGATAGACCCGGTCCCACACCTGATATTCCTTCCTGGAAGTCTTCAGGTCATAATGGGTCTTCATGCTATCAGCTGATCTTTCTAGATTCCGCTGAGCGTAAGCAAAAGCATGTTGGAGGTGTTTCCTTAAATTCTCCACATACTCATGAGTAGTGGAGGCATTTATCAGTGTCTGCTCTTGGGTCCTGTAGAGCAAATGCTGAGGAAGCACCATCTTGCGTCCAGTCATCAACTCAAATGGTGACATTTTGGTTGCAGATGAAGGGGTAGATCTGATGGCCATTAGGACCAGAGGTAATCGGATATCCCAACTTGGCCCAGAATCTGCCACAAACTTCTTTAATATGCTCACAATTGTCCGGTTGTAGCGTTCCACTGCTCCAGAAGAAGCTGGCCTGTAAGCAATGTGTAACTTCCTTTTGACCCCCAGTATCTCCCACATCTTTGTCATTACTTCACTGGTGAAGTGGCTACCCCTGTCTGACTCAATCCTTTGAGGTAGACCAAAACGGGAAAAGATGTGGTTAATCATCAGGGCAGCTGCAGTTTCTGCCTTGCAGTTTGGGGCTGGGAGACATTCCACCCACTTGGTAAACAAGCATGTCACAGTCAACATGTACTTATTCCCCCTAGCAGAGCGAATCACAGGGCCTACAAAGTCGATTTGTAAATCTGACCATGGCAGTGTCATCCCCCTCTTTTGGAGAGGCGCACGGTGCGTGAGGGATGATGGCTGAAATTGTGCACACACAAGACACCCCTTCAAGTATTGGTCGAGGTCCTGCCCCATGTGTGGCCAGTATGCAACCTCTCTTAAGATTTCCAATGTTGTGTGAAACCCCCTATGACCGGCGGTGGCCGCATCATGGGCGTGACTTAACATCAGGCTTCGGAATGAGGTAGGAACCACCCACTGATCGTGGCCAGCTTTGGATTTCCTTACCAACAAACCGTCTTGGATCCGGAACATTTTTGGACATTTCATCAACACTCTTAGGTCCTCTTTCCCAGTGTAATTGGTATCCGTCAGGGGAAAGTTCTCAGGGTCCTCAAGGTGCTGGTAAAATTTACCAATTATTGGATCCCCCTTCTGAGCGGTAATCAAATCAGCATCAGGGGTCTCCTTACTCCATTGTGCAATTGAAAGGTCGTTGTGAGCATTGGTCTGGGACCTAGTGATAGCAGTGACCTGGATTTCCCCCAACAGGGACTCAATCTCAATTAGATCCCCTTGGATGGCCCCGGTTTTGGCCAGCTGATCAGCTAAGTCATTTCCAGTTTTGTCTGGTCCCTCTACTTTGGAATGACCCTTGATCTTTTTCCAGTAGATGGTCATCCCATTCGATGTGACCAGATCATCAATGTTTTGGATCAACTTCCCATGTTTCAAGGGTTTGTTGTTAGCACATAACATGCCTCTGGTTTTCCAATTAACCAGGTGCTCCACGAACCCGTTCCGTACATAATCCGAATCTGTGATTATGACCAGTTCGTGGAGTTGATGCTGGACAGCAGTGAGGATGGCCTGATGCACAGCCATCAATTCTGCCACCTGACTACTTCGGGGACCAATTTTGTATCCAGCGGAGGGTTCTGGGAACTCCTTCACCCATGCATTCCCTACGCCGGCCACCAGTTCTTTCTCCCCGTTGTTGTCAACATGGTAAGAGCATCCATCCACATAGACAGTGGGCATTCCCTCACACTTGTCCTCTTCAAAGACTTTGTGTGGGGAAATAAGGTATGCCTCCGTGTTGTCCTTGATTTTTAGACTTTTGTCCTCGAGACAGTTTTCTCTGGCACAATCATGCAAGTGAGCCAGACCTTGCGCAAGTGGACTCTTCTTGTTTTGGCCATATCTGACCTCCACAGGAAAGCCTTGCATTGATAGAATCCAGGAAGTAATTCGGGAATTACTCACATTTCCGGCCCGGATTCTGTCACTTTGGAGATATTGCAGAGGCTGGTGTGGAGTCTCCACTATGATGTGTTCCCCCTGGATAAATGGGCGGTAATTCTTCAATGCCCACACCATTGCCAGGAGTGCCTTCTCACAATCGTTGAATTTTTCCTCCACAGAGGATAAAGTTTTGCTCGCATAGGAGATTACTTTATTGACCTTGTCATGCTTTTGGTATAATACTGCCGTCAAGCACGTATTAGAGAACCCCGTCTCCAGGAAGAACTCCTTGTTTCTGACAGGGTAAGCTAGGCAGGGCGCTTGTGAGAGGCTTCTTTTTAGTTGTTTTACCGCCTTGGATTGTTCTGGACCCCATTCCCACTTGACCCCCCCCTTCAGGAGATGAATCAGGGGTCTGGTGATCTCTGCGTAGCCCTCAATGAACTTTCTGCTGTAATTAGTCAGTCCAAGAAGGCTCCTTAGTTCCCGCAGAGTTGTGGGGTCTTTCAGTTTCTGAAGTGCTTCCACTTTCTTTTCCTGGGGACAGAGACCCTGGGGAGTAATCTCATGCCCCAAGAAATTAACACGGGTTCTACACCACTGTGCTTTCTGAAAGGAAAGTTTTGCTCCGGCGGCCCTCAACTGGGTCAGAACATAACGGATCTCCGCTATGTGTTCCTCCACAGATGAACTTTTGATGAGGACATCATCTACATAAGCCAGGCTACCCCTCGCACCCATGTCGGGCATGGCCTTATGTAGGAAAATATTGAACTCATTACCGGAGTTAAGGTATCCGAAGGGAGTCCGGGTCCATGTGTACTGCTGGCCCCCAAAGGTAAAAGCCAGTTTGTATTGGTCCTCCCTACTGACCGGCACGGTCCAGTATCCATTGGTCAGGTCTATTGCAGTGAATACCTGTGACCCCTGAATCTGGGCCAGCCCTTGGTCAATGTAGGGAAGAGGCCATCGGGAAGTATGGACCCGTTTGTTGAGCTCCCTGAGGTCGGCACAGAGTCTCCACTGGCCGTTTGGCTTCAATATTCCCAGCACCGGATTATTGAAGGTGCTGTGGACTGGACGGATTATTCCCCGGGACTCAAGGTTCTTAATTACTTCAGTAAGGGACTCCATTGATGCGAGAGGCAAGCGATATTGCTTCACAAACACAGGAGTCATGCCAGGGTCCGTGGGGATTGTTGTTGTGTGGATGTCAGTGCGACCACAGTCATATGAGTCTACCGCAAACAGATCTTGGAAATCCAAGAAAACTTGTTTCAACTTTTGCTTTTGTTCCAGAGTCACACAGGCATCAGCTAGATTGACTCTCTCTTCCACCATCTGCCTGAAGCCTGGAAAGACTTCTGGTTCGGCTATTTCAGCGGCCTCCTCCAGCTGGGTGGAGAAGTCCCTGGTCAGAGTGCTGATTTGGACTGGGGGCTTCAGGTGGGAAAGGCAGCCCTCATGGACTTGGAAAATCACCTCATCCCTCCTGAAGTCACAAGTCACATCTTCCTTACCATAAGGGCAAGAAGTGTACAGCAGGAAGTTCCCCCCATGCCGGGTAAAAATCCTGTCTGGTGTTGTATTGTCATCACTGTCACTGTCAAAGCAGTCCTTGGGGATTGGCCCTAACAGTTCATTACCTAAATCTATGGAAAAATGTCGGTCATCAACCGCCATTCCAATAATGGTGCCTGCGGCTAGAGTAATACTCTTTAAGTCGCTGTTATCCACCTCTATTGGAATAGTGTCATGTTCTATGTTGACTAATGGTGTTGGGTTTACCCCCAACCCTTGCTGTTGGAGAGAAGCGTTTAGATGTATGTAAGCATCAGGGTTTTGCAAATATTGTCCTCTTTTAGCTTTCACTTCCAGGGAGAATTGTCGGGTCCTTTCTGGGATGGTGACTTCCTCTTTGATCTGAATTTCAACTGCATAAGGTAGCAATTGAGCTGACCTAAATGCTTTTTCTGGATCATCAGAGCCCATGGGATTATCCGCTAATCGGGACCAAGCTTTGAAGTTTATTAGGTCCAAACTAATGGCAAAGCGATTGAGAATGTCACTGCCTAAGTAAAAGGCGGCAGTGACGTCTCGCACGACCCAACAATTATGGACTATGCTCTTGTTGCTAATGGAGATTTTGGGCATACACCTGCTTGGCAGCAGATGTTTGGAATTGGGTGCTTCCAGGTCCATTTCCCATTTGTCTATCAGTTTGAAGGTGGGAATGGCTGGATCTTTTGGGAGTTGGCGGAACATGGCTTCGCTGATGAAGCTCTTACCGTTGTTCACACACACTCGAGCGAGAACAGAGTCCTTCCCATCATTTAACTGAACAGGGATGAACAACTGCTCTCCAACTTGCTGAATATCAGCCAGGCTCTGAGCTGATTTCACATCTTTCTGGACTATAGGAGTGGGAGTTTCTGATTGTGGATTAGTATAGTATGTTTCCTTCCAGCGTGGAGTACCACTTTAGACTGGAAGGAAGGTTGATTTTCAGAAATAGAGAGGACCCTCCATCACCAGTCTGTTGTCCTACTGCTATTACTGTCACGTCTGGAATATGGCTATTCTGGAAGTGAAATTCTACTTGGTCAGATTTTTGTTCAACCATGTGGCAGGTGCCGTTTAAACTAACATGGTTGACACTCTGTTTTAATTTTATTGGTCGGCTAGTCTGGGTCCAGAGGACCTTGTTTACGCAATCTATTAGGGGTGACAACCTTCTCAGGAGGTCATTCCCTAGTAAACAAGGGGTGCCCTCTGGAGTCACAACTATGACCGGGTGTTTCAACTTGTGTCGCCCAATTTTAATGTCCAAATCTGCCGTCCCCTCGACGGGAATTTCCTTCCCGTCAAAGTTCTGGAGTTGTCCAGGAAGTGAGGTGAGAGGAATTTGGTAATTCCCTCCCCTTCCTGCATTCAGTTCATCAAAGGCCCTTCTGGACAGAAGGGTAGCTTGAGATCCCGTGTCCACCAGCGCTGAAATTGTACCCTGCCCCTGTACTTGTACCGGGGCATAGTATCTTCCCTCCTTCTCCTCAAGGGGGCACAGATAATGCACATTTTTGGACAACTGGTGGGCTAATTTTCTGGTTTTGGACATTGCTAGCGAAGAGATTTGGGCAGAATTCTGTGGAGAGCCTTGGGAATCTGAAAGAAAAATTTGGCAACTGGAGATCAGAGCCATTGTGGGTTCCCCTGGCTCCGGTTCCGGGGCGCCCCCCCCCTTTTTGGAGGCAGTCACCAGGATGGGTTTGAACCAGGGGATTTTCTTGCTGTTGGTTCTGGGATGAGATGGTGGGCGGCGGTAGCTCAGTCTCCACATCTCCCCAGTCTGGATTTGCATCCCTAGGGACCCATTTTTCTTTGGGAGGAGTTCCCCCCTCTCTGAAGGAGAAGATCCTTTTCCCAGGATCCTCTGAGGATCCCTCTCCCTCAAATTGGAAGATCTGTACCTCCTCCTCAAACTGAGTCTGTTTGGGTCTTTTGTTTCTCCTACCCCCCCTCTGCTCCTTAGGAGGCAGACTTTCAGGGGTCGGAGATTTTGTTTTCGGTTCCTGGGTTTCCAGGGGCTGTTTACAAGTGAGGAAGGAAGCTTCCTCCCAGGCTTTACACCCCCCTTCCCTTTGTGCCTCCTCCCTGGGAACCGGTGAGTTATCGGGGTGCTGCCCCCGTCATTGCTCTGGGGCACCAGGTCCAGAGTTGGGTGCGTTCTGCGCCGGCATGCCCATCTGAGGGTTCTGCTGAGCCCTCAGTATGTGACCCAGATCCCGCGCCATGTTTTGAACCTGGCGCTCTAACTGGGAAACCCGCTCAGGCTGATACGGGGCCCTGTTTTCTCCCCTGGGCTGATCCCGGGAAGGGTAGCTATCCCTTCTTTGGTAGTACCCCTGGTTGGGAAGATTTGGATACCCCTCCACCCTTGGCCTCCCCTCTCCCGGATTCGGTTGTCTGGGCTCAGGGAATTGGGGAAAGAAGGGTGGATGATTTTGGGGTTGGAAATTGGGTGGATACCTGGGGAAAAAGTTCTGCCCAGGATTTGGAGAATTTCTGCCCTCCTGTGGGAAGTTAGGAGGGAAGTTCCCTGGGCTAGGTGCTTGGCTGGATCCCCCCCCTTGGGCTGGAGGAGTCCACACATAACCCAGGATGGGTCGATTTCCCTTGTAACGGGGATTTACATAGTCAGGAGAGCGAGGGACCCCATTTGTGGGGCTGCCTCCCTGGCTCCCTGTCTGTGCCTGGCCCGAGGACCTTCTGGGCCTAGCATTATTAGGTGCAGGTAGGTTTTTAGGCCCCCCTATCTCCAAATCCAAAACGGGGGTGACCTTTACCTCTGCCACCTTGGCAGCAGCAGGGGTGCTGTTGGTTTTGGGATTTTTCTGGGTATTGCTTTTATTTTCTATGGGCTTCTGCACCTCATAGATCGGGGTCGCCTGTTCAATGACCCAGTCTAAAGATCTTTTCTCGTGAAAATCCCTCACGAGCTGGGTTATTATGTATTTGGGCAAGGCATGGAAAAACGTATTAATAAATTCTCTGCTATCCGTGCGCACCCTTCTTGTGGTCTGTGCAAAAGCACGCTTTAACTCCTGCACAAACTCTTGTGGGGCCTGATCCTCCCCACATTGTAAATTGTAGGCTGCCTTGCGAGCCTCTTGAGGATTTCTATGAGTAGAAAAATGTTTCAGGATGGCCGCCTTATAGGTAGACCACCTGGAATGATTTTGGTCCTCCAGCCCTGCAAAGAAACTGGAGTATTCTGGGGAGAATGTCCACTTTACATATTGGATACAGCTTTGGCTGTCCTTCAAATGGAAAGTCTCCATCATTTGCTCAAATAACTCTAAGTGCTCCCAAACAGAATACTTGGCATTCTTATGATACGGCGTGATGACGCTCCTGATTGCCTTAATCTGCTTTAAGGGGTCCTTAAGCAAGGCCCTTTTCGTCTTATTGGCCCTTTTGGTTCGGGTAACCCTTGTCCATTCATCTTCTGACTCAGAGGCACTGCTCCCAGAGGTTCCCGTCTGTTCTTCCAGGTTTTCCCGGATTCTGCGAGCCTGGGAATGGCTGGCAGAATGTGGGGACCTGGTCTCCTGTGTCCTGTACCGCTCAGAGGAGTCTTCAGATCCCTCCTTGCTGCCAGGATTTGATGAGTACCCCCCCCACTGACCTAACTGGGCAGAGGTTTTCAGGATGCCCTTAATGGGCCTACTCTCCTGGGGTTCCCCACTAAATTGCACTGTGCTTGGGTGCCCATACCCGGATGCCCGCCCCTCCATTCCTGGGTGGTACTGGCCTATGAGCCCCATGCTTCTGGCTGGATAGTAATCTGCCATCCCTGTGGCCCGGTGCTCATGTGCGCCAGGGGACATGGGGGTGGCAGAGTCCAGGGACTGAGAGAGATAAAGGCCTCTGGTACTAGGGCTCCTGAGGTTATGCTCAGGAGTTTCCCTTTCCCAGCGAATCTGGTCTCTATCCGCCCCTGCTCCCTGTTGCAATGCAAGAGCCTGCGCCTTCAGTTCCTCGGTTAAGGCCTTACTAGACTCTATCAGTCTCCCCTGCATCGCTACCTGTTGTTGGAGCCTATCATTGTGCTGGCAGAGAGCCTCATTCTCTCTCCGCGTTTCCTGATTGGTCCTGGAGCACTGGGCCAGTCTTTGCTGCAGGAGGGTTACCTCCTGAGCTGTGTCCCTATTGGCCTGCTCCTTTCTTGCCAGAGCATCCTCCACCTTCCTGGTGTGCTCTAACAAGTTCTGGTGTTCATTTTGGAGGTCACCCAGTCCCTGGAGGGCCAGGTGATTTTCTTCCATTTTCCTTTTTAAGTGGCAGACTTCCTGGCCTAAGGTATCCCTTTCCTGACTAAGAGCCTGCATCTGTGCCGCCAGGTCGTCCCTTTGCCTTTGGAAGGCACCCGCTTTCTGGCGCTCCTGGTCGAATTCTGCCTGGGTATCCAGGTCTTTCAAAATCAGTTTATTGCTCTCTGCCTTCTCCCTATCTAGGTGGCTTTGCAGGGTGACTACCTGCTCAGCACGTGCCCTATTGAAGCCTAACTGTTGCTCCAGCTTTTTCTGGCTCTGCAGTAGGGAGTCCAAACCTTCTTGGTACTCCTTCTGCAAGGCCAGAAATCTGGTATCCTGGTCAGCCTTTTCCTGTTGCAGGATGTCCATATCCCTCTTTATTTTAATGATGTGCTGTCTACTCTCATCTTCTGACTCCTGGCTCCTCTGCAGCCTCTGCTCAGAAGAGACCAGGTCAGATTGGACCTTCTCTAACGCCCTCTGTCGCTTATTCGCCAGATCTTGGCTTTCAGTACATTTATCCTGCATGTCTCCCATATATAGGTACAGGTATGCGGCTATCCTAACCATCTTGTCTTGTTCATCCTTAGCTTTAGGAGCCATGTATAGTTCACTCAGGGCCACATGTAGGGGACCCTGATCTCCCCATATATCTGACCCTGTTTCAGTGACCTGTTGCGTGATGGCCTGCAGCCAGACCGTGCGGTCCTGGTGAGTCCACTCACCTCTCACAAATAACTTATGTAAGAAGTGCTCTCTGGCTATTTTCATGTCTACTAAGGTCGTCATTCTAGAGATTGGTCTCTGTCCTGACTTACAGAAATTAGTATTTTATTTTTGCAAAACAGACCTTTTTCTTACAGCGTTCCTTTGAGGAGTGCTTTACAGCGTAACACAGCGTGTGATCCGACCGGATATGTGTATCTGGTCAGCTGGCACGCTGTATTAATCTGCACAAGTGATAAATCTAATCCAAACGTCCGGCACGAGCCCCCAATTTGTAAGAGGATTCAATTCAACACTACAGCTAAGTCAATGCCTAGTCTGGGATACTGAATGGAAACCCTTATTAATATATCTTTATGTCCAGTTCATGCGTTCTGGATGACTACCCCTATATAACACCCCTCTCTTAGAATCCCCCTGACCCCACTGAGCCAAGAAGTAGG
This sequence comes from Ambystoma mexicanum, assembly GCF_040938575.1. Classification (NCBI taxonomy): domain Eukaryota; kingdom Metazoa; phylum Chordata; class Amphibia; order Caudata; family Ambystomatidae; genus Ambystoma; species Ambystoma mexicanum. The sequence goes on from NC_090934.1 coordinate 1,336,378,583, forward strand.
TTTGTTTTGCAAATTTAAAAGATTTATTTGGAAAAAATTAAACAATGTATAGATATATCACACTTTGATAATAAATTAATAATTGGATATCACACTTAATCTGATATGATAAAGATTAACAACGGAGAATCTGGCACTAGCACACTTGTGAATAGGAACAGAAGAAGAAGGTGGTAGAAATGCTTTATATAAGTTCAGATGGATGTAATGTTGAATGAAAATGCAATACAGAAAATACTCAATATGATTTCAACAAAGCAATGTAATCACTTTTCTCTGGCAATCCCCTCCCCCCTTTATGCAATGCAAGGAAATGGAAGGAAAGCACACAGTTCTCAGAAATGCAATCAAATGTAATTCAGTTCACCCCAGCAAGCTTACACTACAGAAGTTGGAAACACAGGCCCAAAATGCTTTTATATGTGCTGGCAATGAAGTGAAAAATATACTAAAATGCTTTTAATTCCCTCTAGGAGGTTCAGGGTGAGTGGTATCAAGTTAATATTAGTCCAGGCTCACCCTAGCAATGATTCAGGGATGATTAGCAGGTTAAACAAACTTTTCTTTAACGGAAGGCAAGCAGCAGCAGATTTTTACACGTAGAGAAACTTGCAAATCGCGGCAGAATGTCAAAACGCGGCAAAATTTGCGAATGCGCCGGGCGCGATTACAGAGGAACTACAAGGACTATCACTATAGTTTTGGGGTCCTAGGACAGCCTAGGTTCTCAGCTTCCAGATGAAAGTTACTGCAAGTCTCTAGGACAAACGGTCACAGAGATATGAGCGATTAAATAAAGGTCGTTTTTCAGATTTGGAATTTTAAAGTTCAAAAAGACAAGTGCAGCTTGCAACTAGAAAATGACAGGTGACAGTTAGCAGGCAGTTCTACTTAGATTAAAATAGATTGAATTATATTATTTCAACTAAGAGATTGGTTCTGCACAGTCTTGCTAGGTACTCACACTATATTCTTGAATTAAATGGGCCTCGCCACGGATCTGGTCAGGTTTTAGACTGGACTCTGGTCTCTGCACTTCACAGTGATCTGGGTCAGCTCTCTCTCTCTCTAGCCTCTCTGGATTCTGGAGATTGATGGATTTGAAGTCTCTATGTTGGCTCTCTGAAGGTTGAGGAGGTAAAGTATGGATTTTCCCGGCAGAGCTTCCAGCTGCAAATGGATTTGAAGGTCCCTATCTGTCCTGACTGTCTGCTTTTATGTGTTTTTAAAATGGGTGTGTGTGCAGCATCACTAGGCTCTACCCCTCTCCACTTGTCATTGGCCAAGCTTTCATTTCTCCCCTGATTGGGGGAGCTAAGTTGTGTCAGAGTGATGTCATTTTACAGCCTGCAGAAAGTCCACTCCTCCTGTCAACTTGCACACAAATCTAGATTTGAACCAAATACATATTTGCAGAGGTACATATTGTTTTAAAATCATTTGCACCCATCATGCATTACAGGAGGTATACCCTGTCCAAACTCTGCTCTTCCTGGGGGCTTGCATTCAGAAATGGCAATATTTTGCACTTTTTAACTGGTTTGCAATTTCGGACATTAACCCAAATGTACACACATGTGCGCAAGGAGTATGGACATTAGTTGATGAAGTGTCAGATTTTTCACATGCACATATTTTGAGTAATATCCTCTTTTCCGCTAAAACCCCCCTGAACATACCACCGGGTCCTAACACGTCTTAAAATGTGGGCAGAAAAATCACAAGAATTATGGTATCATTTAAATAATTTTCACAAGTCCGTACTATGAGTTATTCATCTTTTTAGAGTTATGTTCTGGCCCCAAAGGGGTGTGGTTTCCCCCCAGCACAAGGTTGAATTTCTGGTTTTTCCAGTTCTGCCAAGCCAGCTTGCTCTCACAGGCAGTGCCCCTCCCCTGTCCTTCCAGGAGGAAGCTGTTTTACGACATCTGCAATAAACCATCTGCCTGGGTGAAGGGGGTTGCATTGTTCAGAGCTCCTGTATTCTGTGGGGGCTCCCCTTAATTCAATTATAAGAGAGATGGCATATACTTAGTGTGGCCAGCAAAAGGCAGATAGGCCTGGGAACACAGCTGTGACTCAAGTTTCACTCCTGATGGGGGGTAGTTGCCAGGCAAAATTGGAATCTCTTTAAGCCAGTTTTTAGCTACATGTCATTTCTGTTCCCCAGTTTTCTGCATTCAAATAAAACTAAACATTTTTACATATGCAGCTAGAATGCTGATTCTAAGTTTAAAACTATGACATTTAAACAATTGCAACCTATGTGACACTCAGAAGTAGGTCACTCATTTCTTTTAAACATTTAGATTTTTAGTGTCTTTCAGTCCAAATTTACTTAAACTGCTGAAATCCACAGCTCAGCCAGTCTTGTTATAAACCTTCAAGTCACTTCAGAATATAACTTTACATTGGATCCACCTCTCAGTAAGTCTTTCTTTGGCTTGCCTTGGGTTCATTTATTCAGTTTTAAACAAAAAAGTAAAATCTGGTGTTGTTTTAAAACGCCGGCTTTTTGATAGTGGTGAGTACTGGTACTGCACCCCTTTTTGGGATTTAAGAAAATTAATTCCCAACAGTTATGGGTTTGCTTTTGGCAATCAGCATTGCCATTCCCAATGGTTTCAGACTACTGTGTGGGTAGTCCAATGTTGGTTTTAGGCAGTGTCCTTCTGTGCCCATAACATCGGCAAAAATGAGTGGCAGCCTATTCTTCATGCATTTCCCTGTGCATTTTCTGGGAAGCTCTGGCCATCATGATGTTTTCCATGTCAATACTGCACAGTTTTGAGGTAGGGCTTGGATGCGTGGATAAAAACATCCCACAAGCCCCACTCTTGCGATGGCCATTCTATTTCACTAATGGGACTCGCAAGACCTGGGATGTTTCCTCATCTTCTTCCAATAGATGGCACAGTTCAGCATCTTTTCCTCCATCCGGTCGGGTCGATCGGTTCTCCTCGCCGGTCCTGATGGGAATACTGGGCAGTACTCTGGGCCCGTTGCGTCTCTGCTCCCGGTCTCCGGATCGTCCTCCTTGGCCCGTCTCAAGGTTTTCTTTCTCCTAGGACGACAAAGGAAGAGCGGCAATACCTATTCATAGACATTTTTCCACCACTGTTGAGATAGTGGGGCAGCATATGCATTTCATCATAACGAAACATTACATTCTTATTTTGAAAAAAAAACAGTATAACTAAGAGACAGTTTCATGTAAATCACAATACTTTAGAGACTAGATGTGGTATGTTTTATGGTTGGAACTGAATTAGTCTGAGACAGTACCCGCTAGGATTCCAGAGGATTCCTCCAATTGTTGCAGAGTGTGCCTGGGATGGCAACACTTCAACTGGTTTATGTGGACCCACTTGTCTTCCCCCGCTGCCAAAGGACCTTTGGGGATGTGGATTTTGTAGGCCACAGGGGAGATCTTGTCGATGATCTCAAAGGGTCCCTTCCATGTAGGCAAGAATTTCCGCTGTTTTGCCTGGTTCCTTTGGAAATTGTATAGATAGACCCGGTCCCCCACCTGATATTCCTTCCTGGAAGTCTTTAGGTCATAGTGGGTCTTCATGCTATCAGCTGATCTTTCTAGATTCCGCTGAGCGTAAGCAAAAGCATGTTGGAGGTGTTTCCTTAAATTCTCCACATACTCATGAGTAGTGGAGGCATTTATCAGTGTCTGCTCTTGGGTCCTGTAGAGCAAATGCTGAGGAAGCACCATCTTGCGCCCAGTCATCAACTCAAATGGTGACATGTTGGTTGCAGATGAAGGGGTAGATCTGATGGCCATTAGGACCAGAGGTAATCGGATATCCCAACTTGGCCCAGAATCTGCCACACACTTCTTTAATATGCTCACAATGGTTCGGTTATATCTCTCTACTGCCCCAGAAGAAGCTGGCCGGTAAGCAATATGCAACTTCCTTTTGACCCCCAGTGTCTCCCACATCTTTGTCATTACTTCACTGGTGAAGTGGCTACCCCTGTCTGACTCAATCCTTTGAGGTAGACCAAAACGGGAAAAGATGTGGTTAATCATCAGGGCAGCTGCGGTTTCTGCCTTGCAATTTGGGGCTGGGAGACATTCCACCCACTTGGTAAACAAGCATGTCACAGTCAACATGTACTTATTCCCCCTAGCAGAGCGAATCACGGGGCCTACAAAGTCGATTTGTAAATCTGACCATGGCAGTGTCATCCCCCTCTTTTGGAGAGGCGCACAGTGCGTGAGGGATGATGGCTGAAATTGTGCACACACAAGACACCCCTTCAAGTATTGGTCAAGGTCCTGCCCCATGTGTGGCCAGTATGCAACCTCTCTTAAGATTTCCAATGTTGTGTGAAACCCCCTATGACCGGCGGTGGCCGCATCATGGGCGTGACTTAACATCAGGCTTCGGAATGAGGTAGGAACCACCCACTGATTGTGGCCAGCTTTGGATTTCCTTACCAACAAACCGTCTTGGATCCGGAACATTTTTGGACATTTCATCAACACTCTTAGGTCCTCTTTCCCAATGTAATCGGTATCCGTCAGGGGAAAGTTCTCAGGGTCCGCAAGGTGCTGGTAAAATTTACCAATTATTGGATCCCCCTTCTGAGCGGTAATCAAATCAGCATCAGGGGTCTCCTTACTCCATTGTGCAATTGAAAGGTCGTTTTGAGCATTTGTCTGGGACCTAGTGATAGCAGTGACCTGGATTTCCCCCAACAGGGACTCAATCTCAATTAGATCCCCTTGGATGGCCCCGGTTTTGGCCAGCTGATCAGCTAAGTCATTTCCAGTTTTGTCTGGTCCCTCTACTTTGGAATGACCCTTGATCTTTTTCCAATAGATGGTCATCTCATTCGAGGTGACCAGATCATCAATGTTTTGGATCAACTTCCCATGTTTCAAGGGTTTGTTGTTAGCACATAACATGCCTCTGGTTTTCCAATTGACCAGGTGCTCCACGAACCCGTTCCGTACATAATCCGAATCTGTGAATATGACCAGTTCGTGGAGTTGATGCTGGACAGCAGTGAGGATGGCCTGATGCACAGCCATCAATTCTGCCACCTGACTACTTCGGGGACCAATTTTGTATCCAGCGGAGGGTTCTGGGGACTCATTCACCCATGCATTCCCTACGCCGGCCACCAGTTCTTTCTCCCCGTTGTTGTCAACATGGTAAGAGCATCCATCCACATAGACAGTGGGCATTCCCTCACACTTGTCCTCTTCAAAGACTTTGTGTGGGGAATTAAGGTATGCCTCCATGTTGTCCTTGATTTTTAGACTTTCGTCCTCGAGACAGTTTTCTCTGGCACAATCATGCAAGTCAGCCAGACCTTGCGCGAGGGGACTCTTCTTGTTTTGGCCATATCTGACCTCCACAGGAAAGCCTTGCATTGACAGAATCCAGGAAGTAATTCAGGAATTACTCACATTTCCGGCCCGGATTCTGTCACTTTGGAGATACTGCAGAGGCTGGTGTGGAGTCTCCACTATGATGTGTTCCCCCTGGATAAACGGGCGGTAATTCTTCAATGCCCACACCGTTGCCAGGAGTGCCTTCTCACAATCGTTGAATTTTTCCTCCACAGAGGATAAAGTTTTGCTCGCATAGGAGATTACTTTATTGACCTTGTCATGCTTTTGGTATAATACTGCCGTCAAGCACGTATTAGAGAACCCTGTCTCCAGGAAGAACTCCTTGTTTCTGACAGGGTAAGCTAGGCAAGGCGCTTGTGAGAGGCTTCTCTTGAGTTGTTTTACTGCCTCGGCTTGTTCTGGACCCCATTCCCACTTGACCCCCCCTTCAGGAGATGAATCAGGGGTCTGGTGATCTCTGCGTAGCCCTCAATGAACTTTCTGCTGTAATTGGTCAGTCCAAGGAGGCTCCTTAGTTCCCGCAGAGTTGTGGGGTCTTTCAGTTTCTGAAGTGCTTCCACTTTCTTTTCCTGGGGACAGAGACCCTGAGGAGTAATCTCATGCCCCAAGAAATTAACACGGGTTCTACACCACTGTGCTTTCTGAAAGGAAAGTTTTGCTCCGGCGGCCCTCAACTGGGTCAGAACATAACGGATCTCCGCTATGTGTTCCTCCACAGATGAACTTTTGATGAGGACATCATCTACATAAGCCAGGTTACCCCTCGCACCCAGGTCGGGCATGGCCTTATGTAGAAAAATGTTGAACTCATTACCGGAGTTAAGGTATCCGAAGGGAGTCCGGGTCCATGTATACTGATGGCCCCCAAAGGTAAAAGCCAGCTTGTATTGGTCCTCCCTGCTGACAGGCACGGTCCAGTATCCATTGGTCAGGTCTATTGCAGTGAATACCTGTGACCCCTGGATCTGGGCCAGCCCTTGGTCAATGTAGGGCAGAGGCCATCGGGAAGTATGGACCCGTTTGTTGAGCTCCCTAAGGTCAGCGCAGAGTCTCCACTGGCCGTTTGGCTTCAATATTCCCAGCACCGGATTATTGAAGGTGCTGTGGACTGGACGGATTATTCCCCGGGACTCAAGGTTCTTAATTATTTCAGTAAGGGACTCCATTGATGCGAGAGGCAAGCGATATTGCTTCACAAACACAGGAGTCATGCCAGGGTCCGTGGGGATTGTTGTTGTGTGGATGTCAGTGCGACCACAGTCATATGAGTCTACCGCAAAGAGATCTTGGAAATCCAAGAAAACTTGTTTCAACTTTTGCTTCTGTTCCAGAGTCACACAGGCATCAGCTAGGTTGACTCTCTCTTCCACCATCTGCCTGAAGCCTGGAAAGACTTCTGGTTTGGCTATCTCCACGGCCTCCTCAAGCTGGGTGGAGAAGTCCCTGGTCAGAGTGCTGATTTGGACCGGAGGCTTCAGGTGGGACAGGCAGCCCTCATGGACCTGGAAAATCACCTCATCCCTCCTGAAGTCACAAGTCACATCTTCCTTACCATAGGGGCAGGAAGTGTACACCAGGAAGTTCCCCCCATGCCGGGTAAAAATCCTGTCTGGTGTTGTATTGTCATCACTGTCACTGTCAAAGCAGTCCTTGGGGATTGGCCCTAACAGTTCATTACCTAAATCTATGGAAAAATGTCGGTCATCAACCGCCATTCCAATAATGGTGCCTGCGGCTAGAGTAATACTCTTTAAGTCGCTGTTATCCACCTCTATTGGAATGGTGTCATGTTCTATGTTGACTAATGGTGTTGGGTTTACCCCAACCCTTGCTGTTGGAGAGAAGCGTTTAGATGTATGTAAGCATCAGGGTTTTTCAAATGTTGTCCTCTTTTAACTTTCACTTCCAGGGAGAATTGTCGGGTCCTTTCTGGGATGGTGACTTCCTCTTTGATCTGAATTTCAACTGCATAAGGTAGCAATTGAGCTGACCTAAATGCTTTTTCTGGATCATCAAAGCCCATGGGATTATCCGCTAATCGGGACCAAGCTTTGAAGTTTATTAGGTCCAAACTAATGGCAAAGCGATTGAGAATGTCACTGCCTAAGTAAAAGGCGGCAGGGACGTCTCGCACGACCCAACAATTGTGGACTATGCTCTTGTTGCCAATGGAGATTTTGAGCATACACCTGCTTGGCAGGAGATGTTTGGAATTAGGTGCTTCCAGGTCCATTTCCCATTTGTCTATCAGTTTGAATGTGGGAATGGCTGGATCTTTTGGGAGTTGGCGGAACATGGCTTCGCTGATGAAGCTCTTCCCGTTGTTCACACACACTCGAGCGAGAACAGAGTCCTTCCCATCATTTAATTGGACAGGGATGAACAACTGCTCTCCAATTTGCTGAATATCAGCCAGGCTCTGAGCTGATTTCACATCTTTCTGGACTATAGGAGTGGGAGTTTCTGATTGTGGATTAGTATAGAATTTCAGAGTGTTTCCTTCCAGCGTGGAATACCACTTTAGACTGGAAGGAAGGTTGATTTTCAGAAATAGAGAGGACCCTCCATCACCAGTCTGTTGTCCTACTGCTATTACTGTCACGTCTGGAATTTGGCTATTCTGGAAGTGGAATTCTACTTGGTCAGATTTTTGTTCAACCATGTGGCAGGTGCCGTTTAAACTAACATGGTTGACACTCTGTTTTAATTTTATTGGTCGGCTAGTCTGGGTCCAGAGGACCTTGTTTACACAATCTATTAAGGGTGACAACCTCCTCAGGAGGTCATTCCCCAGTAAACAAGGGGTGCCCTCTGGAGTCACTACTATGACTGGGTGTTTTAACTTGTGTCGCCCGATCTTAATGTCCAAGTCTGCAGTCCCCTCAACGGGAATTTCCTTCCCGTCAAAGTTCTGCAGTTGTCCAGGAAGAGAGGTGAGAGGAATTTGGTAATTCTCTCCCCTTCCTGCATTCAGTTCGTCAAAGGCCCTTCTGGACAGAAGGGTAGCTTGAGATTCAGTGTCCACCAGTGCCAAAATTGTACCCTGTCCCTGTACTTGTACCAGGGATTAATATCTTCCCTCCTTCTCCTCAAGGGGGCACAGATAATGCACATTTTTGGACAACTGGTGGGCTAACTTTCTGGTTTTGGACATCGCTAGCGAAGAGATTTGGGCAGAATTCTGTGGAGAGCCTTGAGAATCTGAAAGAAAAATTTGGCAACTGGAGACCAGAGCCATTGTGGGTTCCCCTGGCTCCGGTTCCGGGCCACCCCCCCCCCTTTTTGGAGGCAGTCACCAGGATGGGTTTGAACCAGGGGATTTTCTTGCTGTTGGTTCTGGGATGAGATGGTGGGCGGCGGTAGCTCAGTCTCCACATCTCCCCAGTCTGGACTTGCATCCCTAGGGACCCATTTTTCTTTGGGAGGAGTTCCCCCCTCTCTGAAGGAGAAGATCCTTTTCCCAGGATCCTCTGAGGATCCCTCTCCCTCAAATTGGAAGATCTGTACCTCCTCCTCAAACTGAGTCTGTTTGGGTCTTTTGTTTCTCCTACCCCCCCTCTGCTCCTTAGGAGGCAGACTTTCAGGGGCAGGAGATTTTGTTTCCGGTTCCTGGGTTTCCAGGGGCTGTTTACAAGCGAGGAAGGAAGCTTCCTCCAAGGCTTTACACCCCCCTTCCCCTTGTGCCTCCTCCCTGGGAACCGGTGAGTTATCGGGGTGCTGCCCCCGTCATTGTTCTGGAGTACCAGGTCCAGAGTTTGGGGCATTCTGTGCCGGCATGCCCATCTGAGGGTTCTGCTGCGCCCTCAGTATTTGACCCAGATCCCGTGCCATATTTTGGACCTGGCGCTCTAATTGGGAAACCCGCTCAGGCTGATACGGGGCCCTGTTTTCTCCCCTGGGCTGATCCCGGGAAGGGTAGCTATCCCTTCTTTGGTAGTACCCCTGGTTAGGAAGATTTGGATACCCCTCCACCCTTGGCCTCCCCTCTCCCGGATTCGGTTGTCTGGGCTCAAGGAATTGGCGAAAGAAGGGTGGATGATTTTGGGGTTGGAAATTGGGTGGATACCTGGGGAAAAAGTTCTGCCCAGGATTTGGAGAATTTCTGCCCTCCTGTGGGAAGTTGGGAGGGAAGTTCCCTGGGTTAGGTGCTTGGCTGGATCCCCCTCCTTGGGCTGGAGGAGTCCACACATAACCCAGGATGGGTCTGTTTCCCTTGTAACGGGGGCTTACATAATCAGGAGAGCGAGGGACCCCATTTGTGGGGCTGCCTCCCTGGCTCCCTGTCTGTGACTGGCCCGAGGACCTTCTGGGCCTAGCATTATTAGGTGCAGGTAGGTTTTTAGGCCCCCCCATCTCCAACTCTAAAACGGGGGTGACCTTTACCTCTGCCACCTTGGCAGCAGCAGGGGTGTTGTTGGCTTTGGGGTTTTTGGGCGCATTATTTTTATTTTCTATTGGCTTCTGCACCTCATAGATCCGGGTCGCCTGTTCAATGACCCAGTCTAAAGATCTTTTCTCGTGAAAATCCCTCACGAGCTGGGTCATTATGTATTTGGGCAAGGCATGGAAAAACGTATTAATAAATTCTCTGCTATCCGTGCGCACCCTTCTGGTGGTCTGCGCAAAGGCACGTTTCAGTTCTTGCACAAACTCTTGTGGGGCCTGATCCTCCCCACACTGCAAATTGTAGGCTGCCTTGCGAGCCTCTTGAGGATTTCTATGAGTAGAAAAATGTTTTAATATGGCCGCCCTATAGGTGGACCACCTGGAATGATTTTGGTCCTCCAGCCCTGCAAAGAAACTGGAGTACTCTGGGGAGAATGTCCACTTTACATATTGGATACAGCTTTGGCTGTCCTTCAAATGAAAAGTCTCCATCATTTGCTCATAGAGCTCCAAGTGTTCCCAAACAGAGTACTTGGCGTTCTTACGATAAGGCGTGATGACACTCCTGATTGCCTTAATCTGCTTTAAGGGGTCCTTCAGCAAGGCCCTTTTTGTCTTATTGGCCCTTTTGGTCCGGGTAACCCTGGTCCATTCATCTTCTGACTCAGAGGCACTGCTCCCAGAGGTTCCCGTCTGTTCTTCCAGGTTTTCCCGGATTCTGCGAGCCTGGGAATGGCTGGCAGAATGTGGGGACCTGGTCTCCTGTGTCCTGTACCGCTCAGAGGAGTCTTCAGATCCCTCCTTGCTGCCAGGACTTGATGGGTACCCCCCCACTGACCTAACTGGGCAGAGGTTTTCAGGATGCCCTTAATGGGCCTACTCACCTGGGGTTCCCCATCAAATTGCACTGTGCTTGGGTGCCCATACCCGGATGCCCGCCCCTCCATTCCTGGGTGGTACTGGCCTATGAGCCCCATGCTTCTGGCTGGATAGTAATCTGCCATCCCTGTGGCCCTGTGCTCATGTGCGCCAGGGGACATGGGGGTGGCAGAGTCCAGGGACTGAGAGAGATAAAGGCCTCTGGTACTAGGGCTCCTGGGGTTATGCTCAGGAGTTTCCCTTTCCCAGCGAACTTGGTCTCTATCCGCCCCTGCTCCCTGTTGCAATGCAAGAGCCTGCGCCTTCAGTTCCTCAGTTAAGGCCTTACTAGACTCTATCAGTCTCTCCTGCATCGCTACCTGTTGTTGGAGCCTGTCATTGTGCTGGCAGAGAGCCTCATTCTCTCTCTGTGTTTCCTGATTGGTCCTGGAGCACTGGGCCAGTCTTTGCTGCAGGAGGGTTACCTCCTGAGCTGTGTCCCTATTGGCCTGCTCCTTTCTTGCCAGAGCATCCTCCACCTTCCTGGTGTGCTCTAACAAGTTCTGGTGTTCTTTTTGGAGGTCACCCAGTCCCTGGTGGGCCAGGTGATTTTCTTCCAATTTCCTTTTTAAGTGGCAGACTTCCTGGCCTAAGGTATCCCTTTCCTGACTAAGAGCCTGCATCTGTGCCGCCAGGTCGTCCCTTTGCCTTTGGAAGGCACCAGCTTTCTGGCGCTCCTGGTCAAATTCTGCCTGGGTATCCAGGTCTTTCAAAATCAGTTTATTGCTCTCTGCCTTCTCCCTATCTAGGTGGCTTTGCAGGGTGACTACCTGCTCAGCACATGCCCTATTGAAGTCTAACTGTTGCTCCAGCTTTTTCTGGCTCTGCAGTAGGGAGTCCAAACCTTCTTGGTATTCCTTCTGCAAGGCCAGAAATCTGGTATCCTGGTCAGCCTTTTCCTGTTGCAGGATGTCCATATCCCTCTTTATTTTAATGATGTGCTGTCTACTCTCATTTTCTGACTCCTGGCTCCCCTGCAGCCTCTGCTCAGAAGAGACCAGGTCAGATTGGACCTTCTCTAACGCCATCTGTCGCTTATTCGCCAGATCTTGGCTTTCAGTACATTTATCCTGCATGTCTCCCATATATAGGTACAGGTATGCCGCTATCCTAACCATCTTGTCTTGTTCATCCTTAGCTTTAGGAGCCATGTATAGTTCACTCAGGGCCACATGTAAGGGACCCTGATCTCTCCATGTATCTGACCCTGTTTCCGTGACCTGTTGCGTGATGGCCTGCAACCAGACCATGCGGTCCTGGTGAGTCCACTCACCTCTCACAAATAACTTATGTAAGAAGTGCTCTCTGGCTATTTTCATGTCTACTAAGGTCGTCATTCTAGAGATTGGTCTCTGTCCTGACTTACAGAAATTAGTATTTTATTTTTGCAAAACAGACCTTTTTCTTAGAGCGTTCCTTTGAGGAGTGCTTTACAGCGTAACACAGCGTGGTGATCCGACCGGATATGTGTATCTGGTCAGCTGGCACGCTGTATTAATCTGCACAAGTGATAGATCTAATCCAAACGTCCGGCACGAGCCCCCAATTTGTAAGAGGATTCAATTCAACACTACAGCTAAGTCAATGCCTAGTCTGGGATACTGAATGGAAACCCTTATTGATATATCTTTATGTCCAGTTCATGCGTTCTGGATGACTACCCCTATATAACACCCCTCTCTTGGAATCCTCCTGACCCCACTGAGCCAAGAAGTAGTTCTGTTTTGCAAGTTAAAGGTTTATTTGAGAATTTAAACAATGTATATATATATCACGCTTTATAATAAATTAATAATTGAATATCACACTTAATCTGATATGATAAAGATTAACAACGGAGAATCTGGCACTAGCACACCTCTTTATAATCGCTAAGGAGTTGACATGAAATGGATAAGGTAGCACACTGGTAAGTAGGGACAGAAGAATAATGTGATAGAGAATGCTTTATAGAGTTCAAATGGATGTAATGTTGAATGAAAATGCAATACAGAAAATACTCAATATGCGTTCAAAAAAACAATGTAATCACTTTTCTCTGGCAATCCCCTCCCCCCTTTATGCAATGCAAGGAAATGGAAGGAAAGCACACAGTTCTCAGAAATGCAATCAACTGTAATTCAGTTCACCCCAGCAAGCTTACACTACAGAAGTTGGAAACACAGGCCCAAAATGCTTTAATATGTGCTGGCAATGAAGTGAAAAATATGCGAAAATGCTTTTAATTCCCTCTAGGAGGTTCAGGGTGAGTGGTATCAAGTTAATATTAGTCCAGGCTCACCCTAGCAATGATTCAGGAATGATTGGCAGGTTAAACAAATTTTTCTTTAACGGAAGGCAAGCAGCAGCAGATTTTTACACGTGGAGAAACTTGCAAATCGCGGCAAAATGTTAAATCGCGGCAAAATTTGCGAATGCGCCGGGTGCGATTACAGAGGAACTACAAGGGCTAGCAATATCGTTTTGGGGTCCTCGGAAAGCCTAGGATCTCAGCTTCCAGATGAAAGTGACTGCAAGTCTCTAGGACAAACGGTCACGGAGATATGAGCGATTAAATAAAGGTCGTTTTTCAGATTTGAAATTTTAAAGTTCAAAAAGACAAGTGCAGCTTGCAACTAGAAAATGACAGGTGACAGCTGTACAAATGACAGGTGACAGTTAGGAGGCAGTTCTACTTAGATTAAAATAGCTTGGATTATATTATTTTAACTAAGAGATTGGTTCTGCACAGTCTGCTAGGTACTCACACTATATTCTTGAATTAAATGGGCCTCGCCACGGATCTGGTCAGGTTTTAGACTGGACTCTGGTCTCTGCACTTCACAGTGATCTGGGTCAGCTCTCTCTGGTTCTGCTAACAGTGGTCTGGATCAGCTCTGCTCTGCTGGTCTGGTCTGGGTCTCTAGTTCTGGATAGATTGAAGTCTCTAGTTTGGCTCTCTGGAGGTTTGATGGAGGTAAGGTATGGAATTTTGACAGAGCTTCCAGCTGCAAATGGATTTGAAGGTCCCTATCTGTCCTGTCTGTCTGCTTTTATCTGTTTTTAAAATGGGTGTGTGTGCAGCATCACTAGACCCTACCCCTCTCCACTTGCCATTGGCCACTTCATCCGCTTCCACTTGATTGGGGGAATGAAATGAAGTGTCATCATGATGAGGTCTGTTTATGGTACAGAGAACCCACCCCTGTCAACTTTACACACAATCTATATTTGCTCAAAAAACATATTTGCACAGGTACACATTTGTTTAAAATTACATGCACCCTTCACATATCACAGGAGGTATACCCTGTCCAAATCTGCTCTTCCTGAGAGCTTCATTCAGAAATGGCAATATTTTGCACTTTTTAACTGGTTTGCAATTTCGGACATTAACCCAAATTTACACACATGTGCGCAAGGAGTATGGACATTAGTTTATGAAGTGTCAGATTTTTCACATGCACATATTTTGAGTAATATCCTCTTTTCCGCTAAAACCCCCCTGAACATACCACCGGGTCCTAACACGTCTTAAAATGTGGGCAGAAAAATCACAAGAATTATGGTGTCATTTAAATAATTATCACAAGTCCGTACTATGAGTTATTCATCTTTTTAGAGTTATGTTCTGGCCCCAAAGGGGTGTGGTTTCCCCCCAGCACAAGGTTGAATTTCTGGTTTTTCCAGTTCTGCCAAGCCAGCTTGCTCTCACAGGCAGTGCCCCTCCCCTGTCCTTCCAGGAGGAAGCTGTTTTACGACATCTGCAATAAACCATCTGCCTGGGTGAAGGGGGTTGCATTGTTCAGAGCTCCTGTATTCTGTGGGGGCTCCCCTTAATTCAATTATCAGAGAGATGGCATATCCTTAGTGTGGCCAGCAAAAGGCAGATAGGCCTGGGAACACAGCTGTGACTCAAGTTTCACTCCTGATGGGGGGTAGTTGCCAGGCAAAATTGGAATCTCTTTAAGCCAGTTTTTAGCTACATGTCATTTCTGTTCCCCAGTTTTCTGCATTCAAATAAAACTAAACATTTTTACATATGCAGCTAGAATGCTGATTCTAAGTTTAAAACTATGACATTTAAACAATTGCAACCTAATGTGACACTCAAAAGTAGGTCACTCATTTCTTTTAAACATTTAGATTTTTAGTGTCTTTCAGTCCAAATTTACTTAAACTGCTGAAATCCACAGCTCAGCCAGTCTTGTTATAAACCTTCAAGTCACTTCAGAATATAACTTTACATTGGATCCACCTCTCAGTAAGTCTTTCTTTGGCTTGCCTTGGGTTCATTTATTCAGTTTTAAACAAAAAAGTAAAATCTGGTGTTGTTTTAAAACGCCGGCTTTTTGATAGTGGTGAGTACTGGTACTGCACCCCTTTTTGGGATTTAAGAAAATGAATTCCCAACAGTTATGGGTTTGCTTTTGGCAATCAGCATTGCCATTCCCAATGGTTTCAGACTACTGTGTGGGTAGTCCAATGTTGGTTTTAGGCAGTGTCCTTCTGTGCCCATAACATCGGCAAAAATGAGTGGCAGCCTATTCTTCATGCATTTCCCTGTGCATTTTCTGGGAAGCTCTGGCCATCATGATGTTTTCCATGTCAATACTGCACAGTTTTGAGGTAGGGCTTGGATGCGTGGATAAAAACATCCCACAAGCCCCCCTCTTGCGATGGCCATTCTATTTCACTAATGGGACTCGGAAGACCTGGGATGTTTCCTCATCTTCTTCCAATAGATGGCACAGTTCAGCATCTTTTCCTCCATCCGGTCGGGTCGATCGGTTCTCCTCGCCGGTCCTGATGGGAATACTGGGCAGTACTCTGGGCCCGTTGCGTCTCTGCTCCCGGTCTCCGGATCGTCCTCCTTGGCCCGTCTCAAGGTTTTCTTTCTCCTAGGACGACAAAGGAAGAGCGGCAATACCTATTCATAGACATTTTTCCACCACTGTTGAGATAGTGGGGCAGCATATGCATTTCATCATAACGAAACATTACATTCTTATTTTGAAAAAAAAACAGTATAACTAAGAGACAGTTTCATGCAAATCACAATACTTTAGAGACTAGATGTGGTATGTTTTATGGTTGGAACTGAATTAGTCTGAGACAGTACCCGCTAGGATTCCAGAGGATTCCTCCAATTGTTGCAGAGTGTGCCTGGGATGGCAACACTTCAACTGGTTTATGTGGACCCACTTGTCTTCCCCCGCTGCCAAAGGACCTTTGGGGATGTGGATTTTGTAGGCCACAGGGGAGATCTTGTCGATGATCTCAAAGGGTCCCTTCCATGTAGGCAAGAATTTCCGCTGTTTTGCCTGGTTCCTTTGGAAATTGTATAGATAGACCCGGTCCCCCACCTGATATTCCTTCCTGGAAGTCTTCAGGTCATAGTGGGTCTTCATGCTATCAGCTGATCTTTCTAGATTCCGCTGAGCGTAAGCAAAAGCATGTTGGAGGTGTTTCCTTAAATTCTCCACATACTCATGAGTAGTGGAGGCATTTATCAGTGTCTGCTCTTGGGTCCTGTAGAGCAAATGCTGAGGAAGCACCATCTTGCGCCCAGTCATCAACTCAAATGGTGACATTTTGGTTGCAGATGAAGGGGTAGATCTGATGGCCATTAGGACCAGAGGTAATCGGATATCCCAACTTGGCCCAGAATCTGCCACAAACTTCTTTAATATGCTCACAATGGTTCGGTTATATCTCTCTACTGCCCCAGAAGAAGCTGGCCGGTAAGCAATATGCAACTTCCTTTTGACCCCCAGTGTCTCCCACATCTTTGTCATTACTTCACTGGTGAAGTGGCTACCCCTGTCTGACTCAATCCTTTGAGGTAGACCAAAACGGGAAAAGATGTGGTTAATCATCAGGGCAGCTGCGGTTTCTGCCTTGCAATTTGGGGCTGGGAGACATTCCACCCACTTGGTAAACAAGCATGTCACAGTCAACATGTACTTATTCCCCCTAGCAGAGCGAATCACGGGGCCTACAAAGTCGATTTGTAAATCTGACCATGGCAGTGTCATCCCCCTCTTTTGGAGAGGCGCACGGTGCGTGAGGGATGATGGCTGAAATTGTGCACACACAAGACACCCCTTCAAGTATTGGTCAAGGTCCTGCCCCATGTGTGGCCAGTATGCAACCTCTCTTAAGATTTCCAATGTTGTGTGAAACCCCCTATGACCGGCGGTGGCCGCATCATGGGCGTGACTTAACATCAGGCTTCGGAATGAGGTAGGAACCACCCACTGATCGTGGCCAGCTTTGGATTTCCTTACCAACAAACCGTCTTGGATCCGGAACATTTTTGGACATTTCATCAACACTCTTAGGTCCTCTTTCCCAATGTAATCGGTATCCGTCAGGGGAAAGTTCTCAGGGTCCGCAAGGTGCTGGTAAAATTTACCAATTATTGGATCCCCCTTCTGAGCGGTAATCAAATCTGCATCAGGGGTCTCCTTACTCCATTGTGCAATTGAAAGGTCGTTTTGAGCATTTGTCTGGGACCTAGTGATAGCAGTGACCTGGATTTCCCCCAACAGGGACTCAATCTCAATTAGATCCCCTTGGATGGCCCCGGTTTTGGCCAGCTGATCAGCTAAGTCATTTCCAGTTTTGTCTGGTCCCTCTACTTTGGAATGACCCTTGATCTTTTTCCAATAGATGGTCATCTCATTCGAGGTGACCAGATCATCAATGTTTTGGATCAACTTCCCATGTTTCAAGGGTTTGTTGTTAGCACATAACATGCCTCTGGTTTTCCAATTGACCAGGTGCTCCACGAACCCGTTCCGTACATAATCCGAATCTGTGATGATGACCAGTTCGTGGAGTTGATGCTGGACAGCAGTGAGGATGGCCTGATGCACAGCCATCAATTCTGCCACCTGACTACTTCGGGGACCAATTTTGTATCCAGCGGAGGGTTCTGGGGACTCATTCACCCATGCATTCCCTACGCCGGCCACCAGTTCTTTCTCCCCGTTGTTGTCAACATGGTAAGAGCATCCATCCACATAGACAGTGGGCATTCCCTCACACTTGTCCTCTTCAAAGACTTTGTGTGGGGAATTAAGGTATGCCTCCATGTTGTCCTTGATTTTTAGACTTTCGTCCTCGAGACAGTTTTCTCTGGCACAATCATGCAAGTCAGCCAGACCTTGCGCGAGGGGACTCTTCTTGTTTTGGCCATATCTGACCTCCACAGGAAAGCCTTGCATTGACAGAATCCAGGAAGTAATTCAGGAATTACTCACATTTCCGGCCCGGATTCTGTCACTTTGGAGATACTGCAGAGGCTGGTGTGGAGTCTCCACTATGATGTGTTCCCCCTGGATAAACGGGCGGTAATTCTTCAATGCCCACACCGTTGCCAGGAGTGCCTTCTCACAATCGTTGAATTTTTCCTCCACAGAGGATAAAGTTTTGCTCGCATAGGAGATTACTTTATTGACCTTGTCATGCTTTTGGTATAATACTGCCGTCAAGCACGTATTAGAGAACCCTGTCTCCAGGAAGAACTCCTTGTTTCTGACAGGGTAAGCTAGGCAAGGCGCTTGTGAGAGGCTTCTCTTGAGTTGTTTTACTGCCTCGGCTTGTTCTGGACCCCATTCCCACTTGACCCCCCCTTCAGGAGATGAATCAGGGGTCTGGTGATCTCTGCGTAGCCCTCAATGAACTTTCTGCTGTAATTGGTCAGTCCAAGGAGGCTCCTTAGTTCCCGCAGAGTTGTGGGGTCTTTCAGTTTCTGAAGTGCTTCCACTTTCTTTTCCTGGGGACAGAGACCCTGAGGAGTAATCTCATGCCCCAAGAAATTAACACGGGTTCTACACCACTGTGCTTTCTGAAAGGAAAGTTTTGCTCCGGCGGCCCTCAACTGGGTCAGAACATAACGGATCTCCGCTATGTGTTCCTCCACAGATGAACTTTTGATGAGGACATCATCTACATAAGCCAGGTTACCCCTCGCACCCAGGTCGGGCATGGCCTTATGTAGAAAAATGTTGAACTCATTACCGGAGTTAAGGTATCCGAAGGGAGTCCGGGTCCATGTATACTGATGGCCCCCAAAGGTAAAAGCCAGCTTGTATTGGTCCTCCCTGCTGACAGGCACGGTCCAGTATCCATTGGTCAGGTCTATTGCAGTGAATACCTGTGACCCCTGGATCTGGGCCAGCCCTTGGTCAATGTAGGGCAGAGGCCATCGGGAAGTATGGACCCGTTTGTTGAGCTCCCTAAGGTCAGCGCAGAGTCTCCACTGGCCGTTTGGCTTCAATATTCCCAGCACCGGATTATTGAAGGTGCTGTGGACTGGACGGATTACTCCCCGGGACTCAAGGTTCTTAATTATTTCAGTAAGGGACTCCATTGATGCGAGAGGCAAGCGATATTGCTTCACAAACACAGGAGTCATGCCAGGGTCCGTGGGGATTGTTGTTGTGTGGATGTCAGTGCGACCACAGTCATATGAGTCTACCGCAAAGAGATCTTGGAAATCCAAGAAAACTTGTTTCAACTTTTGCTTCTGTTCCAGAGTCACACAGGCATCAGCTAGGTTGACTCTCTCTTCCACCATCTGCCTGAAGCCTGGAAAGACTTCTGGTTTGGCTATCTCCACGGCCTCCTCAAGCTGGGTGGAGAAGTCCCTGGTCAGAGTGCTGATTTGGACCGGAGGCTTCAGGTGGGACAGGCAGCCCTCATGGACCTGGAAAATCACCTCATCCCTCCTGAAGTCACAAGTCACATCTTCCTTACCATAGGGGCAGGAAGTGTACACCAGGAAGTTCCCCCCATGCCGGGTAAAAATCCTGTCTGGTGTTGTATTGTCATCACTGTCACTGTCAAAGCAGTCCTTGGGGATTGGCCCTAACAGTTCATTACCTAAATCTATGGAAAAATGTCGGTCATCAACCGCCATTCCAATAATGGTGCCTGCGGCTAGAGTAATACTCTTTAAGTCGCTGTTATCCACCTCTATTGGAATGGTGTCATGTTCTATGTTGACTAATGGTGTTGGGTTTACCCCAACCCTTGCTGTTGGAGAGAAGCGTTTAGATGTATGTAAGCATCAGGGTTTTTCAAATGTTGTCCTCTTTTAACTTTCACTTCCAGGGAGAATTGTCGGGTCCTTTCTGGGATGGTGACTTCCTCTTTGATCTGAATTTCAACTGCATAAGGTAGCAATTGAGCTGACCTAAATGCTTTTTCTGGATCATCAAAGCCCATGGGATTATCCGCTAATCGGGACCAAGCTTTGAAGTTTATTAGGTCCAAACTAATGGCAAAGCGATTGAGAATGTCACTGCCTAAGTAAAAGGCGGCAGGGACGTCTCGCACGACCCAACAATTGTGGACTATGCTCTTGTTGCCAATGGAGATTTTGAGCATACACCTGCTTGGCAGGAGATGTTTGGAATTAAGTGCTTCCAGGTCCATTTCCCATTTGTCTATCAGTTTGAATGTGGGAATGGCTGGATCTTTTGGGAGTTGGCGGAACATGGCTTCGCTGATGAAGCTCTTCCCGTTGTTCACACACACTCGAGCGAGAACAGAGTCCTTCCCATCATTTAATTGGACAGGGATGAACAACTGCTCTCCAATTTGCTGAATATCAGCCAGGCTCTGAGCTGATTTCACATCTTTCTGGACTATAGGAGTGGGAGTTTCTGATTGTGGATTAGTAGAGAATTTCAGAGTGTTTCCTTCCAGCGTGGAATACCACTTTAGACTGGAAGGAAGGTTGATTTTCAGAAATAGAGAGGACCCTCCATCACCAGTCTGTTGTCCTACTGCTATTACTGTCACGTCTGGAATTTGGCTATTCTGGAAGTGGAATTCTACTTGGTCAGATTTTTGTTCAACCATGTGGCAGGTGCCGTTTAAACTAACATGGTTGACACTCTGTTTTAATTTTATTGGTCGGCTAGTCTGGGTCCAGAGGGCCTTGTTTACACAATCTATTAAGGGTGACAAGCTCCTCAGGAGGTCATTCCCCAGTAAACAAGGGGTGCCCTCTGGAGTCACTACTATGACTGGGTGTTTTAACTTGTGTCGCCCGATCTTAATGTCCAAGTCTGCAGTCCCCTCAACGGGAATTTCCTTCCCGTCAAAGTTCTGCAGTTGTCCAGGAAGAGAGGTGAGAGGAATTTGGTAATTCTCTCCCCTTCCTGCATTCAGTTCGTCAAAGGCCCTTCTGGACAGAAGGGTAGCTTGAGATTCAGTGTCCACCAGTGCCAAAATTGTACCCAGTCCCTGTACTTGTACCGGGGATTAATATCTTCCCTCCTTCTCCTCAAGGGGGCACAGATAATGCACATTTTTGGACAACTGGTGGGCTAACTTTCTGGTTTTGGACATCGCTAGCGAAGAGATTTGGGCAGAATTCTGTGGAGAGCCTTGAGAATCTAAAAGAAAAATTTGGCAACTGGAGACCAGAGCCATTGTGGGTTCCCCTGGCTCCGGTTCCGGGCCACCCCCCCCCCCCTTTTTGGAGGCAGTCACCAGGATGGGTTTGAACCAGGGGATTTTCTTGCTGTTGGTTCTGGGATGGGATGGTGGGCGGCGGTAGCTCAGTCTCCACATCTCCCCAGTCTGGACTTGCATCCCTAGGGACCCATTTTTCTTTGGGAGGAGTTCCCCCCTCTCTGAAGGAGAAGATCCTTTTCCCAGGATCCTCTGAGGATCCCTCTCCCTCAAATTGGAAGATCTGTACCTCCTCCTCAAACTGAGTCTGTTTGGGTCTTTTGTTTCTCCTACCCCCCCTCTGCTCCTTAGGAGGCAGACTTTCAGGGGCAGGAGATTTTGTTTCCGGTTCCTGGGTTTCCAGGGGCTGTTTACAAGCGAGGAAGGAAGCTTCCTCCAAGGCTTTACACCCCCCTTCCCCTTGTGCCTCCTCCCTGGGAACCGGTGAGTTATCGGGGTGCTGCCCCCGTCATTGTTCTGGAGTACCAGGTCCAGAGTTTGGGGCATTCTGTGCCGGCATGCCCATCTGAGGGTTCTGCTGCGCCCTCAGTATTTGACCCAGATCACGTGCCATATTTTGGACCTGGCGCTCTAATTGGGAAACCCGCTCAGGCTGATACGGGGCCCTGTTTTCTCCCCTGGGCTGATCCCGGGAAGGGTAGCTATCCCTTCTTTGGTAGTACCCCTGGTTAGGAAGATTTGGATACCCCTCCACCCTTGGCCTCCCCTCTCCCGGATTCGGTTGTCTGGGCTCAAGGAATTGGCGAAAGAAGGGTGGATGATTTTGGGGTTGGAAATTGGGTGGATACCTGGGGAAAAAGTTCTGCCCAGGATTTGGAGAATTTCTGCCCTCCTGTGGGAAGTTGGGAGGGAAGTTCCCTGGGTTAGGTGCTTGGCTGGATCCCCCTCCTTGGGCTGGAGGAGTCCACACATAACCCAGGATGGGTCTGTTTCCCTTGTAACGGGGGCTTACATAATCAGGAGAGCGAGGGACCCCATTTGTGGGGCTGCCTCCCTGGCTCCCTGTCTGTGACTGGCCCGAGGACCTTCTGGGCCTAGCATTATTAGGTGCAGGTAGGTTTTTAGGCCCCCCCATCTCCAACTCTAAAACGGGGGTGACCTTTACCTCTGCCACCTTGGCAGCAGCAGGGGTGTTGTTGGCTTTGGGGTTTTTGGGCGCATTATTTTTATTTTCTATTGGCTTCTGCACCTCATAGATCCGGGTCGCCTGTTCAATGACCCAGTCTAAAGATCTTTTCTCGTGAAAATCCCTCACGAGCTGGGTCATTATGTATTTGGGCAAGGCATGGAAAAACGTATTAATAAATTCTCTGCTATCCGTGCGCACCCTTCTGGTGGTCTGCGCAAAGGCACGTTTCAGTTCTTGCACAAACTCTTGTGGGGCCTGATCCTCCCCACACTGCAAATTGTAGGCTGCCTTGCGAGCCTCTTGAGGATTTCTATGAGTAGAAAAATGTTTTAATATGGCCGCCCTATAGGTGGACCACCTGGAATGATTTTGGTCCTCCAGCCCTGCAAAGAAACTGGAGTACTCTGGGGAGAATGTCCACTTTACATATTGGATACAGCTTTGGCTGTCCTTCAAATGAAAAGTCTCCATCATTTGCTCATAGAGCTCCAAGTGTTCCCAAACAGAGTACTTGGCGTTCTTACGATAAGGCGTGATGACACTCCTGATTGCCTTAATCTGCTTTAAGGGGTCCTTCAGCAAGGCCCTTTTTGTCTTATTGGCCCTTTTGGTCCGGGTAACCCTGGTCCATTCATCTTCTGACTCAGAGGCACTGCTCCCAGAGGTTCCCGTCTGTTCTTCCAGGTTTTCCCGGATTCTGCGAGCCTGGGAATGGCTGGCAGAATGTGGGGACCTGGTCTCCTGTGTCCTGTACCGCTCAGAGGAGTCTTCAGATCCCTCCTTGCTGCCAGGACTTGATGGGTACCCCCCCACTGACCTAACTGGGCAGAGGTTTTCAGGATGCCCTTAATGGGCCTACTCACCTGGGGTTCCCCATCAAATTGCACTGTGCTTGGGTGCCCATACCCGGATGCCCGCCCCTCCATTCCTGGGTGGTACTGGCCTATGAGCCCCATGCTTCTGGCTGGATAGTAATCTGCCATCCCTGTGGCCCTGTGCTCATGTGCGCCAGGGGACATGGGGGTGGCAGAGTCCAGGGACTGAGAGAGATAAAGGCCTCTGGTACTAGGGCTCCTGAGGTTATGCTCAGGAGTTTCCCTTTCCCAGCGAACTTGGTCTCTATCCGCCCCTGCTCCCTGTTGCAATGCAAGAGCCTGCGCCTTCAGTTCCTCAGTTAAGGCCTTACTAGACTCTATCAGTCTCTCCTGCATCGCTACCTGTTGTTGGAGCCTGTCATTGTGCTGGCAGAGAGCCTCATTCTCTCTCTGTGTTTCCTGATTGGTCCTGGAGCACTGGGCCAGTCTTTGCTGCAGGAGGGTTACCTCCTGAGCTGTGTCCCTATTGGCCTGCTCCTTTCTTGCCAGAGCATCCTCCACCTTCCTGGTGTGCTCTAACAAGTTCTGGTGTTCTTTTTGGAGGTCACCCAGTCCCTGGTGGGCCAGGTGATTTTCTTCCAATTTCCTTTTTAAGTGGCAGACTTCCTGGCCTAAGGTATCCCTTTCCTGACTAAGAGCCTGCATCTGTGCCGCCAGGTCGTCCCTTTGCCTTTGGAAGGCACCAGCTTTCTGGCGCTCCTGGTCAAATTCTGCCTGGGTATCCAGGTCTTTCAAAATCAGTTTATTGCTCTCTGCCTTCTCCCTATCTAGGTGGCTTTGCAGGGTGACTACCTGCTCAGCACATGCCCTATTGAAGTCTAACTGTTGCTCCAGCTTTTTCTGGCTCTGCAGTAGGGAGTCCAAACCTTCTTGGTATTCCTTCTGCAAGGCCAGAAATCTGGTATCCTGGTCAGCCTTTTCCTGTTGCAGGATGTCCATATCCCTCTTTATTTTAATGATGTGCTGTCTACTCTCATTTTCTGACTCCTGGCTCCCCTGCAGCCTCTGCTCAGAAGAGACCAGGTCAGATTGGACCTTCTCTAACGCCATCTGTCGCTTATTCGCCAGATCTTGGCTTTCAGTACATTTATCCTGCATGTCTCCCATATATAGGTACAGGTATGCCACTATCCTAACCATCTTGTCTTGTTCATCCTTAGCTTTAGGAGCCATGTATAGTTCACTCAGGGCCACATGTAAGGGACCCTGATCTCTCCATATATCTGACCCTGTTTCCGTGACCTGTTGCGTGATGGCCTGCAACCAGACCATGCGGTCCTGGTGAGTCCACTCACCTCTCACAAATAACTTATGTAAGAAGTGCTCTCTGGCTATTTTCATGTCTACTAAGGTCGTCATTCTAGAGATTGGTCTCTGTCCTGACTTACAGAAATTAGTATTTTATTTTTGCAAAACAGACCTTTTTCTTAGAGCGTTCCTTTGAGGAGTGCTTTACAGCGTAACACAGCGTGGTGATCCGACCGGATATGTGTATCTGGTCAGCTGGCACGCTGTATTAATCTGCACAAGTGATAGATCTAATCCAAACGTCCGGCACGAGCCCCCAATTTGTAAGAGGATTCAATTCAACACTACAGCTAAGTCAATGCCTAGTCTGGGATACTGAATGGAAACCCTTATTGATATATCTTTATGTCCAGTTCATGCGTTCTGGATGACTACCCCTATATAACACCCCTCTCTTGGAATCCTCCTGACCCCACTGAGCCAAGAAGTAGTTCTGTTTTGCAAGTTAAAGGTTTATTTGAGAATTTAAACAATGTATATATATATCACGCTTTATAATAAATTAATAATTGAATATCACACTTAATCTGATATGATAAAGATTAACAACGGAGAATCTGGCACTAGCACACCTCTTTATAATCGCTAAGGAGTTGACATGAAATGGATAAGGTAGCACACTGGTAAGTAGGGACAGAAGAATAATGTGATAGAGAATGCTTTATAGAGTTCAAATGGATGTAATGTTGAATGAAAATGCAATACAGAAAATACTCAATATGCGTTCAAAAAAACAATGTAATCACTTTTCTCTGGCAATCCCCTCCCCCCTTTATGCAATGCAAGGAAATGGAAGGAAAGCACACAGTTCTCAGAAATGCAATCAACTGTAATTCAGTTCACCCCAGCAAGCTTACACTACAGAAGTTGGAAACACAGGCCCAAAATGCTTTTATATGTGCTGGCAATGAAGTGAAAAATATGCGAAAATGCTTTTAATTCCCTCTAGGAGGTTCAGGGTGAGTGGTATCAAGTTAATATTAGTCCAGGCTCACCCTAGCAATGATTCAGGAATGATTGGCAGGTTAAACAAATTTTTCTTTAACGGAAGGCAAGCAGCAGCAGATTTTTACACGTGGAGAAACTTGCAAATCGCGGCAAAATGTCAAATCGCGGCAAAATTTGCGAATGCGCCGGGTGCGATTACAGAGGAACTACAAGGGCTAGCAATATCGTTTTGGGGTCCTAGGAAAGTCTAGGATCTCAGCTTCCAGATGAAAGTGACTGCAAGTCTCTAGGACAAACGGTCACGGAGATATGAGCGATTAAATAAAGGTCGTTTTTCAGATTTGAAATTTTAAAGTTCAAAAAGACAAGTGCAGCTTGCAACTAGAAAATGACAGGTGACAGCTGTACAAATGACAGGTGACAGTTAGGAGGCAGTTCTACTTAGATTAAAATAGCTTGGATTATATTATTTTAACTAAGAGATTGGTTCTGCACAGTCTGCTAGGTACTCACACTATATTCTTGAATTAAATGGGCCTCGCCACGGATCTGGTCAGGTTTTAGACTGGACTCTGGTCTCTGCACTTCACAGTGATCTGGGTCAGCTCTCTCTGGTTCTGCTAACAGTGGTCTGGATCAGCTCTGCTCTGCTGGTCTGGTCTGGGTCTCTAGTTCTGGATAGATTGAAGTCTCTAGTTTGGCTCTCTGGAGGTTTGATGGAGGTAAGGTATGGAATTTTGACAGAGCTTCCAGCTGCAAATGGATTTGAAGGTCCCTATCTGTCCTGTCTGTCTGCTTTTATCTGTTTTTAAAATGGGTGTGTGTGCAGCATCACTAGACCCTACCCCTCTCCACTTGCCATTGGCCACTTCATCCGCTTCCACTTGATTGGGGGAATGAAATGAAGTGTCATCATGATGAGGTCTGTTTATGGTACAGAGAACCCACCCCTGTCAACTTTACACACAATCTATATTTGGTCAAAAAACATATTTGCACAGGTACACATTTGTTTAAAATTACATGCACCCTTCACATATCACAGGAGGTATACCCTGTCCAAATCTGCTCTTCCTGAGAGCTTCATTCAGAAATGGCAATATTTTGCACTTTTTAACTGGTTTGCAATTTCGGACATTAACCCAAATTTACACACATGTGCGCAAGGAGTATGGACATTAGTTGATGAAGTGTCAGATTTTTCACATGCACATATTTTGAGTAATATCCTCTTTTCCGCTAAAACCCCCCTGAACATACCACCGGGTCCTAACACGTCTTAAAATGTGGGCAGAAAAATCACAAGAATTATGGTGTCATTTAAATAATTTTCACAAGTCCGTACTATGAGTTATTCATCTTTTTAGAGTTATGTTCTGGCCCCAAAGGGGTGTGGTTTCCCCCCAGCACAAGGTTGAATTTCTGGTTTTTCCAGTTCTGCCAAGCCAGCTTGCTCTCACAGGCAGTGCCCCTCCCCTGTCCTTCCAGGAGGAAGCTGTTTTACGACATCTGCAATAAACCATCTGCCTGGGTGAAGGGGGTTGCATTGTTCAGAGCTCCTGTATTCTGTGGGGGCTCCCCTTAATTCAATTATCAGAGAGATGGCATATCCTTAGTGTGGCCAGCAAAAGGCAGATAGGCCTGGGAACACAGCTGTGACTCAAGTTTCACTCCTGATGGGGGGTAGTTGCCAGGCAAAATTGGAATCTCTTTAAGCCAGTTTTTAGCTACATGTCATTTCTGTTCCCCAGTTTTCTGCATTCAAATAAAACTAAACATTTTTACATATGCAGCTAGAATGCTGATTCTAAGTTTAAAACTATGACATTTAAACAATTACAACCTAATGTGACACTCAAAAGTAGATCACTCATTTCTTTTAAACATTTAGATTTTTAGTGTCTTTCAGTCCAAATTTACTTAAACTGCTGAAATCCACAGCTCAGCCAGTCTTGTTATAAACCTTCAAGTCACTTCAGAATATAACTTTACATTGGATCCACCTCTCAGTAAGTCTTTCTTTGGCTTGCCTTGGGTTCATTTATTCAGTTTTAAACAAAAAAGTAAAATCTGGTGTTGTTTTAAAACGCCGGCTTTTTGATAGTGGTGAGTACTGGTACTGCACCCCTTTTTGGGATTTAAGAAAATGAATTCCCAACAGTTATGGGTTTGCTTTTGGCAATCAGCATTGCCATTCCCAATGGTTTCAGACTACTGTGTGGGTAGTCCAATGTTGGTTTTAGGCAGTGTCCTTCTGTGCCCATAACATCGGCAAAAATGAGTGGCAGCCTATTCTTCATGCATTTCCCTGTGCATTTTCTGGGAAGCTCTGGCCATCATGATGTTTTCCATGTCAATACTGCACAGTTTTGAGGTAGGGCTTGGATGCGTGGATAAAAACATCCCACACACCACCCCCTGCGGCTCCGAGAGATGCAGCTCTTGCATCTGACACTGGCGCCTATGTGACCTGGCAGTCAGTTTCATCGACTGCCACAGGCCCAATGGTAGTGGTAGCTGCAGGTGCAGCTGTGGTGACCACCACCCAGGCTCAGAATCAGCCAGCGCATGATGCGTTGGCACCTGACAATTCCCAGGCAGATTTTCAGGTGGTCAAGAGGCACAAGTTAAGTGCATGCAGGTCTGCTCTGACCGAGGCACATGTCCCTGGGGCAGTGTTGTCATCTGCTGCCCCGAGCAGCTGGGTGTTGGCAACTGCATGGGCAGATGCAGCCGACACCACCCCGGCTATGAGTCTGCCAGCCAGGACAGTCTCGGGCAATGACCTTGGCACAGCAGCAGTTGCTGTGCTGGGTCCAGACAAGAGCAGCCAGCAGCCACTGATGAAAGTCAGGGCTTCCGTCCTAATTCCACCTGCCACTCCCTTGGTCCAGTCCATCAGTGCCACTGCCCCTACTGATCAGGGTGGCGTTTGCCAGTCAGGGTCCGGACCACTGCCCAAGAGGAGGAAGGTTGCTCCTGCACAAGAGGATGGGACCCCAGACACGGCTCCGGCCTCCGGCACGTTGAGGAAGAAGCCTTTTGGCAAGCAGGAACTGGACTTCCTTGAGGGATACATGTCGAACACGACTGTGAAATGCTAGTGGGCCCAAATTGTCACACTACGCCTGCCCAGCGTTGGGACCACTGGAAGCATGTTGCAGAGGGTGTTAGTACATTCGGACATGAGGTGCGCACAGTTCAGGAGTGCAAAAAGCGTTGGGATGACCTCCGACACTGTGTTAAGCTAAAGAATGCCTCCAATTATGCCTCAATTATGCCATGACTCGGGTGACTGGCAGTGGGCCAACACCCTTATGAGCAAGAACTCACTCTGCACGAGGTGATCGCTGCAGAGTTCATCCCGAGGAGTGGGAGAGATGCTGGCTTATGATGCCCCGTCCAGTGAGTGTTGTTGCGTGTTTGTCCAGCCCATGTGTGGTTTGCTTGTGCGATGTGTTGTGCTTGACTGCCACTACATGCTCTGCGTACATGGTTCTCATGTGTGAGTCATGCAACGCTACACTAATGCGTGCCTGCTGTGCAGCATGCTGGACATGTAGAGCAGATGGGGACTGTCCTCGTCACCACACTTGCACCCTACTCACATGCTAGTCACCCGGATGCCCCTCCGGTCCATGTTCCAGCTCACTGGCCCTTCTGCATGTAGCCGGGGTGTCTTTCCAATTAGCACTCAGACTATGTCATCGCATGACTGACATGCATGTGTGTTATGTCTGCATGCGGGTACTCCATGTGGGCATGCTCCCTTGCTCTTTAACCCCCCTGCACCACAATTTCAGCATGGCACTGGTGGGTAACATGTTTGCATTGGCCTGTTCAATGCTCCTGTGAACATGCACACTTCCCCCTGCCAACCTGCCAGACACATACTGTGTGGTACATCCTTTGTCCTTGGTGCAGGGTGTCTAACTCGAACTGTGCAGATGGCAGATGCTCCACAGGGACATGAGTGCCCATTCATGCTCCATGTGCATTCCATGCATGCCCCTGTGTCCTTGGCAGGATGATCATTGTAGTACGTGTCCAGGATGACATACATTTAATGGCATTTGAACATCCATTCCATGCTCACTCTGGCTCAGTCCTGCATCACGCACATGTTTAGGGTGTCATAGTCTGTGTGGGGCATATGTCTCCCCATGTTTCAGGCCCCCTGACTCTGTTCAACTGGTGTAGTGCCTTCTGCACAAATGTGTGTACTACAGAGGGTTCATCACGTGTCCTGCTTACTGTCCCATTCTCATCTGCTTTGTTGTCAGTTGACTCAGACGATGCAATTGACGCTACTCAACACTGTCTGACAATACACAGTTCTCTGGTCAACCTTTCACTGCTATGCAATGCCTCCCTGCATTTTCACTAAGGGGGGTGTTGCCTGTAGCAATGCAACCCATTGCGTGCACATTGCATGTGATGCTTGAACCTGCCCTTACACTGCCTTCATTTTCATTGATTGAAATCATAATGTACATGTTGATGTAGATAGTCGGTAACGTACACATGGGGCCTCATTACGACCCAGGCGGTAAGGGGTTTACGGCGCCGTAAACAGCGCCGACCCTTACCGCCTGAGTACGAGGTCCCTTAGCGCCATGGCGAATTTAACACCTGCTTTTAGCAGGTGTTAAAATCCATGGCGCTAAGGGACCATGGAGTTAATTACGCCACCGTAATTTACGGTGGCGTAATTAACGCCTTCCCCACTCCCATTATGCCCTATGGGGCAAAAATGGGAATGGGGAAGGGTAAATGGGGATTGGGGACTTACCACCCCGCCAAACTCGGAATGGGGCGGTAAATCCGCCAACCACCATGGCGTAAACGTAGTTTACGCCATGGTGGTAAAGTCACGGCCCAGGCGGTAACTTACCGCCTGGGTCGTAATGAGGCCCAAGTTCTGCACTGCAACAACCTATTTCTGAGCCATGTTACAACGTTCTACATGGCTACTCACTGCTGCAATGTCAAAGTTACCTGGCATGTATGGTCAGATTGTCATCCCTTCACTGTCAAGAAAGGCATGGGCACAGGTGCATACTGTGACACATGTACTCAGTATTGGAACGCCCTAGCGGGTGTTTAGCAAAGTTGATTGGTCAATCTGGAGCCTATACTAACTGGTATAGGCCGCAGATTAATTATAGCCTACCAATCGGGTTGTAATGACTGTGGAGCTGCCTGCACGTGTGCATGTGTACACTTTCACATACATCAAAGCAAGCAGCGTTGTAGCTGCTTTCTTTGCTGTATAGGATGCTGTTCATAATCATCATACGGGTGAATATGAACATGGGTGTTTTTGAACAGTTTTACATGTTCATATGCAAGCAGCTTCAACGTTGTGTAGTGCAACATTGCAGCTACTCACTTATGTGTGTGTGAAAGTGTTCTTTTACACATGTGTTCTTTGCAGCTTTTTTGTTGAATGACTAATATGTAGTTGATTAACGTTAATGCTGCTGAGATTTCAGCATTGCGCCCGTGATGTTCAACTGGCACAATCTTGAAGGTGCACTGTTGTGCAGTATGTGTACGTTCAGGCCCACTTAGTTAATCTGGTGGGGCCTGGCCGTGATGATTTGAAACACTGAATAATGTTTTAGGGCACAATCAATGCACAATGTGCTCAATCAAGCCCTAAGGGGAGTTCTGAAGGCTTCATGGACGAACAGCTCGGACCGTACTGGGTGTTATGGTCCCTCATGCCTGGTTGCAGGCCCTCGCTTTGCTCGGGACATTCACTATGTCTACATGTCCCATGACGCCCGGTACGGGCCGAGCTGCAGATGGATGAACCTATATTGGTGATGATGATTGAGTGATGTATGTGTACATGCATATTATGTGTGTCATGGTGTGTTTGGATTCGATTTCAGATGTGGCCATTTGGCTGTTCAGACATGCTTATGGTACGTGCAATCTCTTAGTTGCCATCTGTCATTTATGCCTGTGACATGTGCTTGCCAGAGGTGGTGTGTGATGGAGGTGATATACTACATTCAGTACATGTGTAGGCTTCGCTATTTACACACATCCATTTTGGCTTTTGGGATGTGTTTGCATATCAATGCCACTGGATGCATGCCGGAATTTCAGTTGTGTGTGACATGTCTGCTCCATGTGTTGGCTGTCGATGTGATGTGTATGTGTTTGTGGGTTATGTGCTTCTGACATGTGTACTCATGTTTTTTTTCACATTACAGATGATGACGCAATGGAGCCACAGGATGGTGATCTCATTCCAGACACGGGGTTGCTATCACATCAGCAACCCGGCACAAGTGGGGGTCATGAGGTGGTAGATCACAAGAACCCACTTGTGCTCCAGACCATTGTGTCCAGGGCTGGCAATCAGTCTAGCTCTGAGGATGACTCTGAGCACAATGTTGAGTTGGATGCACGTCATGTCTATTCGTCGATGGTGAGTGACCCTGATGTGGGCGATCTTCTGTCCGCGACACCTGCACTGAGGGGCCAGACAGTGTTGGAATCTCCGCCTGTGGTGGATCGGAATGCACGGTCACACTCCACACCAGTTGCATATGTACCTGGGACATCAAGTCAACAGAGGGATGTAGTCCTGCAGCCACGGGCGGTGCCAATCCAGCGAGGACCACGGCTCCTTGGGCCCGGCGGGTGTCGTGTACGGTAACGCGGTGGCCTTGCGCCACCGGGATATACTGAGTTGGAGCAATCCATGTATGCCAATTCAGAACAACAGGGAGCAGCTATTGATAAGATCGCTCAGAGCATGGAACATGCAGCCCAAACCTCTCCCTGCTAGGCAGGTGCAGCTCCAGCAGTGGGCAGCACAGTCCACGG